>NC_087437.1:106376016-107659230 GCF_036321535.1 Camelus dromedarius | reverse complement strand
CTTTCAAATGTAATGAAAATTCTATAATCTACATATAAAGGTATTGGAGGGAGAATGTAAAGAAGAATACTTTTTAAATGTTAATTATATTTTAGCTTTGGAAACAGAAATCTGTGTTTGCTTATTAATGATAAACAAATACAGATAGATAGATAGATAGGCAGATAGATAGACACATAGATACATAGATAGATACATAGATATCAAATAAAGAGAAGCTGGAATTTCAGTTTCAGGTGGGAGAGGCATGTTAATGTATCCAACAGTTGGAAGTTGCCAAGGCATTTCTGAGATCATGACTGTCCTATACTGACCCTCCCTGATAATGTGAGTTACACATTACTCTCTGCCCTTCTGACACCCAGTTGTTCTCCAATTGTTCTCCTACCAATAACTGTTTGGACTAATGCTGTCCAATATAAGTATAAGAGATGAAAAAATGCTCAATATCTCTACTCTCCAATTTGCTAGGCCCTGGCCTCACGTAGCTATAAACACTAGAAATACGTTTAGTATGACTAAAGAACTGAAGTTTTCATTTTACTTCATTTTAGTTAATTAAAATTTTAATGTAAGTAGTCATATGTGACTGTTGGCTACCATATTGTGAAGCCCAGATTGAGCCACCAGAATGCTTCTTGTGAATACAAACACACAGCAGAACTTGAGGAATTTTCCTCTTGCAGAACTTTTCCCCTGCAAAGCTCCTTGGCAATTATATAGCCTTAATTTCTAACAACTGAAGCAACCACCCGTATCCCCACCCAGCAAAAGAATCATGACTTAGAGGCAAGATGTTCTGGCATCAAGTACTCGACAGAATTGAAGGGGTACTGAGACACACAGGAAGAATTTTTTTTTTTTTCTGGTAGTATTATTTCAGCTACTGAATGGGTTAATGGACCGTCATGGTTGGTCTGTGAGACCTGAAAACATTTCCATTAGGCGATCTACTATTTAACATGAACAAACAAAGACATTTTCTAAGTGTTTCCAGTTGCAAGTATAAATTTTTCAAACATGTTTTTGTAATAACTTATAATTTGAATGGTAATGTCAGCTCTGTTTAACATATGTATTGGGTGCTTTTAATATGCGAGACTATGTGCTAGTCAAATGCAAAGGTGAATAATGCAGAGGCTGTCCTCAGGGAATTTATAATTGAGGCTGCACAGCAGTCAGAGCCAAGACGTGAAGAGGTCAATGGCTAGGAAAGGTGATTCTAGTCTGCTTGTGAATTTGAAGGAACAATTGCAAAAGAATGTCTGGGAGACTAGTAGAAGAGCAAGTATAAAATCTTGATTGCTCAGGGCCAGGAGTAAATAATAGTGAGGTCTGGGGAGTAACATATATTATATTTTACACCTAACTTTATTATAGAGTACTGAAAATATTCTCTTCATATTGTCTCAAAAGCAAAATTATTTGTAAATGTTTCCAAAACTTGTGTGTATGAATCCAAGTGTAAAGGTGGTCTACCTTCTAAGTCACATATGGGACAGAGATTTCTTGGCATGAAGAGCTATAGGTTTAATGACCAAATTCCGGTATCAGCACTAACCAAGTTCATGCAAGTAGGTATCCTCAGAACACCAAGTATAGAAGGCACTGTATGACTAACCATGACAAGAATAAGGTAAAAAAATGGAGGTACAGTCCTGGCTCATCAGAAGTAATCAGTAAGTCTTTTTGGGTGAGAAAGCTAGGTAGGGCTCAAAGTTAGAGTGTAGGAGTAATAATATTAGCCCTACGATATCTATTATTTATTGGATACTACTATGGTATCTAGGACTGTGCTAAATAGAAAGATATTCATAGTTGCAGTCAATCTTCAACAAGTTTATAAGGCCTGTCTCTGTTACAATCATGTCCATTAGAGAGTTAATTGACCTGCCCTCATTAGCATGGGCAAGTGCGTGACTACATATGAATGAAGGTCTTTGAACCCCAAAGTTCATACCCTTAAAGAAAATACTTTATTGTTTCACGTACAAGGAGGATATCATGTTGAACTATATGAAATTATCAAGGTGATGTTGACATAAAATTAATGGCAATTTCATTGGGTATAAACTAGTCAAAGCAGTCAGTCAAAACACATAATTAAATCTTGATAGATTATCTGCACTCTAAGGTAATTTCGAATGGGCATCTCAGAGTTATCTAGTCTGTCTTCTAGAATGGAATTTTCTTGGATGATGAAAATCTCAGACTAGCTCAGGCAGGTTCTCACCTGGGGAAGAGAGAGATTCTTAATTCATCCAGGTACATTTGGAGTACTGGAAGGGTGTGGTCCCCTGTCTAAAACTGCTGTTCTGCTATTGTCCTACCATCACAGATTTATTCTGGTTGATTTGTTTGTTATTTACTTATTGTATTGTAATGTGAATATATCTTAAGTCACTTTTCTACCTCATTTTCACTTTAAACTTTTTGATGTCCAGTTATGGAACACAAACATTTGCCATGAAAAAAAAAAAATAAAAGATGAGTTATTAGCAAGTTAACAAGAGATTTCAGGAGAGTGCTAAGGTTTTGATAAGGCTACTGATGAAGCTAAACAACATTTAATCCTTTATTTCCCAAGGGCATAAAAGAACGAGAAAGGATGGTATATTGGTCACCCCATGTAGACAAAGTTGTGGTGTGATGGGAAAGACCATACTGACAAAAGAGTCAGTATAAGTAAGGACCTGGGTCCTCCTGCTCTATGACTTAGGCTCAGGAAAATTGAGTGATTTAACATGAGTCTCCTCAAAACTAAAAATAGGACTGATACTAATAGTACCTCCATTTCAATGAAGCTATGAGGCTCAATGAAAATGTATACTAAAAACACATCTAAACTCAAAGTACAATGTGACTGTAGTCTAGACCAACTGGTGTCCATTATATACATAATAAGCACATGTTGAATTTCTTTTAGAATATTTATAACATTCTGTGTTTCATTAAAGATTCAAATGTATTACATTTTCTATAAATTTAAACCAATCTGTTTAGAAAAGATATATCAAAATAATATAGACTTTTTTAAGATAATTTCCTAAATGGATAGTCATTTTATTTAAAACAAACAAACTTAAAGGTAGATAGTTTTTGAATCTCCACAAGTTCTCATCTTCTTATCTGATTGTGATTGAAGTACAGTCTGTAATAATCTGTGCATACACCTCAAGAAAATATTTTAGTTCACATCTTTGTTAGAAATGCTGGACACCTTCTTCTCATAATAAGTTTCTTTAGAAACTATTTATTGCATTATTCTTGTGTGTGGCTCAAATAAAGATCCTTTGAGCTCTCTGCCAAATGAAATTTGTTTCATATCACCTGAATTGTCTGAGTAACATACTGATTAAGGATGAGTATTGTCTGAATTCAGACTTTCAGTCCCAGCCCTAAATTAAATCAATCTCTTGTACCTAAGGGAAAGACATTTCAAAACATCTCTACTATTTCCTATAATTATCTAAACAATCTAAGGAAAACAAATTTAAATAGAAAATTCATTGTCTATTTCCGATGTCTCTTGTGAGAATGAGTCTTTCAGGGTGTAAGAAGTCTGAGTCACCAAGATCACTCATGGGAATGCAAATTCATTACAAGAACTACTAAGTTGCACCCATTTTATTGCATGAGTAACATAGCTCACATTAAACACTTTACTCCTTCTCGAAGCTTTCCCTGATAGTAAAGGTGATATGTGCCGAACATAATCTCTCTTGCGTCATAGCTATTTCTGTACTTAGCTACTTTCCCTAACAGATCTAAATACCTTTGAGAACAATTTAGAGTTTCCAACAGAATGTATTTAATTAAGATTGCCTAGAATCAGTATTCGTGATAAAGAAACATGAACTAATATTCAAATGGCAAGGCTAATTATTTAATTTATTAATAATTTAAGTAAATGGGGTTTTATTCAATTAAATATCTGCTTTTGCTAGTAACAACAAAAATAGAACTTATTCAGGAAGACTTGAAGATTAATTTTGGAAGAAGGTGAACAAATGTACTGACATATGATATTGGATTAAATTCTTTGCCAAATACTGCTCCCTAGTTAGTTCTATATTAATTATAGTTTAGTTATACTAAGTTGAAGTAGAGAGTAACATTGAGCAATTCTCAAATCCTGCCTTCTAGTCAATCCCTTAGACTTTCTTTAACACATTAATAACACTCTTTTCAGGGTATGGTTCTGAAACCACCGTCGGTCTTTTCAGTAGTTCTATGAGGACATGCTTCTTTTTTAAATAATGCTAAGATGTAAACTGTCTTTTTCACTCTCATCCTCTTGCAAGTTGTATAGTGGAGTTTTCCGGAGGTTACAGGACATGTGATGATGTCATCACTTGGGGCGATAACAGAATGGGATATTTGTGTATTTTTTGTGTTTTAAAATTATCAAGAGTGTAAAGGGGGCTTCAGAAACAAAGGTGTACAGACCTACTGCTCCAGAAAAATATTTATCCCAGTGGGAGGTGCTATGCTAGGAGGTTCACAGAACAACTATGCTACTTGACATTCATTTCTGAAGATGAAGGGTCCTGCTCTTCTAAAATTACAGAAGGTACTTCTGGGAATGATGCTTCCTTTTTCTCCTTTTGACAGCTATAACTGAGGGCTGTCAGATGATTTTAATCAAAACAGTAGACCTGCCTGATAAAAATTTGTCTGCCAAAACAGAAATGCATGTGCTAAGGGAAAATTATTTTTCTTATATTTAGTGCAGGTTATAACATTTTTAATTCCAACAGTGCGTCTCTTGTTCCCAGAGGAAGGAAAAACCTCTATCTCGCCAACCCCAAACCAACAGTTGCATCGCTAACCCCAACCCTAATATTCTTTTAACCATAGACACATCATACAGAAATTGAAGTAAAATATTAAAGTGTTTTAGAAACAAATCTGAAACAGCAGTTTCTTTTCCACCATTTGAAATATGTTCCTTCAAAAGAAGGGAACATCATGTCTAAAACACTGGCTTTCTCATAGTGAAAGATTGGAGAGATCCCTTTTTTTCCATGGTGACACTTTCCAGATCTGTATTACCTCATCAAAGAACCTTGCATTAGCCAAACTTGAGTGTTCCAAGCAGCATATCATGAATTTGTGACAGAAAAAAAATCACATTTTAAGAATATGTGAGCACTCTTGGGTACACTGTGTCAGGTATCCAGAGTTATATTTATTGACTAATAAACAGGCATCATTTTTTTTTCTCCAAATGGGTTGTGAAAGTTTTATCAAAGAAAATAAAACCAAGCTCACTTTTATTACTAAAGGTCAGAACCTAAGTTCTTTTTATTTTATGGCTACCAGTCTGCTTTAATGAAAGATTTCATAGGTTCTCAGTATCAGAAGTTCCCTGAAGATACACGATTCATGAGCAGTTGCTAAAGGATATTGTTTTTTTGAACTATATGATGGATTCGACTAAGTGGCTGGTAATCAGCACAATTACTGCCCTGGTCACTGTGAGTGCTGGGAATGGTTTTCAGTACACCTTGAATTCTTTAGAGAAGTGCCTTAAGGTGATGATTGTTTCCTAGGAGGTTACAACTGCCCTTACTAGAGGCCAACGTTGATACGGTGCTACAAAAACCTTGCCCCCTTGGAATTTCCTCTGTAATTTACAACCTACTAAATTCCCAGAGAAGATAAAGTATGACTTACAAAAAGGGCTGGCTCACTAATTAGGCAAACTCACTGAGTACCTCTGAGTAAAGTTACATTAACAGCGATACTAATCCATTAATCAGCAGATGATTCCTTGAGCCCTCATTCAGTGTAAGGTGTTGGGGACAATGGTACAACCAACAGAAAAGATCTCTGCTCTCATGGAACTTAAATTCTAGTGGGTGAAATAGACAAAAATATAGAGACACACGTCTGATGTGGTGTGGTGTGATGTGAAGGAATCTTAACAAGGGGCTATGTTAATAGGAAGACAATTGCTTTAGAGGGGCCAGGCAGCAGGGGCCTTGCTGTAAGATATTCTCCAAAAAAGAGGACGAGTATTAAACTGTCAGGGCATAAGGCACCATTCAGAACAAAAGAAAAACTCAGTTAGTGTCTGCTTGTAAGAAGAATGAAGCTTTGCCTCAGCCTGACTTTTGGGCTTGAGATCATCTGGTTCACAAGGGATGGATACTTCTGGTCTGAGCTCTGAACGGGCACATGCAGTGACTGTATTAGTGATGATGCTCTGATTAAAGAAAGAAATGAAAAAGGGAAGAAATTTTTAAAAGGTGCACATTACAGCACAGATTGCAGACTGAATCTCCTGGGACAAGAACAAACTAAAACCCACAGAAAACATTCAGCCCAGTCAAACATGTGGATGGCTCCATTTGTCGCACTCTGTGGCATTATGATAAGAAACTATAGTCCTATATGGTAAATTTCTTTAGCCTTCATGTATGTATGTGTCTATGGATGTGTACATATATGTGTACATATATAGTACATGTACACATATATTTGATCCATCTACCTAGGGTTTTTTTGTTTTTTGTTTGCTTTAAAAAAATAGAATGAGGGATTTATCTGTCTCATATATTCTTAACAATGGTCATAAATTCCCAAGTTAAGAAACACTTTGCCCCTGTGGAATATATGAAGGCATACAGGAAAGAAACAAGTCTTATCAAATTACTATACTTCATGAGATATATAATATAGAGAAGAGAACTGTGATGGGGAATTTTAATAACTTCAATAACATTTAATAACTTCCAAATGGAGATAGTATATTCAAATCCAGTCTTTACTGAATTCTAATTCTGTCTAAGTGGTATCTCTAATGTACTTCCACATAGTAAGTTTGTTTGTATCCTTCATAATTATCTTAGATGATAGTTAACAAATCTGTTTAATATTGTTCAAAAAATGCATAAACTATTATATTCTATTCTTATACACTGATGTGTAATACCTTGAAAATATAAATGCATCTTTTATTTGCATTATATTCAATAATGTGGGTGAATTGATGATTTCTGTTTAGTGATGGGTTAGTTTAACCCCTTCTCATTCTAAAGAAGAAATCAAGGCAGTCGTCATGTACAGTTCCCATTGCATGGCATTGTTTCCAGCTAGGGTTTATAAGAGTCACAGATGAATCAGTGTTAACTGTGTTCATTTCACTAATTTAGAATATTACTCACTAGTTATCCTGCTATTCTTCTCCGCCTTCAATCTTAAAGAATTCCTGAAGGCAAAAATAACATCTCACGCATTTCAGCAAGTATATAAGAAACAATAGTTAATTTAGTCATCTATTCCATTTCAGCTGTTGAGGTACCAAAACAAACCAATAAAAAGCTTAAAGCACCATAAAATGTTCTATTATATTAGCAACGTTACATTCATATAGGTCATTATGGGGTAAAAGAAAGGAAAATCAAATTAAGTTAAACTCAATTATCTCACAAACCAAGTGGTAGGGAACTAAGAAAGACTTCCTACACGTAACAATTTATTTTTTTTCTATTTCCTTCTGTTAATATTTTATATTTATCTCTTCTTGGTGTTATTGATATTTTTTCATTGTTTTTTAACTATAACTTTTTAAAGAATTATTCTGAAAATCTTCTAACTGACATAATTTTCAGACCTCAAGTTTACTACAAGCTGTAAAAATCTACAAATATCCTCAAGTATTCACAACCTAGCTGGATTCATATAGTTGTTATATTTCTTATTTTTAGAGACACCAAAATATTATGAACAATCATTTGGCCCATTTGACCCCATATTTTAATTTATTTAGTAATCTACCACACATCAACTAGGGATTCTGTTCTTTGAGCAGGAGACAATAACTGATGAGACCTTGGGATGTAGGTTTTGGGGAAGAGTTGAATAAGTTTTATATATAAGGATAGAGAGCAAAGGAATTTTGGAGGCTGTAAGAATGGACTGTAAAATTAAAAAAAAATAAAACTTATCAGACATTTCACAAGAGAAGATACACAGACAGCAACTAAACATCTAAAAAGAAGCTCCACAGCATATGCCATCAGGGAAGTGCACATTAAAACAACAAAGAGATACCAATTTACACCTATTAGAATGGCCAAAATACAGAACACTGATAAAGAAAGAATGTGGAACAAAAGAAACTCTTATCTATTGCTGGTAGGAATACAAAATGGAGCAGCCACTTTGCAAGACAGCTTGAGAGCTGTATGAAACTAAAACTACTCTTACTATATGACCCAGCAATTGCACTCCTTGGTATTTACCCAAAGGAGATGAACACTTATGTCCACACAAAAACCTGCACACAGATGTTTATGGAAGCTTTATTTATGATTGTTAAAACTTGGAAGCAACTAAGATGTCCTTCAATAGATGAATGGATAAATGAACTGCAGAACATCCAGATTATGTCGCATTATTTAGCACTAAAAGTAGGACTGAGCTAGCAAGCCATGAAAAGACATGGAGGAAGTTTCAATGCATATTACTGCCAATTTGAGAAGGCTATATACTCTCAGATTTCATCTAAATGACATTCTAGAAAAGTCAAGACTATGGAGACAGTAAAAATGTCAGAGGCTGCCAGAGATTGAATGGGGAGATGCATGCATTGGCAGAGCTCAAAGAAGTTTTAAGGCCATGAGAATTCGGCTCTGA
Source organism: Camelus dromedarius (assembly GCF_036321535.1). Taxonomy (NCBI): domain Eukaryota; kingdom Metazoa; phylum Chordata; class Mammalia; order Artiodactyla; family Camelidae; genus Camelus; species Camelus dromedarius. The sequence continues at coordinate 107,650,584 of NC_087437.1, read as the reverse complement.
TATTATATTTATGGACATATATTGTTATACATTTGCAAAACCCATAAAATATACAATGCCAAGAATGAACCCTAATGTAAACTACTGACTTTGGATGATTATAATATGTTCATGTAAACCGTCAGCTTTAATAAATGGATCACTCTGGTGTGAGAGGTTGAGGGTGTGGGGGCCTTGCATGTGTGGGGAAAGAGAGTATATGAGAAATCTCCACACCTTCTTCTCAATTTTGCTGTGAATCTAAAATTACTCTGAAAAAAAAAAAGTGGCCTATAGCAAAGAAAGTGATACTCAACAAGCACTCCAACTGCCTATTAGTCACCTTGAATTGAGTCATGTGATTATCTCCAGCCAATGAAATGTAACAAAGAGTGAAAAGTGGCATATTGGAGGTGAGGTAGTAAAAAGTAAATGCAGTTCTCCACCTTCTTATCTTATTGAGGTTATAGCAAGACCTTGCTTTGAAAATGGTATAGCTATGAGATGATGAGCTAAAGATGGTAAATTATAGTGATGCCATGTGTTCGAGATGGGGGAGCCTCCATTAAGCAGGGCCCTTTGTGGACAAAGTGATCTGCTAACACACATGGTATATGTAGTATGAATGAAACAGCTTCTGCTTGATTAAAATCAACATTATATGGATTAAGCCACTATTGTTAAAGGCGCTCAGACTGACAAATACAGGTATTGTCTCAGTTCTTTGTGATTAATTCAATTTCATGGGAGTTTATACATATATATGTATATACATACACACATACACACACACACACACACACACACACACAGAATATAGGTATACATACTTAAAATAATTGTAAATCATATAAATAATATAATTATATTAAACTACAGCACTAGAATTTAATAAAATACATTCATTTGCATTAATTTTCAGTTATAAATAGCTTGATCATGTTAAATCAATTAGCTAAATTGAAACTACTCCCTCTTCTAACATCAGTGACATTAAATGCCCATAGAATTTATAAATATATATTTTATTACATCAATACCATTTGCTTGAGACCTATTATTTAATTATGCGTCTTGGAAGAGAAATAGTTAGGCTTACATAGTAGCTGATTGTATTTCAACAGAGAACATTTAACCCGTGGGACGTTTCAATAAGAAAATGCTCAATTTTTGTTTGAAGCGCCATTACTCACCAAAGTGGCTTTGGTTCCAAAGGGATATTTAATGAATTCCTTATTGCATCTGTGCCAAAGAAATGGCTAACATGAAACTATCAAACCTGCCACCTGTCATCCTATCATTTTAATTTCATTTCTTAGACACTTGTTTAGTTAACGTTTTTTAGTTACTCAAAGTTCTTTTAGTCAACAATGTGTCTGCTACCTGTTCACCTAATATCTCAGCAAGAATTTAAGGAAACTTGTTACATTATAGGTCAAAATGAGTGGAATAGAAAGGAATATAAGTCGATGACGTTGATAGAGCATGTGAAAGGCCTCCAAATATAAACTGTGGCCAATCACGGACTTGCCTAAGATTAACATTCTTTAAAACAGTGGCCTAAGCAAGAGGGAGTTCAGAGACAGGAAGAGACGGAGCCTGACTCAGCCAGGATTCAACCAGAGAAACAGAATCAGCAGAGAAACAAAACCTGTGTCTGTATGTGAGATAGAGAGAAGGAGGGAGGGAGGGACAAAGGGAGAAAGAAAGGGTGTTTTTGCAATGAATCACTTGTGTGATTGTGAAGGCTTGCTAGGCAAATCTGAAAGTCAGGAATCTGAAGGGCAGACTATCAGGAAAGGCAGGCTAGAACTCTGGGGCACCGTCTACAGGTACTGTTCACAGGCAATTCTTTCTTCCTTAGGGAAGCCTCATCTCTGCTCTTAAGACTTTTCAAGTGACCTAAACAGACCTACCCAGATCATCTAGGATAATCTCTCTTACTTAAAAGTCACCCCTCGATGGACTTGAATCATATCTATGAAATACCTTCACAAAAACACGCAGATGAGTTTTCGAGTAGCTGGGAACTGCAGCCTAGCCCCACTATCACATGAAACAGATCAATTTGTCCTTTGGAGGAGAACAGGTCCTATACAAAAGGAGATCCACTGATCAAGAAGGTAGAACCTGGCCACTCTGTGCTTCCATTCCTGTGAATAAGTGGACCAATGGAAGAGATGTGACATCACGGGGTGTTGGGGGTGGGGAGGTAATGCAGCATGAATACCAAAAGGATCTAGGGTTACTGTTACGAATGAGGGCAGGAAGGACTATTTTTTGAACCTGAGGTATTCACTAGAGTGTTTCATGGTGCTTTCATTTCCAGTGCTAATTGTAATGTAAAATTGCTGCAAACACACTTCAACAAGTACAAAGCAACTAAGGTCTAAGCAGACCTCCTTTTGCCAACTCAAAAGTCAAGTTCAGTGTTAAGGCTTTAGAGCGGACTGTGGCTGGCCTCTTCCTTCAGGGCTGTGGGATGGATTTGACGTAGTGGAACTCACTGGCTGGACTTGAGAAGAAAAGCGATAGATGGAATAGGACATTTCTTGTGTTTACTATAAAGGCTGTTTAATTCACCTTTACTCCAGCTACAGGAATCAGCTTCACAGAAGTGCACCCGAAAGCTTCTTGCTTCAGCCCTTCCAAGAGTCTCTTAGTTTCTTTGCCAGTCTTCTCTGATGGGGTGAGGAGAATCTGTTTGGCCCAGGTGCTTAAGCAAACCTAGAAAGCTGAGGAGGTTAAAACTCTTTGGGTCTTTCCTTGACCAATGGGGGATGGAAGCCAGTGGGTAACACTTCTCTTCCTTCCCACGGTCAAACGATTTTAAGGTGCCAATGGATTGAGGCCCTGTTGCCTAGTTATGATCACCTTTTACCTCATTTCCTGTTTCACTTTCCTCATCTCCTTCTCCTATTCTCTGAGGTCTTGACATAAACCAGGGAAGCAGGAAATGAGATTAAACAATCTGACCATGTACTGCACACTGTACATTCTCTGTGGGAGACAAACTGTATAAACTAAGAAAATGTCCCTCTAGGAATGAAGGGCAAAACATCAATATTAAAGAATTTTATTTTTGATAAAAATATTTTCCCATTAATTTACTTGTAAGAGTCCACCATTAAAAATCCACCATAATTCACAAGAAATAGTTAACTAATGGTTATATGTTCTAAATATCTTATTGGTAGGCAAAGAGGCTACTGCCTAGTTCCTAGAGTTAGAACCTGGAACGGTTAGAAGTTTTAGAAAATTTTGGCAACATTACAGTGTAAAAATTTAATCAAATGTAACTCCATTTGTATGCATGCAAATCACCACTCAACAGATAAATTCGTTTTTATCAACTATTAGAAAAAATCATTTTTTTATTTTTGCCAAAATTTAGAATATATTTAAAATAACATAATCTTATAATAAATTTTGTTACTTTTGAAGTCTACTAGCTAATAAGAAACATATTTTCCATTGGTTTCAGAGAACAGCATTTTACAACCCATGAGAAAAAAAATGATCTCAGATATAATACAACAGTTTCCAAAACCAAATTACATTCATATTTCTCAAAAAATGTATCTCTTCATCAAAGCAAAAATTAGTTCAGTATATTTGCTTTAACTTGTTTTAAACCTGCTTTGAAATGTATGTTATTTCAAACATTTTCTAGGGCAATGTCTACAGATGACAATAGCCCATTTGGAACAGTTCATTTACCCTCAAATGTTGCCTTGAAATTCTCTTCATCTGTGTGCCTTGTAGAAAAGACTGTCCCTCCAGATAGCTAACTGCTGTGAAGGGCAAAACACCCAGTTCCGTGAGATTTAAATCCGTGCATTTTTACTGCTTCTCTTTCATCTGTCTGCCTCGCTCCTACCAGAAAGTTTGGGGAAGAGGCATCCTGGAGAAAAAAGGTGAGTAGACCATAGGAATAGGGAGAAGAGAAGACAGTGAACAAATGAAACAGCATTTTATAGGTCTTCTAATTCAGGAATTGTATTCTATTCTCGAAATTCATCCAATTGGATAAGGTTTCCTTTAATGAGTCTAAACCCTGACATCCAGATCAGGGGTAAGTGCATAATTGTAGGATCTTCCTATTTCAGTGGAGGAAGGAAACTGCTCAGTCAGATGGACGTCAATTGGGCCGGAATTGTTCCGGAAAAGCTGCTCACCTCCAGTGGAAAGGAAAATGGGCTGGTTGCTAAGCTACTGATAGGCTTTGCCCTTCCTCTGCTTAATGGGCAGTCACCGGGTCAAGGCACAAATGATGACGTTAAAGCTGCTGTGTCTTGCTGATTGAATGGTGACATAGGAAGTGGCTAAGTGTTTCCTGTAAATCAGCTATTACCCCTTGTCATTCTCTGACCTTCACTCCCAGGGTGAAGGGTGGGAACACAGTCAGTCCCCTGTGTGACGGGAGCCTGGAGCTGCAGGGAAGGAAGACTTAGTAATGGCAAAATTAGCAAATATGAATAATACATTTAGATACTAAAACTCTATAAAAATAATAATTTTAAAAATATTTAAAAGAGCTTGAAGTAAAAAGGTTGAGGACAGTGAAGTGCATACCAAATATGCTGCTGTTTACCTCTCACAATTGTCCATGTAGTTTTTCCTAATGGTAAAAGATTGTGCAGACTTATCCTTGGGTTTCTGCTCAAATTTTAATATGCCATCTCCCCCTGGGATTAGCCAGGCCATCCTCAGAAATAAATAGGCACAACCTCCAGGCGCAGAACATGCAGCCCCCTGTGGTTAAATTCAAATGCCCGTGACTTTCATCGCTTGCCTCTGGCTCACTCACACACAGAAGCATGTTCCAGTGCTTAAGCTCTGGAAGCCACTGCTTTCAAAGTTTAGACTTTGTCCTCAATATTATTAGCCCTGTTTTACCCTCAGGCGTTTAGTGAGTTATTGCTGATTTAAAAAGTTCTGGTTGGAGAAGGATGTAAGACATTCCATTTGCAGCTGAGAAGGCAGAGAGGGAAGACGCTATCTGCAGTTTCTGAGTAGTGCCCATTGTGCTGAGAGCTGGGCTACAGTAGGGACATCACTCCAATCATCCATCTTCACATCACGTTCTCCTTGTATCTATGTTGTATCTCTTTCCTGTCCTTATAAAGACACCAGTCACGTTGGATTACGGGCACAGTCTACTCCAATATGGCCTCATCTTGACTTATATCTGTGATGACCCTGTGTCCAAATGAGGTCACATCTGAGGTACTGGAGATTAGGGCTTCAACATACCTTTTCTTAAGGAGAAACAAATTCACCCATAACAGAATCTCAGTTTGAGCAAACAGCTCACTTTGCTACCAGGTCAGGAACAGCCTCAACTCGTGCCCAAATGTATTTGATAATGACCATGGATTAGTGAACATCCTGTGTTTGAACTCCACCCTTTTCTAAACAGAAGGTTAATTTTGGTTATCTAGGTGCTACTTTTTTATTGAAGAGTATTTGATTTACAATGTTGTGTTAGTTTCTGGTGTGCAGCATAGTGATTCAGTTATACATATGCATATATATATATATATGTATATATAATATATATTCTTTTTCATTATAGGTTATTACAAGGTATTGAATATAATTCCCTGAGCTATACAGCAAGACCTTGTTGTGTATCTGCTTTATATATAATAGTTTACATGTGCTAATCCCAAACTCCTAATTTATCCCCCCACACCTTCCCTGCCAGGTATTACTTTTGCTTTGTGTATTGGCTTTGGGTCAGAAGAGGGGAGTTGGAAGTAGGTTGTGTTTTAGGTTTCAGGCTGCTGGCCATGCACAACCAAGCCAGTGCTGATTCTGTCTGACATCACTGTGAAATGCTGGGCTTCACTCTGGTTGAGTAGGTGTGGAGAACATATAAGTGATCCCCCATGGAGAATGGAGTGCTTATTCTATAATTGAAAAGAAAAGTATGATGAGTTTATAGGTAGCCCAAAGGGATGATGGCAGAAATAGCTACCTCCAATGGCTATTTTCTTTCCTCTGATAGCAATAAATTATTTATTCTTAGCTTGTCCCTTGACCACACAGAATAAAGGCCAAAATTTCCTGAGTTTCCTTGCAATTAATTTATGGGCAATTGAATGTAATCAGAATTGATATGTGCAACTTTAGCACCGTATCCTTCAAGGGAGGAGGATTTTGTTCATTTTTTTCTTATTTTGTCCATCCTGTTGCTAGAAATGTGGACCTGAATTTATGTAATCTTAGACTATATGGCAAGAGTATCATTTTAAGATTAAACAAATAGAAAATAATTCATCTAAGATGGATATATACCTTCAGGACACACAGCAGGAGCATCAGGTGTAGCACACAACTGCTGTATTTCTGGGTTTCAGCAGGAACTCTGTGACTTTGCTTCTGTGACTCGTGTGAACAAAGAACAAGGCTCTTGAACAGGCTTAGCAGACTTTCCGATCTCGTCCGTGACACAGTGGTGACTAGCACTGATTCTTGGAATGAATAAGCATCCCCAGAGTCCTTGGACTTGAGGTTATGGGAAAAGTAATCATGTTTCCGGAGATTAGCGGGGTGGAAGTTCTGAAGTGTTTTGCATTAAGTATTAGAAGCTGTTACTTTCTTATGTATTATAATTTAGTACAACGGAGCCCTGCAATCACATGCTTCGTGTTGAGGCTTTGCACCTAAGATTTTTAGCTTGAGTTAAAGTTACCGTTTAGGCTATAAAAAAGGCCAGTCAACCTTAGATTGGTGATTGATGTGAAAATAAGAGACTATTTCAAAGTATTAACTGTGCTTGAGGAGGGCAACTGACAGCCAAAATCAACAAAGGAAATTGGAGGAAAGTTGACAATAGGACTATAGACAAGCCTAGGCTATCCTTAAGGGATATCCCCACCAAGTAGAAGACTAATAACTAGACAGAGCATGGGTTTTTAGGAGAATTATACAGCGAGAAAGCATAAAAGGGGAAGTGTACCTGCAGAGGGCCACTTTCTATGGAAGGATTGGCAGTTGGATATGCTCTATGGAAATGCCACTTACAGCCACCACAGTCAGATGTAGACTAGGTGAAGGTTAAAAAAAAAAAAACAAAAAAAAACCTTATCTAAGATATTTATGTAATCATTTTAAATTCATCTATTGACCTTACCTCATAAGAGGCCATTGCTGTCAGAAGAAGTGGGCTAGGGTGGGCAATATTTATCATTATTCTATATTCTTCATTTCATTCAGAAGTTCTCTATAAAGGGAACTGAGGTATACTAATATCACTTTTAAGTGATATATATGAAACGGGTATGGTATTTTAAGTTTTTTTGTAAATTGCATTTATTTAAAATGAATTAGGGATTCCTTTGCTGAGTTCATCTTTTAAACATTAAGATGCATTTCTAAGGGTCAAATTTAAAAGGACCCAGAAGAAAGACTCAGAGCTGCTGTACCTCTGTGTCTACTTTGCATTTCAGAAGATAGAGCTAGAATTCAGATTCTCATTAGACCTTTTTCCCTTAAGCACTTTGGTCTCAATTCATTTATTGAATTTATATAATTATGATAAAACTTAGAAAATCTATATTTGCAGTCTCATTTAAAAATGTTTACTGCTTTTGCTATTTAATCACCAAATCACTAATTTACCAGCTTCATAATTGTACAAGGATACACATTAAATATTTACTATATTTAGACAACTATGCTCAGTTCTTTAAATGAATAATATAACTTAATTATTGGAATCACTATATGAAGTAAATGGTATCACTAGTCCATTATTCAAATGAAAAAATTTGACAGAGAGCTGGGATTTATCGATCCTAAATCAGATGACACAATTTTATCCTCAGTTTTAAAGTTTAATAAAAGTATAAAACCTCCTTAACCAAGCAAAAGACATGTAACTTGCAAACAATTTCAAAAGCTTATAACATATTTAAACATCATACTTCAAATTATAAACAAAGATAAATAAGGTACAACTTCCTTAGATCATTATCAGAATTACGAGCACTTTCAATGCTTCTAATTTATTCATCTTGACTTTGGGGTCATTTATTTTAAAATAATATTTTGCATGTTTAAAATTATGAAATGTTGGCAAGTATAGAACCTAAATTACTTTCCTTGAGCTCACGGTTGCCTTTGCTGTAAGAGTAACTGTTTATTCTAACATAACTTTAAAGTCTAAAAAGAAAATTTTCCTGAACAGATTCTAACTAAAGAGGAAGTCATCAAAAAAAAAAAAAAAAAAAAGACAAGAAATAGTGGCAATACGTAAAAACATCTACATTCATAGAATACTGTCATTTAGCCATTCAATTAATCTTTCAGTCAACCAACCATTATTAAGCACCTGAAAAGCAGGTTCAGTGCTGGACCTTGGAATTAGAATTATAGTTTATAAATTCTTTCAAATAATATAATAAAAATTATGACCCTCATTGGAGTATTGATACAATGCAGTAAACAGTTGTAAGTGGTATTAGTCTAGAAGACCTAGGCAATTCTCCAAACATGCCTCCCCTCTCTCCTTCCCTGAACACTTAAGGATGTACATTCATGGGAACATTAGCAAATGATGTCATGTTAATTGAGTCACAAAAACATCCCATGTAAAACAACTCTAGAAACTGGATAGCTGTTCTTCTTGGTCCTAAGAACCTAAGTAGTGCCTCTTTCTTCCCTATTCATAGTCACAATGCTACCGTTTGCAATCTCCCATGAAAGGAGCATGGAACTTGGAAAGTGAGATAAGAGGAGATGGCTTTCTTGGGAAGGAGTTGCTGGCTTGTCTGGAATAGACTCTGACCTCATGTTCAGGTCCAGAAGTCTGAACAATCATATCAGCATCTCTACTCTGCAGAAGGAGGGGCTGAGAAAGGGGAAGGGAGAGGAGAAGGGAAATCTCCAGGCTGTGGGTTCTCTTCCCAGCACTCCTTGAGCCAGTTGGTAAGTAAACCTAATGTAACTTGGCTGGAAGGGAGAGCACAGATGATGGCTGGTAGAAGTTACAGAAGAGAAATGATACTGAGTTTTGAGGTTAGATATAAGCTTTGATAAAGCATTTGTGGGTTGGGAGGAGGAAAGTGGCAGGTAGAAGGGGACCTAATTTTCCATGATTAGGTCATAAAATGCAAAATATGCACACTTAAGCTAGGGACAGACCATCAACAACTTTATACTCCAGGTGAAGAGTTTCATGCATCTGATAGTGTTGTAAATGCTGAGGGAATTTAAGAACATAAGTGATATAAGTCAAATTACTTTTATTCCATTATATTTTATATCTACATGTGTACTTATTCCAAAAACACTTTCCCATATGAAATTATTTCTAAAATGAATTTCAGTTTATAATGATTCTGAAGAAATTCCTTCAAAAACTTTGTTAGTCACAAAAAAGTATCATTTTCAACCTTGATATTTTTCACCTATCCAGCATGATGGTGAAGTTTATTTACATTAGAAATTCCAAGTGAGTGTGGGTCTTTCAAAATTCCAGTTTTTAAAAATATTGTTTATCACCCCTGGAAATATTCAAACTAATTTTTCCTTTCCCTCCTTTCTTCCTTCCATCTTTTTCCTCTTGTCCATCCATCTTCCAATCAATATTTCTGAGCATTTATTTTGTATGCAATTGGGAAGCTCTGGTAAAAAGATAAGTCCTCAATCTGTCAGATTTTACAGACAGGAAATAAGAAGCTAAACAAATAAATAAGATAAATATGGAAAATAATGAGAATGATGAAGGCAGTAAAAGAGAGTGATAAGATAGCAGGTGGCTAGAAGAAGAATGCTACTGTGGAAATCTAGGCCAGAGAGTAGATAATATTTAAACTGAGACAGAGAGTGGAAAGGAAGTAATCACGGAGACTGCCAGGTGAAGGGCACCCCAGGTGGAGGGAGCAGCACTTGCAAAGTTCCTGAGGCAGAAATGTTACTATGTGAGAACATCACAGGAAAGCCATCATGACTGAGATTGTGTGATCGAAGGAGCATGGTAAGAAATTCATTTTGAGGATAGAAGATGGCCACGCTAAGGAATTTGGAGTTTATTCAAAATTTAATTCGAAGTCACTGCAATATTTTGAACTTTGGAGTTATGTGATCAGAATTACACTTTTAGAACAATATTTCACAGGCTGTGCTGACTATAAACTTGTAAAAGGGTAAGAGTCAAATAATGCAAGTCACTTTGGAAGCTGTTGGAGAAATCCATGTTAAAAATGTTGTTTGCTAGGACTAAGGAGATAACTGAGAAAGTGATGAGAATTGTGGAAGTTTGAGGTATTTTGAAGGTAGTTCAAATAAAACATACTGATGGATCAGATGTGAAGAGATATGGAACAACTGAGCATAATTTTGTAGCTTAAATAATTCAATGAATAGTGTAACTTTTTATTTTATTTTATTTTATTTTATTTTATTTTATTTACTTCTCTAAAAGCAATTTGAAGGCTCTTTATTAATCTAAGAAATTATTATCATAAAGTACAAACTTTTCATTTAAATGAGGAAGAATGAGGACTAGCAGGTTTGGGAAGGGAAAGAAGTGTTATCATTTAATTATGTTAAGTTTGAAAAGTCAAATAGATGGATAAGTGCACCTCTGAAATATACAAATGAATATGTAAGTCTTGAGATTGTTAAGTGGAAAAGAGAAATTTGAAATCTGTAAAGCCATGAAACTGTATGAGATTAGTTAGGGAGAGTTTTTAGCTGGAGAATAAAAATTCTGTGCATGAAGGAACGTCATCTCTTAAGGTTCAGGAGAAAGAATCTCACAGAAGAGCCTGGGAAAGAGAAACAAGGTGACAGAAGAAAAACCAGGAGGCTGAGATCTTTTGAAAGCCAAATGTAAAAAGTTTTCAAGAAGGAAGTGATAAATACTATCAAATCCTATTGGCTGGGAGAAGGAAATGGAAATTATGAGCATTTTTAGTAGAATGGACGTTTTCAACAACAATAGCATTTTCCATAGCATAGTGGGAATGAAAGTCTTAATGGAAACCCTAAAGAAAACAGAAATGGAGAAAGTCAAATATTGCTCATTTCTTTTGAAGATTTTTACTATAAGGATAAGCGGAGGAGTGGGGTAATAGATGGAGAGAGGTGTGGAACCCAGGAAATGTTTGCTGTTGTTTGTGGTTACTGTTGCTTTTGTTTGCCTGTTATTTTTATTTATTTCTTTTTCTTTTCTTTTTCTAAAGCACCCAAACTGACCTTTAATAATAATACATTTTATAGGAAACACAAAAATGCAATTCAAGAAAAGTTACTTAGAGTAAAAATCGTAAAAGCCACCAGAAAAAACAAGTCACTTTCTGAAATAAAAATTAATGCCCAATACATGGCCTTGTTCCCATGTAAAAATTAGACTATAGCTTTTATGAACTGCTAAAAATAGCATTTATTTCCATAGTGTGTATTTCAGGTGACCAAATGCTTTGTAAATTTTTTTTATTTTTAATATGGGAGAAATTATGGACTGTCTGTAGGCTGTTAGAAATCATCCAACCTACAGAAAAACTTGGTAATGGAAGAGAAGGAAGAGATCATTGCAGAAGTAAAGTCCTCGAATAGATGAAAGAGTATGAGACACAAGGAAGCAAGAGAGAAGAGGGAAGTTGGCCTGAGATTAGAACAGGAAAATTATTTTATTTTAAAAGGAGGAAAGGCAATGAATGCGGGAACAGAAATATACAGGTAATCAACATGATACGTTGCATTTAGCAGGACAGTATTATTTCTGTGGTATCCGTGGTACAGACGCATAACTTTTATCTAGTCAAAAGGAAACATCGAACAAACACAAGTTGAGGGACATTATATAAAATGACTAACCTTAATTCCTCCAAACACGACAATATCATGAGACATAACAAGGCTGAAGAATGTTTAAGATTACAGGTGAATTAAAGAATTATGACGAAAAAAAGTGTGACCCTGAATTGACTCATGGACTAGAGAGAAATTATCTACAGTGCAGTATTGTGACAAATTGGGAAATCAGAACATGGACTGCATATTAATCAATTGCATATATTCGGCATTAAATTTCATGATTTTTGTAATTTTATTTTCTTATGCAAGAAGATATCCCTGTCCTTAGAAAATAAACCTGGCAGTATATATAGGTAAATGTATATGATGCGTGCAAACTCTCAAATGGTTCAGAAAATAAAAATCTTGTGTGTGTGCATGCTGTGCACATATGTAGAGACAGAGAAAAGTAAGAGAGAGAGAGATGGGGAGAATGATAAGGGAATGTGGCAAATATTAACAATTAGTAAATCTGGCTGCAGGGTAGGTAGTAGGGTCGCTAGATAAAATTCAGAGTACTCAGTTAAATTGGAATTTCAAACAAAAAATATTTTTTATTATAAATGTCCTAAATATTGCAGTGACACACTTACTCTAAATAAATGATTTGTTGTTTATCTGAAAAAAATTTATAGGTAATCAAAGTAGGCAACCTAGTTTTCCAAGTCATGGCCAGAGAAATAGTCTGCTTCACAGAGGAAAGAATAAAGCAGAGACAGAGAGAAAGAGAGATGAGAGATGAAAAGAGAGAAGATTTTGGATTCCCTGCTGCTTTGATTCCTGCTTCCAGTCCACTCCTGAGCCCCAGCTACATTCTGATCCCTGGATGGCATCCCTGTGTTTTATGCATATTCCCTTTCGTGGTTAAACAAGCTCTAGGGAGTGTCTGTTGCTTGCAATCAAAAAAGTTTTAACTGATACAAATGGTGTTTTCCACTCTGTGGATTTGGTTACTGGGAAATTCCAAGTTCCTCACCTCTCCACAAGATCCCGCAATGGTCCTCACTTACCCTGCAACGGGGGTGGGGTACACACATAATTGTATGTCTAGATTTCCTTCTTGAGAGTGGTTACTTGACAATATTTCCTATAACTTGTCCAAATATTGATTTTCTTTATGGTATGCACATTTAAATTATGTGTGTTGGTGTTGTCCACAAGCCAATTTCCGTAAAGCCTCTTTTTTATTTCATTTGATTTGTTTCCATGTTTTAGAAGTGCATACTGACCTAATTATAGAAATATGACCAGCAGGGGCAATGGCAATCCAGCAAGCCTATAGTTCTTAAACTATTCAGTGATCCTAAGAATTTCCTTTCATTTCTAATCACACCAGTGAGATTTTCTTGGCCTTGAATCTGTGAGAACTGGGTAGAATTTTGGCCACTGAAATGTCAGCACAATGCATTTTTGTAAATCATTAAGTTCCTTGAAATTCTTCCACTTGAAAGTAAAGAGGCCCTGTTTAAGCATGAACAATGCAAAGTGAATAAACATGGGGTAGGTTAGCAGTACACACTCTAAAATAAATGGATTTTCCCCCCACATCCTTAGAGGGAGGAACAGTAAAATCAGGTAAAATGACTTCTAGATAATTTACTGATGAAAACCCTCCTTGAATCAGTTTGCTCTGGTGTATCAGTCCTTGCTTTGTCTTCTTGGCCAGTTTTCACTGAAAAAGGGGACACTTTATTTTTTCCACATATTTGCATCCCCAAGGAACAGCCTCCAGTTCAACTATCTGACATGCCTTAAAAAGCACTTTAGGGCTAGAATACTGATGACAAAGGAAATCTCAGTTCATATCTGGACCCTAAATATGCATCCATTAAGTTAGCACTCGTGACTATTTTTGGCAAGTAATTTGTTAGGTTCGCCTGAAAAAATGATGGATGTGGAAAGTAAGAGGAAATGAGAGGTCATGTGCAACAAGTTTAAAAATGTTTGTTTTTTCCCCTTCTCCCAAGAGGTTTTGGGGAATATGAAAATTCTTTTGGAGCAAGGCCACAGGATAAGATTCAACCTAGGGTCTATGAGAGAACACCTAACCTCAGCTTCTGAGAGAGTGGTTTGTATTCCAGCCTAAATCAATACAACACATAGTAAGGACCTCTATTAACTCTGTTTCTAACTCTTAGGGCCCCTTCACTTTGTAGTCTGTTTAGTGAAATCCTCTATCAGAAGCTGAAGAAGAGAAAGGAATTGATTTCAAGTTAGTAAATGTCAGTTTGAATTCACAGGTTTTATTAAAATATCATTGTGCCTAATCTATATGTTTTAGCAGCTGCAGTTTCTGGTTGTGGCTAAAATTAATCCAAGCCAAGTTGTTTATTCCCTTTCTTTAGGCAAATAATCTGGAACTTCATCAAATTAATACACAGAAGTTTTTTTTTTTTCCCCTCCATCACCACAATGTTGATGACAGGTTGTATGTGTCATAAATGCCACACTGCAGTCATTTTTTGTCAAGCAGGTGCAGCACAGTCCTGCATCTTTCCTGTCTCTGCATTCTGACCTTGATTACTCAATGAGTGTGTTGAAAGAAAAGCTCCCTCCAAGGTAGATTTAGTGTTATTTTAAATGGAAGGATATAGATGTCATACAGGGAAATATTTTAAAGAAAATTACAACACAGACAACATAACACTGACAAATCATAGGCACTCAATAGATATTTGTGTAATAAATAAAGAGAAAGAAGCATACAAATTGGTAGAATGTATAAAATAGTCCAAACAGAAATTCCTAATAATTCTTAAAAAATAAACAAGGGCAAACAGAATCTGAATTTACTCATGGAGTTTGGTAGGAATGACTCAGTTCTATGATGTGTATCACAATTTCCTGTGTTATTATGAAGGGCAAAGTAGAACCATCATTATTTATCTTATTTACTTCCACTCACTATGGTAAGAAATTTAAATTTAAATATTTTGGATTTGGGTTGAGTCAGCTATCCTTTTACTAAGGCTGGAAAGTTATGAAGCAAGATGTCTAGCTACTAAAAGCACAAAATTAAATTTGGGAGCTTATCTTAAATTTCTCCCAATTCCTTGAAGTTTATTTCCTCAAATGGCCCAATATTTAAAGAAAATATGAAAAATGACATACTACGTAGTTACATAGAGAGAGATTGCACACATTTGTATATGTATATGCACATACACAATATATGTCATACAGCCACCTTATGTAATATACAAAGCATATATATAATATATGTAATAAAGAAATATAACACTTAGTGTGTAATAATGTAATACAATGAAATATATATATACATTTTCTTTGGTTGGTTTCATACTAACTTCAATGTCAATAGTCAGAGGAAATTCTGGTGGTTAGTTTCCTGAACTGGGAGGAAAATAAGTAAATATAGGAAATCAAATGAAACAATGGACATTTCTGAAAACCCAATGTGTGATTTGGAAGATTCAATTTCAGAATTGTCTCAGAACACAAGGTCACAATACAAATACAAAACAAAACAAAAAAAGCAATATTATGAGTAACAAGATAAGAAGTACAGGAAATTTCTAAGAGACTTCATGTGGAAATAATTGGAGGTCCAGAAAAAGCAAAATGAGCACAAGAATACAAATTAATAATCAAATACACATTTTAAACCCCTAAACTGAAGACAGACTGAGATTTTAGAACAAAAGAACTCACTGAAGACGAGAAATAATTAATCAAACAAACAGACAGGCATTTTTATGTAAGCTAGTGACATTGTTGATCTCCATGGATTAAGAAGATATTTTCAGATGTTAGCCACTATATATAAAAATAGATTTAAAAAAACAAATGTCTTTTGTATAACCAGGGAACTATATATTCAATATCTTGTAATAACCTTTAATGAGAAATAATATATGTATATATATGCATGACTGGGACATTGTGCTGTACACCAGAAATTGACACATTGTAACTGACTCTACTTCAATTAAAAAAAAAGAAAAAAAGAAGATATTTCAGATTTCTAAGAAGATTACTTAAAAGCTTATTTAACAAGGAAAGGAGAATGAGGTTTACAACAAAGTTTCCTGTTCTACCAACATAGAAGCTAAAATTCAGTGGTAGAGCATTTACAGTATTTTGACAGATCAAGGCAGCAATCCCCAAATTATTCATATAAAAAGCAACAGAAACAAGTAATTTCTGAGTATATTATTTGCAGAAGTAATCCAATGAAAAGAAAATTAAATCTTTTGACAACTTCAAAATATAAAAGAAAAAATGAGGAGAAACAGTCATTAGAGGACTGCTCATGAATCATAAAGTGATTATAAACTACAAAACTAATAAGATAACATGCTATGTTAATACTTAAATACAAGAATGAAAGAAAATATTGTTTATAGCTCAATCATTGCCTGGGAATAAAATTATGAATTTTTACAATTATTGACACTTTTACAATTACTGACTTTGAAGGAGAAAAGGAACAGGAAATGATTGTTTATTTTATAATCCTGGCAAAGAAAAACTAAATATGAGTTAAGAACATAAAAACTAGTAATGATACATCCCCAGTGACTGAGGAAATCAGTCAAATTTAAAAGTTGTACCATCATTAAGTGACAAAAGAGAAAATACAAAAAAAATAACTGGACATAAAATAATAGAATAATCCAAGAAATATTCTCACCATTAAAGTGAATGTGGTGGATTCTACAGTTTCAAGAAATCTTAAATCAGATTTTAAAAATCCACTTTGAAAAATCTCATGGAAAGACACTTTGAAGGATATTAAAAAAGTTGAAAATTGGAGGGTGGTCAGAGTTTTAGAGAGCACATGTAAATGCAAACACAAGAAATAGAGTAGCATTGCTTATCTAAGAAAATGGAATTTAAGCCAAAAGCTTTACATGAAACTATGATAGATACTTTATAACTATAAAATGTAGAAATCATATAGAAGATATAAATAGCACAAAATGTAATGAGCTGAATAGTGCAGCTTAAAAACATCTCAAGGAAAAATATAGTTTAAGAAGTTCTATCTCACAAATTCTTAATGATAATGAAAGAATTACCACAGTCTTCTTAGATATCAATAGATATCTTAGATATTCAATATCAATGGATTTTATATTCTCTGAGTGAACATAGTCAAATTAGAAGCTGACAACAAAATATGGGAGAAAAATGATAGACCTAAATAGGACTGATGGAGGATTTATTGATGATGAATCATTAGGTAGGTGGGTAGGTGGGTGGATGGATGGACAGATGGATAGATAAACAGATAATGACAATTTCTATCAATTTCTTTTTAAAACAACAGTCTTCCAATTAACTCATGAGTTAAAGATAAAATTAATACTATAAACACTATTACAGAAAGATGATTTAAAAATGAGCATGTTACATTTCAAAAACTATGTAATGCAGCTAAGACAGTTATTAAGGTAAAATTAGTCTTAAATATATTTATAAAAACAAACAAAATGGAAAATTACTGAATATAAGCATCCCACAAAACATTTATGGAAACACAAAATTCTAACATTTTATAAAGATTTAAATCGAAATGGTTACAAACATTTGTGTTCAGTCTACCATGTTTCAGTTGAAGTAATTTCATTAGATTAAATAATCTTTGCCAAAATTTGTTACCCAAAAGAAAAAGGAATGGTAACCTAGATGTCCTGTAATTTCACATGCTCATGCTACACACACACAAACACACATACCCTCCTCTGTTTTCCAATAGTTTGTGAAATAAGGGCAACTGATTTACTTTCTGCTGCATTATTTTTATATATTTTAATTTTCCTGTAATCAGAATACTACTTTCATTATCTAGATTTTAGGGTAAACCTATTTAATATAAGCTAAAAAAACTTTGTTGAAGAAAACAGAAATCTTGCTCTGCAAAATGGGAAAGCTGATTTAATTTTAGAAAGATAATTTTTTTCTATAATTTTAGGATCTTAGGATCTCCCTATTTACTGTAGCCAAGGTTTTTAAAGGCGATATGAATTTCTGTAATTAAATGAATATTCATCTCTGAATGTTGCTGATGGGGAAAAACTGAGATAAACTCAAGGACCATGTTGCCACTGCCCGCAGGGTCCTTCACCAGAGCTATGTACACAGGACAGTGTTGATTCATTTACAGTGATATAAACACCACATTCTAGCTAGGGTGAGATACTTTCAATTGGGTTAACTTTTTGAGTCATAGTCAAATAAAAAGGTGAGATACCGGCTTTCAGAGACTCCACACATTTTATCTGTTTCTTGAAATGTAGTATTCTCTTTCATCTATAAGCAATATTTGAAGAAATAAATGAGATTCCTCCTTCCCTTGTTTTAACGCAGTGCCTTCCTCCTCTTTTTTTTTTTTTTTTTGGTTTGTTTGTTTATTGTATTTTGTTTATTCTTAATTTTGCTTTCCCTAGGGAGCACCTAATGCTTGCAAGGACCTCTTAGTAAGTACATGAGGGTGGAACAGCTTTTAGCAGAGAGAATTATCCAGGTAAAAATCAATGCCATGCTTTCATTCAAAGCACTTTCCTAATGTTTTTCACCACAAATTTTTGAAAGTTCCATTTGGGAATTATTTTTGTGTAAACTGGATGTGCTTTTTCAGTGCCAGGAATGACAAAGGTTAAATTAAGGCACCCAGCTGTTTCCCACATGCTGGGCTTAGAGAGGACAGTGTCCAGCTTCCTTCCCCTGCTGATTCCACCCACCCCCATATTCTTATCTCCTCCCACCCCCTCACCCTCCGCCCCCCATTCCCACAATGAGAAGCCCTGGCTTGGTCTCAGTGACCTGGGGTAACTGCCATGAAGCAGGTTTCGATAAGAGACAGGATGTACGCTGCTTCCCATCAAATAACATTGGATTCAAAATACACTGTCCCTTCGCCTACACCAGGCATAGCACTAAATGCCTGCACATGACCATCTCATCAATTTCACAATTACCCGTTTAGGGAAATATATCAACAAGCAATAAATGAAACCGTGAAAAGATGAAGAAAATCCCCATGATCAAATTCCCAGAAGGGTCACATTAGCAGACGTTTGGTAGAGGGAAGAATTTTGATGTCAATTTTTTTTTTGACCCAACATCTTATATTTTTTTCACCATGTCTCAAATATCAAACATATCTTTGCTGGTTCTCAGATGTAGATGGCCACTAGTGAGGACTGGAAAGAGGACTCGAAAGAATGGCCAGTCCCCATTTGACAGAGAAGGAAATGGGAACTTCAGACCTAAATTCGGTCAATGGTCTAAATGGGCTTGCAATTGGATTCTTCTCAACCGCCTCAGGTAAGGAATCCAGGTATCCTCATACCTTGAGTTTGACCTCTCAGTCTAGCATCTCAGTCTAGGGAACAATGATGCAGAATTGAATGATACAGGTAACTGAATTTTGGCCCCGAAGCAAACACACCTAAATTCCAAACCTAAATCTTAAAAATAAACAAATATCTTAAATAAACCACTTAACATCTGTGGGCTCCCTGTCTTCTTTTCACTCATGAACTCCACATTATAATTATAATAATCCTTTGGCTAAAAGAGTGGGTATTCATGTAAGAGAAGAAATGTATGCAATTTCTCTTCCCTTACTTTTTTAGAAAAATTTTAAGGGGAAGCAAAAATTACTCAAATCAATAACCTGTTATTGATTTTAAAAATCCTGACACATAGCATCTTTCCCCTTTGAAAGCATCAACTGTAGTATCATGGCGTGAAATTATCTTTGTGCATTTTGAGCTCTCCTCCCCTGAGTAGACACCTTCCCCTAATCTAGGTAAATCTAGGAACACATCACATGCAAGGAGCATTTCATCAGGGAAATCAAAGTACTGGAAATATCAGTGAAAAATGCAATATGTTTGAATTGCTTTTATTGAGAGGTTCTGATAAAGAATTTTCCCAGCCACCATCATTGATTTTAAGATGACTGAGCTAAGTTGAAACATTCTGGTCATGGAGTGAGCAGAACCAGGGGTGTTGTTGGGCCCCATCTGAGAAATCACTGTCCCAACATTACACGAGACCTTAATCAGACTTAATACTTGTGCCAAGCTGTTCCTGCAGCTCTGAGCTCATCAGCTGACCACAGCTGGAATTTGCGAGCTGCTGGAAAGCTGGGAAGAGAGAGCAGCGGGCTCTGGAGTTTTCTGCAGCTTGGAGGAAGCCTGCTATTGGCAAAGGTGATGGTATGGCAAGTACTTTGATACTGACAACCTAGGTTCAGCTCTCTTGGCAAAATTCTGCCAAACGAGACTCAAAAAGTTCAAAATGCATCTCTTGGAATAATTAAGGCCAGGGAGGATCGATTTTATAAGGAGAGAGTAAAGCAATTTATATGAATTTCTTGGCTATGCAAACATGAAATGAGAAGATGAAAATTATCAATTAATACTTGAAAAGTCTAAGTTATTGGGATGGACATGGGAATGTTAAGTAATCAACTAAACATGGTAATATGATGCCATACACCTAACAAAAGTTAAGATAAGTAAACATAAAAATCTAAGTCATTTCAAAGGTTAAAAAAAACTACCCTAAAAGGTCCACAAAGCATAAGCACTTTATTCTCCTATTAAGGAAAGTCTTAGAGGAGATAATTCGACTCTCTAACTTTTAGTGTC
This sequence comes from Camelus dromedarius, assembly GCF_036321535.1. Classification (NCBI taxonomy): domain Eukaryota; kingdom Metazoa; phylum Chordata; class Mammalia; order Artiodactyla; family Camelidae; genus Camelus; species Camelus dromedarius. Next base: position 107,630,167 of record NC_087437.1, on the reverse strand, counting down.
TCTGAGATAGTCCAAAAAATGTAAACATAATGGCACTTTTGAGACTGACAGACCCTATGTGGGTACTACATGTATGCAGTCAGCATGCATCATGGGCAAGCCAGGACGCATTTGGAGGGAAAGCTGATTCATTATGCCCACAGGCACTCGGAGAACATGCTATTGGTATTTCCAGACAAGTTGAAAGCAGACCCAGTCAACTGACATGAACATCGTTAGCAAACTATTGCCGAGAAGGGGATCATGTGTCCTTGGAAAAAGGGTTTGCTTCATCATTTCTTCCCCAAAACTGACAGCAAAGTAGACTTATTTCCCTCCTCATTCTGTTCCAATGCAAAATTCCTCATCATTACGGGGGAGTGGAGGATTTGCTGATGTGAAAATTCCATTCTTTCCTGACTTTCTACAATTTCCTCAACATATGAAAGAACAGTGGACAACCACATCCAAGAGTGAGTTCCCACCACAAAGCAAAATTTCATGACCACAGGTCCAAAAACAAGTTTTTACTTCTTCCTCCTCCTCCCAAGAGTTCAATTCCATTGGTTACGTCATAAGCCATGATGGAACATGGTGGTGGTTTTTCTTGGGTAATCTGTTTGTGAGAACTTGCAAAATGGTCCTCGAATTAACATGCCACACCTTATTGAAAATTTAAGGAAAAAAGCCTTTGGCTTCCAAGTAAAGATGAAGTAGAAAAGAAATTGATTTTAAGTATATAAATGTTTATATGGGAATACATGAGCATGTATGTATTTTTACTCAGCAACCTCAGTTTTTTAGATTGCTTTGAACTCCTGTAGTTGACACTTCATGCCATGTTTCATAGTGTTTGTCCTACTTGTGCATCAGTCATCAGCCAAAGGGACTTGGAGCTACATAGTTATTATCTAAGAATGTTGTACTCAATTTAACATGGTGTTACACCAAGGGATTCCACATCCTTCCTCAGTGCAGTGCTGTTCTGACAAAGAGAATATCCAATCAATTGTATATAGTGCTGTTATGAACATCAGGTGCATGTATCTTTCTGAATTAGAGTTCTCTCCAGATATATGCCCAGGAATGGGATTGCTGGATCACATGGTAAGTCTATTTTTAGTTTTTTGAGGAATCTCCATACTGTTTTCCACAGTGGCTGCACCAAACTACATTCCCACCAGCTGTGTAGGAGGGTTCCCTTCTCTCCACAGCCTCTCCAGCCTTTATTGTTTGTGGACATTTTAATGATGCCCATTCTGACTGGTGTGAGGTGACGCCTCATTGCAGTTTTGATTTGCATTTCTCTGATAGTTAGATTTTCTTTATTTGCTAAAGTTGTGCAAATTCATCTTTTCTTTGAGGTCCTTTCTTCCAACTCTTCCATTTGGGGAGATAGAGAGAGAACATTTCAGGATTTCAGGACTTCAGAAAGTGGAATGAGAGAGTCATACCTTTTTTTCACAAAGGTAAAGTATTCTTCCTTATAAAAGGACCATCAGCATGGTAATAATGGATTATAATGGCCCCATGTTATTTACATGTGAAAGAGATGACCACATATCTCACAAATTAATATCCATATTCTTTACAATAACCTTCCTTAAAAATGACTTTTAAACTTCCACTAGAGAACAAATATCCTAGATTTTATTTATTGAAATGTGTGACTCACAGCACAGGTCCTCTTGACCTGTGAGCTCTGGTACTAAGTTTGCCCTGCATTTATTTTTTCTCCCCACCTACATCTTCATCTACATGGTTTTTCCTGTCATTATGCATGGATTGTTTAAAAACTGCCCCAAGTTCTTTCCAAAGCCAGTTGATTATCTTGTTTCAACACCAGAAATATATATTGTAATATGGTCAGAATTTCATTATTATGTCAAAATATTCTTACCCTGAGAGAGAGAAAAAATTGTATGGGGATAACAAAATCTCCAGTTACTCTGAAATATGAGCCTTACTATCTTGTTGCTCCAGAAATTTATTAATCTCCTTGAAGACAGGAGTGCTCATTTTTTTACCCCCTGCTTGCATGTGGCCCAGAGTTTGTCAATTGCTTCGTTTTAAGATTTGAAAATTATCACATAATACTTAAAATATACCTTTTTTTTTTTTGTAATTTTAAGTTACTTTTTAAGTTACATTCCAAAATACTACAGTAAAAGAAAAAAAAAGGCACTGTACTGAAATATTTTCAAGGCCTTAACTGCCTTTCCTTTTGGTTACTTGGCTTTGATTTTGTTGTTGTTCATTTTGTGTGTATATGTTTTGTCTTTCACGGCATGCACATGCTACTGCTCTTTTTAAATGTCCCATGCTTTACTGCCTTTAGAGAAATTTGAATATGTTATGTGCTTATGTTTGAGTCATCACAACTACCATAGATTAATATTAAAGAAATACATAATCAAGTTAACTCTCTTCAAATAAAAATTGTAATTCTAATATTAGAGTTCATTTCCTTCATATACTAACTTTCCTGGAAAAAGAAAAAGCTGAGTACATCATTATTCCAGCAGACTTGTACTGTTTTCCAAAGCTTATTCTTAGAAGACATGCCAAAGATGTTTTGGATCAAAGTTTGATAAATATTTTTTGAGGGCTGGGTTAGTCTAATAAAGATTAATGAGTACTGAATTGCATTTTTTTTTTGCTGAATTTGGGCAAACCTCTTAACCAATTTAGATATCCATTTCCTCTTTGGTAAAATAAGAGATGGGATGCCTGACCCCTTTTTGAAATCTATTATTTAAAAATAATAGATGTACTGAGTTACTAAAGTAAGGCCATAATTCTTAAAGTAAGTTTCCTTCAGAAGTTGTTTTAAATATACCATATTAATTTCAATGGAAAATATGCCAAAGAATATCATTACTATCTTTCAATATCAATCATAATAATTATTATTTAATTCTAAAATTATGTATACAGAGATTGAGAAAATTTTAACACAGTTTTAAGATCAAGTACATTGTTAATTCAAGGAGAAGTCTGATCAAAAATTCTTCCTAAAGCCAAGAGAATTCCAACTATGACCACAGTACATTCAGAAATCTCGGGATGCTAAGAACCCTCCAAACTGAGCATTCACATAGGTTGGGGTAAGAAGGAGGGGGAGTAAGTTCTTTCTCCAACTTCCGATTGGAAAATAATTTTTGTAGTCGGTGGTAAGTGATAAAATTTCAAAATGCAGGATATTAGCTATCCACATTTTGAAATGTAACCACAATATTCCAGGTTTAGGAAAACAACCATGCATAATAATGTCTCAAGACCACAGACAGATGCAAATAGGAGCCATCTCAGGGCCAAACACTTTTTCCCACGCTTCACAGTGGACGTCCTTTGTGTAACGGTCTCACCTAGGAAGCACTGCACCACACAACCAAGCATAAGAACGTTATGCTAGATTTCTGTAGTCCTCATCCGGTTTTTGTACCTCCTACATGTCAGATCTTGCTATGTTTTCATTATTATTATTTAATCTTAACCATCTGATTCCAGTTATATCAAATGATGTACCAAGAACAAACCCAAAATCTCTTTCCCTGCTCACACTATTTGTCCCCTCAGAAGGTCCACGTGTATCCTGCTTGATATCTTCTTGACAACTAATTTGAGCACAAATAAATCCCCACCCCAGAAAAACTAATTGTTCTTTCACTGATGATCCCTTAGCACATTAAGAAAGAAATTATGCAAAGAGAAAAGACGATGCAATAATGCCCTGGGCAGCCAGTATTTACAGTAAACAAAACACTAATATTTTGTCTCTCTTCTTCATATTATTAAAAATAATGTTAATATGGACCTTTATATCTCTTTCCTTGCTTTATCCATATGTGTATGTGTCTCCATAAACAATAAATAGTATTATTTTATAATATTACAGTGATAATATTTTTATAAGGACCTATAATAATCTACTTATATACCCAACAACCTTAAAAAGTTGTAAACAATGAAGTCAGGTTCCATTTTTTTTTACAATTTTTTATACCCAGACACCAGCATATTAGATACTTTATTACAATCAAATAGAAGGATGGATGGATGGATGAATGAATGAGAATACATTCATTCTTTAGGTTCTTTCTAGATATGAATTATGCTAACTGCTAAGAAGCCAGAGAAGGGTTATTAATAGTTGTATCAATCTGTGTATAATAAATTAAACAGAATAATCTTCCTGAAATACATAACCTTAATATTTTAATTAAAAAATTTGTATTTTATTCACTCTAGAATTCACTTGCTTTATGTACTTTCCTTTTGAGAGACAAAACAGGTAAGCTTTCTAGATAGAATACTAAAAATTTTATTACATCTTTATTACAATTAAGTTTCAATGTATCTTCACCTTCCCCATAATCCTTTTCAGATGTTTAGAATTGTTAGATAAATGGGGACACTAATCAGATCAGGTGGAAGAGAGGGAGGGTGGTCCAGAAGACAGTGATTTGCCCGCTTTCAGCATAAGAGGCTTCACTTCCTCTAAATGAGTGCCAGCAAGAAACTGGTTAGAACCCATCAGCTGTGACTGCACAGTAGTGACAAGGACCTAACTGGACATGACTCAGTGCTCATTGTAATACAATTAGCATTATGGTTTAGCCTCCCTGCCACCCTCCTCCCCGGGTTTTTCTGTGTGCATCACGGCTGAGGACATGTGCGAAAGGGGATGGGCATGACTAAGCACTCCGTAGGCAACAGCCATCAATCAATCAAGACACCACCTCTAAGCAAGGGTATAAGAGAAGGGACAAAGACCACTGCTAGCCTCTCTTGGATCAGCCCTCCTCCTGCTCTTGGAGGTGTACTTTCACTTTGCTAATAAAATCTTAAAAATCTTTCACTGCACAATGCATTTGTCTCCTGTCTGGATTCTCCCCTTTCGGGCAAGACAAGAACTGAGGCTTTTTTCCCTTCCCCTCTTGGGGTAACAGAAGCACCAGGATCCTTCCTAAGGGAAAACTGTACTGAGAAACCCAGATTGGTGTCTTGGATCAGGTTCATTCGAAGGAGTCGTAAAGATGAGGGTTCACTTGCAAGAGATTTATTCAGAAAGTACTCCCAGTGGAGGCTTGAAGGGAGCAGACGGAGCAGGACAGAGGAGCAGGAGAAGCCCAAGCAAGTGTGTATCTTCAGGAAAGTTCCCAGTCTCAGCCTGATCGTGCAGAGGGATTTTGCACTTTAACCTTATCTCAGTTTACCATGAGGTAAGAATTTCTCCTTCTCAGGACCAGTCCTTGATTGTACTAAGGATCACACCAGCACTTCCAAGTCCCTCTGCCTGCAGGCAAATGGCTCCAGGGGCCTGAGAACTGCCTTCTGAGGTTGGCTATGAGCGTAAGCCATTAGACCCAACACAGAGAGTTCATGAGCTTATAGACCCAGAAAGAGCAATCAGAGAGACCCAGCATGGAGCACTGACGGTGTTTGCAACAAATAGTAGCCTGTAATCAGTATTAGATTGACCACTGTTAGTAGATATGCTAAACAACTGCAAACTGGTTAAATTTAAGAAGCTCATTCCCCAAGAGAGAAAAACGCAAGTGTTTAAATGATAATAGGAAATAATTTGTATTGATGTGAAAATATCCTCACTAAATAACACTTGTTAAAAAAAAGCAGGTTACAAAACAAATTATGTGGTAGCATCACATTAAATTTTAACTTAACCACTTGACAGGCGAAATACAAATATATCACCAATGATGGAATGATAATGCTTCTCATTATTATTTTGCTTAAAAATTTTTGTATACAAGATGTAAGAGTGTTACAGTATTTTTTTTATAATTTGATTTTGAAATTCAGCAACTTATGTCACAATTTAGAAACAGATAAAGTGGGCATGATCTCCACATGAGATTCAATCTTTAACAGGAGACAACACAGAAGGAGGTAATTCAGACCTCATAATTGGAAGAAGTTGCGGCCCAAAGTAAGTTTCCAATGCATTTTTAACATACACACTGGCATTAGGCAGGTACAGTTAAGGTCATCAGCTTGATCGATCAGTTAAAAGCTTACTGGCTGAATATGAATCCTTTCCTTAGAGGAAGATTCCAGTTCTGGGGCTGAAATTTATCAAGTCCCTCGCGGGACACTGTTTCCTTCACTTCTGTTCCAGAATTTGGGACAGTGCTCCAGTTTTAAAGAAGAATAAGCATTCTTAGAAGATACCACTCGATACTTAGGAAGGGTCTGTACACAGACCTGGGCCTACAAAAGAGGTAAATACATAGTGCAGACAACTGTCACTATGAACGAACTAGGGTCTTATCTAAGGGCACCCAGCCTTTCGGTGTGAATCAGACCTGTACTATACTGCCGCCTTTTCCAAGGTCACTGGGACTTGTGATTTCAAGTTTTCCAAGTTGAATTAACTTGTGTGTTAGACCTCCTTCCATTACAATTAATAGAAAACACAACTCAAATCACCTTAAGTAAACAACCACAACAAAAATAAAAGGCAGAATTTATCAGGATAGCTGGAAAGCGTGGGGGGTGTGGGGGTCAGTTAAGGCTTTCAAGCTTCAGTTTCATTCTATGTCCTGGCTCTATATAGAGAACCTTTTCTGTTTGCTCTGTTTTCCGGCAGGCCTCCCATCCCCAGTGACAAGATTCCTGCAAAATAATCCAGAAATACACCCTATATTTCTAGCATCTCTTAATAGAAAGGAAAATTTGCTTTTTCTAACAGTTCTCTAAAGTCTAGCAGTTGAGTCTCACTGCTCTGTGTTGGACACCACGTCCTTCCCAGAACAATCACTGTGATCATGGGGCTGCAAAGCTCTGATGTCAGTGGATGCTCGGTAGAATCAATGGCATCCAAAACCTGTAGATGGAAGATGTCTAAGAATGGTAAGCACTGGAGGGAAATCAGAACACTTTGTCCAGCAGGGCAAATGAAACCTGGTGAGCACATATTTTTCAAATATGCTTCCTCTCGCGTGAAATTGGAACAGAGAATGGAATGACACTAAACTTCCTCCGGAGGGACATCAAAGAATCAAGTTGATGAGGCAAAGAAGGAGGCAATAAGGCATTGTTGACAATAGCTTCTGTTATTTATAAATTAAAAAAAAAAAACAGAATGTTAACTATTTTGGGAGCAGGTTGACAAATATATATTTTATTGTTTTGTGTTTGTTTGCTTTCTGTTTCCTGGAGTATGATTCATCCAAGATGCTTTTAGTGAATAAATGTAAAGCCATTTTCTTTATCAAACCCATCTCCATCTTCATTGTAAAGTTTAAGAAGTACAGTACTTGAGCTCTTGGATGCTGCTTGCAAAGAGCAGATGAAGACTACTGAACACAGCCCTACTTTTTTTAAGATACTGCACTTTCAGTACTGCTATTTTTTTATTAAAATTGTGTTTTAAAAGATATACACTTTGCCCCTCCATAACGTTTTCATTTATATATACTTAATTACATGAATTCATGGTTAGAGATTTAATGTTCCAGTTTTAAAACAATTATTACTGTTTGATTTGAAATAAGTTAGTTTATATATTGAGTTTTAACACTATGCTTACTATCATACCCAAAAACAGATCATAACTGATGCCTTCTCCAGACCCAGGGAGCATTGGTACTAATGGAAGAGTAGAATCAAAAGAATTATTATTTAGTATCATTGAATGCAAATACACATAACAATGTATAACTGTCCCTCACCTTCATCTCTCGTTTTTTTTCTTTAGTGGATTAACCATCAACCTTGCCCTTTCCTTATCAAACCTAAGAAGGGAAGGGCAAAGTGTTCTTCATTGACCAAAGAAATATGTCTGTCGAAAATATGTTTTTATCGTATAGAGTGATAAAATGTGTATAATTCTACACTTCATTAACTAGTTTAAACAGTCTTTAGCTTATTGACCCAGAGGAGGTTTCCATTACATGGGCGACCAGCATCTAGATGTTTAGAGCTGGTTGTAGAACCAGTGCTTAGGTTTGGGTACTTCCGATAAGGAAGTTGTGGAATGCAATTCCAATGGGTTTTTCCACGAAAATGACTATTGTTTTAGGTGACTGAAAATTCAATATAAGGTAAAAATATTTAATAAATCATACATGAATGAAAATGTAGTATCAGTAATTCTAAGTGATGAATGTGGATGGTTGGGGAAGGAGGGAGACTGGATCCTTCACCTATTTAATTCTGTCCAGCAGGGTGGACTGAGTAGTTAAAATGGGCAGAAACAATGTCAATTCAATAGTTGTTAAAGGAATGGAGAATACATAGCCTGGAAAATAGCAGGGTTATTCTAATATCTTTAGATGACCCCTGACTATATATGGCTATTTGCAGGAGGAGGAATAGACTACTTCTGGGAAGCTCAAAACCACACTGAGAAGCACAGATGAGAAAAAAAAGAAGGGCATTTTATTGAAGAAAAGTAACTAGCAACTATATACCAGTTCAGCCATGGAAGGTGCTGGTTTGGAAGTTAATAGGCTTCCCAGAACTGGAAGAAATAGACAAAGAAACTCGTATTCATTAATCAACCATTGTGCAGGTCTCCATAATCAGAATGTTGTACATATTACATCATCGAATTTCCACACACACAAACACGTGGCTAATATTGCCCTCAGTTCGAGGAGGAAAACAGACACAGAAGGCCAGTCCACATCCCAAAGCTGGAGAGAAGTGCAGCAAGATGTAAGTCCAAGTCTATTTGACTTCAGACTACAACCAGCAGAGGCAGAGTGGGCACCGAGGCATCACAAAGGAGATTCTGGCCCCAGGTGATGACAAGCCAGCTATCTGATTGTTAAAGTTTTTCAAACTCTGAAAGAGTGTGACTTGAGAAGAAGTAGAGGTTTAAGCTTAATTTCAGGCCAACATGCAAACTTTTTCAGTCTGCCTTTAACCATCCCCAAGACTAGTTAATGATATTACTGACATTACATGTAGAAAAAGTACCAACTACAGTATCATCAGCATTATGTATACAATGCAATATCACCCGTGTTGCATAACACCTTGTGAGATACATCTACATAGAGATCGAGATTGAGAAAGAGAAAGAGAGAGAGGCAGCTCTTGTCAGAGCTATCCTGCCCAGCATGAACAGAACAGCTTAGACAGGGGTTAGCTTTCTTCAAAGGACACTTCGAAGGACACTTTCTTCCAAATGGAGAAAAAAAATAAAAAAGCTGAGCTTTATTTGCCAGGTACACCATTTATAGCTTTGGTATCTTCAAATGTAATGACCGCTCAGCTGAAGAAAGATTCAGAATCAATAATCCATTATTTCTGGGAATTGGCAAGCAGGCACAAAGGCACCCGCAGTAATTAGGATGCACCACTCGGCCTTCTCTTGCCTGATTGGCAAGTCTCCGTGCAAGCTGATCATAGCACCAATAGGCCTTTTGCAATCTCATTTAAAGATGGAAACCTCTCATACTTAAACATGTTTAAAGGTACGTTATTGACAGTGTTCAAAATAATGGACACTTGCATATGCACGTGCAAAATTATTTTTTTTATGAAACATTGAAATCGTACAATTTTTAGTATTTATGTTTTTAAATTCAGTGAAGTGTTTTTCTATCAAACAATTTAATTGCAATTAAAATATGTGCAGGTGACATGTTGGGCAGGGTTAACTTCCTGACAAGACATTGGATCCGAAACTGAACAGTGTGATGAACAGTGTATACGGGTCCCTGAATTAGTAAAGAAGACAACATTAGGGAACTTGATTAGAAAGGATTGTAAATATTTTAATAATAGTTACAGTCACTCTTCAAAAATCTTAATAGAACCTGACTTTCATTAGTTTTGTAATATTTTCTCCACATAAGCAAAAACGTAGTGGGATATGCAGAAAAACAAACAAAAAGAAGTAAAGAAAGAAAAAAAAATGTTTATTGTCCAGCAGTATTTCATTTGAGCAAAGACAGAAAAAACTCAGAAATAAGAAGAGGAAGCTTCAGGAACACAAAAAGGAGCAAGAAGAAGAGGCCAGGATGACTTAGAAAAGGAAATGTCACTTAAAACATTTCTGTGCTACTCTTCTGATTTGAACCCTCTCTAATGCATGAAATACAATAACCTATTTTCTCGATGACCCAGCTTGGGTTTATTTCAATTTGTGATGTAATCTTTATTTCTTGACTGCGTTCACAGTGGTTAGAGTCAAAGGGCATCTCAGCCTCTTAACATTTCTTCTTCTTCACTCTCTCAATAAGTATCTTAGAAATGGCCATGCGCATGTATCAAAGTCTATCTTTCAGGCACGAAAATCTCCATCCCTCTTTACCTCTTATATGCAGAACCTCACTTTTCCTTTGCCAAGGAAAAACTCTGCCCTTGGCTAAGTCAGAACATCTGGATTCTGATCTCATGGTCCTTGGAAGATAAGCAAAAAATAAAATTGTTCTGAATTCCCAATGCCTTCTCTAATAAGCATTTTATGAGAATAATAGTCTCTTTGGGAAATGGAAAAATGATTGAAATGATCACATTCAACCCTGGACTAAAGCTCTAATTAGGAACCATCTGAGAAAGGGAGCAAGATTGCAAACAGTGCGGGGGCCCTGCCGCTTGTGCACACACTGAAGGAGGAACAGGAAGCATCAGTCACAGAGAGACTGAAACTTTTGGCACTCAAGAAAAATCCTTCTGGCAAATTAGCAAGTTTTTGTCAAATCAGTGAAACAAGTCTATTTGGAAAACATGAAATTCTGCATATTATAAAATTTTAACAGATCCATTTTACATGCAAACAAGAAAACATCTGCTTAGCAGAAATATCCACAGTGTATCCCAAAGTTTAGAAAACATGGCTGCACAAAGTTGTTATTTTTCCATTTAGAAGGAAAATGGCAAACCATGATAGTAACAAGATAATGTAAGTGTCTAAGTTCTTCCAGCTGGTTCACATCAAGTATATATTCAATGCCATTCTCTTCCTTCAAAGTGTCAAGCCAGCCACATTTTGTGAGGGAAATGTAACCTTACTGTTAGGCTTTTTCTTAATTAACATCTCTGCCTTTCAAATAATCTCTTTAGACCACATTACAATGAAATGGAATAGACTTTATACAGGTGGGTAGACATCTACTTCTTAGGTTGCTACTTGCATTCTCCCACATTCTTTTCAAGAAATGAAAACTTGATACAAAATTTCAAGAGTGATTAAAAAAAAGCAATCTCCCTTATCTCCTGCACCCAGATTCTCCAATTAAGATGTTACCATCTTTCCTGCTCTACTCAGTTTCTCAGTCTCTCCCTCCATCTCTCTCTCACACATACACACATACATATACACATACACAAACATATACACAACCATCGTGATTCTTTGAAAATATGGCCACAGATTCTTTGCCATTTCTCCTAATGAGATGTGGCATCTTTTATTCTAGGAGCGACTGTGACTCTACATTCGAGAACAGGGTGTGGTGGAATTGACACTATGTGTTGAAGACCAGACTATCAAAGGCCTTGCTACTCCAGATGGCTTTGTAATGTGTCCATCTGGCTAGCTGGAACTTGAACTCATGTCCAGAATTTCTCTTCCTGTCTGATTCTATTCTGGGTGGGCCACAAGATAGATGGAAGGGCAATGTGGATGGGGAAGGAAAGCAGGCACCATTTTGAAACTCACAGGGGCTGTTGCTGCTCTGACGACTGCCCTCACTGGCCTGAAGCAGCAGTGAGGCACGCAAACTCTCTGCCTTACCTGGATACTCTACCTTTTCTGACTCCTAGTCTGGATGTGTGTGTGTGTGTGTTTAGCTCCATGAAAAAAGCTCCAGCTTCTTCAGGATTCCCTTGTCACCAAGGGCAGAGGCAACAAGAACTCACATGGGTCTCAGCCTGGCCTCAGGAGCTTTCTGTTAGTGCTTGTGGATTCTAGACTTTATCTCCCCAGCTCACATCCATGTTCCCTTCCTGACTTCTTGTTTGGTGGACTGCAAGCTCCAGCATCAGATGCAAAGATGACAGCCTTAAAGAGACTGTGAACATCAATTGTGCAAGAGCAAAGTCTTATAACAGCAATATTATATAAGGTAATATTTAATAAAATATTTGGTACTAGAGTATTTCCAGAAGGACAGAATCTTAAGGATGAATTCTCTTAATTGGTTCTGAATTTTCCAGATTTGGTTCTTTGGTCTGATGAGATTTCAAGTCATTAATGACCTTGATTCCGATGAGGAAAGGATGACTGACTAGTAGTCCTTAGCATATAGCAAAAACATTTACCAAAAATACCATTTGTACATACCTGTAACATGTGTCTATAAAAGGCAAGGAATAACTAGAACATACAAAGCATTTGCTACGAATAATTTGTCAAAATCAGTAGCATAACGGGGTTAGCTGGTGTATTGGTTTGCTAGGGCTGCCGTTACAAAGTGCAACAACCTTGGTGCAACAGCAATTAAATCTGTTCTACATGACCCCTAGGAGGTGGAAACTCCCTAGGAGATAGAATTAGAATCAGTAAATACAAGTTATAGGGGTAATGTTTAGCTAAAATAATGAGAAATTTTTTTAAGAAACATTTTTAATGCTCAGAGAAATCTAGGGTTAATATGAAACAAAATGAGTTTTCTTACTGCAGGGCTTCACACTTGAATAATTATTTAGGGATAGAGGAGGGATTATAAGAGCACATACAAGCATCAGATTGTTGGTGAACAAATGTTACTTTCAAAATCCCTACTCTATGAGTAGAAATTAGTTAGGACAAAGATTTTATGTTTAGCAGCTAAATCACCTCAATACCTAGAAAATAACAGATGTGTAAAACATATGTTGGGATTAATATTTTAATTATTCCAGAAGAGTTCATATGATAAAGTCGTAAATAGTACACAACGATTATAACACATCAGGAAATATGTATAGATATTGTTTTATCCTTTGTCCACATACCTGGTCAAAATGAACCACATGCAAAAATGAAAAAAATGCTAAATACAATGTCTTATAATCATGATAATTTGCTTTTACCATAAGCATTATTTCATTATTAGTTATCTTTATCCATTGTCAATATATTGTTGAGTAATAAACTGGCCCAGAATGTAATGGTTTAAAATGATAACAATTTGTTTCTCAGTCATCTATGGGTTTGCTGGAAAGTTCTGCTGATCTGAGTGAAGCTCAGCTTCTCTCAAGTGACATTGCTCAATTGTCTGTGGTCAGGTGGCAAGTGGGCTGAAAACTGGCTGACCAGGACAGCTGGGACGAGAAGGCTCTGTCCACATGTGTCATCCTACAGCAAGTTAGCCTGGGCTTTTTCTCAGCGCTTGGCAGAGTCCCAGGAGACCAAGTAGAGACATGCAGAGCCTTCTGATTCCTATGCTTGCAGCTGGTACACCATCACTCCCATCCCATCCCGTGGGCCAAGGCAAGACTCAAATAGACTCTGCCTCTAGGTGGAATAGGATGCAAAGAAACATTGCCAAGGACATGTCTATCGAGAGTGGAGAAAGGGGAAATCTTTGGCCATTGACTTATCACCCTGTAAGCGTATGTGTTCTGGCAGTCCCTACCATGTGTATGGTGAGAACTAGACTGATATTAACTAGTACTATCACAAATAGTCAATTTCAGAATGATTGACTTTTATATTATTTTCTTATTAAATGGTGATGCTTTGGCTATTATTGGCAAACTCAGTAGCAGAACTGTATCAGTTTTCAGTTGCTGTGTAACAGATCATTACAAATTTAGTAGATTGAAAGGATGCGCATATTATATCTGTTTCCATGGACACGAATCTGGGTTTGGCTTAACTGAGTCTTCTACTCAGGGTCTCAAGAAACTGAAAGCAAGGTACCACCTGGGGCTGGGGTCTCATCAGAGATCTGGGATACTCTTCTAAACTCATGCAGTGTTGGCAAAATGCATTTCCTTGTGGCTATCGAACTCATTTTCATCAAGAGATGCAGGAGAGAGTCTCTGATCCTCACATCTTTGTTTAAAGAGTTTGCCTGATTAGGTTGGGTCCACCCAGAATAATCTGCTTTTAATTACCTCGAACTGATTTGGAGCCATAACTACAGGAGCCAAACTCCTTCACTTTGTCATATAACATAACCTAATCATAGTAATAACATCCATCACACTCATAGATCATAATTAAGTGGGAGAGAGGGAGTATGTCCACAGGGAGCAGAATTCTTGGGAGCCGTCTTAGAATTCCGCATTCACCACAAACCATTCTAAAATTCTTTTAAAATGTCCATCACATATTTACTATACAAAGCTTCCTACCTCTGTGGTGTGGAAAAAATTCGACAAGGTGTTTAATAATCTTTCTACAGAGTTTTCTAACATCAACGGACTCTATGGTCTGAATGCTACTAAAACCAGTTTCAGTCTCAGTAAACATCACTAAAATTCTGAGCCTAAACCGGAATCTTACTTTTCTTAATTAAGTTTAGGAATGTTACAAACAAACATGTATATATATGCATGACTGGGACACTGTGCTGTACACCAGAAATTGACACATTGTAATTGACCGTACTTCTATAAAAAAAATTTTTTTTAAAATAATGTTAAGTGTTTTGGAGATGTTACCAAAAGTATATCATTTTTATAACTATTAGAATAACATGAGACAAATTAATATTTCTATGTTTAAGCCATCACAACCAAGAATCAGAAAAAAAATTCTGTGCATCCAATCACTGGAAGGAAACTTTTCCATAAAAGATGCATGCCCCCCAAAGTGGACAGAGAAATAAATTAAATAAATAAATTAAAGATGAAATCTGTCCAATGTGAACTGTAATGATCAGGAAAACATGGAGCCATTCATTTCTCACAAGTTCATATTTAAAGGAGAAGACCACAAGAACAAAAGCTGATGTTTTTCTGCTGAGGGTAAAGTCAAAATGAGGTACAGGAAGGTTGGTACAAATTACCTGGGCCACTAATGTGGTCCAAGTTCTCGGCAAGCTCTGATCTATGTTAGAACAAATTCTGGTTCATACTTAACTGTAGAGCCCAAAATATTCTCAGCCAGGGATCCCTTTAAGAAGATCCAACAGAAGTTCCAAATATGTTTCTGCATTTCTGCGTACCTGCATGTATTTGTTGTGTGTGTTTACATGTGTGTATTTGTATGTGCATATGTGTTTTTGTAATTATGTGTGCGTGAGTTTGTATTTCTGTGTGTGCGTGTGTGTGTATAGTGGTGGATTTCTGTTTGTGTGTGTTTTGTGTATTCATGCATGTATATGTTTGTGTTTTTAATTTGCAACTCCACTACTCTGGTCTCCCAGGATTCATTTTGATAAAGCCACACAAAGGTGGCTATTATCATCATGAGCTTCCTCTCAAAGTATTGACGCTTATCAAATACATCAAAAGCAACAGCGTGAAGTATTTTAAAAAGAGAAATAACATCAGACATGGAAGTTTGAAAACCACAAGTACAAAGAAATACATATTTTCTTAAATTCAAAGTTTTGGTTTGTTTGCATTTTCATTTTAGGATGCTCTTCCCTGTCACAAGGATCCTGAAAGCCCTCAAGGTAAGATATTTTGCTTTAAGGAATTTAAGACATCGACTGAGAAAGCTCTTTGTGGCCCACAGACCTATTTCTTCAGTTTACAATGTGGTTTAAGAAAATTGAACTATTTGGTTTTTTTAATGGGGCATGTCCTTTGAAGCTTATCAAAATCTCCATCACTCTCTATCACATTACACCTAAGAGTAAGAAGCATCATTCGTTGGTTTCCCTGGCTGTGGCAGAAGGTGTCCCAGTTTGCAATCATTGCCCTTTGACACCAAGAGTGGAGGGGGAGAGAGGTTCCTGTTAACCTCTTTAATAAAGTTTTGTTTTAAAATTTTTACTCTTTATGAAAATAAAATTATACAGGCTACATATTAGATGCAAAGCATAGAAACATGATTTGACATATGCAATAATTAATATTCTACAATTAACATCATCTCAGCACTCTTTCCTTCCTCCTGTGATTGAAATGGAATACTTAGAGATTCTGCTCTGTTGCAGACCATGTACATGAACAAAGCTGAGAAGCACTTCCTTCTCTTAAGACTCTGGTCTCCCATCTAAATAATGTCTTTCTGATTATGACTTTAACTTTTGATCCTATGAAAAGACAGAATGCAGTTTGAATACTCAAAGAGGAAAAATTTTCCTGTAACCACTTTTAACCCATTTAGTCTGCCACAGTGTAGTAGGTGTTTGTCAGCCCCTCCTTGGCTAATCTTGCAGGGATCCGTGGCCTTAACTTTCCATTCTAAGGGGCCTCGTGCCAGGAGAGCGCTCTGACCTGGCTCCATCAATCCCTTTTACAAGTCTTAGCTCGCTTCCTGTGAAAGAATTCTGAGCACAGGGCTTCCTTTATCTCTCCAGGGCCGTTTTGGCAAAATCTTTTGTCCTGTTGTTTTGCCTCCTTTCCCCTCCCCACTCCTAGTTCCATCTTTTTCTAATTATCCTCCACCGGAATGACCCAAAATCCACATACACTCGAAATGAAATTCTTGCGGTTGTGGATAAAGAATTCAGAAGTTAATGTGCATGTATTAAAATGTCATGTCAGGGTAGCTTGAGGTTGGGAAGGTGCTGCTGAAGTAAAACATACACGATAACCCAACCAGCCCAGCGCACGTGGAAAGGCGCCATCAGAGCTGCCTGTGAATGAATGCGCTTCCTCAGCCTGAGGCTTGTTTATCCTTCTTCAGTCTCTTTCACATCCATCAGCATGTGCGCTAATTATCCATCTCTCAGCTCTTCCTTAACTTCCCAGTGCCCCCTTCCCAGGCTTCTCCTTGGCTTTAAATTCGCTTGAGTGTGAATTCACCTACGCATGTTCTCTAAGTGTGAGACCCACCCTTCTTCCTGCCCAGATTCTTCTATTTAACTGTTCTGTGTATATTTTTATCAGTAACATTGGCACACAAATCCCTGTGTCATTACTAACTCTGAATAGTTTTCACTCACAGATTAATTTCTTCTTTTCATCATGTGTGTTTGATGTGTGTGTGTGTGTGTGTGTGTGTGTGTGTGTGTGTGTGTGTGTGTGAAATCCAACCATTAAAAGAACAGCACTGATGGGTAGTATTTTTAGGTAGAAGAACACATCATTAGAGAAGCATTTTCAGGGCCTCTGAGATTTTTGACCGTCCTCAGATTTTTGCCTCCTATACAGATGTGGAGGGGTAATAATACTTACATTTCTTAGGTAGCAAGCTGGAAAATACATATTTGCCACTAAGCTTCTGAGTGCTCTGTTTCTAAGCATTGTCATCTTCTAGCGTTTGGCCGTGCAGTTTAAGTGTGGGCTTGGACTTTAACCTCCACATCAACTTTTAACCCAGCTACTCTCTTGCCCATAGTTTGAATACCACTGGTATTTGTGTTGGAAATAATCCAAGTGGGGTGTGTGTATGTTAGTGGAGGCCGACCGCATGTGGGTGGGATAATAAAAACAGAACCTCGGCACAGCCTACCTCGAGAAAAAGGTGGATCTAGAGAGATAAAGTGTGGTATAAATTAAAAATGACCTCAGATGGAAATGGTGTGGACGTTATGAAAACATGAAAACAATCCATCTGTCAGCAGAGCATTTACTATAATGGTGAAGCTCTCATTCTCCACAGCTTAAACTGATATCCTCCCATCATTCTGAAGCATAACTCACATTTGTGACATTCCTCGTTTATTGCCTATGGAATCATGGGCACCACAAAGAGAACGATATGAATCTTGTGTGTCTTTGCCAGTTTTATAACATGGACAAGCTTTTAGGGATCAAAACCGTCAAACTACCAAATCTGTGGAGACCGGTTCTCCAACATTTCAGGTGAATAAAAAACTGTTAAAAGGGAATTGTAGGCAATGGCTCTGTTGGTGTAACTTATATACCTTTATTTCTATGTTCAGGAGCAGAGAGCCGCAGAAGGCTGCGTGGACCAGGGAGAAAGAGGGATGCTGTGGGACTCTGCAGCTCTGATCTGGAGGTCTGTTTCAGGCATGTACAGCTGGGTGGACTGGGCAAATTACTTAAACAGTCCAGATCTCGAATTTGTTAACTATAAAATCATGTTATGAGATCTGTCTTGAAGGTTCATTGTAAGTATCAGGGCTAATATAATGCAAGTCTAAATGTGTGCTAGATGGTTGTTATTCTTAGTATTGTTTATTCTATGGAAAAATCTATATAATCAATATATTGACTTTATGAAAAGCACCATAGACCATTTATGAATAGAATTACACCCATAATTGCATTCATAAATCATCCGTAATCTCTGCTGGGAATCATCTGTAATTTCTTGACATAGCAATACTGTGTCTATTTCAGTAGAAAGGCATCATTTTTCCACAGAAGATCTTTGGTCATTTTTAGCTCTCACTTTCATTGAACACCAGAGAGGCTTTCAAGCTGCCTTTCTAAGTCATTGGCCCTCCTTAGCAGGCTTTCCAGTTTGTGGTACCCAGCTTAGCCAGACCCTAGGAATTTTCTTAAACCCATATCTTGTCTTGGCAATAACCTTTGATCACAACCTTCATGAGAGTCTATCCTCTCTTGATAACAGAGACAGTGCTTTTACATTTTACCAGATTCTCCCAACTTTACCTCTTTGTCTAAAGATAGTATTATGAGCATTGAATGTAAAACTTATCACAGCTCCTGGCCGAGAATAATTTCCCAATAACTGACATGTATTTATTACACCATCATTACCATCATCACTGATCTCCTTGTTGGCTTTCTCCTTCCTGACCTGTATTAGTAATGGCTTCCCAATTAACCAGTTCATTGTCGTTTAGTCTTCTCTCACTGCATTTTTCTTAAGAAAACCACTCACTCACTTTATTTTATATTAATGATATTCAGATGTAACTCTCTGGTCCCAACTACTTACTAAAGCATCAGTTTTATATTGCATATGCTTCCAAGATCTTCACTCAAATAGAATATGCTGTCATCAGACCCAACTAAGTATGCACACACTGACCTAGATTCTCCTCTAAACTGTTCCATTTGCTTTCTTTACCACCTCACTAGCCTGGCTGTTTTCAGCTCACCCCTCTCCTTTCTCTTTTAAGAGACACTGAGCCCTTGTATTTCTTAGTTTTTCCCTTCTGTCTTTTCTAGGGGTGTTCTTCCTGTGAGGAGACTCAAAGCTTTATAATTAAATCAATTCAATTACCGTTTTAAAAATTTTATTATAGTTTTTAATTTTTTATTGAATGAAATTTACTTTAAATTCTATAGTGCTTTATATTTTTCCATACATGTCACTTTATATAATCCCATAATAACCCTTTTCCTCCCTACCCTTATATTGCCCCTCCCCCTTCCTACTACTCACTGGTAACCATTCGTTCGTTCTTTGTATCTGTGAGTCTGTTTATTTTTTGTTTTATTTACTCATTTACTGTATTTTCTAGATTCCACATATAGGTGATATCATACAGTACTTGTCTGATTTGTTTCACTTAGCATAATGCCCCCCAAGTCTGTCCTAGTTGCTGAAAATGGCAAAATTTTGTTCTTTTTTATGATTGAGTAGTATTCCATGATGCATATACACCACATCTTCTTTATCTTTTATGAATATCTGTTGATGAACACTTAGGTTGCTTCCATACCTTGGCAATTGTAAATAACACTGCTGTGAACATTGGGGTGCATGTATCTTTTTGAATTAGTGCTTTTGTTTTTTGGAATATATACTCATGAGTGGGTCATATGGTCAAATGCTGGGTCATATGGTAGTTCTACTTTTAGTTTCTTGAGAAACCTCCATACTGTTTTCCACAGTGGCTACACCAATTTACATTCCCACCATTACTGTATGAGGGTTACCTTTTCTCTACATCCTCACCAGCCATTTATTATTTGTATTCTTTTTGATGATAGCCATACTGACAGGCGTGAGGTGATACCTCATTGTGGTTTTGATTTGTATTTCCCCCATGATTAGCAATGTTGGCATCCTTTCATGTGCCTGTTGGCCATCTGCATTTCCTCTTTGGAAAAAATATCTATTCAGTTCTTCTGCCCATTTTTTAATCAGGTTTTTTTTTAATGTTGACTTGTATGAACTGTTTATATATGTTGAATATTAACCCCTTATCAGCCTTATAATATGCCCATTCAGTAGGTTGCCTTTTTGTTTTGTTAAAGTTTTCCTTTGTTAAGAAAAAGCTTTTACATTGAATTAGACCCAATTTGTTTATTTTTGTTTTTATTTCCTTTGCTTTAGGAGATGGAGCCAAAAAAACACTGCAATTTATGTCAAAGAATGTTCTGCCTGTTTTCCTCTAAGAGTTTTATGATATCCGGTCTTAACACATAGGTCTACAAATAAAAATGAAAACAGGATAATCCAAAACTTTTTGGACACAGCAAAAGCAGTTCTAAGAGGGAAGTTTATAGTGATATAAATTTACCTCAGGAAGCAAGAAAAATTGCAAATAAACAAGCTGAGCTTACACCTAAAGGAACTAGAGAAAGAACAACACACAAAACCCAGATTTAGTAGAAAGAAAGAAATCTTAATAAAGATCAGAGCAGAAATAAAGGAAACAAAAAAGAAAGAAAGAAAGGAAGAAAGGAAGAAAGGAAGAAAGAAAGAAAGAAAGAAAGAAAGAAAGAAAGAAAGAAAGAAAGATCAATAAAGCTAAAAGCTAGTTCTTTGAAAAGATACACAAAATTGATAAACCTTAGCCAGACTCATCAAGAAAAAAAGGGAGAGGGCCCAAATCAATCAAATCAGAAATTAAAAAAAGGAAAAAGTACAACCAACACTACAGAAATACAAAGGATCATAAGAGACCACTACGAGCAACTATATGCCAATAAAATGAGTAAGAAACTTTGAAGAAATTCTGAATTCTTAGAATAGTACAATCTCTCAATACTGCACTAGGAAGAAAGAAAACATGAACAGACCAATTACCAGCAATGAAACTGAATCAGCAATTGCCTTTTAATTGTCTTCTAATGGAATCTTGGTCTTCTGTTACACCCAGCCTCAACTCCACGGGGTACTTTGCTATAGGAATTATTTTGAATGTCTGGTGGTTTTTCGCTTTTGTTTTTGTGCTCGCTTGCTTGTTTCAGAGCCTACAAAGATCCCTTAATGTCACTTATATTACATTAATCTATAGTTTTCATAATAATGAATGAAAATTTCCTCATCCCAACATTTTTCCCCGAAAGCTGCTCTGTATGAGCATTTGGTCTCAGTGTGTCTGGGTCTTCCTGTACCACCCCCAGACCAGGGTGACTGACTATTAACTCTTGACCACTGGCTCATGCTTTGACTTCCTACATGGAAATTCTTCCGCATATCCTCTTGACCGTCTGTTTTTGTGTTTTCTTCAAAGCCTAGCTTAATTTTCATTGTTTCATACAGCTTTTGGTTAATAGTCTGGCTATTTATATCTCTCTGCTTTCTGATTATCATGCCTTTTTACGCATCATATACATTCCTTGAGTGCTGTCTCTGTTGCAGCATCTTCTCAGCTATATTCTTATCCAATCTTTATGAGATGTTCTTTGTATCAATCCCAAATATCGATTACCACTTCCTTCTTTGTAATTCCTATTGTTAATACCAAAATCCAAGTTCTTTTAACCTTTTCCAGAAACTATCACCACTGGCCTCCTCATGTTCAGTATCCAGTTTCCTTCAAATTCATTCTAAACATGATCGCTAAATTTCTCTTTCTAAAGCTAAAACTATGTCATTTAAAAAAAAAAAAAAGAAATCTGTTCATCGCAACACTAGCACACTTGGTGGTCTCGTACTTGTTGATTAAAAATCTCCTTTGGTTTTGAACCCCAGATATTTTTTTAATGTTCTCCAAATTTCTAAAAATAATGATAAAAAAAACCCTCCCAATATCTAAGCCTTAGAATTCTACTCTTTAAAATCATCTGTCAGCAGGCTTTTATAGGTTATTTTATTTAATCCTCTGATAGTCTCTGCTTCTGGGATTTGGTCCTACATTTTTCCTTAGTTACACATATTTAGTCACTCAAGCTCTTAAGTCAGGATTAATCCAATTTCCTCAGAAGGATGCTTTTCTCTCCTGTAATGTCCCACGTCCATTCTCCCTGAATGCTACTGCAATCCTGATTGTCCCAGAGCACCTCTTTTTGATTCTCTAATAGCACTTCTCATTCTGGGCTTGGTTTCACGGCTGTGTGATTATCTGTCTCTTGCTTCCAGTAGATGACAAATGACTCAGAGCTTACGTATGTGTCATCCCTACAGCCCCACAGAAGACGGACGTGTACTGTGCAAATGACAAAACTGAATAACCATTTTCATCCAAATACATTATTCCAGATTTTTAATATTCAGCTGAAATTGTATGCTTTCATCATTAGAAAGCATATTATAGCTCAATCTACTGCTTACACTGATAATAAAATAATCTCTTTAAAATGTTTGCTGAGTGGCAGACACTGGGTATTAAGAGCATAATTATAATCATGACAAATTTCTTACAGTTGAAGAGCTCCATCTATAATGAAGGCGACAAAGTGCTACCTGATAATGTCAAGACACATAAAAAGGTTAAATGCAAAGAAAGGGCAGAGGAAAACAAAGACGACCAAAGAGGGAGAGGGGAGAGGTGTAATGTTGCTTTAAGTATGATCATCTTGAAGGACGAGGTCCTCTGCACTACTATTACATATTAGCTGAGGATGAACCAAGAACTATTTTTTTAAATACCAAATGTCAAGTGTGTGCCTTCTTTCTTTCTAATACTAATTTCTCTGCTATGCTTATGTGCTTGCCTCTCCATGTACACTTTTAAGATAAAATACTAACCTTTCTCCTTCCGATTAGATTTCCTTCTGTTGAACATACAGGAAGCTAAGAATTTTCATCTTCCCCTTGTGAGTTCCTTCTTCAGCTTCTGAAATTGAAAGCATCCATAATTATAAGCTTCCTTCATGGTCTCGATGACAAGGATGGGCATTTTTCAAGTTAAAAAAAAAAATCATCTGACTGGAGAAATGTCAAACCTAGAATTCAATCTCTAAATTATAGGCTGCCCACCAATTCTTGTATTATTGTTTGCTCTTCTCTCCAGCTAACACCTTTCATGGGGGCATTTTTTTTTTTCTCTGAATGTGAAGTAAATAGAGTGGATGTATGAACCCCCTGGATGGAACAGAAGCTATAAGACTGCGTATTTTGTGGATCAGCTCACCGGGATATTCTAAATGCTCATTCGAGCTCCTAGTTACCTTCTAGATAGTGTAAGTAGATGGTAGAGGTGCGTTTTGAGGGATGGGTCTAAGGAGCCAGCTGGCCTGGATTTGTGTCCTGACTCTGCCTCTTGCCGCCTTAACCTCTCCCTGCAAAACACTTAACTCCTTTCTGCTACTGCATATTTTGCTTGTCTGACAGACTTTTGAGATTTCATTGATGGATAACACTTACACCCTGGCTCATAATAATCATTTAACACATTTAAACTATTTTTATTGTATTCATATGTCAGGTTCCTGTTTGCTAGAATTATCATCCAGATTCTTCTTCTTCAATATATAGATAGTTGAAGCTATGAATAGTTCTCCCGGGCTTTTCTTAGCTCTTGCTTCCTGAGAATGAGCTGCCACATTTAGAGCAATGACTAAATAAAGAGTTCATGTTTCTCTCAGTAAAATCAGTTTATTCGTATCTTCCACAGACCATCTTATGGCCTGTTTGCTTTCATTCTATAAAGAAAATGTTAACTTTTGCTTAAAATCTGTTCATTTCTATTAGTGTTTATTATTATTTATACATGTTTATTTATTTATGTCTGCTTGTTTGTGCCTCTTGCTGAATTGAGTGAATTACCTGAATGGCTGTTTCTGCATGGTTCATGTAGGTGATAATACACTTTGAATAAATTTAGAAGCAGAAAGTAAGTCATACTCAGTCTTGCAGAGCAAAGGACAAGTTATAGTTCTGCAAGTTAGAAACCCTTTGGCACAGATAGATAATTTACCAAAGGGGGAAAAAAAAGTTCACATTTTTCTTGGATGGCTCAGAAAATATATATTTTGAAGTTCTGAGTTGCCGCTTTCATATAAATTTAGACCTACATGAAAAATGTACATTTCATTTGGGACAATCTAATTTGTGAACATATAAAATGATATTTAACAATTTTCTCCCTTATTGCTGCAACTCACTTAGAAAAGAAAACTATCTTGTTTCTCCAAGAAAAATATTTTCCTCAAGAAAGATTTAACAAAAATGCTGTAGGATGGCAGCATTTTTATGTAATGTGTGAACTCTACGTGTTTTGTAAGCTCAGATGTTTATGGTGTGGTAAGAATGTTAAACCACAATTCATAAAATGGAAGAGCTAATGGAAAATCTCACTTATATTTCTGAAACCAGCCAACTGTTTAGACTTACATATTTCAATTCATAAGTCATAACCCAGCATCACATAATTCTGTACATTGCACATATTTTCAGTGGAAAAAAATGTGAGCATCTTCCCTCATAGAACTTATTCAAAATTAAAAACAAGGCATAATGTGTAATTTTTCTATTGGAAATGTAACAATCACACCATACTTGAACTTTATTTCAATGATAATGGTATATTTACTACTCTTAGAATGGATAACAATGGACATCTGGAAGCTCTTTTCCCAATATGATATTAAATAAAAGAAAGTTTTATATGCACAGAAAAAATAAACCTGAAATCTTAAAGCATTAATGATACTTTGCTCTAATGAAGAAGATCATGAGATGTTACCTTATAATTTATATATTTTAGCATTTTTAAGTCTTTTTAACTTGAACTTATGTTACTTTAGAAATTGGGGTAGCAGAGGATGCAATGTTACTCTTTCTAAAATGTATTTTATTCTCTCATATCATCTCAGACTATGTGCACATAAGGATATAAACCTAACATTTGAGAGTATGTAGTTGTCTCTCACTATGTGAAAGAAAGTCAATCCATCAACAAAGAACTTTCAGTCAAGCCAGATGTGATCAAAGGCAAAATCTCTGCTAAGGACTGATGAAAAGTGTTTAAATTTAAAGAACTGATGACATGTACACTACTTAATCATCTTTTAAGGAAACTGTAATACATTTTCAATCAAAACTTCCTAGGTCTTGATTCAATGCCTTTCTTATTAGAATGTCTTAAGAGCCTACATGAACTCATTAACTTTAGTTGTTTGCTTGTCACATATCAATTCAGCTATTATCTCAGCTAAAGTTACAATAGTGTGGAACTAATTACCTGATATTAATTTCTTGCTTACATGTTAGCAGGTAAGCTCCAGAAATATTTTCCTCCTCTTTACTTTCTTTGTTTTGAAATTGGAAGTCTGCTTGCTTTTCTGAATGAAACCAGTAAGAGTGGTTGGAAGCTCCAAAAGGAGTGGATGCTTTTTTTGTTTGTTTCATTGAAGTGTAGTTGATTGACAATGTTGTGTTAGTTTCAGGTTTACAGCAAAGTAATTCAATTATACATATATATGTATGTGTATATATATGTATTCTTTTTCAGGTTCCTTTCCATTATAGTTTATTACAAGATGCTGAATATAGTTCCCTTTGCTATACAGTAGGTCCTTGTTGTTCATCTATTTTATATATAGTAGTGTGTATATGTTAATCCCAAACTTCTAATTTATCACTCTTCTTTCCTCCCTTTTCCCTTTGGTAACCATAGGTTTGTTTTCTATGTCTATGAGTCTGTTTCTAGTTTGTAAATAAGTTCATTTGCATCATTTTTTTTAGATTCCACATATATATCATATGATATTTATCTTTCTCTGTCAGACTTACTTCACTTAATATGAAATTCTCTAAGCCCATCCATGTTGCTGCAAATGGCATTATTTCATTCTTTTTTATGGCTGAGTGATATTCCACTGTTTGGATAAAGAAGTTGTTGGGGGGGTGTGTGTGTGTGTGTGTGCTTTTTAAGACCTAGGTCAGAATTTATACACCAGTACTGGCTACACTGGAGAAGTGTATCCCTTCTATAAAGGTGGAGTTGGAGAGTAAAGAGTAAATTTTGGTAAATGGTGATGACTGTACCACAGCTGTGTCTGCCAAGATGCTAGGGATCAGAGATATAAACAACACAGTGTCATATGATAAATGTTGAAGATTAGAGTTATATGGAAAATGTGGAAACAGAAAGTCAAAGATTACCTTCTTTTGGGAGAGTTGGGAAAATCTTTATGGGGTCAATAATGTTAGAACTAATTCTGGAAAAAATGTATGAGTTCGCAAAGAGAAGAGATAGATGAGACCATTACAGTCAGAGGGCACAACAAAAATGGAAATACAGAATCACAGAAGACATTACTTTAATAAAACATGCACAGTATAAGAATTAAGAATAGATTGCCAGGGGAAAAGTGGCAGGGCTGGGACTGAAAATGCAGGTTTACAGAGAATTGTAAAAGATCATGACTGTAATGCTAAAACATTTGAAATTTACTCTGTGGGTTATAAGAGGTATATGAGTTACCTTATACTGTATACCAATCTATCATAGAACAAAGTGGCTTAAAGCATCACTGCTTATTCAGCTAATGACTCTGTGGGTCAGCAATAGGGATTAGGTTTAGGGAGGTAGTTCTTCTGATCTCAGTTGGGCTCACTTACGTGGCTGCAGCAATACTGGGTATAGGAGACTGGTTTGATTAGGGGCCACAGGAAATCTCATCCTTCAGTGGATTAGCCCAGGCTTATTTACATGGGGAAGACAGAAAGGTCCCAGGTGAGTGGGTAAGACTGTTAAGGCCCCGCAAGTCCTAGATTTGAGACCTACACATTGGCATTTTTTACTTCATTCCATTGGCCAAAGCACGTCGTAAGACCAGACCAGGGACAAAGGACTCCAATTCCTCATTGTAAGATCTTGGAAGCCACATTGCACATGGAATGGAAACTGAAAGGAGTGAAAGATTGAATCCATATTTGCAATTTACCAAAAAGGACTTTTGAATGATTTTATTGGTACAGCAGATGTAAATGGTGCGCTGGATTTATTTTGAATCTCATTATCTGGCTTCTAAGTAACCAAACCTTGAAAGAAGAAAAAGCCAAGGTATATAGAAACTGAAAATATTACAGCATTTCTAAGGGTAGTTATAAGAGATCATTATGTAAAAATTCTTCCTGAGGGATTCTGAAACCATGGCTCACCAAGGCAAACCATTCCTCTTGCATCTCCCATTGGCCAAGAAGACAGCATTTCCAGTTCAAAAAAAAGAAAAAAATCCCTCACCTCATGTCACATGCTGGTAATATCACTAAATAAAAATTAATTTCAAATAAAAAGTACTTCCTTTAAAAAATCCTTGTGAATATTTAAAAAGATACCCAATATTTAGATATGAATCATATTTAGCATTAATCGGAATAGCAGCATAATTTGGGAGCCGTGTATTGGACAGCGACTGGTAGGACAATGAACCTGGTTTTGAGATACTAGTAGGAGTGTGAATTCGGTGTTGAGTCTCTGCACTGTTTACTGTGGTTATGTCCTAGAAATGGAGGGAAGTAAGGAAAAGGAAGATCCCCAGCTGAGACAGAGAGGGCATCACTCACATCACTGTTAAGACAATTTCTCTTTAAATGGGCCAAGGCTGAGTCCCAAGGAGTTGCTAATAAGACTGTAAAAGGGAGTGGATGGAGCCAAAGGGGCATAATGACTTCGGCCCTTGATGTGGCCAGCTTTACTTCCGAGATGCTTTTGAATTTTCAATGACGGTTCTTTCCTTGGATGAAGCTTTTAAGAGATTTACGCCACTTCCAGACGTAGCCTGTCTTGTTTGTTTTGATTTTTCTCTTCAGGATACCTCTCTCTATACTTTTAAATAAACTACTGTGTGTGTTGGGCAAGATCATATGTTGGTAGTGGCCTCCCTCCTCTCAACATAACACTGTAATTTGAACACAGAACGCCTGGAAGTCAAGCTGAGCCGCATTCCTCCCTATGTATTTATTAACAAGCATGAATACATAGAAAGTTGAGAGAGTCTTCTGAGAGAAAAGAGAATGGTACAACATATATGTTTATATATGTGGAGATTCTTATATATCAAAACACATTTTAAGGGAAGAAGTGCTTTAATTGAAGATTACAGGAAGTGAATATAATCATCATCTAGAACCAGTCTTTTGAAGGGAATCCTGGTTCTGGGCAGAGGATGGAGACCACACATTTTGGGAAAAATACTGCATGTTTTGGAACCAGTGTGTCTTAATCATGGGCCCTTTGGAAAACAAGATAGTAATGATTTGAGGAAAAAAAAAACTGTAAAAGCCTACATGCAATAGTTACAAGAGGGATTGCCATTTGTGGACCAAAGATTTGAATGCAACTTTGGAATACAAAGAGTAGTTGGTGTCTTTTTGATGGAAAAGCCAAAGCAGAGAAAAAAGCAACCTGGACCAGGAATGAGAAAAGAATGAAAGGATGGTAGGTATCTTTCTTCTGTGTGGATTTTCAGAGAGACTCTAAACTCTGAGCTATAATTTATTGTCCATACAGAGACACTTCTGAGAGTAAAATGGTACAACAAGCATAAACCAGGGCTTTCCTGAGCAAACAGGGACATGTGGGCACAGTGCTCAGAGACAGCTTTCTAACAGAGCACAAAGGCGTGCTGCGGGTAGTAACTAGAGAGCTGATGGAAAAAGTCGCTGAGAATAGCTGCAGACCTGGACTCCTTCCTCTCCTTCCCCTAAAAGGAGAGCCCATTGCCAACTTTGTTCTAGCCAAAGCCTTAACATCTATCATTTTCTAATCACGTGAAGGATTTGCCTGAGACACATGCTTCCTGTTCTCTAATCAAGTAGGAGGAGGTGTGAATTAAAGAAAGATGGAATCACCAACAAGGACAAATAACTCTGGGTACGTTCAGGGCAATATTTAGATAGAAGACCACATAGGAAAGTCTGGAATTCCTGCGTAAGGACTACAAAGAGGATTAAAGTTGTTATATTTGAGGTATGAATGAAAATATCACTTCATTATTACTTATAAATTGGTAAACACTAGACGGTCTCATCACAATTCATCAGAGTTCTTGCATGTGGGTTTCTAGGGACTGGGTAGATGGTAGGTGTAGCATGTCCAGAAAGTCAATATTCCTTGGCGTGCTGGTGGGAAAGGAGAAGGAGGCATATCAAACATAAGGTGTATTTCTAAGAATGGTGCCCTGAAACTAGAGGTTATGTTGTGAATAAAATAAAAATAAAACAATAAAATAAAAAAATAAAATCTTCATGAACATAATCACACTTGGCTGTTTTACAAATATCTAAAAGAGATCAACCAGGTCAGAGAAAGAACTATTATTATACTTGGTGGAGTGGATAGACGTCTGAGAAGATGTTGATCTGATGCCTGTGGTCTGGCCAGAGGAAGGAGCCACAGCAGGGACGGGGCAAGGACTTTCAGCCAGGATGTGCATACAAAGAAGATGTGAATGAAACAGCACACTGCACAGTAGGTTTGCTCAGGCCAAGTCTTGTCTCCTCAATGTCCTTGAAGTCCCAGAGGTGGGGGAAGAAAAAGATCATATTTGTAAGAATTTCAGATAGTATCAGGCCCTAGTACTTTATTAATAAAGAAAGGAACCTCCTCTGTTAATAAGAGAGGAACCCCCACAACCTGCCTGATACTGCATCCTGCTTTAGGTGTGAGAAGCTGAATGAGAACCAGGAAACGAATGCAGGTGAGCAGGTTTCTGTCTTGCAGCTGTAGCTACATCCTGGAGCAGAGGGAGGCTTCCTCTGCTTAACCTGCCCCCCTTCAACCATCCCCTGACAGTGAGCCCTGTTTTCAGAAGGTTTCCCTTTCTCTTTCCTTCTCTCCTCTCCCCTCACTTGCTGAAGGTCTAGAAGCACATAGGCAGTGTGCAATAATGCATGCACTTCCATCTTGGATACTAATGAACCAACTCATGGGGAAATAAATTTCAATTATCACAGCAAATAAGTTGAGCAGTCCCTGATTTCACACATTTGAGCTACTCTATTTCTCTTCATGTGGTGCCCAAAATTAGAAAAACATCGCTAATCCAGAATATGTGAATCAGCAAGAGGATCCGGTGAGGCACATTTTCTCACACATGTGAAGTCAGTGAATTCATTCACCTGGTACTTCCGGTCTCCCATTTAGACTTAACCATCCCCTCCCCAAGAGCTGTGTCAGGGGTTTTAGCTTTTCCTCTTTCAGTTTTATTGTTTTAAGACCTTCTTCTCACCTTTAAGCAAACATTTCCACATCCTGCTTCATGAAGACACGCCTTTGGAGATAATACCTGGAAATTACAGTTATTTTGTGTCATCAGTCTTAACATCTGATATATCAGCTTATTAATTTTTAGGATATGATAACAAAAAGTGGTAAATGCAATGAACATTTGTACTCATATGTGACTTTTTAAATAAGATATGAATTATTTAAATTGGTTTAGTTTTTGTTAAGTTTTTTTTAACAATTGCTCTCTATAATTGGTTAATTAGACTACATAAGTAAATTACAAGGACATCTCATTAAATGACATTTCAGCAAAAAAAGGCAGAGAACGAATAATTACTGAATGTGCCAAACATACCACTAGCTTCCAAGCTCAATTCTTTATTTGGAACAAGTTTAATTTACCTCTTTATTCAAGTGCAGAAAAAAGTACCTTATAGTTATTAAGAGACAAAGAATTAGTTTGAACTCAGAGATCTGTGGACCTGAAATATATGCTTTTTCCATTATAGCTTGTTCTGTTTACTTTCAAAGACTAGTGTTAACAAAATGCAGCCACTGCAGCTATCGTAAAAGTGGGCCATTTGAAAAAATTAATTTCATATCTCTCAGATACGAAGCTTTATCCTGTGTGCTGTTGGAATGCTTTTCTCCTGAAACCTTCTAAATGCTCTATGGTGCTAATACTAGGAGATGAAAACCAGAGTTCTAGTCTGACTCTGTCATTAAGTTACTGAACCATCTTGGGCATACCACTTATTCACTCAACACCCCATTTGCTCATCCCCAAGTGGGGGACAGAATTAAATTAACTTTAATGCACTTCTAGCTTTAAAATTCTTATAGAATATATAACATAGTTTTATATGTATATAGTTATAATATATAACATAGTGTCTTTTTCACATTTTATTTTAAACCTTAGCATAGCAGAGGAAATATTTTTACATTTCTGAAAAACATACTGGTTTTTCTTATGGAAAAAAACTAGATCTAAAATGAGAATCTTCTCCAGTGACCAAAAAAATATATAGGTTTGAATATAAGGACATTGGTGTGATAATGATTCTAGCTAACTTGAGTAGATGGCAACTCTTTGATGAAAGTTGATCATAGCATAGATCTTAATAGAATGTAGACTTTCCTGTTAACTTGATAGAATAACTTTTCAAGCAGACAATGAGTCATTTTGCTTATAAATGGTGACCATCTACTTTATCACTATATGGGAAACCTCACACTCACACATCATTAGTCACTAGCTTGTTTATATATTTGTGGATTCATTTCACAAGTACTTAAGGATCTTTATTCAATTTTTTCACCCTAAGCAGTCCTTTTTAATCTTTTTTCGTTTGCCTCTTATCTAGATTTTGTACAATAAAAGGTGTATGTCACTTGTTTTTTCTCACCCAAATTGAGATTTTCCTGGTTTTTCACATGCTGAGTAATTTTGGATTGTATTATAGACAATAGAGATTTGAATAGCATCCAGTTTCTCATCAGAAAATATAGAGACCCAAAGGAAATAGAACAGTATATATTTAAGTGCCAAAAGAAAAGATTGCCAACCCAGAATTTTATATCCGGTGAACATACTATTAAGGAATGAAGGATAAGCAAAGATATATCCATATAAAGAAAAACTCAGAAAATTAATAGTAGATATTCACTAAAAGAATTATTAAAGGAACTTGTTTAGACAGAGTGTAATTTTATCAGAGGGAAATGTGGAACATCAGTAATGAAAGCAGAGCAACAGCAATGATATTGAATAAAAGTTACAGACTATTATCTTCTTGATTTTTTAAAATGTGTTTGACAATGAAGGAAATTTATGACATTGTTGATGAGATTTTCATCATATGCAGATGTAATATATACGACAATTCAAAACAGAAATAGCAGGGTAAAGGATCTTCAGTGCTGGTAAGCCTTCTGCATTCCACTTGAAATGGCAAAGTATTCATTGTAATTGAGCATCAAAAGTTAAATATGTGTATTATAACCCTAGAGCAAGCACTAAAAACTACAGAAAGAGAGATGTAGTTAAAAACACAATGATAAATTAAATCGAATGGGGAAGAAAAGTTCAAATGACACTTTAAAAAAAGAAAAAAGAAATAACAGAGGGAACAAGCAGAAAACAAATAATAAATTGCAGCTTTAAATTCAAACATTTTAATTATACTAAATATAAATGGTTAAATATATCAATTGAAAGATAGGTGTCTGATGGAAAATGATACGTCATATATATGCAAAAAATAATCAAAAGAAAGCTGGATTAGCTGTTTATATCCAGCAAAGCAAACTTCAAAGCAAAGAAAATTGCCATATATCTGCATTAGAATGTCACGCTATCACACTAAAAGTATCATGAAGTTACCAATGACTGCTCTCCAACCCAAACCAGGTATAATGGAAAAATATATCAAACAATTGTATAGACATCAAACTGAGATACATGATTTGACAAAGAAGATGACAAAACATAGACTACAAAAATGCCTTCACAAGCACAATTCTATTTTTATTAACATCTTCAAATAGATTTTTTCCCCAAGAATCTCGAAGAACACACTAAGAAAGATATTTTAAATTTTTGAGCCAACATTAGATTATGTTATCTGAAACTTGTCTTTATCGCTTAATAATATATTGTGGATATACCTTCAATTCAACTGCTATAGGTGTAATTAATTATTTTTAAATGGCTTTACACTGTGTTTGACAGTGAAGGAAATTTATGACATTGTGGATGACACTGTGAATGCACTGTAATTTGTTCCACTTTTCTCTTACAATGAGTGAACATTTATTTTAATTCTTTCTTTTCCATTATGAACAATATTGTAATAAATATTCTTGCACATTTGTCCTCTCAGAGTTACTCTAATTCCTATAAGGTAGATTCTGAGGGATACAATTTTGAGTATGTAGAGGTAACTTAAAAAATATTTTTAACTTGTCATTGAAGATCCTGCTCTGGCTTGTTTCTTAAAACAATTTCTTATATAATAACTAAGTTTTTAAACTCTTCTATTAAGTGATGAACTCTTAGGACACTGTGACAAACTGACATCAATATTCCCCAAATAATCAAATACAAAATTTATGATTAATTACCTTTTTCAATAATATAGAATCTTAAAAATCATCAAAAAGAGTGAAATAAAATAAATACAAAACCAAAGCAGCATTAACTACAAGCAGGTGAAAATGTAATTTCAGACTAAAACAATCTTTATATGGTTTCTCCATCAGGGGGAACAATCTATAAAAATGCAATTTCTCACATGAGGTTGAATAAATTATGCTTTTTAAAAAATGTATCATTCATAGGCGAATAGAGATGCTAAACTCAATAATTCCCACATGTGCTGGAGGAAATGGCAGGTTCGTGCATGTTTGTGAAATAGTTCCCAGGTTGGTTGCTTTTCCAGGCATTTCTTTATTTTGGCCTGAAGGAGGAAAAAGGGGAAAGCATCACTTAATTTAGGAAACAATTCAAAAGAGGAAAATGGCTGTAGAAAAGGACATAAATTGGATCTGGATTTCAGAGAATGTTGGTTTGGACTCAGTATGACTTTACATTTCAAGTAAAATGAGAGGACTGAGCTGTAGAAGCCAACATCTGGCACTCTAAGAATGCACAGAGTAAATACCATACCTCTCGGCAGGTTTGAAAAGTTATCAATGTTTGTAGATACAGTGTCTTATCTTTACATATATCCTGGGTTGTTTTTTTTTTTAAGTCTTGTACAATTCTGAAAGGCTTTTTGACTTATTGGAAGCAAAAGTGTTTTCACAAGTTTGCCCACAATAAGCAACTAAAAAGTAGGACTCTTTATTAATGGTGATAATGCCTTGTTCTACAGGAGAGGAGGAAGGTAAAAACCCACAAATGCAATAAAACTAGAACCAATTGTATAGTCAGATCTCTGTGTATTTCATTTGCCATCAAGCTCTCCTTAGTCATCATCTCTCTCAACACACACATACAGAATCTTGAATTTAGCATTGATAAATCTCCCGAAAGTCAACTCCCTGAAGTCCTGCCAAAATTTATCCCTGCTGATTTACACTAAGCCTGTGATTTAAATAATACCAGCTCAGAGATCAGTTATGTTTGGGCTGGTGCCTATAAGCAGCTAAGAATATCTCCTTTTAAGGGACCAGTATAGGGGAGGGGAAAGAGCACAGTATTGGAAATGAGAGAGTTTGACTTTATTTTTCAAAGGTTCAAATTCCTTATCTCCCAATGTCATGCTGTTGATGTAAGTGTTAAATAACATATGCAAAAAACACTTTGGACAATAGTCTACGATCGTTCTCCAATAGACCCTGATATACAATTGCTGTCTCTCAAAGTGGGTCTATGCATTTCAGGTAACCCTGAGGACATGATCTCATTGAAGTCTTCCAGAGTCTAAGCGCTGGACCAGCTCTTTCTTCCTTCCTCATGAATAGAGTACAGGAATGGGTTGGGGAGATTATGATTATATTTAGTTGTTTATGTTTTTCTCTCTCTTTGTATTATAATTACACCATCTTTTAGCAATGTCTGCTTCATAAGTGTAGTGACTAATCCAGCCAGAGATGTATATAACACCAGACCCACCCATTTCCTCCTTTATATATAAAGAATATGTTCAATTGGAAGTTTCAACTGGAGTACCAGTTATAGAAGATAACTCATAAAAATGTGACTTATGATTCACTATTCACTAAACTATAATTAAATTTCCAATGAAATATCTGAATGCTAATTACACAACACTTGGGCTCCTCATGACTTCCTCAGATTAAAGATAAAGTGTCAACAGAGTAAGGATAGTTTAAGGATCCAGTGAGTGGAGATTTTGTAAGGAAGATGGCTATTCTGGGACACTCACTATTCCTTCCCACAAGGCAATGGCTGGGGAGGGGCTGGTGACTGAGAAATCAGCCCAAGCCTAGTGAGAGAGTTTTAGTAGGCACACTAAGTAATCTTTACATTCATCGCCTCCAGTGAGAGACACAGAGTTGAATTGTGCCTGAAGAAGACAAAGCATTCTCGGCAGCAGAGTTGGGAGCTGCAGCTGGAAAGGAGTTGCACTTCCAACTGAGAAGAGGAAGGTCAAAATTCATGAATCCCAGGGACTGAGTGTGATATATGTAGAAGGAACATTAGCCTGGGGGTCATTCAAAATGGTGCCTACTCAAGAAGACAGTCCCTCATAACCAGAAGATGACAACAGTGGGTCCTGGAGGTAAAAGCTATAGAGGGCAACAGAAAGGTGGCATCACTCACATTGTGGAAGCTAAAGTCCATGGACACCACTAAGTTGCCATCAAGAAACCCACAAAGGACCCTGCGAGAGAAACCATAGCTTTAAGTTATCTTTTCGGCAAAGGATGCATGAACACTGCATATCATAGTACCAATCAAAGAGAAAGTTCCCTAGCCTCCTTTTTCATCTTCCCTCCCCTCACACCAACCCTCGAGGGATTTGAAATAACATCTAGTAGTGGAAGTAGGATTGAATGACAAGGAGAGTGAAGCCAAGAAGGATTCATTTTCCTGAGAGCTAGACATCCTCCAGAGACTGGCCCTAACTGGCAGAAAAATGGGAAGGTAAATTATCTTGAATAAAGGTAAAATACCAATTAATATATGTGACTGGACGCTTTTTACTGCAAGTAATGAGATTGTGTTTACAACTTAGAGTGACCAAAGGATTTTATGCTAAAGGTGACTAGAAATGCATGCAGTCCTCAACAAGCTTTCATCCAGTAGCAGAAGAAAAATGTCCCCTGCTAGACAGGATTAAAGGGATAATGGGAGATCAAAAATAAATTAGCTCATTATTACACCTAATGAGTCCTGCTTGATTAACATATAGATCATGGATGTACATTTAATCTCAGCAGTATGGGAAATGAATAATGTTTAAAACAAAACTCTTAAATGTTAACTAGATAGAAAGATAAATAATAAATAGATAGATAAAATGTATATATCCATACACTGTAGTCCTCCCTTATCTGAAGTTTTGTTTTCTGAGGTTTCAGTTATCACAGTGAACTGTGGTCCAAAATTATTAAATAAATTCCAGAAATAAACAATTCATAAGTTTTTTTTCTTTTTTAATTCATAAGTTTTTAATTGCCTGCTGCTCTGAGTAGCAAGATGAAATCTCTCGCAGTCCTGCCCAGGATGTGAATCACCCCTTTGTCCGGGGTATCCCGCCCGTTAGTCACTTAGTGGCCGTCTCAGTGACCATATCTACTGTCGCAGTATTGCAGTGTTTGTGTTCACTTAATAATGGTCCCAAAGTGCGAGAGTAGTGACGCTGGCAACTCAGCTATGCCAAAGAGACGCCTTAAAGCACCTCCTTTAAGTGAAAAGGTGAAAGCTCTTGACTTAAAAAAGAAAAAACAAATTGTATGCTAAGGAGGCTCAGAAGTACAGTAGAAATAAATCTTCTACCCATGAAATCTTGAAGAAGGAAAAAGAAATTTGTGCTAGTTTTGCAGCTGCACCTCAAACTGCAAAACCCATGGCCACAGCGTGTAAGTGTTTAGTGAAGGTGGAAAAAGCATTAAATTAATAAAATAAGATATTCTGAGAGAGAGAGAGAGAAAGACCACACTCACGTACCTTTTATTACAGTATATTGTTATAATTGTTTCATTTTATTATACTTATTGCTGTTAATCTCTTACTGTGTCCAAATAGTAAATTAAACCTTATTCTAGATTTATATGTATAAGAAAAAAAATAGAATATCCATGGTTTCAGGCATCCGGGGGGAAGTCTTAGAACGTATCCCCTGTAGATACTGTACACGTATAGATTAGCAAGAGGAGTACGTAAACATTCCACACAGGAGCATCTGATGCACAGAGCCTGCTTATATGTCTCCATCAGCAGGGTTCTCTTCCTTCCACAGCTATACACACATCTAATTCTTTTGAATAATTATAATTTGTTTCAGAGTTTCACTTGTCCCGCTTTGTTATGTGAGGCATACCTTTGAAACTGGTCAAAACCTCCAATCCATTAATATTCCACTGCTTTCCCCCTGGTTTTCCTGCCCTCACTAGTTCTCTCCTTGGTACCCAAGCCTGGACCTAATCAATCTCTTGACTCTATCCTGGGATCTAAATTCTGTCCAGCTTACTTCAGGGCCACACCTGCCCCGTTAAACCCTCAAACACTGATCAATCTCACCATTTGTTTTCTATTCATCGACTCCCTTGAGGCTGAACGCTGCTTGGGAATATTTCATCAGCTTACTGATTGGCATCATTTCAAGTTATTATTCAGCCTCAGCTGCTCCCTCAAGCTTTCTTGACAAGTTGTTTTTGCAAAACCTTAATCATATTCTCTATCAAACCACTAAATTCCATTAATATCAACCTGCCCTCCCATTTTTAATAGCTGTTCTAATTTTACTTCTCTGGTTAAAAAACAGAATCTTCAGTTATGAATATACTCCTACCAAGTCCACATCTTTACTCACACTTCCTTTTCATTCTTCTCTTTATTAACTTCTAAGACTGACTTCCTTCATGCTATTTCTCCATAAGTTATATCATTTTCTAGCTGTTGTTGTTACCATCTTAACATTCTTACCGCCACTGCTTTCTTGCCCTAAAGCAGTGCTTTTCAATTAGGGGTTCCAGGGAGCAATTTTGTCCCCTAGGGAGCACTTGCCAATGTGTAAAAACGTTACTGATTGTCAGGACTGGGAGTCAGTGTTACTGGCATTTACTAGGGAGAGGCTAGGAGTGCTGTTAAACATCTTAAAGTTTACAGAACAGCCAGCCCTATGACAAGAAATTATCAGGTCCAAGAAATCAACAGTATTGATATTAAGGAATCTTGCCCTAATGATACGAAGTTTATAAGCTTTCTGCTTCTAATAAACAAACAGATAAATAACAGAAGAAAGAGGAAGAAAGGGAGGTAGCTGTCTTTCTTTGATAATAGTTCCCTTTATAATTCTACCCAACTGTCTCTTTTTCTCACCTCTGAATTTGTTAAAAGTCACAAGATGGCATTTATATCTTTTTATTTCATGTGCAATACTACTAATTAAACTCTGATAAAATTTATTTTAAACATTTACCAAATGTGGCCCCAATTCCAAGTTGTCTAACTACTCATTGATGATATTTGATATTATTAAAAAGTTCTTTCTGCTTGAAACTTTCAGCTTACTTTTTCACGATATAGTGAAAAAGGTACAAACTTTGGGATTCAGCCTTATTTTCAAATCCTGGGTCTAAACTTTACTGCCTGGGTAACTTGGATCAAGCTCTTCAGCCTCACTAAGCTTCATGTTCCATAGCCTACTCCCTTTGGATTCAGATCATGCAGTATTTCATTTTTTTTTCTCCTCCTCACTATTCTTAACGCTTTGCTTGTCTGATACTGGGTGCTCAATAAGATGAATAAATTACTGACTGCATGTATGAGCCCTAGTCCTACCCTAGCCCTAGCCTTCCTTCGCTATGAGCTGTAGTTTCACAACCATCTCCAAGGAGCTCTAAAAGGTCACTTTAGTCCACTTCCCTCCACGTATCTGTTTCTTCTGCCAGTTTTGTAGTATCATCCATCATGGTCCCGCCCTTGAATTTTATCAAGTATTGTAAAATAGCTAGAGGTGACGTGATAAAAATGGTTTAGACTTATCCTATATAACTCCAGAAGACAGGACTAAAATCAGCATTTTGATGTAAGGAGGAAATTATTCCCAATTAAACTGTTCAAAGATGAAAGTGATCACTGTGTGTCGGTTAGTGATCATCCTGTTACTGGAAATAGATGAGCAGAAGCTGAATGTTACTCTATTGGTTGATTAGTCTAAAAGGAATGACTGGAAGGGTCTCAAAGAGCAATGGACTCAAAGGAATGCAACTTGGTTTTAGGTCCATTTGCCTTAACTTAGCTACGTTCACCTTGATCAAGTTATTTGCCGTCTCTAAGCTTCAGTTTCTCATCTGTTCAGTCTTAGCAAAATTTTATATCAGATTTTGAATAAATGGATAGGAAAGTATTTTGCAAATGTATAAGGTGCTATATTTTAAGTTGTTAAAACTTCAAGAATTTATTTCCACATTTGAATTCACTGCTTCAGTGGTGACAGCTGTATATTTATATAAGTAATAGATGAAAGTAGATATTTTTCTACATACAAGTACATGTATGTACTTATTTTTATTCTCATATTTCAATGAAAACATTATAGAGCATAGAAAATTCGCTATTTAAAAAATAATGTAGCAATGAAAACAAAATGGCAAAGGTTTATTTAGAATTACTATGGCACACTTCATATATATCATATTTAAGCATGAAAAACTCTTCTGGATAGCATGCTAATCTTCATAATCTCAAGTTAATATGATCATTGTTCTAGAGAAACTGCTTTTGAATTCTTTTCAGACATTTGCAACTTCCCACTGTAATTTCCCACTCTCTTACCTTTTACCTAATTCATTAAAATTATCACTTAACTGTTCTTTGATTTAATTGTAAATGTATAATACACTTTAAATTTTTTATAGACAAATTAAACATTAAAAAAGCAGACAGAATATTAATCAAGGGAAAACCTTAACAAAAATGTATTATGATGCTCTAACAATACTCAGGTAATACTCTGAATTACAAAAAGAATATTTGAGAAATGTAGATTTTTCTCCTTTTTGCTGTTGTTTCCTACTTGGCTTTCCTGGTCTCCTTTACCAAAGTGCAGGATCCTTTGGCACCATCCTCACATAATCTGTTGAGAAAAACAAGAGCATGGTTTCTATCTCAAGTTTAAGTTTTCCAGTATCTGCTGTTGCCACATCCCTTCTTGTTTGAGTTAATCACAAGGGTGGGGACGCAGGCCATTCCTGACTTCAACAGTTATTCCTTCTGCCTTACACCCATGGGACAAGTCTTCGTAGATAATGTGATGATCTGGAGCACGTTGAATGTGCCTCTCTCACCAACCTTGGGAGCAGAAGATGGCAGAGGAGGGAAACACTTAGAATAGCTTGTTCTTTATAATGTTTTTAAAAACTAAATCTGCATTGGGTTTTCATAAGCTGGGAAAAAAAAAAGCATCATGGTTTAGCTTTCATTTAAAAAACTAAGCAGGAGAAAAGAAAAAGGATTTCCTTGAATCAAAAGTGTTGATTGTTGTGTTGTTGTCCAGGAAATACCCCACGAACCCCCAAGTAGTTAATGCATCATGATCTTTATAAAAAAAGATTTTTTGTAGGTGTTTTTAGCATTAAATTGTTGTCTGTTTTCATTGCTTTTTTTTATTGTTCATTTAAATGCATAGGTAATTAAATCAATTATCCACTTATTTTGGCGACATTCTGAGTGTATTATTCTCTCTCTTGCAAGCTCGGTGTGTTGTCTTGAAAATACCTTTTCTAAGCATCTGAAATTGTGAAAACAGAGTGCATTTAGCCAGCCTCTGAACTGGAGTAGATTTCCAAAACCAATTTAAGATGTGTCTTGTTCTAGAAAACTGAACCCAGGTTGCTAAATTTGTTCTCCTGCTTTGATAGGTATTCCTCCTCATGTAATACTCTTCTTCATTGCCTTCCCATTAGAAGCTATTCTGTGTATAGATGGGGTATTCATAAAACCATTTTTATTGCTTTTGGCATTCCATATTCACATATGGTTGATTTTTCCAAATATGTATTTTATTTCAGCCTTTTTTTTTTTTTTTTTTTTTTTTGCTTTAGGTTCCCATGAAAGTTTCCAATGGTTGAACAATACATAAATAAAAACAGAGCTGTGGGTACTGTTTGCATATTGGGTATATCATTTTGCATATAGATTAAACAAAACAAATGATTGCCAATAAATTGCTTTGTCCATTTTCATTTAGTTCCTAGACTAAGAGACATCTGAATGTTTAGTCTTCCTTCATAAACATGACTCATGTTTGTACCATTGAAGCAAACTAACTATACTTTGATTAAAATTTTGATTAAATGGATCTGGAGAGCTCTCATAAGAAAAAAAAATGGAAAAAAGTTTTACATTCATAGCAACAGTTGTTTTAAAACAAGAAATAGAAGGCCATATATTGAAACTTAAATAGAAAAAAAGGAAATAACACGATAAAATGACTCAGATTAACAAAAATGAATAAGGTCAAAAGGTAAATCACTTATTTAGAACATGAAAGACACTGATGATGCTACCTTTATTCCATCTACCATCACTACTCTCTACACCTCCACACTGCCATTCCAGTCTTGCTGTTTTGACTATTTTGGAGTAAAGAAAGAAATCTTGGAATATAATTCAGTTTTTTGCCAAGGAGTATATCTTCAGGTTTTAGGCAATTTATTTTTGTAAACTTGCAATTTCTATAGACAATTGAAGAGTAGATTAGTACAAAACTTCGATGAGGTATCACCTCACACTGGCCAGAATGGCCATCATCCAAAAGTCCACAAATGATAAATGCTGGAGAGGCTGTGGAAAAAAGGGAAACTTCTTACATTGTTGGTGGGAATGTAATTTGGTGCAGCCATTATGGAAAACAGTATGGAGATTCCTTAAAAGAACTGAAAATAGACTTACCATATAATCTAGCAATCCTACTTCTGGGCATTTATCTGGAGGGAACTCTAATTCAAAAAGATACATGCACCCCAGTGTTCATAGCAGCACTATATACAATAGCCAAGACATGGAAGCAACCTAAATGTCCATCAACAGATGACTGGATAAAGAAGATGTGGTGTATTTTATATATATATATATATTTTATACACACACACACACACACACAATGG
Source organism: Camelus dromedarius (assembly GCF_036321535.1). Lineage (NCBI taxonomy): Eukaryota > Metazoa > Chordata > Mammalia > Artiodactyla > Camelidae > Camelus > Camelus dromedarius. The sequence goes on along the minus strand of NC_087437.1, from coordinate 107,588,117 downwards.
AATACTACTCAGCCATATAAAGAATGGAATAATGCCATTTTCAGCCACATGAATGAACCTACAGATTATCGTACTAAATAAAGCAAGCCAGAAAGAGAAAGAAAAAACACCATATTATATCTTTTATATGTGGAATCTTATAAAACAACACAAATGAAATTGTTTGGTTCATTTGTGAACAAAACAGAAACTGATTCATGACATAGAAAACAAACTTATGGTAACTAGGAGGGAAAGTGGGGGGAGAGGGATAAATTGGGAGTTCAGGATTAGCAGATACTACCTACTATATATAAAATAGATAAACAACAAAGTCCTACTGCACAGCACAGGGAACTATATTTAATATCTTGTAGTAATTTATGATGAAAAAGAATATAGATATGTGTATCTAAGAACCTCAGCGTGCATCTCCTAAGAATGACATTCTTTTACGTGACTACAATACATTATGCTCCCCCAAATTAACAATAACCTTATAAAATCATCTAATAATCATTTTAATATTCAAAATTTCATGACTGCTCCAAAACAAGGAAGAAGGAAGAAATGAATGAGAAGAGAAATAAATAAAGTGAGAAAGCAATAAGCAAAGAGGAAGTCTTGAGGTTTTTTTTTAAGGTCAGCTAAGGGATGCATGTCTAAAACATTTCTTATGTTATATTTTCTGGGAATCTGAGTTCAGTATTAGGTAAGTTCAATGTGGAATAGATCCAACAGAGAAATATGATGATGGTGCCTTCGACCTCTACTCACACCTCTAGATTTTTCATAGGTTGCAAAGTAATACATATATTACACCTAAATCCAAGTTACATACTTTAGTATTTAACGCACTTAAGAGTTCTAAATTTATTTAAATGCAGGTCTTTTGCTAGAAATGAGTTGTTGAGGTCCTAACATGTACCAGGCAGGGTACGGTAATGAGTGTAGATTACGTCTTAATAGGTTCAATTATTTTCTATTCCAATCAATGTCATATTTATTTTTACATCATTTATTTCAAGAGCAGCATTACTTGAGTAAATGGCGTCTTTTAAATGACTTGGATAATTAAGTACAGTCTTTGCTCATTGTTTACAAACAAGCTTTTCTTTAATTGTATGTGAATTTAAAAGTGATAAAAACTGCTTGTCAGAGTATCATTTCTCTCAATGACAATTTGAAAGGATGTGAATATTTGGATTATTATTATTGATAATATGAATATGTTTTATGTAACATTGGAAATTACATATTTAATTCTTAATTATGTTTATCCTTTATTCAAAAAAATAATGAATGGCTATCAAGTTGCTTAATATAATTCAAAATGAGTGTAAGACACTCGATGATGACGGAAACTAGGCAAATTTGGGGTAAAGAGAAATAAAAGATGGAAAGTATCATGTAAAATTTGGCATTTGTGTCTCCACTGGGCTGTTTCAGTCCCCATCTTCATTTAAACTTACCTCTCATAAATCCCCACCCTCTTTCCTGCCACGAGCTAGGAATTACTTGGTTTAACAATCCTCCATCTGGATGTACTGGCATCTTTGGGAGGAGTTTCTCTTAGTCATTCCTTTAAAGATAACAACTTTATGCATGACAAAATTCATTTTTCCCTTTATCCATTTAATTCCACAAGATGTTTATCCACTTACCCATTATTTAAATCCAGTTTCAAACAGGATTTGAGGAAGGATTACTTCAAAGAATTTTTTTTTGAGACATATTAAAATGGTAATTGATGACATGAGTATTTGCCTAGCTGGGTTGATTCCTCAGCTTTGGAGAACATTCTGTTCCCAGGAGGTGATTCCACTATATAGCAAGTGCTTAAGAAAATAGGGGGAAAAAATAAGCATTCGGAAAATTACTAACCTTGTCTCACCACAAGTCAACCTTGAAATTTTGTGGCAGGATTCTATGAGATACAAACAAACTGGATTTTGTTTGCATCCTTCACAATCTGAGGAATTTGATTTGTTAGAAGTTTACATCCAGGCAAAAGAAGCCTTGCCCTGAGCTCTCACCTGGCCTTTCCATAATAAATTGAGAACCCAAACATGGCCATTAAATCATCACTTACAGTGTAGAGGCTTTCCCAAGGGCTATAAATTAAAAGCCACGAAACCCTCACCTCCAAAATTGCCCTAACTTACAGCCTGTGTGGAGCTGGATTTATTTGGGTCCTTGTTTTGCTACAACATGAGGAAAGAAAGCTTAAGAACTAGATGTGTAGGTAAGAAAGGGTGAAGAAAGATGGAAAAAAATCTGTAAAGTAGTGGCTTCCACTTAAATTATATTATCCACTACTTTAATAATACGTGCTCTTTAACGAGCTTAATGTGCATGGCAGTTTCTGAATTCAGATCCTAGACTAATGTTAAAGAAATTGCATTGACTTTGACTTCACATATCCTTCCTCATTCTTTTGCCATCTTATATGCCGCTTGATCTTCAAAGGGAACCGTAACTAAATCCTTTCAATACAAACATGACCCACATGCAGTTTGAAATGCTTCTTAGTTTGGAAATAAGCAAAATCCCATAAGAATTTTGTGTCTCCTCCCAAAAGCTACATATCCCATTTTACGAAATTTTCTCTGCCTACCTAACCCATTGATTGATTGTTTTCAAATGCTAATAAGAATAATTTTAGGCACTTGTAGAATGTTAATTCCTGAACCCCTTTGGTCAACAGTTCTGTTCTCTTTTCTTTTTTGTTTATGTGAAAAGTTTGTGTTGTATGCATGGGTTGTTGTTCTGTGTGTGAGAAAGATTTGTTTTGTTTTGTTTTAAAAGTAGAGCCTTATAAGCCTGAAAAAAAAAAAAAAAGATGTTTTAGTTACTACACACAGTGGAGCAATTTGAAATAAGATATATTTATAAAAACTATCCATTCTGGTAATAGTGCTTGTTTTTATGGGCTTTACCTGGAAGTTATTCCATTTTTTCTAACAATGACTTCTTACTGGACCACTGGAAAAAGAACATGTTAATGTACTTGGAAATCATATCTGAGGTTTTTTTCTATTGGGAAAAATGTAGAGTCAGTGAATGCTGTCATAAAAAAAAAAAAAAAATGGGTGCCAAGCACCATCTTACTACATATTCCACTAGTTTTGCCATTCATGGCAATGAATAAATTCCTTTGTCATGAAAAAATAAAGGTGAAAACTGAAAGATAAGAACAGGGCAACAAATAAAAATATTAAAAAGTTAACAATTTGGGTTGTATATATCCATATAGGATATGAAATAACTGTATTATAAATCACTAGGGTTATGGCCATTCGCAAAAGGTAAAAAAAGTTGCAGCAGTAAAAATTTTATCTCCCAGAGTATTGATGTGATCCAGTCCCCTGATCTTTCTTCTCTACCCTCACTCTCCGATCTCATCAAGTCTTAGGCTTTTAAATGTGATCTACCAATGAGAGCCACATTAATGATATTCTGTTCCTCTTCTTTGAACTTTAGAAGTGTACATCACCTTGCTATGTGACTTTCTGACTTCGTTCTAACAAGCAGATCAACTTTACCATATCAACTCTTCATCCGTTCCCTCCTGCCAAGATAAATGGCATCATCATTTGCCTAGTTGTTTATCCAAACCTTAGGAGCCATTCTTCATTCTCACTTTTAATCTACAGGCAAATCTTCAGGTAGTTGTGCTAAGTCTATCTGCTGTTTACTGCTCCGTGCTGTCATCGCTATACTCCGAGTCCAACCCTCCACGTGTACTTGGATGACCATCATAGACCCTTACTGAACTCCTTGCTATAAAATCCACTTGTTCAGAAGCAAGCAGCATGATCTTCTGAAAATTCAAATTGCTATGCCCCAAATCATCCCATAGCTTTCCATTTCATTTATAGTAAAGTTTGTACATTTTACAGTGGTCAAAGACTATAGAATCTGGTCCCTGCATAACTCTCTGATCACACACTACACCAATTACACTCTTCTCTCTGTAGGAAGCCACATTGGCTCTCTTTCTAGATTTGCAAGCATACCAGCTTGGCTTCCATCTAAGGGCACTTGCGCTGGTTACTTTCTCTCACGTTCTCCACTTGGTTGGTTCCATCTTGATATTAAAGTCTCTGTTTAAGTGTGAGCCTTTTATTATAACCTGCTTTATTTGCACAGTTTGAAGGAGTGCCATTGAGTACTTTTAAATTCTATTACCCTCTTTTATTTTTATCATATTGCTTACCACTACTTAAAAGTATCTTATTTATGCACTTAAAAATTTTCTGTCTCCCTATGAATGGAATCATGTATTGGCTTTTTTTGTCAATCTAATTGCGCTAGAATCTTCGCAATTCACAAATGTCAGATATGGAGACTATTTAAAGAATCCATGCCTCAGGTTCTTCATAAAAAGTGAGGAGAACTGCCTTTGACTTTAATCAGATAGTTGTGCAGATCAAATCAGGTAATAAAGATGAAAGCAATGTTGAATCGAAAAATTGCTATCAAGTGAAGAGTAGTACAATTTCCTTAGATATGAGTCTGGATAACATCACAGATCATGGGGAGTCTCTTCCTATTAGAATATTTTTAGTAAACTCTGAACTGTAGAACTCTGTTTTGTGCCCATCATCACTTAATATTTTACCTAAATGGCTATGTATATTGTTATATGAAATATTTTTGTTATTCTGATAGTCAGTTGACCTCAAGTCAATGCTTAGTGTCACCACTCAAATGATAACCCTTAAAGATGTTGGATTGGTTAAAGATATCCCATAATGCACGATAACCCTGAAAAGTAAGGCAGTCAAGAGCTTGCTCCCTCGTGCTTTCTTCCTCCCACATGTCTTCACAATTAAACTCAGACTGATAAGAAATTCTCAGCTCCAGTAAGGAGCACATGGAGACATTACTGCCTTTTAAAACCATCACCGTCTCCTACATACATGGGTAAAAAACATAATAATAGTAGTAGTAACTAGCAGAAATAGAATTGAGGGAATGCAATAATAAACATAAACAATAAAACTATTACCTCAGCAGCACAAGGCTCTGGCGTACTGATTTCTAAAGCAAAATCTAGAAAAACTGTCAACTTTTTTTCAGATGTTTCCCATTCTTGCACAGATTGAACAATTTTAGGACAGTCTGGATTGGTTCTTTATACTGATCTTCGTGAGTAGGAATTCCAAGAATGTTAAACAGCTGTCATTCACACAGATAAACCTAGAGCCCGTGAAGCTAAAAGATGTCAATGTCCAAAAAAATGAGCTGCTATTAGCAACAATGTCAGTCTACTGAAATGTATTAAATAAATAGAAGAATAAGGCACAATACAAATAGTTGCTGATCACCACACTCAGTCTTGAGGCCACAGATGACCTCAGAAATATTCTACCTAGTGACATCTGTGTACAGGGAAAAAAATATTTGCCCTTGACAAACACATTATTTTATAAACACTTCAGATATCTTTTTTGTTTAGATTATCTTATCTAATAGACTCAGAAGTGAAATGCCAAAAATCTTTCCTGCTTCATTCTTCATATCAGTTTCCAAAATGACACCAAGATTATTCCGAATTTTTAACTTCCTGCAATTCATTTGTTCTCCACTGTACAAGTCACTTTAGTATAAAGCTAATAACAAAAGAAAGTTGGCGCCACAGTACAGCTGAGCTGAGCCCTTAGTATGTGACAAGTATAAATCACTAGGCAGAACAAGGCTGTAAACACATATCATGTGCTGACCTTGCATTCCCTCAAGTCTATTTCCGCTACTTCCAGCTCCCATTTGAAAGAACTGCAAGTCCCACAGTTGTGCCAGTGTTTATTTTGGTGGTCAACAATCAAGTGGAATTAACAAAAATGAACAGTGGGTTTTATATTATTGGCAAGAGTGTTCAGTCTCTTAAGGATTTACTGTATTTTTTGAACAGCCTTGAATATTTTTATTTTGTTTTGATTTTGACAAGTGGGAAATAAATTCAGAAATCCTAAATATTAGAAAAGGTTTTATTTGGGAATCCAAAAATTTAGAGCTATGGATTGATTATATAGGAAGAAAAAAAATCTGCCCAGTGGAAACCTTAATTCTATATTGTGGTAGGTTAACTGTAAAAACATCCCCAGTTATTCCCCTCCTGGTACCTGCACCTTTTGCAATGTGGCTTTTCAAAACTCCTCCCATTACGTGGCGAAGTCTATTTACCCAGCCCTTTAAAATGTGCAGGCCTTGTGACTTGCTTGGTCCAATTTGCAGCAGATGTCACGTTGTGCCAGTTTTAAGCTGAGGCCTCAAGAGGCCTTATATAATTCTACTCAGTCTTTTGAAACTCTGCCTATGCTCTGAGTAAAAGTCTAGATTAGCATGCTGGAGAATCAGAGACTTGGTAGCAGGCAGCCTTACTGTCCTAACCAGTGTCATCCTAGACCAGCCTGCAGACAGCCAGCTTTCAAGCATGCAGGACACCCCATTCAAGATTAGCAGAGCTGCTTCTTCAACCCACAGCTAATCGTAGATGGATGAGTGCAGCTAGGACCAGAGATTCCCAATGGATTCAAGATTCATGAGAAATAATTAATGCTTGGCAGTGAATTTCATTTTACAGCATTATGATATCAAGAGATAATTGGAGTCATATGAAAACAGAGAAGCGAGTTACAGCTCTCTGTAGTCTCTTGGCTGTTGTATGATGCAGGCCCAGAACTACTTCCGAGAATCAATTTAAGTTGATCTTAAAAATTAAGCTAATGAAGCTAATTAAGATACCTGATTCCTACACTGACAAAGATGGTTGGGGTCTAATACAAAGTAAGTTTCCAATAAGTTATCTCATGCATTTACTAACTAATATGTTTCTAAGCAGAGTCCCAAAAATCTAAAGTGGATTCAAAAAACTGGAATTAGGCAAATTCCTATCTACTTTAAGGAAAGAGACATAACAAGTCTGCATTTTCCAAACAGCTATTTTGTTAAGATTATAAAAGAGGATCTCAAGGCCCTAAGAGAAAAGAGAAGTCAGAGCCTTGTGCAGAGATGAGCCTTAAACCCAGGACAGTGAATAGCTATATTGGAGGTGGTTACATGAAGAGCGAGCATTTAAAGACTCTAATTTGAAAAGATACATGCACCCCAATGTTCATAGCAGCATTAATTACAATAGCCAGCACATGGAAGCAACCTAAATGTCCATGGACAGATGACTGGATAAAAAAGATATGGTGTATGTACACACGTACACACACACACACACACACATACACACACACACACACACACACACACACACACACACACACAATGGAATACTACTAAGCTTTAAAAAAGGATAAAATAATGTTGTTTGCAGCAACATGTATGGACCTAGAGATCATCATTCTAAATGAAGTAAGCCAGAGAGAAAAAGACAAATACCATATGGTATCACTTATATGTGAAATCTAAAAAATGAGACAAATCAACTTATTTACAAAACAGAAACAGACTCACATAGAAAAAAACTTGGTTACCAAGGGGGAAAGAGGAGGGTGGAAAAGGTAAATTGGGAGTTTAAGACTTGCATGTACTAACTGCTATATATAACGCAGATAAACAGCAAGGGCTCACTGTATAGCACAGGGAGCTAAATTCAATACCTTGTAATAGTGGATAATAAAAAAGAATCAGAAAAGGAATAGATAGATAGGTAGGCAGATAGATAAACAGATAGAACTGAATCACTGTGCTGTATACCAGAAGGTAACACAACATTGTAAACCAACAGTTAGAAAATAAGTAAATAAGTAAGTAAGTAAGGTAAATAAATAAATAAAAACTAGGGGAAGAAAACTGGAAAAAAAGGGAGGGTGCATGGGAACAAGTAAGGAGACAAGATCCAAGGGTCTTTTCCATAGATCAGCTTATGTTTACAGTTCTCCTTTAGGGCCCAGCAAATGTGTGCTGTGTGTCAGTTCTTGGTTGCATTAAGGAGCAAGAAGCAAAACAAACAGCCGTGGTATTGGATGCTGTGGCGTGGTTCTCAGATTTCCCCCTTCAAAACTGGGGTGTTTCATCCTCCAGATGCCTGGAGCTCTGTCGGCTGACTGTCCAAAGTTGAGGACTTCCCCAGGAATTGCTTTCAGCCAAATGGAGCTGCCTGGCTCTCTCTCATCCCAGAGGAAGCACGCATCCATTGACTGGTTAATGCAGGGAACAAAGGCCCAAGCTGCTGTCCCCACAGAGCAAAGCGGAGGGCCAGACGGGCCGTGCACGCGTGGTGGAGCAAAGGAAGGAGAAGATCCCTGAGCTTGAGAGGCATCTGTCTTTTCACAGCAAGCAGTGAGTAAACCTGATCTTTGTCTCAGAGGGACATCACCTGCTCCTTAAAAGTTGTTTGCTGCCAACCCAACCCTACTCCTTGCGTAAAGGATACCCCGTCTGCGTTCCTGACATACATGGCAAGATGTATAGGAGCACAAGAGACCCACGGAGTATTGTCCTCCGACAAGGGCCGAGGCTTGAAGTTTCTCCATTTACCTCATTTTTATGTTTGCCTAGGCAAAGGCTGATTGAAATCTTGAAATAGCTCTTCCCAGATGAGCCAAACTTATTCTACAAATCAAGTAAGTCTACCTGACAATGGAGTGAACTGACGTGGGTACTTGAGATGCTACCCAGATCCCCACTCGCTCCACCAGCTGCTGGAAGTGTTGCCTAATCATGGCTTGTAACTCATTTTCTCCCCAGAAATTTCATCTAGTCAGAGAGCTGTCACACCCAAGTTTCTTCCTCTGCCCAATTCTCCTTTCTTTCCCTCTTTATAGACATTCCTGAGACAGATGTTTCTGAGAGGCGTAACCAGTACATGCAAATTTCCATCCCAGCATCTTATTTTCCAAAGAATACATCTATAACATCAACATAAACAACAGGACCATCTGAATGTTTGAGGTTTTACACATCCATGCATCTAATATTCATGTTGATACTGTTACTTCAGCCTAGTCTCAGATAGTAGCTATTTTCTAAAAAAAGAAAGAAAGAAAGAAAGAAAGAAAGAAAGAAAGAAAGAAAGAAAGAAAGAAAGAAAGAAAGAAAGAAAGAAAGAAAGAAAGAAAGAAAGAAAGAAAGAGAGAAATGAAGGGAGAAAGGAAGGAAGGAAGGAAGGAAGGAAGGAAGGAAGGAAGGAAGGAAGGAAGGAAGGAAGAAAAAGAAAGAAAGAAAGAAAGAAAGAAAGAAAGAAAGAAAGAAAGAAAGAAAGAAAGAAAGAAAGAAAGAAAGAAAGAAAGAAAGAAAGAAAGAATATAAACACATTTTTTTCTGAAAAACAAGTGGCTAGAAGGTGCCCTCTCATCCTATCGTGTTATGTTTCCTGCCCTTCTCAAAACACTACTTGATCTTTTACATCATGCACTGTTTACTCTGTGGTCTACATTTTTGTATTTTTATACATTCTTCCAAAATAGTGAATTTGGAGAATCCCTTCCCTCCTAAATTACTGCCATTCCACTCTCTCTACCTGGAAAGACAAATTTGAAGAATCATGGATTAATTCAGGACAGATTCTTTGAAGACTAAAATCAGTAGTCACTGCTGTAGCATTGCTGGATCTTATTTAATGTACAATAATTGTACTTGACATATCTAATCATGCTGAAAAAATCATACTAAATTCTGGTGCCAAAAAATGGTCTGACAACTATCACAGTCCAATTATAATTAATTTACATAGGATTGGATTTTTGCATTAAATTTAGTAATGCTATAAAAAATTAAATATAATGATTAACACAAAAAATTCAAGATGGTGATTTTCCCTGGGAGAAGATGGGTACTTTTTGCAGAAGTACACACAGGAGATTCCATCCTTCCATTCTCTACAACTCATGATGCATATTACTATATTTTAAACCTTAAACATACCTTGTACATGCTTTTGTATGTATAAGACTTCATAAAAATCAATATTTGTATTATTGCTATCTAACTCAGTTATATTTGGTCAAAGTGTCATCTGTATAATTCAAATCCTGTAAAATTTGAGATTACTTATGACTAGCATATGATCAATCTTCTGAATGTTCCACATGCACTTTGAAATAATATGTATTCTGCACTGGTTTAATATGCATTTGATAGCTGTGTTCTATGAATACACTAGGTCAAGTTAGTTGAGAGTATTGCTCAAGTGCTAAATCCTTAGTGCATTTTTATTTTTTCTATTAATACTGAGAGTCATTATAGAAATTGCCAGCTTTTAATGGCAATTATCCTATTACATGTTTCAGTTTTTACTTCTAATATTTTGAAGTTACGTTATTCTGTGAATACACATTTAAGACTATTACGTTTATTGATGAATTGATCCTTTCATCATTATGAAATGTTGTTCTATTTACCTTTACTAGTATTTCTTGCCCTGAAGTCTAATTTTTCTAATATTAATATAACCTCTTGGGCTTACTCATGGCTAGGGTTTCCACGATGTTTCTTCTGTCATTATACTTTAACTTTTCTGCATCTTCACAAACAGTACATAGTTGAGACTTGCTTTTGTATTCTGTCTAACAATACTGTACCTCTGACTCATGTGTTTAGCCACTTGTATTTATTATAATTACTGATAATTCCATTTTATTAACTCTATGGGCATATTAATATGTATCTTTTAAATTTGTCTCTAGTGGCTGTTCTAGAGTTTGCAATATGCATCTTATAAAATCATAGTCTACACTTATATAATATTATACACCTCACATTTAATACACACCCTTACAATATATTTCTATTTCCCTCCCTTGTACTTATATTATTATTTTTACCTCTACATATTGTATAAACTTCTCACAATATATTTTAATTGTTTTTGTTTTAAATAAATCCATGTAAGAAAATACTTTTTTTGCAAATGAAAAAAGCCTTTTCTAGTTATCTGCTTAATCATTATTTCTAGTTCTCTTTTGAATAATATTTTTCTTCAGCCTGAAGAACTTTCAGATTAATCTTCTAGAAAAAAATTTTTGGCAATGAATTTTTGTTTCTGCTTTTAATCGTTAAAGGACATGAATATATTCTATGTTGTTGGAAATAGAATTTGAGGTCAAGGGTTTGTTTTGTTGTTTACTCTCCCTTTCTGTACTTTAAGGATTGTAATCCTTTCAAGTTCTTTTTTGGTTTACACACCAGCTGTTTATCTGTGTACTGTTACACATAACAAAATGAAATTCTATCTTGTAAGAGTCACTGTAGTTTAGAGCCTATAAACACATAAAAATTAAAATACACAAACAAAAATGGGAAAATGGAGATCATCTATCTACATAGGAAATTGATGAGCTTGGAAATTAAGGAAAAATTTCCTATACATCTTTGGTGATATGATTTTAGAATTTCATCTGTCTAGTTACTTTAGAAGAAGCTGTATTCTCTTCAAAGTGCAGAAAGTTAGGTTTTGTTAGTACTAAGAATTCTGCTGTTCTCTGAATGTCTGTCTTGTTCCTATCAACTAAATTGACTCAGAGACAAGAAGAAAACTCAAGTTCTTAAAAGCTATAGTAATGGAATTTTTCTATGTCTTAATTGTGATGATGTTTTCCTAACTGTATGCATTTGTCAGAATTTATAGAACTGTTTAACTTAAAGGAGGGAATTTGATGGTGAGTATACTATAGCTCAATAAACCTAACTTAAGAAAAAAAAATTCAGTAACTTAGGCAGAACTTAGGACAATTTCTGGCATATAGTAAGCATGTAGAAAATGCTAACTGCTTTTGTTACTACTATCATTATTTTTATTATTATTGAAATGACAAAGACATTTTTCAACAAGTGCACAGCAACAATTTCCATACCATAGAATGGAAAAGTGATGCAGTTTCATTATCAAATATTGAAATGGTCTAATAAATAATTCTATAAAAGCACAAATAAGGTAAATAGCAAATTTACATTTAGAAATAACAATACAAATCAAGCATTATACCCTTTTGCTTTTACACCATTCTATCTAAATTTTTAAACAGATTAAAGCATCCATGTGCATTTACTCATGCAATATTTACTGACCATTTGCCATGCATCAGTTTTTCGCTATGCGTTGACAATCTACTGGTTAAAAAAATATATATTTGCATAACCAAATCATATAATAATATTAGTGTCAAAAATATTTAGGAACTATATCAAACTAAAGCCTAAATAGAAATATATTTATATAATTTCAAAGGAGAATGTTTCTGTGCTACATGGTTGGCGGTAGTCAAGTAGAGCAATTGACGATGAAGTACATATGTAACATTATTACATCAAGTTATCATTAGGAAAAAACAAAGTTTAATGGGGAATTGTGACGTAAAATTATGTTCGAATGAGGGATGTTCCAGTTACTATTGCTGCATAACAAATGATATCAAACCTCGTGTCACACACACACAAAACTGTTTTAAAAGTGTTGTAGATGCTGAGGTTCAAGATGGCTTGTCTTATCTACAATATATAGGGATACACCTGGGAAGACTTGCTAACTGAAGGCTAAAATCATGTGGTGGTGGTTTCTTTACTCACACATCTGGTGGTTGATGTTGCTTTTCGGCTGAGACTTGAGCGGGGCTGTTGGTTGGACGCTTACAAAGGGCCTCATGTCTAATTAATGTCTAAGAATTCTCATTTGGACGTCCTCCCAGCATGGTAACAGAAAGCAAATATCCCAAGAGAACAAAGTAAAAACGTATAACATTTTTATAATCAAACCTTTGGAATTTCAAAGCATCTTTCAATTATATGATATTGGTTAAAACAAAGGTCTACAGAATTGCAAAGTGGAGGGTGAGCAAGGCATATCCTACCACATCACAGGTTACAATGGAAGGAATATCAAAGACACATTAAAAAGAGCATGAAGGATGGGTCATTTTGGAAAATGCAGTCTGCTATGAAAGGTGAAATTTTGCCATGGGATTATATTAATATTGATAAAATTAACAATCGGCAATTGACCATTTGAAAAATATAGTAATTGGCATCTAAGTTCATGAACCTCGCATATCTTGCCTTAAATATTTAGATTCTCAGTAAAATCAGGAGTCTCAAGTTATTTTCATTCTATAGGAAAGTTTTCTATTGATATTTAGGTCATAGATGCAAAACTTGTTATTTATAACTAGCCATATTTATCAGACATTTATTCACAACATTTATCAAATGCTCATTAAGTGATAAATGCTAACTACAAATAGCAATTCATCCTGTTTTCCATTTAGAACTACTATATTAGACACTGCCAATTTTGAGTATTTTTGTTTCTTTACAATGATACGCATTTTACTTCTACGGAGATTTTTTTCTCAGCTTATAAATGTTAGTTGGATGTTTTTCAATTGATTACTATTAAGGAAGTTCAACTAGACTAATATGCCTTTTGGGGAATGGGCTGAGATGAGGAATTTTACACTGCTGTTACTGTTATTATTTCCATGACAACATTGTTCTATGGGATTGAATTTAAAATCACAGGGTATCAATCAATAATGACCAACAAGAGCAACCTCTATAAAATTGAAGCTAAAAACCTTACACAAGAGTATTAGGGATCCAAGTGCAATATTCTCAGGTGTGTAAACAGCATATTTCTTCTCCAACTTGGGCAAAATTCAGCTAATCATGTCAATAACATAAGAACACCAAATCTTTTTTCTAGTATCCTTTCCTCAGGTTGCCCTGGATCCATACCCATCACTCTTTGAAAGACCTAAGTAGAAGATGGACCTAATAAGGATGCTAGCTACTGACCAAGTCTGTTTTATATTCTAGAATGGTGCAAGAGAGGAGTGTGAGTAGTTCTGGTTGATGAAGTGCAGATGAGAATAATGTAGGTCCTCTCATTAAAGGACCTGCTCTTGTTCAATGTCCAGATACCAGGGATCAGCAGAGGACTTCAAGACTCCAGAGGACTTTGAAACACTTGATAACAATGGAGAGTAGTAGATAGAAAGATCTTTGACTCACCACTGGGAAAAGCTTTACAGAAGTTTTACAATAAATATCTACATTGAAATTGGTACAAGGATAAATTTTACCCTCTTCTGAAATGTGGGAGATTGTATTTTACATCAGTTAGCCTACCCTGATCAGTATTGCTAGTATTGTGGGACAGAGGTATCTGTAGTCTCAGTGTTAATAGCTGAAGAAAATTATTAATTACATGTAAAGAAGGGTATCAAGATTTTTAAAAAATAATAAAAAAAATGGTAGTATGGTAGACCCATAAGATCTTCTCCGTGTCACCAGCTCATCTACTCAGGCTTTCTCCAGACCTTGGGATCTTGTTTGTTTCCTACGGAAGAGGCATAGTGTTAACTCAAGGACTTCCCGTGTCCAGACCACACTCATTCCTCTACCACCTCCAAAGGCTGGGACAACCCTCATGCTCTGCATTGGCTGATGGGGAAAGACTGCCCTACCTTTCCACTGGCCAAACTGGAGCTGGGGAATTTCTGCTTCTTCTGGCTGCCCAGAGGAGCCAAATTTCAGAGCCTGAAGATGTGGGCAAGGCAATGCTTCATGGTGCACACCTTGACCAATGAAAAACAGGATGCCAGATTTTCCTCTTCAGTAAAATCTTAGAAATGCAAATATGAAAAGAGTTCACCCAAATCAAGCCAGTGTTTCCTTATAAAACACCCAAATTTTCTTGCTTATAAATAGGTTAATTTTGAGAAATGTTCTAACAGAAAATCAATTGCTCAGTAAATAAAGGCTGATTTTCTGGTAAATAAACATTTGGAACCAGAAATAATGTAAAAAGTTTTAAGCTGTTGTGAGTAGGTGCAGTTTTATACCTCTGGTAAATATGTGGCTTCTGTGCTTTTAAATTATCCTTGTAACTTTGAAACCACATTCTGATTAAACCCCGGATGATTTAAAAAAAATGAATCATAGCCTAAGGAAGTCATAATTCTAGAGAAGCTGTTATGTGTTAGACAAATGTGAGTAACACTAAAAACTTTTGTATTAGACAAAAGTAAAGCATTTTGGCTTATGTGAATAAAACACAGCTGAATGATAATGATGATCAGTGTAGTCATGTATGTGTTCCTCCTTCTTCAACCCCACCAGACCTGTGGCTGATAAATATTCACAAAAAAATGCTCCGATATCAGATTAAATTAGCTGTTTAGAGTTTAGTTTTGCCACGAGATTGATCATAACACTTAAAGTTAGAGACTGTTATTTATATATTTTTATTTTTCCAAATATTAATATTATATGATGTATCTTTTAAATAGTAGGGAAACAATGAAGATGAGTGAAACTAATATAAGAAGAAAGATAAACATTTGAGGCTGAAAATAAATTACTGAAAAAGGAAGCATTATGGGAGATATCTTAAGAAATTAACATTTTCATTAATTCTTCTATGATCACAAGCCCTTCAGAAAAACTGTGTGTGAGTACCACACATAAAACAGCACATTAAGAAACATCATATAACAATTCCAGAAAATAATCTTGCTTGTAGAAATGTTTTTCATCAGTGTAACATAAACTTTCATGGCAATAGGATCACTTGAGGATAAAGAATACTGGATTGCTGTAGAGCCATAAATTACAAATTCCAACCAGTTGACAGATTCAGCATAAAAAGAGGAAAATGCAAGCTCAAAAGTTTTAAATGTAAATATGTTACCCAAAACCATTAAAAAAATCAGTTTGCTTGATACTTTCAAAGCTATTCTTCAAAAAAAATTGTATCAGGAGACAGTACTGTTTGAACTTTGAAGCTGGTTCCCAAGAGAAAGGGACTGCATTTGTCCTATTCATTGTGAAAATATAAATACAATTACAAGATTTATTTCCCATTATTGCTTCGAGGCATCTCAGGTCTGCAGTTAGACTTTATCTACTGCGTAATTCTAAACTTTTCTATATAAAGCTATTGCTATAAGAGATCTCTTTCTTTACTTAAGACCTTTCTGACTGGTACTCATGCCATTGTAGAAGCATTCATCTCTCATGACCATATTGATGGGATTTAGTAACCAAGTCAAGAAGATAGCAGGGGGTCAAAAGATTTGGAATTCTTCTGGCAGTGAGATAATCAATGAGGCTCTATGAGCTGCTGGATATGACATCATTTTGGAAGTATTTTGCCCTGTGCTTGTTACTGAGTAATTTTATAATCTGCTTTGGGGACAAATCACACGTATTCCTTTCACTCTTGTATTGTTGCAAGATTTAGTTATGGAATCTTGTTCTGTATAGTAGCACAGGCTGGTAGATTTGTATGTTTGGTGAGGGGGAAAGAATAAGTTATAAACTGGACACAAAGGGACTCTCTTTGATCTCACAACAGAGATGACACAGGAGTCTGATTACAAAGACATCACAGGACGTTCTAAGAGCAATGATATCACATAAGGCTCACACTTCTCCCTCTATGCATTTGCCTCTTTCTTTCTTAGCTCAAAATTCTATCACCAGGCTTGTGTCAGAAGTTTCAGACACATGCATCCCGTTTCCACTACAGCTTTGTCTCTTTCAAATTTCTGTGTTAATCTGTCCCCATTTGAACTCTCTCTCAACCTCAGCCTCCCTTGAACTTAAATTCAATTGCATCTCTCAACTTTCTTTACCCAACTGTACCCTCCTTCTTTATTGTACATCCTACTAAGCTTATATTTAATGATCCAATCTTTCAATTTCAAGGAGTAGAATTGCTGGATCATATGGTAATTCTATTCTTAGCTTTTTGAGAAACCTCCATACTGTTTCCCACAGTGACTGTACCAAATTATATTCCCACCACCAGTCCACAAGTACTGCCTTTTCTCCACACTCTTGCCAAGTCCACATCCTTGCCAACTTTTGTTATTTGTAGACTTTTTTGATGATAGACATTCTGACAGGTGTGAGGTGATACTGTTGTTTTGATTTGAATGTCTCTAAAAATTAGCTATGTTTAATAACTTTTCATGTGCCTATTAGCCACATGTATGTCTTCTTTGGGAAAAAAATGTGTGTTTTTTAGGTCTTTTGCCCATTTTTTTATTGGATTCTTTTATACTGATTTTGATATTGATTTGTATGAGTTGTTTTTATATTTGAATATTAATTCCTTGTCAGCCACGTCATTTGCAAATATTTTCTCCTATCCCATATCCCTTTTCATTTTGTTGATGATTTCCTTTGCTGTGCAAAAGCTTCTCAGTTTAACTAGGTCCCATTTGTTTATTTTTGCTTTTATTTATTTTTCATTAAGATATAGATCCAAAAAAATGTTGTTATGATTTATGTCAAAGAGTGTTCTTTGTATGTTCCCTTCTAGGAGTTCTAGGTTTCAGGTCTTAGATTTAGGCCTTTAATCCATTTTGAGTTTATTTAGGTATATGGTGTTAGAAAATGCTCTAGTTTCATTCTTTTACATGTAGCTGTCCAGTTTTCCAGCACCACTTATTGAAGAGACTGTCTTTTCTTCTTCATATATTCTTGCCTCCTTGTCATAGATTATTTGACCATAAGTGTGTGGGTTTATTTCTGGGCTTTCTATTCTGTTTCATTGATCTATGTGTCTCTTTTTGTGCCAGTGTCATGCTGTTTTGATTACTATAGCTTTGTAGTATAGTTTGAAAAGAAGGTAATTCTTCCAGCTTTGTTCTTCTTTTCTCAAGAATGCTTTGGCAATTTGAGGTCTTCTGTGGTTCCATATGAAGTTTAGGATTATTTGTTCTAGTTCTGTGAACAATGCTGTGATATTTTGATAGGGATCACATTCAACCTGTAGATTTCTTTGGGTAGTATGGGCATTTTAACAATATTAATTCTTCCCATCCAAGAGCACATGATATCTTTCCACTTCTTTGAACCATCTTCAATTTCCTTAATCAATAATTTACAGTTTTCAGAATATCGGTCTTTCATTCCCTTGGTTAAGTATATTCCTAGGTTTTTATTCTTTTTGATGCAATTCTAAATGAATTTTTGTTTGTCTTTGAGTTTTTTTTCTTCATTCTCTTTCTGATAGTTTATTATTAATGTATAGAAAAGCAATAGATTTGCAGATGGCACAATACTTTATATAGAAAACTCTGAAAGTCTCCACCCAAAACCTGTTAGAACTATATTTTATATTTTTACATAACTTCTTGGATATACCTTATTATCTCTTGCTCCTGCAATTTTATTTAGCTTTTTTCTTTGGTTAGAAGGTGCTTCCTTCTCTTTGACTGTATTCTTTTTTTTATTGAGTTATAATCAGTTTACAATGTTGTGTCAGTTTTTGTTGTACAGCACAGTTTTTCAGTCACACACGAGTATACATATATTCATTTTCATATTCTTTTTCACTGTGAGCTACTACAAGATCTTGAATGTATTTTCCTGTGCTATAAAATATAAACTTATTTATATATTTTATATATACCTGTCAGTATCTACAAATCTCAAACTCCCAGTCTGTCCCTTCCACCCACCTCCCTGACTGTATTCTATTTAACCTTCAGATCCATGAGATATTTCTTTAAGCATAATGTCTTCTTTTCTTTATGCCAAACATGCTTGATTCTAAATTGTTTCTTAATAACCACATTCTACACAGGACTGTAGATTCTTTGAAGGCAGAGAATGCCTCAGTCTTGACCTTCATTTTTCAGCACCCATACAGCACTCATAGGGTGTTTAGTAAATATGATAAAATAATGAATGATGCACCAAGTTCTTAGGAGGAAAGTTTTATTCAGATGGTAGCATGGCTGAAAAAGTGGGTTACCCAGTTTTAATGATAAAGAGTTAGAGCCTACAAACATTAAAGAATGGAAAAAAAAAAAACACTGTTAAGAACTATATGCCAACACAGTTTACAACATGGAACAAAGAGTTACATTTCTTTAAAAATACTATTTCTCAAAATTAAGAAGGCAGGAAATCTGCATAGTACTGTACTTCATTAAGGAAACTGAATTTGTTATCAAGAAGAAAATGTAAGACTGAATTAGTTTGCTGATTTATTCTAACATTGAATAAATAAAATCAAAGTTATATACACTTTTTCAGAAAACAGAGGAAGAGAGACAACATTCAGCTCAATATATGAGTCCAGCCTCATACTAAAATCAAAATCTGAGAAAGATCTTGAGAAAAAAAAATGGAAGAAGAAAATTATAGACCAGTATTATGCATGATTAACATTACAAGTTGAATTGTGTCCCCTCCAAAAGATATGTTGGAGTTCTGATCCCTAGCACTTAAATAAATCTCAAGGGCATCATTCTGAATGAAAAAAAAAATGTATTGAAATGTCACATACTGAATGACTCTGTTTATACCACAGTTTTGACAAAAACAAAATCATAAAAATGAAAAACATGTTTTTGGGTTCCAAGAGGTAGGAGATGTTGGAGGTAGAGGAGGATGGGCGTGATGGTCAAGAGGTAGCACTAGGCAGATCTTTGTGGTATTTTGATTGTGGTGGCGGTTACACCAACTAACATACATGATAACATGATAGAACTAAGTACACATACTGTATTAACATCAATTTTCTGGTTTTGACAGTGCATCATAGTTGTATAAGATACTTTCTGGGAGAAATATGGTGAAAGGTACATCGGACTTCTCTACTAGCTTTCCAATTTCTTGTGATTCTATAATTATTCCAGAATAAAAACCTTAAAAGTACTATTTATAGTGAGGAACCAGTTTTTTTTTTTTTTTTTTACTTTTGGAAAATACGATAAAATGACTAGAAAACTGAAATAAACCAAAGATATGCAAAATACAAACACATTCATTTTTAGAAACAGGAATATCTTCCATTTTTTAAAATATAACCAGAACATACATAATATATAAAAAAGAGAATAATTTTTAAAATAGTATATCTTCCTTATTAAGAAAATGAGCCTAGGTCACTAATATAGAGAATTGCTGTTATACCATTTGTCTTTCTACAATCCCAACTAAAACTTTATTAATGAACTGTGATTTCATGTAATAAATACAAATGCACACTTTGGAAATACAGTGTGTAAGTATTTAAAGAAGTCTGATGTGATAAATGCAAACAATTTGCCTCTTCTTTATTAGCACGTCTAATCTAGATTTTACTGGCAACAATGCATGATATGATGACTGTCTGTGCTGTTTCTACACTTTATTTTAATGGCACTCATTATACAGAAACCAATCTCACAGATATGTAAAGGGATGGAAAAGGAGCCTTTACGGTAATTTCAGTAAACCCAGCTTGTTTTTAGCTTGTATCCAAAAATAAAGTGATAGTGTATTTCCAAAATTCATCTTCATCATTTCATCAGTAGCAGGTTCTATCAAATTATACTGCCATTATATTTGGAGCCTTTGGCAAGCTACATAGAGGCACTTCTAATACTTCTACTTGGCCCTTCCCAATATAATAGCCCTCACTGCACAGGTCAGGGAACAAATGTGGGGACTGTGGCAGCTATTAAGTCTGACTATTCCAACTATGCATTCTGGAACTGGGGAAATAATATAATGGGTTCAGGACCCACTGGACTCATTGTGAGGAGGAACTGAGTAAAACTCCATTGATCATGTGACTTCGCTAAGCCCCTACTCTGACCAGTGGATGGCAGTAACATTTTGGGTCTTCTGAGGTCTGTTTAGAGTCAGAAGTCCTCCAAGTGTCTGATGATTGCCATCTCCCCGATGTGTAGTTACCCTGTGAGAAGACTACAGGTCTTTTTGAGGAAAATCTGGGAGAATGATAAATAGCATAAATTTTCAGTATTTTGGAGGGATCTTTCCTTAAGACGACCTGACCTCCTCTTCATTCAAAGGGATTGGTGTTTATAAACTGGTTCAACTCGGAGAACAGATTGAGAGATTGTGACTCCATTTTTATGATTCAAGATCACTTGACCTAGAACTTTTCTGTTTATACAGATCAAGTAAGAATTTAATAGGCTTCCTATCTGGGTCACTTCTAAGAACACCATGATTAACTAGCCAATGCCATAAACCTACATGAGTCAGACTATTTTGATTGCTGCTTTGACTCTGCTGTCCTTTAATGGTAACCACCCCCACTATGCCTTTGGGATGGAGTGATGCCACTTGGCCCCTGTCATCACTGGATCTAATTACTTTTATTGCATTTAGTTTTTCCAATTCAGTGATTACAGTTTCTACTATAAGGTCTGAACTATAGGGAAGAGTAGATACGGAGCCTTTCCAGGCTCCTCTCACAAATTTATTTCTCAAAATACTGGTAAAAGGTATGTCTTCTGGACCCTCCCAGTGTGAATGCGTAGGTTTTAACTTAAAAATCCACTCTAACAGCCCAATCTCAATGGATTAGATTTGATGTATTTGATTTTCAACAATTTAGGTCCTATGACTACAGGAGATAAGGGTCTCTTTCAGAGCACACATAGAAGCTCTTAGATCATTTTTGCAGCACTTCAGCTGAGAATTCAAATCCCTGGGCTCATGTTTTTCTTTCACCACTTTGTCCAGCAACATTAGGAGCAACCAACCATTGTCATCATATTTCTTAGTTTTCCAAAAAAGTTAGAAAGTATCAGATACAGAGTAACTTAGCTTCCTGCTTTTAACGGCTGGTTGATTAGGAGTGTCCAATGCGGTATTTTGTGTATCTCTGTAAACAGTTCACACCATATACTATCAGTGATCTTTTTACCTCTTGAAATAAAGACATTAGCAAGTTTAAATCTAATCAGATTAGAGAGCTAATTCTAGAAACCACAGAACCAATTCAGAAAACTCATTCTTAAAATTCTGCCCTTCTCAATCCACTCCTGTACCAAAATCTGTTAGAGTTTGTCAGAAAAATGGAACAAACAGAAAGCATATAAATATATATAAGGAGATTTATAATAAAGTAACATTATGTGATTTTGGAGGCTGAGAGTTCCCACAGTCTGCTACCTGCAAGCTGGAGGCCCAGGAAAGCTGGTGGTGATATTGTAGTCCGAACTCTAAGGCTGGAGAACCAGGAGAAATGATATCAAAGTCTTAGTCCAAGTCCAAGTGCCCAAGAACCAGAAGTGCTGATGTCAAAGGAGAAAATGGATGCCCCAGTTCAACTGGAAAGAGTTAATTCACCCTTCCTCTACCTTTTGTTCTATTTAGGCCCTCAGTGGGTCAGATTATTCCCACCCACACTTGTCAAGGTGACCTTCTTTATTCAGTTTATGGATTCAAATGCTGATCTCTTTCAGAAACATCCTCACAGACACACCCATAAATAACACTTTACCAGCTATCTGGGCATCCCTTAGCCCAGTCAAGTCAAGTTGACATGTTAAAAACCATCACATCTTCAATTAAAATTTTGGTGATAACCTTTTGCAAGTATGAAATAGTAACATCAACATCTACTTAATGGATAATTGTTAAGTTATTAACTTCATAAAATCTTTTAAAACTACTTTTTACAAAGCTTCTCAGTTTTATTTTTGCCCTCCAATCTTATCTGCCATTGAAAAACTTATTTCATTCCTAGAAGTACTAATATCATCAAATGTACACAAAGCATCCAATAAACAAGCAATCTTGGCTATTGTTGAATATCTTTTAAAAGTTGGAACCAAACTAGTTTCTCATTTTACTAAAATACTGTTTTTTTAAAGTAATTAAAACATTTAACACAATTTTTCTTCTCCACAACCATCATGCTTCTTTGTGCAACAATGTGCTTTATAATCAGCTTCCATATTATCACTTGATAAAGAAAATAATCTCAAATTCAATTGTTTAGCATTTACTGAATTCACAAATGTTACTGTGTGGTTAAGCACTCTGTTTATTTAAGCTGACATTTTGTGCAGAGCAAGATTTTTTGATAAACAAAGCAGCGTGTTGATCTTCATTTTGGTGCAAGCTCAGCGCCATATCTGAGAAACTATTCCAGAATGTTTTCTGTCATAAATATTGTGCTATCAGAACATACTACTACACAAAGCTTAATCTCCAAACTACATTGGTTAACCATGCATAGTTTTATACAGTTCAGACCTAGTCATTTTAAGTCAATGATGATGAAAAAAAATCCACCCATCAACATTAGGTTGAAAATGCAATATGTAGTATAATTATCATGTAAGCAGTATCTGGGCATTAGTCTAGTTTCAATTAAAAACACTCTGCTAGATTTAATTACTCTGAGTTGGTCTCCTGTATCATCACTCAGTTCCTGAATACCCAGTATCATTGGAAAGTGGTATTTGATTGACCTCATACCACAGATTCTTCCAAGCAAACATTTTTTCCAAACAAATATCTTTAACACTATATAAAGAGCCAGCAATTGTATGTATGTTTCATTTAGTCTCAGCAACCCAAAATGTTGTTTTATAAGAAGCCCACATAGCACCAATATTTATATGTGAAATGTTGAACATCTGTTTCTGTCAGTTTTTTAATGCAATAGTGTTTTTTTTTTACAAAGCAGTCTTGGTTTTGAACATATTTATTTACATGTTTTATGTAAATATCACTTAAGTTTTGATGCTTTTATCCCTTAATTATCTGACATATCTCCATAAATAAAACACTGTGGTTTTAGCATATTACCATCAATTATGATTTTAAAATGATTGCAACATATTAGGAATTGTATTTCTGAGTAAAATGAGTATGAACTCTTGGTTTTCAGCTCTTCATAATGACTTCCATCACCATCATTTGGTCTATAACTACTGTAGCATTCATAGAATATGTATCTCCTCTTAGCAAGTCCAGTGCAGTAAATTCTCCTTATATGTTTCACTTAAAATAATGCAAATTGAATTTCCTTGTGATAATATTGTTAAACTATAAATGAAAAGCAGTTATCAATAAACAAGTGCACAGTTCTAAAAATAAATTATAAAAACTTACAAAGTTTACGTTTTGTAATTTTACGTTACAAAATTGTACACACACTTAAGTTACAGTGTACAAACTAGCTTTAAAATGCCACATGTTGCAATGTGGTCCTATTACATGTGACTAACATGTTTATACCATATTTGACTCACAACACCCTAACTGTTTTATACGCTGGCCAGAGACATCTCACTGGTTAGAAACTTGGATGGCTTGGCAATGTCAAATTGTTGCAGACATTTTGAATGTTTGTCCGTACATCAGTGCTTAGCCTCACCTCAGTGCTTATCCTCATCTTCCCTCAAACTGGTAGCAAAGAGTTCCCACTGCTCCAGTCCACAGGATCACACTTTGAGTACCCAAGTCTAAAAGGCAAAAGAGGCATGAAAAAATAATAATAATGGTGCAAATGTAATATAGGTACAGGTTGTGATATGGCTATAAAGGAAAAAATACATGAAAAATACATGAGCAAAGAAAATAGGGGTTCTATTTACAACAAAGGGTGAGGAAAGTCCTTCCCAAGAAGGATGAATGAAGGAGGGGAGCCTCTTGAGTACAAAATGGGAAGACATCATATTGCAGAGAATCTGAGAACAGGAAAAAGACCAGAGTGGCTGTAGGTTGTGAGACACAGTGAGTTCTAGCAAATGAGCAAGATGAGAGAGGAAAGCCCAGAGCCTGCAAAGCAGCGTAAACTGTGACAAATTGCGATAAATTATAGTAAGTCTGATTTTTTTCCTAAAGGCTATGAGATGCCATTAAAAAGAATAAGATAGGTTGTGGTTGTGAGTCACAATATATATTCAGAACTGCAGCACATGAGCCTGTGTTGGAAGGAGCCTGGGACCCAGTGTTAGTCTGGGTATACAGGGTAGGGTTGAGAAAGATGCCAAAGGTGAGGCATGTTTATTTTTGACAGTTTGCTTGCTGTTTTTGTGTGTTTTCATTTGTGATTGTAGCAGATTATAGAAACTCAACAAATAACTTTTCATGAATTAATAAACAGATTTATTCTGTATGCTGTACAAAAAGTGTTACTTCTTTAATACAGAATTTCCTAGTAGAAATAAGAAGATAGCATGTCAATAATTCATATCATTCCTGAGAAAGGATCAAAGTAATTGTATTAAAAAATTATAAACAAGTTCTGATGGTAATACTATGCAATATGACAGCATGATTGTTGATACTTAAAAACTGAGCCAGCTTTTCTTAGATAGGATGACTTTGTAGATAAAATATAGGAGTAAATGTTTATGCTAGATTGTGTTATTGCAGACAGTTCTTCATTCTTCCTTTTCTGTAAGGGAATTGTACCTCACTGCTCATTGCCATAGAGTTCAAGGGGCTCTTTATGAAAGGACAATATATTCCTTGCTCTATTGACATTGGACCTGACCACATGATGTCCCTTGACCAATAGAACATGAATGGGCATGATGTAAATTACATTGGAGAAGAATCTTTAAGAGGTACTAGTAAATTTTGCTAGCCTGTTTGTTTCCATTTTCTGTCTGGGTCCTGGAATAGAAATACAGGGGTGAGGATTGCATATGAGCTCAGCCAACACTTAGCTTGAACAAGAAATAAATGTTGCTTTATTGTTGCAAGCCACTGAGATTTTATGGCAGTTTGTTTCCTCAGCAAAGCTGTTAGAACAATCTCTACTGTTACAATTTGGCTAACTGGATTTACTGTGTACAGCGGAGACTCCACCATTATTTGTTCATTGAGTTATTGAGTTTTCAACTTTCATTTGAGTTATTGAGTTTTCAACATTTGGATAGTACTAAAATATAGTTAGAACTAAATAAATAATCTTGGATGAATTAAGAGAATAGCAAATTGAGTGAGTGAGTGAGTTAAGTAAGAGGACTGTCATCTTCATTATTGGACATATTTTGAAAGTCAAGAGGAAATAGAAATAAGGTTAGATGAAAATGGGGTCACACTGAGAAAAACTAGGAATAGCAGATCAGTCATCTTTCATGCAGTACAAAAGAACAAGCAACTGCAGAGTTTTAATTATTCCTTACTCACTCCAATTTGTCGTGTCCAGCTGCTAGCCCCCCAAACGTCCTCCCAAGCAAATATGTAAGGTTTCATCTTGACATTTTGTCACCCTTCAAATATGCTGACCAACTACATTTTTTGAAACACTTTCTCCCTTTTAACATGACACACTCCAGTGGTTTTCTACTTCCTTCCCTGTCTTTTTTAGATGTTTAGTGTTGACATTACTTACTCACAGCTTCATCCTAAGCCCTCTTTCTTCACACTCCATACTTAACTTCCTGGATGATTTCATCCATAATCACAGCTTCAGTTATTTACCTATTTGGGCATAACTGGGCCAGCTGTATCTCTAATATTCACCTCTAAGTTGGGCTTTATGGCTCTGTATGACCAACCCTGTTTTTGACATCAGCAACTAGATTTTTTCCAAGGCAAGGAGCAAAGCCAAGGTTATGGAGAGCTTCTGAAAGGTTTCATAAGGTGAGAACTAAAACATGTCCATTGGATTTAGCTGCCTGGCATGAACAAGAGTTGTATTGGTGAAATGATAGAGGTAAAACCCAAATAAAAATAAGATGAGAAATTAACCAAATTGAAAGAGTGAATGTGGACAACCCTGGTGAAGTTTATGATGGGATAAAGAGACAGGTTGGAAGCTTCAGAAGAAACTGAGTATGTTTAGATTCAGACAGATTTCACATTTGTGTGATTTATAGCAAAAAAAAAAAAAAAGCTGTAATTTATCTTTCTTAAGAGGTAAGTGTTATATTGGAAAAATAAGTACTATCATATTGTCATACACTTTTGATATTTTCTTTCCCCATTTGATACTGAAAACAAAGCCTTCCAATTTGCAAACGTCCGTATTCTACAGTCAATTATTATTTATGGGTTTAATACACTGACTGCCATTCTATAAACCAGTTAATATATGTATGTTCCTATATGACTGAATTATTGTGCTGCACACCAGGAGCTGAGATAACATTGTAAACTGTCTATAGTTCAATAAAAATATTAAGAAAAGAATGCTTTTTATCAAGGTAAATAAATAAATAAAGTAATGCAGTGTAGAGTAACAGAGTTTCTTCCATATACCTCCTTTCACACGGAAGTAGGTACCTAAACTGACATACTTGAGATTTTTTTCTGGGTGTGATGGTTTATTTTATTTGTCAACTTGACAAGGCTATGGTACCAGTCTAGATGTTGCTGTGAGTGTTATGTTTTTAGAGGTGATTAACATTTAAGTCTGTAATCTTTGAGTAGATTACCCTTCATAATGTGAGTGGGCCTCATTTATTCAGTGGAAGCTTTAAAAGAAAAGACTGAGGTCCCCTGAGAGACTGTAACATCATTTCTTCCTTGGGTCTTCAGCCTACTGGCCTAGCTTGCAGATTTCAGATTTGCCAACACCCACACCAAGAGAGCCAATTCCTTAAAATAATTGTTAAGACTAAATATAAATTCCTTAATGCATACACACACACACATTCCTATATCCTATGGTTTTTCAGGAGAATCCTGACTAATATACTGGGATTCTCTCAGTTTACAAATAGAAGTGGAGGCAATTTGGAAGGGATTTACAGGGCTTTTAAGCCACAGGCAGTGTTCAGTTTTTTAACCTGGGTGGTAGTTATATAGACACTTAACTTTACTAATATTTTTAAAAACATATTTTTTGTAATTTCTCTGCAGTATTAATGTATTTCACAATTGAAAAATAAAATTATAATAAAATCTGCAATTTGAATTTCTAGATGACTACATTGTATGTAATATATAAGCCAACATCTATTTATTCCATTTATGAGATGGTATCAATTCTAGTTTGGCCTCTGTATAAAACAGATGAGGTCTTAAAGAACCTCAGATATGACATTTTTGTCATGTCTCCTACTTTTTCTTTTTTTCCTCTATCTTCTCCTCCTCCTCCGTCTTCTTCTTTTAAATTTAGTAGGCCTTTTTAGAGGTAATCTGTAGGACATATGACATATGAAATAAAAAGAACTTAACTTTAGGTATACTTCAATGACTTTAAGCTGTGATTGAATAGCTCCTTACTATATTTCCTTTACCCTTTTTCCATCAAAACTTACTTAATTCTGCTTATCAGTTCCTCCAAGTCTTGCTTAGAGCTAGAAAGTAATGTGTTTTAATTGAATAAACTTTTTTTCTATGACTTAACCCTTGTTGTTTAACATCCAGATACCAGTCTCTTAAGGCAGCTCAAGGGAGCCCTTGCTGCATGTCTAATACAGACAAGTTCAGAAGCATTGCAGTTAACTGGGGAAAGGTCACTCGGCGTGCTTGTCATTCCTCTAGTCACACCATGTAAGCAGATCCCTCCTACACAGGGCTGGCAAAGAACCTATTATATAAACATAGAGTAGGCCAGGGCCCTGGTATAAATCTCTCCATCTTTAGCCATCAGCTGCCCAGGATTATTAAAACAAAGGAGAAAAGTGTTATCAGTGGGGATTGGATTCCATTTTTACTCTTTGTTAACCTCCTGTCCAAAATGAATCAGAAAGCCAACTAAGGAAAGCCACATTCATTGGATTTGTACCCAAAATATGCAAAGTTTGAGGATTTGTCTCATCTTCTGGAGGTATCTGATTTAGATTTCTCACCTGTAGGTCAGGTGATTTTTAAATAACTCTATTCCACCTGAAAATGTGATGATCCATTGGATTCAGTTTGCTTTTTAACTATCAGTGACTTTATTTGCAATATGAAGTTTGTAATATCCAACTCTTATCTTTAAAATGATGTTAATGGATTAAAATTGAAATGAAAAGTCACTACTACAAGTGTGTACATGTGTATCTGTAATGATTCTGCTCCATTAATAGGCAAACACTTTATATTTTGAGAAAAATATACTTCCAGTAAGTAGTCACATGCTTTGATTTTTTTCTGAGCAATTCAAAATGAGTCAAAAGGATAAAATTGCTAAACATTTGGTTTCTTCTTTTATGCAGAATTTAAGAACTAAAGCTGAATGATGATCAAAAATAACACTGTAAACTGACTATACTTCAATAAAAAAAAAGAAAGTTAAAAAAACATTCTGGACTTCGTTGCATTAAACAGTCTAATATACATGTGGTTTTGAATTCATTAAAATGGATTTCCTTTAGACACTTTAAGCTCACTTTCTGTGAGATCCATTTACGAATTGGGCTGTTTGGCTGATGACTAGACATCAAGGAATGAATGAGAGAACTGTTTTCATTTGCTCCAGTGAAAATTCAGCCACATTCTTTGTAAGGAGTTGAGTTGTTTTCCACTTCTAATTGCCAGTCACCCCTCATTGATCTTAGAAAGAAAGACATCTATGTAATGACCACATTAACTATTTTATAAGAAGTAACGTATCTTTGCAGATTCTTATTATTGACTCTGAGCTTTTTTTTTTTTTTTTTGTAGAATTTTGCCTATTTCTCCAGGAGATACGTGTGCACTTCAACTACATACAGCCTAACTGTTGAAGTACTTATAGCAAGAAAGAAAAATACCTTGACACTGAAATAGTTTTACTCTGCCTTTGTAATTCCATTTCTAAAATACATTCACTTCTATAGCATTAATGATGTGATTTCAAAAATTATTTCTTAAAATTTCTATCTCCTTATTAATAAACTGATGTCACTCTGAAAATGAAATTACATTTATCAAATAGCCAGCACACATGATTGTAGTTGTTTAATAAATCAATGGTGTCTTTTATTTTTTATTTTTTTCTCATTATCTGCAATGTTTCAGACTTACTTAGATTTCTTCCTTGCACTTCTCTTACATGTTTGATGAATAATATTATCCAAGCTCTCTGATATGTATCCAGTACCTTTTGTGAATAATACTGGTGGATACTTGTCTGCAGATGGAAGCTTTTAACTAAGTTACTCCAGTAGGAGCGATGCAACTGAATCTAGCCATCCTTTAAAAACGATTGACCCTAAAAGATATATTATCTAGCCTTAAGATTGGGGGAAAGCTATAAATAATTAGCGATTTAGAACAGAGTTTAAATCTTAAGTGAGTAGGCATTGACTACTTAGACCATCAATTCTCACCTGCATCATAGGGGTTGTATCATTCTCAAATTCCTTTCATGGAAATAATAGAAAAATAAACCATACAGGTTTGTTGACAAGATTAACTAAGAGAAATTTTTTATTCAATAAATATTTATTGGCAGCCTCATATGTGGCAAGCCCATACAGCAGAAAGCAGACAAAATTCTTTGCTTCTTTTGTTCTAGAAACAGGAGTGTAATAGTTAAACTTCTATGTCCATTTGTCTGGGCCAAATTGCCCAGATATTTGGTGAGACACTCTAGATGTTTCTGTAAGGGTGTTTTTGGATAAGATTAACATTTAAATCAGTGGATTTTGAGTAAAACAGATTGCCCTCCATAATGTGCGTGGATTTCATCTAATCAGTTGAAGGCCTTAATAAACAAAAATATAACTTCCCCCTGGCAAGACAAAATTCTGTCCACACATAGTCTTTGGGCTTGAACTGCAACATCAAGTCTTTCCTGTATCTCCAGCTTATGGGCTTATCCTGCAAATTTTGGACTTTCCAGCCTCCATAATCACATAAACCAGTTTCCTAAAATCTCTCTTTCTCTCTCTCTCTCAATATG
The DNA here is from genome assembly GCF_036321535.1 of Camelus dromedarius. Taxonomy (NCBI): domain Eukaryota; kingdom Metazoa; phylum Chordata; class Mammalia; order Artiodactyla; family Camelidae; genus Camelus; species Camelus dromedarius. Next base: position 107,557,639 of record NC_087437.1, on the reverse strand, counting down.
GCCCTCTCAATAATTAGGAAATAAATAAGAAAATATTTGTTACATAATGATCAATTTTGTGGATTGAAATCAAGAAGGAATAGGAATAGGGTTTTCCAGGAATTGGAATTTCAATTTCAAACACAGGGTGAAGAGTGAATAACATTTGAGTAAAGATGTAAAGGAAAAGATGGAGTAAGTTCTGCAGACAGTAAGAGGGTCCTAGGCAGAGGAAAAGCAAGTTGAAAGGCCTCGAGATGGGAGTGAGCCTGGTATGCTCGAGAAAGAGTGACCACATGCTTAGTCAGCACCTATAGTGTATAAACTGATTCCTTCTAAGAAATCCCTTATCATGAGATTGACTGTTGACTGTAATCCTCAACCCAACGGCCAGAATAATCTGTGAGAACCCAAGTTAGAACATGTCAGTCCCCTGCCTAAATCTTTACACTGGCAGTCAGGAAGAGGCAACAAGAGGTTTCTAGCCCATGACCACAGGCCAAATCTTGTTGTCCAGAGGCAGATAGGAAAGGAAGACCATGAAAGGGCTAGAACCCCACAAGCATGAGCTAGAACGTGTCCACAAGGAGAAGTCTTTCCTCTCCTTTCCAAATGATTAAGTTAGACACTCCGAAGATCATCTTAATTTAAATCAGTTGATTATGGACTTTAATTTATCTGCAATATACCTCCCCAGCAACACCAAGCTTAGTGTTTTATTGAATAACTGGGAGGATATATTTATCCTATAAGATGGCTGCTGTTTGTCTTGATTTTCCCAACATATAAGACTATATCTTACAGCCTACCCTCTCCAAAGTACACCGGGAAGAGAATTCTAGGGAATGTAATTTAGTCTAACCAAATTGCTAAGTCATGAAGATATCATAAGGAAAAGAGTAGCAGAGACAACAATTAGACAGCATCACAATAATCAAGACAGGAGATTATGGAAAATTTTTAGAAATAGGGAAGGGTCAGGGCTGAAACAGTTTTGATGGTCTCAAGGTCTACATGATCATGAGGCCAGGAGCAATAGAAGGTGGAGATCTCCCCAGGAACCCACAGAGTTCTGGGGCCCTCTTTCTACTGGACACTTGGAGGCTGAAACAAGGATGGTATTTATATTTTCTGTTTTTTTCTGACAGGAAGCTTCTTGGGGCCTCCCTCACCCTTCTCCAACAAAACTTTTAGCTTTTGGAATTCATTGCTGGTCCCCAGTGCATTTAGAGGGATTCACACAGTGCCTTTTACATGGTGAATTCTCAGTAAGTACCAGCGATCATTACTGCCTTCAAGTCATCAAATGGTTATACTCAGGCTTCTCTTTCTAAGAAATTTATTACTGGATCAGCTTCCATAGAAAAAATCATATTTTTGTTTCTCTTTACATTGAAAACATTAAAACTTTTAAATGATTGAGGAGCTAGGTTATGTTAAGGTCAAAGTTTTGGAGCCAATGAAATTGAGTTTGGAGTCACAAGGCTACAGCCTTTTATGGCTGGACAATCTTGGAGGACTCACTTATTTCCTTTGCCTATTTTATTATCTGTCACAGGGTTCTTTTGAGGTAAAGGAAACATCATTTACAAGACTGGTTCATTGTAGGCTCCTAATTAATGCAATTTTCTTTTTTCTCTGAGATCAAGTGAGGAGAGACACTGCAGATGGCCTCTGGAGGCTCATTTCCTCCACTCCTTTAATAGGACTCAGAGTTGGCTCAGTGGAGCTGAGGCCTCAGTAGACAAAAAAGGACTGATTCCAGCAGCTGAAGTTCCTCTTTCTAATAAAGCAACTTTCCCATCTAGGAAGCTTCCCTTTGATACACAATCTGCTAAGGTCCCCTGTCCCCCAGTCCTTTTGGACTCGGAGACTTAGGGGGTCAAGCTCCCTCTAACAGACTTTTCCCTGGAATGTTTGGTCCAGTTGTGCCCTAATAACATGTGGGATGTTGCAATCAGTAACTGTGTGATCTTGGTGTATCTCTGCTCATATGTTTTTTTCTAAATAAGCTCATTGTGATACTAATTACATGACTCTAGTATCTTCTATGTGTGCATGAAGCTCTATGTGCTATTCTTGCCTCTTTGCACAATGTACTTCACCATTTCTTCTATTACTGCGATGACTATTGCTTCTATGCATTTTCAGCTAATTAGCCAGCATAGAGTGCACCTTCTTTTCTTGAAAATTTAAGCTAATTTTATTTAAATAACAGATAAGTGAATATATTCTCCCTGTAAACTTACTAAGTTTTTTCAGTTAATGTCCACTATCTAAATTTTAAAATAAACTTTATTTCTTAGAGCAGTTTTAGGTTCACAGCAAAATTGAGTGGAAAGCACAGAGAAATCCTATATCTCCCTGTCCCCACACATGCACAGCCTTCCCCACTATCAACATCCTACAACACAGTGGTGTATTTGTCACAGTTGATGAACCTACATTGACACATTATCACCCAAAGTCCATAGTTTACAATAGGGTTCACTCTCGGTGTACATCCTATGAGTTTGGATAAATGTGAAATGACATGTCCACCACATGTACAGTATCATACAGAACAGTTTCACTATCTTAAAAATTTCCTATGTTCCTCCTATTAATGTCTCCCTTTCCCTACATTTTTGGAAACTATTGCTCTTTTTACCGTCCTCATAATTTTACCTTTTCCAGAAAGTCATACAGTTGGAATCATATAGTATGTAACATTTTCAGACTTGACTGTTTTTACTTGGTAATATGCACGTAAGTTTTCTCCATGTCTTTCCATGGCCCAATAGCTCCTTTCTTTTTAGTGTTGAGTAATATTTCATTGCTTGGATGTACTGCAGTTTATTAGCCATTCACCTATGGGAAGACATTTTGGCTGGTTCCAAGTTTTGGCGATTATAAATAAAGCTGCTATAGACATTTGTGTGCAAGGTTTTGTGTGAACGTAAGTTTCAGTTCATTCAGGTAAATGACAAAGAACACAACTGTTAGATCACAATCTATATTTCACTATTGGTTCAATAAAGGCTTAGTATTCTCTTAATTTTCTTACATACAGAACTTTAATTTGGCTAAAACTCATTTGGTAATTACCCGAATCTTCTAATAAATAGTGACCTCATCAAATTATCGAACCAGAAATATACCATTATAGGATATTGCATATAACATTTATTTTATTTTGATTTTAGTTAACTTTTTGTAAAAAAGTATAATGAATTAAAGTGACATTTCATATATACGGTAGTGTGACTGGAAGGGAGATAAACACATGCACAACCAGTATTGCATGCCTCGTATTATCTAATTATTTTCATACAAAGGTAATTTAAAAGTTCAGTAGTCTGATTTCTCTTTTAGAAATGGAGACTCTTAGAGTCAGAACAGTTGAATAACTTGTCCAAGTGGAAACACTGCAATTCCATCTGTTTGACTCCGGGTCTATGCTCTTTCTAGGACACAATTTGCACAATTATGAGGGAAGGAGATTTCTGCTTTATTAGTTTATCTCAGCTTATTTTCCAGAAAGAGCTTTTAAACTAATGCCCATGGGTCTATCCCATCTGTGCGATTTTTCTCTGTGGAAGTTCAGGGTAGGGCTGCAAATGATTTCATAATACACAATTCCAGAATCTAAACCATATGGCTGTATTCTATGTTTGCACAAACAGATAGCTGGCTCCACACAACAGTAGCAGTACATGTGTAATTACATACTCACTCAGCTCTTACTGCAAGTGCCCTTGTCCCCCAGAAAGAAAACCATAACAATGTAGTTGTTTAGAAATCATATGTGACAAACTGCTACATCTTTTGCTAATAATATAAAGGAGGTAGAGTTAAAAATATAAAGTTTTCTTGGGAATTAAAAATTGTTTCAAATGCAAGATATATTCATAAGAATGAAATTTTACCAATGGTTTTACACAAATGAATAAATACAGCATGTTTAAAAATGTGTCCTTAGCTATACCCTGTAATTTATATTTTCTAAAATGCTCAGCCAGTTTCTCTACTGCTGCAGTAGCTAAATAGACTTCTTTAGGAAAAACAAATGTGGCTACACTCTTTCAATTCATAATTTACTAGAGCAATTCATATTTAGAGTTGCTTGGATAAATAATCTCTAATGTCAGAAAAATGTGTTAAAATTTTTTCAGTTTTAGCTAAAGTACAGAACAAAGTTCTTCCTAAGAAGAAGTAAAGGGAAATTTCAATACCCACAAGTGTACTTAGGAGAGGACTCCCTGGAAAAACCCAACTCGTGGTATGACTCACTCAGTGAATGATGCTTAACTGACTTCACCTGCAAAAGAAAAATGATAATACCCAGCAGTGTCCATGATAAATCTAAATTACAGAGTAGCTGATTCTTCCAACAACATGACGTATTGTTTTTGAAATATCCTATTTAATGCCAGGGACAAGTCATGGATATGGGAACAGATGCTCTTAGCCAATGAAAAAGAAAAATCAACTTTTCTCTAAAATATTTTTGTGACAATATGAAGTGTTATACTTTTGAGTCTATTGTGATGGAATAAAAAATTTATCCCATAGCTATTTTAATGAAGACCAAACAGCAAACACTCATATCATTTAGCTTAAAAAGTTGGTATTTTCCAAGAACATAAGCAGAATAGTAATGGATTTGAATGCGTCTGAAACTTTTTTGCCCTTGATTGGATTTGTTTGCAGAAATTTTTGCATGTTCGGGTAATGAATGGGTGATAGATACATGAACATCACAACAAGAGTGTTTGTCTATTTCATAGTCAGGTTTTCTTGATAACTTAAATAATACAATACTGCTAACATCATAGTACCAATTGTTTGAGTATTATGCCATTCAACACTGAAGTGAAAATAAATATTTGGAAATGAACTACTTTTTGGTTAAACCAAAGAGTAATTCTAAGAATTTTGCATTATTTCCTTGTGTGAGCATAAGAATATGTATGTTTATAAAAAGACCTTGTGTTTTAAATGGTCAAAACATTTTGAACAGTAATTTGATGACTTAATTGTAAAAGCTTCCAAAACATATGGATTACATTTCCCAGTTCCATTACAATCTCACTGGGTTTTTAAGTAATAGGCAAAACCTCTTTTTAAAAAAGGCTCAGAACATGTGAAAAATAACTTGAGCATTTCGACAAATTCCAAATTCAACAGGATTTGCCCCTCCCAAGTGTATAATTGACCTAAATCATAGGATTTCTGTACAAGACATTTTTTCTTTTTGTCACTCTGTTAAACATCATCTATTAGGCATAATAACGCCCAGTAATTTTCTTCCCCCCTCTATTTTCTTTTGCATAACTGAATAGGGAGTTTAAGTGGAGAATGATATTCTAAAAACACTTAAGAAATTGAAGAAGCTGACACCCAGCATTCAGTAGATTCAGCCAGTTAGATGTTTGTTTGCTTGGTTTAGTTTGTCTTTTTAATATCTATTAAAGGGAAAGAGGAACTAGATAAGAATTATGACTTATTTTTTACCCTCTAATCTTTGTTCCTGGATTTAGTCACATGAACTGGAAGTATTTTCATGAAGTACAATTATGTAGAATTTAAATTTTAGATTCATGCTGTTTGAAATCATAATATTCAAAACTTGTTAGCTTTTACTTGATTTGCAAGGATAGTCCTTGGGATTCAAATCATAATCACCATATGATATTCTCTACAGTTAAGAACTTAAGAGTGACAAATCCACCCAAGTTACAAAAATTTTCCAGACTCACTTGATAACATGTTGAAAATAGGACTATTTTTCATAATTTTGTAAAAAATGTGTTTATTTTACTTTGAAGTTGAGAGATGAACAATTCTCCTTTATCTCCACAATGTTTTATAAGAGAAAACTGTCGTCTAGACACATAATATCCAACTTGCTGTGGTTTGCTTTCTGAAAGCTGAAACCAAAATCTTCTTACATTCCCTGTAATCTTTGGGATACTCTCATTCTTCAATTTCCAACTTAATTTCTTGTCCTCTTTAATTCATCACTTTTCTTTATTTCCCCATTTTCAATCAGATTTCAAGCTCTGTCCATTCCGTGTTCCAGATTTGAGGGTTGATTCCTCTTGTATGCCCTTTATTTTCACTCTAGAGTCTCATCACTTTATACCTATATTATCTTGTTCGAGTACCCCCCAAATGTCATGATTTACTTCCATTTTAGCCTCTTTCCAAGAAGTTTCTCATTGCCTGAAATCTCATGTTTTACCTCTTCAATAATTTAAAGCATAGCAGCATATGTTTTTCCTAAAGATGTCTATTTAGCTACTGCAGCAGTAGAGAAACTGGCTGAAAATAATCATCTTTTAAGGCCAAACTTATATCACTTATCATAATCCTAGTGATTAAGAGAAACAGGAATGAAATATGACATTTTGAAGACCTCAACACATTTTATTTATTTTATTCTCCTTTAAATTTTAATATTATTCTGACTATAATGAATATGCATTTTGAATTTGACATTCAATTTTGTTTTAATCTTTTTAGAACCTCAGCTGTATAATTTGACAAAGAATTCTGCCGTTTAGAATTTTTATTTTTACATACAAATTGAAATATATTAAGTAGTCTCTATATTAAGGATTTCAAAGTAAGTTTAAACATAACCCAACAAACTAAGGGTTTTAGCTGGCTGAGAACAGTGTGAAGTTGCTACTACCATCTGAGAAACGCTTTGCTTTTGGTCTGGCTGTATTATGATATCTTAAATCAAGGGTTAGTCAAAGGTACTAGTGGAATGTCTATTAATTGAATATTTAATTTGTAACATCTTAACTTAAAGAAAAAAGCAAAAGATAGGTTAGGTACAAAGTCCCTGGAATTTCTAAATTGTTGAGAAAGCCTGAAATGTTTTTACAAATGATTTCCTAGAGCTTTAGCAGCTGTGTAAAAATATTCTCTACTACTCTTCTAAAACTTAGGACTCAGAACTCTGAAATTCAGTGCATGTATTGTCAGGAACACCATCTGCTGTATGTCCTTGAGCAACAGACTCAACTTTGGGTACACAGATTTCTAGGATTCTCTGATTATCGATTCAAAATTTCATTTTCTTTATTTCAAACTGGAAAACTATTGCACTGTTCCAAGTCACTCATAACATCATGGCAAGTTTATTCTTATTTATTTTTTAAGCAGAGGCATCAGTCAGTATGACAATAATCCCAGAAGAACAAGGCAAGCCTGGAACTCCACTTCACAACATCAGCAAAGACAGACTAGCAATGGCAGTTTTCATCTGCCAAATATGTTTTGAGATTCATTTTGTTTTGTTTTGTTTTGTTTACAACGTCTCTGCAAGAACCTCCAGCAGACGATGGTGTGGTTTAATTATTTAGACAGTAAGTTTCTTCTACCTCTAGATTCTTTGGTTCTCTAATCATGTCAAAATTCTTTGAAAAGCTATAGTAATGTGAAAGGACCAAACACACACACACACACTTTAAGAAATCAAGATATTTCAGAACACAAAACGTTAAAATAGGTTGTACATTATTGTGCACGCACATATGTGTACATTCTCATGCCGAAAGGTCTCAGGGTCATACTGTAGTCCATGTGTGTAGTTGAACCTGTCTTGAAGTTTCATTACCTTGAAACATACTCTATTATAGAATAAAAGCTATAATCTGGATCATCAGTGGAGCTGAATAGTAGACATGTCAAACTGAAATGCATCATCAAACGCATCTGTTGCAGAAAGATGCTTGCTAATAGAAAGGAAGGTGGTACAACTTCTTTCCTTCTAGATCCTAATGAAAAATGTAAGATGTGCAGTAGTTTTGGAGGATTTATTGTAAGTTAATTAGAACATGTTAAGTAGAGATTAATAAATAGCTCAAAAGGATTTATAGTCACAACTCTGAGGCTAGCTGTGAATATTAAAGTGCAGCCACACCAGTCCCAAAGGAAATAGTAGCAGAAGGAATATAAGTTATCACTGTGATGAAACAAAATAGTTGCAATTGCAGATGGATTATTAGCTAATATTGACTCTTGCTCTAAAAGCTGTCAGACCTTTGCTATGCAGCATTGAAACAGCTGGGAATGTTCTGTCAAGAAGCCACTGGGAGAGATGTTTTACTTGGGTTGAGATACAAAAGTTAGATATTTGCTAAGAACATAAGAGCCATATGTTTGCTCATGGGTCAGACAAAACCAAGTATCTTTTTTTTTGGGGGGGGGGGTGTATTCTAAAATATGTGCTTATTTCACTCATCAAACATCAATTAAGAACTTCCAAAGTGACAAACCCTATAGGTTCTAACAGTTAAATAACATACCAATCCTGCTGTTATAGAAATTGAAATCCGGAAAACACTGAATTGATCATTTAAAGTTTTCTATAAGAATAGCAAAAAAAAAAAAAAAAAAAAAAAAAAAAAAAAAAAGCCTCATTGGTTAAAGGAAACTAACTGATGTAAAAAGAGATCCTATTTCCATTTGTGTTTAGCCATGCTGCCATTTATGAACTGAGGCCCCCTTTATTCTGTCGTTCTACCATCCCAGAGGGCCTCACCGCCATCAACAACTAGCCAGCAGGACAGAGTGGAATAAACTATGAAGAAGGCACACCCACATCTTGAAAGTCTTGGTCCCAAAGTGGCACACACGACGTCTACTTTCATTCAGCTGGGTGAAGACTAGTACAAATGGCTACTACAGGTTAAAGGCAGGGGGACTGGGAGATGTAGAGGGAGAAAAAGTAATAATTGGTTTGGCAGCTACCTTCCAGATATGACTTTATAGTATGAATGAGCAGACCAGATATTGATGAACTGAAGTAAGGACAAAACAGAAAACATCATTTATTAGCAAACCCATTACAGCTGGACCTTTAATTAATCATAAAATATCAATAATAAAAGTGTTAGTTTAAAAACTTAAAAATTTTGATGTAAAAAATACTGTTAAGCATTTCACATAGCAAATTACTTTTCCAGCCAGGTTTAGACTTAACAGAAAGAATATCTTCTTGGATAATATCTGTTTGCAAATTGGGTAATAGTTGCCTTCTTCAAGGGAAATTCCAGCACTAGAATAACTGTCTATTCAAGAAATTACTTTTGAAATGACATTGAATTATAGTGACATGAGTAGAGATCAAGCTATTATAAAAATATTTGCAATGTCAAACTCAATCTTTATTGTCACTTGAGAATGCCCTAATTTGTTGAAGACAAGAGTATGTTTAAAATCAAAAGTACTTGGTATTAGATATCTCTAGATTATCATAGATATCTATATTGTAATTCAGTGATTAAAAAAAAACTAAAACTGTAAGATAAAGTTTGTACAGAGGTTGGGAAGACTCTGTAATTCAGAAATCTAGAATTATGTCATAGTTGCCTTATTCCAAGTTCCCTGAAACCTAGATTAAACGTACCTCTTTGGCATCCCATCCTCTCTTTCAAACTTACACACCTGTTTGAATTACATTCATCTTCATAAATATAGCTAGCCAAACTCTCATAGAAGAATTTGAAGTCTACATGAAATGAAGGTGCATACAAGTAGCAAAATGAGTTAAATCTCTATTGCGGTAGACACTGCTATCATTCCATTTCATAAGTGCTAACACAACACTATTTTTTTTAAGAAAGAAATGCCCCTAGACTGAAAAGTTTAAAGGTAAAAATTACAATGGGTCGGCTATCATTCTCCACCCCACCTTTGGCAGTCCCTCATTTGAGCTTGAGGTGATCCATAATCTTCTCCTGGACAATGAGACCTGAGTAGAAGTCAGCTGGGAGTTCTTATTAGAATAAGCACTTTCTTGATAAAAAGACAAGTATGGCTAGAAAACGCCAAGAGTACTTCATTTTTTCCCACCTTTTAGTTTTGAGCATATTTTATTTTACTAAGGCCGCCATCACAAAGTACCACAAACTGTGTGGCTTGAACAATAGAAACTGTCTCATAGTTCTGAAGGCTTAGGAGTTGGAAATCAAGGAGTCACAGAGTTGGTTTTCTCTGAGATCCATGGGGGAAGGATCTGTTCCAGGTCTGGCTGGTAGTGGCTGCCTTCTCCCTGTGCCTCCTGACATCATCTTCCCTCCATGCTTATCTGTCTGTGTGCCCAAAATGCTCTCTTGTATAAGAATACCAATTATACTAGATTAGTCCTTAATCTGTAAAGAGCTTGTTTCCAAACAGTCACATTCAGAAGTAGTAGGGACTAGGACTCCAACATACATATTTTGGGGGGATACTATTCAACCCTTGAGAGAACTCAAACATGATGTGGAGGTAAAGTAACCATCTGGCTGCCAGTATGAGAATGAAATCCTATAACACAATAAGATGACTGCTGGGCAGAAAGCATGAGTCACTGATGGTGCTAGAAAGTATTAAACCCTTCTGCCTACTTTAGAATAACACTTTCTTGAAACTGCATTTCTAAATGTGAGAAAAATACCAATAACCTGTTAATAATTTTAAAATTCAGTATTTATTTTGGAACTTGTTGAAAGACTTGAAAATATCTAAGATTAGTGCTTTTCAACGCATATTTTACCTTATGTTTATTATACATTAGTAGGCTAATATAAAAATGGATGAATCTTCTTATAACTTGATTATAACAATTGGTTTACATTTACTTAATTCCAAAAATCCTTCATAAACTAGACCATTATTTGAAGGCATTTGTAAATTTTATTTTGATTGGGGAAGAATCTGAACAAAGCATATCAGAACAGCAATAGATACCCTAATTTCTTTATTTACAAATGGAACAAAAATATTTTGCTTTTACATAATTGACTCTAGAAATATGACTCCCAGTGGTTTGTAAAGAATTTTATTTATGACACATTCGATTAGAGTATGTCTCCAAGTGCTTTCACTCCTATTTATATTTTTCAATTCCCTACTCCTTGAGGATCTTATTTATTTTTCTCCATATCAGTTTTTAGCTTGGTCCATATAACTATGATTGACAAAACAATGTCACTGCCCAATGATGCTGGGGTAAAATTTTTTATTTCCATAGCCTGCCTAATGTCTTGATGTTGTTATTTATGACATTTGCAATGCCTGTATTGTAATCACTGGTATTAATGCTTTGCATTCAGCCCCCATGGTATACACTCAGTAATCTGTTCCATCAGTTCTAAGATAGAACACTTGCTGTCTGCTGTTTTCATTTCCAGCTGTGTGTGGGCAACTGGCCACATTCTTTTCCTATTCATATAAACAGACTATTACAATTATGTAAACAGTTTAACTTTTAAATGCTGATTGTATTTCATGAGATCTATTTACTTGACTCATAATCTTAAAGGCATCAAAATTTGAAAGAAAATTAGATTAGAGAACTATTCTAAGATTGGGTAACAATATATAGACCTAATTTTATGCAAAAAAGTGGAACCACAAATCATTTTTTCAATAAGGAAAGCCTGAGGAAGTATGAAACAGTTTCATTTACAACTGAGCCATTTCCATGGGAGTCATGGTCTGATAGATCAAATAGTTTTGGATTTGCAAATGGTAACTGCTACATATAAAAATCGATTAAAAAATAAAGTTCTTCTGTATAGCACAGGAAACTATATTCAATATTTTGTAACAACCTTTAATGAAAAAGAATATGAAAATGAAAAAAAAATGATGTAATCTAGGGTAAATGTTTAAGGACTCATGATAGAATTCATGTGAATGTATCCATTGTCTGATTTTCTGGGTTTAAACAATATTTAAGCAAAGCAGTAAGATGACATCTAGATTTTTTTAATTTTGGAAGAAGTAGAAAGTCCCTCTTCCTTGTCATAGATGGGTTTACCTTACAGGGGGACGGTGTTTTTTAACTCATCTCATTCACTTGGCCAAACTCGGGATTGATATGAAAGGAATAAGATGTTTGTTTGCAGAAGAGAACAGTCTGTCCAATGAATGGAATCAAGGTGAAAGTCATTTAGAGTAAGCCAAAAGTTTTATTAACTTTTTATTAGTTATTAGTAATGTGTGCTCAAATTCTTGATGAAGAAATAATACCTTAGAATAAGTCCTTTTAATTCAAATGATTAATTAGTGTTATGTGTATCTAATTGTTTTCAAATAATTTGAAATCATATTTATATATGAAAATTCAAATAAGAAATTTACTCACAATAATTATATACTTAGAGTACCATGGGGTTGGAAAGAATCTTAGATATCATACAGAGCACCTTTTCCTCAACTAGGGCATCTTTTATGTTGTGTCTCCCATGTGGAATCATGCAGGTCCTTTGGACACCCCAGCCAGGAAAGATTTCACTGTGAGGGCAGGGCTACAAAATCCATTTCTGAACAATGCTGTCCACCATATAGATTTGCTTCATAAAATCTGTTCTTTCTCAATTATCACTAGATTTACCTTGTTCTATCTTCCAACAGTTTACAGGAAAATTTTATCTCAAAAATACAGTATGTTTTTATCACTAACCTAATGCCTTCATCCTTTATTTGACTTTATGTCCACGGAGGGCAGAACCACTTCTTTGCCATCCTATTGCCATGACCAGGCTGATAGATTTTCAGTTATTTGCTGAACTGAAATGAAACACAGTTCTTTACATAATACTCTAATGTTATTGTCATAACCACGTAACTACATACTGTCATAAAGTATGAAAACCGTTTATTATCATTAACTATATTTTTCAAAATTCTGTTTTGATGTGAGAGTAAACCTCTTTCTCCCTTTCTCTCCTTTGAATTTGATGCCATAAATCTTATTTGTATTAATTGTGCCTTCCAGTTGCTAAACTATTCATATAGTTTGAGATGTTCTTAATTTTATCTTTTATTTAACTAAAGTTAAGTTATCTTTGGGAAACAGAGCTATACTCAATGTTAAAGTTGTGCTGGCTGATCCAGTAACCACTAGGCATATGGGCATACTGAGCACTTGAAATGCAGCTATTTCAAATTGAAATGTGTAGTAGGAGTAAAATGCACACCAGTTGTGAAGACTCAGAACACACACACAAAAAATGCATAATATCTCATCAATTTACATTGATTAATGTTCAAATAAAAATTTATTGGACATACTACATAAATTCAATATATTATTGAAAGTGTTTATTTTTCCCTTTATAATGTGGCAATTAGAAAAGATAAAATTAAATATTACATTTTTATTAGATAATTCTACTCTGGAAGAGTTATTGACAACACTTAACATGGAGAAATTGTCATGATGTTTGTTGGCTTACAATAAATAATGCTGTTAAGAATTGTTAATAACCTTCGTTGTATGTTAACTCAAAGGATGTCTTTTCTCTGATAATCTAAGATTGCTTACCATAGTGCTAGGATCTGCATTAAGCTTTTTTGTTGAAGACGAAGTTCTTAAATTTCCTCTCTGATTTTAATCAGTCTTTTATTAAAGAAAAGTGGATAGAAACACTGTGCAAGCCTGTTTTTCCTTCTGTTGCATTCAGCATTATTACCAGCCATTCATTTCTTTGAATGATATTCATAGCTATGTTATCTGATAACATTATTTTTTAAATGCAAAATATATTGTATCTAGCACATATCTTAATTCCATCATGTGATTATATTAAGTATCATTTATTAGGACATGATTGGTAGGAAATAAAATATTGCCACTATGGAAGAAAATGCACATCTTTCCTGTTTTAATAGCCGGCATTTAAAGAACTACATTGAAGGTCAATGTTAAATCTATTACTATTGCAAGGGCAGTGTGAAAGCTGAATAGTACTAGTTTGCCAATATTCTGTCTGGGTTCTATTAAATGGGATTTCAAATGACCTCGCTGTGTCAGCCACTTCTAGAAAATAGGCAGAAATTCTTAAATGCACTTAATATTTAGTTTCCAACTATCATTTTAGAAGAACCATATCTTCAGTTCTGAGTTTTCTGGCTCCCAAGTTAAGCAAGAATAATAAAGTATCATTGCCAAACTGAATTCTTTTAAAATTTCAACAATACAACAAACATTTTCTTTTAGGGAATCATGATCTGCAAGGAGAAGCAAAGCCCTAAGGCTTGACTCTGTCATGTAATTACTGCCTGGGACAGAATTACACTTTTGGCTAATTCATGGAGTTCTTTCCAACTCAACACAAACAGTTAGATAAACACCTTCAGCAAAAATTGAAACAAAATACATTGTGAACATGTAGCAAGGATATATTTATTCTAGCAAGTAGCTAGAATAGTTGTCAATATACCTCCATTTAATCATGAGAACTTAGTAAATTCAGATCAAGGGAAAGTCTTCTTGTGATGACATTTTAGGACATACTGTCAGCATACAGCATTAGCAAAGTGGCGACACAGCAGATGTTTGAAGGAAAGATTATTTATACTTTGTGCTATCAGTAGTAGCCCCTTTAAATAAGATTTCTCTCTTTTTTTTTCTCTCTCTTTATTCTTACTATTTCCAAAATAAAATTTTATTTTATTTGTGTGTTCTGGTTATTTCTCATTCCCATTACTCTTTCACTTTATTTGAATTTTCAAAAGATTTAACTTTCAATAAGTCAAGGCTTCCCTATATTTCCCTTCACACTTACTTAACTTATTGGTGTCCACCACATCCACACACTTTTATTCCTAGAATGTTTTTCTTTTCCTAGAAGTCACTCTATAATTTCATATAACTTGACTTAAGAAAATATTACTACAGGACCCTAAAATATAGCAGCTGAGAAAAAGAGGTGTAAAAACATTGTGAGAAACCACATAGTAAAAATTGTGGTTATATATTTAGATACACACACACACACACACACAGAGCTGTGGAGGACCTTTCAATCACTTTTTTACCAAGTGTGAGATGTACATATTTGGGGATAAATAAGGTTATGAATATATGGAATGACACATGAATAGATGAATTTTCAAAATTGAAAAGCATAGCAATAATGGAACAAGTATTATGTAAATATTCATTGAGAAGTTCAATTTTAAATTTATCACCCCTTCATAATAGTAGCTATTTCAATATGGGAATCAACTCCTTTAAAAAAAAAAAAAAAACCTAAAAATTTCTAGAGCTCATAAGTGTTTTCAGTAAATTTTCAGAATATAAAATTAATATACAGAAATCTGTTGTATTTCTATATACTATCAATGAACTCTAAGAGAAATTAAGGAACTGATCCCATTTACAATTGCATCAAAAAGTTTAAAATACTTAGGAATAAATCTACCTGCACAGGTTAAAAAGCTCGTACTGAGAAAACTATAAGACACTGATGAAAGAAATTGATGACTACACAAACAGACAGAAAGATACACCATGTTCATGGACTGGAAGAATCAATATTGTTAAAACAATCATACTAATAAAGGCAAACTACACACTGCACACAATCCCTGTCAAAATACCAAGGACATTTTTCACAGAACTAGAACAAATGATTTTAAAATTTGTATGGAAACACAAAAGACTGAATAGCCAGAACGATTTTGAGAAAGAGGAATATGGCTGGAGTTATCACATTCCCTGAATTCAGCCTATACTACAAAGCTACAGTAATCAAAACAAGTATGTACTGGCACAAAAACAGACACACAGACCATTGGATAGAACAGAGAGAATAGAGAGGCCAGACTAAACCCACACACATATGGTCAATTAATCTATGATGAAGAGGGCAAGAATATACAATGGAGAAAAGACAGTCTCTTCAATAAGTGGTGCTGGGAAAACCGGTGAAAAGATGAAATAAGAAAATTCTCTAACACTACATACAAAAAATAAACTCAAAATGGATTAAAGACCTAGATGTAAGACCTGAAACCATAATACCTTTAGAAGAAAACATAAGCAGTACACTCTTTGACATAAGACTTAGCAATGTTTTTGGATCTGTCCCCCTAGGCAAGAGAAATAAAAGTAAAAAATAAACAAATGGGACCTAATCAAATTTAAAAGCTTTTGCACAGCAAAGGAAATCATCAACAAAATTAAACAACAACCTACTGAATGGGAGAAAATATTCACAAATAATATGACTGATAAGGGGTTAATATCCAAAATATATAAACAGCCTGTACAGCTCAACATAAAAAAAAAGCTATTAAAATGTGCTGAAGATCACCTAAATAGACATTTTTTCCAAAGAAGATATACAGTTGGCCAACAGGCAGAAGAAAAAATACTCAAATTGCTAATAAGACAAATACAAATTAAAACCACAATCAGATATCACCTCACATCTGTCAGAATGGCTATCAGAAAAGACCACAAATATCAAATGTTGGCAAGGATTTGTGGAAAAGGGAAACCTTGTACATTGTTGGTGGGAATGTAAGCTGTTGCAGCCACTATGGAAAACAGTATGGAAGTTTCTAAAAAAAAAAAAAAAACTAAAAATAGATATGATCCAGCAATTCCACTCTTGGGTATACATCCTAAAAAAATGAAAACAATAATTTGAAAAGATACATGCACGGGATGTTCACTGAAGCATAATTTCCAATTGCCAAGATATGGAAGCAACCCAAGTGTCCATCAATAGATGAATGTTGCTTGCAAGTTTGCTAAGCTAAAGGAGAAGATTGTCATTCTGGTAAAAAGCTAGTAAGTGGCTCAAGTTCTTAAAATCTGGTGATGCTGCCATCATTGACATGGTTCCTAGAAGGCCCATGTGTGTTGAGACTCTATCTTCCTCTGGGCCATTTTGCTGTTCATGACATGGGACAGATGTTTGCTGTGGGTGTCATAAAGGCAGTGGATAAGAAGGCAGCTAGACCTGGCAAGGTCACCAAGTGTGCCCAGAAGGCTAAATTAAAATTATCCCCTATACCTGCCACCCCAGTCTTAATCAGTGGTGGGAAAACAGTCTCAGAACTGTTTGTCTCAATTGGCCATTTAAGTTTAATAGTAAAAATCTAGTTAATGATAACAATGTATTGTAAAACCTTCAGAAGGAAAGGAGAATTTTTGTGAATCATTTGTTTTGTTTGGGGGAGTTTTAAGTTATTAATTTTTAAAAACAGTACTTTTTCATGGAAACAACTTGACCGAAAATCTGTCATAGAATTTTAAGACCCATTAATACAAAGTTTAATGAGAAAAAAAAAAAAACAGATGAAGGGATAAAGAAGATGTATGAATATATAATGGAATACTACTCAGCCATAAAAAAGAATGCAATTTTGCCATTTGCAACAACATGGATGGACTTGGAAGGCATTATGCTAAGTGAAATAAGTCAGACAGAGAAAGACAAATACTGTATGATATCACTTAATATGTGTAATCTAAAAAATAAATAAACTAGAAAATATAACAAAAAAAAAAGAAGCAGATTCACAGATTTAGACAACAATCTAGTGGTTACCAATGGGGAATGGGAAGTGGATAGGGGCAAGATAGAGGCAGAGGATTAAGAGGTGCAAACTACTATGTTTAAAACAAATAACCTACAATGACATATGGTACAACACAGGGAATACAGCCAAAATTTTAGAATAACTATGAATGGAATATAACCTTTAAAATTATAAATAACTTTGTTATATACCCAAGATGTATTATTGTACATTAACAATATCTCAAATTAAAAAAAAAAACTATATATTATTGTCCTCAAGATAACCATTTCATGCATCTGCCAGAACTGTAGTTGCCCATGTCTTGGGTGTTTCTTTAAGATGTCATTATGACAGTTTTGGGTCAAAGTTTCTAACATTATATATGAAATAACATTTTTTTTTCATTGTCCAAACAGCTGTTGCACTATTCTGATGTTGTTTGGTTATGTTTAGAGAGCTAAAATGTAATAAAACATTTCTAAACTTCCCCCCTAGATCTGATGTTTGACTTTCCACCACCCATTATTTTATAAATGCTTTTCATCATGCCATTAGCTGCATTTCATATCATTATTTTATAAATGCAGATGAACAAAAAGAAAAAAATCCACTGTGCTGTAAGTTCTAAATATAAACAGAAAGCAGAAATCACTTTTATTTTTGCTCCTAAAGTCTAAACGGCAAGCTTTTGGGAAAACTGGAGCCTTGTCCTAAGGAAAGTAGGTCACCTGCTTGAAAGAACATTTTTGGCACCTGAGGATTTTACATCACTTTCTGAGCCTTCCTCCAATAAAGACAATTTAATAGCATGGAATGTTACCCTATAATCTTTAATTATTTTATAGGCTTTGGACATGCCTTTGCAAACAATTATATAAGCACTATTAGATATACTTAATCCAAGATGGATTCACTAATGCAAAGTAACTTTGGTTTATATTTTTCCTGAATTTCAAGTTCTCCAGGACTTTTAGAATGTGTGTGTGTGTGTGTGTGTGTGTGTGAGAGAGAGAGAGAGAGAGAGAGGGTGTGTGTGTGTATGTGTGTGTAGACAGTGGCTTTTCACAATATGGAAGATAGCTGTCACTGGGTATGGCTTTTTAAAAATTTGCCTAGCCTTTGCATTAAACGAGGTTCCCAATAGCTACTGTATTTAACAAGGTTTTCCCTAATTTAAATCATTCACTAAGAAAGAAATTTTCAGAAGCATATCCAGTATGCCTTCATTAACAGATGTTTTCTCTCTGGAAACAAGAAAATGCCACTATATTGTAAATTGGGATTAATAATTAGGATGGATGGATGGATGGATGGATAGATAGATAGATAGACAGACAGACAGACAGACAGATTCTTTATATTTGTAAAACATATGTGGAATACAGATTTCCTTAAGGAATTCTCTCAGGATATAATTTACAGTTATACTGAAGGTATAAAGAAATCACATCAATTTACAACTTGCATATTTTGCAAAACACTGGAATTTAGAAGAGTCAATTGAGAAAAATAGGAATCATTTTAGCTAACTAATTGTGTGCCTAACTCAGCCAAAACTTAATTAACGTTTGCTAAATTGAATTAACAGTAAGTGAATCTATGTTATGTGAAATCTTGAAAGAGGTCTTTCTTTTTTGTGTGAGGTCAATCTTATTTCCACTACAACATCGCAAGCCATCTCTCTTTCTCCTAAAAGAGAACATCAGGATTGTTTGTTTCAGTCAGAAACACACACACACATTTTTTAAATGACTGCTTACAATGCCATCTGACACAATGCTATAAACTAAATATTTGTGTCCTCCCAAAATTCACATGGTGAAATCTAGTTCCTACTGTGATGGTATTTGAAGGCAGGAACTTGGAGGGGGTCAGAAGGTCATGAGGGCAAAGCCTTCATAGATGGAATTAGTGCCCTTATAAAGGGGACTCCAGAGACCTCCCTCTCCCAGTTCCTCCAGAATATGAGAAACAAATTTCTGTTTTTTATAAGCCACCCATTTTATGGTAGTTTCTTATAGCATCTGGAATTGACTAAGACACACATTAGCACAATACTTTAACGCGAACACCAGGATCTTATTGCTAATAGAGAGCCAACTCTCAAACCAAGGTTAATTGTGTTTGGTTTGTTCACCAAAGTTGGACTATTGGAAAAGATTTTAACAACAAATATTTCAACTTTGGCTTTATCTAGCTTTAGTTTCCTCTTTCTACAACATGTGGTTTTATAAAGTAAATACATTTTCTAAACTAAACGTGTATTATGTTTATAAAATGTTTTTTAAACTAGGCTAAATGGTTGATTACATTTAAAGTTAAGCATTACCAAGAGAGGCAGTAGTTGGAGTAGAAATACAGTTATTTCAAGTCCTCTGAAAAATAATTAGGGAAGGATAAATAAATGGGATCTTAGACCTGTAACTAATTATTTCCTAATACGCCTCCATTAATTTAACATGTTGAAATAATTAAATTTAAAAAGTCTCATATTGAAAATTTCTGTTTCTAAACTTGAATACAAATTGATCCTATATTTTTCCAATTTTTTTTTCTTGAAAGGTTTGTAGTTTGCATTGTACTTATATATGCTTACTTGGTCAAATTCCTTTTTTTTTTTTTTTTTTTTTACTAACACACTCCTCTAATCTGCCATCCAAGTAATACAAGCAGCCGTTCGCTGTACCTTCATTCCTTCATCTATTCATTTGTTTGGTTGTTCAGGCAGCTAATATTTATTGAGTGCTTAATGTGTGCCATACTGTAGACCATTGTTTGTTAGCCAGAATCGATCTATAAGTGATCATAGACTATTTGTTATTGTTATTAAATTTATCAGATTAATTTTAAGAACAGTTTATGACAATTTTATAAAATTTTGCATCATCAAAATTAATGAGAAATTTAATATTTTTAAAGTTTTAATACCATGTGCATGCCGAAACAGTTAGGGATAAACTATACTGATGGCTCCACTTTTTTATGCATTTCAAAGTCAGGTTGATGGATATAAAGAGGGATGGATACATCAATAATTATGTGATAAAGCAAGTGCAGTAAATGGTTCATTGTAGAACCTAGGTTGTGTATTGTTACCTGTGATTTCACAATAAATTTCTTCCATCTTTTTTGTTTGAAAATGTGCATGATAAAATGTTAGAAAAAGCAGGAATTCTATGCTCTTTATATTGAACATTAATGATTGTAATTCAGTTGTTTCAAAGAAAGAAAATTCTTCATATGCATAAGAATTCATGAGGCAGAAAAACTTCAGGAAAAGCTGGATTTACACAAAGTGTATCTGAATGTGGCTGTGATTTCAAAATCATCATTATGAAAAATAATGTGAATTCTGTCTATGGGTTTTTGGACCAGAACTGCACCATCTACCTCAGGAACAGCCAATTTCTAGGCCAGTCACTAATTTCAGACACCAGTGGAAGAGAAGAGGTAGCAGTGAGCCTCTCTCTGTTGAACTTCATTGGAAACCACAGCAAAACAGCGGAAGAATGAGTTAGCATGGGGGTAGACTTGAAGTAAAGAAAAAGCCAAGGACAGTTCGTGGCAGTGAACAGTCACCCCTGCCATGTGGAACTTACAATTCAACATGGAAGGCATAGTCATTAAACAAATACTAAAACTATAAGAATCGTGGCAGGTAGCATTCACTGAGATGAGGGAAAATTGCAGGTTTTATAGGAAAGTAAAATAAGGAAGATCAAATTAGACTAGGACTTCAAAAAAGGTCTCAAGATGAAAATAATTTGCCCTTGGGCTCTGTTAGTGGGCAATTCACGGCATTGAATTTCTCCTGCAGCTCATCTCTGCTGAGAGCAGTTGATAATTCCAGTCCTCTTCCCCTGTACTCTGCTGCCTCCCCCACCCGCCACTACCTTGTATTTTTCTCACTGGAAAACACATAAAGTTTAACAACCATTCCAAGTTTCCAAGTTACATCAAAATGTGCTATACAATAGATTTACAAAGCAACTGTAGTAGGGAAGAACAAATCTGACTCCATGTTAGATCTGTTCCTTTAGCGCTAACCCTGTGCTCTGTTTCCTGTGCTTAGTCATGCTGGTTCTGCACCTTTTGTGAAAGAATGTTGCTTAGAGCCTGAAATATCCAGGATAGCCTAATTTGCAAGGCTCTGACCTTTAAGAGTATAACATTTTCCCATTCACATAAAGATAAAAAGTTGCAGAATAGAAAATAACATTTGTCTTGTTGGAGGTTGACGGGGACACTGTGACCCGACCTATGTGTACAGCTGCAAGAACAAAGGATTTGAAAACCAAGAAGTTTGCAACAAGCAACCTCACTCCCTCCCCTTTTTAGTATAAAAGGAGCCTAACTTCTGGCTTGGGGAAAATGGTTCTCCAGGACACTAGTCTGCTGTCTTCTCGGTCTGCTGGCTTTCCAAATAAAGTCCTTATTCCTTGCCCCAGTACATCGTCTCCCAATTTATTGGCCTGTCGTGTGCAGGGAACAGAACAAATTTGGACTTGGTAACACAACTACTTATCAAATTGCTTTTTCTAATGGAGTCAAGAGTTTTCGACCCTTTCTGCACACAAGTTTTGCTTAAGATCTTGTGTCCACATAGTATGAATTAATAATAATATTGAGAAAGCAGTATTATCTAAAGCTAAGGAACAGGACTGAAGTATTTTTCTGTTGACAAAGCATTTAAAAATGCCAACTATCTACCTACCTAAATAACACAACTTTAAGTGTTTAAAATGTTTTCTTTTGAGAAGTGGGCATTCATGACAAACCCTTGCATTTGCATAATGTGCTCAAAAAACATTCCTAAAACCACATTCACCCGAACATAATGTAATACATGTTTTATAAACGACTTTTTACAGACGCATTTAGTTTTTGTTACACCCTTTGGGGAGTTAACTGAGAAAGTGTTCCTGTAACACTCTCAGATGTTTGGGATGCATTTTTTAGAAATTAATATCCTATTGGCATATGTGTTCTATTACTTCATATGCTTGCCTAAAACTTCATGACATTTTCAGGGGAAAAAAATAGAAACGAGTGGCCTATCAGCTATGTAATATCAAACTGCTCAGTGTTATGAATCTAGGCAAGGAGAACTCTCACAGCATGTCTTAATAGTGAATTACATGCCAAGAGAACAAAATACTTACAGGATTCAAACAAACTTGAGGTGGGGGGAGGGTGGATTGGTGGACAAAAACCAATGATTTTGTCATATTGCAAACATCGACTAAAAGTCAGAAATATAAAGACAAAGAGGTGAAGGGTTTCTTGGGCTCTTTCTGTCAGTGAAATCTATGCATTCCAACTTTTTTTTTTCCTGACAGCAAATATTTTTGCACTACAAGTTACAGAGCCAGAGTAGAAGATAACTAACTCTTTATATCTGCAAATTCCTAAAACATGGACCAAATCCAGTCCTTTTTTGTGAGGCCTTTGTTATCATGAAAGGATTTCAACTCACTTGTATTCCTCTTGCAGCAAAAGTCACTTTTGTGGATTCTCTTTTCTCTCCTCTGGAGGAATGTGCACAGTTTGGAACTTCTTGCAAAATCACATGTGTGTATTGATAAATATATTCCCCTTTAAATTTGACATATGTTGATAGTTTCCTCCTTTGGCATCAAGTAAAAATAAAAACAGATTTCAATCTCAACTTTAGTATAGTTGGCTACAACATTGAAAAACAACTGAATTTAATTAAGCACAAAGCCAATGATTGGAAGACATTTTAGACATGGAGTTTGAATAACTCCAACTATTTTATAATTCTCAACTCATGTGAACAGTATCTATTACAATTACCATTTAATAGCTGTAAATTTAAGGACATGAATGATTCAAGTTACTTTCTCCAAACATACAGTGTATGGAACCAAGTGAAACTAAAATGTAGCAGTTGGGATTTTAGCAATCTCCTATGGGTAACTGACTATTAGCAAAGGACAGAACAAAACAGAGATCTAGACTTTCCCAAAGAGAATCCAAAAGAGAATCAAGACTACAGAAAAAGACTAAAAATTGATGGTGTTCTTCCCCTTTCCTGTTTACAAACTATTTTTACAAGCAGTGTCTCGATTTGGGAGTGGGAATAAGAATTCATACTGTTTACTACTTCAGACACTAAATAGGAAAGTTGTTAAATGCCTCAAGGGAAAAACAGCAAGCTTACTCCCAGACACTATACTTCACCAAGTCTTGGTGACAGGATTTGTTAATAATTCCTACAGCAGAATGGAGGTGGGGGCCCCCAAATGAAACCAGTATTATGATTTTCACTATGTGATGCTTCAACTCTGAGAGGAAAGTGAGTCTATTAGGATGCCCTAGTCTTTATGTCCAAAATCAACTTTATGTATATTCTTTGCTCCCAAATATAGTCATGAAAACAAAGAGAAATAGGAAGGACATAGCAACGGCCTTTCACAGTACTTAGACACTAAGAACTTCCTGACTTGGAATGAAAGACAGCTTATACTCCCGGAACCACTCTTTGGGACCCCTGACCAAACCAGGGGTGTGTTCTAACAGTCTCAAATAGCTTGTGAAAGTTGGTTTTTAAATTTTGAGGAATATCCAAGTCAGTTGGTAGCTTGAAATAGGCCATGTTAGGTGTCTTGACACCATAGAAATTGTGAAATGCTACAAATCAGGGTCTTTTCTTTTTCAGAGATCCAATCTGTCAGCATACCACTCTCTGTGCCTGAAGAGTGGTCTGGGCATCTCCATATTAATCCAGAGCTAAACTATTACAGTCTACTTTTTGTGATGAGGATAAAACTCCTCAGCAATGAATAGGGAGCATCACCACTGGGTTATCAGTCAATGTCGATGAACTCTACGTAATCAATCAGCAATGAGGTTGGTAGGAAGAAATATGTTTCTAACAGACCTTAGAACATTCATTTAAGATTAATTTCTCAAAGATGGAGAGGGGGAAAATTACCGAGGCAGGATGTCACCTAGGTAGGTAATCATCCCCGAGATAAAGGGCAGTTTATTTGCCCTTACTTGGCAAAGTTCACGTCCTAGAGCTTTGATTGCTTGCTGCCCAATAATGGAAAAAATAATCTCATCAAAATTGCATTTCCTTTAACTCTCATCATTCAAAGAACTCATTCTAAGGAAATAATCAAATACTTGAACAAAGAGAAACACTCAGACATTCATTACAGGGAAAGTAAAGCAGGAATCTGGTTAAATAAATCATAATATTTTCAAAATGAATTATTATACAGCTATTGAAATGCAGATGCATATTTATTTTCCACCAATATAGAAAGTAATTCACATAGTGTTAAATGAGTAAAAAAGGTAAAAAAAAATGGTATTTATATAATATGATCTTTCTAAAAAATACATACACAATTAGAAAAAGTTCTATGAAAATATAAACCAAAATGTTAGCAGTGGTTATTTTAGAGTAATGGAATTTTGAATAAGTTTCGTTTTTAAATTTAAGTTTATATTTTTCATATGTTTCTCAACTTCCATTGAACTATGCCCCTGAAACTTGTTGGCCTAGAGCCAGTTTTTTAGTATGGTCACAGGGAAGAGCGTCTGATTGAAACATCAAGAAGGAGAAAGGTGTGATAGAAAATTTCCTGTCAGACAAGAGAGAAAAGAAAGTTCTTGTAATTCACAGCAGATTCTAGAAGTGGGAGAAAACTAGAAAGATCGGAATAAAGTTCCCTTTATCCATATATACTCATCCCATGCTCAAATTCCAAGTCCCTAAATGTTAAATAGGGAGAGGTTATAGTAGAATGGCTATTCCCTATTCCCTGCTTTGGACCATGCCTACATCACTGCAAAACAAAGCACGTGATATCTGTCTAATGTCAATACCAGAAACATATGCTGGTCTTAGAATTAATCCTGCATGAAGTTATCTTTGCTTATTTCTGTCCTTGTTTTACGATGGGTATTCTTGGCTTTGTTTTATCTTATCTAGTTGTAAGCGTAATCATTCTAAGGCAATGGCTTATATTTTATGCACTGTTGAAGCCGAAATAATCATCTAAGTTGTATAGCTTGGATTTATTTTTCTTTTAATTAAGAAAAAACATCTACTATATGTCACTTCAGATGTTAACCTTCAGCCTTAGAGGCAAACTATTGCCACTAATAATGATAATACATACAAATTTTCATACCAAGATAGTGTGACACAATTTAATTAATCATTAGTTAAATGATAATTTAATGTGGGGTTTGAGAGCATTTTAAAAGAAATTTAATTGCTTTAGCTTGACTTCCATCTCTTCGTAGAGAACATTTCTTTCCATTGGGAATAAAAACAATCTATATCATTCTGTATGCACCCAGTTAGAGCTTCTAGGGCTGAGAAGAACATGGTTTAGTCGTTAGAAAAATATCCACAAGCAATGGATTTTCAAACCAATCTCCTTCCCAGAAGTTTGTAATTATTTGGTGATTACTATGGGAGTCCTGTAGACAGGGATTTTTTTTTTTTTAACAAGTTAAATAAATGTGTTCAGGGAAAGATGGGGAAAAAAAGAAAAGAAAAAAATGTTACATGTTTTAAAACTGCTGAATCAACCAAAAAAAAAAAATCTCAATATTTTGGGTAGCACAAGTAAAACTGTCCCAGTTTCAAATTAATTTTTCTTCCAAAGATATGTTCACATGGTGCTTTGGGCATCAGTCAGGATGATTTGGGCTCCAACAAGAGTCAACGGACATATCAAAATAGACAATTTACTGCTAAGTAGGAGAAGAAATCCTTTGCCGTTCTTACTGAGCCGGCTTATTCCTTAATCTGCCTCCACTCATGATCACAGCTGTAGAAACTTTCTCCAAAAATGTCAAAATCTATCAGAACAAGAGAGATACTTCCTCCCTGTCACTCTTTATGACAGCATGGACATCATTTCAGTCATCTCCAGGAACTGTCCTTCCTTTTGACCTGAAGAAGATCACTGTCTATTTCCCAAAGAACACATTAATGAGATGAGTATGAACTCTTTTTTGGCTTCAACTTCACAGTGTTTACCATTAAGTCACAAGGGAGGGCAATGAGCAAAACTCAGACCACTGCCACTATTCATGTAAAAGTGTCTGATACGAAAGCTGCAGAGTAACATAGTTTATTTGATTTGACATTAAATTCAGTGAAAGATCCAGGGTGAGCTTAGTTTTTCTATTTAATGCTATCAGCAAACTGATACTTCAGAAATGTTATTTAGACTTAAAGGTGTAGACATGAGTTTATTTATTTCCATGTTAATCAGGATAGACCAAGCTATGCTTCAACCCCCCAAAATCTCAGTGACTAATGATAGCACTATTTTATTTCTTGTGTTTATAAAGTCCACCATGGGTTTGGTTGACTTATCCACTTAGTCAGTGATTCAGGACACCAGACTGCTTCACTCTGTTGATATTGCCATCTTAACAATGGCCTCTATGCCGAGTATCTTCAAGGCCTGGTGGTAGAGGTGGTAGAATTGCTACTTGGGATTATCATTCCTGCAGCCCAGGATTGACACCCATCACTTCTTTTGCTTTTTCTGGGTCATAATCATACGGCCTGCTAGGAGTTAGAGTTGCTCATATTCCCATGAAAGAAACGGTAATCCGATATTGTCGAGCGCTGTCATTTTCTATCACTCTACTCAATAAATGCTTCTTTCCTCCCTTGCCCACATCTGCTCATTGTGTTTTACAATATTTTTTTCTTGTTTAGTATTCAAAAGTTTTCGAAATAGAGCACTATCAGTAATCTGGGTGTTTGCATTATCAAGTCCACATACTCGTGGCGCACATGGCTAAACAACTACTTGATGCCTTGTTTCTTAGCTACTTTCTTCATATTGGATTGCAGCTACCTTTACCAAATGAATGGAGTTGGAAAAGGAACTACAACTGATGAGCTATGCCTTTTGGAAAAATAATCCCATTTTAGGGTGAGAAGAGAACACTATTAAGAGTTAAGTAGCCAGAAAGAGAATGAAAAATACCACATGAGATCGCTCATATGTGGAATCTAAAAAAAAAAAAAAAAAAAGCATAAATACAAAACAGAAACAGACTCATAGACATAGAATACAAACTTGTGGTTGCCAAGGGGGCGGAGGGTGGGAAGGGATAGACGGGATTTCAAAACTGTAGAATAGATAAACAAGATTATACTGTATAGCACAGGGAAATATACACATCTTATGGTAGCTCACAGAGAAAAAATGTGACAATGAATATATATATGTTTATGTACAACTGAAAAATTGTGCTCTACACTGGAATTTGACACAGCATTGTAAAATGATTATAAATCAATAAAAAATGTTATATTGTTTAAAAAAAAAGAGCTAAGTAACCAGACTTATAATCACACATCTACTAAGTGGCAGTTCTAAAACACATCAGAGCTACCTGAATGTCAATTTAAATTATTTCCAGAAAAGCTCATTTGCAATCTTGCCTTGTGGATCTTGAGTGACCCATACCAAAAGTTCTTTAATAGTACATTGAGATTTGAAATATGAAGCACTGACTTTTAAAATATTGAATTTTGCTAAGTGTCCCCAGTGGACATCAATAGTCCTTCCAGTTTATGCCATCATTGCTACACCGCTAGTCTGAATAAATATTATTAAGTGAAATGAGTTTGATGTGATATGAAATTATTTTATTTAAAAGAAATATTTTCAAAATCCAACCTGTAAGATATGTTGTTACAAAACCTTAGCTTTCTACCTTGACCCCATCATCCCAGCCCAATGGCACAAGTTTACATGGAATTCAATTGTATGAGTTTGAAATCTAATCTCTAGCTTGAAAAGTTACATGGGAAAATACTTACTTATTGGGGTCTGGGACTTATTTAGGAAGTCTTTTTTTTTTTTCATTTTAAAATCTGAGAAAACAAAATTAATAGCTTCCTACAACTAACTTCTGGATGCAGAATGCATTGAGTTTCTCACGCTGCTGAAACTCTTGGCAGAGTCGGCTTTTTGTTCTCTACACTGCTTGATGCATGGAAGCCAATGCTCAAAGCCAAACCATTTCTAAGACAAAGCTTGGCATTTTTTTTAAAATAAACTAGGAGATAGTATCTTGCATCACTGTTATAGACTGCTCAATCTGGCATTTACCAGTGCTCCACTTTGATATATCCCTCTCTCTGCATACATTTCTTTTCCTGGAGTTATAGGTAGTTACATTTTTCAAGAGAAAAAAGTGGGTAAGGTTATGGTGAGCACTATTAATGAATCCCAAAGTAGGAAGGGACCTTTAGGATACCTAGTTTTCAAGTAACATGTGCCAAGTCCCTTATTTACATGGGTGGAAATTATGAATTTATCAAAGTCGTAGTCTTTTTTTTTTTCAACTATAAAGGAGATAAGGCCCTAGAATATATATTGGCATAAATAAAATTTGGTTCTACTACCACTACCATAGTAATAGTCTTACTTTGTTTAGGAAATGCAGTTGAGGCTGCAAGACTGCATATATGAATCAAGGAAATATCACACCTAAGCCAAACACAGGAAACCAAACACAGGTTAGAAAGATCTGTGGATGAAAGACACAGGAGGCAGAAGGCACATCAAAGAGGAATAAAGGACAAGACAGAATTAGAGTGTATATCATGATCAAGTGAGATGGTCACACACCCAGACGTTTGGCAAAGGCCTCTTGTCCATTTCTTAGCTGAACAATACAAACCCGTTTGTCACAAAGAATAGGGCTAATGAGTTAATTTTTGTATCCAATAGCCAAAGACACTTGGATGGCTATTTCCTTTCCTCACTGAATTTTGATCTTTTGCTTTCTGCACATGCTGCATACAGATTGCAGCAGATGTGTAACATCCAACCCCAGTGAGACTAACAGTAGAAGCTGTGGGGTTTGACATTTCTGTTGTAGTCATAATTGGAAATAAATCTTCAGTTTCAAAGTGGCTTAGGGGGTCTCTGATTACTCTTTGCAAATACAGTGGTGGTTCAATTAGCATATCTTAAGCTAATTTACTGGAAAGTTCCTTGGAGTCCTTCCAGCCACTGGGTACACTAGCATATGGAAGTAGTGTGGGTGGAGTAAATGATGCCACCCAGAAGAGGGAAGCAAACCCAGTGCCAGACATTGGAGGAAGGAATAGAGAATATAAGACACAGAAATGCAGGAAAAAGAAAAGAAGGGCAAATGCAAATGGACAGTGACTAATACAGAATTCAAACACTGAAAAGTGAAGAAGGGGGCCTGTGTCACACCCACAGTGCCCTCCCAAAAATTCTCAAACCCAGAATCCTGCTGAGGGAATTGGAAAATCTGATATTGCATTTCTTAAACCCACCACTCAAGTATTTGGGCCAGGGATGAACTGAGCATCTTATCTGGAGCTGACGGGCTCTGAGCTGATCAGAATTCTGTGGGGTAGATTGATATGAGAGTTTGTTCTCACTTCTGTTAGATGTGTCTGACTGAATTTTACCAAATTTCCCACCAAGATTTTTTTTTAAGTGTCAGATACTGAGATTTCTAGCAGTTCATGGGAGAAACCCTTAAACAATAAGCAATAGAAACAATGACTAAATGGGCCTAAGAAAGTAAATAAAGATACAGAGGATAGAACACGAGAGTTAGTCCCTCAGAAATATTGGGAGCTGATACTGACAGGATACGGACACCGTATATGGCGAGTGGAGAAGGTCACATGACCAGCTCCTCCTGCTAAGACGTAACAAGTCTATGCCTTAGGTCAGGTTCTATAGAAAACACCCATGTATTAGGTTAGGTCTTTTCTATAGAGAATAGACTCTCATGTGCAGCTTTAAGTGCAGTTAGTTTACTGCGGCCTGCTCTTGGGAACAGTCCCTTTGAGAAGTCAAGATACAGGATCAGAGGAAAGAGTTGAAATTTGACGTAGTCACAGCAGTCTCAACAAGATTTCTGGAGCTATGTGAACCTTTCAGAGTTGTCCTTCCTGAGTCAAGAGGCCAACCTTCTGGTTCCAGCCAAGATGGAAAACCCTCAGTACATTCAAGTTTCTCCCTCTTCCAACTTAAAAGTCTTGAAAGTAGCACAATGAACAAGCATAAGAAGAGTCTGGAAGATTAAAGAAGTAGGTAGACTGCCTAGGGACCTTGGGACTTGAGGAACACCATAGTGGTGAGTTCCCTGGGTTTTATTATTACCCCCACCTATCCCAGACAGGGTGCTACAGGAGCCCATGTTGGAACCACAAACAGACCAGCCGAAAAAAAAAAAGAGCTCAAAGTAAAACCTATTTCCCCTAGCCAAAGAAAAAACGTAGCATAATAATGAAAATATTTTGGCAATTGCTGCCTTACTCCAGCCAAATACCAACAGAAAAATCTACAACACACCTTCTCCCCGCCCACATTTTCAGCAGGCCTGAGTAGGGAGTTGATACGAAACCTACCTTCCTATCTTGCAGAAGCGGGTAGCAGGGCTCCAATTTCCCCATTCATTGATGTCAGCAGGACTGAACAAACAACAAATCTTCCATTTCTGGCCTTGTAGAAACAGGTGGGACTTCCATTTCCCAGCTAGATGTGATCAATGGGGCAGAGCAGGGAGCTGATCTTTCAACCCTCTCCTGGTAGAAACAGGTGAGAGCAATTTGATTCAGTAAAATAGGAGGGACCAAACAGGACACTGATCTCAATCCCCTGTTTGCAGAAGCTAGTGGTTCCCCACTTCTCCCACCAAGATATTATTTGTGGGGGTTAGCAACAAGCCCCCTCCACCTCTATCCAGAAGTGAGAAGAGTTAATGAGATCTTACAGAGGCAGGCTATTCACCACTAGTCGTCATCCCCCTACACCTTGCAGCTCCACCCCCTGTGTCTGCAGAGCCCAGTTGGAGTTAAATCTCCATCTCCAAATGGCAGCAAAGAGCCTGGGTGAGGCAGAACTACCCAGCACTCTGCCCCCATCCTTGGTCTCAGCAGGACTCAGGGAAGAATGAGCCTCCACCTCTTGTCAGCATCATGAGACAGAACAAGGTGGGCAGAAGCAATGCTAGTTTATATTCCACTTCCTTCTCCAGCCCCAGTGCCATTGGGCTCAGCAAGAGGCTGAACTTCAGTCTCCATCTGGAAGCAAAAAGCAGTAGGGTTCAGCTCTCTCCTTTCCCATTCCCTGACATCAGTGGGGCTAAGAGAAGCTGAGTGCCCTATCTGTGTGCAGCAAGGTGATGCGAGCCTGCTCTCTGCTTTTGCTTGTGTGGTGCTGGCAGACCAAGCAGGAAGCTGTACATAAAAGCCCACCCAGCTCTTGCAACATGCCTTATCAAATTAAATAGGATCTAGAGCCTCATAATATTCAAAATGTCTAGGGTACAATAGAAAACCCCTCATTATACCAAAGCTAGGAAAATGACAACTTGAATGGGGAGAAAGAATAAAACACCAACCCTAAGATAAATCAAGTGTTGAAATTATTTGACATGGGCTTTAATGCCACCATCATTAAAATGCTTCAGCAAACAATTACAAGTTTTGTTGACATGAATGAAAAAACAGAAAATCTCAAGCAAAGAAATAGAAGTTGCATAAAAGAACCAAGTGGAAATTATGAGACTGAAAAATGCAATAACCAGAAAAAAATTCACTGGATGGGTCTAGTATTAAAGTGGAAATGACAGAAGAAGGAGCCAGTGAACTTAAGGACATGTCAGTAGAATTTCTTCAATCTGAACAACAGAAAGAAAGAAAAAAACAAAACAAAACAACAACTAACATTTGTATCATCAAAGTTCTAGAAGAGGATGGGAGTCAAAAAGTACTAAAAAAAAACAGCTGAAAATTCCCCAAATTGGTGAAAGGCATAAACTAACTCAAGATTCAAGAACCTGAGAAAAGTGCAAATGGATAAAACCAAAGAAATCCACACCAGACACATAATAATTAAATGTCTATAAACTAAAGAGAAAGAAAAAATATGGAAAGCAGCTAGAGAGAAATGAGCATTACTTACAGAGCAACATCAATTTGAATGTTAGTGATAGTCTCAAACCACAGAGGTCAGAAGGTAGTGACAAGTATTTTTCAAGTATTGAAAGAAAAGAACTGTCAACCACAAATTCTATATCCTGCAAAATTATCTTTCAGAGGTGAAGGGAATATAAAGATATTCTCAGATAAAGGAAAGCTAAGATATTTTGTTCAAAAACCTACCACGAAATAATAGCTAAGGGAAGTTCTCTAACCAGAGAAGAAATAATAGCAAAAGAAGCTTTAGAGTTTAAAGCAAAAATGATGCCCTCCAGTAGTCATTAACATGCAAAAATGACTTTATAATTCTTCCCCTTTCCTACAGGTCCATTTGTATGACTTTCTGAGATCTCCTAGTTCCTAATCTTACAACCTTCCTCTTTCTGGACCACTGACCAGCCAGCCAACCCATTCTCCACTTTATACCCTACCCACAAGGCTCCAGGCTTTCACACTTAGTCTTTAATTGGAGGTTAGTTACTCTCAGCTTTCAACATTGTTTTCCTC
Source organism: Camelus dromedarius (assembly GCF_036321535.1). NCBI lineage: Eukaryota > Metazoa > Chordata > Mammalia > Artiodactyla > Camelidae > Camelus > Camelus dromedarius. The sequence goes on along the minus strand of NC_087437.1, from coordinate 107,524,848 downwards.
TTATGCATCAATTTCCTCCAGCAACAAACATCAAATTCTATAGTCCTTATATTTAACCCTTTACCCACATTTCTCAAAATCCTGGCATACTGCCTCTGCCACTGCATTTTCTCCCACCAATATCCCATCTCTGTTCACAGTTCTGATATTTGAACAGCTGTACCATTACAGGTTGGAGGATCTATCCACAACCTCCATAAGTATCTATGATGATGTTATCAGAGCCAGCAGGCAGGAGGGTCACCCAGCTTCAAAACCCCATTTTAGAAACTTCTTTCTCAGACCACTCCTGGTACTAATTGTCTTAGATTATATCTCCAGGAAACAGAGAGAGATTCACATGGGGGGCTTTTATGGATTTTACTGGGGAGTGGTTACAGGAACAACACCTGTGGGGAGCAAATAAAACAGGTTGAGCAGAGACTGAAGATGAAAGGTGATGCATTTGCAAGGATCTCCAGAGAAGCTCTGCCAATGGGTTGGCCTTTCAGAGTTGTCACTCAGTAAGCCAAAAGGACCAGGCTTTTATTCACTGCTTCAGTGAGTTATTGGGCAAGGTCTGCCCCCAAGGAGAAGGCATGATTTTCTGTAAAACAGTTCTCTTCAACTGAGCTCAGTTCCCAAGAACAATTCAATTAATGGCTATCAGCAGCCAATATTCCCAGTAACTGGGAGAGTAAGTACCTGCATTCTGAGTGGGGAGTCTGGGAAGTTACCATAGAACCCACAGAATCCACTGCAGTCAACTTGGGATTATGAACAATTTTTCTGTTCCTAAATTAAATCTCAGCCTCAAACATGTCTGATTGTGTAACTATTTTAAAAGAATTGACTGTACTCTTATTTCTATGTATGCCCTTGTGATTAACTTCCACGACTTGAGCTTAACAGGTGAGTTTCTACTAATTGTTAGCCTCTAGATATTTTTCGTATGGTGAAGGTATCTAGCTACATTCTGGTTAAGAAATGAATGAAAATACAAAAATTTTATGCTGAGAGATGATGTGCTGTTAAAAAAAAAAAGTTTCTGGTATCTATATAATTCCTGACCAGAATAATGTATACAAAGTTTGCCAAGGGACTGATGTCTGATTATCTTATCTACGATTTATTGACATCAAAGAACCAAAGGGCCAGGACTATTAATAAATATGTTCTTAGATAGTTGGAGAAGTATGGAAAACAGAACTTTATTGAATGGATTTGCTTGCTTATCCAAAAACTATTATACCACTTGCTGCTTGTCCAAAAACTATCTTACCACTAAATCAATAACTTTTGTCAAATATCAGGAGAGTCAGTTAACAATACAATTTTATATTTGATTTTAGAGGCTTGGTGACATGCAAGATTTCAGTGCATTTTGTAACTGTATAAAAATGTGACTCATTTAGTTCCTTGTATAGTAAGTTTAACATATGTTTCTTCATTGATATTATAGTTATTGAAAATATCACATTTACATTTATTCAAATACTTTTTTTCAGTACTTATTAAATGATAATATACATCCATATTGCAAGTGTTCAGCTATTTGAATTTTCACAGACTAAGCACATCCTTGTAACCAGCATGCTGGCCAAAACTCAGAGCACTGCCAGCCAACCCATGGTGACTCCCTCCATCTCTCATGAGTCCCATCTGACTTTGCCTCTTCCCAGTAGTTTACTGCTATCCTGGATTCTAACAGCATAAATTAATTTTATCTATTTTTCTAATGTATGTAAATCATATAACATCATTCTTCTTCATCTAACTTCTTTTAGCTCACCATTATGTCTGTGGGATTCCTCCACATTATCCTGAATATTTCAGTCAACACACCTTGATTGATCACTTACTTACTATGTGCCTGGTACTGCTCCGGCTGCTCCTCACTGATCCGTGGGCTACATCCCCATTACTAATGATCTTTAAAGAGTATTCATAACTCCTACTAAATGAGAAATTGAAAACCAGTACAGAAAGTTGATAAGATCCCTGAAAGAAACAATTTGGTAAATAAAGTTATATTTTGGCTGATCAAGTTGGCCAGAGCAAAGTTTACATTTGGCTACATTCGAATTTGTAGTCACCACAAAGTGGAGAACAATGCGTGTGGAGTCTGCCAAGCTGAAAACAGCACATATATACTTTTTTATGGTTTAAAAAAAAATCTTTCCAGAAAATAACTACTAGCAAGATTTACGGTGAAAGTCAACAGAGTTTGGAAACTCATTTGGAAACTCTAACACAATGTCTGCTGAGTCTAGAAGACAGTGCTGAGATCCCACAAAACAGGGGATTGTACTATGAAACACAAAACCCTACATAAATTCATTTCATGACTGAAAAGCCATTTGAAATAGGTAGCCAATCAAAGTGGCTATTTATAGAGTGTAAATGTTTCCAGTAGATATCATAACTTAGAGTATTGATTAAGAACAGAGTGTTTATCAAGTTTTTCAGTAGTTTTAAAAATATTTAGCATGCAAATTACTAGAGAGACTGTATCAGCTTAATTAAAGGAAAGGGTAAAGAAGTGTGGTAGCTTTTTGTCCTATAAAACAGAGCATCTCACTGCACCCTGCAAGGAGGTACACTTGTGAAGAATCCCCTGTTGCCTGCATTCAGTTATATTTCATCAAGATAGAGACTGGTAGGAGGCAGTGGTGGTTGGGAGGTGGACCACATCTCAAAGTGATCAACTATGGGGATGCAATGAGATGATGTCATCTCTTCAAAACTCACTTTGTAGAAACAATAAGCCAACTAGTGATTTACATGGGTACGGGGGCTACCTACTCTAGGAAGTCTAGGCATATAATGGAAATTTCAGAGGTGTAGGAAAGTGGTGTTAACTGGAAATCTGAAAGAAGTAAGAAAAACAGTGTTGGGAATATGAAAAAGGTAGAAATAGCATTCTAGAAAATGTGACCACAGTATTGGAAATCCCTGTGGTAGAAAGTCCACAATTTCGTTTAAAGTGTTTTTTTTTTTAAATTTTTATTTTTTATGGTATTGGGGATTGAACCTAGGACCTCGTGCATGTTAAACACATGCCCTGCCACTGAGCTATACCCCCACCCTGCCAGAGGATCCACAATTTGAATAAAAGCTAATGTAACTAAAGTAGAGACAACACTGGAAAAAGTGAAATGAGGTTGGTCTGGTCAGCAGAGAAAAATACTGCAGTATCTCTCGGATCATGTAAATGATTGGCTTTAATCTTGAGAGTAATAGGAACCCAAAGACAGGCTGGAAACAGCAGTTATAGAATCAGATTTGTGTTGCTCATTACTGAGTACAGAGATTAGGTTGAAAAAAGACAAGAAGAGACAAACTGAAGTAGACGAACTTGCTGTACATCTATGAAGTGGTCAAATGGTGGTAGAAGGTAGAGGAAATGCTAAATGAAGAATTGTGAGATATGGGTTCCACACTTTTCCCATTAGTGAATATTTCCATGAACACTGAAAATTAATTTATCTGTGATTCCGGTTCTTCAAATATTACGTGATAATAATACAAATAATAAATAAGACAAATACTTTTCTTTAAATTACAAAATTGTGAGAAGTAAATAGAATGACATAAAGACCTTAATAAAAACCAAAGAACATGGCTCATTGTTGTTTTAATCACTATAAATTTAAACAATAAATGAAATGAATAAAAACTTGCCGAGAATATACAGACTCACCATGAAGAACTCAGCCATAGTTAGATCAGGAAATTAAAGAATTTCAATTTTCCTAAAGAAGTATTTTGGCAACTCATTCAAAAATAATCAAAGAAAGTTAGCTTAAACCTAAAAAAAGTCTATACCTCATCGATAGTGACATATAAAAAGACTACACACTGATCTCTCTTGCACACACACACACACACACACACACACACACTTTCCAGGTGTTAGATGAGTTTAACTTTTTTTTTTCAAAGTAATAAATTGAATTTACCATATTTAGGAGTACTTTACATTTTCTTGGAGCATAACATAGATAATGGATGGCATGTAGTTTGTCACATATACTGGATTCCTAAAGAATCATGTCAAAGAAAAAAAACACCCAAATTCCATTAGGTTCAAGTGATGACAGCACCTCATTTTAGCTATTTTCTTTGGATACAAAAATCTCTCAAGCATAAGCGTTGACATTTCATGGAGTAAAATATGCTATTTGAACAGAATCTTAAGGAAATTATTTTCCTCTTAGGAAGAAATGGTAATGAATCAGTGAGAACGGAAGAGAAAGTCAAAATAGAAAAAAAAAACTTATTCAGTGTTTTTTTTTTTTTAATAGGATGAGTAGGGTACTATTGATCTAGTGGAACAAGTTTAGTTTTTAGAACTTTTCAAAGAAGGGAATATTTTCCTTTTTTTTTTTTCCTGTAGAAAAATGTTTTAAGTATATATAAGGAGCTACTGAATATTTTTGGTTGTTATCAGAGATAAGTATTTGTTCATTCAAAGTGTAAACCAAAACCAGCTTTTGATTGTGTAGAAGGATATGTTTATTAACACTGTTTTGCTGACATTTTATATTTTTAAAAAGACTGAATGTGTGAATGAAATAGAAAGGAAGAGGAAGGAAAGTAGGAAGGTAGAAGAGGAAGAAAGAAGAAATAAAGGAAGAAGGAAGAAAAAATAAATAAAAAAATAGGCAGGGATCATAATTCATAACTCTAGTTTCAGTCCATAAGTTCCAAGGATAATCTAGGTTTTTGCTTTGACTCAGATTAATAAATGAACATATAATGGATGTATACTAAAAAAATTATAATTACCTATACTATTGTCCACTGCTATTTAGTTACCTAAGGGTAACCCAAGTAAAACTCAAAAATCTAAATATAATAGTACACCTTTTAAAGCAGAGGTGTGTAATTTTTTGTTTTATTTTTATTTTGAAAGTAGTATGTAAAGGCTCATTGAATATTTCAATTTTCTTTACAATGGATTTTTTTTGAGGTTATCTCTGTATCTATATTTGTTGATAAAATATTGAAACACTGCATAGGTCAGGAGTCATCCACTTCAGAAATTTAGATACCAATACTATTGTAGCCTCAGTTTATTTTTTAAAAATTGAGGTATAATTGACATGTAACATAATGTTAGTTTCAGATGTACAAACTAATGATTCAATATTTGTATATATTGCAAAATAATCACCACAATAAGACTAGTTAACATTCATCTCCACACATAGATTTTCAGCCTCAATTCTTCATAGATATTATTAAACTTCTAATTTTGATATAGAGGGGAAAATTCATGTTTCAGACAGGCCTATAAAGCAATTCCTCAAATAATTAGAGTTTGCAAGAAAATGAATGTATTTCTCTTTACATTTACCATTGTTAGTAGCTATGATAGCACGAATACATGGTTTCCAATAATGCACTGCAGCGTTTAGTGACAGGCAAGGAAATTCCTAAAATAGTTTTTACCTTAACATGACTTGAGGCATATATAACACCTTATATATAAAGTGTTTGGGCCCAGGCCAAACAAATAAAATCAGAATAGGAGCACTGACAATTTTGTCTCAAAATCAGCTTAACTTGTACTTTTAGGACATTGTAGTACTTTATAAAGCTGACTGCTGGATTTGCTGTCTTTAGCAGAATTCTGCAAGGTTGGTAGTATTTCTTGTAAAGATTGATTCAAACAGATCAGGGAGGTGTCAGGATTGACAAATTCCTCCAGGGACATGTAAGCTATATCATGTGACATTATATTTACTTACAAATAAATGAAAAATAAAATGAGAATGAAAAGTGAGACTCTTCCATCCCCTTACAAATGTGATGAAACACAAATTTCTGAAGGTATAAAAGTATGTAAATTTGAGCAATTCTATTAAACTGGTAGGATTTATTTATTTTATAAGAGATAGCAGAAATATAAAACTAATCATGAGGAACAAGTAGTTTTAGCCAGACATGGCCCAATGAAGCATATTTCCATCAGTTACATTATCAGGGAAATAGCAAACTACAAAGTATTTCTCTAAAATTATTTTCAGCCTGTTCATTCTGATTGTCTACACAACTGGGCTTTTTCCCACTAGAATTACCCACATATATCCCCTTAAATTTCTTCAGTCTTAGAATTAAATCATTACTCAAAACAATTCCAAAACCAAAATTGAGCCATGTAATTAAATTATTGTTATATTTAGGTATATTCAACTTTCATACATAGTCTGATATTCTGGATAACATCCTTCTGAAATAAAGTGATGTCACAGGATATACATGTTTTGGTAAATTTTTATCAAAATTCTACTTCCAATATTATACATTTCTTAGGAATATGCACATTCATGACATGATAACAATTCAAACAAAACTGTAAAAATGTGTCTATGAAACTTGTAGCACAGTTAACTTGTGTAAAGTTGATTTTTTCTCATCATTTAGCTCAATTTTTAACAATAAGAGTTAAAAAAATTAAAAATAAATTATTGCAAACCCTCGATCATAAAACAATTAGTCCACTCACTTAAAAATCTGTAGGCATTTTGGGACAATCAATGCATTTTTCCTGGACTTGGGAAACACTGTAGCTATCAGTTTTGAATATCCATAAAATTTAGATAACAAAGGAAAAGTTTAAATATATGATATAAAATATAACCAAGTGGGAGTCCTTGGTTTACTTTTAAGTGAAAAAGAAAATAAGGGAAGGGATGAGACCTCAGCTAAAAGGTGAAAGAAATAAACATAGCCTGCTCATACCCCCCAAAACACACATGTACACACACATACAGAGGAGACAGAAAAACATAGACATTGTTGAGCATGCATACCATATCTATGAACATATATATGCTATGTATTTTATTTTTTTATGAACCTTAATAAACTAGTTATTTTTAATGCCCATTATCAGAAAAGGAAATGAAAATCAGAAAGTTTAACTAATTTGCCCAAGATTATATAACTTCTAAACAAACTCAGGTATATCTGACTAAAAATGGTATGATGTATCATTTGGTACTACATGAGTCTCTGATTGATATACCTACCTTCATAAAGTCTCTGAACATTTAAAAAAATTGTTTGACCTAGTACAGAGAGGGATGTGCTTAATTCTACATGCATAATATTTTATCAGAAAATTACTATAATCTTTGACAATAGGATAAACCATTGTTTAATGAAAAATCAAAACAATGCTGATAGCTCCATTTTTCTTTGTTCTTTCTTTCTTTCTTTCTCTCTTTTCTTTCTTTCTCTCCTTTCCTTCCTTCCTTCTTTCCTTCCCTTTCTTTTATTCTTTTTTCTTTCATTTTTTTAGGCTTTAAAATATAATATCCCAATAATGACTTCCCAGTGAATTTTTAATAAGTGAATACTAGTCTCCTTTTCTAACTTAAAAAAAAAAGTGAAATCTAATTGTGATTTTTTTTTTCCAATTGATGTACACATACATTGGCCCCTATGAACTCTGAAACAAACTTAAATAAGGAAACCAATCTAGGTGTATTCTCTCTCCAAACCTGGAAATCTGGCCTGGGGAAATAGAGACACAGGGTAAGTGTCTCTGCTCTAGGGGTGGGGGAAAGAGGACAGATGTAGAAAAGTGAAGAGTCTGGTGCCATTTTGCTAGATGCTCTTCAGCTCTTCTAAACCATTGCAGTACATATTTTGAAGGGCTGCAGAAATTCAGTTCACATTTTGCTCTTCTTTGCTAAAAGAATCTGCTGATTGGTAAAAACTTAGCCCTTCCTCTGGCTTGCTGGAAAGAGATTTCTGGCTGGCTCAGTTGGTAGAACACATGCCTATGATTTACATCTTGGCTAGGGCTATATCCAAGATGGCATTATGTCTAGCCTGGCAGTTTGATAGAATGTTCCATTATTGGCATAAGTCTGCTCTACTGGCCACAAGTTGGGAGAAAAATACCTTGTCACAACTGGGACAAAGAACAAAGAAAAAATTTGCAGAAAAACAGAATATCGAAAGCAAAGAGAAACTCCACATGAACCCAAGGCTCTCAAATCCAATATGGCCAAGATAAACTCTATTAGAAGAAGATGGGCAATCAGTAAAAGGATAGCACAAATCCTAGCAGTTGTGAACACGTGACTCTGCCAGGATTGAATTATTAGTTCAGGCTGCAAAAAGAGATTTAAATGGAGCAATGGTAGGAACATGGAATTAGTGAACTGGAATTGTTTGTTCAAAGAAATGGTTTGATTTTTGTTTGTTTGTATGTTTGACAGTACAGATACTTAAATAAGAATCCAATACACATCTAGAATATGTATTACAACATGTTACGCTCTAGAACAGCGAGCAATGTTGTAAAATTAACGGAGGGAATGTTGTAAAATTAAACATTATTTCTCTTCTACCTGTCACAGCCTCCTATTACTTTTTTTTCATTAGTCTCTACAAATTATTTCAATTATAGTTAATTTCCAGGTAATCAAGTTTATCCTTTCAACTCAAAGACATATTTCATTTTAAAGGGTAGCAAGTTTAAAAGTACATTGCACATTGCATATCGTTCTTCATGATTTGGGATATTATAGTGGACATAAATTACTGGTTTTTTTCCAGGCTATAGATATGACATTAGAGGTATTTGCTTTACAAAATAACTACAATCAACAGAGGTTTCTGAGATTTTTAGATCTAATTTTTGTTGCTTTTCCTAGTCTCCCTCTTTCTTCCAAACTTTCTCTTACACATTCGATATACCTCAATTTTTAGTCTCTTACTATGTTATTTTCTACTGTAAGAAATACTATCAGGATAGTGAGTAGGGGGAAAGTTGAAAGGCACTGAATGCCTAATAGCTCTCAAATAATAACATGGTTTTGATAACTAAAATTGCGAATTAAAGAAGGCTCTTGGCAAGCACAGCATTTAAAGGTATACACTTTTGAGGTAGACAGCTCTAAGTTCAAGCCCCAACTCTATCATTTCTAGCCGTGTGGCTTTAGGCAGGTGATTAAGATTAAACATCCCAGGATTTGCCTTACTTCCATATAAAACAGGGATAATGATAGTGTTCAACTTATGGGATTGGTGGGAGGTTTAAATAAAATAATGCACATAGAGCTCTGAGTACAATATCTGACAGAATAAGGCCCCTGAAATAATTCTAGTTATGGAAGTCATGGCATGTAGTGATGACATGCGATTTTTTAAATCCTCCTTTACATGAAGATTTTATCTAAGTACAAGTATACTGGAGTCTGATTATTTTACTAACCATGGAAATCCATGCTGGGGAGACTGCTCTATAATTATTTTCCCATTTAGAATTTAAATAATTAAATCAAGATAAATGTACCTATGACACATTTACTTAATAGTCATATCCTAGCAGTTGTATAGCAATCTCTATCCTATTTCTTTTATTTTGAAGCTCTTTTACTTACTCCATATAAAAACAAATATTTTATATATATATATATATAAATGTAGCATATTTAAATGTAAATAATTTAAACCAATGTATAAGATAACAATGATATAACTATGAAAATCTACCTATATTGTATTTATTTATTCAAGTAACATATGAAGATTGAGCACCTACATTGTACTGGGGTCTGAGAATGCAAAAGAGGTAACAAATGGTGAACAAAGCTCCTTCATGGAGCTTACCATTTAGAAGAGAAAACAAAATCATAATTGAACAGATAATAAATAACCAGACACTACTTAAACTTTACAAAGAAAACAGTTAAAATAAAAGATTTCTTGTGAGGTGGAACCTAATGTAAATAGTGTAGTCGGAAAAAACTTTCCAGAAGAGGTGAAATTTAAGCTTACAGCTGAAGAATAAGGATTAGCAGAAGGCAAGCATAGGTAGGAGTGTTCTGGGCAGAGAGGATAGTCTGAGCAAGGGCCCCGTGATGAAAGAGAGCTTGGCAAGGATGAGGCCTGAAAGAAGGACTTTACAAAGAGGAGATAAATTGTGAAAGGAAGGCAAGAGCTCAGTCATACTGGTCTACAGAAAGGATCACCTTAGATTTTAAATCCAAGTGAATTGAAAAGGCATAGGGAGATTTTAGTATAGAAACTGACCTGATCTGATATTCAAGTTCTATTTGATGATTCTGTCTGCTGAATGGACAACTGATTGCACAGGGTGTGGTTAGAGTTAAAATGCTGAGACCAGTTAGCAGTCTCTACTATTATCATCCAAGTAAGAGAGGAGAGTTGTTCAGGTTAGATTCGAAATATACTTTGAAGGTAGCATTTAGAGGACATAATTACAAATAATTGTGAAAATAAAAAGTGACCAGCAATACCAAATTGGCAAGCAATGTGGGTCATTGGGGGTTCACATATACTCCTGATACGAATGTAAACTGGCAACATCACTATTGAAACTAATTTGATATCATCTTGCAAAATTATATAAATTCACACTTTTGATTTAGGAATCCTTTTCTTTGTTGTTCCCTTAAGAAACTCTTACATATGAGTTGGGAGAGATATAAACATTCTTAGCAATGTTTTATAATAGAAAAAATTAAATACCAGTCCAAAATTAGCAGTCCAAATTTCTATCAACAAAATAATTTTGTGACATATTTGTATAAGGAAAACTATACAGAAGTGAAAAGTAAATGAAGCTAAGGAACATGCATTAACATGGATTGATTGCAAGATATAATATTGAGGTAAAAAATCAAATTAGAGAAAAATCATAGAATCAGAAACCATTAATATAAAGAAGCAATTCTTCAAAGTGTTATCCAAGTATACAAAAAAACATTTTATGATAATATCAAGATGGAAGGGAGAGTCAGAGAGATTCAGAATATAAAATGAACTAGACCCATGTTGCTAAGGGCCATTACCTGGGTAGCATGAGAAGGAATGATGGCAACCTTTAGAAGCAAGTCTGGTCCCCAGCTGACAGTCAGCAGTGAAGTGGGGAACCAGTCCCACAACCTCAGGAAATTGAATTTGGTCATCAACTTAAAGGAGCTCAGAAGCAGATCATTCCCCATAGCCTACAGTAAGGAATGCAGCCCTGCTGACAGCTTGATTTTGGTCTTAGAAGACCCCAAGCAGAAGGCCCAGTCAAGACCCTACCTGTATTTCTGGACTATATAATCTATAAGACAATTCATTTTTGTTGTTTTAACCTGCTTTGTTTGTGGTAACTTATAACTGTAATACTACATTATAAAAGTAACAGACTTACCTGTATTTAATTATTAATGTAATTCAGTCCTCTACAGGTTACTGATAAACTCCCTAAGTACGCGAGTATTCTCCTGAAGGTCTTCAATGATTTACACTGAAACAATGTGATATTTAATGAGCGCTTTACCTAAAATTGGTGATTTAGGAGAATATTTACTCTGAAGAATTATCCCAGAGACAGACCAAAATTTCCAAGTTTTGCTTGATAGCAAAAACCAAAGCTAATTTTTCTCAGTTTCCAAGGTTCATTTTTGTAAAAGAGAAGGAAAACAAAGGTATGATACCTGGTACAAAAATAAAAAAGTATTATGATACCAGATCCCGTCCCCAAATGTCAGCCCTAGGGTTACCAAAATCATGGTGGATGTGTAGCCGTCGGGTACCCAAGGTGCTCATCCAGAGATTCTCCAAGGATGCTGTAAAATGAGACTGTTACCCAAGTCTCCTTTTGTTGAAGGCTCTGATACTCCTTTTAAAATATATATTAATATGTGTATAATAAATTCCTCCAGTTTGAAATGCCACTTTTTACTCTGAAGATGAATACAGGATTGCCACAGCTAGCATATTTAGATTCATTTTACTCCGAAATAGTTTTCAGAAGGAGGTCAGGAATGAGGGGATTTGTTGCTTTGTTTAGTTTTGTGTTGTGTTTTCAGCGGGTGGAAAGTGTTGCTGGCTTCTATCGCACCAACTCATCACCAAGACTTTGATTACTCTGCAACCAATTATGAGTAGTAATATTTATAATTATTCAGATGCAAAAACTATTCAATTAATTAAATTTTCAGCATTACATATTTGAGCATTGTTCTGAAGAAAAGTGAAAACATTGATTTACTTTAGATTAGTGAAGCCTGCTCAGATATCAGTAACCACTTAAAAACAAGAGAAAAACAGCTTTCATTTTCAAAAAAGACAGGAAAAGAGATAAATTAAAATAGGACGAATGAATAGAAATCCCAAAATATACAGGTAGGAATAAATAAAATTATGTCATTAATTAAAATAAAGTAGAATAAACTCACCAGTTTATTGTCAGTGGAAAGGTTTACATTATTCAATAAATGGTGCTGGGACAGTTATTCATGCAATAAATTAAATTGGATACATACCTTCAAGATACACACAAAAATCTAATTCAAAACACATTAAACCTAAAAGTACATGTCAAAACTTTAAAACATCTTTACAAGAAAAACTTACACCTAGCAACTGATATTACTAAGGTAACAAAATACACTTGTATTTTCATATACCAGCAATAAACAATAATAAAAAAAATCTTTAAGACATTTAAAATAATGTGTAAAAGAATAGCCCTGTTATTTCAGAGAAGGAAAATGTTTATTGAACAAGATATAAATAGCTAAAACAAGCGAGATGAAGATAAAAATATTAGATGTTTAAAATGTTTTAAATGTTTAAAATATTAGCTCATGAAAACAGGCAATATGTAAGTTAAAATAAAAGGCAAACACTGGAAAAAATGTATATGTAAACATAATATGCAAGAATTCTTACCCCAAATTTGTATCAATAAGATGAAAAATAAGCCATCAAAAAGAGAGTTAAAGGTTTTGTACAGGAAAGTTCTAGAAGAGGGAACTCAAATGGTGCATATGTGTCTGTGTACTTCCTTGATAATGTGTTCAACTTCATCATTAATCAGAGACGTAAATAAAGACCATCATAGGAAGAAACCACTATATTAAACACAATTGGAAATGTGCATAATCTTTGGAATTCTACTCTCTCTACACAAACTCAAATCAAAATATAGGAACAAAAATGCTTGTTGCAGCATTGATATAAAAACAAAATATCTATTACAAGATGAAGGAATAAGCACTCTGTGGAAGAGGGTATTGAGCCCATCAATTGGTTCAATGTTTTCTTCCTTGAGCTGGGTACTGAGTGTAGGGGTGTTAACTAGATGTTCTTTATCCTTCTAGGATATTTATTATCATTTGAAGAATAAAAACAGATTATTCATATATGATAAAGAGGAACAGAAGTCTTAAATTTGAATCCCTGGCCTCTGTTTATCACTTAGACGAACTTGGGAAAAATCACCTACCTTCTGGATGCTTATCTTTTCCTCCTGGTGAACTCTGATAACCCTCACACCTGTTCTACCTGTTCACAGAATTTTCAACAAGATCAATGAAATAATGCATGTAAAATACTCTGTAAGTTAAAAAAATCGAACAAATATTAGTTTTCTAATAATCATATACTTTCTATTATAGTTGCAATAAAAATAATTATGATTATAACTTGAACAAATAATTTACACTGTCTGGTATCTTTGACAATGAGAGTTTGAACTAGAAGAGTTTTAAGGAGCCTCCACGCCTAGCATTCTAAATTGATTTATGGCTAGAATTAAATATTGAGAAATAAGGGTGACATTTATTACTTTGGGCCCTGCAGCAATAGTGACAATCATAATAGTTCTGAGTTATGGTGAAAATTGAAACAAGTAAAAGTAACCTATCTAATACTAGGTTGGGCTAAAAGAATTTATTTCAATAGCTATTGTTATGAGTTTAAATCACTTCATGCTGAGAAATGAATCAAGAAAGCTTGGAATGAATTGGCCAAGTGCCTCTAAGTGAGTATGAGAGAAGGTATTTAAAGATAATACTAAATGAAGTATAAGAAGATGAACAAATTTTAACAGAACTGCTTATTTAGTGATGCCAGAACTTCTGGGAATATTAAAACATTGGGTGAGACAATATTCTTTATCCAGCTGTTAATAACTGGAAAATTAACTAGATTTTCCACCATGGTCAGAAATGGAGAATAATCAGTACCGAGAACAAACCTTTTGACCTATTCACAAGAAAAAAATGTTCACCTTCAAATGAGTTTTGGAGCCTAATTATGAAACCCAATGGAAATGTGATATCTCTGAGCAGTCCATCAAAGCTACTCTGTAAAAAGCCCTGCTTTACCAAATTTGTTCAAAGATGACCAACTCTGGTTCTATTCACCCATATATGATAATATTGAAATACAAACACAACAAACAAGGAATCTTAGACAAAGTGCTTCACAGTAAGGACTCTGGAGGAAGCTTGTCTTGGTTCAAATCCTTTCTCTACAACTTCCTGGCTATGTGACTTCCATTACACCGTCTGTAAAATGTCAGTAATAATAACAAAATTCTCATACAACTTTTCACAGAATTGGATGAGTGAATGAATGTAACGTACTTAGCACAGAGTACCTCTCCTCCGCTCAGAAATGCTTAGCTACTACAATCATGTGTTGGGGGAAATGTATGTGGGTATCTGAGAATTCTGTTATTCATAACCCTAAAAAGTCAGAATTTTCTATTTTCCATTTACATATCCTAAATTTGCCTTCTGAGGACTTTGAATCACAAAAGATTATTGGTGATAAAATTTGACAAATTTATTCGGTAGCTGTCTCTGTGGCCTAAAATCACAGTAACTTTGTCTTAGAATATTTTATTACAGTTCATAAGTGACCTATTCTTTATTTTTACTTCTATGTTCTTATATCCAATCATATTTTCCAGAACTTTCCCTATGATCTGGTTTGAATTATTATTTTTTTCTTTAGATGCACAAGATTTTCTCTTTCTTGAAACTTTTGTTTCTTCTCCTAATTGCAAAGTTCTTTAGCTAATTTCTCAGTGCTTGTGCCATTATTTTAAAAGCATCATTTATTAGTAATGTTTATGTTCACAAATAAATTATGTTTTCCCTATTAAGTTGTTAATGAAAATGAAACACTGAGACACTGTGAGAGATGCCAAATGTAATGTTATCCAACCACACCCAACCAAATTCCCCGAATTTTTGTTTATCATCATCATATGATTTCAGAGTCAGAGGCTTTAAAACTCTAAGGGACCATAGCAGTCATTTACTGCAACCTTCTCATTTTTTCATCAGAATTTCAAAGCCTGCATTAGTTACATAAATTACTAAGTGAACTGGGATTATATACCAAATCCACTGAACCCTGAATCATCTCTGATAAAAGACACCAGTAATTTAATCACAGAGTGAAATGCCATAAGATATGGCAAGTAATTTATTCAGTAGGAAACAGTTCATTTAATACAGATCATATACTACATTATTCTCTAGGTTTAATATTTCTGATGTTCTGGTAATGTGTTAGTTTACAAATCAGGTTGAATTTTTGAACTGATAAACACGCAGACAAAATCAGCAGCTTCACTTGTTTGTCAAATGCAGCTGAGAGATGTTTTAGAGGCATGTTTTCTGGAGGAGGAAAATAAGAAAGGAAAAATTCCAAAGGGAGAAAATGTTCTGAAGTCCTAATAATGAAGCATCTTACTGCTGACATAAATTTTCCTTTATGTCATCATGAAGGATCATGAAGGCATCAATATCAGAGTCCAAGATTTTAATCTCTCCTTTTCCATGTTAATCATTCATTGATATAGCATTTGAAATATCATTTATTTTTCAAAGAAAAATCTTCCAATACCAGATTATTTGAAAGCCTATGAATCATGACAATTAATGTAATGAGAGTTTCTAGCTATGTTTTTAATTCAACATTCTTCATATTTCTCAAGTTAGATAATTTTATTAAAAAATCCAACATGATCTTAAATATTTATTTTATCTAGTCAAAATTTTTGACTTATGTGTTGTACGTGTTTATATTTAAATTTTTTAAATTATATTAAAAACTTTACTTGCAAGTAACTTTAGACTTTAGACCAGAATTTTTATGCAGCACCAAGTAAAACTCTGATCCGAAAACTGTATGCAACTTATTTATTAGACTTGACATGTATAAGTCACAAACAAGATGTAAATAATCATTTCTATCAGAAATCTTTGTCTTGGGTCTAAGGTCTTTGGTTGTACTTTAACTTTTTGTTCACATTTTACTGCAGGAAAAGAAAAATTCTGATCATCGTGATATGCTCTGAGCATAATACCAATATTCCTGTAGAAATTGGGCATGTTGGTCATGTAGGTCCATATTTGAGAACTTGTCAAGTTGGAACATGGTTTCTGTATTTCCATGACCTTTGAGGAATAAGCAGTCCCTCTCCCTACCTATTTTCATCTTTGACATCACCATGAAGATAGTTTTCTTAATAGAAAATGTCTAGGAGATCTTCAGGTGAACCTTATGTCAGATTCTAGTCCCACTCAATGTGCCCTCCAGCTGAAGGTGACTTGACTTAACCTCTTTTCTTTCCAGATTTCTTTGGTTACTATGGATTCCATAACTTTTACCTTGTCTGCTTGGCTTGACAACTTCTTATCTATTGTCACTTCTTTTATTACTATAATTCTCTGGCTTTCCTGGTTTCGATAACTTGAAGGCGATGTCCACTGTGCCTTTGTACCTCTTGCAATGATGAGAATGACAATCACCTTAGTTTCTATTTTATTTTAAGTACAGAGTTCACATTTTGCTAGACAAGCAAGCAGGAAGGACCCCTCACTTAGAAATAAAATAAATTGAGCTGGATATATGTATTATAAGTTAATAGGAAGACTATTTGTTCAAATTCTTACAAGACAATAGTGTGACCATAACATGAGTGTCACTCTTTCTTACTTTTACTGGGAATTCATTTACCCAACAGGCAAATGTAATGAATCTGGTTTGAACTTGGAACATGGCTATGCTTGAGCTAAAGGAAAACAAGACCATACTAGATCCTAGTCACATTCTACAATATAGACCTGGATAACAGGTCAACAGGGGTGCTGTGTTTTTACGGATGAGTCTGAGGAGCTTGATTAAGAAAAATAAATAAATAACAGTGCAAAATTATTTTTAAAAAACATTTACTTTGCTGACTAAGGAATTTTTTTAAGTTACAATAGAATTATTTTTCAAATTCTTATGAAGCTTCCTTAAATGTTAATCTCACATATACTTTTGAACTGCACTTAAACTGTACTAGCAGACATGAACAGATCCAGTGCTCCTACCAGATTAGCTCAGAAGTCTCATGGACCTGAAAGGGACGTGTTTTCCTCTGAAAGGTGGTGTGGTGTAAAGGGAAATGCCGAGTTTGGTTGGAAATTAGACATTCCTGGGTTCCCAATTTGTGTCTGTCGCTTACTGGCTGTGTAGTCTTGGGCATGTGGCATAAGTCATGACATTTCAGCTACAAAATGAGGGCAATAATACCTACTTTTCAGAGCTGGTGTGAAATCGAAAGAGGAAAAAAAGGTGTGCAATACATAACAGAACTAAAAAAAAGGGTTATATTTTTGTGATTATACCCCTGCAGTTGAAAAACATGAGGTATAAAAATACTGTGGTAGCTACTGAAGATGTGCAACGATGTAACAACGTAGCAGGCACAACTGATAAGTCTTAGCGTGAAAGACAAGACGTGTCAATATGACACCTCAGCTCTGTCAGTTCTGTCCTGAATGGAGGCATCTCTATCTACTGTTGCTTGGGAAGACCTTGATCTGCAAACTAAACCAAATCTCTCTTTTTACTTTGCTCGTGGCCAAATGCTGGTGTTTCTAGAACTCTGAAGGGATTAGATAACACAGTATAAATGGATGATACGTGACCGGTTTTTCTTTTTTTTTCTTTTTTGTAATGCAAATGACTGCCCTTTGATTGCTGAGACACCCATTTCAAAGAAGCATCTGCTTCAAAGATGGTTATCTCAATAAACAGATTATCAGGCACTTAACTAGATACAGCCAGGCTGCCCCTCCCCTTGCTGAGGCTCCTTTGTTTTAGAGATGTAGGTTTATGTCAATAATTGACCATTTGAGTGACTTGTTTTTTCTCATTCCATTCTTTATTCTTTTACTCTTATGTTTTAAATCCACCAATAAAGACTGAGCTTGAGAAACCCTAAGATCCCAACCCTCAACCCCTCAAAAAGCAGAAACTCCCTCTCTTTACCTGCAACCTCCCTGAGTGGCCCCAGTGTGCCGTGTAATTTTCTGGCCCTGTGAGTAAGAAACCTTTATTTTCTCACAGTTTCTTGATGGTTATTGCTGAAGAGGGTCTTGCAATCATAATAAGAACCACAATGGCCATGCCAACCACAACATTGGTTATCGATTGGCTGAGACTGGCACAAAACATGTCTGACTTTTATCTTAGTTTACTTTTCACCCATTGCATTGCGAGGTGGTTTAGGTCCAATCACTTCTCTCCCTAGCAAAGGGAAATCAGTACTATTAGTAAAGAAAAATACTAATAAGCCAACCACACACATTTTTGGTTTGCAGGGCTTCATTAGCCTTCAGATAATAATGTGACACGTCCCATCAATGACAGGTAAACACATTTCTACGCCACTAGGCAGGATTACACTTCGGTCTCCAATGGTAGGTTTTGTTGCACTTTACAGGGGTTGAGTATGCAAAAGTCTTTCTTCCCTTCTAGGCAGTGATGTCCACAAAGTTCTCAGCACTTATAGGATACAATAATAGGCATGGTAAGCAATCACAATAAAGCCAGGGTTTAACAAATGAACAAACAGATATCCAGCAGTGGCAGTTTAGACAGAATCATCCAAATCTTCACATTTTGAGAACTCACTAGTGAGACAGAGAGTATCATAAACACTGAGAGTGGGAGAAGAGAATCTCTAGCTGAAATACCATTGTCAAAATTAGGGAGATAACACATACTGAGCATAGTTCTTGAAGGATGAATGTGCTATGGGGAAATGACATTGAAGGAATGGGGTGCTCATGAAGAAGGATGCTGTGAAGAAGGACGCTTCTGTGAAGTCAGCCAACAGGTGGATGGAAAGTCAGCAGCCCCAAGAAACGGGAGTTCAAGGGACCCAAGGGAAGGGGAGGGAGGGAAGATAAGTCTGGAAAAGTGGATTAGTGAAAGAAGAGGCTCCTATTGCTTATTCAGAGACGCAAAAGAAAAAAATCACAAAAGATTTCCCTCCAGAGAAAATATAATTTATAAACAAATGAGAAAGTGGCTTAAATTTCCAAAAACCCAAATGAGAGCCAGTGAGGTACCAAATTTTTTAAATTAATGTGTTTTTTTTAAATGAAAAAAAAATTTCATGTTACTGATGGATTTATGTTGATATTTTTTCATGGTTTCAAAGAGAGGATTGGGCTTATTTTGTAAAAGAACAAACAGAAAATGTGGAGACATGTCATGGAAACAGCAATGAAAAGACAGACAAGGGGGTAAGTGGTAAATTTAAAAACGCAATTAGCAGGGTTTGAGGCTGTTAAACATACACGAAAAGAAACTGCTTGGCAGCACTGTTATATTTTGGCCTCACATATAAAAGTATTATTAAAATATTTGCAAATCCGTCAAATACACTCTTGAACAATTTTTTAACTTGTTTTTGTCTATAATGCAATTGCCAGTAGACAAAAGATGACTTAACCTAACAAGGCTTCAGTTAGATTGCTGGGTATACTGTTTGTCATATTAAATAGCAGAATTTCCCCCAATTTAAGAGGGGAGACAATTTACAATAAACTCCAGCATTTTTTTCCACTATAAAAACCATGATTTCTTGCTTGTCACCACTTGTCATAAATCAGCTACTTTTCTAAGTAGTGATAAAACTCCCTTTGGAATGGAGACATTGTAAATTGTAATGTACCACTGCTGACAGGAGAGATTTTTATAAAACCCAGTTATTGTACATACACAAAACAATATCAAGGCATGAGAAGGACTTGTAAACTCAAAGCGCTATTTATTTCCATGGGATCTGTGTCATATTTATGCTAATTAAAAATTCTTTCTACTTGGAGAGGAAAAAAAAAACAACAACCTCCAGGAATGTGCTTTCTGAACAAAGAATAAAAATAAAAATAATTACTACCATAGTTTATCAATTTCTTTTCTCTGTTGATAAATGATTCACTGTCTGTTACTTTTTGTAAGTGTTTAAAAGAGAACCAAGGCTTGAGTTGTCTGAAAAGGAAAATTCCATGACCTGAGACAGAACTGAGTAATAAAAACAAGAGACAGTGAACTTGCCTTAAAAATGAAGGGTATAAAGCAACAATAAGACACAAGTAAGACAGCAACAATTCTTCCTCTATATCGTGCATCATGAGAAGTATTTCACTGGCCACTTAATATGAATCCTTGGTAAAGGAAACCAAAAATCCACAGAATAGCCTGAGACTCATCACTGAAAAAATCAAGAAGGCCTATGGTGTAGGTGGGAAGCAGAATGCTACAGAAATTTTCAGGTGGTATTGTTTTTGTTGTTTTCCAAGCATTTTTAAAACAATATTTCAGTTATAGCTTTCATAAGGCACAAAAAGTTTTATTCAAAGAGTGGCATTTCTAAGGTTTTATTACATAAGTGAAATTTGGTGTGATGCTATATGAAAATAATCTTACAAAATTAAACTCCATAAGAAGAGTTGAAGTCCAATAGGCTTTTTATTTTGGGGCTTGAAATTGTAAAAGACAAAGATAAACCCAGGAAAGAAAGAATGACTTTTAGAATCAGAATACATGGTAAGTCTTAGAACAGAAGGGGACTATAGCTTGCATAGCCCAACTGTCCACCCAGTGAGGAATGTTCTCTAGATCAATGCTTTAACGTGCACAGAAGTCACCTGAGGATGCTGTTAAAATGTACATTGTTAAAATGCAGGTTTGGGGTAAAGCCTGCATTTCTAATAAGCTCCCAGGCTATACCAATTATAATCTTCTGTGGGCCTCAGTATATGCAAGAATTATCTTACTAGTCTATTGTGAACACTTTCCACAGCATGCACTCATTATTTCAAGAAGGAATTTCCATTTGGGGGCCATCAAACTGTTTTTCCTTTCATTAAATTAAAATTTGTCTTTCAGTATCTTCCATCCATTGATTCTAGTTCCAGCCTCCAGAATCACAATTCCCAAATCTAATTTCTCTTTTACGTAAAAGAGACAAGTCAAGGAATGTATCCCCCTTGAGTCTTTTCTCTTCTAGAAGATTACATCTCCAATACAATCATGGTTTTGAATCCTTCCTGACATTTTGTTTGCTTTATACTGGATATGTTTCAAGCTGTCACGTCCATCTAAAACTGAGGTCCCAGGCCAAGAACACAAGACTCCAGTCCAGATTAGATTGATGGTCATTATGCTTCTATGATCTTATATTTCCGTAAGACACATTGACTATGTCTAAGTTTCAGTAAAACTCAGGGACTCAGCCCAAAACCACTGCCTCTGGTTAATAATTCCCCAGAAAACAGCCCCCACTGAAATGGAAATAATTAAATAGTTAACCTCCTCCTTTTATTTTTTTTTAAATTTATTTTGGAACGTGGTGAATTCTCATGAATTTTCTTTTTCACTGGCTTCGTCACCTGGTTCCCAACCTCATTCTCTCCCTTTCTCTGTCATCACTCTCACACTGTGGTCTCACACGTCTTAAAACTATTGAACTCTAGTGACCCCCATCTCCACTCCAACACAGCCATTTATTGGCATGTCCACACCCTGTTTGTGTCATCCCTTTAATGGCTTCTCTTCAAGTTTTCAGATTCTGACCAGTGCTTCAACCTGAATACCAAATGCTCCTCCGTTATGCACGCAGAACCTAATTGGTATCTTTATTGTGGTCCTCATGACTTTGATCTCTCCATGCTCTGGTAGTTCATCAAGCCCATCAGATTTCACTTTTCTCTCAACCCAGTGTGCAACTGTTCAAACAATTTGAGGAGGCTCTTGCAATTTTATCTGTAATGCTTCCTGCAGCACTCACACTTATTTTTCCCAATCCCAGCCCTGGGAAATCCTCATTATCTGTTTTCTTCACTCTTGTCTGTACAAAAGTATGTGGTTAGAGGAGGAAAAAAAAGTCTGTCAATGTACTGATTTCATTAGAAATGCAACTGATTCAAACTTTGCTTTTGACTCTGTATTTCACTCCCTATAGCAACAGATCCAAACCTTCTTCAACATCTTGAAGTCCCCAGCCCTCCCTGGAATCATAAATTTTAAGGGATGAACAGATGATCTCACTGACAATTCGCTGAAATGATCAAGACCACCTGGCATATGACCTCGCAGCTTCCTCGCTCTCCTAAGAGTGTCTTCGTACTTTTGCAAACCTTTTCCTCTTCCACGCTAACCTCCTCAGAGGAAGACTCTCCCTTTTATAAATGTCAAAGTTAAAATGGCTTACACGTTCCTACTTAACACTTTCCTGCCTAGAGCAAGCTGTTGTTTTTATCAGTTACACATTCAACCGGTCTCCCTACTGGATTTTTTACTCTTTACTTATAAACATGCTCAAATTTTCTTATCCTTCTTCTAACTAGCTTTCTCTTAAGCCTTGTATCTTTTTTGCTTTCATTGATAAACTTGGTGAAATAAGCCAGTCCTCCCTGCCTCCACTTTGACCAAATACTCCCTTTGTGAGCCCTTGTAATTGGATTCTCCCTCACCTTCCTCGCTACTACCATCTCACCCACTGAAAGTAATGAACTGAAAGTCACCTCCGATCAAGTTGAATAACATTTTCTCAGTTAAGCTCCTTCTTTCCCCTTGTCAAACATTTTATGTTACTGATTTCCTGTTCTTTCTTAAAACTGTTTTTTCCCCTGAATTCCATTACATTGTATTATTCTGACTCTATTAACCCTCTGCTCCTGTGTCCAATTAATTAAAAAATCTATTATATAGCAGATGATTTTTTTTCCTCTTTCACTTCTTATGTAAGGCTACATTTCCGGCCATCTTCTATGACTGTCCATTAGTGACCAACCACCCAGATGGTGAGATGTTGACAGCCACATCTATATTTTCAGCCCGTCAGAGACATAAGGGAATCAGTCTACCGCAATAATTCTATGTGAAAATTCTACAGATACTTCAACCTATCCAAATTTTTCCTAATAAAATTCCCATTAAATCTACCTTTCCTCCTATAATTTCAATCTTGATTGTGAACATCACCATCAGTCTAGCATCCTAAGTCATCTTATATATGACTTAGATATAACATGTAATTATTGGTATTCTATTTCCTCACCATCTCTCAAACCTATTAGTCAATTTACTCTCTACTTCTCTTTTCACTGCTTTAGTCTAGGTTTTTAATCAGTTCTTGGAAGGTATATTACAATAACCTCCTAACAGATTTCTAACCTACCATATTTCTAGTCATCTCTTTTAAAATTTTTATTTCATTTATTCTTTAAAAAAGACACAAATAAACTTATATACGAAAAAGAAATGGACTCACATAGAAAACAAACTGTGTTTTGTAGATAAATTCATTAGTGTCTTTTTTTTTTTTTTTTTTAAGATTCCACATATGAGTGATATCATATGGTATTTTTCTTTCTCTTTCTGGCTTACTTCACTTAGAATAACAATCTCCAGGTCCATCCATGTGGCTGTAAATGGCATTATTTTATTCTTTTTTTTCTGGCTGAGTAGTGTTCTATTGTATAAATATACCACAACTCCTTTATCCAATCATCTATTGATGTACATTTAGGTTGTTTCCATGTCTCAGCTATTGTACATAATGCTGCTATGAACATTGGGGCACATGTATCTTTTCAAATTAGAGTTGGATGAGAAATTTAGAGTAGTAACAATAACAATAATATTTGTATGCATCTCTGGAGTAGCTTTCCTAGCCTCAATGTGCTTTCACATACATCCTCTCATTTTAACTTTTATCCAGTGCCCTCATTTTACAATGAGACAACTGAAGTGGTGAGAATTAATTAGAAGGGTCACAAAGCTAATTCAAGATTGACAAAAAAAGATTAACACAAATGTAAAAATATTTTTTAAGTTTTAATTTTTGTTTCACTTAAATCAATTTATTTGTACAGGAATTTTTTTTTTTCATATCTGCACACCTTCAGTGACATCTTGGAAGAGTTTTTCTTTAATATTTTGGGACAGCTACTGCTTTTCAAAAAACATTGACTTTTGATTAGAAACAAGAAGTCACACTATTCCACCAGATTTGTAACAGTTCATGTATTATAAGTTCTGACTATGGGCCAAGCATGGCTTTTTACATGAATTACCCCATGTAAGCACAGTATATATAGTAGTTAGAATCTGGTTCATTTATTGGGCAAACTTGGGTTTGAATTCAGCTTCAGCATTTACGCACAGGAGGCCTTTTGATGAGTCAGTCAAACCCATTAATCTTCATTTTCCTAATCTGAAAATTGGGAGGAACACTTGACCTCTCCTCACTGAATTGTCCTAAATCAAGGGAAAGTGGTACCTGAAACCTTTAAAAGAGGATGTGAATCTTAGTGTGTGTTCCATTTGGGTGTATGCTTTTTGGACATGAAACACTATTTAATACAGTTGCCTCATTTAAAACTAGAGGTTTATTCCCCATTTCAAACACTATATTTTGTCTTTGTAAGTAATTTTGGACAGTGTTCTTTGGGATCAAAGAATGGCTAACAACACTGTCCTGAGGGCACCACAAAGGTGTTCTTCCCCTTAAAGTAAACGCCCCTTCCAAATCGAGAATAATCAGACATACGCAGACAATTCCCTAAAAATCTCCTGCCTCCACAATGAACACAATGCCCCACGCACTGGGGAAAGCCAAATCTCTGCAAACATTTCTCTGTCATTGACAAGAACTGCTAAGACCTGGTCTCAAAGGTTCTGTTGAGCGGGCAAGTTGTCATGCAGTTATTGTTTGTTTGGAAAGGACCCTTAAGAACGAAGACTTTATGATGTCTAAATAGAGACCTCATTTAACTTGATCTCTTGTGTTGAATACTTCAGGACAAAGACTTTATGATGTCTAAATAGAGACCTCATTTAACTTGATCTCTTGTGTTGAATACTTCAGGAATAAATGTTTGAAAATTTTCCATTGGTTTGCATGTCTTGCTTGTTCACATATTTTGCAAACTGAAAGAGAAAAACTAAATCATGATAATGGCCGTCTTCATGCATGGCTGAGAAGAGGGAACAAACAGTCCACTAACTACTGTCATCAGGGGCATGATGTGAACACCACTGGGGGAGATGATAATAAAAAGGAAAATATAGGTGCTTAAAGCCCAGATGAAAAATAGAGTAAAATGGACCTAAAAAACCTATGAGCTCATAATCATAGAGAAAAAATTCAAGCTCAAATATATGTGAAAAAATATCAGGGTCTGGAAAGTGGGGGAAAAATGATCTTAACATGAAGTGATTGTGTGACTAAAAGGAAAACAGCGTATTCAGATGATTTTAAGTCAGATCTAAAAGTAGTGTGATAAAATTGTGCAAGAAAAGTTTGGTCAGACTCTCAGAAAAACATTTCCTAGCAGCAAAATCTATTAAGGCGTGAAACAATTTCCCAGGAGAATAGAAGTCCCTTCATCTGATTATTTTAAAATTAGGCCAGACAAACCACTGGGAAATGACTGGTCCGAGGTTTACTCCATCCCAAGCTGGCAGAGAAAGGCCGGCGTGATGATCTAATATGCTGATCCACCGCATAGTCCTACACTGGTATTAAATATGACTAACCACTTGTTTTGTTCATATCCCCATTTGCCTCCCAGAAACTGAAGCTGGCAAATCCATATTCTAAAACTATTTAACACATGGAATGTATTAAGTTTGTGCTCCAGAAAGAGCACTTTATCAGGCACCGAGGCACAGACATCCTCTGATGGCAAAGACAACTAAATAAAGGATGCAGTGAAGGAAAGCCAGAACTCCCTCCTACAACCACTACCACAGCCCTGAGTCAGGTCCAAACACCTTAATGCAGTTAATGAGGTGCTGCATTGGCAAAAGTTCACATACTTCAAAAGCTCCCACCTCCACTTTTCCCTGACATTCACCATAGCCATTCTCATCTTTCCTCCCCTCAAGTATTCAATGCCCTCTGATCATTCATCCTGTTAACTCTTCTTGGGGTACCTGCCACTCCTCCATACGCTTTTTGCAAGACAAACTTCTGCTGTTGACATAGTCAGCACTTCCTATGGAGTGTTTACACCGAATCACCAGGTATAAATGAGGCACCTGTCTCATAGTCTCCCATAGTTCCTTTCTCTGATCAAAACACTTCTCTATGTTATATTGCAATTATCCATTTTCTTGTCTCAGTCTCTAGATTGTAGTTTATAAGATCACATGTCACTGTTCTCTTGTCTACTATTTATCAACTTCTAGCTTCAGTGTCTGACATAGAAGAATCCTAAAAGCATTTCCTGAAGGCATGGAGATAAGTTATCTATTGCCACAATAATTTCATGTAACAAACTACCCTAAAAATGTGTGGCTTGCAGCAATCATTGACTCACACTCTTGTGCCTGCTGGTCAGCTGGAAGTTGGCTGACTAAACAGCTGGATTTGGTTAAAGCTGGAACCAAGCTGCAGATTGGAATTCTGTCCCATGTGTTTCTAATACTCTTTGGATCAATGGGCCAGCCAGGATATGTTCTTCTAATTGAAGTGGCAGAAATAAAAGAGGAGGCATCAGTGTGTAATGCTGTTAAAGCCTAGATTTGGAATTGCTGTTGTCATCTGTACTCATATTCCAGTGACCAAAGCAATCACAGGACGGAATCCAACATAGTGGGGCAGAGAAATATACTCCATTGCTAGCTAGTCAGAGAAAGTCTGAGGTCACATGACAGAGAGAAAGCTAGTGACGGGCTTGAAACAACAACAATCAAATCTTCCACAATATGAATAAATAACTGTCATACAATTACAATTCTAATTATATTCTTGGTTGAATAGCAGCTTCTTCTTCTTGATTTTAATAAACAAGAGTGTTTGCCCAGTAAAAAAAATCAATATTCTCTGATATATTTTTATGGAGACCAATTGATTATATATATATATATGAAATACCTGGGAATAGAGGGTTATCTATAATGCAAGGTAGTTATAAGTCCTTACCAAAGTGTTATATTCTATTAATAATCATTGCTCTGTTTTAGTTCTTTTGTGACACAAATTTTACATGCCTTTGAATTATACTTTTGCAAAAGCCCGAGTATACCTTGAAATTTGTTTTTATATCATTCAGAGGAAGAAAAGAAGGAAATTTAGCTAATCAGTTTACTTTTTTTAGAAAGTTGAGCCACTAATTACTAAATTGAATATCTTTAACGTATTTGTTAATAGGGTGATTCTGGGGCTTTATATGATAACACTAAAAAAAAAAAAAAAAAAAAAACTCTGGAGATTGCTTTCAAGATTGCTCTGTAGAAGACACTAGATGGGGATATGTTTCAATGGCAAGACCACTGGTCCTCACTGGTTTCATTCTAGAGTAAACTTATGAGATTAATTACATGATCTTTGGAAACACACACTTGATGTCATCTTCTGCTTACTAATGGTGTGGCCAAGGTCAAGCTATTCAACCTCTCTAAGTCTGGGAAGATAATTGCACAATCTACCTCTTATCATTGTGAGGGTTCAATGATAATCAAAGAGAGTAAAGAGGAAGACTCATGCCCTCTTCATCACTTCTCTTCTAGCACTTAGTGGAGTACTTGGATAACAGTGTACCCGTAGGTAATAGTCACTGAAGATATGAATGGGTGGCTATGGAGTCAGCAGTTTTCCAGATTTATGTAGGGTTTAGGCCTGACAGTTTTCCTCAGATTTATGTTGAAGATCCATTGAAGTTTCCAGTTAGGTTGATCTTATATTTTATCTTCTAAATAGTGACATTTTTTTAGAGAGAAAGAGAGAGCTATTAATAATCATAATGGGACAGTAGTCATAAAGCAGACCATTCCAGGCAATCAAGATATTCTGGAAACCCTAGTTCTAGGAAATACAGAGTATTTCTATAAGCTGTAATTATTTCATTCTCAGGTGTCAACTCAAATTCAATGAACCTCAAATATTGTTTGTTCTGCCCTCTCACAATGTTATATAATAAACAGATCTTTATTATTCACATATGAATTGTATTAGTCTGAGTCTTAAATCCCAGAAACTTCTACAAAAACATTTTGATTTTCTGTATAACTTGATTGTTATGGGCTGAACTGTGTCTACTTAAGATTCACCTTTTGAAGCCCTAACCCCCAGAACCTCAGAATGTTTCTGTATTTGGAGATGAAATCTTTAAAGAGGTACAATAAGGCTGAATGTGTGGGCCATCATCCAATGTGACTGGTCTCTTTATAGGAGGAAATTAGGACACAGACAGACAGAGGGGAGGCCATGTGAAGACAAAGGGAGAAGACAGCCATCTACAAACCAAGGGAAAAGACTTGAGAAGAAACCACACTGCCAACACCTTGATCTTGGATGTTCAGCCTCTGGAACTGTGACAAATGCATTTCTGTTGTTTAAGCCACCCAGTCTGTGGCACTTTGTGATGGCAGCCCTAGCAAACTAATATAATGATAAATATTCATTATATGTCTGTATTTCTTTCCCAGTCACAAAACCCATGGCTGCAACAGATCATTCTTGAATTACTACAGAACTTTTCCGATAGACTTCCTTTAAACAATTTCTTTCTCTCTGATACATTCTTTGTATAATACACTCACTTTCTTCTTTCTAAAAACACCCATCATTTCTACCATCCCTGAAAAACTTCCCCAAGATCAACTTATGACTCTTCAGACAAAACTTCAAAGATTCTGGCAGCGAATTCAATTTTCCTTCTCAAAAGTATTTTTTATTATGTTTCATGTTGCATTATGTATATTGTTTAGCACAAGCTCTGTCCCATGCACTATGAATATCATGTTTGTACCACCTGTATTTTCTGGCTCTATCACTTACTTCTGGTATACCTACTTGGATTTTTTTTTTTTCATTTTACCAATTTTATTAGAATATTTTACTATTCTGTACTATACACTATAAAAGTATGAAAAAAAAGGCTTGATTGGGAAAAAACAATACATACATTGTGTTTTCATTGCCTCTAGAGGATGAAGAAATATGCCCATAAACTTTTTGTTACCTGTAGTTCCCTACAATAACTATCAGAGCATTTAGTAAAAGGAACTTTATATCAGAGTCAGAATTTAAGGGCTGGTAATTCTTCTAGAAATGTTTGCTGAATGGTGCTCAGAGGATTATCAGATGTCAGTTTAAAACTTCCTCTGGGAGCCCAAAGTAATTTAGATTGTATGCAAAAGTATATGAAATTCCTCACGCAAACAGAACAATATTGAGACAAATAGAGTTAGCATATTATTTTTCTAGCCTGGTTTAAGAAGGGTTTAATGGCCAGCAATAAAGATGCAAAACATTAGCTGGAAAATAAAGGGATGATTTGTTACTCTTCTTTGATGTTATTGTACATGTAGAAAACCCACAAAACAATCATAAATTGTTAGAATTAATGAGTTTATCACATTTTATAGATACAAAGTTAATATACCAAAGTTGAATATATCCCAAAGTTGAATATATACCTATGCATCGTTTACTAACCAATAACTGATTAGTATCAGTAGAATTTTAAAGTTCCATTAGTAATAACATGAGCATAAAGTGCTTAGAAATAAATCAGATAAACAATGTACATTTATGGAGAAGATTAAATAATTAACTAGATTATGATAAAAAGAAACCTAAATAAATGAAGAGTTAGGCTATTCATGAAAGAAAAATTCACTATTGCAATCAACTGATTCAATGACAAGCCAATTGGAGTTGGAATGGGCTGTTGGTAGAAATGAACTCAATTTTGAACAAAAGGTCAAAAATATCCAAGGCTTTTGAAGAAGCATGAGTTGAGGGAGCTTAACATACCAGGTAGGTGGGCAGGGCCAGAAAAATGGAAAGTAGAGCAGAGATTCTAGAAATAAACTCATGTGTATAATAATATTTTAACTTGTGACAGACGAGAAAGGGTAGATGTTTTAACAAATGATGTTTGGACAATTGTTTGTCCATGTACAAAAATATTTCTGTCTATCTGTGTCTATCTGTCTTTAGATATTTATATCTATGTCTCTACTTACACTATATTTATATTATGACTGGATACCTCCCCCATATCATACATTAAAATGAATTCCAAGTTTATGAAAGCCTTATATATATAAGACAAAAAAGAAAATCTTAATGGAGATTATGGCAAAGTCACTTTATGACTTAAGAACAGAGGCATTTTTAAACAAAGCACAAAAAGCATACCGCAAAGTAAAAGACTAATCAATTCAACTAAATATATTTTATTAAAAGTTACCCTAACAAGTGAAAGACAAGTTAAAAGGGAAAGACATTATTTGCAAAACTTATAAGTGAGAGTTCATAAAGAATATATAAAGAATTTTAAAATACATGATGACCCTAATAGAACAATAGGAACATTAAAAATGAATGGAAGGAAAGATAGTGAAAGACTTGAACAGATATTTAACAGAAGAAGAAATGGAATTGGCCCAGAAACACATGAAAAGAAAATCAAACTCACTTGAGATGGCATGGTGCTTCAGGTCTCTGATGGCGCCAGAGAAGTGCTCAGAAGAAATAAACAAGAAGGAAAGAGGAAATCTCAATCCTAAACATTCCTTGAAGGACAAAGCATACAATATCACAGATTACAAAGAGCTACAAATGAAAAGTTTATAAGATGGTTTATAAAAGTTTATAAATTAAATAGCAAATATCAAATGAGTACAAAGATGAATTCACCATATTACAAAATTCTTTAAAAAATTACACACATAAAAATATTTAATTTAATTTTAAAAATTATACTGCAATAATTAGCATTTCTTTTAAATAAAGGAGAATTAATGAATGTGAAGGAAAATATCTTCTGATTTGAAAATTTTATATAAATTTCTAAAGCCCACAAATATTTTTTACAATTAATTTTCAGAACTCAAGATATTTCTAACAATTGGCAGTAGTAAGTCTTGTTTCTTTCAGGTAGGATTTCTTTCCTTTATCAACTTAATTTTATTTTCTGCAGCCTTTTATCAGACTGGCCTATGCAGGAGAGAGCAATATTTGAATCACAAAACATAACTATTTTTGCATCCTACAATGCAAAATTACTTTTTTATGGTGGAGGTTGGGGTAGAGAGCCTCATATCTTCTTCAGATTCTTGTCTGGACCACATTCTTCATTTGCCACATAAAATTGAAACCCTAATGTAGGCACTAGATTTTGGCATAGTATTAAAATACTGTGAAACTACCAATTAATATATTTAATATTTTATTTCTAACTCTATAAGCAACACTTCCACACTCAGTAGTCATATATAGATTGATATATGAACAAATGACCTGCCCAGGTATCACAAATGATGGGTCATTTGTATTCAGGAAGGAATTGTTTTCACTGTTAAAAATTGCTTTTTTCTGACACTTGTTTTCCTTTGTGATGAGCATAGATTCCCCCAAAATATAACATTTTCAAATTTTACATGCCAAATACTATTCTAAAACATGATAGGTATTTAGATATGGTATCTTTGCACAGGATTATTGTCTACATTTAGAGAATATGTAGCTATTTTAAATTTTTTATATTTTACATTTCAGTGCATTTTAAGCAGTTTAGAGCAGTTTTATTTTTATTTTTTAATTGAAGTATACTCAGTTACAAAATGTCAATTTCTGGTGTATGGTATAATGTTTCAGTCATACATATATATACATATATTCTTTTTCATTATAGGTTACTACAAGATACTGAGTATAGTTCCCTTGGCTGTACAGAAGAAATTGTTTTTTATCTATTTTATATATAGTAGTTAATATTTGCAATCCTCAAACTCTCAATTTATCCCTTTCCACCCTCTTCTCCTCTGGTAACCGTAAGATTGTTCACTATGTCTTCGAGTCTGTTTCTATTTTGTAGATGAGTTCATTAGTGTCTCTTTTTTCCTTTTTTTAGATTCCACATATAAGTGATATCATATGCTATTTTTCTTTCTCTTTCTGGGTTACTTCACTTAGAATGACGATCTCCAGTTCCATCCATGTTGCTGCAAATGGCATTATTTTATTCTTTTTTTATGGCTGAGTAGTGGAGCAGTTTAAGGTTCACAACAAAAGAGTGGAAGGTACAAAAATTTCTTATATACCTCTTTCCCTCTCACATGCACAGCCACTCCCATTATCAACATTTCCCACCAGAGTGGTACATTTATTAAAATTGGAACCCTTCTCATTCTCCAATGAGATCTTCTGAATACGATATTTCTTGCCTCAATACCCCTTACATATCTCCTCCTGTCAGCTGGAGTAATATTTCAATTCGTGTTCTCAAAATAAAGGAATCCCAATTTGCTTTGTTTTTCAAGGCATGGTATAAAATTAGCCAATTAATGTAAAGAGAATATAATATTACCTCCTTTTAGGGCAAAATTAGAAAAAAATAGCAAGAATGATAACTCATGTTGTTCAGTCTTGAGATGAAAAAGTCCTCTGTTCCCAATTTTAGATGTAGTTGTAAGTATATCCTACTTGGCTGGGATAAGAGTGATCTTGGAACATGACTGTGCATTCAGTTTCTTCATTACAAACAATAAATACACCAAATTGATGAAGAGACAAACTCAGGGATGAGTGAGGAGAAACCCACTTTGGAAAAGAAAAGAGAATGTGCTATTCTGACAGAAAAGATATAAACTTACAGGAAAAGGAAACAGTAGGGAGAGCTGGGGTTAAGAAATCAGATAATGAGGATCTGGTGAAAGTCCCAATCACTGTGGGGTGTATGGTTTAATATGAATTTCTACCTCCAAAATGTCAGTGCTCCTCAAGATTCAGTCTGTATTTGCTTACTCTTCGTTGAGTCTACCTGGGAAATTCAAATCACTTTCAGGTTTTTTTAGAATAAGGTTTATTGGTTTATTGAAGAGACTTACTCGTCCACATCCCCCAATGCCGCACATTTGTTCCCGCATCTTTTTGCAGGATTTCGCTGTTTTGATATTCTACTATTAAGTGCTTCTCAACTAATTATTTACTGATTTGTCCTTTTCATCTGGCCTTTCTTCTGAAGATTTTGACTCAGACAATCTAGGAAGGGAAGAACCTGAGAGTTGTTTATTTTTAAAATCTCCCCACTGAGAACCTCTTATATATAATCTGTGATCCACACTACCACCCATGAATCTCTCCTCCTTGTCCTGTTATATTTCTATGGTTCATAAATATTGAATAGTCTCTCTTTCTACAGAATAGGGGAGAATCAAGGTTGCACCCACAGCAGTCTGGCCTTTGCCTCCCTTTTCATCTTATGTTTTATTACCCTGTAGGGCATTTTTTATTTCAGCCCTCCTGATCAGAAACACACTTTACACAGTCTAGCATCCACACTTTATTCACATTTATCACCAGCCCTGAAATATCCTCCCCTTCCTTCTCCCATTACCTAAATTTTATCCAGCCTTTGGATTTTAAATAAAATCCATCCTGTCTGGTAAATCATTCTCAGACAGCCATGAACTGCAGTGATTCCTTCCTCCCTTTTCTGAACTCTCAATGCCCCTATATATTCTACTTCTAATTTGTCCCTCTCCATACATTGAGATGAATTATCCGGGTTTTTCTTTTTTTTTCCTCCAAAGCATGACTTTGATCTACCAAAATGACCTGTAAGAAAATGCTTTTGTCTTTCTCCAAATGCCTTGTATAGTACTTTGTACATAATACATTTGTAATAAGATGTCTATCTGTATATCTAGTCCTGGCTATGAAGTAACTGGTACCCCAGAGAACTATAAATAAAATAGTCACCCAGCCATCCTGAGTGTCAGAAAATGTGTGGTTTTTTGTTTTGTTTTGTTTTGTTTTGTTATTTTGTTTTGCCTCTCACTTGTCACTGAGTTGATCCTACCAACTTTTATCTACAGCTCCCTGGGAATGAGTTTCTGCCTTTACAGAGCTGCCATAGTCCCCATCAAAGGCTTAGACTGCTTGTGCTTTTTAACTGGATTATCTTGTCCACCTCTCATGGTCATAGACTCCTGGTTCTTGATTCTTTCTTGCACTTCTAGCTCCTTCTTATTTCTTTCTTTTAATTTTTTGAGTGTTTTTTATTGAAGTATAGTCAATTTACAATGTTGGGTTAACTTCTGGTGTACAGCATGTTTCAGTCATACATATATATGTATATATTTGTTTTCATATTCTTTTTCAGTATGGGTTACTAAAAGATATTGAATATAGTTCTCTGTAACTTGTTTATCTGTTATGTATATTAATTAGTATCTGCAAACCTCGAACGCCCAATTTGTCCCTTCCCACCCCCTTCCTCCTTGGTAACCGTAAGTTTGTTTTCTATGTCTGTGAGTCTGTCTCTGTTTTGTAAATAAGTTTGTCTTTTTTCAGATTCTACATATAAGTGATATCATATGGTATTTTTCTTTCTCTTTCTGACTTACTTCACTTAGAATGACATTCTCCAGGGTCATCCATGTTGCTGCAAATGGTATTATTTTATTCTTTTTTATGGCTGAGTAGTATTCCGTTGTATAAATATACTACAACTTCTTTATCCAGTCATCTGTCAATGGACATTTAGGTTGTTTCCATGTCTCAGCTATTGTAAATAGCACTGCTATGAACACTGAGGTGCATGAATCTTTTTGAATTAAAGTTCCCTCTAGAAATATGCCCAGAAATGGAATTACTGGATCATATAGTAAATCTTTTATCAGTCTTTTGAGGAATCTCCATACTGTTTTCTGTAAGAGCTGCACCAAACTACATTCCCATCAACAGCATAGGAGGGTTTCCTTTTCTCCACAGCCTCTCCAGCATTTATCATTTGTGGACTTTTTAATGATGGCCATTCTGACTGGTGTGAGGTGATACCTCATTGTAGTTTTGATTTTCATTTCTCTGCAAATAATTAGTGATACTGAGCATTTTTCATGTGCCTATTGTCCATTTGTATGTCTTCATTGGAGAATTGCTTGTTTAGGTCTTCAGCTCTATGCTCTTCTGATCCCAATATGCCAAAATGTTTTCAACCAATGGCTTAGAACTACCATCTTAAGAGGGCAAAAGGTAGTATTTGAGGTGGGGAGAAATTCTATGTTCAAATAAAATTGAAATTGCTGGTATAAACAAATTAGTGTCCTTTAACTCAGTGTTTTTAATATATGTATTGCACATCTTGTATAAGAGAATAAATCTGGTTGCATTTCTCAGAATTCTGCACAGCAGCTTGAAAACCCTTCCTGATTATTGTTTTAGAGAACTCCCAATCCTGGCCATTTCTTGCCTTCCCAACAGAGTGACTGATGATAAAGTGAAAATTCATACCTCGGCTAGGCTACATCAAATGTGATTCCATAAATAATCTTCTGCTTCCCTACCTAAATATAATTGACCCTTTAAAGCATATGGAAATTATTTCCATCTAAACAGCTTAATGAGTGTTATAATTGATTTAATGACTCACCATGGAAAATTAGGTCAACATCAGATTTTGAGAATCTACTGTGTGAAAAACACTATGAGATATGCCAGGAGTATAAGAAAAAATAGGACTCCACCCTTGGTCTTGAGGTGTTCACAAACTGCTTGGAGTGACAGTCTGATAAAAAAGGATGAAAGTATGATACATGTGGTTAATGCTATGTCCAAAGCAGCAACAGAAACCTGTTACTATGGAAATCCAACAGTCAGGATCTGGCCTACTGAGTATCTCAGTGATGGTCAGTGGATAGAAGAGATGATGTATGATAGGTTTCTTCTGGGGTTTCTGCTCAACCTATGGCCACCTCTGAAAATTGTCTCCAGCCCTGAGGGCTTCATTCCCAAAGCCACACGTACCATGAGATCAGTCCTTGTAATTGTTAATGGGATGGGCATGTGGTCTGACTGAGGAAATCAGCTTTGAACAGAGCTTTTCTAGTGCTTTGTTTGTGAACAGTAGATCCTTTTAGTTTAGTCATGCTAAGTTATCTGGAGATGGATCCACAATCTGGGTCAAAGAGAGCATTATGAAATGGTGCTGAGCCACAGAGGGAAATAACACCAAGAGACTAAATGACGTCAAAGAGTTAGAGACAAATAGGTTGCTGCTGTGAGTTAAATGTACATGCCCTCCCCAAATTTCACAGGTTGAAACCCTCATTCCAACTGTGATGGTATCTGGAGGTGAGCCCTTTGGGAGGTAATTAGGTCATAAAGGTGTAATCCTAATGAATGAGATTAGTGCTTTAATGAGAAGAGACACAAGAGAGATAATCTCTCTCTACCCTGTGAGGATACATAAAGAAAGGGGTCATCAACAAACCAGGAGGAAGGCCCTCACCATACATGAAATCTGCTGGCACCGTGATCTTGGACTTCTCAGCCTTCAGAACTGTGAAAAATAAATGTTTGTTATTTAAGCCACTCAGGCGATGGCAGTCTGTTGTTTACCAAACTGATCAATATGACTGACTTGAATTTTGATGGCTTTTAAATTCTCAGTACCATCTCTCACTAGCCCTGACAATACTTTCACCACTTAGATTCACCCCAAATGAATCTCTTGAGCATTTCTGTTCTTTGTAATTGAACAATCATTAACTAAGAAAGGCTATGTTGAATCAAATCGTACAGAAAAGAAGTTGAGATGAATTTGGGTTACAATGGAAAGAGGAACAGGAAGTGTGGCTAAGGTGAAGAAAGAGTCTAGGATGACAACAGTTTGTTAGCTATTGGATAAGCATGAGTAATCATCCTCTTATCCTTCTCCAGTTTCCCGAAGCATCTCCTCTGAAAGAGTCCGCCATTTAACAATGTGGTATTCAGATAGAAAATATTAAAGAACTCTAATTCCCTCACCTGAACTCCAACCCTGAATGAGTAGAGCTCAATATAGTATCACTTGATTCAAAACAATGCATAGGGCTAGATGACAATATGATTCCCTCTTCTGAAGCTCTGTTTCAGTTCTTTTCCTTTGTGAACCCAACCATAGCCATATTTATAGGATTGGGTACATCCCTTGGTTTCTCTCTCCTTTGGGCCCAACCAGCTGTCGAGCTCCTACTTGGAATATGTGGATTGAAAATTTGTATTTATTTATTTACATGTATGTAATTTATGTATGTATTTATAAAAAAATCTTTTTCCAGGAATTGGAACTTATTTAACGAGAATTATGTGCATTCCACCCTCTTTTACGTGGTAGAGTATTAAAATACAGCCTCAAATGTCAAAGTAGACCTCAATCCCATCACTCTATTCCCCTTGTAGCTCCAACTGTTTCATTCCTCAATACATCATAAAACCCAAGCACTTACTATATTTGCTCTTTTGATAAAAGGTGAAGTTCTTCTTTTAGCTTTGGGATTAAATAGATATTTAATAATAGAAAATTGTGTAAGGTTTTCATACCTCAGTCCCCAAATTTATAAAACCTGTGGGTAATTCATATTATCCAAAGATTGTCATAACAGTAGATTTTTCTATCCTTATCAATCCCAATTATATCATAATATACTTTTTCCTTCCTCTCTCAATATTTGTTCTCAAGTACTCATTTTACTGAGTGTGTCTTGCACAATATTTTAAAGCTGACATTTATTAATCACTTATTGAGAATTAGACACAGTTCTAAGCACTAAATATTATTAAATTATTTAGCTTTGTGAAGGCCCCATTTGCATCACTCTCCACATTTTATGCATGAGGAGACTGGGTGAGAGAAAGGCGTATTAAATTACTTTCATGGTGGTCAGGTAGTTAGGAAATAGATGAATCTAGATTCAAATTTTGACTGTTGGGTACTAGGGCATATGTGTCTGGCCATTATATCATACTGCTTCTCACTTCAACTGTTATCTCTCTTTCTTACTTTGTCTTGCTGCAAAGACATCACTTGCTAAATTGAAGAATTCTGAGATAGCAGAGGAAAGTTATGGAAGATTACAGAAGTAGAAAATGAATGATCAATGGTGTTCCAACTGCATGTATGTATGCATGCAGTTCTTCTGTAATTATTAACAAAACAGTAAAAAAAATATTGGGAGGTGTTCATCACCTTCATCATAAGTTCATTATTTTGATGAATTCATAAATTTAAAGGTGCACCTTAGTACTGTTGTACTGTTGTAATTTTGTTCCTTAAATTCCTTAAATTATAGTCTCATGCTTTTGCCCACCAAGACTAAATAGAAATGGGATAATAATTTCCCTCTCCAAGCTTGTAAATAAAAAATATTTTTATAAGCAAAACATTCAGACACCCAAACTCCACAAGCTGTGTTATGGTCTTGCAAACGGCATCATCTCCTGGTTGATATAATTGTACATTTCTGCCTGTATTTGTACATTTCTGTTTGCTCAAATAAAAATCAGCTGTAGGAGATTTAAGAAATCTCTAGTTCTGAAAGGTTATATTTCTAAATTTGTTTTGAACAGTACCATATATATGTGATATCATATACATATTATATATGCACACTAAGTAAATATTATTGGATTACAGTGTTCGTTTAAAACATTTATGTGAAATTGTCAGAAATGAAATTCAGATGTAGAAGAGACTTTACAAATGAACTGTGGGAAATAGAGAGCTGCTTTTCAATGAGTATAGAGTTTCCTTTATGCAAGATGAAAAAATTTTTGAGATCTGCTGTGCTTATAGTTTTAGTTATAGTTAAGAACACTATACATTGTGCTTACTGTTAACAGTACTGTACTGTAAACTTAAAGATTTCTTAAGAGGATAAATCTCATGTTATTTTTTAAACACAATTTAAAGAAATAATGAACTCTGTTACCCTTACATTTTGTAAGTTTGGGAACCAAGACCCAGAAAAGTTAAGTGACTTTTCCAGTATAGCTAATGAATCACAAAGCCAAGATAACAACACACAATACATGACCATCCTTGCATGATGTAAAGCCTGGGACATAGTAAGAAAGCATTGAATGCATTATAAGTGTATTATTATTTCCTTGTCCAGTAAGTTTATTTTTGCTCCTTTTTCTTAACTACGAATTAA
This sequence comes from Camelus dromedarius, assembly GCF_036321535.1. NCBI lineage: Eukaryota > Metazoa > Chordata > Mammalia > Artiodactyla > Camelidae > Camelus > Camelus dromedarius. The sequence continues at coordinate 107,485,797 of NC_087437.1, read as the reverse complement.
CTCAAGATTTCAAAATAGAGCCAGAAACTGGCTTCTGCCTACGTAGAAGCTGACTAAAAGTCATTTTAGAAACAGATGTGCAGAGAGTGATAGGAATGCAGACTTGATCTGTTTGACAGATGATATCTTCCCTGCACCAAACAGCTGGATAAAAGCAGGATCAAGAAAGAAAGCAATTGAGTCAAATGTCCAGATGTTTGATACAGATGCCCAAATGATTAATGTTTACATAGCCAAAACCATTGAAAAACAATTTTCCAAATTGTAATCAATTTAGACATTTAAAGAAAATGATAATAAACAAATGATATTTGGTTGACATTTTATCAATTTCTTCTTAGAAATACTTTATATAACTTTATATAGAAATATGACAATATGTGAGTCCATGAATCAGCTGCTTTATTTACTGGGGAAAAAATGTGATTTAGAAGAACCAAATGTCCCAGAGTCTTATTTTGAAATATGTTGTTTCATTCAGTGGGAGAAAAAGTCATGGAGAACCACCATCCACATAATTTTGATTACTAATCACCAGGAGAAAATTAGTCATTACCCAAAGGATATGACCTTGGAAAACAAAATTATTTGAGAGTAGAGTCATTTTAAGAAGACTTATATTTATACTTTGGACCAAATACTTAGATATAGACCAGTCCATAAAATATCTTGATGAGGGAATTTCTCTAATAAATTAATAGGCATTTTCTTCAATACTTGTGGAAACCAGTGTATATAAAAATGAAAATATGACTGATCAAATTGTATTATTAATGTCCAGTAATTGAAAACATTCATTTCTTAACCAACTAAAGGTAGTGATAGTATTCCTTTTTTTTTTTAGTAGAATGATCTGGTCTTTAGGAACTGCAATGGCTTATATTCTCGATGGTAAATATGGTGAGAAACTTTATGTTTTGAGTGACTCTAGTTAAAGCAGCCTTAAATCCAGTAGCAGTCACTTGAGAACTCCAACAACTAACTTACTTGCCTCTGTAAGCTACAGCCCGTCCTTACCATCCATGTGTTATAGCTTCTGTAAAGAATTAGATGTTCACATTGGAAAGTCACTTGGGATGCTAAAAAAAATTTAACTTAGCTGAGTCAAGAAGCACAAGTCATTTAAACCAGGTTTTGTTTATTGGCTTTCTTTTGTATTATAAAGTAGAATAAACATAATAATTTTAAAAGTCTTTGAAATATAGGTAACCTATTCCCCTAGGCCTCTATTATTATTATTATCATCTCTATTCCAGATCAGAAAAACAAATCAATTTCTTCATTCTTTCTCAGGAAACAAGGTAAAGGTTTAAATGTTGCTAAATAGAATTTGACAAGTCAATATGATAAATGAAAGCTGGTGAAAATATGCAAGGTATTCTTCCTAAATGCACATGATCGTGTGTAAAAATTGAGACAGTTTTAAAGCTAAATAACAATAACAAAAACAAAAATGGGTTAGGGATAGGTAAGTGCAATCATTTATAAACAGTTACTTTAATGAGCTGGATGAGTGAAGAAAACAGCCAAATAGAAAAGATGGTGCATTTTCAACTACATTTGAGGGTAAATCACATCTTGTCTTGGAAGTAAAAGTAGCAGAACACCCCAACAACAGCTGTAGATGTAGTAGTTGATTTGGTGGTTTTTGTCTCATCCAGACTTTTTTCAGAGTTAGTATCCTTCAGCACCAACTGTTATTTTAGTAAAATACAATCAAAAGAGCAAAACTCTCTTATGATTCTACAGAAATATTGAGTTCTGTTCTTTTGAAACAAACACTTAACTAAGCTTAAAATAGATTTGAAAAAAAAAAAAAACCTGTGTTTTCATCAGATTTTAAAAATTTCTTCAGATATCTCCCCAAAGCTTAAAATCCCTTGGTTGTATCAACAAATTATTCAGTGAAGACTGATTGGGAGAAGCAGGGATTCTGGCATCGTATATATAGAAAGAAAAGAAAATAATTACACCAACTGGATGTTTTATCCTCATATGATTCTTGAGTGAACTGAAATCAGTTAGCTCTCTTAATATTGACCAGATATTCTGGAAATCACATTGTTTTCTGAAGTCTAAATGTACCTTGAGTTTTCCAAGGGCGAAGACTTGGCCAGCTTTCCAGTCTTGATTTTGAAGTTTACTAATCACATCTGAATAATGGTAATAAGGGTAAGCTGGATTTTGGCCCTGCTTCTAGAACTTTCAAACATGTGGAAAGTTTACCTTATCTCTGTGAACATTTATGTATTTATGCCTTCAGCAACCCTTTCTCAAAGAACCAAGAGGCTATAGGAAAGAAGGGAGAACATTCAATAAGAGTAGGAGTGATTTGAATTTCATTGACCTAAATAACCCTCCACGTGCCAAAAACAATGCCTGGAAAAATATATCATGTGATTATATATATATAAAGTATATATATAAATTTTTTTGTTGTTAAGTGTTTGGTCGTTTCTAGGACTTTCTCTGTTAAAGACACTGCCAGATACTTAACTTCAGATCAGCATCCAGAATGCATTACTTTCTTTATTTTATCTAATTGTTTCACAAAGAAAAGTAGAAGAACTTGAGAGAAAAGAAGGCTTCAGGAGATATGTGATTTTTATCAGGAAATATTGGACAGTGTCTCTAGAATTTTTTTTTGTTGTTTAGAACAAGAAACAGGGGGAAAAGAGAAAATATATGTAAAAGAAAGATGTTCCATGAGCTTCGTGGGGTAGGACATAACCGGGCACAGGAGGGAAGTAGAGAAGGGGACTTGGGTTGTAGACATGGTGGTGAGTGTTGCCGCTTATTGCATCTCTTCTCCCCAGTGGGCTGGTGGACTGGTAGCTGAGGCCACAGTCCCCCTGGGGAATAGGCAGATGACTTTGGCAAGGGGCAGGGTGAGGGCTGGGGTTACTCCATCTGGGTGTTGTAATTGGCTCCCTGCCTTCTTGAGCTCACTCTTAAAGATATCTTCCTCCAGCTACTTCCCATCACCGATAACAAACACTTAAGCAAAATTCTTGGCTTCAGGACTCATCCCTACAAGCCTCAGTTTCCTCATCTGTATCCTAGGGTTTATAACAGCATATGGTCCATGATGAATAAGCCTGGCCCTCCACACATGATCCCCAGCACCACTGTTAACAGGCTACTTGTGAACCTGGAGAAAAGAAATCCTAGTGCACTGAAAGTAGATTATTTGAAGACTTTTGTTGCTTCCTAAGAACTTGACGTAGACATACTGTTCTGAATATTTTTGAAGAACATTTTATACGATCAGTAAAAATTTATTTATTGGATACACACATACACACACATAATACATACATAGCTATTAAATTTTACAGAATTTAGATAAAATAAATGAAAGCTATAAAAGTCTATTTTCCAAGAATTCACAATTCCAGATCAGGGAGAGATATGTGAACAATTTAAAGATAATCTGTAACAGAAATTCAAACAATGGAAATATACACAAAGAATTTTGTGTATTAATTTTGATTTGTGGAAAATAGAAACATTTTATAGACAAGGTAGCATTTGAATTAGATTTTATAACAAGAATATAATCATGGCAGCAAGAAAAAGAAAACAGAATAATATAAACAAAATTACAAATTATTCTATAACTGTGAATGATCAGAGACTGAGTGCAGATATGTGAGAGGAGTGGGCAGAGATATGACTACAAAGGTTAGGCTTGGATTCTGGAAAGGATCGTCCACTTCATTGAACCTGGACTTTGTTGAAAGAGGATGAGCAAGAAAAAATTATCATAGGCTTTATGATCTGGTGGGAGTAGGATGTACCACAATGAGCTGCTGAGTCCAGAACAATAATTCTATGGGAAATGGATGTATATTTGGGGAGAAATGGAGGAAAGATTGGAAAGAACAGAAAATGTTAAGGACAGGGAGAGAAGTTAAAAAATGTCTATAATAGTTCATGTGAGAAAGGCAGCGCCTGAACTGGGCAATGAATTGGAAGGAAGATTTTTAAAAGTAACCAGAAAAAAACCCAATATTCTTAAATTTAAAAAGAATTAAAAAGAAAGCGTTCAAAAGATCAATCAATTAGAGGCATGAGAATCGGGTGAAAGGCTATTAACATGTAACTGAACACTTGTTTACTGTCAGAAATTAACTTAGGCAGACATTTTATTAAAACATAGGCAGTTTCCTTTTCATTCCTAGTAGTAAGTTGTGAAGTTTTTTGCCTGTGGTTCTAAGTATCAACAATTAAAAACACAGAAAACTGCCTAAGGAAGTGAACACTTCTCTTTCTCAGTTTACCATTATTTAAATATGTCACGATTGTATTCAGCAAACCTAATTTTGCATCAACTGTGCTTTCGCAAAGAAAATATAAACAATGAGCTTGGAATATAGACAACATTCTCTCATGCACGCACTTATTTCACAATCAATAATCCAGCATAGAGTGTTCAGGATCAACATGCAACAACAAAACTGTATTTTCAAGCCAAAATGACAGATGACATAGCCTAACTAAGAGAAGGGTCCAATCTTAATTACACAAACACGAAAGGGTGATTTTTTTAAGTAACATCCTCTTAGCTTCCTTTTATTGGTTGTCTGTTTTTCAAATTTAATATTGAGCTTAAGCTAGATTTATTTGCTCATTCAGTCCACAAGTATTTATTGAATGCCTACTGTATGTCTGTGCTCTGTTCCATCAGAGAAACCAACATGGAGACACATTCTGGTGAGACAGTGAATGTGAACTCATTGTTGCAATGTGTAGTGTGGTGTGCAGTGTGTAAAAGAGAGCATAGAAGAATATTGGTAGGTAAGAGCGGAGTGTCCAGTGCTGGGGGAAGCATATTATTTTCTAGAGGAGGACAGGCATTCATCCTTGAGCGGAGCCTTAAATGACATTTAGAAGTGATTCAAGAAGAAAGCAGGAGGACTACTTCCACAGGTAGAGAGGGATGAGAAGGTATGATGAGATCAGAAGAAGGGCAGGGAGTTCTCCGGAGGTAGAGTTAAGGGAAGGAGAAGTGGAGATGGATGAGCACAGATTTTATTCTGAAAGTTATGGCTTTGGGGGAGAATTGTGGAGAAAGAGTTTAAAACTGAATTACGACGTGATGTGTATATGCATGTGTCTGCACATCTGCTCATATGTCCATATCTCACTTCCTATATTTAATCCCATGCAGTCCTCACAATGTGTGGTCAGCATGATGTACCCTTTTTGCAGAGGAGAAACCATGGCTCAGAAAGGTCAATAAATGGGCCAAGGCTATACAGATCACAATTACCAGCAGTAGGATTTGAACCTAGATATGCACTCTCCGAAGTAAGAGGAAAAGACAGGGAAAAGTGAAAGAACAAAACAGAAAGAAGCCAAGGTCAGAGTCGTGATAGTTGTGGGGTGGGGGCAGATGAGAATGAGAAATGGAAGCCCCTGACCTCCCCTTCACAATTATCCTCAGTATTCCCCTATTCTTGCGTAAAAGGTTTTTCTGAGATTCTGGGTGTTGAGGTCTTTTCCTGGTACTAAATACTTTTAATGAAAATGGTTGAAAGCAAGCTAGGAGACATTTGTCTTCAGGGTGCATTGTCAAAGCATAGTTTTCTGGTAATCATTAACTCTACTGCCTGTATCTTCTTTTGTAAACTGTCAAAAGGCAAATTGCAGAGAGGCAGTGTAGCATATTAATTATAGACTTTGGGGAGCCAGATGTCATAGATCAAATCCCTGCTCTGCTAGAAACTGGTTCTGGGACTTTCAGGTAATTAGTGTCTTTGTGTCTGAAGTTTCTGTTGTTTCTATAATACTGGAGGAAAATATTGACTCTATCTTGTGGAGTTGTTGAAATGATTCAAATCTTTGATACACATAAAATACTTAGAACATGAACGGGCACTTAACTAAATGATCGATAAAAATTAGTTGTTATTATTAGATGTCTTTAATAGATTTCATCTACTTTTAATGAATCATTTTTCCATTTTGACTGAAGGAGTTCTTTATGCATGACAAATAATGAAGATAATAAAGATTTTCTAATTTATCTGTTGCAAAGATTTTTTTTTTCTGTTTGCCTTTTAAATAATGTTATCTGAGATACCCGACACATTTAATTTTATGTAGCCACATTTATTAATAAAAAGACAGTATTTTAATCCTTAAATATCTTTTCTAGCTTATTAATCCTCTTTACAGATACCTCTAAAATGTTTTCCAATCATATCTTATTTTTCCAAAACACTGCTCTACAATGTACACATACAATGGCACTGACTTTTTTGGTGAAGCAATTTTTTTGAGGGGGAGGGGCAAATTATTTACTTATCTTTGAAGGGGATGAAATTATTTTTCTTTTTAACACCAAAAATTCAGGGCCTTTTAAAGTTTAAATATTATTAGGCTTTTGTGAATCAGAGATTTTTACAAAACTATCCAAATGAGTTTGCTTTGTCTTAGCTAAGACAGTGTTATACAATGTGAAGCTTTCCTGACCATATCAGAGTCCTCTACTGTACACCGAGACCCCCTCTGCCTCCTCTGTGTTTTACCCACTTATTTCTCCTAAGCCTCTACAGTGGAGACCAACCCTGAGGTGCTTGTCCAGCTCTTGCCACAGTGACTAACCAATGACCTGACCAGGGCACAACCCTTGGGCATCACACTCTATGGGCGCTGACACCCCCTGTTCTCCTTCTGCTGGAAGTGCTGAGGACGTAATACCTAGAAGGTGAGTCTGACCAACTGAATGTGGGAACCCACAGTCTATACCTTTCTTTCCTCTTTTTGCCCATTTGGGCTACCATAATGGAAATACCCTGAACTGGGTGGCTGATATCAACAAATATTTATTTTTCACCGTCTGGAGGCTGGAAGTCCAAGATCAGGGTGCCAGCATGATGGAGCCCAAGTGAGAGCCCTCTTCCTCATCAAAGACTGCTGACTCCTCCTTGTTTCCTCACATGGCAGAAAGCAGAGAGGGAAGCAAGCTCTCCTGTGACTCCTATTAGGGCACTAGTTCCATCACGGGGACATCACCCTCATGACCTTCTCTAATCTCTATTATCTTCTGCAGTCCCACCTCCTAATGCCACCACATTGAAGAGGACAGTTTGAACATACGAATTTTGGGTGAACACATTCACTCCATAACATCCCCCATCCCATCACAGACTGTCTGGAGAGACAGAATTTCGTATGGTTTCTTGGCAGATAGAACAAGAATTTGTCCCTAATCCAAGCAGTGGCCGTCTGGGAGACACTCTTGTTTGTTCTCCCTTCTTCACTGCCTTCTTTCCTTCCCTCTCACATCCTTGGATGGCACTCTCTAATAAAATAGTGACATAAATTTATGCCTCAGGCTCTGTCTGACTTTTGAGAGCCAGGATCACAGTGAGCTACAAAAAAAAAATATCTTAGAGGAGAAGAAAATATCATTCTCAGTTATATCTTATTTCAATTAAATTATACAGTAATTATTTTTGTGTCCAAATCACTGGCATACTTTTTTGGTGTATTTAATATCTTCAACACCAAGCACCGAGGAACAGAGCTAAAATAAGTTAAGAGTGTGACACCCTGAAATCGTCATTATAAAAAACATGAAGAGACTAAATTCTTAAAATAATTTTTTATGAGCTGAGTTGCCAAATACGTACTCTTATGGCTGTTATGTTTTGGAGCTCAGAAATGCTCCCAGTTTTTTGTTTCGTTTTTCATTTTTAGCAGAAAACTAAAATATCATTTCTTGATATTTCTTAGGTAACCTAAATAGCCAAAAATTTATGAGCTCATAAAACCCTGGGAACTTAAGATAATTAAGTAATATTATAATATAATTGCCCTTGTTTTTAACAAAACTAAGATGATAAATTATTTTTATGATGATATAAAATGTGTATTATTCTTAATTTAAGGTTTAGTTAAAATAGCTGGGAAATTAGAGATTCTATCTTTTATAAAAAGTTGTATAAAGAAGTATAAGGAAGAAAACACTTGGCTGACATGTAATGAAACATACTTGGAATTTAATTTGAGGCCTTAATAGAGTTGTACAAAGGCTTTGTTCTGAAATTTAGATTTGTGAATTATATTGTATGCAATGAGTATTTGAAAAAACTTACTTTTCTTATAGCTAATGAGACTTCAAAAATAAAAGATATAAAGAGACCAGATATTTAAAAGAATGAAGTAAAACTATAATGTTTAAACACAAGAGATTTGGCTATTTCTTCACAGATAGGAACAGACTGGTAGAGCTGAAGCTGGGAAGAAACTATTGCCCAGGGGAAAAGGCAATAGAATTCAAAGAACTGCTCATGAGCATTACAATACTTTTATTATAATCTGTGGTATTTTTCTTCTGTAGGAGGTATTGTAACATAACCTTCTCCATCTGAAACATGGCTGATAGCTGCGTAGGAGGTGGTTTGGTGTGACTATAATAACCAAAAGGGGGGGGGGCGTGGTCTGCAACTTAGAAGTAGAGTGACAGAGGGACTTTGAAAAGTTATTTAAGTTCATTGAACCTCAGGTTCCTTCCAAACAATAACCACCCCAGAGCACTTTTTGTGAAGACAAAATAATGTAATAAAACAACACATTTATTAAGTCCTCATCTTACGATGGAAGAGTCAACAAATGCAAATCTTCCATCCCCCTGGAGAAGAAGCTCTCAAGTACTAAAACTGTCCACACAACATAGCTGGGGTTTCACTCTTTGTGTTTAGTAAGCAAGTTCGATCAGCATGAAGCCGAAATGAAATGACTCGAGCATTATGATAATTTTCCTGCTTTCTCCCTGTAGAGCAGTTTGTGCTAGACACCTCCTGCCCCCTGCCCATTCAGTATCCATATGGGCCACCTTTATCTCCAGCCTTTGCTGCAGACACCAATTTTGTATGAATGCAATCTTGCCCCACTTCATTTTGGCTGCATTGCAAGCCGTCCACCTTTGGTCTTTGCAAGACGCAGCTTACAGGCTAGCTAATGCCATATGGGGCAACATGTGATAAGTGGACACAGATATCCATGAGTTTATGTTTTGTTACTTTAGTGGGCAACTTAGTGGACAGTTACTTGAGTGGACAATTCCAAGACACATTCTAAAGAGCACCTCAGCAGGACGTGGCAGGAGCCAAGCCCAGCTGCACACAGTGGTATCAATTCAACCCAAGACTGTCTCCTGGCTTGGCTTTCCCACCTCCTTTCCTTTTGCTTTCCCCAGTCACAGGCAAAAAAAAAAAAAAAAAAGCTGCATTCAAGTCTTTATTCTAGGCTCTTTTAGGTTAGTAGAATGGAGGAAATCCAAGGTAAAGAGAAGCCACTAAGAGATTAATTAAAACATGTTAATAGGATGGTGACTTGTAGTATTTAAAAAGGAAAGACACAAAATTATTTGCCAACCTTATAATAATAATAGTAAAAAAAATAAATTTAAGATTTGATAATAAAAATTCAAAAGGAGCATTTAAGCCCCCTAAAGCTATTGCTATTCTAAACAATTAAGGCAACTTATGTCCAAGTTACTGTCTTCTAAGAGTGAAGGCTATCTGTTATTTTTCAATATATTCCAATGGAATGAAGCCAGAACATTGAAGAGTTCTGGAATTTCCTTACTGCTTGGCTTGGCAGAGATTCTGACTGCAATCTGAATCCACCTAACTCCAGTTTATGCTTTATCGTTTGCATAAATCATGTACAGAGTTTCAGAAAGACATGAGCTATTCAAACACACCGATGCCTTTTCCCACAAAACTTTCCACATCACAGCTGATCTCTGAGGATTTTTTTTCCTTCAATTCTCAGAGGCCAAGGGAATTTTAACAACTAACAATATGGATTATATTTATATAGTCCCTAGTGTGTTTTTTCACAATGAAAGTATTTTCCTTTACCATTTTTGTCACAAGTCTTTTCAGTCCCCCCTCTTTCTGTTCCCATGAGCATATTTACATAATGACCCAAAACACTTCTCAAAGCAGCTTCTGAGTATAAAGCCCATAAACTGCAGGACACCAAAGTTGTGTGTGTCCTACTTCCAAGTGCCGTTCATCTTGGTCTATGATAGTGAGGTCTCCTTGAAGATGTGCAGCCGGCAACCTTCATAGCCACTCCCCTTAACCTCTCAGCGTGCTTTTCCCACCTGCTCCATCCTACACTTCCTACAACTGAGTGGTAATCACAAACCCTCCTACAGCACATCTTATAGAAGTCAATGCTCTAAGGACTTTACAAAACTCAGCTCAATGAATCTTCTTTAATGCTTTGGGAGGGTTATAAAAGTAAGGTAGAGAGTAATCAAATAACTTCCCAAGATGACAAAATAAGCTCAGGAGGCTTTTGGGAGTCACAGTCAAGCTGTTCCACCCTGTGTACACGTTCTTAACCACTGCAATATGGTTTCTCTTGAGGTAACAAAAATCCTTGCCAGACTAAGAGAAAGGTTAATGCAGAAGCAAAAAGCAAGCAACCAAGGAGCAGATACAGAGAGAAAAGCACCTCTAAAGAGAAACAATAGCCATGTAGTCACTATTTAAAAGTAATAACTGCTCTTTGAATCTTTCATAACATCTATACATGCAAAACGAGAGGTAATGGAAAAGACTTCCACATAGAGGATTCCCACAACCAGCACAAGAGGTTGAGATGCCAAGAAGATTGTTGCCATTTTGATCACTCTCTCAACCTCCACATCCATGTCTACGTGTTTCATATATCAGCACTTGGCCATACTATGAAATATCAGCCACCCAAATTTGATGAGATTCTTAGAAAAATTGGCAAGAATTTGAAGTAATTTTACCATTTACATCACATGGAAATTTTTAACATATTTCCTCCCCCATCTTAGAGGAAACTCTTATTTAAAACAAGGGTGTGACACACAATGGTAGTTGTGTCCTATTATATTTCGATGTTCTATATGTACGTAATGTGTATATGATTCAGTTGTGCTGCTACACTTGAAATTTAAGAGGACCACCCAATGTAAGTTTCAACTATAAACAAAAGTGTAAGTAAATAAAGTAGACTCCCACTACTGAGTGAGAAATATTCAGTTAAAATAGAAGAATACGTCAACTCTTTCCTTTAAATGAGTCATGTCTCATTGACAACAACAACAAAAATGGCTATGAAGAAAAGTTTCAGATCAGGAATACAATCATTATTGGAAAAAAAATTGAAAAAAAGAGAAAGTTTGGTCTGGTAAACTCTACTAAGCAAACGTCAATGTGATAAAACCAAACAAAGGTAGGCTGTGATAGTTTGTTGACATTTTAGCATATACCTGCACAGTCTTGTCGGTTAAGAATTTGGTTTAAAATGGGGAAAAAAATCAGTCACCTGAGGATTCTGCTGAGAGCACCAAGAAATTCTGTCAAAGACTTTGGGTGTGATTTCTTTAGTTGTATTTATAAATACAACTAGAAATAGAGACATAAATCAAGAAACATAGAAATACACATGCATATATATGTATGTATGTATATATGTGTGTTTTTATGTATATACATATGTATGTGTAATTTTCATATGAATATAAGTCTTAAATACAACCATAAAATCAATTTTCATTTGTGGTATGTATGTTTTCTATGTTTTCATTATGTTTTATATAGTACCTTAAAACATATTTATATACTTTAAGGTATATTTTGTATCCTATTTTAACATAAAATGCTTGAAGATCTTTAGTATATTTGTGCATAAAATTTCTCCTCTCTTTTAAGCACTTTATATAACAATATTTTTAAAGTATGCCTGCCCAACAATGTAATCACATGAGAGATATGCCAAAGTTTAATATCCTGTTCAGTTTCAAGAAATACATGTTTGCCAAACATTGACTTACTCCATATAGAGCGATATCTGAGATATCACACTAACAATAACAAAATATAAATTCTGTTTTGAATTTTGTTGTAGAGTGGTATTTTATAAGCACATTCATTCTATTCATTGGACAAGTATTTATTGAACACCTAATTATGAACAAGATACAGCTTTGGGAAGGTTTGGGATTCCAAGGAACATTTAGACACAGAGCCACTGTTTAGGGTCCAAAAGAAAAGAAAATGCATGTGTCCAAATAGCTATAAAATCAATTGAAAAGCAGTATGTTTATCCATTGATATATTGTTAAACACCTACTCTGCAATAGGGAAAGTTATAGAGACTATGTTCACAACAATGAAAAAGCAGACAAAATTCCTGCTGTAGTGGAGATGAGGCTCTTGTTGGAAGAACCAGAAAATAAACAAAATATATAAAGAAAATACATAGTAGATTATATGATAATAAGTGTTAAGGACAACAGAAAAGTAGAAAAGGGAGAAACAGAGAAAGGAGTGGAATTCTCAATGGAGTATTAAGGGAAGCCCCTTATCTTTGTGCTACTTTATTGCTCTGGTCAGAATAGAACACACTCTACTGGGGAGAGCAGGAAGCAGAGAAACCAGTTAAGAGACTATTTCAATAATTCAGGAGATAGCTGATGATGGCTTGGATCAGAATGTTAGCTGTGAATTGGTTGAATTCTGGAAATGTTTTGAAGGTGGAACCAACAGAATATATTAATGGATTCAATGGGAAGTATGAAAGAGGAGCCAAGGGTGACTTCTAGTTTTTTGCCTAAACAACTGTAAAAACAGAGTAGTCAGTTTTTAGTAGAGTATTTTTTTAATGTTAAAAAAACAATATATGAATGATCAGTGTCATTTTTTCAAAACCAAGATGGTCACCTACTGATAACTAAAATGAGGAGTTGACTTAATATGGTAGGCACAGGATAGGGAATTGAAAGGTAAGCAGATTTATTTTTAATAGAATGGAAAAATAAATCACAGACTGGGAGAAAATATTTGCAAAGCACATATCTGATCAGAATTGTATCCAAGGTATACAAAGAACTCTTAACATTCAACAATAATCTAGCAAAGAACCTAGAGAAAGATTTGGACATCTTACCAAAGAAGATATACAGGTGGCAAATAAAAATATGAAAAGGTGCTCAATGTATGTAATTAGGGAATTGCAAATTAAAGCAACATATTGTTCTACCACCAAATTTAAAATAGAATTTAGGTCCTATCATTGTTAGTGCAGTATCTCAGATAACACTCTATAGTGTGTCAACATCATATGTCATTGGAGAACTGTAAATTGAAACAACAGTGAGATAGCATTACACATGTATTAGAATGACTAAAATTTTTAAAAACTGACAGCATCAAATGCTGGCAAGGATGAGGAGCAGCAAGAACTTTCATTCATTGCTGGTGGGAATGCAAAATGGTTTGCACTTTTGGAAGACATTTCTTAACAAGGCAAATATAATCTTACAATACTATTCAGCATCTATCCTTCTGTGCATTTACTCAGTTGAGTTGGAAACTCATGTCCACACAAAAGCCTGTACATAAATGTTTACAGCAACTTTATTCATAATTGCTAAAAACTGGAAGCAATCAAGATGTCTTTCATAGGAGAGTGAATAAACTAACTTTGGTACATTCACACAATAGAATATCATTCAGTGAAAAAAGGGGCTTAACAAGACATGGAGGAAACTTAAGTGCACAAAAGTGCTAAATGAAAACAGCCAGTCTGAATAGACTACATACTCTATGATCCCAATAGTATAATATTCCAGAAAAGGCCAAAAAAAAAAAAAATGGAGACAGTAAAAAGAACAATGGTTTCCAAGGCTTCAGGGGAAAGTAGGAAGGAATGGATAAATAAAGCACAGGAGATTTTTAGGGCAGTAAAACTATGTTGTATGACACTGTAATGATGGACATATGATATTATATATTTGTCAACACCCTTAGAACTATGCAACATAAATAATGAACCTTGATATTATTGCAGACATTGGACTTTGGTTAATAACGTATCAATACTTTACTTAATTACTGGTTGCTTAATTATAATAAGTATACCATAGAATGGCCAATGTCATAGGGAAATCTATAATAGTGAAAACTGTTGAAGGTGGGTTCTATGAGAAATCTCTGTACCATTTTGCTTAGTTTTTCTACAAATCTACAACTATTCTAAAAAAATGAAGTTTATCAATTTTAAAAAAGATAAACAGATTTTTCATAGGGATGGTTAATCAGAGATTTCTAGCAATAACTGGACTTCCAAAATTAAAACAAATAGATTTATAAATAAATTATTTGAGACTCATTTGCATTGAATTATCAAATAAAGCAAGGAAATTTGGAACTACTTGCCTGAGCTGGGGAGGACTTGTTAAAAATATCTGCTACTTCCAGGCCTCACCCTAAACCCACTGTATCCATATATCCAGGGACTGGCCTGGTAAGTTGTATTTTCAGCAGTGGCTGGAAGTAATCGTTATATTCAGGGAAGATGAAATATCATTCTACACAGCTTGAAGAAAAAGCAAGATGGACTGGAATGGGAAAATTCACAATATACATGAGAAGAGGAAAAACCTGGGGAAAAACTAGTAGTCCCAGCAAATGGACTTACTGGAAATCAAGTGGAACAGAACCTCTAGGTTTGGACTTTGTCAAGAGAGAGAAAGTGAAGAAGCTCTAAATGACTGGCAGGGGGAGAAGTAGGTGGGTTAGAAGGATAAGTAAAGAGAGAGTCACTACCTGCTGAGACACAGAGGGAAAGATGTGGAGAAATTCTGAAGCAGGGTGAAGTGAGTCTTCTTTTTGTTGTTAGGCATTTGTAGAAGGCCACAAGTTGCTGAGTGGGGCTGGGCGGTATAGAGGGCTTGCCAAAAGTAGATGAAATCTGAGGTTTGTTCTGAGGGTGGTCCCTCCATATTGAGGGGGATATACTTAACTCTCAATAAAAAAAAAAAAAAGTGGAATGGAACTATTTGAACATTTCAGTGATTTTACTACTGTTTCTGCTTCTTGTGTGCAACAGATGGGAATGAGAACATCTGAGAAAGTTAAAATTGAAGGACAAACCATGAAATTAGTTTAAAAGGCCTGGAAAAGACTTGTTAACACAGTGGTTTTGCTTCAGGAGGCCAGACGGGACAGACTGAAGAAAAGGGAGGAATGGTTGAGGTGCAGAAAGCTTTGATGGAGACAAAAGTAAGTTCACCGAGAGCAGGGGAGTGGGAGAGGTGAAAAGAAGGGAGATTGTCACTGGGGAAGGGGATCATTCTCTTCCATTTTGGTTAAGACCCATCCAGCTGCTGAGAATATTAGCATACATCAAGTGGGTGCAACCTCACCCAGGTCTGAATCAAGGTGAGACAAATACAGTAATATATTAGGACCTCTTTCCCATTAGACAGTAGGATGGTGTTGCCAAACTTTGTGTCCTGTGTCTGTAGAAGTGAACGGGGTCTTCTGAGTATTTAAGGGAGCATCAACCTGGGGCCTCCCAACTGAACCTCAACCATCTGTGACCTCTCTGCCCAACTAGCTTTCAGCCCAAGTCTCCTGTCACCATGACCGTTAGTCCCTGGATGAATTGAGCTCTGAAACACCACCTAATCTCCTCCCAGCTGCCTTCCAAGGGAAGACCTGCTTCAATTCCCTTTCCCCCAGAGTAGATGTAATCTCCCTGATTACCACCTAAAACGTAGGTGTTACTGTGTTCGTCTTTGATATCCACCACCAAGCCTTCCTGGAGAACTTTACATCGATTCCTCAGATATTAACAACAAGGTAAAGGCAGCAGATCAATTTTTTCTAGATTTAGTCCTTTTTATAGAAAGCGCTTCCCTGGGAGAAATTTAAGAGTTTTTGGCTCCTCTCTGATTTATTTTTCCTAAGTTTTCTTCTTTATATTAGCAACTTCTTTTTCCTCATTCCCTGATATCTGAGTGTGCTGTATGGCCAAAGAAATAGCATGCATTATTGAAAAAATTTATTGGGCATCTGCTATGTGCTTGGCACTGGACACTTGGGGGATACACCACTTAAAAAAAATAAACAAACAAATCTCTTTCCTCAATGAGCCTATATTTTGAGTGAAGGGAAGCACAAAATAAGATATATGATGACAAAGGGCAATAAGTATTTTAGGGAAAAATACAGCAGATATGAAGGATAGGGATCTTGTGCTAGGGAGCTGTTATTTCACATAGCACGGCCAAGGAATGTGGAAGTGACATTTGAGCAAAAATCTAAAGAAAGTAAGGAAGTTGACATTTTGACTTAAATTCCTAACAGAATTCATTATTCAAATAATTGAACAGAGGAGTTCTAAGACAGGACAAAAATATAGTCTGTAGCCATCCCCCCAGGGGAATGCAAATGATGGCAAAAGGTTAAAAAGTTCTGAAATAAATAGAAATAATAGATTCTGAAATATCTCAAGTTAATAGCAGAATAAGCCACTGAGAAGAAGATGGCCAAGTGATGCTAATATCCTCACTCAATTTGGAAAAAGCTCTGGAGGTTGAGATGTGACTTCAGTTCTTTATATAATAAAATTCTTTGTCTATGTCATCAACTTTTACTAGTGTAAATGCACATTTTGGATGGAGGAATGGATTCACAGTCAGTACATTTCACATCTGTTCACCTAAAACCACTGGACCATCAATCGGTCCTTGTACTTCAAAACAGAATCACTAGTTTTTCGAGAACATAATGAGACTCTAGTTAGCAATACCACATCCAAGTGCTTGGATTATCTTCTGCACAGAAGTGCCACATCTAAAGGGTTGCCATTCACACTGAAGATTTATTCATAGTCTGCAAATGTGAGGTCAGAGGCAGAGATTCCAAAGTAGAGATCCCCAACAACTGGCCATGCAGATGGGGAGGGACCCCACGGCACACAGTGATGTGCAAAGCTGCTTGCTGACCTTGCTCCTCATACCCACTGAAATCCCTCCTCTCACATCCCTGCTGCCTCAGCCTGAATATAAACTTGACATGGTCACCCCTCCGTGGAAGGCAGGGGGCAGAGGTGGCAAGACGTGTGCATGCTGCTGGTTGTGTGCACCAGAGCACGTGGGAGGGTCTAGAGTGTGTAATTCAGCAGCCCAACTGCCAGCAGCCAAGCCACTGCCCCTTAGCAAAGCTACCCAGAGCAGAAGCAACATTTTCAAGGGCTGCTTCATACCTTATTTAAAACTAAACTTATATTTCAACAAGATATATCCAGGACTTTTCAGCAAGTTGTCATTTGAGTCAGTTTACATACAAGCAGAATTATTCTTTTTCCGTCTTTCCTTTGGAATCAATTAACAGTACAGAATTCGTTTATTTGAGAGAATTTGTGCTAATATCGTGTATCATTCCATTTGATTCTCGTATCAATGGCATGAAGTAGGTAAGATTATAATGCTCATTTTATAGAAAAAAACGAAGCTGAAAGTTCAATGCTATGCCTCAAATCACGGAGGCTGTATTTGATGAAGACAGGATTTGAATCTAGATATTGGATCCACAGAGCCCATGTGTTTAACCACAAAGACTAAACTGACTTTGCTAAGCACTGCTCCAGCACCACCCCACAACAGGGTGCCCACTGCACAATGCATTTGCAGATTATGTGTAAATTGCAATTAACCGTGCATTAGAATGCTTAAAAACATCAAATTCATGCCAAAATGGCTTGCCTTCATTGGTAACATTAGATGAGAGACAATGTCATTTCAACGCAGACTAAATCAAATGCAACTCACTACGTTTGTTGAAAACCACTATACTTTAATTAGTACTTCTGGATCTTAAATCCAAAAGCTTCTTAACCTTGCAAGAAGGAATTTATAGATACTTTCCCCTCCCCCTCATAAGCCCCTAGTTGGCTTTCAAGATAGAATGTCCTACTTAAATAATTTTTGCTGCCAAAGTCTTGAAAAAAATATTGTGATACACACACATAGTATTCACTAGTTTTTTATTTCAGTAGACATGTGGGAATCCACCAAATATTTGCTTGAAGAAAGAAGCTTTTGATATGCAACCCATTTCCCTCAATATATTAGATTCTTGATTTAATGCCTAAAGTAGTAAACCATAAAGGAATATAAAAAGCAGAGAGAAAGTAAGTTCATTGTTACATAGAATTAAAGATATACGTGTAGTGCTGTTTTTACAAGGCATAAAAAATGTTCATAAAATGCATTCTGTTATCCACACTTCTCAAAGTCCTAGAAAAGTGCAACCCAGCCACATTTTTTATATTTCTCAGGTATAGATTCTTATGGAATTTTAGTATCAAACAGAATAAATTACATCACTTAATCCTTCCTCTCAGATTTTTATTTCTTTACCTAGTAAAATAGAAGTTATTTCCAATTTTAAAACCTGAACTATTTTCAAGTCCAGCTGTTAAAGATTACATGTAAACTCCTGTAAAACCAGCTTATAGTGGCTTTATGTTGGCAACCTGAGTTGACAGAAATAATATAACACAGTTTAGGATTTACAGTGAAAACAAAAACTGGATTATAGCTGCACACACAGGCATAATAAATAATTAATGAGAAGTCTCTCATTTTCTAAGACTTTTGCTATGTAATAATGTTATCTACCTGTTTATGATTGTTTTGCAAATCACGAACCCACAAGAATAAGTGCAGAAGCAGTTCATTTGAATTATATGGGGCTTCGTGGTAGAAAAACAAGCCACCCTATATGTTTTAAGCAGAAATGAGTAGCAAAGTGAATTTCATGCTTAGAAATCTGTGGAAGGGCTAGCTCATCCCACCCTGGTCAGGGCTCAGCTCAAGATCTGACCCTCCATGGAGGAACCCTTTGGCCAAAGTCCGGACAGCACCAAACAGCATGTTCAGTTTGTTCACTAGCATACACTCATAGTAACAAACTGGGGATCTGAGACCTAGAATCAAGAAAATGCCCCAAATGTAGGTGGAGAATGCAGTGAACTTCTAGAATCCTAGCTGTTCGGACACCTGTGAAATGTTAACATTCCAACCCCTGGAAATAGGTGCTCCGTGGGAATCCCACACATCTAGCACAACTTGACGCGTATTTTTGAACCGAATGACAAATCTAAATATCATTTTATTATTTTAATATAAACTAAACACATTCAAAGTTGTGGGTTCCCACCAAAAAGCAAATCAACAACAAAGTTCCTGAAACTGATGCTTCCGTGTCATCTAGAACTGAACTCTGTTAAATTGGTGACTCTACGTATGGCTCTCAAAAATGATGTAACTGACATGTCAGCCATTTCTAGTACTTGTAAGTATAGATTTAAAAATTTAATAGGGAGCAATATGGGTCAGTTGCTAGCAAAGGTAAAAACTGGGGGGCAATCCGTAAATAACTTCAGTGGCTGTTGAGACCCAGGACACAGGAGCCAGATAAGCACCTGCCTTAGGGTCTGCATGAGAAGTCACGTTCAACACAGACTCTGGTAGCAGGGATTCACGAAAGGAATAATAACCAAACAAATCACTGAAACAAATTATTTAAAGTGACAATTCCACTCTGGAAAGCTGCATTCAATCTACCAATGAGTTACTGTTGAAATTGTCCTAAGAGAGCAAATATAGCACATTCTACATAAGTTGTCAGAAAAGCAAAGGATGAAACACAGCCAATGTGCTGGAAGAATTTAATGTTGAACGGCATTTGGAAAGTTGTATGTTTCTGAGGAAGGATGCATACAGATGTTTCATTATAATAGTCATTTGACTTACTTTTTTTCTTATTAGAATGTCAAGTGTGATGTTTTTAACTGGCTTATTTCCAGGAAAACTCAATAAAATTATACCAGTTACATGGACTTTGATGGGATTGTTTTAATGACCTTTCACAAAATTGCATGAAGACAAGAAGCAAAATTACCTATTTCCGCACTTTTTTATAATTTACCTTCCTCAGAGATTCTCATAAACATTAGTAACATGCTCATCTATGCTCTTATGGTGGATTTTCTGTTTACTACCTGATCTTTAATTAAAAAATTCAACATTTACTCGGGATGGAATTTTTCACTGTACATTTTTCATCAACAAACAAGTCAATAGCTTCAAATCCTGAGAGAGGTTTTTCTAGCATCTTATTAACATGTGTTGTCAAATGATCTAAAACTTCATGATGTCCATAATGAGCTACTTAGCAAATACATTTAATATCTTAAATTAAAACATATTCCTTTTTCCAAATTCAACAGTCTTGGATATACACAGTACATCTGACGAGGAGTGAAAATTGGAGAGGAGCACCGTTGAATACTGGAGCTTGGCTAGAAATTCACGTCTTGAACTGACATTTATTTTTATTTCAGTGATGAAATGAACAGTCATACAAATTTACATTGTATAAAATAACTTGTCTCTTTATTGAAAAGCAAAAGAAAACAAACAAAACAGCATATATGGTATTTTAAAGCTGAAACCATAATAAGCATATTTGGTATCACTAAAAGCTTTAGTGTCCAAGAATTACAGAATATTTGTCACAATAACTGAATGGGTCCATTAGTGATCATCTTGTCAATTAATCCTATAATCTGAAAAACACAGTCAAAAAGCTTATTTTCTTATCTCTGTGGAGAATGAATTCAATAGACCTTAAGCATATTAATAAAAATAACCACCATTTATCCAGTGCCCATCATTTATATTGTGCTATAAATATGTTCTGGGAAGCCCTTTACAACAGTGATGTAAGATTGATCTCACTTTGCAGTTGAAGAAGCGATGGCGAAGCCAAGTTAAGCAGCTGAATCCAGAGCACATACTAATGACATCATGGCCAGGACTTGAACTACCTACATCTGTGTGGCTCAAAAGCATATTCACCATATCCAGATGTTCCTGTTAATTTGCACTCTAATGATGCTCTAATAATACTTCCAAAAGACAGCCTTCTCACGTACCTTTCCAGAATGTTGTTAATCCCTCCTCACAGATAACAGAAGTCAAAGCTGCTTCCATCCTCCCAGCTAACTTCCAGTCAGAAGGTGTCCTTTCAAGATTTAAAATAAAATAAATAATAAAATAAATTTAAATCAGAAAATACTTAAAATACTTTGTTTTTAGAAAAATAGGGCAGAAAACCAAGAAAATCCTAAAGTTGAAAAGACTCTAAGGGTTTGATGCTAGACATAAAAAAAAATTGCACCTAATTCTAGGAGTAATGGTTAACAATTTTTTGGCATTGATTTGACACAACTAGTGAGCAACCAAATAGATTAATGGATTTAAGACATTATTAGAAGTAGAATAGCAGCACATAATAAAAAAGAGGGTTCTTGGGTTGATTCTAACTTGGCTCCTCCCACTGGTAGCTGTGTGACCTTGAACATTTCACTGAATCCACAGTCCTTCAGTTTACTCACATCTAGAGCTAGAAATGTACAACACACAGTGTGTCCCATAGATGCGCCTTGAGGGTTTCATGAACTAGTGCAGATCAAGTGCTTGAACAGAATCTCTCAGAAAATGTTAGCCTCCATTATTACTATTACAGGGATTCAAAAGTACTTAGAAAACAAAATTAGAAGTAAAGCTTTGAGAGCCCTAATAAATACATGAAACAGAATAATAACCACACAGTAACTACAAGTAGCACCAAGACTAATATTAATATGCAGACCTAAAATTAGTAGCATTAAGCCTATTAGCATAAATCCTCTATCTTCCTTCCTCACTAAATATATTTCAGGATCTCCACCTCTACAAGCTTCCATGCAATATTTGAAAATTTGTTTTGTTCAGTTGTGGATAATACACTGATAAAAGGAGGCATTTCTTCCTTTGTTTCTTTTCTTTTAACTGATGACTCAATGTCTTTTCAAACAAATGATTCAAAATAAATCCCCCAGCCTCTCAGTTTTATAATCCCAGATCCTCTTTTCTGACTCCAGTCACGATCTTAGAGATTCAAAGAAATTTAAATGCTTAACAAGGAAAACAAATATTTGTGTTACGTGCCTACTGTTTATATAATGTTCTAAATATGTTTTAGCAAGCCTTTACAACATTGCAAGACTGGCCTTATCATGCACATTTGGCCAATGAACTTTGCAGATGAGCAACTATCTGGTATGTGGCAATGCCTGCCTAGAGGATGGAGCATTTAGAGTGATGGATGGAGGATAGATGGTCTGGGGAGACCAGCCAACTGCACATCACCAAAAGTATCTTAACTGTACCATTCGCTAGTTTAGGCAGATTCCTCAATCTCTATGTGTCTCTTTTCTCTATAAAATTCTGGCAGAGTCTTGGTCCCACCCATAGAATGTAATGACATTCTCTGAGAAGACACAGTAACTAACTCTCTTTCTCACTTTACAGCTAATAAAATTAGAGCTCGAATCCAAGTTACAAGTATACTTCCCAAACTTCATTGATAAATACCTCAATTTTTTCTGCACCATCTGCTTTCTCTCCCTTCCAGTGTTAACACATTTAGCTAATATAAATACAGGATACTCAGTTAAATTTGAACTTCAGATAAACAACATTATTTTTAGTATTAGTACAGTATCTTAAATATTACATGGGACATACTTATGCTATAAAAATGTTTATTTGAAATTCAATTTAACTGAGCACCCTGTACTTTATTAGGCAACTTGCTTCCTTCCTTTCCCTAATTATTCCAAATGAGAATGATTTGAAATTGGAAACATGTTATTTTTAAAAATTGGGATTAAAAAATAGAAAATTCTATTCTATAAAATCAAATGTTGCATAATAAATCACAAACTTGGGTAAAAATGACTCTAACGCGTGTACAATAAAGTTCTATTTACTTAAGCATACAGAATATGCCACCATCCCCCACCCGCAATAGAAAGGGAATACTTTAAAATGTTAATGACAACAAAACTTTTTTTTTAAGTGAAATTCCAAATAATTGATCATGGAAACTGATTTTATTTTCACAGAATACATAAGGTGAGCTTGCCAAATTTTGTTATTTGATGTCCAAGTGATTTTTTTAACATAGGAGGATGATAGGATTTGATAGCGCAATGTGTGTGCCAAATATTCAACAACAGGGAGGCAGTCCTGCCAAAGAAGTAACATTTCTCATAATACTTGCACTGTTTTCCTAAAAAAATAGCTCCTTTTTAGAAGCTCATGCATCTTAAGTAACAACACACAGGAATTATCTCCACAGATCTTAAGTCACACAATTAAATTATTTACAGAATTCTATTAGCATTTGATGTTGTAAACAGAATATATGTTTATTGCCAGATAACTTGGAAGTTAGACATGGAGCTAATAACTCTTGAAGGAGATTATGATCCTAAGAAAAGGGGAAAATCACAGAAATTCTATATCTCTTGGATGTGTCTTCATAGTAACATTCAATCAAATGTTTTACTCAAGTTTTTTTGTTGTTGTTATTTCTTTTCTATCATTTTGTTTTTGCAATATCCACACCAGATGAAAACATGTTTCTAGGCTCAAATGAATGGTTAAGTTTGGAACAAAAGCTGATTGACTCTTGGATTCCAAAAACATATCATGTGGGAACCATAGGAATGGTTCAGTAGATTTTACATAGCATTTGTTATCATTTAGCTCCAGGAATACACTAACTTGTCAGAAAAGAAAAAAAAATTCAAAATAATTTGAAACAGCAAAATTTGGAGAAATGATTTGGAAAGGCCTTTTTAAACATCAGAGAGAAGAGACAGAACCCTCCTTTAACACTACTGGGAATTTCTGAATGAAATGAAAACAGTCTAAATTAAAAGAGAGCACATGTATACCCACCCAGAAACAGACACAAACCAAACCACCATGAAACTGAACATCAGGAATTAAGGTCAAGTCACACTAAACACTTGAGGTTAAGGACGAGGGGACTGACCAAACTGTCCTGATTTCAAGTAAACGTGAGGTTTACAGGATGGCGCAGAAACCTAAAAGGGCAGAGGCAGGTTGGAGAACTCCAGTCAGGAAACAAGAAATTCATATCAGGAGCTATACCACAGTCCAGATGGACAGACTGACATAGGAAGACATCTGGAGAGAAAAGAGGGCAAAGACTAAGCATTTCACCTTTTTTTGTTGTTGTTGTTGGTTTCTCTTCTACCGTATGGCTATGATTTATGGATTCTCCCCCTTACAGTCTCATGAAATGAAACAATGTAAGCCATAGCCTCCAAGGTAATGTGAGGCATACTTATTTCTTTAGAGTTGGTCCAGAATTTTCTTTTTCTAAATGCCCTTTCCTTTGTTATCTCACCTAAGTTTCACAGCCATCATGCAAGGTTGGGCTTATAGTTTAAGTTGAACCAAAATATGGATTTCTTTGGGTCGCTATAACAAATTCCATAGATTGAGTGGCTTAAGCAACAAACATTTAGTTCTCACAGTTCTGGAGGCTGGGAAGTCCAAGATCAAAGTGCTGGAAGATTTGACATCTGGTGAGAGCGCAAGTTCAGGTTCATAGCTGGGATCTTCTCACTGTGCTCTCCATGGAAGAAAGAGAGGGGGATCTTTTTCATAAGGGGACCAGTCCCGTTCATGAGGGCTCCCTCTTCAAGGCTAATCACCTCCGAAAGACCCATACCTCCAAATGCTATCACACTGGGCATTAGGTTTAATATATGAATTTTGGGAGGACACAACATTTAGTTTATAGCAACAGATAAAAGGAGATTCAGAAAGATTAAGTAATCATCCTCATGTCGAAAGCCTGTAAAATGGAGTGAGAGCCAAAATCAGGGCTTCTAAATGCTAACTATTCAAGAAAAATATAAGTTACATATCTTAAATCTTCTTAAGTGATAGATCTAAGGATAAAAAGGAGGAACATGAGAAATTAAGACAGCTGGACTCTGGGGAGAACTCTCACGTGGTTAAGGAAAGCTGGCACCTGAAACTAGTGTTGGCAGACTTGGCAAATAAAAATTTACAGACACCTAGTTCAACTGAAATTTCAGATAAACAGCACATTTTTTTTCCCTTGTTAGTATAAGCATGTCCTAGTGCTTGGCATAATTATGTCCAAGTTTCAGTATAAGTGTGTCTTGATATTTTGGTCATTTTTACACTAAAAAATTATTTGTTAATTTTCTGAAAATCAAACTGTGTTTTACCTGGCAACCTTTCTAGTTGCAGGAGGGAGTGTTAGGGTATGCTCAGCAACCACTGTAAAATTCTCACTGTTGTAATAAAGTATTATGAATGTTATGGCTTTATCTTTGCTTTAACTGTGAAAAATTTAAGCATTGTGTGTACAATTTGGATAGAATGGTACAGTGGAAGGAGCTGTAATACCCTAAGAATGTTGGTCTCGAGACCAAAAGTAATGAACTTGAACAGAGAAGAAGAGTAGCCAGAGTGAAGGAGCTGACCAAGAAGACAGAGGGACTTGTGGCATCTGCCTTGGAAGCCCTCTCTGGGATTTCCAGAGACACACATGGGGAGGAGGACCTAGTGAAAGACTGGACTTTTTGCAGCAAAGTAGAAAATGAGGTTGAATTATTGGTCTTTGGAGATTTAAGAAATATGGAACCTTATGACTGGATAAAACTCTGCTTACACATTAATCTAGAAGGCTCTCTTTGCAAATAGAACACAGTGACGATGATTCTCTGACCATGAAGAGATTCAGTAACATCTAATAGGTGCGGCAGGCGATTAGTTATTTACACTAAAGTTTATTGCCAATCTTCCCACAGGCTTTTAAATCTCTTTACATATTTCACATGGGTAAAACAATACATATTTTTTATAGTCATCTTACTCTAGCCAAGATCTAGCTTCTTCACCTATAAAATGGGAAGAATCTATCCTAAAGGAATATTAGGAGATTACAAAGAGGTCAGTCTTCTAAGGCACTGGCATGGGACGCAGCACTTGGAAGGCACTCCATTTTGCATGTCTTTCCTCCTTTTTCAATTCGTACCGCTCATTAGATGTGTAAATTTGATCAAGTTACGTTAGCTTTACATCTCTTAGTTTCAACCTAAGTACTGGAAATAAATGATCTCTTAGCTTCCTTCACACTCAAATATTTTATTATTAAGGCAGAAGGAACCTTGAGAAGATATGTATTCTAGCATTAAATCAATATCATAAATAAAATTCCACAGGAATTAGAATTTTCCCCAGAAGCAGGGAGTGATTGGAAAACAAAGGATTATCATTACGCAAGATTTAATGATTTTTCACTGAAACAAGTACTAAAATAAGATTTGACACAGAACATTTGGAATTAGAAATACAAAGGAAAAGATACGTGACAAAAAGCGGTATTTATTTTGCTCACACATTTCTCTAATATAACCAAAAGAAAAAAATCCTGTAATTACCTAACTTTTCCTCTGGTTGGAGACTTAAAGAAAGGCATTTCAGTGAAAAGAATGTGAAAGGGGGAAATTGTTGAACTACTTACATCATAGTTATGAGCCTCATAAACCCAAAGCCAAACTTAGAAAAGCAAGTTGCTTCATTTAATGTATGAAAATTAAAACAGCAAAAGTTAAGCCACATACCAGGAAAATGTATCACAATCTAAATATCTCAAAACAGATAATTTGAAGAGTCTAAAAGGAAAAAAAAGTATTTCAATACTTTATTCCATGTACTTTGTGTCAAAGTGATTAATGAGAATGAATGAAAAGAGATCAAATAATGACTTACTACAACTGAAATGGATACTGTGTGTCAAAAGCAAATTATAATTCAAGTCGAGGATTTACCTGATTTACTTTACAAAGGTGAAGCCAATAATTTCCTTTTTACATTAATTTAATTATCCATAAATATATACATATATATATCTCCTTTTTTGTTTCATGTGATTCCACCTTTTTGGAACTTAACAAATTTATTCTTTAAAACTGTTTAAAATGGAAAATTGCTATATAATTTCAAAAGCCATGCAGTAGTGTCATAAAACTACTATATGCTCCTTTTCAAATGATTTTCAGTGTGTTTTTCAAAGTCCATTTCAGAAGTCATTAAAATAAATAAGGCCAGAGCACTTTATTCCCCATGTAGAACTATTAAACTTGACTTGAAACTTTCCAAATGAAATACTGAGCACTTCATACACTGTAAAGATTTTAATTATTTTAAATTGCATGCACTTGAGTACTTGTTTATGTTATTTTAGTTCATTTTATGATACACTACATTTCATTATTTAAAATAACATCAAAATTTTCAGAAAGAAAATTATGTGTCATGAATAATATTTTTCTTCAAGCATATACTATGATAAAACTCTAAGGTGAGTACCAAATTCTATGTGTTGTTGGATTTTTAAGATTTAGTAGTCATAATTCAAGATAAAAATTTTTGATAAACAACAATGCCTTTGAAAGAGGGACATAGGAAGGTTAAATCATCCTAGCATATGTCTTCTAGTACTATTATACTCTAGGAATCTATTGAGGTTCCAAATTTACTTTTATTTTTTCAGTCTTGCAAAATATCTATGCTCCTCAACAAAGGTCATATGTTGGGCCTTTGCTTTTGAGCCTTCAGATGATCAGAGAGAATGGCAAAAGAATACCTTACAGAGCACCAGATGCTCAAACATGCTATGTCACCTCCTTTTCGCTCCCCAACTCCTTCTTCAACTTTAAATGTCACCTAAAGTTCTTTCAGAAATTTGTTTTAGAAACCTCACAACAAAGCCAGTGAAATCATTTTAAACTTAAATCACTCCCCACTGAACCTGCAAGATACCTACTGTTTCCTTCTAGAGAGTCTCATTATTTTTCATTTCTGGAATATCATTTATAGCACTTTTCATGGAAACTGAAAATAACCTGTATTATTATAAACAAAGAGGGGGGAGTCCCAATTTAATATGAATTAATTATTGAGTCTAAATTGTAAATAAAAAATATTGATAAATGGCTTTAACAGACACTCTAAGTACAGTTCATAAAGTCCAAAAGTACACTCAGTGCTTTTAATGGCAAGGAAGGATTTTAGCCAAGTTCTCCTTTAAGCATAATGGACAGTTTAACGCTTCACTACCCCCTTTCCAGCTGTTAACTGCATGTTATTTTTGAAAGAGTGTTTCCTTTATCTAAAACAGTCCAAACCATTCAAGTGCACTCTCATGCTTAAGGGAGAATGATGTTTTGAGTGACCTATTTTTTAAAGAACCTTAACTCAATTCACCATCCAAAAAAGGAAAAATTTTATAGGGTTATATGCAAATAGTCTCATCTAGATTTTTTTTCCCTAAAATTCTAAACATCAAACAAAAAGGCAAAAATTAAGAAGGGCTTTGTTTTACAAATACATAAAGGCTAGATCATCACATAGATCACAGGAAATTCAGTGATGCTATGAGGGAAAAATCTATTCATCATTTTTAGTGATGAGCTCTGAAGGAGATCACTTTCAGGTTGATACTAACAAAATTTCAGCAAAATGTGACATTAAGAAGGCTAGTGATAAAGAAGTCCATCATCAGGTCATCTGGATTCCTTGATTTTTAAATGAATAGATGTTGTATCTTTAACACTACCAAACATAAATAGAAGAATTTAAAGCTAACTAATTATGAATAATGCTTTACTGGAGCCGAGCAGTCACTGTGAGATGGACAAGGAGAGTTCTGAATTCAACAAGATGGCTCATCGTAAGACATGGAGATACAACGGAAGACACGGTTGCCAATGGAAGCCAAAGAAGTTGTTTTCACTGTCTCTTGGGAAAAACCTATAGTGAGCCAAGTCCCACCCAGGATCTGTGGGCAGGGCTATTCTAAGTTGCTGGGAATCTGTCCCTGACAATTTAGGGAGGAGTAAAATACATGTGTATAAATAGCTATGATACAAGTAAACTGATACATCGAAACTTATAAACATAATAGAAGTAAACTGTATTTATTTTGCTGGACTGCAGAGGCTGGAAACGTCCAGAAAGGTTTCTTGGATGAGGTGAGGTTTGAGCTGGGATTTAAATAGCACTTGTCAAACTCTAGTGTGCTTATGACCTGAGACTTTGTTAATACAGAGATTCTAGTACCCTAGGTCCAAATGGGACCTAAGATTCTGCCTTTCTAACAAGCTCCCAGGTGAAGCCATTGCTGCTGGTTCTGAGACCACGCTTTGAGGAGCAAAGACTTTGAAGGGTACATAAAATTTTATTTATTACCTTCCCTGGGTAATAAGTGAAGATAAATACAGCCCAGGCATAGAAAGTAGTTTGAGAAAATACACAAAGGCAATAAAATGCAGTATTTACTGAGGAAGAACAAATAGCCAGTATGGCTGTTGTGCTAAGAGGGTAAAATGTAAAACTGTTGATTCTACTCCTAATGGTCTTTTAAATCCAGTTCCACCTACTCTGTGCTGTTTCTTCAATTTATACCTTAATCATCTTTTACCTGAGTTATTGTTAACAATTATTTAACTTGAATTCCTTCTTCCATCTTCTTTCTCCTAAAATTTATTCCTCATAGTGTTGCTAGCATTGTTATTTTTTAAGTGGCAGTTTTTATTTATTTTTATTTATGTATGTATGTATGTATGTATGTATGTATGTATGTATGTATGTATGTATTTATGGGGCTTATTTATTTGTTTTTTAATGGTGGTACTGGGGATCAGACCAGGACCTCTTGTGTACTAAGCATGCTCTCTATCACTGAGCTCTACCCAACCCCAGGAACCAACCGTTGGCTCTCTAACTCTTGTCAAGTAAAGTACAAATGCTGGGGCATAGCATACACCATGAGCTAATTTTTCACTCTAGCATTCTGGAGTTTCATAATCTACAGCTATCCCTGTGGACCACACCATAGCAATGCCAAGTGACAGTTTTTTTAATGAGTCCCGTGATTTCACACAACTAAATATCTGCACGTGCTATTTTTTTAGCCTGAAATACACTTGCCAACTCAGATAATTCTATTCATTCTCCAATATGAAGTTCTGTTTAATATTCTTATCCCTCTCCCTTGCTCCCTTCCTCTCTTCCCTAGCCCTTTGTAGGAAGACTGATTCACTTTCTCCTCTGTTCTTCTCTTGTTTTGAATCATGGATGCATTTATTCAAAAATACATTTTCTGAGCACTTGCTTTGAAATAAGAAAGCTAAGTCCCCAGTCTTCATGATGCTTAAAGTCCATTGGGGGAATGCAGGTACTAAACAAATGATTGCATGTGTGTTATTCTTAGAAAAAGACAAATAAGTTCAGCTTTCCTGAAAAAAAAAAAAAAAAAAAGAGGGATGGTCAAGAAACACTGACCCTGTATCCTTTTGTGGAAAAATCAGCCAAAGCTGACAGTGATGGTCCCCTTTGAGAGGATATCACTTGCTCTCTAGTTCTCAGAAGATTCCTGGGTCAGTCTGGGTTTTGCCACACTTGTGTTCATGACTTCTTTTTAAAGCAAGAGAGTGATACAGTCAAATTTCATGCTTACAAGTTCATTGGCCAAAAGTATAGAGAATAAGTTGAAAGGTGACAAGACTTGATACAAGGTAACCCATTATGAAAACATTATTGCAATAGTCCTGGAAATGAATGAAATTGGCCTAGATTGAGGATGGGGTGAGTGAGGATAGAGACAAATGGGTTAATTACAAAGATAGTTACATTGTAGGTTAACGGTATTTGCTAATTGCTTATGGAGCATGATATGAATGGAGAAGTAAAGAATGACCCCTAGAATTCTGACTTGAACAACAGGTACCTGCTGGTCATAAATCATAAACAAAATATAAAATACCAAGGGTTATGAAGCAAGTTAGAGATCATAGGTCTAGGTTTGTGCATATAAAGTTTGGAGCATCTGTGTGATATTTGTATAGGGATGGAGCTAAGAAAATATGCCTGGGACTAAAAAAAGAAGTTAGGCTGAGAGATGTCATTTGGGACTTGCCAGCATATACATGATAATCATATATATTAATGCAAGAGGATGAGACCACAAGGAATTAGGTTTAAAATAAGAAAAGAAAAATGCTTAAGATATCCAACATTGAGTAATTGTATGACAGGAAGGCAAGATGGCCTGAAAGACTCAGAAAGAATGAAAGACTCTTCCTCTAAAAGAGACAGGAGCAAAACCAATTTTAAAAAATTCCAAAGAAGGTAACTGTTTCAAGAAAAAGGGAGCAGTGAATAAAAGATCCAATAAGCTGCACTCAAAAAGTTTCCAAAGGAGTGTTGACATGGAACTAACAGATCCTATTAGTGAGAGGAGTTTCTGAGGAGATGTTAGCATAAACCAGTTAGAGAGGGATGAGAAATGGAGGGTAACAAAGACAGAGATGCAATAAGCATAGACAAATGTTTTTAAAAGGGGCGTATAAAAAGAAAAGTGGGGGAAAGGTAGTCAAAGTGTGAAATAAAATTTATATTTATGGTAAGAGAAAAAAGATTTCAACATGAAAAAAAAATTATCTACTCTTTGGCCTCCTCTCTCGTCTCTACTATGCGTGGTGTATTCATATGATGCATCCACCAAACCTCCCTCCCCATCAGCAGGAATACCTGCTCAGCCATAAAGACCAACTTTCTCCCAGCACCAGCGAGACAACTCCTTAAAGATAACATTCCTTCTTGATCTCGTCAGGGACCACAATGATCCATGACCCATGACCCCACTACTTCCTAGACTGTATAAACTGTTGATAATATATCATTTAATATACAGTCTTCTGTCTCACAAACTTATAACTGTGCTTTGAGTTCTAAGGGGAGTTCTAACAGTGCTCAGAGCTTTCTGAGAAGCTGTTCCTGCGTTATAATCCTAAATTTGGCTCAAAAAGAATTTTCAATTTCTTCCTTAGATCGACTAATTAATTTTTTTCATTGATAAAAGGCTAGAAGGAGAAGCAAAAGATGAAATGTTAAGATGGATGGTGTTGGATGCTTAGAGACTGGAAAACTAGCAGATGCTAGACAGAAAAGGAGCAGACATAAAGACATGTCATAATGACCCAATGAAAACTAGAGGGGCTGGGAGAAAGGAGAGATCAGCCTTAGATAGCTTAAGGGTATGATGACCCTATTAAGACCAAAAATCAGGAAGACTGGATGTCTGCAGACGCAAATATTTTTATAGAGTGAGATGTTCAGGCAATTAACTGTGATGGCTTCAGTCTTCCCTATGGGATGTGAAGGAGGTGATATCCTTAAAACGAGGGAAGGAAGAGAGATAGTAATGCTTCTCAAATGTGGTTCATCCTCAGAGTAGAGTCAGTTAGGATCCAAATATGAGAGCTCTGTGTGAATTAATGAAATACCAGCATCTACATTTTAATACACTACTTCAAATGCCATTTAAACACATTGAAGCTTGAAGATCACTAATACAGGAGAAAGAAATAAATGAGTTGTTTTATTCAGAGATTGCCTAATTTTCCTCAGAGAAGAGCCCAAAGATATTCTTTTGAACTTCAGGCCTCAGATCACTCATCTCTCTTTGTTTCCTTGTAAGTAGGGATCTTTGTTTCCTTTCCAGATTGTGACATATGCTTTCCAAAAGTGGTGAGTCCCTCAGCCAATCCCTGATGGCTGCATGCCCCACTGTGAGCTGGTAATTAACCAGGATCCACCCAGGGAGGCACCCTTCCTTCACATCTCAATGACCAGCTACTAAAAGAGAGTCTGAATGTCCTTTCCTTTCTCTTCTTCTAGTTCTTTTATGGTTTTATCATTATGATTTTTAAAGAGATGGCTAGAAGGAATATATTGTAAGAAAGATTGGATAATGTTCATATGATGCCACTTTGTCAGCAATGAGTTATCTATGAATGTCAATTATTTAGACAACTTGCAGTTTATTATAAAGGTATGGGTGAAAAGTTTAAAAAGCATTATTTTAAAATTAAAACTAAGCTGCTTAAATTTCTCTTTTCTTCTAAAAATAATCAATTATTCACATACTTATTAAGAAATGGTTTACTGTTATGCTTTTTAAAGTTGTTTTCTTCTATTTCTTCCTGATCATTTGTTAGTCTTCAGAAAGAAAGTAGAAGCAGGATTGCCATGGGATTATTTTTACCCCACTGAGAATTGAAAGAACAATATTAGGCCACAATATTTGTGGGTCAAATTCTGTGGGAGTAGTCAAGGCTTGCTTGTGCTATTTCATTTATGTTCTCTACAGGGCTTGCAATAATTCTACATAAACTCTAGATCTTTGAGAAAGATTGTCAGATAATTAGTATGAGGGAATTACTCATTCTACATATATTCATTAAGTATCTACAGAGTGTCTGTGATAGTCTATAGGGCTAATGACCACCTGGTGAAGGGTTTAAGAGATTGAACCACACCACAATGCAAAAGGTGCTCAGTTTTTGGTGGCCTCACCTTTGAATAACATCTAGTTGGAGAAATTGACCATATGTTATCACGTGACAAATTGTAGTGTGGGGATGTCCCAAGGCAGCAACGGTGGTAGAGGTAGTGGCTGGATCCTGCTGAGCTCCCTTGGTCAGGTAAAAAGAACTGAAGCTTGTTCACCTTCACAGTGACACCTCCAAATACAACCCTTCACCTACTCCAACCATGCTTCGAGGGTCCCATGTTATTTCTCCATGTTCTCATTTCTTTCCCACTTGTACCAAAGATCTCAGGAGCAGGAAAATGTACAGGGTTCTGAGAGGGCTGGCTGGGCAGCCTCATCAAAGGATGAGCCCTGCCTGAGATGGGTATGGGTGAGAAAGATAAAGGGTTTTATACGTGTCTATTCATATTTTCATATCTACTATCTCTATCTCTTGTTCTAGAGACAAAGGGAAATTAAGTTCTTAGATGTAAAAGGAGAGAGCTTTTTAATAATACAGCCTGGAATCAGTGACATAAACATGTAAGAGGCAATGCCTCATGGGAAATGAGCTTATTTGCATAAACTTCCTGAATCCTAAGGGTACCTAACTTGACAAAAGCCACTTGTCTGGCCCCAGAATTGTGCAATTTTCATTTCTCTCTCATTTTGTATCATCCAGTAGAGGCAGTGCTTCATCAAACTGTAAATAAAAAACTGTATAAAGTGTGTGTGTGTGTTTCATTTCTTGGATCAGAAGTCTCCCTCATAAAAATTCCAGAACATTAACTCATCAGGTACCAAACTAGATTCCTATCTCTAGTCAAACTGTTGGAGTTAAAATGGACTATCAGATGGCAAATAAATACAGGAAAACAAAGATAAGAACTTCTTAAGCAGGATAAGATAGCCACCTCAAACAATGACAATAGTAATTCTTTATAATATAAGAGTATTTAGCTAAGGTATTTACAGAAGCTTAATTGAAGTATAATTGACATAAAAAGAACTCCACATATTTAATATGCACAATTTGATGAATTTTGACATATGGAAATACTCCTGATGTCATCACCACAATCAAGGCAATAGACATAGCCAACACCTCCCAAAGTTTCTTTTTGTCCCCCGCAACTTTGTTTTTGGTAAGAACACTTAAGGACACATGGGAGGGCAGAATATGAAATTTACTGTTAACAAATGATGAAGTTCATAATACTTTATTAGGCATTATATTGTACACCAGGTCTCTAGAACTCATCTAGCAGAACTGAAACTTTATAGTCATTGTACCACTCCCCATGTCTCCACCCCTAAGCCACAGAAACCACTATTATATTCTCTGCTCCTAAGAGTTTAACTTTTAAATACCTCATATAAGTGTATGTAATATTTGTCTTTCTGTGATTAGCATAATATCCTCCAGGTTCATGCAGGTTGTCACAAATGGTAGGATCTCCTTCCTTTTTAAGGCTGAATAATATTCCATTGTATATATATCCTACATTTTCTTTATCCATTTATCTGTCAATAGATATTTGTGTTGTTTTTATATCTTGGCTATTTAAATCATTCGCAATGGCTGTGGGAATAAAGCTACCTCTTTGAGATACTGATATCAATTCTTTTGGATATATACCCATAAGTAGACTTACTAGACCAAATGGTAGATCTATTTTTATTTTTTTGAGGAAATTTCATACTATTTTCCATAAGCTGTTGCACCATTTTACATTCCTATCAGCACTGTACAAGGGTTTCAATTTCTCTACATTCTTTACAAAACTTGTTATCTTTTGGAATTTTTTGATCATAGCCATCCTAACAGGTACGACAATGTGTTATGGTAGTTTCAACTTTCATTTCCCTGATTATTAAAGGCACTGAATTCCTTTTCATGAACCTGTTGACCATTTGTATGTCTTCTCTGAATAAATGTCTCTGTAAATTCTTTGCTCGTTTTTAATCAGGTCATTTGGTCTTTTTGCTGTTGAATTGTAGGGGTTCCTTATATATTTTAAATAGTGATTCCTTATCAGATAAATAGTTTGCAATTTTTTTTCCCATTTTCACTCCAAAGTCTGCTTTTGCATTAGGTCAACTGTTTTCTTTGCTGTACGAAAGTTTTTTCAGTTTGATGTAGTTCCCTGTGTCTATTTTTGTTTTTGTGGCCTAAGATTTTGGTTTTATATCTAAGAAATCATTGTAAGACCATTGTAAGAGGCTGTTCTTCTATATTTTCTTCCATCAGGTTTACAATTTCAGGTCTTATATTTAAGACTTTAATCCATTTTGAGCGCTCAAAATGTGACATCTTTGGCTTTATTCTTATTTCTCAAGATAATTTTGAATATTCTGGGTCTTTTGTGGTTCCATACAAATTATTTTTTTTCCTCATTTCTGTAAAAAATGCCATAAGGATTCTGATAAGCATAGCACTGAATCTGTAGATAGCTTGGGGTACAATAGACATTTAAAAAATACTAAGTCTTCTGATTTATAAACACATGACGTCTTTTCATTTACTTGTGTCTTCTTAAATTTCTTTCATCAGCGTTTTGTAGTTTTCAGTGTACAAGTCTTTTACCTCTTTGGTTAAGTTTATCCCAAAGCATTTTACACTTTTTGATGCTATGAAAAAGGAAATTTTTTCATAATTTTTATTTTGGATTATTGGTTGTTACTATATAGAAATGCAACTGTTTTTTAAGTTAATTTTGAATTCTGTAATTTACTGAACTAATTTATTAGTTATAACAGGTTTTGTGTGAGAGTGTGTGTCATTAGGGTTTTCTACGTATATGATCATGTCATCTGCATTTTAATTCTTCCTTTCTGATCTAGATTTCTTTCTTTTTTGTTCTGCCTATGCTCAAATTTTTTTTTTTTGCTTTTGAATATGTCATAATAATGGTAACAGATGGATTTTAGTAATTTTTAAGTAATTCACTTATGTGCTAATTTAAAAATATAAACATACATGTCTGCACACACATATATTCACATATTCGTATCTCTATAAAATAGTAATTATTTTTCTTGAAAAAGAATCTGGTATATACAAAATTATTATAACAATAACTCTTTGCAACTGTAATTTTAAGAATCTAGGTTTTATAAAGGAAGGATTATGGCTTGCTTTAAATAGTTAAAAAAAAATCAACCAATAGAATGTTCTAATTATGGAGGAATAGATGGAGCCAAATACATTTGACAGGTGGAAGTTACTCTTAGTTATGACTGAATTAGCCACAGCTGCTTTCCACAGAATAATGCCCAAATGCTCAGTAAAATGGAGATTTAGTTTTTACCATAGGGTAATGTTGAGTAATAATATTTAAGGAGCAATGTTAATGCAAGCTAACTCCATTTGTATCTGTGCACTAAAAATTCAACACAGAAAAAATGCACCATATGTGAAGGGAATTACGTACGTGACCTCCCAGAGTTATTCTAGGGGGCTACATTTCATGGAACATGGACACTTTCCATAAATCCTGATATTTCTCCAAATTGCTTCATACCCTGTAGATAGTTATACCTAGGGACCTGGGCATTAACTAATAATTGAATTAAATATAGCTCAGGTTCAATAAAAGAACTGGAGATTTGCCTTTTTCTTTTAGAACTAATAAATTTAGTAAAAACCCATGGTATTCACAGTGACAAATGGATATATTTATTTTGGGCATGTGGCTTCATTTTTCTCCTGATTGTCTTCCAAATACTCAAAATTATTACAACTGTTAGTCATGTTTAATCACTAGATGTTTAATGGCATTATCATTTACGGCCTTGTGATTTTATAATGAAAGCATTAGCTATTACATAAGAAAGAATAGGCCAAATACATTCAGTGAAAACAATGTTTAGATATCCTTATGTAATGTAACTATGGAATTAAAATTTAATGTATCAGTTTGAACTTCACACAGTTTGAATCACCATGAAATAGCCCCTTGAAGCTTAAATTATATTAAAAGATTGCTTTCTTTGATCTCATGCAGATCCAAATGTTCTCAAACCTGGAAAAAGCAGAAGATGGAAAAATTCTTCCAACCAAGGAAACCTAGTATGTTTCCTATTTAAAATAACATTATGTTTTTAATCAAATGAAGGACAGTGAAGGGTAAGTGTGAACTGAACATATCTTATTTTATGGAATTAAAAACCGAAACAAAACTCCATTTGTTCCTCTCCATGTAAGAAGCACTTAGGCCAGTGATGATGGTTGCATGCCCTGTCTGGAACCCACAGCTCTATCTAGGATGCCTGGTGCCACAAGAGGTTTACAGTAAGGTCCAGGGGCCTGAAGTAACAATAAACTAAAGAAGCAGCCTCTTTACAAAGCCTTTTTGGGAACTTAGAATCCTGGAGTCAGTGTTTCTCATTGTTACAGCCTGAATCCAGTGATAACCAACAATAAATAGTTTGGATTCATTGGGAAGCCATATCTGCTTTTTCTTGATGCATGAGGAGAAACTAAATATGCCTTTATCTTTGGTGGATCTGATCAGTTCTGAACTTTCACACACAAATATGCTTATTATGTCAGCAATGCAGGAAATGCTATCCAAATTCTAATAATACTTTCCAGGTTTACAGTTTAACATTGACACCACTTATTCATGGATTATGCTGAAAATTTTACTATTCTAATTCATGAATCAGGAATCAAGGCTGAAATATTTTGAATTCTGATTTTTGGACCATATAGATCCATTAAAATATAGAGAAATAAAAAGATGAAAATATAGAGAAATAAATGTTTCCAAAGCCATTTTACGTGTGTTGATCGATTTGGGGGATTATTTTCCAGGGATTTTTCTAAAGCTTTTAGGCAAAAATCATTTAGAAATATTTCAAGAGTTAAATATCTACAGAGATTTCTATGCTTGCAAAGAATTTTGCACTAGTCCCCAACCTTTTACTAAGTCATTAAACCCTCTTTAGCCATAAGATGATTTTACAATAAAACACATATTTTTACACACACGCACACTCTCACACACACTTCTACTCCAACGTAAGCTACTAATTCCATTCTGTTGTACAGAGAGTTTCAAGGAAGAAAAGGGATTCTAACTTTTGGCTTCTAAGTTTTGTTCCAAACAAACAAACAAACAAAAATCAGAATCAATGGCACAGATAGGAAATCTACTGGCAGTTTCTGCTCCAAGATTGTATCAGCCCTCTCCACCACACCCAAGGAAATGCTATTTCCTTCATGCCTGACATAAAGAGGCCCATTCATGGTTCAGGATTTAATGGAACTGGTGACGATCTCATTCATAGGACGGATCGAAGTCCCCTGATGCATGAAACAAATGTACTGCTCTTGAAGATCTATATTCACATCCAAAATGGTTGTAAAAGGAGACCTTCTCTCTCTTCCTCAAGGACAAATAAGTGCAGAATCAGAAAAGTTCAGGACACATCGTGATATATTTCATCGACAATACCCTCCTCAATAATAGAACACAGCATGGGCACGTTAGGAAGTTGTGTTATGAAAACCCTCAGCTTATTTTTTAAGCTACACATTTCAGAGAGTCAAAAGCTACCAATGTTTTAATAATCCTATTTCTGCCTTCCCCCCAAAAAGTATTAAAGTATTCTTAATAAACTAAAAATACAGTAACAAAAAAGAGAGTGAAAGAGCCAAATTGCCTTGTATAATCCAGGAATAACTGCAAGACTGAGATTCAGTGAGATGCTGAATATCTGGGGGGCATCTTCAATGTCTGATCTGTTAGATCAGCTGACATCTGATTGGTTTAACAAACACATTTGAATATAAGAAAATCACTCCTGTTATGGACTATCATGATACATCTGCATGAAATGAGTACAGTATTTGGAGGTAGGTGTGGGGAGAAAAGCCTGCTTTCACTGGCTGAGTAACACAATCCTTGGCAGCACCGAAGGTCTGGAATCTACACTGAATACAGTGTAGTCAAGAATGGAAGGCTCACTGTTGGGTAGATACGTTTAGCAAGGCAGGATGCTGGGGGAGGTCCTGGTTCTCTGTTGGGCATAGTTGGGTTTGCATTCTGTCTCCATCAACCATCATCTTCAGTTCTTGGGCAAGTTATTGAAACGTCCTTAGCCATATTTTTCTCAACTCTAAAAAAAGGTATTAATTATACCTGTCTCACAAAGGTGTTGGGGAGAGGATACAGGATGGTGTAGGTAAAGCAGTTGGTTCCCTCTCCTCCGTATAACTGGTGACCACTCTATAAACTTCCATCTTTGTTATACTTCTTCCTTTTTTTCCTCTTAACACATTTTTTCTTTTCTCTCTTTCCCTTCATAATTTTACACCCTACTTATCAATACTTGGATATTATAATGGATAGAAAAAAATTAATTTTCCAAATGAAAGAGTATGTCCATTTTTTGGTAAATCCTCCAGTAAAAATATGCTAAGATAAAATATTAGCAGAGATCATGACAAGCATATTCTGCATTTCTGGCACATGGGAGGATTAGTAACAATCTTTATTGAGTGATTGTCATGATCCAAGCATGGAAATTATGTTTATTTATTACACATCAACATTTGATCACAGTTGCATAGTTTTTAAAAAATGTCTTCCTCCTCCTAATTTTAGAGACCTTAAAATGCCTGTGCCTAAATAAGTTTAGTTTCTTCTATAAGACATCACAGAAATTCCGTGTTGCATCTGTGCCAAAATATCTGAGCTAATAACGGACACATTAAAAAAAAAAATCTGAGCTAATCCATATTATTTTTAAATTACCTCTCAAAATGTCATTTTCACATGTGAAACAGATAACTTTATATAGTTTAGCATCTCTTTCATGTTTGGAATTTCCTCAAACAATTCTATTAACATAAAATCTGCAGGTGGGGGAAATAACAGTTTTGCTAAATGCAGAGAAAATACATTTAATCTTGGTGGTTAACTTCAGAAAGTTGACTCAGGCTAGTCAATGATCAAATTTATTTGCCCTGGACCAAATATATTTCTTGTGTTTTAAGAAGCATGCTCTAGACTGGCCAATCTGAAAATACACAACATAGCTTCCCTTTCAGGATTTATCCCTGAATTGAATATTCCACCTAGGTATTCCACCTAGGTCCCCTGGGATACTTGTACCACTCGGTGTGCTGTGTGCTTTGCCTCTAATAACTGGCTCCTGTGACATTCCTTAGAGGGCTTTTCCTGGGGTGGAGGATCTCTTAGGGCCAGAGGTGCCTGGAAATTTACCTTCCCTGAGTTCCCTCTGGGCAGCCCTATAGCCAGTAACTGATTGGTCCTGGAAGAAATCAGGATCCCTCCTTAAGAGGGGCAAACAATGCTGTGTCATTTACACTGGGAGCCCCTAGTAGGATTGGACTAAAGCTGGGACTTTGACAAAAAACAAACAAATGAACAACAAAAAAACACAACAACAACAAAAAACACAACAACAAGAAAAAAAAACAACTTACCTTTGCTCAATTTCTTCTTCCCTGGTTCCTTACTGCATTCTCCTGGGAACATGTGCATATAAATATGTATCTCCTGGTTGGCTTCTGGGAACCCCAGTTTAGTACCCTTATTGATATAAAAGTGCTTTAAAAGAAAGGCAATTTTACATTTGGGTTGCAGTGTAAAAATCATCCTAGGTAGATTATCAGCAATGAAATCTAACAAGAAATTTTTTTAAAGATCAAGTAACAGTAATTTCAGAAAAGTAAAAATGTTATCTAACAGATGGGTTTTAAAATATAATTAACAATATTAATTTTTCAAAGGAGAAAATTATCATCATGATTGCTACGTAATAAATAAGAAAAGTAAATAAGACAGACACTTCTTCCTTTAAATTTATAAATGTGTGAACCTCCTACTTATTTGAAAGTATCTAATCACATTCAATTTATAGGAAACTTCCTGGATTGGAATTCACATCTCTCTCAGGTTTTCTAGTTCCATGACAGCTTCTTCTCTTGTATAAGTTGTAAAATTCAGACAATGTGTATAATAAGCTCTGTATTACAAGATTGAAAATGAGATCATTATAATGATATAAAATAGAAAATAAATTGGATGAAGTTGTATTTGAAAAGCACTAAATGAACAGCTCTACCATGACTACATTTTTAAAGTAGTCCATGGCACTTGATTTAACTCCATTGTATTTCCTGTATTTCTCAGAGTAAACCTTTAAAAAGCTGTTTTCTTTTATTAGTAGTAGTTTTATGTATACAGCAGATGTGTTTCATTTTGTTTTCTGACTATAAAAATATGCTCCCTTGTGGCAACTGAGTTAATTATTCATAGAGATGGCTTAAAACCACACCACAGATATCAGTAAAAGTTTATTCAAGATTTAAAATAAATAACATCTCTGAAAAAGCTTACATGGGCCATCCTTTTACAATATTCCAAAGTGATATGACTGGGAAAAAAGGGATTAGTAATCTAAGGTTGCATATCTCCTCAGATACTTAGAAGCAACAGAAAAATGGAATTATTAACACTGGAAGATCAAACTTGTTTCAGCAGTGATTAGAAGTAGAGCAATTAGTGAGAAATGTCATTTTTAAGTTTAAAAGAAAAAGTTTTACACAAACTCATTTTCTGAATAAGGATATACTGAAATCAGAGGGGAAAAAATTTTCTTCTCAAACCAGTAAACTGTTAGACTATATTACAACACATCATGTTGGGATGTGAATGAATACCAAGCTTCCCATGGGAGATAATGAAAGGAAAACAGGTATATTTCACCTTCAGTCACTAGAAGGAAAAAAACAAAACAAAATAAAACAAACGCATAAACCTGAGACGTATTGTAATCTCCACTTTTCCCAGGAGGAAACTGAGATTCAGACATGAATAAACAAATAGGCATTATTTAGGCATTAACATACGCCTTAACTTCTCCTAAGGATCTTGCCTATAATCTTGACTTCTTCTCAGAGATGAAGTGCTGATCCCTGAAAAACAGCCACACCTTCCTTCTCTTCAGTTCTCTCAGACACAGATAGAGAGTTAGAGAAGCCACCAGAACAAGTTTTGTTAAAAGGACAAATAAGATGAACAGTTTGAAATTATGCTGGGTGTTTTTAGATTTAATGGGAGGGAGA
Organism: Camelus dromedarius; assembly: GCF_036321535.1. Taxonomy (NCBI): domain Eukaryota; kingdom Metazoa; phylum Chordata; class Mammalia; order Artiodactyla; family Camelidae; genus Camelus; species Camelus dromedarius. The sequence continues at coordinate 107,443,551 of NC_087437.1, read as the reverse complement.
CACAAGAGCCACACAAAAACTGGCAGCAGGTCAGATTTGGCCTAAGGGCTCTTGATATAGAACATGGAAAATTAAGCAGGGGCTTTATGGGGATTACACATCACCCAAAATACTGAATTTGAACGTGGATGATACTTTGAGTTGTTTGTATTTGAGAAAAGGTTGGCTTTATTTTTATATCAGCATTTTTGACAGAATGTATAAGAAGGGATGGATTGTGGTCGGTATTTTTGGTGGAGTCCTCCAAAACATCCGTGTCACACCAGATGAATGTTCTATTCTGGTGATGATTATTCCTTCTTCCTTGATAACGATCTGGTTAGAAATGGAAATGTGACATAATTCAGGATCTATGGGGAAGTCCACTTGGAGAGCTCTAAGAAAGATGTTCTTTCTCTTAGAAGGAGGCCTAAGAAAGAGATGATCCTCTTCTTCCTTTAAATTTCATCCAATGTAAATATGAGATGTGACCCCAGGAACTACTGTAGCCATCCTGTTACCAAGTAAATGTGAAGCCAAAATGAAGGACAAGTCAGAAAGATAATGTCAGTGTTTTACTAGCTCTGCTTGTTTCTCTACCCAGATCCCAGTAAGTCTGCAGATTCAGGTCTCTTCTGAATATCCTTCTCTCCCATTTTTGGTCTCCAAAGATACTTATGAGTTTTGTTGTCATTGTTCTTTTTATGGTTGTTTTTCACATTTTAGCATTTTTCTATTATCAGGGTGATTTTTTTTTATCATTGAAGAATAGAATGTTTTATTAGTTTCTGGGGTATGACAAACTCCAGGTCCATCCATGTTGCTGCAAATGCATTTTATTCTTTTCTATGGCTGAGTAGCATTCCATTGTATCTATATACCACAACTTCTTTATCCAATCATCTGTCAATGGGCATTTAGGTTGCTTTCATGTCTTGGCTATTGTATATAGTGCTGCTATGAACATTGGGGTGCATGTATCTTTTCCAATTAGAGTTTTCTCTGGACATATGCCCAGGAGTGGGATTGCTGGATCATATGGTAACTCTAGTTTTAGATTTTGGAGAAATCTCCATACTGTTTTCCATAATGGCTGCACCAAACTACATTCCTACCAGCAGTGCAGGAGGGTTCCCTTTTTTCCACACCCTCTTCAGCATTTATTGTTTATAGACTTTTTAATAATGGTCATTCTAACCAGTGTAAGGTGATAACTCTTTGTAGTTTTAATTTGCATTTATCTGATAATTAGTGGTGTTGAGCATCTTTTTATGTGCCCATTGGCCATCTGTGTGTCTTCATTGAAGAAATGCTTGTTTAGGTCTTCTGTCAATTTTTTTATTGGGTTGCTTGTTTTTTTTTTTTTTGTTTTGTTTTGGTTTTTTTCGGCCATTGAGTTATATAAACGGTTTGTATATTCTAGAAGGTAAGCCCTTGTCACATCATTTGCAAATATTTCCTCCCATTCTGTAGGTTTCTTTGTCATTTTGTTTAATCACTATGATCTTGAAGCATTCTGATGTTCATAGATATTTAAATCTTTAAAAAATAAATACTTAGTTTTTTTTTAAATTTGGCTTCTATCCATCCTATTAAGCATTTGCACAAGAGCATCCAGTCATGACTTACATGGACATCTTGACCTTAAACATCCAGATTTTCTGTAGATCTAGTATTTCATGCAGGCTAATTGACGCGCTTTATTTATGGATGGTCTCCTCTGGACTGGCTTCAGCACAAGGCTGTGGCGTGCACTGGTCAGTCTGTAAATGGCTGCCTCACTGCCAGTCTGGTCATGGTAGTAGAATGGCATGGTACAATTAGATGTGGTCAAGGCAGACAATATGAAGCAGGGGGCAGAAAGAACCATCTGTGGCTGCTTTTGTCAGAAATGCCAAGTGGGTGTGGAAATGTTCCTAAATTGGAAATCAAGGGCCTCCTAAGAGCACAATATATTCCCGTGCAGGAGGAATGCGGGTAGGTCTTTCCCCCCTCCATGCTTAGAGAGCTTCTTCGATGTGATGCAGAGAAGTTATATAATTAGAGCTGTATGGGTCTGAAGTATAAATGTAAACATCACAGCATCAAAAAAGTAGCCAAAGCTGGAGTTGTTATCCTGTATCTGGCTTTCAAAAAAAAAAAAAAAAAAAGTTCAAATATAAGTGGAGGGTCCCCAGGAAGTAGTTGAAAAGTTGAAAAAATATATCCTTAAGATACACAAAGATAATGGAATTCCACCTTAGGTGCTGGGATGAAGCTAATCTTAATCCCAGGTTGTAGGTTCTGTATATAATCCTTCTTACTTATGCTCTGTAGTCACTTTCCTGCAGACTGAATTAAGCACAATTTAGAATGAAGGAAAGTCCCCCACCCTCTCTCCTTCTACCAGGTAAGGATAGAGCACTTCCTGCCAAAACTCTCCCAAGTAAATAAATTACACTGAACCCGAGCTCTTGAATCTGGACAAACATTTCCAAAATTCAACTATCAACCTGTCACTGAGGTGGGGGCAAGGAGCCCTTCTTATCTGGCAAGTATTAAAGAATGTTGGATGAATTAATTTTACTACTGCTGTATCTCATGGGAGTGGGGTAGGCTAATAAAACAAAAGTGTGAGCTGATTAATTCTTTGTAATTATTGGCTGGGCTTTTCTAAGATATTCCACCACATACTCCCTAGGTTTATGTTATATTGGAGATGTTTAATATGTTTTTAAAATCCATTATTCAGGAATAGAGGGAGAAAAGTCTCCATCTTTTATGTGCCAGGCCATAAAAGAAAGTGATCATTGAAAAAAAAATACAAGCAGCCTTTGTCCTAGGTAAATTTCACATAAACTCTGCACGTTAGAATTTGGAATTGCTTTGGGATCCCGCCAGGCAACAGCCCATGGGGTGACAGGACAAAATAAAGGAGGAAATGTGCTATCTAAGTTTAAAGTACACATTTCTTAAAATGAATCCTATCTAAAGTAATTTTGAATGCTTACCCATTGGGTCACATCCAAACAACTTCTGAAAACATTATTTATATTTGATGAATAAAGAATACCAAGTTACAGACACAATTTAGATTGCATTTAGAGAGCAGGCAATTGGTAGCTGGAAAATCAAATTGAACCAAAATGTTTCTGCTATTATATTATCATAAAGAAATTTCACTGCTAAATAATTCCCAACAGACTGAACAACTGATTGGCATTCTGAAACAATGAGTTTATTATTGTATAATCCTTTCCTTCATTCATTTGTTCATTCATTCAATCAACAAGATTTGAGTGTTTACTCTATGTGAAGCCCTGTGCTTAAGGTTGGACTATAGTCCTCAAACTCATGGAGTTTATATTTGAGGGTAATTTCTACCCACTCAACCCAAAGTTAAGGTTTCTAGTATTTATCATAATAATAATATAAAGTTAAAAAAATTGGAATTTAGATAAATAATGACTCTAGCTTAAGACATAAAAATAAATATAATAGGATATTGTTATAGTCAAGAGACCAATAATTTTAATGTGAATATTTTTGGAATTTTATGTATTTCTTCTGATTTAGATTTTCAGTCAATGAATTGAATATCTTGGTATAAAGAGTGGCTTAAAAAAGCAAAAATTCTCCAATAAAATGACATAAACCAAATGAATCTTTATATTTTATATATTTTCAGTTATATCTGTTTTTATAAATCAGGAATTCAGGAGTCATCCTTGACTTCCTTCTATTCCTCACCAGTTCCTTAATCCCTGTTGCCCAACCAATCCAACCTACTGATTCTATATTCTTAATACAGCTCAGATCCAGCCCCTACTCTCCATTCTCACTGCCACTATCTTAATTTTCTTTAGATTAAGAAAATAGTCATTATGTATGTGTTTCTGCCTTCTTTCTGACCATGCTCTATATTTATCTTCACACATCACATGGAACTCATTCTGGAACCCATTTTTCTTCCTTTAATTACAATCCCCAGTGTCTATCCAAAGCATATGATGCATACAATGTAAATTTCAAATCCTTTAGCATCACTTCCAGGACCGTTTTGGATCTATTCTCTGCCTGCTTGGGTGGGCTTCAATAAGCACCACTGTCCCATCTAATACCCTACACTCTGGTTCCTGAAACATCATCCTCCATCATGCCTCTATTTTTTATGCTTTTCTTCCTCCCTAATTGATCCCCCTCAATGTTCATCCATCTGGTAAAAACTTTCAATTTTCAGGACTCAGTTCAGCCACTTCTCCTCAACACTTTCTAACCCACACCTCAGTATAGACTTCGCCACTTCCTCTTCTGAGATCCCATAATGGCTACTCCAAACCTTTATTAGAGATACCTCTCTAAGGATTTGTCCAAACTATACCCATCAAACTTTTTAGGGACATGAATGGTTGCATGCACAAACCTTTTCCCAGAGCTTTGTGCAAAAGCCTGATATATATGAAGTTCAGGCTCATGTGTATTTAGAAAATGAATCACTGAACACATAAGTACAAACAAAGTTATTTTTAATATAGTGCAACCCAAAGAGAGCGGAAATGCAATAACTATACCAATGACCAGAGGAACTCAGTTATTTTCAGGTTATGGATCGAAGAATTGCTTTTCCAGTTTTACTGAGGAATAATTAACTGTATAAATTTAAGGCATACATCATGAGAGTTTGATTTACATATATTGTGAAATAATTACAATAGGTCAGCTAACATTCATCTTCTCATATAGAAACAATAAAAAGAAAAGAAGGGAAGAAAATTCTTGTGATGAGAATTTTTAGAATTTACCCTCTCAACTTTTCTAACTGCAGTCATGATGTTGTACATTACATCCTTGGTACCTATTTATCTTATAAACAGGAGTTTGTGCCTTTGAGCCACCTTCCTCCAACTCTCCTTTACTCACTCTCCACCTCTGGTAACCACAGTCGAATATCTTTTTCTATGAGTTTTTTTTTTTAACTTTTTGTTAGATTCCACATGTAATTGAGATTGTACAGTATTTGTCTTTCTCTGTCTGACTTATTTCACTTAGCATAACGTCTTCAGGTTCCAACCATGTTGTCACAAGTGGTAGGATTTCTTTCTTTTATGTCTGTATAATATTCCTTTATATATTTATACATATGTATCATAACTTCTTTATGCATTCATCCATCTTGACTATTATAAATAGTCATGTCTTGACTATTATAAATAATGCTGCTCTGAATATGGTGATGGAAAGTATCTCTTTGAGTCACTGCTTTGTTTTGCATATATTCCCAGAAGTGGAGTTGCTGCATCATGTGGTGGTCCTAGTTTTAATTTTTGAGGCACTTCCATAGTATTTTCCATAATGCCTGTAACTAACTTAAAATCCCACCAACAGAGAAGGAGTGTTCCCTTTTCTCCACATCCACACCAGCATTTGTTATCTCTCTTTTATCTGTCTTTTTGGTGATGGTCATCCTAACAGGAGAGAGATGATATCTTATTTTCATTTTAATTTGCATTTCCCTGATATTAGTAATGTTGAACATCTTTTCATGTACCTGTGGCGTTTTGTATATATATTTTTTGGAAAAATGTCTACTCAGGTTGAAAGAATGTTTTAAATATGGAATAAGAAAACAAAATTCTCTTTGGGAAGAGGTCCAATTCCCTATGTTCTTCTGAGACATTGCTATTTTTTTTTTCTTTAAATAGTATACCTTTAGCTCAGGGAAAACAGAGAAATACAATTCATGGCAATTTACAAACAACACAACATAGAAAAAGGAGGGAAGGATGGAAGGGAAGAAGGAAGGAAGGAACGAAGGACAGATGGGAAAATGGAAGGAGGGCAGAAAAAAGACCTAGAAACTCCCACCAGTTCTTTCTTAGGCAACATCTTTTTGATGCCACCTGCCTAGTTACAGAGCCCAGCTGATGTACGTGAATTTTGACCCCATGTCACCTATTTCCTTCATCTGTGCTTGCTACACATATCCTGATGCCCTGTAAAACTCCTTCTTGCAGAACTGGAGCAAACATCCTCCCATAAATACATGAGTCCTTACAGCCTCTATCCCTGACTGACTCTAGCTTCTACAAATGTGTACAACAAATTTGGAAGTACGAATAAATAATTCTTCATTTAATCTTTCATTCTGTTCTTCAAAAATAGTAGTTACTGATTACTTCTTAGGAGGAAGACCTTAGGGTAGGAATATTATATCCCAGAGACCCTAGAGGTAACAAAGGATAGTAGAGGGGGCACAAGTAAGAAAAATACAAGTAATAATGTTAAAAATCTAGAATGAAGGTACAAGCAAAATGCCTAGGTATTCTAAAAAAGCAAAGTAACACGATCCTGTTTTACTCAATTATTTTAATATCGTTTAAAATACAGTTGTTTATAATATGTCCTAAATTTTACATTTCTAAATTAGTCTTTGCTGCTAGTCGCTGACACAGTACTCTGTTTCCTTAGAATGTGAATTCAATCTAAGCTATTTTTAATTCTGATTTATTTTTTCTGTTTTCCTCTACTCCCCACTAGAATCTGAACTTCAAACAGAATCTGCTTGTCTTAATCTCCATTTAATCCTCTTAACACTCAGTTCAATCTTTACTTTAAAATCAATGAATATATTATTTTATTGGTTTCTAGTAAAGACACAATGAAGGAAGAGGTATTAACCCGGTATAACGGGTGACAAGGAAACTGAGCCATAGAGGGGCAAAGTAATTTAACAACAGCCAGGGTGTAGTGGAGTAAGAGGTCAAGCCCTCCCTCTCAAGAACCTTGCCCCACTCTGCTCCCCCTGCCCGCCTTCAGGTGAGTAGCATCCTATACAGCACGTGGTAGATCCTCTTAGAATCCCTAAGGGCTTACTGCGCTGGTTGGGGCATAAAGAAGAAAGTAAATTCTCTTCTATCTCACTTGACATGGAGGCATTAAATGTAAACTTAAAAGAGTAAATCGGCAAACTATGACATTATTTTGACAATTCTTTAATGAATGCCATTTTTATCCAGTTTATTCTTCAGGAATTATATAATTGAATTTTTACATCTGCATAGAAGATTAAGTAAATAACTATACAAATTGATACTTAACTCCAAAGAACAATCAGTCATCTAAGAAAAAGTAAGTTCATACAACTTACTGAGATGTTAATGAATGACTAATAGAATGTCAAGTAGAAATTAGATGAAAAATTTTGAGTTATTTGAAGACTGTAAGTAGCATGTATACTAATGAACATTTTACATGAGTAAACGCCTATAAATCGACTGTACTTCAATAAAAAAATGACATTCAATTGGAAACTCATTTCTCCAAAATTCTACTAGATTATTATAGAAAATATTTAAGAAGAGAATGAAAATGTTTAGTAGCATTATACAATATATTATTGGGTTTAAATAAAGTATGAAAGATACGGATATTTGATCTCATGAGATGGTAGTGGAAGCTGGTGGAAACAATCATTAGATAGGATTTTCTGAAAAGGAATATATGTATGACTGAAACACTATGCTGTACACCAGAAATTGACACAACACTGCAAACCGACTTCAATTTAAAAATTATTTTAATTTAAAATTTTTAAATATTGAAAGAAAGAGAGAAAACCTCAAAGGGCTGCTCTGAGGCTTAGATAAATTTACATTTTAGATGCATTTTGTATGGCCCAGGGTAGAGAGTGAGTGCAATGTAAGTTTTGGCATAAAAACAGGAAAAAAAAAACCCTGAAATGAATATTTTGTTTACGTTTATGTTTGAGTGTTTTTGCATTGTTAAATATTACATTGTTCATCTAAATAAAGATAGCAACAGGGGGCCTATTTATGTTTTCTATTTATATTTCACATTTACATTTTAATTGTATAACTTTTAACAAATATAATAGGATATAACACATACAATAAACCTCATATGTTTGAAGTGTACGTAGCATATTAAACACTCATTAAACCATCAGGGATTGTTAATTTTATGTGTCAACTTGACTGGTCCAAGGGATGCCCAGGTAGCTGGTAAAGCCTTATTTCTCATCATGTCTGTGAGGCTGTTTCTGGAAGAGATTAATATCTGAATTGGTAGACTGAATAAAGAAGGTTCACCTTCACCAATGCAGGTGGGTGTTAGCCAGTCCTGAGGACCTGTATGGAATAAAAAGGCAGAGGAGGGGGGATTGGCTCTGTTTGAGCCAGGGCATCATTCTCGCTTGCCTTTGGACACAGGTGCTCCTGGTTCTCAGGCCTCCGGACTTGGGCTGAATCGCTACCCACTTTCCTGTGTCTCCAGCTGGAAGCAGACTGTGGGACTTCTCAGCTTTCATTACTGTCTGAGGCAATTCCTATAATAATTTCCTCTTATACACACATATGTTCTACGTATTCTGTTGGTTCTGCTTCTCTGGAGAACCTTGACTAATACACCATCCAATATGAAGACAGTAAACGTATTAATCACCTACAATTTACATCATGATTCTTGCCTTCACCCCTCCCAACCCAGGCATTCCCTTACCCACTTTCTATCTCTCTTGATGAGACTGAATTTTCTAGAATTTTAGGAAGATAGAATGGTACAGTACGTTTGGCTCTTGTTCTTTTTGTTAATGTGGTTCGTCTCACTCAGCATAGTTATTTCGAGATCCGTCTATGTCGTTAAATAGATCGAGTTGATTTCTTTTTCTTTCTGCATAACGTCCCATTGTTAGGATATATCACCATTTGTTTATCCACCTGAGAGGTTGTTTTCAGTTTTTAGCTATTACAAATAAAGCTGTTCAAACATTTGTGTATCAGTTTTGTATAGACATATGTTTTCATTTCCTTTGGGCAGATACCCAAGAGTGGAACAGCTGGATCTTATAACAGCTATACATCTAATTTTCTTTTTAAAGCCACACTGTTTTCCAAAGCAAGTGTACCCGTTTCCACTTCCACCAGCAGTGTGTGAGTGTTCCAGTTCCTCCACATCCTTGCCAACGCTTGTGTGGCTAGTCATTCTAATTTTAGCCTCTTTAATAGGTGTGTACTGATATCTCATTATGGTTTAATATTCATTTCCCTAATGACTAATATAGTCATTATAGATTGTCCATCAATGTATCTTTTTAGGAACATTATCAAGTGATGCAATTATTACCATACATCAGTTTTGGAACATTTTTACTATTCCCTTTAATGAGATTTATCATTCCCATTTACAGTTAATCCCTGTTCCCACACTCAGCCCCAGGCAACTAGTCATCTAGTTTCTATTCTATAAATATGCCTTTTATAGACACTTAGACAAATGGAATCGTAAAATATGTGATCTCTGTGCCTGGCTTCTTGCATTTAGCATCGTGGTTCTGAGGGTCAGCCCTGATGTAGCATGTAGCAGTAGTTCATTTATTTTATTGCTGAATGGTAATTCATTGTAATAGTAATCCATTGGCTATAACAAAATTTTTTATCCATTCACCCGATGAGGAGCATTTAGATTGTTTCCAGTTTTTGGCAATTATGAATAATGCTACTATGAACATTCATATGCAAATCTTTATGTGGACAGATGCTGAGGTCTGGATTGCATTCATTTATTTGCATATGGATATTGTTACGAACTGAGTTGTAACCCTTCCCCCCAATTCATACACTGTAGTCCTAATGCCCAGTACCGCAGAGTGTGACTGTATTTGGAGACAGTGTCTTTAAAGATGTGATTAAGGTGAAACAGTGTTGAAAGCGTGTCCCTGAATCACTATGACTATGCCCTTTCAAGAAGAGGAGATTAGGACACAAAACACAGAAGGAAGACCATGTGAAGACAACAGAAGAGGACGGCCGTCTGCAAGCCAGGGAGACAGCTCTCAGAAGAAAGTAACCCTGCTGACAGTTTGACCTTGGATCCATATGCTCCAAACTTGAGGAAATAAATTTGTTTTGTAAGCCACTCAATTTGTGAAATTCTATTATGGCAGCCCTAGCAAACTATGGTATCAGTCTGTTCCTGTAACATTTTTTGAGAAAAGTAAAACTTTCTCCCCTGAATTGTCTGTGTATGTGTATCTTTGCTCATATTTGTGGGTTTATTTCTGATATTTTCTATAGTGTTCCATAGATCGATATACCTGTGTTTAAGTATAAAATTGTCTTCATTTGTCTTTTCTCCCTCTAATGTATGTTTACTGTAATATGTTATATAATAATATAAATTTTTATTTTAGGAAAAAAATTCCTAAATTCCACTCTAATAGTTTTCCCCCAATTCTGATATGCTGAGTTTTCCTTTTCATTCAGTTCTAAATACTTTCCAGTTTCTCTCTTGATTTCCTATTTAAAGCATGGTTGTCTAGAAGTGGGAAACTAAATTACAGTTCCCAAGTATTTGAGAATTTTTCCAGTTGTCTTTCTTTTATCAATTTATATTGTAATTTTATTGTGTTTCAAGAATATTATGTCGTTTCTTTTAACTTTATGTGTTCATGTCATATTACTTGAATACCTGTACATTAACTGGGACTTGCTTTATGGCCTATAGTATAGACTATCTTGGTGAATGTTATGTGTCAGTTTAAAAAGAACAGATGATCTGCTGTTGTTTGGTGAAGTGTTCTGTAAATATCAATTAGGTCATATTGGTTGAAAGTGATATTGTTATTACTACATTTTCGATGATTGTCTACTTACTTATTCTATCAGATATTGAGAGAGAGTATTGACTCCTCTGACTATAAATGCAGATTTGTCTATTTTTCCTTGCATTTCTATTAGTTTTGGTTTTTTGTATGTTGAAGCGTCAGTCTTAGGTGCGTTAATATTTAGGATTGTTTTCTTGATGACTCACTTCTATTCTGTTACAAAATGTCTTTGTTGTTCTGAAACCTAATTTATTTGATATAAATAAAGCTATAACAGCTTTCTTTAGATTAGTGTCAGTATGGTGTATTTTTTCACATGTTTTTACTTTTAATCTGTTCATTTCTTTACGATTTAAGTATATTTCATTTAGGCAGCATATAGTTGGATTTTGCTTTTTATACAAACTGACAGACTATTTTTTAACTGAGTTATTGAAATAATTTAGATTTAGTGTGTTATAGATATGTTTATGGTTAAATCTTGTCTAACTGTATATTTTCTCTTAGTTTATCTTTTCTTTGTTCCTTTTTCCTCTTTTTTTCTGCTTTCTTTGGGATTAATTATGTATTTTCATGATTCTATTTGTCAGCTTATTAGCTATAAATCTTTCTTTTATTGTTTTAGTGGTAACTTGAGTATTTATAGTGTAAGTCTTTAACTTAGAGCCATCTGCTTTAAGTAGAGTTATAATACTTTATTTATATTGTACAAAACTTACAATAATATATTTCCACTTCTCTCGTGCTAAACTTTGTCATATTTTTGCCATACATTTTACTTGTACATATTTCATAAACCCCACACAATGCTGCCATTGCTTTTCATTTAAAAACTGAATTATCTTTCAAAGATATTGAAACAATAAGAAATGATGCTTATGTAATTATCTATGTAGTATATTTCAGTTGTTTTTCATTTCTTTGCATAGATACAGATTTGCATCTAGTATTATTTTCTCTCTGTCTCAAGGGACTCTTTTTATATTCTTGTAGCACAGAGACACTGGTGATGAAACTGTTCAGATTTTATACATATGAAGACCTCCTTATTTTGCTTTTATTTTTGAGAGAATGTTTCTGCTAGGTACAGAATTCTAAATTGACAAGATTGTGTTTCAACACTTTAAAATGTTGATCCATTCTCTTTTTGATTTGACTCTTTCCAATCAGAGACACTGATGTTATTCTCATCTCTCCTCCTATGTACATAACACATGCTTTTGTTTTTTATTGTTTTTCTGCAGTCTAACAGCTTTTAAGATTTCCTCTTTATCATTGATTTTGAGAAATTTAATTATGATATTCCTTGGTATAATCTTCCTCATTTTTCTAGTCCTTTTTGGCTTATTGATATTTTTGGATCTGTCAATTTAGAGTTTTCATCAAATTTAGAAATATTTGTCCATTATTTCTGCAAATATCTTTCTTTTACTGAGGCTTGGTTTGATCTCTAAAAGTTTGGCATGAGTTTTCTAAAAATATCTTCCAGATCTCTTCATAAATTTTTGTACATATGCAATATAGTTAAAATAATCATGTGAATGTCTTTGCCTGCTAATTCTAGCATCTATGGTAATTCAGGTAAGTTTTAAGTCTATTTTTATTCTCATCATGATTTGTATTTTCTGATTCTTTGAATGACAAAAAATCTTTCAGTGGACCCCAGATGTTGCACATTTTGCCTTATGTTTGCTAAGAATTTTTCTATTCTGATAAATCAACTCAGCTTTATTCTGGTTGCAATTAAGTTGCTTGGAAACACTTTGATCTTTTCAGGTTTTGCTTTTAAGCTTGTTTTTAGGCACAACTGGAAAGGTGCTTGGACTAGGAATAAGCACTTTCTACTGCTGAGGCAACTGCCATCTGAGTCCTCTACCAAATAACCTGATTCATGAGTTTCTCCAGTCTATCCAGCAGACACAGGCACTATTCCTCATCCTTTGTGAGTACCTAGCATAATTAACTCTAATCTCTTCCTATGGGTGTTTCCTTGACCTCATGGAGTTTCCTCGCATGCATGCACCAACTCATATTCAGATGAGTAACTGGGGCAGAACCTGCAGAGTTTCCATTTTGTCCAGCAATCTCCTCTCTAGTACTCAGTCCCGCAAACTCCATTGACTTTATCATCCCTGTACCCTCATCTCTGTTTCTCTCTCTCTTGACCTCAGGGTTTCCACCAGACTTGCCTGTGTTTCCTCTCCTTACCTGGTGGCATGGAACCCCTCTCAAGGCAGTAAGCGGGGGCAATTATAGGGCTTTCCTCATTTTTCCCTCTAACAGGTTACTGTCTTGAATTATATCATATCTAGCTCTAGTGCCTTGAAAACCATCATTTCACATATGTTATCTGTGTTTTGATGGTTTTATGCAGGAGTGTAAATCTGCCAAATTACCCCATCTTGTTTGAGAATAGAAGTCTCAGTTCTCTTTAATATGACACCATAAGATAAACCCATAGAGAATATTATTTCAATGCCACAACATTGGGGCAATATTAATATCTGCAATATTTAAATCACTTATTCTGATTCTCACTAAGTTAATCCAGGTGAACCTTGGTTCTTCTAAGTATCTTAATCCTCCAAAGCAATTGACATTTCTGACCCCTGCCATTCAGGAGCAAACCTTAAAATGCCTTGTAATTAAAATAAATTAATCCTTTTTTGCTTAAGGGTAAAAACTTAGGGGAAAATACAGGTTATCACACTATTTCTAATTTTTAGCAGAGACTTTATATATATGTATACACACATATATATGTATATATATATGACAGAGAGGGAGGCACAGAATGAAAGAGAATGAAAGAAACAGAAAAGGAAGTGATATGTGCACTTGAAATTTCTCTCTAAATGCTATTTTTCTAGCTAGGATTTCAGTGCATATAAAGTTCACAGGGCATAAAGCCGTTAGCAATTTTACATTCCTACTATAAAATAAAATACATGTCTTCTTTTTTAGACCACTTAAAAGATTACCAAAACCAAAAGGGTGTACAAAGACAGACAATCATACATTTAATCATCATTAAAAAAAAAAAACACTCTGTAGCAGAAATCATACTAATTTTTCAAGTCTCTAATAATGAGTTCAAGATGGACTAACCACAATTTGCTGAATCCTTGCAGATTCTGTATTGTCTTTAGGACAAGAGACTTACACTTTCACAGTATGTTTTTCTTCAAGAGGCCTCAGATCACTGAGACTTTCTCCACCCTCATGAGTTTCACCATGAAATGATTCACCATGGGTGGGGAGTGTGGATATCACTCTTCATAAGCCCACCAGTGTGGTCTTGGCAGTTACTTGAATCTACTGGAAAAATGGAACAGAACACAAGGAATCCATCACTTTATAATTTTTTTTGCTACACAGGAACTAGTCTTACAAAAACATTCTGCATGAGTGTAAAAAAGTCTTACAAATATGTGAAATATATATTTTTTTAATGTTTTCTGTTTTATATAGATGTTTCTCTCTATTTGGAGTCTATCAGAAATATCAGTAGTAAAATTTACTTACTGGAAATTAGAACCATCCTCTAAGACCACCAAACCAAAGTCATTTAGATTTTAAGATTTTTAATCATATCTTAAATTTTGCCAAGCCAATTTATTATATATTAGGGGAAGAGTCATTTTCCTGATAATGCAAGAAAGGAAATAATCACAGAAAAGTACCGCCCTAACCAGCCCTCACTCTCTGGCTTTAGCTTGAAATAACATCAGTGGCTAGTCTTGCTCCAACTTGTGATGATCAACAACTCATAAAACTGCGACAGGGGCAAAATTTTTATCTTTGTTTAGCTCCACATTCAAAAGTAAATTGAAAGAAAACTGACCAAAGCTAAGTAGCTTTTGTGTTAGTGAAAAAAAAAAATTAGCAAATGTAAATGTTCAGATTGTTCTTTGGGATATTTTTAATACATTTCTGTAAAACTTGGTTTATGATATTTATTGAATGTGTTATTAATCACTTTTGAAATCTTGAACAGAAAAAGAGAAGAATTTACAACAGAGTATCTGTTTTGATCTTAAGTGTCTGATCAATAGGCCTGTTTTCTCAAATATGGAAACAGCCGAAAGGATGCAAGAAATCAACAGGCCTGTGGAGGTGTGTGAGCATCACACTTAGTAATGATAAAAGGTGGGAATCAGAAGTGGCTGAGATGCATGGTCATAATTGAATTCCTGATGCCATAATCAATAATTTAATTTTACCCCCCAAACCGCTGGTTTCCCACCTCGAGGAAATTACCTGGCTTACTACAAGGCTCCCATGAAAGCAGAAAGCAAGAGGTTTCAGAAAAGACTGAGCTAAGCTTACTGAGTTTGCTTTGTGATAGTTCAACACATTGTGAAGTACATATTAATCTTCATTCCCTTTATACCAATATTTTAATCGCATTGCTTAAAAGCTGCAAGACATCCTTGCATTTTAACCTTGAAATTAGACTTTTTCAACAGTGCACAGTGGCAAGTAACAATAGTGTGAGTTTCCTTTGTAAGTGAATACATTTAACAGATGGATTTCACATTACAAAAAAATAAAATTTCATAGCCAGAAAGATCTTAGTGATATCACATGTAAATATCTCCCCTAATGAATGAAGAAACTGTAGCTCAGAAAGGTGAAGTGATGTGCCCAATATTCCCCAAGATTTTGATGGCAGAAGTGGCCTTGAAACACATGCCTTTTCACTGCCGTATTTTCTTGGATCGTGAACTTCACAAGAACGTCTCAGGTTTCCTCGCCCTCGACCGTCACTCTGTAGGACATGACGGTTAGAGCAGGCTGGCCTTCTCCCAGGTTGATTAGGCTCTGATAACACACCAGCAATTTAAGGTCGGCTTAACTTGTTCCTGAGGGCAAGCCATCTAAGAAGAATACCTCTATTCCAGGATTTTTCTCCAGTATTTACTGTGCGAACCTGGTTGAGCTCCCAGGTGTAATTCTGACAATCTCCCCCATCTTATGGATCCAAGAAGTGGTGTTGATTTTTGAGTCTGTTCAGCTTTTCACGTGTTACTAGGATGGAGTGGCAACTTCCAAGCTCTTGACATGAGGAATTAGAAACTAGAGATTCTATATTTGTTTTCATATTTTATCTTTTCAGTAATGCCAGATGTTTATAAACATGACTAAAACTTAGAAAATCCAAGGATACAGCTGTTCCATTTTTCATAACCCCAAGAGAATTAATATTAAATTCACCCTCCATTTTTACCCAAACTTGCATACATTGACACATTTTTTTGAATGTTTTTCTTCCTCTTTTTATGCTTGCAAATATTCTTCAATCTTTTAAAAATCAACACTGTTTTCTGGTTGGAGAAGTGGCTTTCACTGTGTTCCTCACAGCTGGGTGAATAGATTTCCTTGGGAATGCCATCAAAATATAAGCCCATCTTCTGAGTGTTTTCATAAGTCATCATAAATGTTTTTTTTTTTTTTTGGAGGGGGCCAGGATTTGAATTTTTTTACCAACTGAATGATGTAAAGATTACCGCATGAGAATGTTCCTCTTCGTATCATGAAGAAGTTGCCTTTTCACTACTTAAGAAAGAAAGTTTTCCTTCAAAGTCAGGGGGATATTCCTTTGTTTTCCATTCCATTTCTGTGTGACCACAAGTCCACCTCCTCCTAGAGGAGTCTCGGGTTGGGGAGAGAGTTGTGTTTCTCCTTCTCTTTGGGGCCCAAATTAAGCCCCAGGTGCTGTTTCTTCAGACTTCCCATCAATGCTTTAATCATGGTGCAAACTAAGCTAAATAAAAACCAAGCCATTTCCTGCCTCATTCACAGTCTTCTGCGTATTATGGTTAATGGTCAAGAAAATTAGTCCCATTCATTGTAAAGATACTGTGTTTAAACAGTTTGTAAAGTGAAACTTTTAAATTTCCAATTATTTTCTATCCACATTAGAGAATGCCATTGAAATATCTGTAATATTTGATACATCCTTTAACACGGCGCTCCTTTAGTCAGAAGAAAACAAATTCTTCTCTTCCAAGGAAAAAGAAAAAAAAAATGAGGCTCTGTGTTAGTATGAAAAAGAAAAAAAAAGGGGGAAAGATCTTATTAATGCCTTTTCATTGTTTCAATAAATCTATATTTCAAATAAATTTGAATGAAATATGTCCTTCATTTTATTTACGATAAAAAAATTACTATTAATGACTTGAAAACTATATAAAATGTACCAAGCTCAACCCAAAAAAATTATCACAACCCATTTTTCATTGCATATACTCATTAAAATTATTCCCAATGCAATTCATATTTTCTATGTGAAAATTAAGTATAATTATTGTGATAAGGATAATACTGAATTTTACCTTCATTAGTCTGCAAAGACAAGCTACTTGTTTGTTATGTTCATTTTTCTAGTATTTCACATTAGTTAAGGAGAAATATATTTTAAATATACTATCTATGGTATTCTTGAGTTTTAATTTTTTAATAAAATCTCATCTCCAGTGTAAAATATAATAATGAGAATGCTGAATTCAGCAGGAAAATGAACTTTCCATATCATATTCACTTTTTTTTTTACCTGAATACCTACTTCTTTGGCAAATCTTGACTGAAAAATAAATGATAAGCATATAATGATCAAAGAAATTGGTAACTTTATGATTAATATTAGCACTCTATGTTTTCTTTAAGAAGAAAGAAAAGAAGTAGACATAAAAAACACAGCAATTGCTGCTATAATTTAATTCTCTCTTACTCTAAGTTAAGCAGTTTAGTGAGTAACCTATGTTATATCTATACAATTTTTTAAGTTATCAACTGTCTCTGTTTATAGTAAATATAAGCCAAGAAATTATGTCAGTTATCCTAGGTCACATCACCAGTAAATCTTAGAGACAGAAAACACATTTTTATATACACTTCCCTCAAGTATTAGTAGGAGAGACCAATCTACTATAACAAAGAGATTCCAACTGCAGTAACGTAAGGGAAAAATGAGGCAATTTCTTTCTCCTTCTTATGTACAAGTTCGAGAAAAGCACGGCGGATTGTCCAGTGGCTCATCAACCAGGAATACATATCCCTTTTCATTTTGTGGTTCTGTTATCCTTAAGGCCTTGATGTACGGTCTCAGCTGGGCCATCAGCAGGAACTGTCAGCAGGATGGAAGAAGAAAGAACTTGAAGGAGCCATGTTAATAACTTTTTGCCAATAGAGTAGTTAACTGAAGGAAGGCTGAAAATGGAGTCTAGCTAGGCAACCACGTGCACAGTTCTCACTCTATTACCAATGAAGAAAAGAGGTAAGGACTTGGCTATGGACACTTGGGAGTTGCCACCACAACACAGATTAATGTGATTTTAATTAGATCTACGTTGTTGGCCATCAGTCATGAGCCTTTCTCATTATCTCACCACACAGCTTCAGAAGCCATCCACATATTTCAATTTGGCCATTTCAAAACTAATAAACTCCAAATCAATTTCATCGTAGCTCTTCTCTCCTAAACCAAAGTGTCTTTCTAAATGCACCACCTTGACCAAAGACCGATGACTGGTTTTCCAATCAGGAAATCTTTAAACTCTTTATTTTGCTTCATACGTTTCATTCATGAAGTCTTTCCAGATTTCTTTAAAGCAGCAATTATATTCATCCTTTTCATGAATAATTGTATCCATCATTTTTTTCTTCTGTTATAATCACAGAGTAATCGTCCTTTATTAATATCACAAATTCAGATTCATTAACAGCCTACTACATGCCAGGTACTCTGCTTAATGTTGAAAAAACAATGATAAACAAAAATGAATAACAATAGCTATTATTTATATGGTACCTCCCCTATGCCATGTTCTATTCTATGCATTTAACATAAACTCACTTATTTCTCACAGGAATTCTAAAAAGATATTCAGATGACAACACAAGGATCTATAAGAATTAAGTAACTTTTCATGTTTATTTTCTAGAGCTTGGATTTGAACTTGGTCTCTAAAATCCATACTCTTCATCTAGTAGACTCTATGATCTTGCCTAATAGAAGTTACTGTCTAGTGAAAAACGTTACAGGGTAAATAAGTGTACAGATAAAATATTGTTACAGACTGTGATAATTGCTACAAAAGAAAAAATACAGTGACTATTTCAACTGTTAAGAATGTTTCTTGACTGGATAAATTTATACAATGGAATACTATTCAGCCATAAAAACTGACAACATAACACCATTTGCAGCAATATGGATGCTCCTGGAGAATGTCATTCTAAGTGAAGTAAGCCAGAAAGAGAAAGAAAAATACCATATGAGATCACTCATATGTGGAATCTAGAAAACAAAAGCAAAAAAAACAAAGCATAAATACAAAACAGAAATAGACTCAGACATAGAATACAAACTTGTGGTTGCCAAGGGGGTGGAGGGTGGGAAGGGATAGACGGGATTTTAAAATTGTAGAATAGATAAACAAGATTATACTGTAAAGCACAGGGAAATATACACAAGATCTTATGGTAGCTCAGAGAGAAAAAAATGTGACAATGAATATATATATGTTCATGTATAACTGAAAAATTGTGCTCTACACTGGAATTTGACACAGCATTGTAAAATGATTATAAATCAATAAAAAATTTAAAAAAAAAGAATGTTTCTTCAGGAAGTGAAGGAGAATGAGCAGGAGTTAAATCTTCCAAGCAGAGAACACAATGAGGACAAGGAGTCAAATGAACCAGGAAGAGCAGAACACCTTGGGAACAGAAAGACCACGCGTCTAGAGCTGAGACGTGGAGTGTGCCAGTGAGGCTGGAGAGTGACCAATAGGCCTGATCTTGCATCTCTCTTTAAGTGGTTTTAAATTATTACTTTCTTGTAACAGGCAATGAAAAATTTCTTATGCAAAGAAGTGACATCATCTGATTCAAATTTTAAGATCTCCCTCAGGTTGCTATGCATTGCATAGATTACAAGGGGGTAGCGTGGATGTGGGTAAAGCTTTTAAGGAACCAAGGAAGCAGTATCAGATGACAGCAGTTTGGACTAAAACGATGCTGATGGCACAGGTGGCAAGAAGTACATGAAATAAAGATAAACTTAGAAGGTAAATCAGTAGGACTGGTGATTGATCGGATACGAGCATGAGTGAGAGAATGTATTGTCAGGGTTAATGTCTGACTTTTAGCCCTACATCATGTCACTCATGGAGATAGGGAACCATGCCCTCAAGGGGGTCCAGGTTCGGGAATGATGATCTTGAGTTCAATTTTCGGCTTATTGGGTTTGTGGTGATATTTAAATATCCAACTGGACAAGTCTAGAAGAAAGTTGGATTATGTGAACTGGACATAAAAATTTGGGAATCACCTGAATGTTTAAGCTGAAAATGAATGAGATAATGAGGGTAATGAAAAAATATTGGCTAAAAGAGGACGATCTCTGAAAGGGAACTGGAACAGAATAGCTGGACAAACTGTAACTGGTTTACTCCCCAAACCTCCATACTTATGCATCTCACTTTATCCCACTCCTCTTACTATTCATTCTACATAATGTTGTTGGTGTAATTTCCTTTAAATATGTCTATCAAAAGTCACCAGTCCTGTATGCTGCTGCTAATTTTCTCTTACTGAATGCTTACATGTTTTAATAAGATATCATATGAAATTTTACTATAACAATTGTATTCAGATAAAAAGAACAATCCAATTGGGGGTAGGGGATTAAGAGGTACAAATTACTCTGTATAAAATAAGCTACAAGGATATATTGTACCCAGGGAATAGCCAATATTTTATAATTACTATAAATGGAGTATAACCTTTAAAAAGTTGTGAATCACTATATTGGATACTTGTAACATATAATATTGTACATCACCTATACAGCAATAAAAGAATAAAAATAAATTTTAAATTTGTTTAAATATAAGAAAAAACTTCATACTAAAAATATATATATAAGAATAGTTAAATAAATGCTCCATTATTTTTGTGTCACCAATTAGCTGCTATTTTGGAAATTGTAGAAATATCTTTCTCAGTTAAAAAAATGGTTAACAGAAATTAAAAAAAAAACATATCTTTAAAAAACGCATTATCTTATCTTTGTTGTAAAGGTTTATTCTTAGAGCTTATGCATAGAAACTCAATAACAATTTTGGCATTAAAAAAACGTCTCATTCAAACTATTTTGCACTTCTCTCCAGCCACAACTGTATTAAAACAGACAGAGCAAATAACTGGATAGACAAAAGACCAGCCACTACAAAGAGCAAGAGAAATCACTGTGGTAAAAGAAAACAGATGATGCAGAAATTAGATACTAAGATCACCGTGGAATTTCTGAGAGTAACTATTGACTCAAGAGTGCAAGATGTTTTTGTCTTTAAAACATTATCTGTTGTAAATCTATCCCACTTCAAGCCCACACTACTTGATTGACTAATTTACCTTTGTCTAGACTTAATATAGTTCATTTCTTACATACATAAAAACGAACCCATGAAATAGATTCCAAATTTATTTTCTCCATAGGAAGACAAACAAAAGGGGGTGGGAGACAACTGCAATTATTACCTTTTGTTTTTATCAATGGTCTCACAAGGAAGAGCAACAAAAAAAGGTTGTGGTTTTTTTTTTTCTTTTTCTCAAAATCCATTGTGGAGAATATTCAGAGACACATCGATTCAAAAAATATTTGTTGACCAAATGTCCACTTCATTGTACTTTTTGCACCTCACTGTATTCCTGGTTGTAAGTAACATATTAAAACCTTAATCATTTGAATTAAGTTTTGACGCACAACTTGTAACGATGAAGGCTAAAACTGATAGCAATTAAATTATCTATCTTAAACATACTAGTCAATGTAAAATGAACATAATTTGACAATGTTAACACATGTGTTCAAGGCTCCTTTTCTACACCATTTACTTCTAAGTAAATGTTCTGAGTCAGTACATTAAAGAGACAAAATCAGAAATAGTTTCCATTATTATCATTGTTATTATTGCTATCACTATTATTTTAATTCTGTTATGCTAAATACCAGGGCAGTTAAAACACATTTCTCAATACTATGTAGGATGAAAAATAAAATCAGCTACTATACTCAGATCTGTTGGAAACACTCCATCTGATAGGTCTATATTGTTCCAATTATATACATTTTGAAGCAACTCTGGATATCTAAAAGATTGTAAAAAGATAATTGACTTTTTAAACTTCAAAGCAATAAGAATAACTATAGAAATTATTGGTCGAGATAAAAGGAAAAAGAAAGCCAAGAAAAAGTGTCTCACCTGGGAGATTATTTTGCAGAGAACTTGAATAAGCTATTTGTTAAAAGCTTAGCTGACAGCTGTCATGTCTAATGGACTCATAATAACATTCAATTATGCTTAAAAAGTCATATAAGAGTGCTATTCTCTTCTATCCAAAATGCTGCATGATGATCAAAATGATAAGGAAAGATCTAGTTTCACACACAAAAACAGCTTATATTAGGAGCCACAATTCATTTTTTAAATCGGTAAAGAAAAAAACATTAACCAGCCTGAAATAAAGCATCATATTTGTGCACTTTTGATTCCATACAACTAGGAGAAAAAGGCCTCGCACACTGAGAAGAGCCTTGAACATGGAACCAGGAGCCTGGGTTTGGATTCTGGCCCATTAACTTTTAATGTTATTATTTGAATATCACATATTTAGTGCTTTCAGTGCTAAGACTTTTAAATATCTATTTAATCCTCACAATAATTGTGTGATGCAAGCCAAATAATCTTTAATTATTTATATAATTTATATACTTATGTATTGTACATACTTATTAACATCTCTAACAAAACTGAGAGTCCGAAATTTTAAGAAATGTAAATTCACGCAGCTAGAAAGGTGAAAGCTAGACTTAATCTGACTGACTAGAAAGATTCTGCCCTTAAATGTTATGTCATTGATAAATAATAGGGCATAAAACAAGATATATAGATATATAATATTTTATTCACTTAAAACGGTGATGAAGTAACTAGATTATTAATTTTTATTAAAGTATGCACATATCTTTTTAATATTCTGTGTGATGAAACAGGAAGTCCACAAATACAATACTTGATATATTCCTATGTCATATTTGTCAAAAGGAACAGAAGTTATGTTTGATCTGTGAGCTGAGTCAGAGGCCTTCTTCCAGATATGCTATATTTGCTTGAAATACTAACTAATAGGTAAACTCAAATCCAAACAATTAATGGGTAAGTAAGTGTAAACTCTTAGCAGGAAGTAGATTTGACCTGCCTTTTGCAAATGAGGAAACTCAGGCAAGAGAGGGTAAGCCTTTCAAGCAGACACACCTACTGACTGATGAATCTTGTTTAGCGTTTGGTTTATGTCTGCAACCAAAGCTAATGCTCTTTTTCCTTCACCAAGTGGTAAGTGGGTACACATGTCTCAGATGGGAGGGATAATTGATACAACAGACAATTTAGATAGCAGTAGTAAACAAGAATCAAGTCCATTCTAGTTGTTTTGCAGAAACTTTATGAAATTTTTCAGGCCTTGTTTTTATCCAGTCTGAACAGTGATCAGACCATTCGGCAGCTGCCTCCTCGTGTACAACTCCCATAAATCCACCAGGGCAGCTGAGAGGCTATCAACTGCAGCTGCAAAGGGAGACTTTGAAACACTGAAATCTGACCAATACCATTTGAACTTAGTACAGAATGATGAAATATGTCTGTGGCAAAATCACCCAGAAAAATATTCAAAATTGTTTTCATTTTTGAAACAAATTTGTCAAATTTTAAGCAATCTGTGTACATGACCTTGACTTGAAGAGTTCTGAAATTTCTTAAATAATTGTTTTTTCCATTCAGGAGACCACAATAGTAGAATTATTGGGGTTTTTTAATTACTGGAATTGTAATAAAAATAAGCAATAAAATAACTACTAAAAAATAGCAAGAAGAATGCATAAATTGCAACTTGACCAAAGTTAATTTCTAACAATAAATATAGGATTATTAATTTCAAAGACCCCCCCCCATTCTAAGAGCTTGTTGGAATATTTTAACTTAATTATATTTGAGATTTCAAAAAAAGTAAAATTTGATTGAAAAAGTACAGCTTTTAAAAGCTACAGCTTTGTATTGAAATCTTTGCACATCTGTAAATGTTAAATAT
This sequence comes from Camelus dromedarius, assembly GCF_036321535.1. Lineage (NCBI taxonomy): Eukaryota > Metazoa > Chordata > Mammalia > Artiodactyla > Camelidae > Camelus > Camelus dromedarius. The sequence continues at coordinate 107,419,817 of NC_087437.1, read as the reverse complement.
ATTATGATTCACCTTTAAAATGTGTATACTATTTGACCCAGCATTTTCATCTTGGGAATTTATCTTAAACAATAATTGAAGAGGTACATTAAATATTGATTGAATATACTCATTGTAACATTGTTTATATTATCAAATTTATGGAAAGTCAATTCAAGTTTATCAACACAGGATTGTTGAAATAAAATAAGATATTATGGGCACATAACATTTTGTGTGGAATTATTTTAATTGCTGTTTATGACAGAATTGAACGAAGAAGCAGTTTAAAAGATTCAACAGATGTTCCTATTTATATATATTATTTGTACATGTTTATTTCTCCTTATGTATGCAGAAAAGGATGTTAGGAGTTGTTTGTCAAAATACCAACAGTGCTTAACTAAGAGTATGGAGATGGAGGTAAATTTTTTTTTATCATTTTGCACTTTCTTATATTACTGAATTTTGTTTGTGATTGTATATTATTTTTATAATCTAATAAAGTTATCGTCATTTTTAGATAGTTGACAATTTGAATAAGTATGTGAATGGTTGAAAAAATAGCTTGATATTGGCATGTGGACACAAAGGTAGCTTTTTCTGCTTCCTCCTTCTAATATTCATGTAAATACTTGCAATCATATGACTCCAATAAGCATATTAACATTAGAGATTTTAGGCATTTTTTTCACTTCATTTTCCTTATTTTCCAGCTGTTCCTTGATCAAACTATTTAAGTCCCTTTATATTAAAATTGGGAGATTAACTAGATTGAAAGATTTTGGAGAAAAATTAGTATCTAATATTAAATGTAATTATTTTATATTTAAAAATGTGTAGCCATCCAAAGTAACAAAAGGGAAATTAATTTGCTGTTTAAAGAGAATCATAAACATAAGAGGGGGTGAAAGTTTATATTCCTTACTTTGCTCCCTATATCCCACTCTGTTTTCTCTATTTTTATAACTCTAATTTTTAATTTATAGCACTTTTATCTACAAAATGAGTTTTAGAACACCTTTCAAATATCATGTGTTTTTAACAGACTCAGGGACATAGAAAAAAAAAAGCTATGGTTAGCAAAAGGAAAAGGGAAGGGAGGGATAAATTAAGAGTTTGAGATTAACGGATACACATTACTATATATAAAATAGATAAACAACAAGGGCCTACTGTATAGCACCAGGAACTATATTTAATTTCTTATAATAGCATATAATAGAAAAGAATCTGAAAATATGTATATATGTATATGTATGGCTGAATCACTTTGCTGTATACCTGAAACTAACACTGTAAACCAACTTCAATAAAAAACAAAATTAAAAAAAAAAATACCATGTGTTTTTCAGTTACTGTTTGAACTGAGGCCTTCATTAACTTGGTGTTTTATTTCGTGCAGTATCCTACATGACAGGTTTGCAAGCAAGATAAAATTTAAACTTATATTCTAATATATTATTTTGAACAAATTTAAATAAACACCAAGATATGTATACAGGCTTCAAGGACATATGATTTCATGGAGAAGAGCTGATCTTTTTTAGAATCATTGGCTTATGTACTTTTACTGGTACCCTCTGTAATTGGGATGTGCAGCAATAGGCATCATGATCCCGGTCCTTTAGCGACTAGGGATGCATTCACAGTTTTGGAATTTTTGGGGGGAACTGTGGTTCTATCCCTTCACAGAAACCTGCCTGGGGAAAGATTTAGTACAATTTCTCAACAAAATCTCCCTCACACGGACCCCTTCATTTTTCCATCATGGAGTCTACGAACCTACTAGTACTTGAGCTCATCTTTCCATCATTGCTCCCATTATAGACCAAGGGTTCCTCCTCCATTCAATACAATCACTTTTTGTAACGATTTCCTCTTCTTTCTCCTTGAATCTCTTGGTATTCCTTCTTTCTCTGCCTCATTGGTTTCAGCTAAATTATTTAGAAATATATGTGTGTGTATTTCATCCCAAGAGACATAATCTACCTACCATATAATTTCACTCCATTTCTCAGGTTTTCTTAAGAGCTAAAATTTTGGAGCTGTTTCCAATTCACACTGATTCAACTTCCTTTACTATAAACTACTCAAAGATGGTTATTTTTGTTTATTTTTGTCAGCTCAGTTCTCAGTTGTGCATTAAAAAGCTTTCTTTTTTTTTCCTTTGTGTGTGTGTGTGTGTGTGTGTGTGTGTGTGTGTGTGTGTGGATACCTTTCTAACAAGTCAACGTTTCTGTGAAGGAAACTTCTGTGAAGGAATGCTGTACACATTATCTGAGTTCTCATCTACATCAATTACATACACTTGGCACTTACCATCCTGAAATGTGTTCTTCTCTTGGCTTCAAGAACATCTTGATTTTCTTGTTTTTTCTGTTTCTATAATAGCTAAATTGATTTAATCTCCTCTTTCTGACTGAAACAGAAGGAAGAGGGGCAAGGCACAACTACTGAAGGAATGACACAGCAATTGAGGACAGGACGAACTGGTTAGGACCAAGATGGTGGAAGATTTGACTTCCAGGAGATCTTGAACCTCATAGCACACCCACAGGCACCAGGACAGTTCCTGGGCTGACCATAAAAGGTCAAAAAGTAGGTGTGGGGGGTAATGTTTCCTAGAAATTCTCGCCCCTTCCCCAAAGTAGCTGGAATAATCCTCCTCATTAGCATATGAAATTACTAAACCCATAAAAACTAACTCAGCACCCGTGGTCATTCTCTATCTCTCTCTTGCCTCTGAGAGGGCTCGCACTCTGTCTATGGAGCGTGTATCTCTCTAAATAAGCTTGCTTTCACTTTACTATGCCTTGCTTTTGAATTCTTTCCTGTGCAAGGCAAGAACCTATTCTCTAACAACATGACCTCTATATTTGGGAGCCACTAGAGTCCTGTCCTATTCTCTCCTGATATTTACTACCACCAATATAAATATATCACGATCCCCAACATCCACTTGAACTCCATTTTCAAGGAGGCAAATGCCCATTCTACTTCACTTGGATGCTAATAGGTGTATCAAATTTAACATGTTCAAGTCAAATAGAACTATTCATTTACCTCAAAAAACCTACTCCCTATTTTCTTAGATTCCAGTCCAGATTACCATTATCTCTTTCCTGCTGCACTCCAACATCTTCTTAACTGGACTTCCTGTGTTAACTCTTCTTCCCCAAACCCCCTGTCCATTTTCCCAGTAGCATCTCTTAAATCCTTGCAAAGTCTTTCCTTTGGCTTAAATTAGATTTCATACTCTTTATTCCCACATAATCTAGACCCTTACTACTTAGTCAACTTCACATCCTACAACTCTTAACCTCACCAACTATTCCTTCACTCACACACAGTTTCTAATTGTTCCTGGAACCCATTAAGCTTGTTTAAAACAGGACCCTATATTTGTGCATTTCTTTTCCTAATAAATTGTTACTGCAGCTCTTCACATGGATGGTTTGGTATTCACATTCTGGTCTCAGTACAGTTATTGTTAGAGCAGGCAGATAGCTAGATATGAGCAGAGAAAGGGGGACACAGGCCAAATGGCAGGAATTGGGCAAAAAAGGAGGAATAGAGGCCAAATGCAGGTAACCATTGCAATGTAAACAAAAGGGATCCTTGGGTAGACAGAAAAGCAGGAATCTTGGGACTGATAAGAGATCACACATTTTGGCACGAAAAGTGGCCTGGAGGCCAGCAAAGAAAGGTACAAAAAGTCAGGAATCTCCAGTGTCTGAATGTAACTTATTGTTCATTATGCCCTCATTATAATAAAATTATCTTTGCAGATTAAAAGTACCCATCACGCACCAACATCATGACACTTCTGATCCAGACTAAATAAGGACAAAAATCCATCTTCTCCTCTGGAAGGTAGACCTGGAATGAAAATCAGAGAATACGACCCCAAACCCTTCCCTCCCCCAATGAATAGTCCACCTCTTCATTTTCACACCCTATGTAACCAATTTGCCAAAGAAACTCAGGGCAGCTGCTCACCTGAGCCTGCTCCCTCTCCCTTTGAGAGTGTACTATCCATCCCTTAATAAACCTTCACCTTACTTTCTTAACCTCCATGTCTCGTCTCTCAATTCTTTCTGCCATGAGACAAGAACCTAATCACCAGCAACATTATCACAAAGACTCCTTTGAATGCCATTTGTAAAACATTCTTCCTCCCCTTTTCTCTCCACCCCTTGTCCTGTTTTATTTTCATTACAGCTTATCACTACCTGAAATTATGTTATTTATTTGTTTGATTGTTTATTCTTTTTTTCCACTACTATAAAAAGTAAGTTCTAGTGCTCAGGGCCTTTGTTCCCCTTGTCAACCATTGTATCCCCAACATTCAGACAAATAGCTGGCACATAGGAGATTCTCAATGAATATCTGTTGAAAAAACAATGATTGCATATTTCTGGCAAAAGTCACAATTGACCAATTTTAATTTACTTTCAACTGCTGAATATCTAATTCCAGATGTAGAATAAAATCACTCCGTCTGCTCTAGAGATAACCTAAAACTTCCTTTTCTTTGCTTACAAAATTAAATTCAAAATTCTTGCCTTAGGCATTCCACTCCCTCCATGTCAAACTGTGTTTCCTTGACCCTAGATCACACAGTCCTCCCACACACATGCAACACCAACTACCCTTCTTTCCCCCTCTTACTGCTGCCATGAGCCCAGGCACAGAAAAGCAGTGTAGACATGGTAGAGAAGGTTGACTCTGGAGACAAGATATTTACTTCATTCCCCTACTTCACCATCACCAACTGTGCAATCTTAGGTCAGTGGCTCAACTTTTCTAAGCTTTAGTTTCTGCATCTGTAAAATACAAATTAAAAAAAAAAAAACTGCCTGTCTCATAGGGTTGTCATGAGAACTAAATGATACAATGCATGTAAAGCACTGAGGAGTGCAATGTCACCACATCTCAATTTTGTTTTCTGAAAGACAGTAATATGTATACATAAAGAAACCAAAACTCTTTCAAGTCCTTCCCCTACCTAAAATTCTGTAAACACCAAATATTTATGAAGAATGTTAAACCGAGGATTTGTAAGAAGAAAGAAAAAGTTGGTTAATAAGGTTGCGGTAGCTCACAATGTCTAGCTCCTTACCTCATGATCCTGATAAAATGCTTGCCAATATAAAATCATGACAAAGCTATTTCATGGGTGTGAACCTTGAGAAAACTACTTCAACATCAAATTTTTTGGCTTAGTTTATTTTCACAGGTCATTTTTTGTGGGTTTCAAAATCTAATGATATTTCCACTGAATAATCTGACCTCCTGAGCAATCATGTATTTTTGTAAGGCCATCAAACTATTTCTACCAGAAAGGGATCTGTGTTATTAATTTAAAATTTCCTTTGGTTTCGAGGTTCTGTAGCACACAGTATTTCTTTTACTTTCCTTTATTATTATCATATTATATTTTACCTAGTAGGCATCAATAAAAGATTTTCAAAGAAAATACATTTATTATACATAAATAATAAAACTCATTTTCCAAATACTTTTCACTTGAAAATGGTATTTTGTTTTATTGCTGCGGAAAAAAAATTTTAAGCTATAATAAAAACTCAGGTTATTTTTAATGTGAATTCCATTTAAGTACTAACAGAGTACTGATTAAAATTTATATAGTATTAGCAAAATGAGCAACTTTCCACTCTCTGGGGGCCGAGGGGGAGCAGAAGTCAGATCTTACATTTGTGTTTTGAAAAACTACATTTTTGCAACATTAATACCCATTTCATGCTAATAAACTTAAATTTTCAAACTTCCCATACAAAGCTATATCCCATATACACTAGAAATTCATTTGCATTTTTAAATAAAAGTACCCTATAGAGTTAAGTATTTTCAAGGAAAATGATAACATGTAACTTTTTCCAAAGGCTAATTAAATACAGAATATTTCAACAGAAAGATTCAATATTATACTGAAACTAATATGTCCCTATAAGATGAAAACCTCCTTTAGTTACTTAAAGCTTTAATTTTTTTTAACTTCTAGCTATAAATTAAAGTACAATAAACTGGATTTACATTAATAAGGTTTCATTTTACAGCTGATATATATTTAAAAACCAGATCAACTCAGGACTTTTTTGTTTTTGTTTTTGTTTTTTTTAGTGCTGACTAAAGCACTAAAAACCCACTGCTTTCTAACTCTGCTTCTAACACAAAGAATCTGACACAACAAGAAATGTCTTGCCCTGCTCGTGTCAGTTCAAGTCAGATGTTTAACATTGCTCTAACATGGTGTTTTTTTGAGGTTTAATCTCCATTCAGTTCCACTTTTTAGAAAGCAATGGTGCAACTTAGTATTACAACAACACAAAAAATCCCAGCCACATGGTAAAAGCTGATCCAAAAACAAATGAGTAACATCAAAACCAGGCCAAAAATCATATCCCAAGAATTAAAAAAAAAAGAAATCTAGCAACTTCAATGGAAACTTCTACACTAGTTGGGTTCATAAACACAAAGTAAAGGTGGAGAAAGTCATTATTTTATTAACTCTGCTTAAGTACTAAAAGTAAGAGACCAAGGTAAGCTTTCTTTCTCTATAAGAAAGGCAGAGAATTTTTAAATTACAGGGTTACATTTTGTTAGTTAATGGTCTTTTAAACTAAGTTCTGTTGAAAGTATAATCATGTGAGCAGCTATATAACTTCCTGTTTATTTAAACTTTTCCTGAAGTTTTTGCCCTAATAAAACCTAAGGAATATCTTCTTTCAATCTTAGCATCATCTATTCCTTTAGATCATATTAAAGATGAGATTGAAGTTAACCTCTGTAGATGAAAAAACACTGACCATTTTTTTTTTCATAAACCAATTTGTTTTTTCTTAAATCAATTCTTTAAATAACTAATGCTTTTAGGCTCTATCTCTAAGTTCAGATTAAGAGGGGTTTTTTTTTTTTCTTTCCTGGTATGACAATGTTTTGACCAGAGTAATGTTCTAATAAACATCAATTAACTTTTATGTACTTTAGGAAATGGGGAGTAAGTCCCACATGCATCCATGTTGCTACACCAAACTTTTTCAATGACAAAAGCAATGTGCTTCTTCAGCCATAAAACAGTCAGCAACTTATTATTTGTGGCTCAGACATCTGTATAGCTCTGGCTAACTTTTCTAACCTCTCAATATTTTATTTTTCTTCTCTGCCTAAAAATGAATATGGATTCTTAAAATTATATGGGTTCTTAGCAGTATATTCTGAATATCAATGAAATACGAGTATTCAATGACATAATAGATATAAAACCAACCAATAACACGACTAGCCAATAATGATATTTTTTCAAACTGTAAAATATGTAAATACAGAGGACTCACATTGGTACAAAGAGATATTAGGCTAAAGATGAGTTTTTCAAGAATACTTCTGAGATTCTATTGAAAAATACATATATATTCAAGGGCTTTCAGGGACATCTCTAGATTCTTTAAAGAAAAACTGCAATCATTTTTATATTTAATTAAAACTTATATTCTAAACTAACTTATGCTTTTAATTCTGCTTTGAAGTCATATTGTGACCAACTTCTACAATCTCTTTCCTTTGGTCAGATCATAAAAATATTGGAAAATATATTTTAAAATAGTGTGAATGCATTGACTCCCCCAGAAACACAAAAGAGAAGTTACTTTTAAGAATAAAAGCAGATGAGACTCAAACCAAGAGGAAAATGACTTCTTAAGATTCTTAGGCGACCCTGTGGAAGAGAATACCAAAAAAAGTGGGAACAGTCCAAAGGATTTCTATGCCTAAAGATGGTAGATGCTCAGAGTGAGGGATAGGCAACCAACAGGGACCACCTAGTGAAAGGTCCGAACCAGTCAAAGCTGAGAAAAGATAAGAAAGATCAGATGCAAAGCTATTGTCTCATCATATTGAAAAAGTAAGAAACATGAACTCTGGAAATTCCTACTTCTCACTCTGCTGCAAAAAGAGGTAGCAAGAATTGCCAACTTGAAGCAGTCAAAAACCCCAAGCATGGAGACTGAAAACCACGGAGACAATAAAATCAAATAACAAACCAGAGTACCGAGTCACAATAAAACAGTAGTACTAAAGAAATAAAAAAAAAAAAGACGTTAAAACAAGTAAAATTAATAAAGATTAAAGTTGCATCTATGAGACAAAGACAAAAAACAAGTTGCCATAAAAAATAATCCTTTAGAGATACTTGAGATAAGTATAGCTATTGGGAAAAAATTGATATATAGGTTGAATGAAATAATGATTATAGATGAAGCACAAATTGGTGGTCTAGAAATGCTATGGATAGTAGATATCAAAAGTTGATATTTGCTTCATAGGAATATTGAAAGAGGGAACTGAGAAAAATGAAGCTGAGAATCATAATTATAGAACTAACACTTGGAAGTGACCAAAAAGCTAAGGACCATGCCCAAGATGCTACGGAAAGATGCTAAAGGTGTTAGAGCAGGCAAATAGCTAGATATGAGCAGAGAAAGGGGGACACAGGTCAAATGGCAGGAACTGGGCAAAAAGGAGGGGCACAGGCCAAGTGCAGGAAACCCTGCATCATGTAAACAACAGGGATCCCTGGGCATAGAAAGAAAATCAGGAAACACTGGGCTGATAAGTGATCACACATTTTGGGATTTAGGGGTGACAAACAGCCTGGAGGCCAACAAAGAAAGGTGGAAATAGGCAAGAATCTCCAGTGTCTGAATGTAACCTTTAGTTTATTATGCCCTCATTTCAATAAAATTAGCCTTGCAGATTAGAAGTACCCATCATGCACTGACACTATGACACTTCTGATTCAGACTAAATAAGGACAAAAATCTCTCCTCCTTTTGGGAAGATGGGATGAAAATCAGAGAATATGACCCCACAGCCTTCCCTTCCCCGTGAATATTCCATCTATTCATTTTTACATCCTATGTTACCAACTTGCCAAAGAAACTCAGAGCAGCTGCTCACCTGAGCCTGCCTGCTCTCCCCACTTTAATTTCTTAACCTCCGTGTCCCATCTCTGAATTCTTTCTGCAATGAGACAAGTACCTAGTCACTGACAACACAGGGAAGTACAATAGAGAATATTTTTAGGCAGAAATGGGATAAAACAAAAACTTTTCCTGATAGTATTGTACCAAGTATATATTACTCAATACTCTGGTTCTAATATACCTGTGGATATTAGTAAGTGTTTTGCACAGAAAATGATGGGACAGCAGTTTATCAGTCAAGAGTCATGGAGAAGGAAGAGACACTTGAATGGAAACTGAAATACTGCACTGAATGAGAATAAGCCAGCAATAAATGGAACGGTGCTCTCAGTGAAAGACTCTTAAGTGTGAAATGAGCTGGACATATTCGAGGATCATTAGAAAAAGCATTGAATCTTCTGAGGAGTAAGCATGGAGGAAGACAGAAGGAAGGAGAAGGGTTCAGAGGGAGTCAAAATCCAGATCATATAGTACCTTGTGAAGAAGATTGGCTTTATTTTACATGCATTGTGAAGGCTCTGGAGGATTTTAATAGAAAGTCATGTGAACTAAGACGTATTTTGGAAGATCACTCTAGATTCTTTGTGGAGATTAGAAAACAGCATAGAACAACAAGGCAAGTATGTTGGGATTTATTTTTATATCTGTTGTTGGAAATGCAGTTTGTCTTGCGGGTATCTATTTTGAACAAAAATATGAATTTCAATATTTTGAAATTAATTCTTACTAGTCAGTATATAAGTTGTTATTCATATAATGCCACTTACATTATGTGATCTGATTTTTTTCCATCAGATTATTGGCAATAGCTTTGTACCAATCGCTCAACACACATTCAAGTACTTTGATGACAAATAAGAAGACTTTGAAATATTATTTCCAGGGTTTGAAGATACAGGGATTAAAAAGTTAAAGAGGGAAGAAACTGATGATGCTCAGACAAGAACATCTTAAGCACATTCATTGGCCAATTACTAAAACAAAATAAGCACTTATTACTTGTCATGTATTAAATCTAATCTGAATATAATAATTTATTTTGAATTCCTAAACTCTGAGGGACTATGCTATCTCTTAAACCTTGTATTGTCAGATAACACAAGCCTTGCCAATGAAGAGGCATAGAATAGATCTATTTATAGAGTGATTACAAAGAGCTTGGCGTATATATACAGTGTTTTACGTACTTGATCTCATCAAATCCTCATGACTAGTTGATTTGGGGATTACGATTTCCATTTTGCAAGTGAGGAAGCTCTGTCTCAGAAAGACTAAATCATTTTTATGTCCAAATGGCTAACATCAAGTCTGAGATCCAAACTCAAGGACCTCTGACTTGATAGTGGTCTTAGCCACTACTTTATGTACATCACAAAAAGTCAAAATAGCAGACATGATTCCAATTCCACTGCAGTCACTAATTGGTGATGTGGAGTGAGTTACTGAAATTGTTCAGAGTAAGTTCTTTAGTATAAACAATAATGCATACTCTGCTACCATGTATGTATCATGGTAAATGAAATCATATTTATGAAAAATTCATCACAGTGTTTGACAGCAGAGTTGAATTTAAATATATATATTTATATACATATATATATATATATTTCCCTTCACTCTAACACTTAACCTTTTTTTAAAAAAATATATTCTAAAACAAAAATCAAACGTATCTATCTTCTAACCATAGATACTTAGTGCAAATTTACCTTTTCTTCAAGACTAAGGGCACACAACCATTATTATGCCAAATGAAGGGGGGATGTCAGACAATTTGCCATCATGCTAGATGCATAGCTTTACTTTGCTGTGCTCTTTTATGCTCAGAATTTCTGACTTCCAGGTCACCCTTCATGCTGTCATGTATAACTCTAATATCAGGTGTCTTCCTCTAATCGTTGCCACCATTTTACATGATTTGCAGTGGGCTGAACAAGTAAATTTCAGTTCTTTCATTTTTTCTAAACTCTAAGACCCAACTAATACCTCATGACAATGATTGCTTAGCACAGAGTTTTATATGTAAAACTGTTTGATTGGAAGACAGTGGGCCAATAAAGGTAAATAAGACAACACCTATGACAGCCCTCAGTCTTAATTTATTTCTAAATTTATTTCTATATTCCTAGAGCTTCAGTCACTGTGTGGCATATTGTGGGTATTCGATAAATGCTTCCTGATTTGAAGACTTAATACATGAATCCAAATGATACTTTTCTGTGAGCTCTTCCTATTAAGACATTGTGGTTTGGGGTTTAATATTTTTGGTATTTCTATTTCATAACATTTCAAAGATGTTACATGAATCACATTTAGTACCTTTTAAATCCTCTGAAATATACTGCCTACTAATTTTTCAAAAGAAAAAAAGCTATAAATCTACAATCAGATCATGAGAAGGGTCATCAGATAATGAGATTCCAACAAATTTATGGTGGGATGAAAAACATGTGGTGAGGAGCGGGCATCACAAAGCACTGGGGGAAAGATGCATTATTTTTCAATGATATTGGCAAGATCAGCTCATTAGAAAGGAAAAAAAAAATAGATTTGGGTCCCTTCACATCACATCCCAAAATTAACTTCAGATGGAATAAATATCTACATGTGAAAAAAAATGCATAGCTAATAGAGAAAAATATAAGAGAAGATCTCTATGGACTCAAAGTGAGGGAAGAATTTTTTGGCTCACTCTAGTCCAAAAACTGTTCTCATTTTACAATTTAAATGATGTTTATTTCTCCTTAATCAGGAGAAAATCCAGAACCAAGGGTTGACTCCCAGTTCTGTTCTCTTTCCAAGAAATCTTTCCTCATTTATTTATCAGTCTCAAATGGAACATACATTATCTTGAATCTTTCTGCTCCTTGGAGATCTAGTGAAATCAGGCCTGACACACAATTTCACAGTCCATGATTATCCAGAACCCTCCTCATGGTTTCTGGAATCTGCCAAGACTAAGGTTTTCGAGGTTTCCTCTGACTACACATGTGCATGTTTGTGTGGGTTTTTGTCCTGTGTCAGCTCAGTACCCAGCCCTATTGCTGGTGTGTGTACACACCCACAGACACACAGCACATATGCACACTCACACCTTCTCCCAACAAGCATTTCTCAGTTTGGCAACTTCACCCAACATCTGGGGGATAATGGGTGGAGTTACTTTGAATTCCATACAGCTTTCTACCATAGCTCCACTCCCTTCGTTGTTTCTCTCCTAGATTAACAGGTAGATGATTATTATCATTTTTAATCTCACTTAAGACATTTTCAACAACTTCTAGGTCCCTGAAGATCTCACCTTCTCTCAATCACTTGTCAAGAAGTTTTGTTTTCTTTTTCTCTGAATAAAGTCATTTGCTTTTCTAAAAGGAATTCTGATGGCAACTACTAATAAAATATTCTTGTCTCATCACAAATATGTATCTAGCATAACCATAACTATCATACAACATGCCACAAATAATTAGTGACTCTAGATTAAAGGGTCCAGGAAAGAGAGCTGAAAAACAGAAATTAGACTGGAATTAGTCTCGAAGCTGAAATCTGGTTAGAGGTACCAGAACTTAACCCACTGAGAACTGTCTACTAAGTTGCAATAATTAAGTCATTGGGACTGTGTGGTGAGCCTGTGTACTGATTTCAATACAATATGAAATTTCATTTTCCTCATCACCTATTGAAAAGCACTCAGCAAAACCAAACAACCAAACAACAACAATAACGAACAGATGTTGGCTTAAATGATACAGTCAAAAAACACACCATGTAGATCTCTTCAATATATTCACAACAAAATCTGCCAGCGTACAGCTCCTTGTCCTGCGGAAAGCTACCTAGGTCAAGAAGGGGGTGTGCAGTTGAAGAGTTGAGATCACACAGAGATAGCTTTACAAGAGTGCAGGAAATGTCGGGTACCACTATCCATGCCCTGTACAGTCACCCAAGCTGCATGCTGTGAAGATAGAGACAACAAAAGAGGAAGTCAAAGAAAAGAAGAAAATAAGTAAAAATATAAGGAAAAGTTACTTTCCAGACAGATCTAACATCTCATTTTAGACAATCCTAAGTGAATATATTTATGCTAAATTTTAAATTTAATCAGCTGATAAGAAAGTACTCACTCTTCTGGAAGTATTTCATTCTGGAAATAAACTTTTTCTTTGAAATTTTTTTTTAAATCAGTGAGAATTTTCAGTGAAAATAAACTAAATAATCCCAAATGAAAAGTAGAAAGACATTTTCAAGGCAAATTTATTGAAGTGATTTGTTTGATTTGTGAGATTTTAATGAGTTGATATTTAATATGAAATCCTGCCTTCACATTGTCTCCAGAGCTTCCTTTGAAACTACTTAAGAACATTTCTTAAAATCTACAGTGATTTAGCTATTTTAGCATCAATTTAAATTTCTATAAACCAAAAGAATGGTTGGAAAACATCATTTAAAAAATTTTCTACTCTCAGAATATCAGCCTATAAAGGATTACTATGGTTATCAACCATATAAAATGTCAGGCAGTCCTATTGTCCTAGTGAGTCTTAATGTATGTGATTTGGGGGATAAAGTACCTAGTTAAGCATGTGGTTCAGGTGCCGAGGCATTTCACTGGGGCTCCTGCCACTAGTATACTGGCTCGTACAGTAGTTGATCATGAAAGAGAAATCATCTGATTCTCTCTGCCAATTCCATTATTTTATACTTTCAAAGCCCTCATACTCCTGAATAACTTAGAGTATGCTACTGACTGTATATTTTCCACATATACCTTTGGACTCTGCAGGAAAAGAATGAGGCAGACTCTTCATTAAACTGGCTAGTCCCAAATTTACTTGAACTGGCAAACTTTCAGAAGTCAGATTCTTTCTTAATCTATTTCCCATTTGGGAATAAATAAGCTCTTCTACTTATTTTTACAGCAAACATGTAAAGCTTTAGAAAATAGCTCAAGTATTATTCAGCTATGGCATGGTGCAATTTTCCCTGAAAGCAAAAAACAAGAAAAGTTTCAAATAAGTTCTATTAATAAAAAAAGTGTCACCTTTAAGCATGAAGTTATTAATTATGTAAAATCTTCAACAATGTTGTGTTGTTTTATGAGAGCACATAATTTTCTTTAATATTATAGGTTTTAATAAAAATAAATTAATCAGTTATCTTTTTTTTCTATTATGGGAGATTTCTTTTCTAAATTTGTACTATGACAGGTGATGTTAGCAAGCTGGAGGATGAGGAGGTCCAACACCCATCTCTCTCTCTCACACACACACACACACATACACATAAAGAACAAATAACTTTAAAGCAACTAAAGTATGTCTGGGAAATCTGTCTTACAGTGAAGAAGCAGTAAAACTCTGTGGAGCACAAAAAACAAAGGGTGGCTGCATAGAAAAGCATACCCCATACCCTAGACCAGAGCAACTCAGCACCAAGAGTGATGCCTTTGGAGAGATTTCACAGTAGAGGAAAAAGAACAGGTGGAACAGGTTTGAAAATTGAACTTGATCTCCAGTCCCCCATTCCTCCCCTAGAAGTGGGGCAGAGGCATCATGGGACTGAAAGTTTCAACCCTCTAATTACTTGGTTGGTTGGTTGTCATGGCAACCAGCTCCCCTCCTCGAGAGTGAGGTCCCAAAGTCACCTCATTAACATAACAAAAGACACCCTTATAGCCCTCAGCATTTAGGAAATTCTAAGAGTTTTTGGAGCTTATTCCAGAAACAGGGTCAAAGAGAAAATAAATGTTTCTTATTATAAATCACACTATCTCAGCACTATATTTATACTTTAGCCTGTGATTGGGTAGTAATAAATAAGTAAAACCTGTCACAACCGAGTATGCTTTCTAATTTTCCTCTGACTCGTTAAAAGATGATTCTGCTTTCCCAGCGAAAGGCGTGCTCTTCTGGTTAAGATTCAGGTGTATAATTAAGCAGAGGCCAGAAAAGCAGCACGCTTTGCTTCCTTCCACTTGTTAATTTAGGTTTTCAGAAGAGGTATTCCTAGGAAAAATGAAATAATATAAATATATATATGTATCTCCATATGGACACCAGAATTAAATTGTTAGGGTTTCTAAAAAGAATGTTTAGCAGAAGAAAAATTAGAAGTTCTGAGGACAAAGGAAATAAACTTTCATGAAAAACAGTTGCTGTTCCCAATGACCACTAAATGTGCTTTATTCCATGGGTTGTAATTCTATTTCTTTTCCCTGTGAGATTCTTGGAGAACATCCAGTTCCTATTTTCAAGGGCCAGGAGATCTTCGAAGGCAAGTGACATGGAGAAGGAAGTAGATTCAATGGTGAAACCAAATGAAGAATCCTGGACCCCCTGGTTCAGTCAAACCTCTGAGATGCTTGGAGGAGATTGGCTCTGAGCTAACACCTCTTGGCACTGCACCGTCTACAGACACTCAGTCCTGAAACCCAGCCAGTCATAGCAGTCCCTGCCCACATGAGCAATCACAGGCATTTCAGAGTTTAGTCTTACACTTTGGCTGTAAGTTTATAATGAAAATATGCTATTCAGTGTTTGCAGACTGAGGAAAGCTCACTGGCCAGGTGGATTTTTCCAAGCTATCAATTATTTCTAGAATCTGGAAGTATTTTCCCTTTTCTTCTTTTTAACAGTGACATTTTGCTTGCTTATAGTTCCATTTGTAACTCCTCTTTTGTATCATCTGACGTGCCTATAATAAGAGTAGAAATTTACAACTCTTATGAAAACTTTGTCTTCACCAATCAAAATTATAAATCAAATTAGGTGCAACTTTCTCTTTAAGAATTTCATTAGGGCTTCTCTATTAGAACTAGCTCATATTGCAAAACATCTACTTTCAGGCGTAATTGGTGCAAATCGGAATCAATGACATGCCCATCATAATACCTTCCAGTGGTTTACTGCTTTCTTCATGTATTTTTCCTCTACCAGTTATTCAATGCATAGTATTTATTCAAATTGTAGAAAGTAAAAGGCAGGTCAGCCATGATTTTATCCTAAGCCTCAAAGGATTTCCAATCTTTTAGGAAGGCAAATTTGGGGAAAAATAGGCACACACAATATACAATAAATACCTGTAGATACAGTGGATGAGTGCTCTGTTTTTTCCTGATTGTGGCCATATGAATGGAGTCACATTCTCCAGACTTGCAGTCTGTTCTTCCTAATCCAGCACCTTCAAGATCCATCCCCAGGTAGGTTTGTCCACTTCTTGTCGGTACGTACTAGCCAGGTCTGCAGCTATATGTTGAATGGTCCCTGTCTTCCCTTGGCAGGAATGTGATTTTCCTAGTCATGCTATGTTAAGATTTGATCTATATGGTTTGCTAAAGAGCAATTAGGAGAAGTAAGAATTGATAGTGAGGACATTTATCTTGAGAAGCATCTATCTTGAGTGAATCTTTTCCATAGTTTCAGTCAATGTGGGACTATCAAGACGGAGGGAGGGGATGTACCCCCGCTGGCACATAGCACTCAAGTGTGTTCTCTCAAGTGTCTCCATCCAGGCTCAGGATTCTAGCACTGCCCTACCAGGGCCCAGAATTCAAGACAGAAGAATTTGCCAAGAAGAGGACCTTTCAACTCTAACCCTCTTAATTTCAAATCTCCAGCCTGGTTTTCAGTGTATTCTGCTCTTCAACTGAAGAAAATGTGAGTCTTTTTAAATGCTGCAAAGAATAGCTTCTGTTTTCACGCTGAGACCTTATCTGATAGTTTCCTATTGTCTTCCTTCAGAGCCTGGATGGCCACTGACAACAGCTAACCAATTTGATACTCTTTATAATGATTATTTATCCCACGTATTTCCTGTGAAGAGCGATTACAAAACCAACCAGTATCTCCTCACTTGTACGCCAGTCCACCTCAGATGGTGAAAAGTGGGGTGCTGATAACCTCAACTGGCCTCTTTGAATTTTGGAAACAAGGGGTACCGCACTTGGGAATACTGTTTTACCCATGAAGGGCCCCTGAAGGACTCAGAAGGCAGACAGCCTTGAATGTGGCCCAGAGAGAGATCATTCTGCAGTAGTTTCAGGGCTGTGGTCCAAATAACTCTTCCACTTGGTTCAAATGATTTAGCCAATTCCACGGTGCAGGAGGTGTTTTTGGTAAACAGGACATTATGTCCCATCTCTGGCAAACAACAGAGAAAATGACAGCATAGACCTAGATATTAGAGCAAAGCTACACCATCTTTTAGCAGAGAAGAAACAGCTTCTTATATGCTACTAGGCCCTACTAGAGTCTAAGCAGCAGAACATATGATATCAAGTGGCAGTGCTACCCCCCGAGGTAAAGACCTCAGTTCTTGTCACACATGAAAGACAAGTTTGCAGTCGGCAGATGGTGCATCGTGTAGCAAAAGATTTATTTAAAAAGGAAGGAAAAGTGCACCCCCAAGAATGGGAGGCAGGCTGATCCGGGGGAGGAAAAGCAGCAGTTTTTGTCTCCTCATTTTATTTTATCCTTGCTTAAAGGTGGTTTCTTGATTGACAGTTCTTATCCCTGAAATGCTTAGTCATGTTTGGCCCCTTTGCGCATGTCCTTACCCACGGTGTACACAGAAAAACTCATTGGGGTAGGGGAGCTAGACTGCAGTGTTAATTATAATACAATGAGCATTAGGTTGTGTCTGGTTAAGTCCTTTCTGCTACCGCACAGTTGTGCCTGTAGGGTTCTAACCAGTTCTTGTTGGCGCTTGTGTAGAAGTACAGCCCTTTTATACTGGAGGCGGGCATAACGTCATCTTCCAGACCATCCTCCCTCCCCTCCACCTATCTGCCCAGTGCCCCTACTTATCTAACTACCTAACAGCAATGTGATAGGAGACGCCCATCAAAAGCTGGATGTTGTCAGATCCACTAAATTGTAAGTTAGGTTAAGCACAGGAACATCTATCAAATGAAAGAAAGTGGTTGAGTATTAAGCCTGAACAAATTATACAAGTGGATGACCAAGATTTCAAGTTACTTATGTCTCTTTCTCTGAGACCAATCCTTTAGCTCAAATCTATGAACTTGTGGTGGATTCCCAATAACCAGATGACAGAGAGGATAAAAAACCTATCCTAGTTTTTGGATGGATCAGTTCGACATGTTGCTGTGAGTCAAAATGGACTGTTGTCACACGGCAGCTTCATTCTGGAATGACCTTAAAAGATACCGATGAGAGAGAAAATGTGTCATTGGGAAGAACTTTGAAAAAATTTTGTGATCATGAACTTTGTGTTGAAAGAAAAGTGGCCAATGAAGTTAATGAAGTCCTGAGCAGCACTTAATGACCGAGCTGCATAGTCAACTGCCTGGAAACAGCAAAATCTGGAAGGCACTAAACAGACCCATACACAGGATGACCCAACCAGTGGAAGCAAGACAGCCTTTGTCACCAGCCACCCCAGTGTATGCATAATGGGCCCATCCCTAAGTAACTGGTAGACAGGGTAAGCACAGGCCCAAGAGTAAAATCTTTTAATCCTTTTCACCAAGCCTCACCAAGTTTCACTGCTGCTAAATGTTTAGCCTATCAAGAGCAGACTGAAAAAAAAACCTTTGAGACCAGCCAGCTCTCTCTTATGAGCAGTGACACGGGCACAAAAGATGTGCATTCTTCAACACTGGAATGTGGAGAAGCAGCAGTTTTCCCTTATGTTATCTCAGTATTGGCTTGCCTGTTATGTTTACCGTGTCTTGACCAGCAGCAAGATGCAAACTCATTAAAAATTCTGTGATTCTGCATAACAGCAAATATTACCTTGAACCAAGGGACCAAAACGTAAGAAGGACCTGTGACCCTAAGCAAATGGTCACAGGGTCGATAATTTGTAGCATGTACTTCATCGCCATGAAGTTGCCTGCCTGATAGGGCATTGCAACAGCTTCTGAAAGGCACAGTTCAATGTTGATTGTATGTTTATGACAGCCTACGACACTGGGGCATTTTCATTCAACACAGGATATATACTTAGAGTCATGTAGCCATGCCATGGTACTGTAACTCAGGCAGAGCACATCTGTTTGAGAATCAAGAGGTAGAAAGAAGTATGGCGCCTATGACATCATTTTCAGGGACCCACTGAAATAATGTGTACTTCTCTTCCCAATGACATTAAAGCCCTGCTGAACTAGAAGTACAGATTCCAGGTGAAGGATGGGAAGGGTAGGGAGGGCTCTTCTACCAAGAGCAGTAGTAAGGATTTAACTTAAAATAGTAAGGAAGGAACTTAAAAATTACTAATTCCATGTAATCATTTTGGGCTCTTCATGCCAGTAGACTTGGAAAAAAAAAGATGTTACTGTGCTGACAATTATAATCAACCCAGATTATCATGAGGAAATTAGATTGCTGTTAAAAAAAAAATAGAGGCCTAAGTGTCAAGGAATTCCTTGGGGCATGTTTAGAGACATCTTAACTCATTAACAATCACAATGGGCAAGGCATAAGGAATTAGTAAGTGGGACTTCACTCAAAAATGCAGATCTGCCCGTGGGAAGATTCCACCACATCATTGTTTTTGAGGCTCAAGTTCAGTGGGCCTAAAGTGTGTGCCTTAGTCAGCTCAGTCCTCTATAACAAAATGCTGGGTGGCTTAAACAGCAGACATTTATTTCTCATAGTTATGGAAGCTAGGAGGTCCAAGATCAAGGTCAGTAGATTTTGTTATTGGTAAGAGCCCACTTCCTGGCTTGCAAATGGCTACCTTTTCACTGTGTCCTCTCCTCTTGTGGCAGAGAAAATAAGTTCTGGAGTTCCTTCCTCTTTTTATAAGGGCACTAATTCCATCATGGGGGCTCCATTCTCATGATGGCAGCTAAAACTAATTACCTCCCAAAGGTCACACTTTCTAATACCATGAACTTGAGGGTTAGAGCTTCAATATATAAAGTGAGGCTGGTTGGGTGTGGATGGTACAAACATTCATTCCATAATAGTGTGATAGTTGTCCGTTTCTAGCCCTCAGCAACACACTGAGCTGGTTCATGAAGCAAGTCGATATCTTTCCTTTCTCTTTTGGGTCATTGTAAAGTCCCTTCCTGCAACTCAAGGAAAGATGTAAAAAAAAAAGAAAAGGAATAAGTACAACAGAGGTAAGTAACATGGAAGTTATGCCCTCTATACCCGTATGATCTTATCTGGATCCCCTGCTCATGCTATGGGCAAGCAAACCAGACACACAGAAGTGCTATCAGAGGAGAGAGAAATTTAGAATGGATAGAAAGAAGAGAAAAATTATGAGGTTGGTATCAACTGCAGTGGTGGGGAGTGTAGTTTATTTTACTTAATCTTTATTTTGCAAGGCTTTAAATCATGACTGGTCACTGGTATAGGTGTTTGTGTAAATTTTCTATTGCTGCATTTCAAATTGCCATTCGCTTAGAGGCTTAAGAAAATTCTCTCAGAAGTCTGCAAGTCAGAAGTCAAGGAAGGCTGCCAAAACTAAGGTGTTGGCCAATCTGGTTGTTTATCTGGTGGTTCTGGGGAAGAATGTCATCTGTGCCTATTTAGGTTGTTGAGGCAGAATCTAGTTCTTTGTGGGTTTAGGACTGACATCCTCATCTTCTTGTTAGCTATTGGCTGAAAGTTGCTTTCAGCTCCTAGAGGTTTGTTATGAGTTAAGTTGTGTCCACCTCAAATTTTATATGTTGAAATTTTAACACACAGTACCTTAGAATGTGACTACATTTGAAGATAGTATCTTTAAATGGGTTATTAAGGTAAAATGAGGTTATATGGTGGGTCCTGTTCAAACATAACTGATATAAGAGGAAATTTGGGGTCAGGTATGTACAGAGCAAAGATTATATAAAAAAACACAGGGAGAAGATGACCATCTACAAGCTAAAGAGAGAAGCTGAAAAGAAATTAACCCTACTGACACTTTGATCTTGGATTTACAGCTTCCAGAATTATTGAGAAAATTAATTTTTGTTGTTTAAGCCACTCAGTCTGTGGTCCTCTTTATGGAAACCCTACCTAAATAGTGTAAGGCTGCTCTCTGGTCCTTGCACATGGCCCCTTCCATCTACAAATGAGCAATAGCACATCAAAACCATCTTATGCTTTGAATCTCTCTGACTTTCCTTTTTGCTACCAGCCAGAGAAAACTCTCCACTTTCCACATAACTGTAAGAGATTATGCCACTTAAATTTCTGCTATTACATAGAAAAGTTCTCCCTTCCTCCTGCTTCCAATAACATCTCCTTTACTTCCTTGAGTCCTTATCAAAGGGCTCATAAAATCCATATTTAACTTACAGTCTATTAAAGACAATGTGGGCTTTCTCTGCCATATTTTCAAAGCTTTTCTTAAATGTATTCCAGACTCCACCAACTTAATTCCAAAGCTCCTCACCCACATTTTTATGTATTTGTTATGGTAGCACTCACTTCTAGATACCAAAATTTTCTATACAAGTCAGAATTCAACCAGATGTGTAGAACCTGAAGAGGATGGATGTGTGTGTGTGTGTGTGTGTGTGCACAAGATAGGTGATAAATAGATAACAGATAGATAGATAGATAGATAGATAGATAGATAGATAGGAGAGAGATAGAGAGATAGAGAGATAGAGGTCATGGTTATGGGAAGTGGCTAACAAAGTCTGAAATCCACAAAGCAAGTGGTTAGGGAGAGGAAGCTTTGAAGCCATGGTACAGACTGAAACTGTCATCCACAAGAAGGCAAGATAGCAAACAGGATGGAACTCCATGGGAAGAGATCTAAGGTGTTGCCTAGGAGAGGAATATCGTCTGTCTGTCTTGGAGAAATATCAGCCCTCTTTTTAAGGTTTCACAGCTAATTGACTTAGTCCCACTCTTATTATCCAGGATATTTCTGCTTACTGAAAGATACACTATTAGGAGCTTTAATTATATCTACAAATCACCTTCACAGCAACCCCTGGATTCGTGTTGAATTGAATAACTGTAAACACTAGCCTAGTCAAGCTGACACATCACACAAGCCATCATAAGGTTGGCACTCTCTCTGTGTAAACCCTTAGTCCAGGACTCACTCTTCCCACATGGGCAGAAAGTGTCCTACTCTAAGTATTTGTGGCTCTGACACTAAGAACCTTTTCTCAGTTTGTGAGCCAGACAGTATGGAAAAGTTGAAGAATTATCATCCCCAGGAAGTGCTCTCAGTCAGTGACAAACAGAACTTTGAGGATAAATACTTCAGTTTCCAAACTCCTCAGGAGAAGCGCTCTTCTCTCTGGTCCAGCTACCCTCAGCTGTAGTCTGCTCATCACCTCCTTCTCTGTCTCACTTCCTACTTCCCCACCAGTGCTTCCTGAAGTTACCTTCCAAATAAACCACTGCCACTCAAATTGTTGCCTCAAGCTTCATTTCCAGGGTAACTCTTACTATGATGCCTTTTCTCAGTGTTCTTTTCTTCCCGACTCCTGGCCAAATTAGTCAGCATTCTCGGTTGCAAGTAAAACAAACCAATTCTAGTGAACTTGGTAGGAGGAGGCCATGGCAAGGATGCAGTCAGTTGGCTCCAGAAATGAGTGAAAGCCTGGAGTACTAGGCTTAGAAAATGAGAGAAGCAAAGAGAGACGGGTGGTTGAGAAGATAGTCATGATCCTTTCTTAAAAGCTGCCTACTTAGAAAGCCTCAATCGCTAGAAACTCACTGTAGCACATTGAGTTCTCAATTGCCAGTTTCTCAATGGATGTGTCTGCCTCTGTGTCTTTGTGCCGTTTTCCCAGTGGGGGGCATCTGACTGGCAGGCACAAGGTCAAATGGCCAGCCTTTGGCAGCTAGGGATCAAGAATGGTACCTACCTCCTTCCCAGGATAGGAAGCTTGGTAGAGAGGGTAGCTAAGGAAGGCCAATGTCCTTTGTATTCACAGTAGCCATTTACAGTAAAGAATTGGCCATCTGGTGCATCTTATTTTAGTGTATGCAGTGATATTACAGGACATACTGGATTCTTACACATGGAGCCCCAATATCCACTCATTCTGTCTCTATTGTCAGAATTTTCCCGTATGAAGCTTTGGGTAAAACAAAAGTATGCGTGTACATATGTTCACACACATAGGCGCAAACAGCAGGGCCTGCCAGGGTGAAGAATATTTCATAGAATTTTAGCTAGTGAATAATCTCTTGTTCTTTCCTGTCTATGTGAAATCACATTGAAGAAAACCCAATGTCAGGAATAACTGCTTCCGGCATCGTAAGGGTTCTCTATCAAAACGCAGCTGGTTAAAGTTGGTAGGAGATCTCGGATTTTCCAAAGTGAACTAGCAGCATTTGAGTTTCATATGCCAAACTAACACTTAACAACAACCAAAAACACGTATGTGAGGGACGGAAGCAGAGCTGTAGTTGAGAGCTATCCAGGTCATGGTTAGGATAAATCAGGGGTGAGGCTGAAAGAAGGATGAGAAATTGTGTAAGAGGATCTTTTAAATACAGATCCCTATGCCTGAAACCACCCAAAACGAGTTATTGATGAGAACAGTGACCTATGGGAACTCTCAAGCATATTATTTAAAAAGGAAAGAAAAGAGAGAGAGATTTAAAAAAAAAAAAAAGTGGCAGGGGGCAAGGAGAAGGAAAGGAGAAAGAAAAAAAGAGAAAGAAGAAGAAACAGAAAAGAACACGGCATGTATTTTAAACACATGGAAATTCTGGACAAACATATTTTATTTAAAATATGTTTATATATTTCTCACAAAAGCGTACATGCTTTCTAGGTAGTCAGTATAATTTCCTGCTTTATTAAGACCTAATATTTCTCTTTAATTTTCCCACATCCCCCAAGCAATGCATTAGGCCAGAGTTCTCATGAATTATTAACTCTCCCAGAACATTTACACTAATCCCTTTTTATAATTTGAAAGGGTTTAAAAGCCTCTTGGTCGTGAATTTACCAAACCAAAATAACAGACTTTATCATTGAAAATGCACGTTGGGCTAAAGACTCAGCTAAGTGCTGGGGACATAAAATCAAAGAAGAAATGTCTTCAAGAAACTTACAGTTTAGAAAAACACAAACACAGTTGATTACAACACAGCACAAGAGATGTTGTTACAGAGCCAGGGCTGGCCAGGGTCACGTCAGGAGAATCACAAGACTCAAGACTGAAGGAATGTGAATGAGAGCAAATGAACCGCAAGTGAGTAGCGGAGTCCTGTGATGTGTAACAGGAAGTTGTAAAAGACACAGCGAAAGAAATAATCAGGGACAAGCTCATGTGCAACGTGAAAGAATGTGTATGATCATAGGCAGCGGTGAGACAGTAAAAGGCTTAACTGTAGGAAATGTATTTTTCATTGTACATGGAACCCTGGGGAGTACATTTGAGGGAACAGGTTGGGGACAGAGAACACAAGCTATTATAGCAGTTCAGATGATGATAAACAAGATCTGAACTGGGAAAGAGGTCGTAGGAATTAAGCAGAGGATAAATGCCCTTGGAGATATGTAGCAGTTAAAAAAATAGTCAGATCTTGGCTTTGGTACAAGTAATGGTGAAAACACTCAGGTTGGGCCAATCCCTAGTTCTCTAGCTTAAGTGATGCACCAATGGTGTTCCAATGGAACCGAAGCCATCAATTTAGTGGGAGAAGAAAAAACATCCGTCTTTGAGCCTGCTGTGTTTGAGATGTCTCTGTCCGTACATGCAGTTGGGAAGCTAATGGAGCTGAGGGGCTAGGAATAGAGGCCACAAGTCATCACTGAGGTTGGCAGGATAACACTCCATCCCCCCATGTCTCTCGAACATGTGAATATATTACTTTATATGGCAAGAAGAGATTTTGCAGATGTGACTAATTTATGGATCACAAAATGAGATTATCCTAGATTATCCAGGTGGCAGAATATAATCTCAAGGGTCCTTTACAGGAAAAGCTAAGAAAAGGAGCATCAGAGGAGGAGCTGTGAAGAAGGAAGCAGAGATCATAGAAAGAGAGAGATTTGGAGATCCCACCTGGCTGACCTTGAAGCCTCCAGAACATGGAAGAGGTAAGCGCACCCAGCCTGACCTCCAGAGCTATGAGATAGTACATTTATGTTACTTTAAGCCACAAATTTGTGGTGATTTCTTACAGAGGCAATAGGAAATAAACACAAACACCATCTGACAGTTAGCCAAATACAGAAGTGTGCTTTGCAGGTCAGGGTAAATGCTGAGAGAGAAATGGCGGTCAAACAGAGCATTGGAGAAAATCAGCTTTTAAAGAGAAAGCAAAGTGAATATGCAGTTAACAGCTTCACAAGTTAAAAAAAAAATGTAGATGTATATAAACATAGATGTATTTCAAATTTGGATCCAATATGGGAAGAAAGGATCAAAAGAAATAAAATAAGCATAAAAGATGTAGTTACTTTTCATGTGACATTTTCCCATATTCCTTTGATGGGGAAAATTGTTTTGACTTACAGGAGAGGTTGCTCAATTGGACACTTTTTTTTTCTTTTAAAAACTAAATGGAAGCAAAACTAAACCAAATACCCACAAAACAAAACTTAGCAGATATTCCTGGATGCAGCTTGCTGGACACAGTTTCTAGAGATCATAGAATATCGCTATGTATTTCCTCTACTGGAAAAGTACAAGGGTAGGTTACCCCCAGGAAATGAATGACTTCTCTCTCGGGCACTCTGTCCCTCCCCAGGAGTCTATATTTAAATAAATACTCCCTGTGAAGTAAAGGTCAGAAGACTTTGGTTGTGGCTGCAGTATTAGGAATCCTTTGCCCTAACAAATGAATGTGTGAAAGAACGTCATATAAAAGGAAACTGAAGGCACCAAATATTTCTCAACACTTTTTTCCCCTTTCCTCTCATTGAATCCAAATATTTTACCATCTTCTGCCAGCATAGGATTCAAATATGCACTGTGGGCATCTGAGGAGCAAAAATCTCAAGAGGCCAAGAAAAGCATGAGCTAATCCTGTAGGTTTCCCAGTCATTTCCAAATTTGCCTTTCAAAGGAAGAAACAGCCAGGAGGGTGAAAGACTGGGCTGGTGGTTTCAGCAACAGCCTCCAAATGAAGACATAGGTTCTTTTTTCGTAAGATTAATGTTTACTCACTGATGAATTCTGATGAATTTTTTTCCGGCACAGAGAAGAAATTTAATTAAACTTTTTTTTTATTATTCTATTAAGGTTGAGTCATTGAGATTTAATACCACAGGCTTTTTATAGGGTAAAGAAGTTATTGGATGGGAGCTATTTAGACTTCAAAGTCTGGTCCCTGCTCGTTTCTCCATCCTCTTCTGCTGCTAGTCCTTCATACTAGCCATAAGGTATGAGTTGAAGGTCCTCACACTGTTCCATTCTCAAGGCTTCACACATTCTCTGTCTTGATTCTAAAGCCCCTTCCTCAGTGAGGTATCCCTGATTTTCTCAAGTATGGATAATCACTCCTTTCATTGGTCTAGATCTGCTCTGCCCAATATGATAGCCACTACTTGCACACAGCCATGGAGCACTTGAACATTGTCTGGTCCAAATTGAGATGCACTGTATAAGTGTAAAATACATGCCAGATTTCAAAGACTTAATAGAAAAAAAGAAGTCAAAATATCTCATGAGTCCTTTTTCATGTTGATCACATATAGCAATGAAAATACTTTGCTTGCATTAGGTTAAATGAAATATATCATTGAAATAAACTTTACCTGTTCATTCTTACCTTTGTACATGGCTGATAGAAAATTTTAAATTACATATGTGGATCACATTTCTGGCTCAATTTATATTTCTATTGGATATTATTGCTCTAGAACTTGTCTAACTCAATCACTGAACTTGGCTAATTCTATGGTTGATGCTTTGACCTAACTCCTCTAATAGACTGGTTTTCCTTAATGGGAAGACTCATACCCTATTGATCTTTGGTCTTGGCTGCCTATGACAACACCTAAAATTTATTAGATACACAATAAAAAATCTGCATAACAAGTGGAAATGGAAATGAAAGCATAGGAAAATATTTTACAAGCAATTATACAGCTCAAGTTATATTGTTGAAGCATTATTATTGAGTAAAATGGTGTAGGATTATATTTCCTCATTTTTCTTTTTGGTTCTTGGGGGATGTTTGCTAATCTATTATTCAAAAGTTATGAAAATCTACCACTAAAATAATGTTCCTACCACTTTAACTCTAAAAAACTGATCATATGCTTATGCCACCAAGAAGCATAAAATTATTATTGACTTAGCTAATCAGTACTCACTTAACAGGAAACAGTGCATGTTCTCTTTTTTCTTTACCTCAAGAAGACAGTATTAAAATAAAGTATATTCATTCATTAATATTCATATTACATATATTTATGAATGTGTCTTTCAGAATATAACATGCCATTGCAGATTTTCAAACAAAAGTCAATTCTACTGTCAACATTAAGGGTTTATTCCAACGGATTGCATCTCTTCAATTGTACTTGAAATTGCTATAGAAAGAAAATCATTTTTAAAAATTAGCTTTAGGACAATAAAGTCCTCTGATCACCAAAGAAAGCTTCAGTTATATTTTTTGACCTATACTTAGTAAAATCAAATAACTAATTGAAATATTTTATACAATTTTCACTGAACTAAAAATGCTTAGTTGACAAAAACTACTTTGTTTTGGTAACATCCAATTTAATCTCGACTTCATCATTTCCTTGTGCATTTTCTGAGTATATATTAATGAAGGTGCAATGGGGAAGTTCAAGAAGAAGCCAGCCAAGGCACGCTAGGCTTAATCTGGCCATGCCATGGGTCACTAGCTTAAGAATTATTGAATATTGATTAAAAATTGTTTTTGTTGAAAATAAAATTACTTACTTTTGAATTGTAATATCCTGTTTGAAAAGGGCTTGATTCATTAATAAAATATGTAGTTATTTTAAGACAATACTGCTCATCTTCAGGTTTCCAAATATACCCATAGTAGAGCCACTCATTAGTCACCTGTCCTTAGGAAAGTTGATGAATTTTTATAGGAGCCTCAAATTTGTCTCAAAATACAGACTCTCATCCTGGGGCCTGACTGTTTCACAAAATTGTCATGTGACTGTATGGTGTGTGGTAAGAGTGGTGAACTTGGATACAGAAAATCTCCACACATCGATTAATTTAGGTGAGTTTTTGCTTCACTAGAATTCAGCTTCTCACCCAAAAACAGGAACTTTGGAGTAGATGAACTTCAAGATCAATTTCACTTTACACTGCTTTTCTTTCTTTTTCAAATGCTGTTTGAGTTACATGATTGTTCATGGGATATTCTTTAATACAGTTAAAACATGTCTTATACAAAGTAATATATAAAATAGTATTTAATAAACTCCCAAGGACTATAAAATGTAAAGATTTTGTTCATATTAGGAGAAGGTTGGGCAATTTATTCTGTCTCTTCTACCATGATGGAGATCAAGACCACACACTGCACAGTGAGAGCACTTGCAGAGACAGCACAATCTAATCTCAGGTACAGATTTAATTTTAGAGTTTCATCTTGGTGACAGTTTCAGAACTATGTTTAACCACTGTTTCATAGTACAGTAAGATTACAAAAGTAGTTTTCAAATATCTTGAAAAGTGATCCATCATTGGAACTGTAGATGCAGAAGATACACCTGTAACTGCAGAAGTCAGGACCTCAAGTTAACTCAAGTTCAAGCGAAGCTGAATTTCATTTGGTCAGCCTCTATAGAGATTGTTCATACTTGGGTAGTTACTAATCAAATATCTATCTGTCCTCATATTCTTGTATTTATAATTGTGTAGCTATTGAGATTTGCAAAAGCATTGAGAAATTGGGTTCAGATTTAATGAGTTCAGCATATGCCAGAGTAAATTAGTAGCTACAAAAAACTCCCTGGTCCATATACACTGAGTTCCACCACACAAGGTGGTAGATTTGAGGATGTGGTACAGATGAAAACATGTTTCTTTTTTAAGTTTAAAGGCAGAAGAGAGCCTCCTCTCCAAAACCTGAAATTAACATTTTTTTAAAAAGACAAGTACTTTATAAATTTTCCCACAAATCTTTACAATTTTTCATAACACTACTAGAGGTATCTTTCTAAATCTATAGGTGTTTGGATCTCCCCTCTGCTTTGAAACATTAAAATATGACCCTGTTGCTTGCAGGACAAATCCAAATTCCTGATCACAGACTTACAAGCAAACTGTCTTTAACACCTTATCTCCTCTACTTCTCCTTCACCCTCAAAGGCATCCTATACTCCAAGAACACTATTTCCATTACACTTTCCTTTCTTTCATGCATCTTCTTTTTCTTTCCCTTTGTATCAGATGTCTTTCTAATAGACCGTCCCCTATTCACATACTCCTCTCTAGTGTGGTGGAATTAAATTCACCTTTTAAGGACCATTGCAATGTCACTTTCATTATTACACTCTCAGACCTCAGACTCAGTAACATCTCCTCCTTTTATTCTTTCATAATGTTGTATAGAGTACAAAGTAAATAGAACAGCGCCTCAAACATAAAAAGTGTTCAATCCATATGCACTAAATTTTGAATAAAATTGATATGGAAGCTCCACCCACACACGAGCTACTTAGTGGTTCATTGTGTGCTCTCTAAAGCGGATTGCCTGAGGTAGAATCCCGCTATGGCCACTTCCTAGGTGTTGCCCATTTCACTTAAGTTAATTAACAAGGAGCGAGTTTCCTACCTCTGTACTTCTGCTACTTCATTCTTAAAATGAAAATATGTTTGCAATGATTAAAGGAGTAAAGCACAAATGTAAAACATTCAGAACAGTTCTAACACATAGGAAGCATTTGATAAGTGTCATAATGGTATTACTATTATTTTGTTATTAGAAGTTTTCTTTTTTTTTTTTTTACTTTATTCTTATCAAAATTGAGTTATCTGGCTGATGCAGTGGAAATGACAAGAACTTTGAGATAAGAAAACCCTGAGCGTACAAATAGCCAGGAAGAAGTTGCGTTTTCTGGCAGACTTTGCAGAATTAAACAATCGTAGGGAGATTCCGTGGCCAAATTAAGAGGAAGCTCACTTAGAATGTAAGAAAACATCTCAGAAATGAATCTTCACTTAGATATTTACATATTTTCATAAAGACGAAGAAAAGAAAGGTCTTAAGATGACTAGATAGGGAGTTTGGGAGCATGTAAGGTCATTTAAAACAAAGTTATTTTAAAAGGATAGATTTGCAGATACTAACTAATATATATAAAATAGATAAAAAACAAGTTTATACTATACAGCACAGGGAACCATATTCAATATCTTGTAGTAAATTATGGTGAAAAACAATATGAAAAGGAATATATGTATGTTCCTATATGACTGAAGTATTGTGCTGTACACCTGAAGTTGACACAACATTATAAACTGACTAGCCTTCAATAAATATATAAATAAATATATAGTCCCAGGAAGTTCTTTTAAGTCACTTTGATTACAACCCACAAACTAGACAATACCCGAAAAAGAGTGACCAGGACAGCGTACAGGCTTCCCTAACCATACTACACAATACAGTGAAGGATATTGAAATGTTTTGCCTGGAGGAGTTAAGGAAAAGATAGCTTCTTTCAAATATTTGAACCATTGGCAAGTGGAATAATAAGGAGACCTATCTTGTGACTTTCCTAAGACCAGGACTGGAACAAAAGACTGGAAATTACAGGGAGAGCAACAGCAGACAACTCTAAGGCAGAATTTCTTGACAATTAGAGACGGCCAAGAAAGTCGAAGTCATGGACTACCTTATATAGAAGTAAGCCATCTCCACTCTGGGAAACATGAAAAGAGATACCAGATAAATGTCTTTAAAAATTCATCAAATCAAGTCAGGTTCAAAATGTTTAGCAACCCATAGTCATAATTCTATTAATCAGAAGGGACAACGTCTGATTTATCATAATAGGTAGGTAGATTTCACAGCTAGACAGACCATTTCTGAATTAGAAGAGTGATTTAGCAGGAAAACCACTTCAATTTTGTAGATGTATTAATTGCCACTGAGCATGCGTGAGGTAAGGAAATAGTCTATAGGAAATTGACTTTTCATGATTTGGGGGATGTTAATCCTCTGTCCTTTACTTTCATGATGTATGCTAGTGCCTTGGTGATCGTCTCTCATCCCTTGACTTTAGACACCATCTAGACACTGGTGATTCTGAATTGGGTGTCTCCTGGCTTACATTTGCTCCCTCAGCAGATCCAAAATACAATTAGATTGAAAGGCAAAGTCCTTATTATGGGCTATGACTTACCTAATCAGTCCCACATAATCAGTCCCTCAGGGAGCCTCACTCTATTCTTCTCTGACTTTATCCACTACTTCTCTTCTCCTTGTCCATCTCACTCCAGTAGTTTGGGTTCCTTGATCTTTCTCTGACATGCCAAGCACTCTCTGGTTAGGACTTCAGCAAAGGCTAGTCCCTAAGCCTGCAATGATTTTCTTCTAAATATTCTCATGGCTTAATCCATCACTCTTTTAAGTCTTTACCCAAAGTTCACCTTTTCAACAAGAGCTACACTACTTTATTTAAAATGTTATCTTCTAAACTTACACCAATGAATTTGTATTATATCATTTTATTATCATCTATCTCCACAAGAATGTAAATGCCATAAATGTAGCCATATTTTTCTCCTTTGTTCATTCTATAATTTTGGTTGATTTCTTTATTCATTTTCAATTTTTCAGCAAATATTTAGTGTTCCTCCCCTATGAGAAGAGTATACTTTATTGTTCCATTGATGCTGAATATGGCTGTGTCACTTGTTCTGGTCAATGGACTGTAGGCAGAAATGACAGAACCCTGTTTTTAAACAGAGACTTTCCTCCATGAAAAAAGCATGCCCGTGGCAGCTACTGCTTTTTGGGGTATGTTTCTAGAATGGTAGGCAATGCGAACCTGGATCCTACACGTGCCTAATTCTAAACTCGGACTAACTCAGCAGAGCCCAGCAGAACTACAGACATTCCACAGATCCAGGTGCAAGTCATAAATATTCTTGTAACCCAGTAGGACTAGGGATTGTGTGTGATGTAACACATTCCTACTCAAAAGCTGACTGATGCATATCTCAAGTACCTAGAACTGGTGTTTGGCACATAGGACACGCTTGATAGAAAATGATTTGAGTGAATCACACTCATTTGATTTGAATGAATCATTAAGTTAGGATTAAATGACTTTCTAATGAACCTTTTAGTACCATCATAATTGTGAGTGTCTGGTGTAGATATTTTTCTCTAGGTTAATTTAGGTACTTACATAATTGTTTAACCTCTTTCAAGTCACTCAAATATCATTGAGTAAATTATTATTCAGGTGACTAAGTAGTTTTCCAATAAAGTAAAAAAGCACATGAGTTTTCTAATAAATTTATTCAAATGATATTCATATAAAACAAACCAAGTGTTTACTTTCAATTTTTCAGTCACTAACGTCAAGTGCTTCAAACATCAAAACTGTTTATTTTTAAGGAAATAAACTTGACAAGGATGTTGGTGGTCCAGATGTCTCAATGTTCCCAACAACTGGGTCAATCTACTATTCTGTAATTGAATCTGGTTTAGTATGGTGTTTATTCTGATGGTGACTTCACTTTCAGTAACTTGCACATGGGGGAAATTGAGTTTAAAGGAAATGATGGATTTTTGGAAGATGCTGTTCCCCCAGTTTGGTAAGGAACCAGATCATGATATGCTTCCATATTTGAAGATAATCAACTGAAAAATTTTGGATCTGCTCCTTTCTGTTTTGCTTTCCACTCTACTCCTGCTTCAGGTTTGACTTCTCTCCTTCACTCTTTTGTTATTTTTCCCTTTACTACTTGCTCCTTTTAAAAGGCCTTGTTAACACTCACTAACGAGTGAGGTCCAAAGGTCCAAAGCAAACAAGCATAAGAAGAAAGGGGATGAAAGAACTCAAGTTTCGTTCTCCTGCCAGGTTTCAATGGATCTCAACAGCAGCTGGGGCACCAGCCAGTTTTTGTAGGAACTGCTACAAGGCCACCACCCTTTTAGTCTCTCTGTAAGCAGAACCAGAATCACAAGGACTGTCCAAACATTTAAAAGCCAACTTTTCTTAGAATTGCTTTTCCACAGCATCAAGAAAAAAAGTATTTGTATTTTCTGTAAAGATCATTTGCCTCCCTCCAAAAGGTGGCCACCCTCAAACCAGTACACAGGAACCCCTAGGTTCTCAGCTTTAGCAAAAACATATAGTTTGAAGGTCATTAACAAACACATTGGTGTTTCTAGATGGCTATCAGATTGACTGGACAGAGGCCTCTGTGTGTAGAACCTCCTATGATTTTGCTAATCCCATTAGAAAGTGTTGAATTTTAATCTCTTATGCATGTGGATAATATTTTATTTTCTTTACTGTTCACTTGCTCAGCATAAGAAATAGCCTTAAGATTATGCTTATACCACAGATGTGCATTTAGCAAAGTAAATCCTTTTTCAACAAATATGTATTGAACTCTGGATACAGTACACATATGGTGTAGGTGCTGGGGACACATCAATGAACAAAATAAGAAATAATCCTGGCTCTCGTGAAGCAGATATATTAGTAAGGGAAACAAACAAAAATGTGCTGAATAAATATAATGTATGTTAGTGTTAAGTGCTAAAATAAAAAATAACGTAAAGAAAGGGAAATTTACAGTCTCTAGGCTACAATTTTAGATAATATACAAAGGAAAATCTGTATGAGAAGATACCATTAAAACAAAGACCGAAAGGAACAAACATTTTTAAAAACATTTTTCTAATTACAAATGTATGCATATTCATTGAAGGGGAGAAAACAGTAATTCAGAAAATACCCAGAGAAAATTGAAATAATCATCTATAATTCCATCATTCATAGTTAATCGTTTTTTAAAGGTTGATAGAAATTCACCCTAGTCTTTCTTTAGGTATGGCTGGGTTTAATGTGTGTGTGTTTGTGTGTGTGTATGTGAGAGAGAGAGATAAAAGGAGAAAGAAAGAAGGAATATGTAGGTTATTTAGAGAATTGGGGCATTAATTTCAACACTGTGAGTCTCATTTTTATGCAGTCTGAAAACAATTTAATTTTTTTTCAGGTTATGTTAAGATGATACTGAGAATATAATTGTAGAAACATACCGTGGTAATTCTTTTTTTAATATAACTATCATGTTATAATGTAGACATTTAAAAAAAATCTTTCAACCAATTTTTACTGCTATGATTTCAGAGTAACTCCCTGCATTTTTGCCAATTTGAATACTTGAGGTAGCAAGTCAAAGAAGCTCTAACTCAATGGGCTTAAATAATTATGAGTTTATGATATATGCATAAAAGCATGATATTAAGATTTTTTAGAGGCGGCTAATTCAGGAGCTCAGTGATGTCGTTTCCCACTCTTCTACTCTCATGATGATGATTTTGTCCTCAGACTTGTACCTCATGCTGATCATCAGGCAATTGTCTATCAGCTTCAGAGCCATGCTTTTGTACTCTGCTGGTGATGCTGGGGCTGGGATCCTGCGTAACACGTTTCCTGGTGCCGGGTGGGGCTCCCTGTTAGCCTCAGCCAGTAAGGGGCTCACGCCAGAGAGACTGGACCGAAGTGCCGAGAAGAGGCAGACTCCTCCTGCTTCCTGTTTTGTCGAGTGAACCAGACAATAACTAACCTTTCCCCCAGGCAGCGGCAGTTCCTTACAGTGCCACCAGATGATTGCAATTTCCAGGGGCTCCATAATCTCTCAAGTTGCGTTTCACCATGTGAGACACAGAGCCAGCCAGGCGGTGTCTCTCCGCGGAAGTCAAAATCGTAGCTGTCGGCCCTCTTCCTTCAACTCCAAAATGTAATAATTGCGAACTCTTTCCTCTGTTCCCTCAACTATGAGAGTGACAAATACGTCCCTACGGTTACCACACCCATGACACCTTTAAGTTATTTTTTTTTTCCTTTTCAGTTCTCCAATACATGATTAAAATCCATTATGCTAAATCCTCTATGTTAAAATAATCCTTGTGGCTTCTGCTTCCTTATTGGACCCGGTCCAATACTAACCTCATGGTGATAAGATGACTGCCTCAAACCCAGTACAAAATCTTTACCAGCAATACCCTATGACCAGGAGAGAGTTCCCTTTCTCAATTCGTTTGAAGAAGGAAGAAACTTATCCAGAAGCCACTAAGTATGTATCTTCTGATGTGTCATTGGCAAGAATTATGTCACAATCACCCTTCTAAATCAATCCTAGTCAAAGGGCATAGAATTACCATTATTTACATAAACTTATTAGGATTGTTGACAAAGGTTGGAGAAACCAGACTTCCCTAAAATATATGTACCAGATCAGATATCTGATAAAACTAAAGGTCTGTTTTTGGAAGGAAGGCAGGATGGTAAAATGCTACAGAGTTGATAGCCAACAGTGTCTGCCATTGTAATTTATTGAAAATCTATAAATTTTTCAAATAGAAATCTAATGTTTAGTTTTATTGCCATGTTTTACTGTGAATTGCTTCAAATGCTGATTCAAATATGAAATTTTCAGATTCAAATATGATAACTGTAATATTGCATATCAGATTTCCATATTCCTGAAGAAATTCTATAGAAGAGCATGTTGGAAAATTTTATTTGAACTTAAGAAAAGATCATGTGTGTATAATTGGACATAAGCTCAGATACGATCCTCTTGGAGTATTGGTCCATTTCACAGAAAAAGAGTCTGAGACCCAAAGCTATATGGTAGCTTTTCAAGACTTCAAAGTAAGGTAAGAGCAGAGGCCTGCTGGTAGTCTCTCAGAGTAACCCTAACTGCACCAAGAAGCCATTTTATCATCTCTCCACTGTTGTTGGTTATCAGAATAAAAGTGGCTTTTGCAAGTGCCATATGGCATATCAGGTGCAACATTTCTGATACGTTTCAGTGGACTACACTTAATTCCAAAAATAGCAGAGAAGAAATCTCAGCTAAATAAAAAGTGATTGGCTTTGGGCAATGTAAAAACTACTGTGCATGAGTAATTTTTAAAAACATGTTCATATGCAGGGATTAAAAAACCTCAAGTTACAGTTAGCATATAATTTATGTTTCCTATTAAATATATCTGTATCTATCTATCTACCTATTATTCAGATGTTGGGAGCCAAGCAAAAACATCCCTCCCCTCCATTTTTTTGTAATTTTCCACATAATAGAAACTTTGTTTACTATGCTTCATCATAACATATTGTACTGAATGGTTATACCAATCCTAGTCAATGTTTTCATTTTCATTTTGTACCTGGGCATGTGAAGTTCAGGGAGGCCATGTACTTTCACCCAAAAGATAGCAAAGGAGAGTCGAGACCCAGATCTGAAATTCAAGCCTGCTTTTGCTCACACAGGGCACTTAGTCAGTCATTACATTTTTATTTCAAAAATAACCCTAAGTGTAAGGACTCGCCATGGCAGCATCATGAACTGAAGAAAAAGTTACAGCAGTTGGTAGTTCAAAACGGTCTTTTCATTAGCTAATAACAAGTAAAGATTATTCCACAGCATAAATTATTCCACAGCAGGTTAACCCTAATGCTGTGCATAAAAAGAGAAAAATAATCATTTTATATAAAGCAGAAACCTGTCCCTGGGTGACTCCTACAACACCTAGAGATAGTTCTCAGTTCTGAAGTTGGATGAGGTCGCTTTGGGGGGCTAGATTTTTTTTTTAATCAGAAATTTTTTTTAAAGTTACATGTCCTTATTTATCATTTTACTGAAGTAAAATATACCACAGAAAAGTACACATAGCTTAAGTATAGGCTCAATACATTTTTAGAAGCTGATCACATCCATGAAACCAGCACCAGATCGAGACACTGAACCAGTCCAAGTCCTGGGCATGCGCCACTGAGTTCTGTTCCAGTCACTGCCTCTCCAAGGTAATCACTGTTCTAACTTCTAACAGAGGTTTCGCCAGTTTTACATACATAAAATCATACGGTACGAACCCTTTCATGTCTGGATTCTGTCACCCAAATGTGCGTGTGAGATACATTTAAATTATTGCTCAAGTTCTAGGCAGTTCATTGTCTAGCTCCATCAATTCCATTGTGTGAATAGACCATTGCTTACGTGTCCATGCTACTGCTGATGGCCATTTGGATAGTTTAAGCTTTGGGGCTATTTCAAACAGTGCTGCTATTAAGATTCTACTACATGTCTTTTGGCAAGCAGGTGTTTCTGGAATTATAGGTCATTGGATATGACTGTGTCCAACTTTAATAGATTCTCCCAAATCATTTTCCAAGTAGCTGGCTGTACATTTTACACTACCACCAGGAGTGTATAAGATTTCCAGTTGTTTCATTTTCTTTCTAATACATGTTAATGTCTGTGTTTTTCTTTTGGAGACATAGCAGTTTTCCAACTATTATTTTTCATTGGTTTTCTAAACATATATGCACTAAACTATGTTTATAATTACCTCCATTTTAACTGATGGTTAAGTTGGTAAAGTTTAAAAACTGTTTTTCTGCTTCCTATTCAAACCCCATTCTGATGTTTTTTCTTTCTCTACTTTTTGTTTGTTTGCTTTCCCCTATGATAAAACATATTAAAGAAATAGTATATAGGGGGGAAAATCACCAAAGAGAAAATATGGCTATGCAACAAACAATATTTTTAAATCATCAATAATAATATTAATAATATAATAATAATATTAATTTCTTTAATCATATCTAAGTCTGAAATGCAGCTAGAACTCTTCCTAATAAGCAGGGTATTTTTTCATTTCCAATGGGAGTTACTTTGTCTCTGAAGAATGTCAAACATATGAAAGAAATGGCCAGTTTTCAGGTCCATTTGTAAACTCTAAAGCTGAGTTCATCAGCACACATCAAGGATCTATTTCTTGGGTCTTTTTATGTATATTATCTTATTTTTTTCATCACAAAAAGAAAACTTTGGTTTCTTACAAATGGGGTTTTGAAAACATGACTTATTCTATAGTGTGTATCCTATACATAGGAGTGCTGGATTCTAAACTCCGATCTGCTAAAATTCAGCATTTTCCCACTTACTTGGCTGAGGATATCTCTCTTCATAGAACCCTTGCAAACACCTTTCAGAACTTGTTTCCTACAGACAATAGTTTGGAAAGCATTTTTCTGATTCCAAATCCAATCATCTTTCCATTACACTGCACATGTCCTTAACAAGCTATGATTAAGCTATATTTAAAACAGCACAGAAACCCAGGCTATCAAAATTAAATTAGTCTCAACATTTCATTCTGTAGCTTTAGGTGAAGGACACAGTTAAAAGGATTACCTCAGAAATGTCCATATTTAAACATCTTGAGTTATTTTTATTCCAAACATTAGCTTTCATAATTTGATTCAGAAGTCACTAGTTCTTATATGCCTAATTCATGGAGACTTAAAAAAAAAAAATCCGTCTCCTCGAAATTACATCTCTGTTTCCCTAACCATTAGAGTCAGATTCTATGGCAGGCGGCCAAGTCTAGTATACATCTTTACAAATGTTCACAAGATGAGAAAGAGATGATAGTTCGTACTGTAATCTTAGAGTTATGCTGTCAGAAAACAAGTTCATCGTAGAACATACAAGGGAAACATGAGCACAAATGCCTAACTTACATGCATATTTTTCCGTAATAATGACAACTAACACTTATGTAGAGTTGACTGAATGCCATGTAGCATTTTAAGTGCTTTCCATTTAGTAATTTATTTAAAATTTCCAAGGAATGGGGTTAGGTTCTGCTTGAAAAAAACTAACGTACTGGGTACTAAGTAACTTGACTAAAGCTGCACTATCAGCGAGTAGGAGTCTGGTTTGAACAGAGGTCATCTGAAGTCAAACTCCACTCTCATCCAGGCCAACTTCAAGAAGTCAATTCACACCTTTCCAGTTAATGTTAATCTCTCCATCTCTCCCTTTTCAGGATTCAGATAGATATCTCTCTTTCTCTTTCTCTCTCTCTCTCTCAGTTGTAAATGTCTTTTTTTTGGAAAAGATTAATGAATTTTTGGGGGGGTATTTAGCCTTGGCATTACATTTCATTTAATCCTTCCTGAAATTAATGAGATAACAATCAGAATCAGAAAGCACTCTCCATCCCCTCAAGGTTTAAAGAGATGCTTTTTCACAGTGAGTTCAGAGAGGCAGCAGAGCTGACAAATGCAAATAAAATGGACCCACGAACAGCTCTTCAATTTTCATCAGTGTTTGCCATGTTGCAAGGATGAAAGCAATGATATGTTTAGGCAACAGCCCTCTTGTAGCTAATCCCATCCTCCCTCTTCTGCATGGCTCTGCTGTTGAAGGCACATTTCTCATTCATGGTCTAAAGATTAATTTTTCGTTGGGGATACCCATGACTAAATACTCAAGATCGAGTAACACAAACAGGAAAAGAGTAAAATTACTGTATCCAAGCCTGATATGTCAATATCTTAATGTTATTTACTTGACGTTTGAGGACCACAGCATTGGAAGACAGTCGTATAAGAGAAGTACATTCCATTAATCTTTTTTTTTTTTTAATGGAGGTACTGGGGATTGAACCTGAGCTCTCATGCATGCTAAGCCTGCGCTCTACCACTGAGCTATACCCACCCCCTCCAGCATTCCACTAATCTTTGACATCAAACCCGTGGGGAGCCTTGTCTTTTGCTCCACATGAAGGCTTTGGGCTGCTCAGCACTTTCCCACGGGGGTCTCCCCAGGGACACATAGCTTCAGACTGACTTTTTTAGAGCAACCGGTACGCACACTCCTTACTTTGGTTTCCCATTTCTATGAAGCATTTTATCACATAGGCTACGACAGATATTTTCAAAGAGAGTAGCTTGTCACTAATTCCCAAGAAACAAAGGCCACTTTATTTTAAATGTTATGAAGAAAAACTGCTCATCTTCCAAAAGGATGTCCAGAGATGGGACTCACTGGCATTCCGACAATGGAGATTCTGAAAATGAAAATTTCATTATCTTAAATGTGGACTAGAAATATCTGCTGTTTTAGCTGTCATAGTGCATATCCAAATCAAAAGGTTTAATGTGAAATCTATCGCTTCAGTATAAAGAAATAGGTGCTTTATATGTAATCATAGATTCACTGTGGGCATGGTGTCTCAGCTCAGGATAAATGTATCCAGTTATAAAATCCATTCTTTTGTTTCTCAGCACTACAGCATGGAAGATCATAGTGCTTTGTTTTGTTTTTCCATTATTGTTATTTGCTTTATTTTCCCTTGGGAGCCTGTGTTTACTGAGCGCTTTTACTGTGCTGGGCACTTTACCTGGGTTTCTCATTGAGTTTTCCCAGCAATGCTCTGGGGGAGGCATCAATGCCACCATCTCTTTACAGATGACAGAAGAGACATTGAGAGATTAATCTGTCCAAGGAACATAACTGTTACTGAACTTTTTCAAGTTCAGAATCCATCATTTTATCACCATGTCACACTGCTCCCAAGAACCTCCTTGTGTCGGAACTTAATATTGTTTACCCTTTCTTTCCCCAGCTGCTCCCTGGAAGTTTAAGGTGTTCCTTCACTCACACATGCTGCTGTCAGCTCCCCACTGACTCTGCCAGGTCAATCCTGTTGCTTCCCTGGCTCGTGTTATTACCACAGCTGCTGCTGCCACCCCAACAGCCGTGACTGCCAGGACTCCACGGTGGAAAGAATGTTTTCCCTCGGAGTGCTTTCAGGTCTATACTTAAGACTGCCCACACTCCCCACATGTCCCTCCAAGTAATATGGTTTCCTCAATTTCACAATCACCATTCTCACCAAAAAAACAAAAAAACAAAAAACCAACACCAGCTTCAGCTTCTCCGGGCAAAAAGTTCATAATATTGTTATTGAGTGTTTGCCACGTGACATTATTTTGCTTCATCTTCTCGGTAACTCTGTAAGTTACTTTACAGACTAGAAACAGAGAGTTAAGAAATCAGGGCAGAAAAATGGAATAGAACGTTATTTCAGACTCAACAAAAGCACCTCTCCATTGCCTGAGGTCTGGTATTTCCTGTTGGGAACACATTTTTCAGGGCCTGCCTTCCCACAGCCTGTGTCTGCCTTCTATTTT
This sequence comes from Camelus dromedarius, assembly GCF_036321535.1. Taxonomy (NCBI): domain Eukaryota; kingdom Metazoa; phylum Chordata; class Mammalia; order Artiodactyla; family Camelidae; genus Camelus; species Camelus dromedarius. Next base: position 107,378,757 of record NC_087437.1, on the reverse strand, counting down.
GACATAGACTCTTTTTTTCAGGAGTATTCATCTTAATATTTTAGGAGCTTCTCTGGAATCTCCAAACATATGATTCTATAAAGACTATCCTTTGGTAATAGAAGGAACTCTTACACATTGTGAAAAATAAATAACTAACTACATGATCTCCAATATCATAGGCTATAACAAGACTACAGTTTTCCAAAGGGGATTCTAGAGTTTTACATGACTTTGCTGATATAGTTATCAAAACTAGACAGATGCTTTTGCGGTTGAGTCTGTGCTTACAATCAACTTTCTGATCTCCAGTTTGACTCCACAAATACTTCAGCAGGAGGGAAGTACCCCCAGTGGTGGATGTGAGCACTTCAGTTCCTGAAAAGGTGGTTTCACTGGGATTCTATTTCCAGGTTTCCAAAACACCAGTTAATTTCACATAGCTAGCCAAATCTGTATATCATATGTTTTAGTATATATTTAACATTTTATTTTAAATTCTCTGTCACGTTTTTAGCTTACACAATTTATGGGAAACAAAAACAAAAACTTTGGGCACCTACCTAAATCATGGTTATTATGTGCCAGTTACATTTTCAAATTTGTATTTAATACTTAAATAAACATTTCAAACATTTATTAATATACTATCTGAAATCATCCCAGGAACTACCAGTTGACTGCAAAGCACATATTGTGAAACATAACTAAGGTTTACAAATTAGTTATTAATCCTTTATATGCTAAATGAGTGTCTATGCACATAATTTGTTTGGGAAATAAAGATTATCAAAAACCTAACAAAATCAGGAATTTTTTAGTCAAATTTAGTTTATGCTGCTGCAAAATTTAGATGCAGCCTCTTACTATGAGTCAAGCCCAAAGATGTTTTCTCCCATTTTGTTTTTTTCTCTTGTTTCTCAATTTCTATGACTTTTTTATTTGGGCTTTGAAAAATGTATTTCAATCTATATAACACTGGGAAGAGTCATCCAATCTGAATTTTCTTCTTATATATCCTTCCAATCTATCAACTTTTAAAATTGTCTCTAGTAATGGCCAATTGATTTGCTTCTAAGTTACATTGCACATTATCACTAATTACCCTATGGTTCTTCACATGTCAATCTTTATTCTCGAAAACAATGTATTTACTAGACATAAATCTAAAATAAAGCAGGCTTATGTTTCCCTAGAATTTAAAAGAAGTATGTCTCTCTCTATTAAACTATGAGAAAATATATAAAGCTACTATACTCAGTAATTTTCTTTGAATTTGAAACATGGGTTCATATGTTAATACTAATCAACCCCTGCTAATTTCTCATTTTAAGCATTTGTAATTGAATTTCCCTCCTCTAGATATCCATTTTCAATGTTTTAATAATTTAGAAAACCAATGGTAAACATGTAAATTCTCAGAAGCTTGTATATATATAAATATACAGAAACAAATTTTAAATTCAGGTTTGAAAGCTAGAGTTCATGAAATTCTCTTGTGATTTCTCATTATGATACAAGTTAATCCAATAATTACTGAAAGCCTTTGATTGTCACCATAATTTAATAGACAGATACTCTTGGAACACTTACTCTGAGTCCCTTGTGTAAGGTGGCATTGACATGCCATCAGGCAACAATAGATAGATTAAAAAAAATAATAAAGCAGAATGAAGTAGTGTGAAAAATAGCAAGATTATTATTTTGCACATGGAAGGGATTTGAGCCTTTCCTACTGAGTCGCTAAAGCAGGTTCATTGGAGGCGGAGTACACCACAGGTCAAGAACTGTCAATTCTTGGACAAAAATGAGGGTTACTCTGCTCGTATGAGAAACTGAAATCAACATCTAGTATGAAATAAAAACAGTAATCAGGAGTTAAAAACTAAACCATAAGCGATATAAATCAGATAGCCAAATCAAACTCATTAGTGAGTTTCATAATATCTGATTTTGATCTAAGAATTATCCCTTCCACTGCAAATAAAATCGCGTGATAGAACCTTTTGGCTATTACATCTTAGTTCAATAAGTATATTTTGAAATTTGTCAAGGAACTCTCCCCAATACTCCTCCATTCCCAGATTGAGTGGATTAGGTTGTACAATTCAGATGTGTTTGATGACTCCAAAGGAAGCTCCGGTGAATGTGTCAGACTCTGCCTTGTTTTCTGTCTTCTAGCCAACTCCAGAGCTTAGAACAGCCACAGCTGTAAGCCCTATCCTGGGAAAAGTGTCTCATCATAACCTCCGATAGGCAGAGAATTTCAAATAGTTCTACCTCTAAGACCTAGAAGCAGGCACAGTTTCCCTCAAATATCTCTGTCCTTCAGGCTCAAGGTAGCTTTGCCTGGAGTCAGTCCTCAACTTACCACCGTTTGTTAACTTCCTCATGGTTCAGATCACATGTCTCGATATTCCTTTTGGAATCCAAAAGGTTGCCACTCCACCCAGTAGTACCTTATTCCCTCTGTAGGCTGGATTCCTACACTGAGGTCCAATCCATGTGATGGGAAAACCAATGCCTAAGTATATAATTTTACCCTTCTTTTCCATGTGCCACCCAGGGATCTAGCTCCTGCCTATTCAAACCTACTTGTTGGCTCTCTTTTCCTGCATGGACAGACCTCCCAGAATCCTGACCTCATGCAGACTGACTGAATTCCTGTATATAATGACCCACCCACAGAACTGGTTGACCTCTCCAGTTCTGACTGTTCCTGGAATTAAATCTAAAGCCTTTGTACCACCTCTTAAAATGGGCCCCCCACTGCGATCCTCTTACTTTCCCAAAAACCTCTTTGGCAAGATCAAGTTTTCCAACCCCTACGACTTACACTAGCCCATTGACTTTTTACAAATTTTACCCCCATGCAAAGGCTCTAGCTTATGCTTACAGCCAAGAGAAAGAAAGAGAGGAAAAAAAGCACTTATAGACACAATTTCTTCAGATTGTATTTCTAACATGTTGTCATAGTTTGAAAGTGCTAGCTAAATGATTTCTAAGAGAAATGCTTTATTTATTCATTAAAATGAAAATAGCTATTTTAATAATGTATTATTATGTAAATAGTATATTATATATTTTATATTATATATTTATATTATATAATTAATAAAAACAATTATATTTATTTCAAATTATTTAAGTAAATTATTTTAATGGGTCAAGTTTTCACTTTATTTTAAAGAATGGAAACTATGTTACTCTCCTTTGAAGGTTATCCTGAGAGCAGATTCAAGGTCACAGCCTGAAGATTCTTCATCACCAGATAGAGCCTCCTTTGAAATCCTGTTGGACACTTCTCAGGAACTGACAGAGCAAATCTCAACTCAGCAGCATAAACTGGGTGATCTTGGCTATTATTAGCATCCTCTCCAGAGTTTCTCAAGATTCACTGATGAAAGAAAGACAGAAAGACAGAAGGAAGATAGGAAGGAAGGAAGGAAAGAAGGAAGGAAGGAAGGAAGGAAGAAAGAAAGAAAGAAAGAAAGAAAGAAAGAAAGAAAGAAAGAAAGAAAGAAAGACAGACAGACAGACATAAAGGAAAGAGGATTGTTTCTTTCCTACTTTCTACAGATGCTTTAAGTGAAAACAGGGCATATTTATTAGGAAGATAGAGATTTCTAAAGCAGCTACTACTTGCTAATTTAAAATACAATGCAGTTATGTATATAATGTAAGTAATAAAAATACTGTATATTACTTTATTTTACATACTAGAATAAGAATCAGCAAGCTTTTTCTGTAAAGGGACAGATGTCAAATATTTTAGACTTTGTGGGTTATAATGTATTGGTTGCAACTAATCAACTGTGCTGTCATAGCACAAAAGCAGTCATGTAAGCAAATAAACATGTCAGTGTTCCAATAAAACTTTATTTGCAAAAGAGAATTGGCCAGCCCATGGGACATAGTTTGCCAATTCTTGGTACAGACTATAAAATAATTTGACTTTATTGGAAAACACATAATTTAACATATAATATAATAATTATTTTTTAATCAGGAAATATCATTTTAAATGGATAATATTGAATCATGTATAATTACTATGAAGAAATGGGAATTATCCCATTCTAGAAAGCATTCAGACTCATCATTATTATATACTCTTCTGAGTGTAGGTTATTTTCTCCTTCAGTGGTAGAGTCAATTAAATCCAAAGCCATTTCTTTAAAAGTAAGTAAGCAAATAAATAAATAAATAAATGGGCTGTTTTATTGAAGAGGTCTCTTTTTCAAACATTTAAATTAATTATGTGATCTAGTTAGCAAACTACATAGCTAACAGTTAAAGGCATTTCTAGTTTTTAATGGTCTGTTTACCACTCTCATTTGGTTTTCTTCATTTTAAATGGAATAAATTAATTAAAAAGAGCTCAATGGGCTGAATACCAACAAGAAACACATCTGTGTTGGTCACACAACACAGTTTAATTACCAGCACAACTTAGTTTCACATTCGTTACTTAACAGTCCTCAGTTCTCATGGCACATTCACTGAATTGCTTGTCTTTCTTAGGAGCCCTGAAGTGTCTCTCAAACAATACAAAGTAAGATTACATATGCAAAAACCTCCAATATTCACTTTCAAAGTATTAAATGAAAGAAATTGACCCCTTCTTGAAAATATATAAGAATATGGCTCATGAAACTTTCATAGATCATGGAAACACTAGTTTTGCAGAATATCGGACAGATGTGATATTCTTATCATTCGTTCCTGCAAGTGTAGGATACTCCTAGAGAACTCCAACCCCTTCCCATACCTTCAAAACCCATATTAAGGAGACAGAAATAATCTGTATTGTAGCTTGGGGAAAACTATCATAATAAGTCATTCATGTATATGTATATATATATATATATACACACACACACACACACACACACACACACACACATATATGCACACACTTAATTTCTTACTTATTGGATCTTCCCTATTAGGAAGGGAGAGTAAACTCATTTTAAATATTCTATCTGGTTCCAAACTGTTTTCAGAGGGGATTCTGAAACATATTATTTGTCATCTTCCTTGGATGGAGGAACGCTTGCATCATCTAGATTTCCTTGGGTGAAAAAGTTGAAAGTCAGTTGAAGACTGATCTTTCCTGCTTTGGAGAGGAATTTTACAGAATAAGAATGGAGCCTACTAGCATGGATAATGGGTTTAGAGTGCATCACCACTTTTTTCCCCTGTAAATGGCTTTCAATAAAGCCCATTTATTTTAGAACATTACACTTTCAAAACAAAAAGTCTTAGTTTTCTCATACCTCTCACTAAAACTTCATATATCATATATGTATAAGAATTCTTATTTTTTTTCCCAACATACAAAGAGGAGAAGATTCAGACTTTCTTATTTTTAGTTCTCTGTGTTATTTTCTTTTTGGAAATTACCAACAAATAATCACTGGTAACCATCACCCATCTATGTCACCCAAATTCATGACTTGAGGACTCTGAGAGTTTCCAGCTCCTGCTGGGTAGCTCTAATCACAAAGTCACTTGGCAACTCATGATTGTATATTCTGACTCTGTCAGGTCTCAGTAGTGTGTCAGAAGCTGCTTTATTAGTGGTGTGTACTTCCCTGCTGCAGATAGCATGACCTTGCTCCAGGACACTAGGGATTTTCATTGCAAGTCTCCCTTTGGAGTTTGCCAGAAACATCATGATGTCTTTTTGTTTTGCTTTAAACCACAGATACCTTTAGAACCATGGGATCTACCTGAGCACATGTCCTTATGGCAAGGACTGCTTGTTGTAGCCATTTAAGTATCTTTCTCTCTGCCCCACTTACAACTAGAGACCTTCCACGCCATTTAATAAATGGGTTGGAGTAATGTCCCTAAATGTGGACTTGAAAAAGTCTACCAACTTGGACTTCTGTTTTAGTGGAGGGAGAGACAAAGTTCAATAACTTTTCCTTGACTTTAGAAGGGCTACTCCAGGTTGCCCTAGACACCTGGAGTCCTTAAAATAACACCAACGTAGTAGGCTCTTGGATGTTTTTGAGTTCATTTTTCATCCTCTGGAGTGCATATTTCTTATCAAAGCATCCTGAATTGATATTACTCGCTATCAGTTCTAATTGACATGACGTCTTCAACACTGTGGACCAATGAGGATTCTGAAGAATAGCCAGATGGACCAAGGTCGTTTGGACTATCTATTGTGACCAAGAAAGAGTAGGAAATTTAACAGAATCCTGGAGCAAGACTATGGATAAATACAACATTTTTACTTGTGAATTGTTTCTAATCCTATTTTCCAAGGACTTTTTGAAAAATAATGCATTCACTGTATCAACAGCCACACCAGAGGTTGTGTTAATCCAGTTTAGTAAGGACACCACATCTGACACAGCATCTGTGATTTGGTATGCTACTTAATTAAATTTGTGGTTGTAGTTACTCCAGTTGTGAGGCACATGGGGTCGGGAGGCTAAGGAGATAGGGAGCTGATTAACCCCTAAGGAGGGCAAGCATTATCTTGTAAGACACCTGACACATCTGAGGGCTTCTGGAGGGTCTTGAAGGAAGGAAGATAGAGTCAGGTTGTCTTTCAATAAGGGAGGAGGGGGATATTTGTTCAGTGTTAGTGGGTTCAGGGAAATCTGGAAGTTCTAAGATTCAGAGCCCCATTTTTTTCTTATCAGAGCCTTTACTTGAGCACAGACTTGATGAGCTGATCAATCATCTTTGAAGTTCTGCTATTCTTGTCATTAGGTTATAAGCCTGGTCTTTAAATTGGTCATTGATCAGGCTATTAAGGATATGTGCTTTTAAAACACTGCCAGGGAGACCCTCTGACATCCACTGTCTTTCTGAATTTGTGTCTGATCTCCTTGCACCTGTCATTTTTACTTTTGAAGTCATGAGCAAAAGTCACTCAGTATCACAGTCATTGTGATTACTATTTCCCCATGCCTCTCAAACACCCAATATATTGCTCAAGCCAGTGCATTCCTTCCACCTGCATCCTATTTCAGTTCACCAGGAATGAAAAATTTTTGTTTTACTTCCATGGTATTCCAGGAAATGGTGATACTCTGATTCTCCAACTACTTTCAGTGATGTCCACATTGTCACACAGCCAGTGGGAGGTTTAACTCCGGACTCATTCTTAGGGACTGCTTCCTAGGGTCATTCCTTGAACAAACTGTCTTAGATTAGATTTTCTAGAAGCAAAGTCTAAAACAGAAATTTGAGTGCATACACTCTTTAGGAAAAAGAATTCATGACAGTGAAAGAAGCAATGGAAAGGAAGGCAAATGGCTGAGCAAGGATGCATCTCAGGTAAAGTCTAATACTGACCTGATCAATGGGGCACCCTTTTTTTTTTTAATGGCAATACTGGGGATTGAGCCCAGGACCTTGTGTGTGCTAAGCATGTGCTCTGCCACTAAGCCATACCCATTCTCCAGTAGGAAGCTCTTGGGCAAAAATCATGAGTTGCCTAACCTTGAGACAAGGGGATCAAGCTTTGTATCCTTATAACAGTAAGTCTTCACAATGGGCTATCTCTTGTGGTAAACAGTGGAACATAAGCTTCTTTGCCAGGCAGCACCCATGGGGAAAGGGGAATGAGCATTATGAGAGGTATAATCAACCCTTCTAGCAACTGGGAAATGTGTACACTAGCTTGTGAAGGGGATCCAAGTGGGACACCAAATGCACTTACTACTCTTTAACAAACAAAAAAAAGAAAAGAGAGAGAAAGAGATAGAGAAAGAGAAAAAGTACCATTGTTTGCACTTATTCTGATTCCAGCAGAATTTTTCCTGCTTTACTGTATGTATGTACATGAAAAATGCTTCTAATTTTATAAATTTACTCACTTCCTGACAGAAGAGATAAAAGAACGGCATGTATTTTTCAATAAATACTTACAAAGCACCTGCCTTGTGACAGCATCGTATGTTGATTCTGACACTGCACACATGTGTATAGCAGGAGTAGTAGATATCTTTACAAGTTCTTATGCATCACCAAAATATTATCCAAAGTAAGTTTGCAGCTTGTAACCACAGTGACCCAAACTGAAAATATTCTATGAAATAATATTTATTGTATCTCTGTAGCACAAAACTGGAAACATTTGGTCATGCCATCAATGAAATGTACTTTGCAGATGATGTACATGACAAAATACATACTTGTTTACGTAAACAAAATCAGCTTCCTAGTATGTCTCTCAGACTGGGTCCAGGAGAAAACTATTCAGATCTGGGTGTGCTGAAAATGATCAACATGGATGATTGCAAGGCAGTCAACACTTAAGATTATTATAGTGCAATCTAGAAAGCATATGTCAAAAGAAATAGAAATATCCTGAACATCGTAAGAGATAATGGATTGCCATTAGAGTAGAAATTTAACTATATTAGCCAACATTATGCTATGGATTTAAGCTAAGGAAAAAAATTGACAGAGCATTCATTTTTGTGTGTAAAAAAAGTGTTATGTCAGTCAGAGTTATGCTATGGTAATACATTATTCTAAAAACCTCAGAGGCTCGAACAACAAAGGATTGACTCTTTTGTGTGCAAGGCAATGAATGTGGATCAACGAGGATGACTTTGTTCTCTGTGGTCACTCAGGTTGACAAAGGATTCATCATCATATTATGATGTTGAACAAACACAGGGTTTCTATTCAGAATAATAGAACAGAGCAAGGAAGACCATACTTTCGCTTTGAAGTGCTTTGTCTGAAAATTGGCAAGGGTCACCTTCAGTAACATCCTTTTTTAACCCATCTGTTAACCCTCATATCCCCAAATAAATAGTAAAACATACAGAAAAGCATATTTTAGAAACAGGTGGAAAGCTGAATACCAATTAAATAACTGATGATATTAAGGCTTTTTTTTTTTAGGCATAAACACTTTTTTTAATTGAAGTACAGTCAGTTACAATGTGTCAATTTCTGGTGTACAGCACAATGTCTCAGTCATGCATATACATACATATATTTGTTTTCATATTCTTTTTCATAAAAAGCTATTGCAAGTTATTGAATATAGTTCCCTGTGCTATACAGAAGGGGGTGGAAAGGAATAAATTTGGGAGTTTGCGATTTGCATACATTAGCCACTATATATAAAAACAGATTAGAAAAACAAATTTCTTCAGTATAACCACCTTTTGGTTATGTTTAAAACATATTATGATATAAAAAAAACTCATGATCTAGAAATTTTCTGGAACTAAAAGCTAAATTAAAAATCTAAGAATTTGCATTTGATTTGAGTCATCAGATAGATTGGTTAACAAAGTTATTCAGAATGTCTCTGCTTTCTCAATGAGCTGAGTCTAGATTTGAATTTATACTTATTTATTTTTAATTGAAGTATAGTTGATTTACAATACTGTGTTAAATTCAGGTGTACAGAATAGTGATTTGTTTCTGTTTTTTTGCAAATTCTAGGATGTGAGGGCAATCTGGCTGTGACATCTGTCACCCCGTGTTGATGTGCAGTGTTGATCACCAGTGTTGATGTCATCTCCTGATCCTGCTGACTAGGCGGATGTCCCGTTCCTCTGTCCTCTGTCCTGTCCCTGTACCTTTCCAGATAGAGGAGGACCTTTCTTCGGTCAAGGGTACACGAAGAGTTGCGTTCCTCTGCTAGAACTTCCAAAGAAGCTCTTAGCCTAGATTTTAAACCTCATTCATATTCCATAATTTATTCTTAGCAGCTTCAGTTTTCAAATATCCCTTGCTGTACATAAACATCATACATCAAAATTTTAATTGCTAATAATTTCAGAAAGAAGTCAAAAGTTTTCACTGATTTCCTAAAGGGTGTTATGCAATTTTATCTACATATGTTGGAGATACTCCTTCTGTCTGTGAACTTCTTTAGTCTTATTTATCTTATCACAAAGAAATGCTGACAGTAGGCAATCAATATAATTGATGCATGAAGTATAGTATCTTATGACTGATAAATGAATGATTCCAAAAAAAAATAATGAATAAGTGGTGTTTACAGAATGTCCTCACTTGACTGCCATGAAACATGACTTCTTAATAGTTATATTAAAAGTAAGTTTTTCTTCTCCACACCTCCACTCCTCTCCACCTCCACCCTGTGATTAGAGAAGCCAGAAATTTAATTTAAAGATTACTGCAAGAAATACCATTTATTCATAATAAATTGATGCAATAAATTGATTCAGAAATTTTGAAGAACAACAGAACTTCTTGGTCTTTCCATGCACACTAAAGAATTAATAACGAATTATTCAGTCAGTCACATTTGAGAATGATTTTTTAAGAAGAATGAAGATTATACTCTTGTATTAAAAATTGTGAAAGATATTGAGATGTCACAGGGTTGCCAAACCTTAAATGACCTTTCTAAAACATATTTTAATGCCAAAGGCATGTGATGGAAAATAAATTTCTTTTTTAAGAGATAAATTTTAGATATTTATTATAATATTACAAAATAACCTATTGGCATAATTTTGCAAAACCACTAATGCTCTCTTTATCATGACCAAGTTGTTGTGTCTAAGTTTTTCAACCACAAGTGACTAAAGCATCAAACAAAACATAAGCCAATGATATCTTTTTTTTCTCAATTTACTTTGATCAGTCTTGAATTTAATTATTCAGGACTATTCAGAAGCAAATAATAACATAAGTTTGTGGGTAAAAAGCGGAACCATGAGTTCTATTGTTTAATGTTACCAATTGTTTCAGATATGAAAAAACATAAACACAAATGCCAAACTGTCTTAATACCAAATGCTACATTTGTCTTTTATTCAAATTAATGAAGTAAACACCAGACATTTTCCTTTAGAAGTTATGTAATTTTCACTAAGCTTCATAATATTCAACCACATGAAATGTTTCTTTCATAAATTCAATTGACATGCTTTTCTTGGTTCAATCAGAGAAGTCTAATTTCAGTAACTCAAAAGACACTATCTTAATTACACAGATTAAAATGACAGGTGTCCCTAAACAAAAAAAGCCCTAAGGGGTTGATTTGGCACCATTTTTGTTCTGTCTGTCTGCAGAGGTGGAAAGAAACTGTCAGATTCTGTCTCTTAGACCAATTATTTAAGTGAACTGGTGACTGTAGTTTAATCAGAAAAGATACTTTTTAAGAGAAGAAAATGACTGTACTTGACACCCTTAATAAGGACTTAAACAGGATTAACATATTGAAATCTTCATGTTTTCTGAAGAAGAAAATGGGGTTGGAGCAGCAGAAGGAAATTGGAAAGTTGGCAGAAATATTTCACCTCACCCTTAATAACAGGAGTTAGAGGTATATGGAAATGCTGTCCAATGTTAATATTTTTTCACCTCAAAAATCAGGATTGAAACACTGAAGCTATTTTAAACACATAGCTATTCTCCACTATAGTCATTGAAGTTTTATATATGAAATCATAGTGATACTCAACAATAAACTTGAATCAAGCAATTTCTGGGGTGAAAAACGGAAAAAGACACTAGGTAATAAAGTACAGGTTAATATATGTTGAAACAAAATCAATCTTGGTATCACGTAATGAAAAATAACAGGATATGAGTGTATTAAAGCAATTAAAACAAACATAGAAATTGATAAAAATAATAATTATGGTAATTTAATTGAGAGGAAAAGAAAGTCATTGATTTCTGCCATTAATGCCAATATATTTCTTTGAATAATGGATCTTGAAATTCTAGCAATATATAATAAGACTTGGTTAATAATGTGACTTTTTTTCAAATTTACAGTACTACCATCTACAAGAACAGATATCTTCAAGAAACTAATGATACAGAAGGAAGTTAAAAATTTAAAAATTGGAGCCCCACTCCCTTCCATTTAAAACTGCAACGAATTTTGTTATAATATTCACCAACCTGCATACAATCTCATATATTTAGTCTTCAAGGCCTTTAAAATATACATTAATTATGTATGACAAATTTTATATTTTATACTTTCTGTCTATATCTAGTTATAGTATTACGGTAAGTCTGTCTTAGAAAGTCTTAAAATCAGCTCCAACATTTTAACAGTAATTTGCATTTAAATGTGCCCTTTATATAGGGAAAATCAGCCCGAGAGGAGATCATTTGTACTATTCTTCAAGGAGCAAAATCTCCATGGAACTAAGCATTATAGTGACACCAAAAATTAAGACTAAACCATGAGAACATGGCGCAAGGCCACAATGCAGAATGAACATTTGCACATTGGTAACATTGAGGAAACCAATTTCATTAGAAAATCTTTGCTAGGAAAAAATTCTGCACAAGAATGGGTTGTAAAGGTCCGGCTTTTGCTGGGAAGAGCTGTTCGAAGAGGCCAAGAAGAGCTAAGCAAGTTATTTAAATAGGAGAGTATTACAAAGAAAAGTAGTGAGCAGAATAGCCAACCCCAAATTGCTGCCCTTGGAAACATTGGAGGTAGAGAGATGAGATCAGATACAGCTTTCGTTATCTCCCTGAGAACTAATAAAAACCTAATCTAGGGAGCTAATAGAGAAAGAGAGAATTCTCAGCCGATGTTACACAGGAAGTAGAAATATCTACCTGAATCCGAAGCATCTCCTCAATCCAGTGCAAATGATCCTTCCCACGAAATAATCTCTTGTTTCAAGTATTCTCACAGAGTGCTTGTATTAGTGGGAGCTCACTTGGTTTCTTTGTTCACAAGCACAGAATTCTAAATATCAAAAACTGAACTCATTGATAATGCTTAGGATAGTTTACAGAATCAGGGTGGTGAGTCATGCTTCCTGACACTAGTGTGGCTGCCTATAACAGATCTTTTTTCTTTTTTTTTCCCCAGAAGCAGGAAGGAAAGCTGGATGAGACCCAGGAAGGAAAATAAGGGGATGAGACCATGATTCATGAATGGAGGAGGCTGTACATCCCCTGCCAAGGCTCCTCAAGGAAGGAAGAGGATAAACAGGGAGAATGATGGTCTGTTGGGCAAAGTAACGCATCTCAAGAGATGGAAAAGTTCAAGATTGCCAAATGCCCCAAAGTGATCCAGCAACTCGGCACTACTTTATTTGTTTCTTCTCTCTCACTAGTGAAAGTTTGCACCAAGGGGTGTTAATATCACCCACACTATCAGGTTCTCAATCCCAGTCCCTCTGGCTGCCACCAGGAAAGCCACACGTCACACCCCATGGATTCTTCTGAGCCCAGACTGGATGGAACAAGCACAGCCAACATGGCACAGTAGGGTCAGGCTGAGGTCCCAGCATTAGTGCAATTCCCACTTCAACAGGAACAGTGCAGACCAGCCTCACTCCCAGGGAGGCAGAGTCAAGCACAGAATAAGAAGATGGATGTTGATAACTGAAGTCTTGGCCATGGCAAGGGCAAGAGGCAAGGCCAAGAGAAGTTGGGGGTAGGCTTAAATCGGGTCAAATACAGATGAGATGACATCTAAGGTTTTTACCAGTTTTAGGATTCTAGAGCCATATGGGTCTCTTCGTATGAAATCCCAGAGCACCCAATAATTAATCAATTGAGATGATTCAATAATTACAGAAAAGTCTATTAGTTTTCCATTGGCACCATTCCAATGACTAGCAAGAGTTTATTATCCTTTTTTTCTTTCTGTAGCAATGTCTGAGTTCCATGAAATCAAGTCAAGAAGTGAAATATAGAATTGTGTGCTTAAAAAAAGATGTACTACAGAGGCAAATCTGGCCTCAGTCCTGAATTCCATAGACAGTCCCTTATTGCTAACAGCTGTGCTGGTTTGGGCTCACACAGCAGCCCCACATCCTCCTATATATGGAGTAGCTGACACATAGCGATGACTTCCTTGGATCTGCTAGATACATTTGTACATAAAGGTGAGTGATTGCACTCCTTCTGCAAAAAAAAAAAAAAAAAGTACTATGTTTAAACAAATGAGATTTTTGATAATATTTTTAGTTTTGTAATCTTGTCCTAAACCATCTTTATGGCTACAGGCAAATCCTCAATTCTAAGGAATCCCAAAAAGCTAGTTCATTTAAAAATTAAGCAATGAGAACAGAAGTAAATCGATTAAATATGGTTGATACACTCCCTGTTCCCTTGGTTGCTCTTGGTGATATGCACAAATATAATTATATAATTTATGTAATAAGCCGTGCTTCTTCGTGTCAGGGAAAGGACAACATGACTACTGAAGGCTCCCACACCTGTTTGCTTAACTCAGTTCTTCCTAGATGAAAAGAGGTGGAAAAAAATAGCTCTGTTTGGGGATCTCTGTGAATTGCACCCCTGAGTTGTGCAGTGCACAACCTGGATGGACTTTCAGTCAGTCTTGGGAAGAAAGCACACCAGTCCCCGTGGTCAACCTTATTTCTGTGATAGAGGTGAACGTTATCCAGAAAAAGCTGAATGATTTGTCCCTTAAAAAGGGAGAGAGTAGAAAATAGCCCAGGTCTTCTGATTCTTGCTCCAGCATTATCTTGTTTTGAAACCCTCAGAGATGAGGAAATTTAATGAAGCATCACACATTAATACGACGTGCAGTAGGGATTAGCACAAATTAGTAAGTGACTTGCCGGGAGGATATAGCTCAGTGGTAGAGTGTGTGCTTAGCATGCATCAGGTCCTGGGTTCAATCCCCAGTACCACCTAAACAAATAAATAAACCTAATTACTACCCCCCCAAAAAACAGTGACTAACATATGACTTTGGACAACAAATTATCCTCTTTCAGGCTACAGTACATACTCAGTCCAGCCACCGCCAGGCACCAGGCATCCTCCTTCACCTCAGAGGGAAAACTTTTAAGAAGAAGGCATATTTTGTGTTTATTTTTCAACAATCTTTTTGCTCTATTGTAATTTTATGTCCCTGAGCCTTGAGGTGGTAGTGCAGATTGGAGTGTTTTGTTGATGTCAGGATTTCAAGTCGATCTGAATTACAGGAATATGAAAGAATTAACAAAACATTGGGCAGAAGAAAAACAAAAGCTAGAAGGCAATTCAGTCCAATTTGATCAGTAAAATGACCCTTTCATTAAAGTATTCAGCACAGGAGAGCTGGAAACCAGGAATACCAATAATCATCAGAAAAGAAGTAAAAGAGCTATTAGTAATTTCAAGCCATAATAGATCGAATGCTCATTTATTACCTGGCTTGGGGCTAAGTGCTTTACATACATTATTTCAGTCAGTCCTTTGGAGAAACCTGTGAGCTAGAAACCGTTACCCCTCCTTAATAAATGAGAAACTAAAGCAAAAGTTGTGGGCGTGTGTGTGGTGGGGGTTGGGGTGGGGGAAATGGGGAAATCATTTCAATTCAATCTATCTTTATTGCGTATCTACCATTATATAGTAATTTTATGTTTATTGTTGTGTGGGACAAAGATAAATGAGACATAGTTCCCAGCTGGAGTGATTTGCAGTCTAGAGGATTAGAGAGGCATGCACATAATTATAGGACTGTGGACATAATTTATTCACATTCTCACAGTCTTCCTTTATTATGGAAAATGGATGATCTGAATACAAAAACCAAATGAACTGTAGTCATACCTGATGATGGCTAAAAGAATAAGTAAAATTGATGAACCCATTAAAGACAAGTCTTAGAGAAAATTCCACTGGTGCTTCAAATAAAAGCATATTAATAATTCCCTTCTAGTCTCCCCCACACACATAAAGAAAAGAAATGAAAACAAAAAGGTAAAATTAAGATGCTATTTTTTTCAGTCATCTCCCATTCCATTACCCAGGCAAAGTTATTAAACAAATGGAAAGCAGACATAAATGGGGATTTTAGAATGTATTAGCTTTAGAAAAGCCAGTTTAGTCACCATATTGCCATATCACATATCCTCTAAAAGGTGTGGGCGTGAAGCTGATGACTGATTATGATCACGAGCAACCTTGTTTGAGTGACTTGACCCTCTAAATCTCAACGAGGAGACCAAGGAGGAAAATGACCCCAGGCTGAACTCCATATTCTATTAGGACATTTAGAGCCTCATGACTTTCCAGCTTAGAGCTGCATCTACCTGAGGGATATCTAGGAAATCTTGGCATCGTGGGCTCAGGGCACTTACAACTCCTTGACAGTCGGATAAGAGCCTGTCCAATGTGAATCGATCACCAGCCGTCCAAACAATCTTGTTCCATTATCTCATTGCTTTTGATATTTACAGAGGGTGATACAACTTAATAAGATTTTAAATTGGATTATTTTAAAGCTGTTGACTATCTTGGGAAAAAGCAAAGCATTTTTGTTAAAAAATGGGGAACACAGAAATGGGATTGTGATATGACTTTTGAATAGCGGGATAGTTTTCCCTTGAGGAAAGAAAAAAATGGCAGACTTGCTAATTGCTTCAGTTAATGCTACCTGTCTCAGCTACACTTTCTATTCAACTAATTTGAATAATTAGAGTATATATGCTTTATTTACATAATCTTATTAATAATTGAGTAAGTGAAGTTTTTTATAGTTAAGAGCAAGTAGCAGAGATGACAGTTACTATTTTAGAACAGTAGTTCTCCAAGTGTGCCTCCTGGGCTAGAGATACCAGCATCACCTGGCAATTTGTTAGAAATTACCAGATCCTACCCCAGGCCTACTGTTTCAGAAACTCTGGGGGTGAAGTTAGCAATCTGCTTTAACAAGCCCTACAGGTGGTTTAGATATGTGCTAAATTTGGGGAACCACGATTAATGCTTTCAAACACCAGAAAGGATAAACCAATTTGTGTAACTGGCTTGCAAAAAACAATTAAATGATTTAGCCATTGGCTTCCTGGAACTTCAGGCCCCAGTTAAAAGCATTCATATTCACATTTTGTCCATCTCTATGCTGTTCAAATAAATTATGTTTGCTCGTCAAACATAACTGTAGGCTGAATTTGACCCACTGACCCTTAGTGTGCAACTTTGGTTTTAAAGACCAAGGTATTTAGCAACTCAATTTTAGAAAAGGTTTACAGTATTAAGACGGATTTGCCACAATTTATAAGAAAGCAAATATTTTTCTTGTAGCTTACCATCCTGACACCCACCTTAGAAGCTTATCCCACATCTCAAAAGTTTTGAAGTTGTTGACACCCAACTGATATTTCAACTGGTTGCCTAGTCTGATGATGATAAAGAAAGAGAGGAAACTTTGGCTCCCAGAGATCTATGACCATAGCCATGTGTGCAGTTGGTCCAATCAGGATGGGCTATATAATTTAAAGAGGTTAGTGGAAAAATTTTAAAATGAAGAAAAACATGTGTGCTCTATTGTCCAAATTTCACTTATAAAACACAAGTTCAAGAAAAAAATCATTAAGAATTTCAAGATGATGACTGCAGAACAGAGATTATTGAGCAGGGAGCCTTGTGTGACAGCACAGATTGTGCACCTGTGGATCCTGGATCCAATGGTGTCTCTTTTACCTCCTGTGGTTGTCATTTGCCTCTATTACCTGGAAGTGAATAGGCAAAATCTAGGGGAAAATTGTAGGAAGAGAAAATGAAACAGATCAATTTTATACTATGGGACATGTGATGCAGTTGGTTGAAGCTTCAAAAGGATTCCAAAAATAATAGCGAACATTAAACACATAAGATAATTGATCTTAGCATTTACTTCCAACAAGACTTTGCTCTTAGTATATTTATATGTGGACTGTCTTAAGTTGAAAATTTTGTAATGACAGAACATTCTTATTCTGAATTATTTCTGTGACATGATTGACAGTAACCTATCATGCATTATACTGATAATGGTATTTGATAACCAAATTTTCCAAGTGAATAAATTAAAAAATTTGGAACCTTATACAAACTTGTTCAGGTCATGTGGATGCTGCAAACATCACTGATGGAGTCAATGCATCTTCCAGATTTCCTAAATTATTCCCAGAATATAGCTCCTGGGAAGAAAACAGTCAACAGACCACCTCAGATTTAGGTAGAATAGATGCCCACTTACTTGTGTAGGGATTTAGAGGAACACATTCCAAAGTCTTCCTTTCACCATAATGTGAAATGTAGCTTTGCATTTTGCCTGGAATTTCTTTCCTTGTAGAACCACTAACTTGATCAAGGCATTGCATTTTCAACAAACACAAGCTCCTGACTTCATACTGTGTCAGGGTTAAACATTACTCCAGAATTGAGCAAACTACAGATTTCACAAGAGCGTCTCCTTACTCTTAGAACAAGATCCAAACATCTTATGATGGTTTAGGGTCATTTTTAAAAGTATGCTCCTCCCTACCTTTCCATCCCATTTCACATTATTCTACCATTTGTGGATTGTTTCCTGGACACACTGTTCTGGAACAGGTGGAGCTGTGTTCTCCCCTGACTCTTTACCCAACTGGCTTTTATTTGACCTTCAAGCCTAAGCAGAAAAACATCTCAGAGAGGCCTTCTATGATTTTCCTATAAAATATGCTAATATTAATATTCCACTAATATCCACTGTCTGTACCAACCATAATCACTCTCCATGATTATGATCTTCATGGCTACATTCTTCTTGACAATTATTGCAATCAGCAGTTCTGTCTCATTTTTATTTGGTTATTTATTTAGATTAACTACTTATCCTCTCTCGAATATAACACCTTTAAGACCAGGACCTACGGTCTTGTATATCTCCATATCTTTAATGCCTATAAGTGTCTGGCCCAGAGTAGACAATGACTATATAGTGACAAGTGTTCAGTGAAATATAGAAAAAAAGGATATCTGAGTGGTTCCTTGGAAAAGGAGTCAGTGAAAGAAGATGGGGGATGGGAAATCATGGAAAGAAAAACTGGAAAGAAGGAGACTAGATGAGGACCCTCCATACGAAGGTCCTGGAGCAGGAATGGGGGAGTAGGCAGAAGCTGGGACCTCAGGAAAGAAGAAACACGAGAAAGGAAAATTGAGAAGGAACTAAAATACTTGATTCTACTCACGATATTTTCGTAGGTGTAGTTTTATTAAAATCTAACAATATTTATGAGAAAGCAGTCTCAAATACTGTCTCATTCTAAAATTGCTCACAATTTACCTTCTCAAGAATATATGCAAAGTAAGCAACAATCTATTTTGAAGACTGGAAAATTAAAAATCTGATGTGTTGAGTTAAGTTCGAAAATCAACAACACAACTGGGTTTTAACGGAGGCTCACACACAGATTTAGAAAGCACTAGCAGTTTGGGCTTACAGTTATTTTCCAGAAGATACTTGGTCAGGGTTAAATTTTACAAGTGAAAACCATTCTTCATCGACCTCCTTTACACTCAATTATGACTTTTTTTAAAGTGCTTTGAGAAGAAATTTTCCTTGTTTAGTCACAACTTGGAGGAATTTTATTTTTAGTTTTGACCTAAATCAAATAATGTGGAACCATTGCATTTTTTTTTCAAGTGGAAGGGGGAAGGGAGCAATAATTTTCCCTATTTTAAGAAACCTGAACTCTATTTGCACTCAGAAAAACAACACTCTCAATAACCTGAACATGCAAACTTCAAAACTTGGCAACGTGAGAGTCTGATTAAGGAAAAAAGCAACCAAAGCCAAATCCAGTGAAAAACTGTCTCATAGTTTTCAAGTCACCCAGATTTAACTAGAATGTCTTGACATGAGAGGGAACACAATTTCCTCCATTAAAAAAATGTTATCTCCATTTATGATGGTTCAGTGAATGGTAATGAAGCTAGAAGATTTGGTTCAGGGTACCATAAAGATGACCATATAAGTCAGAACTAGTGAAGGTGCCTGATAGCACTCACCAAAAGCCAGTCTTTAATTACCTTCTCCATCATCCTTCCTCATGAGCAATAGGTGACAATCCAGACACCGTTGTGAATTTATCTTGAATCCTACAGTCTGACTTCAATTATCAGAATCTTAGAATTATCACTACATTGATTGGCATTGGGGAAAACCTACTCAAAATTTCATGTTCTTTATTTTAGGGTTGGAACATGTTTCAGGAGTCAGTGACTGATTTTTTTTTTTAATTCCTCTTTGTTTTGATAGTCAGCATATAAGTTAATAGTCTACATACACAACTGGAAGTAGCCAAAGAGTGAAGATAACTTATAGTCACATACCATGAGAGTTCCCCCCTCGGTAACTGAGAATAGAAGAGAGCACTGCAATTTGTAAAACCAAATTGAATAGTTTTTAAGAAACATCTTATAATCAGTGTGAGAGAATTTTCATCTCCTGGTTGATTGTAGACTTACTTGTGAATCTCAATATGTTCATTCCAGGCCATTATGATAATAAAATTGTTAAGAACTCAGACTTTAGCATGAAATAAATGGAGTTTCAGTCTTAACTCTGACACTTACTTGCTATGTGAATTTGGGCAGATTACTCTAGAAGCCTAGATTTCTTCATCTGAAAATTGGAATGATAAAAATCCATAGATCCTAAAATTCTGAAAAATAGTAGTCAATGTTATGGAGAGCTTAACATAGGTTCTAGAATTGGATAGAATATTTATACATTGATGGTGATAGCAGTAAAAAGTGATGGATGTAGTATTGCTGATGGTAGCAGCAGCAATGGTAGTAAGAGAAAAACATTGTATATCAAGAACATAATATGTAATGTAATTACAGAATAATCTAGATTTTCTTCAGAGATGAACTATATAAAAATATCTCTTATTATGGACTATTTCAGCCATATCATTTGACTGGAGTAAATTATACATTTAAAAGACATTTTAGGTGTTTTTGTGTATCCTGGTCTGTTGACTATAAGCGTGTTGCTTTTCTGCTTCATAAGGAAGAGTTCCATACCATATTCTGTTAGCAAAATAGTTTCAAAGAAAAAGGACAAGAAATAGGTCAAAGAAGCCTTTCCTTCTATAAAAGATGTAAGGATGACGAAAACAGAGTCCCTACTATCAAGGGAAGTTCAATCCATAGAGTACAGGATGATAAATACAGACACAATGAAAAAGTGCAAATCAGTATGTGTCTTAAAAGAGAAACACAAAATGCAGCAGGGTTGAAAGGAGAAAAAGATAGTTAATTGGTGGAGTCAAGAAAGAATTCATGAAGTAGAGTGTGAGGTGCATTTTGAAAGTCTGAGCAAGGAAAGTGTCAGCATGTTGGGAGACAAACCCCCATGGGTCTCTTACATTTCTGCATGTCTTGTGGGCACTGGCTGCTTTTGTTCTAGATTGTTCTCTCCAAGAGTTAAGCATGCAAACAGCTTTGGGAGATATAGTCTCCCCCAATGGAAAAAAAAAGCAGGTTTGATTGTTTTCCAGTAAAATAAAATAATGTCTCCCACTGAGGTAAGTGTCAGACAGGTTTGCCTGCAGCCCACTGTAAAAGATTTGGGTGTCCCAAACTTGGAGTTTTTCAGGTATGGCGCAAATCTACTGTTTACACAGCAAACAAAACTTAATCCTAAGTAGAACACTTTGTGTAAAAGTAATCAAGATAAATCTTGTCCTATAACATATAAGATTATATCTGGTATAGGAACAAATGGGAATTTAAAGAACGAGTTTTCATCACTTAGAACGCTGTATAAATATCTAGTTCCATTATTTTCTTTATACATTCCAATCATTTGGCCTTAAGTGATTTTTAATATCAGTGATAAATAAGTAAAATGTACTTTGAAGACATCATTTTATACTAAAAGTTATTTAAAATCCTTTTTCAAATTATATTTGCTGAAAGAACAAATCTGTAAACTAGAATTGTGTGTGGTAAAACAAATACTTATTTGGTAAAACAAAAAACAGAAAACAGAAATATATTATATTATAATCAGACACTAATTTAGCCTTGGTAAATATTTAATTGTGTTCTGAGTCTAAAACCAAAGTTTTCTAGAACTAACAGAGATGGATGACAGACATTTCAATTTAACAGTGTCAGAAGGGGGCTTTGGCAGAAGTCCAACAAGGGAGGCAGGAAAGGGGGAATGAATGTAATAAAAGGGGGGAGGTCTTTGAAAAATCTGTCTCCCCCAGTTTACGTGGTTCTCTGAGCATTTAGTTACTAGAGGAACCTGTCAGATACACTGACATCTCACTCTTGAGATTAGAAAACAATAGCAAAGACATTATGCCAGCATCTCCCAAAGTTCTGATTTCCCAAGATATCTTAATCACAATCTCCTTAATGATTGGTGCTTTTTATTGTCAGTCTTTTTTAAACCATATGTTTTCAGCATGACTCTGAGACTCTGTGTCCACGGTAGTCTTGGGGGAAATTTGAAGGAAGTTCAAATATCCTTTCTACATTGTCTGGTAAGGCAGTCAGCCAAGAGTCACAAAACCTAAGTAGTGACTACAACTGTCTATAACTGCAGTCTCCAATTTCTTCAGAAAATAATCTTTTCATTTTCAGTCAACAAAACTAAGACCATGAAGAAGTTCAAGATGACTGCATAGGAAGATTCTGAACTCACCTCCTGTCGTAGACACAACAAATACACAGTTACATATGAAACAAATTTCTCTAAAAAAAACCAAAAACCACAACTTGAGAACTAGCTGAACACCTGCTCCACATCTAAGGATACGGAGGCTACACAGAGACGTGTAGGAGAGACAGAGACACACTCTTACCAAAACTCTGACCCCCTCACCATCCCCACCCACCATGTAGCAACTCACAATCTGGAGAAATGTCAAAAATATGTACATACATACATAAAATGGAGCTTCTATCAGTCACCTGAATCCTTGGGTCCTTCACCGGAGAGACAAGCCCCAAAATGTCTGGCTTTGAAAAACAAAAATGGGTCTTATGTTAGGGAGAAATATGAGCCTATAGGGAATGAAGATTCTGCTTTTAAAGGGCTCACACAGAGAGCCATTTGTCCCTGGGCCCAGCACAAAAAGCGGCAGTTTGAAAAGAACCTAGACAGGAACACTGAAAGATGCCATTTTTATGGGTTTCCTCAACCTTGCTGGCACTGGTGCTGGTGGGCGTCATTTTTGCCTTCTCACTCTAACCTGATAATAATGTCAGGTGAGCAGCCCCCAACCCCTGCCCATACCACCTGCATGTAACATTAACAGATGCAGAGGGCAAACAGCCCCATGTCCTCATGCCACTTGTGTGACCCCACCAGAACCAAAAGGCAAGGAGTCTTGTCCCACCCATGTCACTCACACAATCCCACCAGAGCCAACAGGCACAGGCAATCTAGATAGGGGACATGCTCTTGAGTGCCAAGATCGGGACAATGGCAGGATTGCATTTCTGGACCTTATGAGGCTGAAATAAGTGGAGAGGTAGTTTGAGAGACAACCAAGAGCTACAGCAAGTTTAAACGATAAATTCCATCTCCTACACAGGGCTACTCCTCTAAGACAGGAAGAGATGGTTGTTTTACATAATACACAAAACACAGAGTCAAACAAAATGAGGAAACAAGAAAATGTCCTAAATGAAGAAACAAGATAAAACCACAGAAAAGCAAAATCTTAACAAAATGGAGATGATTAATTTATCTGATAAAGAGTTCAAAATAATGATCATAAAGATGCTCACAAAACCCAGGAGAGGAAAAGGATGAACACAGTGAGAAATTAAACAAAGAAACAGAATATATAATAAAGTTCCAAACAGAACTCACAGAGATAATATAGTAACTGAACTGAATGAAAAACACATTAGAGGGAATCCACAGGAGACTAGATGACACAGAAAAATGGATCAGTTACCTAGAAGACAGGGTAATGGAAATCACCCTAATACATCAACAAAAAAAAAAGATTTTTTTAAATGAGGGTAGTTTAAAAGACCTGTGGGACAACACCAAGCATACGAATATCTGCATTATATGAGCTCCAGAAGGAAAAGAAAGAGACAAAGGGACAGAAAGCATATTTGAAGAACTGATGGCTGAAAACTTCCATAACCTGGGGAAAGAAACAGACATCCAGGCTCAGGAAGCACAGTGTGTCCCAAACAAGATAAACCCAAAGAAATCCACACCAAAGTACAGTATAGTTAAAATGTCAAATTTTAAAAATAAACAGAGAATCTTAAAAGAACCAAGA
The DNA here is from genome assembly GCF_036321535.1 of Camelus dromedarius. Taxonomy (NCBI): domain Eukaryota; kingdom Metazoa; phylum Chordata; class Mammalia; order Artiodactyla; family Camelidae; genus Camelus; species Camelus dromedarius. Next base: position 107,354,791 of record NC_087437.1, on the reverse strand, counting down.
GAAAAAGAACTAGTTATGTACAAAGGAACCCCCCTAAGACCATTAGCTGATTTCTCAGCTGCTACTTTGCAGGCCAGAAGGGAGTGGCACGATAACAAATTAATGAAAGCTTCCAGCCAAGAATGCTCCACCTTGCAAGGTCATTACCCAGAACTGAAGGAGAGAGAAAGTGTTTCTCCAAAAACAAAAGCTCAAGGAGTTCATCACCACTACACCAACCTGACAAAAAATTTTAAAGGGACTTCTTTAGGTTGAAAAGAAAAGACCAGAGCTATAAATGAGGGAAAAAAAAAAAACAAACCTCACTGGTAAAGGCAAATCTATAGTAGAAGTAGTGGTTCAACCACTTTGAAAACCACTCATGAAGGTCCAAAGACAAGAGTAGTAAAACCTACTGTAACTATAATAATTAGTTAAGGGGTACACAAAATTAAAGAGATATAAAATAGGACATAAAAAATAAAACATGGGGGAGGGGAGTTAAAATGTAGAGCAAAATAAATTTTTTGTTCACTTTAGGTGGCTTTAGTATCCCATTTCCTGTGCCAGGAATGTTCTTTCTTCCGAGAGCCCTCATGGGTCACTCCCTCACTTCGTCCTGGTCTTTAAACATCACCTTATCAGAGAGGCCTTCCTTGATAATCACAAATATGAGACAGCACCTGAACTGTTCCTTTAACTTTCCCTTTACCCATTTATTTGTTTTACTTTTGTCTATGGTTCTTACACCATCAGACAATATTTATTCATGACTTTGTTTACTGCCCATCTCCTCACCCCACATCAGAAAGTAAGCATTGTGATATCATGGATTTTGTTTTATTTACTGACTTCTAGCAAACCCTAGAGAAGTGCCAGGCACAGGGATACCTGAAAAGGTTCTACTGAAATGAATTAGGAATGAATATATAATTTAAGCAAGATTTAAAGAAACAACATTGTAGGATACTTATTTAAGTGATTTCTACTCAGAACTTTCATTTTTTGAAAATTGCCCCTTTCCTTTCTATTTCACCTAACTCTTTAAGCCCAAACAGATGGTCCCTATGAGTGCTCATATGTCCAATTAGTTCCCTAGCTCTTGTCTATAATAGCTCTTCCTAGTGATCATTATCTGACCCAAGATGGGCAGTCTCTGTCTCCAAGATTCCACACCTGGACGCAGTTGATTGATCAGGAGTGGATGTCACTCCTGAGTTAGAATATTTAGGAAAGATAGTACATAGAGTTTGTCCCTCCTTATGTGATTAAAGTTGAGGCTCCAGAACTGTTGGCTGACCTGTTTTATGCAGAAACCTGGTCACTGTGTAAACACAATGAAGTCAAAGACCTAAAAACACATAATACAAAACGGTGGGCTCTTAAGTCAAAATCCAGAATCCTGATTTCCTGAGTAGTGCCTCAAGCAGTAAAAATAGTTCTCAACAAATTCAGGGAAGAAATAAATTAGCACTTAATTCTTGAGCTGAAAAATATTAAAGCATGACTTCATCTTTAATAATGCTTCCAATATTTGTCTCTTTAGAGGTAAGAGCAATGTATCTATTTTAACATGGGTGTGATTTTTCTACGACGTTGCCATTAGTTATAGCTCCAGGTCAAAAGAATTAGTTCTATATTCTCTATGGGAATATCAAAGTTGAGTATTTTATTGTTGTTGGGAAAAGAACTTTGAAACAGCATCTGATGTAACCAACTAAATGCAAACATAGTGAAGGAGATTTCATTTCATAGTGATCAAGTTATTCATGGAATTTTATTTAATCATACCCTGACTTAACAGCTAAAAGAAGTGGATAAAAATGACCATTATCCTTACTTGGTAATAAGACAGTAATAATATCAGTGATCTATAGCCTAGTGACCAACCCCTGGAGGGATGAAACTGTAACTCATTTTTAAATGAGAATTTACAAAACCAAAATGGACAGTATAATTCTAAAAATCATCTTGCCTAACACAGCAGAGAGAGATGTCTCAATGCAAAAAATTTCCACTTCGTAACTTTGTCAGAGCTAATCCATTATGTTATAGCCACTGTCAGCATTATCTTCTTCTTATTATTTTTATCCATTCTATTTTCCTTCATAGGTGTTGAAACTACATTAATATGTGTCCATTATCTCTAACCATTACCTGCGTTTGAATAACTTAGTCACTCTCCCTTTCCAACTCTTATATACGTTGTCTAATGGGGTGAATGGTTTGTCCTCTCCATTTCTGTGTGTTGAAGGCCTAGCTTCTAGTAGCCCAGCATGTGGCCTTATTTGGATAGAGGATCTTTATAGAAGTAATTAATTTAAAATGAGGTCATTAAGTTGGGCTTTAATCCAATATGACTGATATCCTTATAAGAAGAGGAAATTTAGACATAGAAATGTATAGAGGGAAGCTCCAGGGAAGACCCAGGGGGAAGACAGCCATCTACAAGCCAAGGAGAGAGGCTCTCAAAAGGAATCAGCCCCACCAAACCTTGATCGCAGGCTGCTGGCCTCCATAACTGCTTGTTGTTGCTTTCTGTTATTTAATCCACTCAGTATGTGGTACTTTGTTATGGCAGCCCTGGCCAAGTGATACACATGAGGAGTCGTCTCCTTATCCTTCAAGTCTCAGCATCTCAGCTCCCTCTCCTAAGCTTCACGTTCATAGATTTAACCAAGTGTCTTTCCATCTCTATGACACCCATGGCCGAAAACCATTTGAGTGAACCCATCCATTGCTCTCAGGTCAAGATACAGACCCTTTCATATTATATTGCAAATACTCCATCACCTGGCCCCTGTCTACATATTTAGTGTTGCTATGTACCACATTCCATTCCTCCTGACCACCATGTTCTAGCAGTACCAAACTACTATACTTCCATTCCACAAATTTTCTTTCTTCTTGTGCTTCTAAGTTTTGACTCATGCTGTTTCTTCTGCTATGAATCCCTTCCACCCCATCTCCCTACCCTCTTACATCTTTACCTGACTGAATTTTAATAACCATTTGGTCTCAGCTTATACAACTTCCTCTTGGAAGGCTTTCCCTGATGCTTATTGACTAGCTTACATATCTACTATTGTCATAGCACCAAAGAAGTTTTCCTTCCAGTAGCACTAGGTACTTGCTTTTGTATGTTGAAAGATGATAAGCTCTTTGTAGCCAGGGATGTGTTTGATCATGGTGTTTCTACAACCTAGAATGATACTAGGCAAGCAGCATGTAATAGACACTCAAATTCTAAAGCACGCACACCTTTGTAAAGCCCTACCATACTATTCCAGGCTCTAATATTCTGAATCCATTGTATTTTAAATAGTACCATATTTATGTACTTTAGGTCAAAAATTTGTACGGTGTCTCCCTGTTCATATGACCCTGTCAGTCAAACATTTAGTTTACACACATAACTCTACTTAACAGTTTTATGATAAAATAGTGTCTCACATTTTTCATGTTTTGTTGCACAGTTCCAGTATAGTCCTCAGTGTATTGTAAGCATTCATGATGATCATTAATAAAGAGTGGGGAAAAAAAAAACAACCCCACAAAGAAAAGTAAATCTCTGCCTTGGTATGAGGGCTGAAAGTGCTTTGGATTGATGTCTGTTTAGATCCATTCTAACAAAACTGGAAACCACATATCAGAGATCAAACCAATCGCAAGTAACTTAACTGCTTACCAAACAAATGTCACACTCTTAAAGAAACACAAAAGATTCCAGGCCCTCAACAATCTAATTTCTCAATATCCAATCAAAAAAGTACTAAATATTCCAAGAAGCAGGGAAATATTATCGTGACTAGGAGAAAAATCAATCCATATAAACTTGGATGCAGAAATATCTGTAACAACCATGTTTTCTAGTTTCCATACTTGATGCTTTGACGTTGGGGGGTGAGGGGGCCATGCCTTGCTGACCCTGAAGGGATTGCTCCTCCCAGGGTCAGCCAACTCCTAAAGATTGTAAAGGACTCATCTGGAAACATGCCTTTCAAATGTAAACTAATAAATCCTGAGTCCATACCCTAATCAACCCCTTTTTTCAGGCTCTCCCACTCAGGGCCATTACCCCTGCCCTAATCACCCCAGGGCCAGGAACCAGACAATTAGAGACAACCTTATGCACCAAAACTCACTTAAATTATTCAAACTAGCCAATCCCAAACCTTTTTACACCACCTCTCCTATTCCTTCCTACAAAAACCGCAATAAAGGTGTCCACATTTTCTCCTTGCTCTCTCTGTCTCCTGACTGACCCTGTGTGGCCTTTCACGAGATGGTACATCCCCTTTTTTCGAAACTGTGAGCATAGTAAACTATCTTTGCAATGGCAGTAGTCTCCCAATCTGCTGGCCTTGCCATAGCTAAATAATAATAGAACTTATATCTTAAGACAATGTCAGAGATGACATAATTAGAAGTCAAGCATGTCAAGACACCCTTTATAACTATATTCCATTACTCAATTAATTAAAGAAGAGCATAAACATAACGAGATGGAGGAAAGAAGAGGAGAAAAGCAGAGATTTAAGAAGTGGAAATAGTAATAGAACCTACCCAAAATGAAATACAGAGAGAAAAGTCTAATAAAAAAAACCGAATGACTTAGTGACTTCTGGAACAATATTAAGTGGTTTAACATCTGTGTAATGGAAATCCCTGAAAGAGGAGGGAGCCAGGAAAATATTTAAAGAAATTATGGCCACTTTTTTCTAAATTTGATGAAAATTATCAAGCCACATTTCCAAGAATCTCTGCAAACACCAAGCAGGATAAACATACATGCATGCAGGGAAAAGAAAGAAGATACTGCTGTGCAAACCTGAAGACTTTTCTCTGCATGCATGCATATATGTATCCTGCACAGAAAAAGGAAAAAAAGAAAAGAAAGAAAGAAAGGGAAAGAAAAGAAGGAAAGAAGGAAGGAAGGAAGGAAGGAAGGAAGGAAGGAAGGAAGGAAGGAAGGAAGGAAGGAAGGAAGGAAAGAAGGAAGGAAGGAAGGAAGGAAGGAAGGAAGGAAGGAAGGAAGGAAGGAAGGAAAGAAACAGAAAACCATTGAGTCTTGTCATCAAATTACTAATAAAATCAATAAATGATAAATCTTAAAAGTACCCAGAGATAAAAGACATATTACCTTCAAATGAATAAACATAAAAAAAATTGCATACTTTCAACAAATACTAATAAAGACTGAGAACAGCATCTTTAACATCTAGAAAGTAAAAGACTGTCAACTTAGAATTCTATATACAGTCTTCCATATTCATGAAAGTCGGGCCCCCTAATACTTACCTGGAAGAGATCCTTTGACTTCTAGGTAAACAGAGAGAGAAAATAGAGGAAAAGTAAAGAAGAAATTTGAGAGCAGATAAGCCACTAACTTCCAAACAATGATTTCATAGAGTAGTTCCCCAGTCTTTTGTATCATTACATAATTTACTTAAGAAATGGGCGGAGCTCTTGTACTAGAACTGTGTTTACACCCTCAACTGACAGGCTGAAGCATCAACTCCAGCACTGTGCTGGACGATCCCGATTGACCACTATTTTGTATATCATTGGTTTTCGTTAGTTGTCAAGGTGTCATAAAGCAACTAGTTGGAAAATAACACAGCACAAAATTCAATAAAGACACCAGGCAAATGTTTGGTCAGCAAGTCAAGTGACCTTGACCACATATCATAATATAATTATTTCTTAGCAAGAAATAAAGCAGTCAGATTGAAAAGTTACTGTACATTCCATTTCTCTCAAAACTGTTTTTAAAATAAAGCCTATGTGTTATTTATATTACATATCCATAACATAATGTCTCTGCAAACGTAAGTTAATTATACTTCAAAAATGCAGTGTTTAGCACTGAACAGAGTTAAAACCAGGACACCTGAGTCAGGCTGCATGGTTCCTTCTCTGCTCCACCATCACATACTTCCATGACCTTGGCCCAGTTACTCAACTTCTTAGAGCTTATTTTTCTTGTATCTAAAATATGAATAATAACAATAATACATATTTTGTATAATTTTTGAAGTTAAAATTGATTTAAGCATTTTATGTACAATGGTTAGCCCAGAGTAAGTATACAATTAATATTAACTTCTATTGTTACTGTTGCTGTTGCATGGAGTTGAGGGAAAATAAATAATAATAATGCCTATAATTTATTTTTTTCTACATACCAAACTCTAGTAAATTTTGTGAGTTCTTTACATGTATTACTCACTTTATTCTCATGGAACCCTAAAATATAGATAAAATTATATCCTCTACTTCTTAGAAGGAAAACCGAGGCACTGAGAGATTGAGTAATACGGGATAAATGCAGTAGTTGACTTTCAAATTTAGGCAGTTTGGCTCCAAAGCCTAAACTTCCAACTTCTTTGCCACTTTCTTTCTTTAATTTCATTATAGAGATTACATTTAAAAAATATGCATCTCCCTTTATTTTAGGGTTGATAACATCAATGATTATAGTTAGAACTACATCATCTTTAAGTTCCTCTCTTCTCTTAAAACATTTTATCTTTCAGAATTTCAAGCTATGGAATAACTTTATTCTGAACATTTTAAAACCTGTCTTCCTAAAGCCGACAGCTCACATTGGACTCTTTCTTCCTTCCAGCCCCTTGTTTATTAAAGGCAATAGAATGGCATGGTCTCTTCTCCTCAAGTTCCGACCATGGGGAACTATGATAGGAACTTGGGGAGGAACTAATCAGTTACTTCCTATTGGATGAGAATCGTATAGTTTGATGTAATCACTTCAATTCTTTCCTCTGCCTTCTTTCGAATAGGATTGGAAAAAGCCAAAAAGTTTTCAATCTTTCTGTACGTGTTTAGTTGAAAGAGATTTTGTGCAAATAGACTGTTAGTTGAGGCTCCTTTTTCAGAATTCTAATTCATTTTTGCACCAGTTTATTATCTGTATCAGGAATGAATCATTTATTTCTCTTTGTTGGCTGGAAATTCAAAGTCTTATAACATTTCTCTTTCTCTCTCATTTTTGTCTGCACATATCACACTTTGTTTTTCCTTAACTCCAGTGTTCTCTGCAGTTCTCTACAGAAGTGATCGGAAAAGCCCATTTCTCTTGGGTAAATATTCCTTCAATAAAATCTTCTTAGATCCTACATTGTCTTCAGCTTGTGACCTTCACTAAAATGTGATCTTCCTGATACGAGAGTCAACAGATATTTATCCCCTATAGTGATTCAAAAGCTGTGCTAAGCATCTTACAAACATTATGTCACTTAGTCCTCACCCAGACCATGCACACAAGATATTATAATCATTTAAACGTAAATAAACTAATGTAACTACCTTGTAGTGACAGATCAGGGTTCTGCCAAGTTGTCTGGTTCTGAGTCCAATTCTCTTCCCTTAAAGAATAGTGTCTCCAGGTTTGTCATCTGTCTAATCAACCCTACTAGTCAGTGGCCCTATGAAGTCAGTCATCAAAGGGACCAGATGCCCAGAAGGGGCGTTTGATCAAAACAGAAAAGTGAGACATAAAATAATTGTCAGGCTGGATTTTCTCTCCTAATTGGATTCCGTCCCTTGAGAGAACAATTGGTGGTATAATCTCCACCCACAATGCTGTAGCATGCTCATTATCAATTGTTTTTATGCAACAAAGACTAGACTGCCTTGCGTTTTCTGCACAAGCATTATACATTTTCCTTTTTTATGTGGCTTTCACATTTTTATTTATTAACAGTTCTGTTATCTGCAGACCTAATGATTTTGGGGGGGTCAGGACAAGGAGTTAAAAACATGCTTTTGAAAATCACATTTATCCAAAAGTAATCAATATGAAAGCTCAAATTACTATAATGCTGAAGGACTTCCCAAAACTTCTACCTACACAATTCCATGATTTCAATAAGAAAATTAGACAAATGAGCAAGCGTGGGTTCCCTGTTCTTCCGTGGATGATGTTTAAGGATACTATATTGCAATCATTGAAAGTAATAAACAATTTGCTTAAAGTATTTTCTTATTGCCCTTTCCTGTTGTCGATCAAAATATATGGGAAAACATACAAGCTTTTGCACAGCAAAGGAAATCATAAGCAAAGCAAAACAAAACAACAATTGGAATGGGAGAAAATATTTGCAAAAGGTGAAAATAACAAGGGCTTGATTTCCAGAATATATAAACAACTCATATGATTTAATAAGAAAAAAAACAAACAACTCAATCTAAAAATGGGCAGAAGACCTAAACAAGCAATTCTCTACTGAAGACATACAAACGACCAATAGGCACATTAGAAAAAGCTCAGTATCACTCATTATCAGAGAAATGCAAATCAAAACTACAATAAGGTATTACCTCACACCGGTCAGAATGGCCATCATTCAAATGTCCACAAATGATAAATGCTGGAGAGGCTGTGGAGAAAAGGGACCCCTCCTACACTGCTGCTGGGAATTCAGTTTGGTGCAGCCATTGTGGAAAACAGTATGGAGATTCCTCAGAAGACTAAAAATAGACTTACCATATGACCCAGCAATCCCACTCCTGGGCATATATCCAGAAGGAATCATAATTCAAAAAGACACCTGCACCCCAATGTTCATAGCAGCACTATTTACAATAGCCAAGACATGGAAACAACCTAAATGTCCATCAACAGGTGACTGGATAAAGAAGATGTGGTATATTTATACCATGGAATACTACTCAGCCATAAAAATGATAAAATAATGCCATTTGCAGCAACATGGATGGCCCTGGAGAATGTCATTCTAAGTGAAGTAAGCCAGAAAGAGAAAGAAATATACCACATGATACCACTCATATGTGGAATCTAAAAAAAAAGGCAAATGAATGCATTTCTAAAACAGAAACAGACTCACAGACATAGAATACCAGACTTGTGGTTGCCAGGGTAAAGGGGGGTGGGAAGGGATAAACTGGGAATTTGAGATTTACATATACTGACTGATGTATACATAAAACAGGTAAACAACAAATTTATACTGTATAGCACAGGGGAACATATTCAATATCTTGTAGTAGCTCATGGTGAAAAAGAATATGAAAATGAATATACATATATTCACGTATGATTAAAGAATTGTGCTGTACACCAGAAATTGACACAAGATTGTAAGCTGGCTATGCCTTAATAAAAAAATTTTAAATATATGTATATATGGGAACTAGAACCTCTGGAAGGAAAGTTCAGAAGGTTCTCATGCTTTTTTGATAACTCTGCTCCCAAATGGAATGTCAATGTAAAGTCAAATAGAGGAGAGAGAGAGGGGCCCTGTAAACAGAAACCTCTTACAAAGAAAGTTCAGCAGTTTTCCACTCGACTTTGAATCCTAGTAGAGAACAAAAAAGTACACAGAAGAAAGTCTTAAACATTTAAACAATAAACTCTGAACTCCAAAGAAAAAGGATTTAAAAGCCTAGCTGATTCAAGAGAATGATTAAGAAGTAGGAAAAAAAGAACAAGGCAATGGGCTTATAAAAGACAATAAATTTTATTTTTAAAATGTAATTTATAAAGTAACACTGAAAAGAATTTATAGCTTCTGAGTCCCCTGCCCCAAATCACATGATATTTGTAATCAAAAAATAAGAATTACAGCTGTTTTGTAAGGAAAATTATGCAATTGCATAGTCCAGTCTTAGGCAATTTTTTATCTACTATTTTACCACTTACCATAAATCCACAGGTATTACAATGCACATGCTTTTTTAATGTGACTGTTTTGAAATCACAGTTGGTCTTCCTAGTTACGTTAGCTGCAGAGAAAAATATGTGCCATAACTAAAAATCTAAAACAAAGCATCAGTATTAAATCTAATACAGGATATATTATAAAATGAACTCAGTGTTTCAGTAGGTAATACACCTGGAGATGATTGGGTAAAGAAGATATGTATGTGTGAAATACATAAAATAGAATGAAATGATGCCATTTGTGGCAACGTGGATGGACCTAGTGATTATCATAATAAGTGAAGTAAGTCAAACAGAGAAAGACAAATATCATATGATGTCACTTATATGTGGAATCTAAAAACAATAACACAAATGAACTTATTTACAAAACAGAAACAGACTCACAGACATAGAAAACAAACTATGATTACTAAAGGGGGAAGGGCTGGAGGGAGGGATAAATTAGGAGACTAGGATTAGCAAATACAAACTACTATATATAAAATAACAAAAATCCCAACAGAGTTGTTTCTGATAAATAACAAAGTCTTACTGGATTGTCAATGGCTTGTAATAACCTGTAATGAAAAAGAACATATAATAATTGAATCACTATGTATATGTGTATACATATACAATTGTATAATTGAATCACTATGGTGTACACCAGCAACCAAAACAACATTGTAAATCAGATATACTTTGATGAAAAGCAATTTATTTATCCAAGCTGACAGAGTGCTAGTAAATAGAAATGTAGAAAGGTGTCAATTTATTTATTTGTTAAATTATCATCATTATTATTATCTCCATTATCAACATCACTCTGGAAGGACCTTGGAAAACCAACTGACTTCTTCAACAACTTTCCTTATCCATGGCAGACAGAAGAATGTGGAGATTTAAAGTAATCTGAGAACAAAAGCAATTACCCATGTTTGTGACCTTCTCAAATGGAGATATTGTCCTTTCTGAAATCTATTTCAAATGATTAATAATAGGTTTACTGAGAGCCAGCTATAAGCAAGATTTCAAACATAAAATTATTCTACAAAAGCACCAAGGGAAAAAAAAAGCATTTATATATTCCAGCCACTCATTTCAAATCCAGTTGAACACTGAAATCTCATAAGGTGAATTTTTAAGAATTCATAGGTTCAGGTCCCAATCCTAGAGAATTTACTAGAGTAGGTGTTGAGTAAAGATTTCCCTGAGTGATTCTATTGAAATAGCAGCACATGGAAAATTGGAAATACAAATTCCCAGTCTCCATGCCAGACCTACTAAGTCAGAATCTCTTGTAGGAGTATCCAGGAATTTGTATTTTAAGAAACCCTCCCTGTGATTTTTACACATGCTAAAGTTTGATGATCACTGCCCTACACTATCTCACAGAGATACTTGAACTCAGAAAGATGAAATAATGAAAACAAAGGAAGTATCATATAAACCATCTCTTATTATTTTGACTTTAAGCTAGCCATGCCTTTAAGCTCCGTCTTATTAAAGATGGTTTACATAAGTACCTGTGTTTTAGCAGCTGTCGGGGAATCTCTTGGGTAACAAGAAATTCCCACTTAGCTGAAAATTATTTTTCAGAAACCAATGTTTGTTTGTTAGATGGCAGTGATAATCAAGATAAAACAATGTGTCTTCTTACATTGTTGTGTGTGCTTCTGAAATGCTTCATTTAAAAATGCATCCATGATCACACCTAGCCATCAGGCGATAGCAATGCCTCCCAGGAGGGCCAGTTGCTTCCCTCTGTCTATGGTTGCTTTTGAGTGACAGAGAGGCCGCTGTTGTGACAGAGACCACATGGCCCACGAAGTCAAATATATTTATTATCCGGCCCTCTAGAGACAAGGTTTGCTGACTCCACCAAATCTAACATATCCAAGAACACACTGTCTAATTGTATTTTCATAGTTTTTCTTAAGAGAAAAACAAAAGTACGTTCCTAGCCTAGAGTAAATTGGTACAAGATTTGGATTCCAGGAGAATGAGATTAAATTCCTCATGTAAGATCTTGGCTGTTTATAACAAACCTGGGTGGATTCGATTAACCATGTCCTGTTCTATTTTGATGACATGAGTAATTTAGGTACCAGTTCTTGGTGGTCAGATCCTGTTCATTCCAAAGAGGACTGTTGTTGTTTTGAATAAAAGTAGATATTTCCCTCTGGAGAAACTACTTTGTCTATTCAAAATTCAGTTCCCAGCATCATCAAACTGTGTTTATCCCACTATTAAAAAATATGCTGAACTTACAAATAAGCATGGTGGATTTGATAGTTACTTGGTTCCACATTCTCCTGGGACCTCACAAATATGTCAACAAAGGTTATGGGGTTTTTTCAAAAGAAGTCACCCACAAAAATAAAAGTGATGGGGAGGCTAAAAGGATGAAAACAGCAACAAAACTTGAGAAGTTGGAAAATTCATGGACAAATGCTAACTGAATTAGCAGACCATAAAAAGCGAACACCCAAGGCAGTGTGTGAAATACCCTAGCAGGCCCAGCTCTGGAAAACTGATGAAACTGAAGGCACCAGACAAGTGGAAGAGCTCAGGAGGGTAGCTACCAGCTAGAGTTTTGCTTGAAATGTCTTACCATTTTAGGAATGCAGAATTTGTCATTTGTTTTGAGATATGTGATTTATAGAAGCCTGAGCTGTGCTAATCACATCAACAAATAGTCACATGACTGTGTAAGATATATCTACTGCTATTTCTGACACATCTCTAGGTTTATCCTTTTATAACTTTTCCAGATGGTGGAATAAATATTCCTTAGCACCAAACCAGAAAAATAAGTTGCAATTCTGGGACTACACAGTGTGATCATTCAAATAGATTATATATTTTTTAAAACCCACAACTTTAAATGGTATTTTAAAATATGCTGTGTACCTTTGATTTACATTTTTTGATTAGTGATGTTGAGCATCTTTTCATGAGCCTGTTGGCCGTATGTATATATTCTTTGGAAAAGTATATATTTTGATATTGAGCTGTATGAGCTGTTTATATAGTTTGGATATTAACCTCTTAATGACCATATCATTTACAAATATTTTCTCCCATTCAGTAGATTGTCTTTTGGGTTTGTTGATGATTTCCTTTGCTGTGCAAAATCTCTTAAGTTTAATTAGATCCCATCTGTTTTGTTTTTTTTTTTTTATTTTGTCTTCAGAGATAGAGCCAAAAAGATGTCACCTCATATCTGTCAGAATGGCTATCATCAAAAAGCCTACAAATAACAAATATTGCCAAAGATGTGGAGAAAAGGGAATCATAATACACAGTTGGTTGGAATGTAAATTCATGCAGCCACGGTGAAAAACAGTATGGAGAGTCCTAAAAAAAATTAAGAATAGAACTACCATATGACCCAGCAATTCCATTCCTGGTTATATATCAGGAAAAAAAAATTGAAAAAAATACATATACCTCAATGCTCATGGCACCATTATTTACAGTAACTAAGATATCGAAGGTACTTAAGTGTCCATCAATAGACGAATGGATAAAGAGGAAGTGATGTGTGTTTATAGATACACACACACACATAATGGAATACTACTGAGCCATAAAAAAGAATAAAATTCTGCCATATACAACAACATGTATGGGCCTGGAGGGTATTATGCTTGGTGAAATAGATCATACAGAGAAAGATGACTACTCAATGTTATCATTTATATCTGGAATCTAAAAAATAAAACAAACAAATGAATGTTATGAAACAGAAATAGACTCACAGATATAGGGTACAAACTACTGGTTAACAATGGGAAAAGGAGAAGGGGGAGCAGCAAAGTAGGCTTACTGGATTAAGAGGTATAAACTACTGTGTATAAAATAAATAAGTAATAAGGATATACTGCACAGTACAGAGAAATACAGCCATAGTTTTGTAATAACTTTAAATGGAGTATAATATATAAAAATACTGAACCACTATGTTGTACACCCAAATTTAATATAACATTGTAAATCAACTACATTTCAATTAAATGAGCAACATAAAATAAAATATCATGTGTATCAAATACTCTGATTTTGCAAGGGAGAGTAATATTTTGATGCAGAAGAGTACCAGGAAACTGTTTCTAGCTTAGAAGAGATGCTGAAAATATAGACCATTTATTTAATTGTGGATCTTATCTTCCCATACGCATTGAATAAATCTCAAGACATTCTTAATTTTTTGGTCTGATTTGTTTGGTGACACAACAAATATACTGACTTACTCCAGGAGCATCTCTGTTTCCTTAACTTCATCATTCTACTTTCTTCTGAATTTGTTCTGCACTCTTTCTAAAATTCAGTGATTTCTGACCACTTTAACAAATACTTGATCATTTAAATGTTACAAAAAAGACATCAGATTTTATTTCACTTTGGTAAAGTTGATAGAGGAGTGGAGAGGTTAGAAGGAATAGATGCTTCACTAAGACTCTTCTCTTTGAAATTAATGATTATACAAGTGTACAAATTAGAAAGTTAAAGAAAAATAATTTGCTATTCTTGTAAGTTTGCACTTTCTATTCAGATCATGGATGATATTATATGATGAACAATTTCTCACTGATACATTGTTAAGGGAAACATAAACAAAACAAGATATCAGATACAGTTTCAAGAGTTTCCGTAGTTCATCCTCCTTTAATAGCTAATTATTGTCGTTTAAATACATTTTTAAAGACATAGCTTTATAATGTGTGCATTGATTTAGAAAAATTATCTGTTTAAATAAGTCAAAAGCTGGTTAAAATATGCTATGAACTGATCTGATTGAAAATGGATCCAATGTATTAGCGAAAAAAGTGAACACAATTTAGGATCTGTCAGAATTAATATGAGGAAGAAAATTATTTAATGGGTAGAAATTCTAGGCTTCCAGGGGATACAGTATTTTAATAAAGACTCAATCTTGGAACATATCTATGAAATGAGCAGTTTTTTAATTAGTACAACACCAGCTGCAGTCATAAATGAAACCCAACATTTCAACATCTTAATGTAATAGAAATGTATTATGTTTTTACATAATTTACCAACACAGTGTTCCTGAGATTTTAGACATCTGCTCCGTCTTATTAGGGGGTCAGCTGTATTTGGTTCTTCATTTTTAACTGTTGACTTCCCAGATTGTCCTATGCATGACAATCAGATGATGATAGAGTAGGAAAGAAAATGTGGACCTTCACAGCACCCATTTCTGTTCACATTCCATTAGTCATAATTAGTCACATGCCCCTAGAAAAATGCAAATGAGCCTAGGGAGTAAAATTCTTGGGTAAGAAGCTGCTTTCTACCATCAGCTTTACATCAGGGATGGAAAACTTACAGGCTTGGGTCAAATCCAGCCTCCTGACTATTTTTTATGGCCTACAGGCTAAGAATGTGCACTTTTACACTTTTAAATGGTTGTTATGTAAGTACCTACATTATGTCCTCTATTTTGCCTGTTGGTTTGCAAAGCATCAAATATTTACCAATTGGGTCTTGACAGAAAAATTTGCTGACTCTTGCCTATATTGGGAAACAAAAAATCCTGACCTGGGTTTTTTAGCCCTTCTAGCCTCCAAATTCCTTATGTATAGACTTTTTCCCACATAGAGAATCTTTACACTCTCACCAGGAGAACCACCTTAAGGGCTATCCAGTTATGGCATCCAGCTCAAAGTCTGGATGTCTACCTTTCAGTCCCAATAAGGCTCCTCCTGATCTAGTAAATTATAAAGAGCAAGTTATCATCCCACTGCCACTCATTTCTCCACAGTCAATATAAAATGATGAAACAGGTTTAGCACAATTATTGTCACCCACAAGGAAAAATTGGAGACTCAACAGCAAAATACACACCAAAAAAATAGAAAACCTCCTGTAGGTATTATTGCTTTAGTGCTGGAATCATTTCCTTAAGTAGACCCTGAGGAATGCCTTTGTCCATTGTTCTCTGCAGCCCTTGGCTCTGATTTCTGGAAAGTTCTTCCTTAGCATTATTCTCTGTGGCCACATCTGAAGTAGGCATTAGGAAGTAATGCCTTCCTAGTGGACTACTCAGATTTTCCAACTCACTTCCTTCTCATACAATTTTTGGAGCCCAAGTATTGGTTTAAAGGCTCCAGTACTCAGAGATTTTTGTTTGGGCTCATGACTTCTCCATAATATGGCTCCCTTCAAAAGACTGAAGGCCTCTGAATTAAGGTTGCCAGATAAAATATAGGATGCTCAATAAAATTTGAATTTCAGATAAACAACAAATATGTCTTAGTGTAAGTATGCCTTCTGCAATCATTTCTATAATAAATAGAATATGATATTTGAGACATATAATAAAATATTACTTGTTATTTATCTGAAATTTGAATTTCACTGGGTATTTTGTATTTTTATTTGTTAAATCTGGCAACACTACCTGAATTTTTTGTGTTCATGTTTCAGTAATAAAACTCAGTTCTTTCTAGATATTACCCTCAAACCTGACTCATGCCTTGGTTTCTTGGGCCCAAGAGTTCTCCCTTTCAAATCTGTGGGTCTGTGTTGCCACTATGTTAGTAGGATAGCTGAGAAGATCCACAATTCATATCTCCTTTGATGCAGTGCTGAACCTTAATGGGTCCTTGAAACTAGAAGCTTTTTAGGTCTATCTCTTCCCATTTGAGCAAGGGAGGCTTTTCCGCTAATGAGAGGCCCCCAGTTCCCACATAATTTTTATTCTCTTCTAAGTATGCTCTCAATCAAGCCGGTTATAAGCCTGAGCTTACCTCTTTCCTTATAATAATTTGCTAAACTCAGCAAATGACAACCAACATAAGTTATTAATAGCTGACTTTTCCAACCTTCTTCCCCTACAGGCTTGGTAAACAAGTGGTTGGTGTTCCAACATATTACAGGCAAAATTTTATGCAATGTTTTGCCACTATGGTACATAGATCTTTCTGCAGCTCTAAGTTTGCTCTTTGATTTCTGCCTGACTGCTAAATCAGCAGCGTATATTTTAGGTTTTTATTATAGCAGCTCACACTGAATACAACATTTCTATACAACTTAGAGAAATGCTAGCGACTTTATAAATGAACCACATAATCTCAGTGGTTTAACACAGGCAAGGCTATTTCTCAATTAAGTAGCATGCCTCTGAAGATGCTTTATTAAGAAGGCTGCACCGAGTAAGGAAAGTGCTTCTGCTCCATTCATTCACTTAGGGATTCAGGTGGATAAAAGATCTATAATATTCAGTAAAATGTTGCCTTGGGCTTTGACATCCAGGAGGCATAAGGGAAAAAAGAGTGGATAAGGCATGTGTGCTCTTTTCAGCGTTGGTCAGGAGAAGCCACCCTAACATACACTGATGAGGAGAAATAATCAAATGTCCCACTTAGATGCAAGGACACTGAGACATATAGACCCTCATTAGGCAACTGTGGGCAGTCACATGAAATTTTGATGGATATCTGGTCGTCTAGGCTACAAATACATTCTCCTATTTTATTGCATACAACAACGGAAACATTTATTGAACTTTTGTTATTTGCAAGGTACTGCAATGGATGCATAAAAAAAATCAAACAAAAACAAAATCCATGATACATGCTGAACATGACTTACATGTTGTATTAGTTTGCTAGGATTGCCATAAAAATACCACAGATTGGGTGGCTTAATCAACAGAAATGTATTTTCTGGAAGTGTAAGTCCAAGATTAAAGTATTGACAGGGTTGGTTTCTTCCGAGGTCCATGAGGGAAGAGTCCTTTCAAGATCTCTCTCCTTGGCTTGCAGATAGCCATCTTCTCCATGTGCTTTCACAAGGTCTTCTGTGTGTTTGTGTGTGTCCTAATCTCCTCTTCTTGTAAGCACATTAGTCATATTGGATTACAGCCCACTCTCAGGCCTCATTTAAACTCAGTTACCTCTTTAAAGGCCATATCTCCAAATACAGTCATTCTGAGGTACTCGTGGTTAGAAATTCAGCATGATTTTAGGGGAAGACTTATCTCAAAAAAATTTTTTTTATTTCTTTCCCTACATTGAATGATGTATAAGAATTACCCCTCCAAGTTGAACATCTTGTGATGGTAAATTTTATGTGTTAACTTGACTCTGAGCATGTAAGGGATGCTCAGATAGCTGGGAGAATATAATTTCTGGGTGTATCTATGAGGGTGTCTCTGGAAGAGATTAGCATTTGAATCAGTAGACTGAGTATGGAAGGTAGCCTTCACCAATGTGGGTGAGCATCACTGAAGCTCTAAGGGCCTGAGTAGGACGAGAAGGCTGAAAAAAAAAAAAAAAGGCTCACTCTCTCTGCTTGAGCTGAGACATTCATTTTCTCCTGCATTCAGATATAGATGCTCCAGGTCCTTGGGTTTTGAACTCCGACTGGGGCTGGAACTTATACCATTGCCCTGTCATCCTCCCCACCCTGGTTCTCAGGCCTTTGGATTCAGGCTGAATTGCACCATTGGCTTTCCCGGTTTTCCAGGTTGCAGATGGCAGATCCTGGGACATCTTAGCCTTCATAATCCTGTGAACCAATTCCTACAATAAATTTCTTTTTGTATATCTCTCTCTAGGGTTCTGCTTCTCAAGAGAACCCTAATATACCCCTGAAGTTGTTTTTTAATCACTAAAAAAAATTTCTTAGACGAAAGAGGAATAATCTCCCTAGACAAGAATAATTAACTTAGAAAAAATATAATCAACAATAATGTAAATTATCATTTCTGTGCCTTTAGGATAAAAAGCACTATTAAAACAACATAAAGATGAGGCGAAGGTATAGCTCAGTGATAGGGCACATGCTTATCATGTACAAAGTCCTGGGTTCAGTACCCAGTACCTCCATTAAAAAGTAAATAAATAAATAAACCTAATTACCTCCCCCCAAAATGTAAGCTAATAATAATAACAATAATAATAATAATGAAAAAATGTAATCATGTCAAAAAAAGTTGACTTGTCCACATAGAAAAAATACAATAAATACACGAAAGTCATTCTGCCTAACAAGATTGATTTCATTCCTTTTAGTTTGTACTATATTTAAAGAGTAGATCTAAGATTTTATCTGATGTGTAGAATTTATTTTTATCTGATGTGTAGAATATCTCTTCGTGTCAAATGTTTCAGATGTTGAAGTGCCTGAGAGACTCCAAATTGTATGAACTTTCTCTGTAGCCTTGAGTTCAAGATGTGTATTAAATGCAGTCATTATAATAATATCAAGAAAATCACTTTTTAGACATTCAAATCAAATTGCAAAGCCCATAAAACCAATATGAAACCATTTTAAAGTAGAGAAAATTCAGACTTAGAATCCATGACTACATTTCAGTTGCCCTCAGATACAATGTAATTTCATTGTAATTAATACTTAAGTCTTTCCAGAAGAGTGATAAAGAACACTCACGCCAAGTGGAAAGAAACATCTGGGAAAGAAATGTAAAGGAAAACTCCATGGTCTAAAATTAAAGTGTAAAAAGAACTCTGCTGGCTCTCCTACATAAATCTACTGTGATTGGCCTGCAGCAATTAGAGCATGCATCTTACGTTTTTTTTCCAGTCTTATTAATAAGTCTACCCACTTCCCATCATCTGTTTCCGTTTTATGTCCCCAGCCATATAAATCCATGTTCTGACCTAACCTTTAGGTGTAGGTGTCAGATCTGTGGCCATAAAATAATTTCCCTGTGGCTGAAGCAATCCTGCCCACGTAGGGAGGAAACCCACAATTTTGGTCCATGTAAAATAATCTCTGATGTGCAAGACTATTTAGCTCAATCCCTGTAATCCATGAGAACAAATCAACAACAACAACAACAACAACAACAACAACAACAACAACAACAACAACAAAGATGTATTTGACAAGGCCCTTTTTATATGCTGTAACATTTATTCCAAAAATCTTGAAGAAAACCCTAATTTCTGCAGGGCATTGTTTTAACCAATGACTGTAAGGGAATGACCTGCTTTCTCTGAGCTAATAGGAGACTGACCCAGAAGTGAACTATAGCAAGAAGCTTGATTTGGCACTTAGAAAAGAAACTTTCTGACCACGCAGCCAGAATCCATCTTTTCATTGCCAGATTTAAAAATTAGGATCATAAGAGTTACACAGGTGCTGCTGGTGGGCTAATTACAAGTTCCAAGTCAAATGAGTCTTCTTTGGCATCAAGTCGGTTCAATTTTATGGTGCCTTGGCTCAGTTATAAAAATACATCCTTCCATTAGCCAAAATGCAAAATGTGCAACTCAGTACTACACAGAGTTTAATTCACCTGAAGTTTACTAGTTAACTTTGCATCTTCCCAATTAGGTAACAATAATATTATCCAGAGGTCCACAGATAAATCTGTCTTTAATAAAGCTGCCATCAGACTGAATGATGGTTTCTCAGTCTCAGTACTATTGACATTTATGGTCCAGGTAATTCTTCGTTGTCAGGCACTCCGCTGTTAATTATAGGATGTTTAGTAGCATCCCTGGTCTCTGTCTAATAAATGCCAGTTTTGCATTCCTAGCTATGGCAATCAAAAGTGACTCCAATCTCACACTGGTCAGATGGCCATCATTAAATAGTCCACAAACAATAAATGCTGGAGAGGGTGTGGAGAAAAGGGAACCCTCCTACACTGTTAGTGGGAATGTAGTTTGGTGCAGCTATTGGAAAACATGTATGGAGACTCCGTAGAAAACTAAAACTAGACTTACCATATGATCCAGCAATCCCACCCTGGGCATATATCCAGAGGGAACTCTAATTTGAAAAGATACATGCATCTCAATATTCATAGCAGCACTATTTATAGTAGCTAAGACATAGAAGCAACCTAAGTGTCCATCAACAGATGAATGGATAAAGAAGTAGATATATACACACACACAACATATACATACATATACACACACACATACACACAATGGAATACTACTCATCCATGAAAAAAGAATAAAATAGCGCCATTTGCAGCAACATAGATGGACCTGGAGATCATCATACTAAGTGAAGTAAGCCAGAAAGAGAAAAAAATAGTGTATGATATCACTCATATGTGGAATCTTAAAAAAAAAAAAAGGACACAAATTAACATTTACAAAACAGAAAGAGACTCACAGACATAAAAAACAAACTTGGTCCCAGTGGGGGAAAGGGGGAGGAGGAATAAATTAGGAGTTCAAGTTTAGCAGATCCAAACTACTATATATAAAATAAACAGCAAGGTCCTCTTATAGCTCAGGGAACTTTACTCAATAGTTTGTAGTGGCCTATAATGAAAAGGAATATATATATATATATATATATATATATATATATATATATATATATATATATATATACACCAGAAATTAACACAACACTGTAAATCGACTACACTTGGGAAAAAAAAAATGACTCCAGGTATTGCCAAGTGTCCCTGCCAGGAGGTGAGGGGTACAGGGAAGGAAAAAATCATTCTGGTTAAAAACCACTCATCCAAAACAGACATGTTACACAGGAATGCCTACATAATTTCTGCGGCCCAATGCAAAATAAACATGTGAGCCCCCTCGTTCAAAAATATTAAGAACTCAATGATGACTGCAGCAAAGCACTAAGCCAAGCACTGGGTCTTCCTAAGCGCAAGGTCCTGTGCAACTGCACAGGTCATTAGCTCACGAAACTGGCCCTGATGCTGTATTATTCCACCCCATTCCTCAACATCATGATACTAATAACACACATTTGTATAGTTTATAACTTATGGCAGCCAAGCTCACCATTCTTGGACTCCCCACATGCTTTCCCCATGTAAGTATGAGGTGGTTGCTCTCATCACCACCTTAGCTCCAAACCATTTATCCACATTCATCCTGTTTACCATTTTCCCAGGTACTAACCTCTTCACTTTCCTCTCATTTCTTCATTCATGTGGTCACTGGAACAGGACAAGGGCATTTATCCTAATGACTAGTTCTCCTTCAGTCAGCACTCCACCGCCAACTCTCCATCCAATACCAAAGAGGCAGGCTGTCTTGGGCAACTTCTTATCTGTGTCCACCCACCTCCCACAAAAGGCTATGTGCATTCCTACATCCCTACCACAGCCCTGCCCTGGAGGACTCCAAAATAACTGACCCCAATCAGCTTGATGAATACAATTCTGCTACTGTAACCATTTTGTTTTGACCAAAAGCTCCCAGTCACTGAGTTCTTTCTAACGTGGTAGACTTTAATGCTTGAATTATATCAGCACTTTGCAGGTAAAAAACCAAGGCTTCACAAAGTTTGAAAAAAAAACTAAAGCCAGCCAAGGATCATGCAGTAAAATGTAGGATTTCAAGCCATGTCTATTTAACTTCAAATCCTTGAACTTAACCACTATTCCATAATCAATCAACACTAATAGTGGGTTTCCTAGTATATGTTATAATGAGCTCACGTGGGAAAATAAAAGTAATTTTAAAAGTGAAAGGTATGTGATTATCAGAGTAATCACAATTTCTAATTTCCTATTTATTTAATTTGAAGTATTATTTTGTTCTATATTGTCACTCTCAAATCTAGAATTATCCTTAATAACTTCTACCTCAAAAAGCCTTTACATTGTCAAGTGAGACATTTCCCCTTTTGAGATATACATGTACCAACTTTCTACTAAAATGTTTGATTCCTCTGTTTATACGTGAATGGCTTTTTAGAGGTCCATTCTGCTGAAATAAATTTCTGTATCCTGAACGTCTATGCTACCAGTCATTTGTGGTAAATGCTGACCACTAAATTTAGCCATTGTGAAACAATCCCACGAGAAAAGAAGGAAACATGTAGCATAATGTAATAATGAGCATCTTTGTATTTTTTTTCAATTTATTGAATCTACCACAGCCATCTGTAGGTCACGGGCCCTGCACGGGAAAAACACTCCATGGTCCAAGAATGTGTGAGAAAGTAAAGCCATTCAACATCCAACGTCAGAAGAGTCATTTGTTACAGGCATGTAGCCATTCCAAAGTCTTGAGCAGTTGGGTAAAATCTAAGAGGAAAAGAAATTCTTTTGTCAATTGAAACTGCTAAAATGTGAGAAGCATCTGTAAGCATTTGAAGGAAAGATGTCAACTGAGATCTCTCCACTGCGGCAAAATGCAAAGTTGTTCATACAGAAATTAAACTGGGGAGACAATGGACCAAGCACTATGAGATTTTTTTGAAAAAATTATTACAAATAATGAAAATGTGTGTGTATGTATATATATATATATATATATATATATATATATATAAAATTATTCACATGACCAAGAAACATGGGAAAGAAAAAAGCAAAAAAGAAAGTGATGAAAAGCTACCTATTATCCTTTTAAATATTTAAATAGAGTTTAAATACAGAAGGAAAAGTTCAATGTTAATCTCATGGTAGGTGTTTTATGCCATTCATTTTTCTATGAATTCCATCCACTTCCATTTTTCAGAAATCGTTAATGTCTCCCTCTGAGTCAACGTCCCATTTCTTCAGCATATTAATTGCACTTCAGTCTGCATGGCTCTGCTATTCTAAAAACGTGAATAAAAATACTCCTCTCTTTCCCTCCTTTCACACTTTCACAATCCAAGTTCTACAAAGAGTATTTGGATTATTACTTCTTTAAAACTCCCCTTTTTTCCTCAACCAATTGAAATCTGGTTTTAATCTCCATCATTTCTTATGCATCAATTTCTTTTTAGTTTTTAATTTTTTGGTATTATATTTAAGGGTCAATCACAAAGGCTTTAGTGGAAGTTCCCTAACATTCAAATCCTGGCTCTGATAGTTACTTTCTGTGTGATCTCACACAGATTATTTGATTTCTCAGAGCCTCAGTTTAGAGGTGATAATAGCAAACAGCTAGGATGCTTATGAAGATTCAATGAGGCAGCTTGAGCAAAACAACCATCGTGGTCCATGGCACAAAACTGCAATAATTACTGATGGTTGTGTAAATACACTATTATTGCAATTAATAGATTACTAATAATCATTACTGTTGAAACACCCTTGCTCCTCACGTTCTAGGTCAGTAACCTCCTGTTTTATTTCCTGCTTCACTGTCTCCTTTGTTGCCTCCTCCTCCTGCTTATTCTTAAAATATTGCAGTTTACAGTGTCTCTGACCTTGAGTACCTTTTTTCCACTCTGTCTGTATTCTCCCTGGCCCCATTCATTTCCTTATATTTCAACCTCCTCCTAAATGCTGATGATTCTCACATTAATATCCCAGCCCTAGTTCTTCTTCTGAAGTCTCAATCTACATATTCAACAAATCAACTGCAGTTCCACCTCAGTGTCCTTGAGTTCCTTAAACTTAACACAGCCAGGACTAATCAAATCCTTCTATCTCTCTGCCCCATAAAAAGATTATGCATTGTCCCCTGTCACTATTACAGGGAATGGCATCATTATTCCTCCAGCTACCCCAAATAGAAACCTGATCTGGAGGAGTAACCATCATCAGGGATTCCTTTCTCTCCAGCAGACCCCCAGACCAATAGATCATCTGAGCCATTCATCTCCCCTTGGACAGCTCATCTCTCCCCCAAGTTCTGCTGCCATAGTTCATCTTTCCATCAGCTTTACCCAGGCAATCAAGCATTCCTTCACCTGTCTCCCTGTCTCTGGTCTGATTCCCATCTGATCCTCCATCTTGATGGCTGTCAAAGTTACTTTCCCAAAACCCAAGTCAGATCACATAATTTGATTTAAGACCTTTTCTTAAAAGGTTTAGATGGCTTCTTATCTCACAAGATGGTGCAGCACATGAAGCCGTTTCTGGCCTGGGCTTTATGAAGGTGCCCTCCCTATTTCCTCTCACCTTCTCAGCTCAGGATGATCTCATCTGTGGAACTCAACTCACCTTCATAAGCTCATGTGGCCCATATTCCCCAGCTAGTCCCAAAACTGATGTGGCTAAGAGCCTTCAGAATCTTGACTGTAATACTTACCAGCTGTCTAGGCTTAACCAAGTTACTGAATCTCTCTGTATCTTATTCCTCATTTGTAGAATCAATATAATAATAGCATCTATCTCATAAAGTCGTTCTGAGGTATAAGTAGCACAATTCATGTAAAAGGATTAGCACCATGTGTAGCACAGAAAATAACTCATCAAATACTAATTGTGATGATTATCATGATGATTTGTGTCTTTCCACTAGAGGATTATTTGTGTATTCTCTGCAAATAACATGCTGTCTGGCACATAATAGTGATTCATTTTATGTTTGTTGAGTATATGAGAGAGATATACTGATAAATAAATCAATCAAAAATTTGAGTCAATAAACAGAAATCAAATATTTGGTAGGTGCCCAGTAAGTCTTTCGTGTACTTTGCTATTGCTAACCGTAGGTCAAGACTTTGACAAGTGGTGATGGTATATCTGCTCCTATATGCATGCTCCTTAGTTTCCCTTTAGGAATTTTGAACAAATATGGATGGATGGATAGATAGACAGACAGACAGTTATGCATTCAAATGTATATTGTCATTCAAAACATAGCCACATGAAGCTGTATGTATTTTTATGATAGTTTCTGCTCAGCACACATTTGGAACTCTTCTTTGGGAACCGCCTTCCAAACAAATGTATTAGTCACAAAACATGCTTTCTATTCCCAAATGTAATTTTTGACCAAAAAAAAAAAGTAGCATTATCCAAATAAATGATCAGCTTAGTTTATCAAACTTGGCTCCAATTGACTTTCGTGTATTAAATGAAAATCAAATCCATTCTCGAAGAATAAAATATCTGCTTGTTGAGAATATCTCAGAATGACACGAAAGGCAAACCTAAAATAGGAATTCATATGCTTTTTAATTCTTTTAGCAAATGGCAGATGTATCAATGAAGAAAATTTAGCCCCTCTCAATATTATTACTCTGAAAAAAAAATCATCATTTATTATAGTTCAGGGATTAAAAGCATGTATAGAACTTTGAGTAATTTGTTTTATATCTTTAGCCTCAATTTCTTCATCAGTGAAGTGGAAATAACTGCATATACTGCTCATTTTATCTCATTGAGTATTGAAAGAGGAAATAAATAAATATTGGTGGTTTATGGCAATGCCTCACACCGACCAAGTACTCAGTAATGTTCTTTGTCATTATTCGATTATAGGTGCCTTGCAACACGTTCATTTTCATGTCTACCCTATTACTTTATAGTCATATTTCACATAGACCATGTATCAAAATTTGTACAAATTATAAACTTTGTAAAAGCTCATAAAGGTACATTCGGTTATTAAACTTGTATTTAAAAAATGGATCAGGATGTTTTGGACCACATCAGTGTCAGTCTGAGAGTTGAACCATGGCTCTCCCTGAAATCTGAGGCTGGGGCTTCCTATCACCATGTTGGGACTGTTAGTCCTGACGTGCTGGCATGGACTACGAACTGGACTTTGTCTATAGGTTTTGTTCTGATTTAACTGGGTCTATATGTTCTAACCATGCAGTGGTTCTGCAAGTGTGTGCCCACACACTTTGTTGATTAATAATATTTATTCATGTACTTTGTTTATATCATTTTTTAAAACTGAGTTCTACAAGACTGGTTATGAGAAAGACTAGATGCTTAATATTTTCCAGAGCATATGGAAAATATTCTTGAATAAATAAATTTTATATTACATCTGTAATGATTAATTTTGTGTGTCAACTTGACTAGGTCACAGGGATGCTCAGATGTTTGGTTAAACATAATTTCTGTGTGCACCTGTGAGGCTGTTCCCAGATGAGATTAGCATTTAAATGGGAAGACTGGGTAAAGTAGATTTCCCTCCCTCCAGTGGACGGGTGTCATCAGATGCTTGAAAACCTGAATAGAATAAAAAGGTGGAGGAAGGAATAATTTATTGTCTTTCTGACTGTGAACTGGGACATCAATCATCTCCTGCCCTCAAATTGGCACTTACACCATCATGGCTCCTGGTTCCCAGGCTCGTAGACTGGAACTGGACCACCACCAGCTTTCCTGAGCCTCTATGCAGATGCCAGATCGTGGGACTTCTCAGCCTTCATAATATGTAGTCTGAAATTCCTTACGATAAATCTCTTTATACATGTATTCCTAACGGTTCTGTTTCTCTAGGGAACCCTGACTCATACAGGATCCATGTCTCTAAATAGCATATTTAAATGCTAAGCTTTAGACTTTTTTTCAATTATTGGTCTTTCTGTGAAAAAATATTTAGTTTGTTCACATTCATTCACTCAATAAGCCCACCACACACACATACTTCACTCTGCCCCATCAATCCGTGAGAATCACATTGTAATTTTTAGATTAATATTGTATTATCTATCTTAAACTGAACAAAGTAGACAACAATTATTTTTTCTTTCTGCAAAACATTATTCTTTCCCCCAAAGTTTATATTTGCTTTGCTTTGCTTTTGTTTAGTTTACTCTCCTCTTATCTTTGATTTATTTCCAGACCCTGACCCAAACATATAAATCTCTTCCCAGTATGGTACATTTAAACTCCTTAAGCAACCTAAAAATTTAATCTTAAAAAAAATCTGTCTCAGTTTATTCTGATGTGCTCCAAATAGAAAGTGGTTGATCTGGGACTTTGCGAAACTGTAGTCTTGGGACTTCTTTCCCATATTACTGGGAATTCCCATCGCCTCCCTTTTGTGCTGGATCCTACAGCTTCCTCTTTCTTGGTTTCTCTCTGACTTTAGCAGAACACATCTTGACAAAGTTGCATGGTTATGGAAGACTTTTTTTTTTTTTTTTTTTTTTAGTTTTTTCATATCTTAAATTTTCTAACCCCAAATTCACACTGGATATTTGGTTTACCTGGTAGAAAAGTTTTGTTGTACATTATCTTTGCAAAGAAGTTACAAAATTATTTCTCCAGTGTCTTCTGATTTCCAATGTTTTATTAAGGGATGTGATGACCTTTTGATATTTCATTTCTTGCATGAAACATTCTTTCTGAAAGTTTCTAGAGAGTTTTCTTTGCCTCAATTTCTCTAAAATTTCACAATTGTGTTTCTTGGTCTGGATCTATTTGTATTCATTGTGTGGAACACTTGGTAAGCCCCTGTAGTTGGGAAGCCTATGTTCTTTTGTGCTGAAATTATTTTTGATTATATTTCTTTGATAATTTTCTTCTATTTTCTCCATTTTCTCATTCTGAAACTTGTACTATTGGGATATTGGAAGTCCTAAACTGATGACATAATTTTCTTATCATTTTTTACTCCTATTTTATATCTGTCCTTTTGCTCTGATTTCTAGATTTCTTCAATGTTACCTTCCAACTCATCTATTGAGTTTTTCACTTCTACCTACTCATTTTTAACTTCCAAGGGCTCCTTTATATTTTCTGAAATGCCTCATAATAGACATTTCTTGACCAATGTTTGGTCATCTCTCTTGGAATGGTAAATATATTCCTGAGATTTTCTTCTCCTAATATACTGCTTGTGTACTTCTTGTCTCTTTTGTTCCCTTTGCCACAATTACACTGCTGTTACCTGCTATCCCTTTCCATTTGTCTCTGTCAGTTCATTGTTTTTCGAAAAATTTATTTGGCTGCCATTTTTTAAGGTCTCATAAGATATTCCAGGTCTATTTATGCATTCATCCCTCCCTGTTCAACTAACTCATATGCATTTGTCTCAGAAATCCTTCTACAAATCATATGATTCAGAATTCAAATTCAGATTCATCTCCAGCACAATTAGCTTAAAACAATTTATATGGAGCTTCTGTTCCTCCTTTTTGGGTTACTCAATCCCCACTACATTGGCAAGTATGTGATCTGGTTTTCTTTCTCTTTTCTCCTTCAGTTTTTATCCCTGATTATATTCAAATATCTCGACTTTTCCCAGAGTGTTCTTCCAAAGGCATGTTTCCACTTAAAAATACTCCTTGGTTACTCATTATGTTCCATGTCATAATAGCTGTCTAGTAGAAACTCAATGTGAGCCACAGATGTGAGCTACATATGGAATTTAATTTTTTTTAGAAGCCACATTAGAGAGAGTAAAAAGAACAAGTGAAATTAATTTTAGCAATAAATTTATTTAATCCAATATACCTCAAAGTTTATTTCAACATGTAAACAATATGAAAATCATTAATGAGGTATTTTGAATTTAGGAAATCTTCAGATTCTCATGAGTATTTTACATGTATAGGGCCCCTCAACTTGACCACCTGCATTTTAATTCTCAACAAACATGTGGCTAGTGGCTACCACATTGTACAGCATTGTTCTAGGCACTTGGCAATACAAGATCTAACAAGTCATGGCACCTTCCCCAAATAGCTTTTGGTCCAATAAGTCAGACACACGAGAAAAATCTTGTAGAGCACTGTATAATAACTGCAGTGATAGGGACTTGTCCAGAAAAAATCAAAAAGCATCTAAATAAGACTGCAGTTGTAGGAAAGGCATTCTGGAGGAAGGGATGCCTACTTGGAGTACTTAAAGTAAGTTTATATTTTTATAGCAAAGGGCACCTGCAGAGCGTAATGCTGGAAACTTACTGACAGATTTCATTAGTGCTGCAGGTTAGCCCAATAGTTTGAAATTTCACTTGAAGTCATAGGGAACAAATAAATACTTTTAAACATGGAACAGTTGTGATCAGATTTATGATTGTAACAATTTTCAAACTGTACAGTAAAAAGCAGATGAGGAAAGGGTCAGACTGAAAGCAAGGAGACCCCATAAGAATCTTGGTCAGACAGGCAGGCAAGAGAGGGCATGAACTGTGATGGTGGTTTTAGGAGTGGAAAGTGAAGCAGATTGGAGACCTTTGAACAAGGTAGACGCATAATGTAGTGACTGGACGAGGTCGAAGGAGGGAGGTCAG
This sequence comes from Camelus dromedarius, assembly GCF_036321535.1. Taxonomy (NCBI): domain Eukaryota; kingdom Metazoa; phylum Chordata; class Mammalia; order Artiodactyla; family Camelidae; genus Camelus; species Camelus dromedarius. The sequence continues at coordinate 107,325,256 of NC_087437.1, read as the reverse complement.
AGGCAGTGAGAGAGAGATGTTATTATGATCCTTCATTTTTGACTTTGGGAAGGAGGAAGATGGCTTCATACACCAAGATACAAATTACGAGATCAGAAAAAATGATTTGAGATTAACAATGAAGTGTTGCCTTTGGTGTATCATTTCTCGTTGGAATCCCAAGTAGAAATGCCCATTAACTAACCAAAAATGGGTCGGGAGTTCAGCAGAAATAAGAAAGACAGATGTAACAGTAGTCAGTACACACATGAAAGAATTTTCAGTGGCCAAAAATAAGTTACGATCTCAGATACAATGTGGATTGCTTCCTAAAAGATGAAAAGTGGAGTGAAATTAAAGGACATTATTAAAGAGTTTTTTTTTTCCAAGGCAATCACTACACATAATGTGCAAAAAGATAGAAATGAAGCACTTTACCAATGACTTGCATGTGTATTTTACTTGGCAAGACATTAAGTTTTCCATGTTAACAATATAGTAGATAAGTTTCTTAAACAAACTCAGGAGACAGCCAAAGGGCTATTATTAAATTTTCTCAAAGGATGATTTAAAAGCTATTTGTACAGTTCATCAACATGTGTTCAAAGCAAGACTGTACAGCTGAGCAAGGGGAGGGGGTTTGTTTGCACTAATCACCTCATGTTCGTTTGGGTCCCTCTGTGCTGTTTGCCCTGGACAACTCAACACCAAATAAGAGGGCTTTCTCCCCCACCTCTGGACACCAAATACATGGTGTCTTTTGAAATACGAATTCTCCAAGTCTCTGACAGTAACTACTGATAGTTAGCATCAGATTTTACATATTTAAGGGCTCAGTTCTACAAGGCTGCCCCCGACTTCAACTGCCAACTACATGCATCAGGAGTTCCCATGATGCGCTCCTCAGGTTTAAGAATTTGTTAGAACAACTCACAGAACACAGAAAAGCACTGTATTTACCATCCCTAATGTGAATAAAAAATGTTTCTGCCATATCAGTAAACAAAGGATGTTGCAGCCATCAAGCCACTAAAGCCATCCCTATAGTGAGCCCTGAGGGAACTCAGGATGGAGACAAACAGGCTGCCAAACCCTCAGCCACTGCAGCTGCCCCCAGGACAGAGGAGGCGGGTACAAGATAATGGCCCTAGATAGCTAAGGTACATACCAAAAGAAGGAATGATTTCAATGAGCCCAGACTCTTGCATCTTCCCATATATAGAAAAGCACTAAATTAACTTCAGATATCTGATTTTCTTTAACAGTAATCTTTTGATGTTCAGGCTATCTGGTTTTTGTTGCAAAACTCCTATATATCCTGGTTCCTCCCCTACCTCTTCAGCTACCTGAGTGGCTGCCTCTCAGGCTTGAAGTCCTCAGAAGGTCCTCCAAATAAAACATAATTCTCAACTTCTAGGTTGTGCTTTTTCTTTTTTTCCATTCAGGAAATTTCAAGGGTTTTAGGAGTTTGGTGACAAGAACCAAGACAAAGGGCAAATACATACATATTTCTCATCACAGTCCCCTTCATCCAGTCTTCTCTGGTGCATACTTCAACAACATTTTGTTAGCTTACAACCTTCAGCACATGGATAATCTCCCTCCAGAGGAAACAATAATAGATTGGAAAGTGTTTAGAAAAGTTAACAATCTTAGATTATGGGAGACATTTAAGCATCCCTTTCATTACTTTAATTATGTGATTAAACTGAAAGCAGTAGTAACAAGAGAAAACATCAGTTGAACACATACCATGTGCCAAGAATGGAGGGCCACATAAGTGCTTCACACAATTCATTTACTCCTCACAAACAAGCCGATAATGTAGGGACTATTTTTATGCCCATGTGCAGCTCTTTTGCTGTTGGCTTTTAGATCCATCCCCCCCACCCACCCCACCGCTCTATTCTGAGGGCTGCATTTCCCAGGTGCTGCTTCAGATGGTTTCTGGCAGGGTTCATCTCTGGGGGAGATGCTGGTGTGAGACTGGAGGGTGGACAGAAAGTGAAGCCAAGGCAATCCTCCCACTGTCTGCTTTAGGCAGCAGCCATCTCCTTTCAAATGGCAGCTCTGGCTGGGTATACAGTCTGTGCCACGCAGAAGCACCCTCCAGGGAATGCCCCCTAGGGGCCCAGGATCTGGAGCTTGGGAATGCCACCTTTTCCTGTTACCCTTCTGTCCCTGGGGCAACTGGTGGCTTCCTGTCATGACTAATCTCCTGGTGCCTCAGTAGCTCCTGTTGAGCTTTTAAGGTCTTCTCCTTGTTGTGCAAAGTCAGCATTATATTTACATAGACTGTTTCTGCTTTCCTAACTGGACACTGACTTAGATACTTATATATATGTAAGATATTATTATATATGTATATATATGAGATATATACTGTAAGTATATAACATACACATGTGTATGTGTGTGTATATATGTGTATGTATTTACAGTTGACCCTTGAACAATGCCAGGGTTAGGGGCACCAATTCCTGCACAGCCAAAAATTCTTGCATATCTTTTGACTCATCAAAAACTTAGCTACTAATAGCCTACTGTTGACCAAAAGCCTTACCGGTAACGTAAACAGTCAATTAACACATATTCTGTACACCGCAAGTATATGTCGTCTGTTTACAAGATGAACTGTCTGTCAGCACCCACATCAACACTGTCTTATATAATACGAAACACTGTAGATGTTATATACGTATTACTAATACTACACATCAAAAATGAAAAAAATAATGGGAAAAATTCATATTTACTTACAGGTCTAATGCTTCATGCATCGATAATGAAGGAGCAGCAATATGGTTGCTTTATGGTCGCCTGGTGTAGTCAAAGAGCCTATGAATGGTTTATCAGTGTTTATGTGCATAAGTTTTGATAAATTTCAACTTTTTATAATAGATTCATGTATATTTTGTGGTAATATAAGTGACATAGACTAGTATCTACATGAATTTTATTCATTTATGATGTACCTAACTTTTTCTTATGTTTTCAATATTTCTAGGCTACACAGTTCAACTGTGAGTTTTTTTCAAATTGTCAAAAATCTCCAAAAATGTTTCCAATATATTATTGAAAACAATCTACGTGTAAGTAGACCTGCACAATTTAAACCCCTGTTGTTCAAGGGTCAACTACACATGTATATGACTTACAATATATATATATGACTTATACACTTATTTTCTGTTCAAAAGAAGAAAGAATGATGCTTAGGGAATTTGAGAGCCTAAAGTTAATAAGCTTCTACAGCTCAGAAGTGATTAAATCAGGGTCTTACCTCAAATAAGCAGGTCAAGATTCTATACTTTTAGCGATATACTGAAGAGAACTGAAGTACTCAAAAATTTATTTTTTTACACCATATTTCAATAAGGCTTTCGAGTTCAAAAAGTACCTTCATGCACAGTATCCCCCACTTTTAACTGTTTTAGCCTCTCACTGGGCATTAATCATAAGGTGCTGTATTAGTTTTCCATTGCTGCTATAACAAATGACCACAAACGTAATGGCTTGAGACAACACACATTCATTATCCTCCAGTTCTGCAGGTCAGGAGTCTGACACGTCTTCTTGGGCTAAAATCAACCCACAGGCAGGACTGCATTCCTCCTGGAGGCCCTTGTAGAGTATCCATTTCCTAGTCTTTTCCAGCATCTAGAGTAAGGCACACTCCTTGGTTCATGGTCCTCTCCCTCCATCTTCACAGCCGACAACAGCAGGTCAAATCCCTCTCATTTTCCTTCACTTTTACTCCTCTTCTCCCTCCTTTTTTCACCTTTAAGAACTCATGATTATATTGGGTCAGCCAGGGAAATCTAGGATAATCTCATTTTAAGGTCACCTGATAAGCAACCTTTATTTCTCCTTGCCAGTTCCCAGGGATTTTGACATGAATATTTTTGAGGGAGGGGAGCATTATACTGCTAACCGCAGGTGACTTGTATTTGTTTTTTATAATGAGTTGATTATTTTCCTACTAGATTATGAGCTCTTTAACAGCACAGCTTATATCTCTTATCTCTGCTCTCTCTGCGGTGCCTTGCACAAAACAAGCAATCAGTATAAGTGAGGTTCTTGCTTCCTTTATTGGTGCTTGTCCACCAAGAACTTGTTCCATCTTGTGTGGTAAGAAATTCCAAAAAATGTGGAGAAAACTTGAAGTAAGTTTCACTTTTTTAATTTGTTCTTCAAGGATGTATCACAAATGTAGGTAGAATACAAACTGTTGAGTACTTTGAGCTGTTGCTAAAGTACGTCAGCAGGAACTTTAGCATCGGACTATGAAATGAGAGAGAAATAAAGAAAAGAGCCCATTGCGTGATGCCAACCTGCAGATCTCAAGGTGGCAGGAGCTTCCATGTGACCCAAGTCATCCCCAGCCTGGAGAATTTTAATTATGTACCTTCTGAGATTTATCTCAATGCATGTGCTCAGATGGGCCCTCCTAATTCTCAGCTTCAGAGCTGAGATGTTGGAAAACAATCTGGTTCAACTCTTCCAAGAACAATCTGGCTTCCTAATGCTTTGAGGAAAGAGGTCATTTGGGGCATGAATAGAAGAAGTCTGAAGTTGAGGAATCTGTACTTACATATCTCCTGTATGCAATTTAATGTATACAGTAGGCTTGTCACACTGAAGAGAAATTAGGAAATAGAACATGATAGCATAGGATCATGTAAACCATTAGAGAAAGGAAAAAGAAGAGCGAAAGAAGCAAAGGAAGCTGGATTTTAGACTCCCAAACTTCACAGGCAAGCCAAAAGCCTGCTGGGAAATTCTCAGAACTTCCATGCAGCAGTTATAAAAGCATGAAATTAGCCTAGAAATGGCAGCATGCAAAGGAAAAGGGAAAGGGCAGAGTGAAAACTAGCTACATCCTTTCTTTCCTCAAAGCTGTGGCTTATACCAGGCTGAGGAGGAGAGCTCATTGTACTACGCTTCTGTGTTACGTCATGGAATGTGAACCAAAGGGAAGGCTGAGAGCATCCATTGTCTTGACATCAGAGGCTACTGCAGCTGGAAAGACTTTGGAGCCATCTGGTCCAAAGACATCACGTTACAGCTGAGGTCTAGAGAGCTTGTGTTCTTGCCAAAATTTACATAGCTGGTTTATGACAGAGGCAGGCAAAAGACCCATGGTCCTTAATCTTAGTGCTCCTTTGGCTGCCTTCTTTCCTGAAATAGGTTTCAGGTATGTAAAAAACTACCAGCATCTCAAATGACTTTATTTATAAACTAGTCTCTAGAAATAACACTCAAAATGTCCACATGTGTACCTGGTAAAAGGGAAATTGTCAAAACGCAATGTCTTCTGGGACAGGGTGTATATAAAGACAATAGCAGAACAGAGCAGCACCTTCAGTGTAGAGGACACACTTGTTCAACTTGGTGCTTGTCCCTCCACGCTGTGGCGTTTGTTGATCTGGTTTTGTCTCCCCATGTTAGTACTAAAATTAAGGGCAAAAGAATCATTGCCTTCATTGGGTTTCTAAACAAACAGGAGCAAAAAAGGGGTAAATGATTCAAAATCAAAAGACAGTCGATTTTCTTCTAGGTAAATTCATTCTGTAACTTTTCCACAAGATCACTAGTACCTTATCCTTGCTAAGTTGCCCCAAGAATATAATTTCCTTCATGTCAACCCAACTGCACTTGGCTCCTGTCCCTGGCGTTGATTCCTGCAACACAATGAAATTGATCCTTTCTCAAGGCATGTGACATTGAGAATAGACTCTGACACCTCTGGGTTAACATTTATGCCAACTGTTGAGGCCCAAGGGGGTAAATGACGTTGCTTTACTATTCCTGAAGATGGAGTGACAACAGTACCTGGAATAGGACGGTGGAGGGTAGAGCACTGTATTGAGTTGAGCCAGAGATGGTCTTGAACAAAACACAGCCCAGCAAAATGAGCCCATTTTTCTATTTAAGATGAAAATCCTAGGCATAAGTTTGTAAGTGTGACTTCTGGAAAATGCATTAGCCATTTTGTCTTAAGTTGCCTAATTGCTACCACTTATGTAAGTAGCAGTATTATAATAAGTGATCCACATCCACTAGAAAAACAAACCTTCTGGAAGGCTGTAAGGAACTGTGCTCTTAGATGGTATGGTTGGACTTTCAGAACAATCCTAGGCCCTCCAGCTCTGGACTTCTCATTAAGCAGATAATAGTTGGCCTTTTACTTCCAATCGCTGCCATTATTAGTTGACTTTACTTGCTTCTGAAAGTATTCTTAATTGACACGGGGTATAGGTAATAAATATAATTTACTTATGATTCCAAATAATTTTTAGAATTTACATTTATAAATATTTTGTATTTAAAATTTAACCTGTATCATTCATATTTTATAGCATATATACATGTAAGCAATAATTTCATTACAGTGAGTAATAATGTCTCTTTTCTATTGTTTTTTAACAACTTAAATTAGTCTTCATACCCCTGATATAAAAATCAGAGTTAAAGAGTTTGGGTGAGAAAGGCATTAAGATGATGGAATTATAGACTTTGCAGCAAAAGCATGAAAGCTCAGTGACTCATTTACTTCTTTATGGCACTTTTCTACCTAGATTTTCTTGTTCAACTAAGTTCATAGGAATTTCTACCATATTTTATTTTTCTGATCCTCATGTAAGGTTTTCAAGACTCAGTTTCTCCATTAGGTAAATTAGTAAAAATTCCAGAATGAGAGAATAAAGAAATGAAGGGAGAGAATTATTAAAGAAATAATTTTGGAATTCATTCAGAAGTGAAAGATTCTTACTTTTAGTCTGAAAATGTCCTATTCATGCCCAATAAAATAAATTTTTAAAGATTTACATTGAATCACACCATGATAAAATTTTTTAACAACAGAGATAAAAGGAAAATTTTAATTTTACCCAGCCAGGGTACACATGCAAAGAAACAGCAGTCAAAGTTTACTGGATGCTAGAAGACAATGGAGTAATGCCTTGAAAATCAAAGGGAAACTTATTGTTAAGCAATGTATAGTACTGTGACTATTTACAAATAATCCATTTCTCACTTCCTTCCGGGCATGTAGGATTGTACTTCCCGCTTTAGCATCAAATGTAGTGTTGGCAATTGCTTTGAGCAGTTAAATATGAATGAATGTCATATACTTTAGGACTTTTAGGGGCAAGGTGCGTGATGTGTCATCCTCTCTTTTACCTGCCTTAAGTAGCATCCTGTGACTTTCTTGGCCAATAAAAGATAAATGGAAGTAAGCATGTTTCTTCCAGGTGCCCTTTTTCACTACCAATGCACAGTATTCCCTTTTCCCTGCCTTCATAATTGCAGAAGCATTTTTTAAGTTGCAGGCTCCACTGAATTGGACTTTGAGTATAAGGAGCAATAATCTGCATTGAACATGTAATGTGAGTAAAAAATATATTTTTATGTTAAATCACTGAGATTTGTGGGCTCTTTGTTAAAGACGTGTAATCTAATGTATCATGGCTAATGAACTAGATAATTTCTACCCAATCAAACTACTGATGAAGAGTGAAGTAGCATAAAACATTTTTAGACATGCAAATAATTAGAAAGCTTACTCCCATTTCTATCTTCCTAGGAAGTTACTTGAGAATGTATCCCAACAGATAAGACAGTAAATGAAAAAAGATAATGACGTGGAATGAAAAACCATTGGATCTGAGACAGAAGAGCAGTGAGAAGAAATCCTAAAATATCATCAGTATAGCTGCGCTAAAGAGCACCCAGTCCAGATTGGAGCAGAGGGAAAAAGGATTCTAAGATGATGTGATCTGGGAAACAAAGGAGGATTCTTTGTAATGGAATGTATGAGAAAAATACGATGTAGGCAAATAATGTAGTAAGAAGAAAAAAATATCAGAAATTCCTGGAAAGAAACATTTCAAAATTTATACACAAATGCAAAATCTCAACGGAAAAGCAAATAAAAATACTGAATCATTTGAAGCAATTGGTGAACTATATGAAAAGAGAATATATTTGATTTTGACCTGAAAACATTGTTTTTTAAATGACTCTAGATTTGTGATCATAAACCAAAATATTTGGACTAGAATTAAACAACATTTATTATAACTAGCAAATTTAAAACGGGAACTCAGGGGATATACTCAAAATACAATTTTACTTTTTTTCTTTTGCACGTCTTTTTAAAAATTAGAGAAAGTCTTCTTTTGCTACTGGATGCTTGTGCTCAGGATAAGGGGCTTCAAAGAATTTTATTTTCTATAAATGAACGCCAAACAGGAAGCCAGTTTGATCCTGCCACTGCGTCTGCACAGTAGAGAGAAGGAGACCCAACTTAACAGAGTCCAGTGCTTATTACAATGTAATTAGCATTGCAGTTTGGGCCACTCTCATAGGTTTTTCTGTAAGCATCTTGGGTAAGAGCATGAGCAAAAGAAACGAACATGCTTCAGCACTCAAAGGATGTGAGCTGTCAATCAATCACGAGAACGCCCCTAAGCCAGCATATAAACAGGAGAAACAAAGGAGCAACACCATTTTTCCTCTCTCGGGTTGGGTGGTGTACTCTACTAATTTTGCTCTACTAATAACATTTTCTGTTTATATTACACTTTCAGTCTCCCATTTGAGTTCTTTCTCTCAGGTAAGACAAGAACCAAGGTCTGTTTCCCCTCCTCATGATAACAATATGGTTAATATAAATATATGGTTAATATTATATAGAATTAATATTATATTGATGTATCAGATGCACTTTATGAGTATAATGACGTTAATATATAATGCATATTTTACGTATATAATTATACATAAAATTTTCCATCAGCAAAAATGTGCTGATCAGTCCTATGTCTTCACACAGAGTAACATTTTGAGCAACATTCTTACTTAGCGTGATGTCCTCAGTGATGTAACCATCTGGATATATAACTTAGTCATGAACTTATAACTATTCTCTGGATTATTTCTAACTGAATGTATCAAAACATGTGCTTTTCTCATACAGTTGAAATTTCTCCCCAGCGTGGGGTAAATGTGAGGATCTGAGAGTGTTCATTTAATGCAGTAGCCAAAGACTAATCGTGATGTTATTTCACCTGAAAGGCAGCCCTCAGACGTGAACTCCCAGAACAGCATAGAGAAAGTCCCCAGCGGCTGAGTTTTTCTTTTATTCTAACATAAATGAAGAGTGACTGGGCATTGTATTGCAATTTCCCCCAAACTAAATTTATCTTGGAATAGAGACAAAGCAAGGATGACTTACAAACTGAAGGACCTTTTCCATTATATTCTAAATATGTGTAAATAATTATCTTCAGAATGGATTGAAAATCTATATGCCTTCCTACCTAGCCTTAGGGAGCTACTTCATTGAAACTATTTGCTACTATAGAAAATAACCAAAACAGATTAACCCCGTGGAACAAAAGAAGCCACATTATGACCTCAAGTGACAAGCAACAAGATCCTATAGAGAGCAAATGTCTTAAAAGGCACTTTCAAAATCCCTTTGTTCTAGGTTTATCAGCACAAGGAGCTTAATCTCATGAAACTTTAGAAAGGAGGAAAATTATAGCACATATTCTGCTAAATTCAGATCTCTTAATCCTTCTAAATTGCTCTGTCTTGTTTAGAAAGATCTGCTTACAACCATCATTGTGCAAGTGTAAACACAAGAGCCCTCAGATCTTTCTTTGTGCTTCGGATCTGCCAGACATCATTCATGTCTCATTTTACAGGCAAACCCTTAGTACCACCACAAGCTTCTTAAAAAAAACCAAACCCTAACGCAAGGCGCATGTCCAAATCTTGGCCATGTCTGGGTTTCCCTATAAGGACATTGGGTTTTATTCCCGTCACAATTCTTGTTTATAGCTCACTGAATTTATAGCCATCCTCTTAAACATCTGCAGTCATCTTTTTTTTTTTTTTTTGCTCTCTCTTTTTTCTAAGGAAAAGCACAACTCTCTCTATAGGACATAAAGCAGGTATTTTCTCCTATTAAATCTGAAAGGGAAATGTTCTTCCTGTGTTTTTAACCCCTGAAGTAAGTAAAATACAAGACTCCAATGCTGTCAAGAGAATTAGGGTAAGGCACCTGACACTAGACCTTTACTATTTCTGGAAATTTCCATTAGCTGCAAGTCAGGGAAACAGGGTTCTAAACCCACAACTTCGATTAATTTGCTGTGTAGCTGACAGCAAATCTCTTCATTTTCCTTGTGCCTCCTAGAAACAGAGACTTTTTGAATGCCAGGAGGAATTTTAGGGTTTCGTCCAAAACAATGTTCTCATTTTAGAGAGAGGGTCCCAAACCCCAGACTGCTAACCCAACCCCCCATCAGGGACAGAGCAGGAACTTCTTCCCTGACCTTCTAATTTTACAGTGTGCTTACAGTCTCTCCAGTGTGCTGTGACCTAGTTTCCTAAGCCAGGGCTTAATGATGGGTTTCCTATCACAAGTGCATTGTGCGGATCCCACAAAACATTTGACCTGGAAGTCTATTGAAAAAATATTAAGCCCAACCCAAATGTAAGCTGTTGTATATTTTAAACTTCACTATGGCTATAAAATTCAAGTTCAAATGTTCACTTTAGAGTCACTTTTAGATTTTTATAATAAAGCATTGTTACCAAGAAACAGGACATCTTTCATGTTTCCATCCTTGACAAGAACCTGTAATATATATATTCATATATTTATATGGAACTGCTGTGAAATGAGTTGCTCCCTCCCCCACCATATTCATGTATTGAAGCCCTAACCCCTAATGTGGTTATATTTGGAGACTGGGTCTTTAGGAAGTAATTAAGGTTAAATAACATCATATAGGGTAGGGCCCTAATGCAATAGGACTGGTGGCCTAATGAGAAGAGGAACAGTCTCTCCCTCTCCAGTTCTCTCTCTCTCTCTACACTCAAGCCCAGTGCAGAGGCCATGTGAAGACAAAACAAGATGGCAGCCATCTGCAAGCCAGGAAGAGAGCTCTCACCAGAAACCGACTCAGCTGAACCTCAATTTTTGACTTTTCGCCTCCAATACTGTGAGAAAATAAATTTCTGTTGTTTAAGCCACCCACTCTGCGGGAGTTTTGTTTTAGCAGCCCAAGGAGTCTCATACACTACTTCAGAGGAAACTACAGAAATTATAATTTGAGAAACATTAGACTGGAAAATCCAAAGTCCATGCTGAAAGAATTTGGACATATCTAAAAAGTCAACAGTGCAGGTCCTTTCTACATCACTTCCTGACATGTCTGGCTTTTAGAGGTTGTCAATATGACACTCAGTGACAATAGTGAAAACAAGAGTCCAATCAGATTCTTAACATTGTGATTATGTTTATGTTCAACAGAAAAACACAGCACGCCTTATTCCAGAACAATCAAAAATGTGGTTGTTGTGCTGTAGTTCTTACTTCTAAAAACATAGCAGTCTTGAGGGGCTGGAAGAAGCTCATTCTGTTGCTGAAAGATCTGCCCCTGTCCCTGACGAGCCAAATAACTCAGGGACCGGGTCTTGGAGCTTGGAAGAAAAGAGACAGCTTTATTGCTTTGTCAGGAAAAAAGGACTCACAGCAGGCTGGTGCCTTCAACACTGTGAACCCTTCTTAGGGATGGAGCAGAGAGGTTACATAGCCATAGTTCAAACAATAAAGCATCCATAACAATCAACAGAATTATTTTCTTCTCATAAGACTCAGAGTGGCGTCATGGTGTCTCCAGGTGACCAAGTCTACACAGAGGTGAGTGGTTGTCACTCTTTAAATCTCTTTACCTTATAAGCACCCAAGGCATGGACTTCTTGGTAATTCAGGCTATCATGTAAAGTTACAGTCCTGTGACCTTCTCCCTGGAGAATGACTCAGAGACCAATCATGCTTATAACTTTCGATTACAGTAAGATCAATAGCTTTAGTTTTAACAGTGGGCCTGGAGCTGTGAGTAGTAACCAGCCAGTCAGGTTAGTTGACCGTTTTAAGGGCAAGCATAAGAATAAGCAATCTGTTAGCTGAAGTGGGACCATTTTATTATTTCTACTTCAATTCTTTCATCAGTAAAAAAAAAAAAAAAAGAATACGCTTAAAGAGAAAAATTATCTTTTGTGAGTTGCTTCCCCCCACTAGCGAACTCTGGACTGGTCCCAAGTTGGAGCTGGCGACAGGACGCCACAATACGCAAGCTCCTTCATCCAGTACCAAGCATTTTAACAGACGAAACAGCCTGAGTAGTAATTATTTTCAAGGAGTTCTTTCCCCTTCCTCTCAAGCTTTTAGTTTCCAGTATACTTTTTTTTCCAATACTGCTTTTCTCTTTTTTGTTGCCAGAAAACCCAAGTTTTTTTTCAAAGATTAGATTACCAGCCAGTGATTTTCCTTTGTTGAAAGGGCAAGATTTCTAACAAAAGAGGTGCCTTTCAGGGTAAAACAAGATGTCTTAACGCATTAGGTCCCAAGGTCTAGATATTTGCAAACTTCATAAAGCTAAGCAAATGTGTAAACTCTATTACTACAGATTTTAGAACTAATTTCAATCTTTATTCCTTTAAAAAAAAAAAAAAGACCTTCTTATCCTCCCTACCCAAGAAAAAGCAATGATATCCATAACAGGGTTCTCTAGTTTAAAATGCAAAAGGGTTCTTTATCATTTCCACATTGGAAAAACTCTGTAAATATTTTGCATCAAATCAATTGACTGTTCGTCATATTTACACTCTGCTGATTAAGCTCTTGATTATTTTCATCATTTTAATTTTGAAGCAAAATCTAAAAGCGACAGTGAAAAGAATGTGGGCAATTTAGAACCTCCTTGATACTTTCCCCCATGTATTTATTGCAGCCACAAAAATGTTAAAGATATTTCCCTTAGTATCAGGAAGCACATTATTAAATTAATGTATATCAAAAGACATTCCCTCTATACTATTTCTTGCTTTGCCTGGAGTGGATTTGGAAGAGAACCATGAAGCACTAAGAAAAAAATAAAAGAGGAAACATGGTATCCATGCCAATTTCCTTTGCTCAGTTCTAAGAGAAAATGTCCATTCAAAGCCCTATCTCAGAAAATCAGAGATACCTGCTTCAGTGGGGTCTCACAGCTCGCGATCCCTTCAAATGGCTTTTTCTCTCCAGTCCATGTCAGCATCCTTGGTTTCCACAGCTCCATTGCCCCACCTCGGTCCCAAAGCCATCCTTTATCTTTCACCTGAGCATCCACTTTTTGGCTCCGTTTCCTAAAAACAACAGGGATCTATTCTTTCAACAGCAGGGCTCCTTCCTCAGACTCTGACTCTCTCTCACACACAGGCCCATAAATGGGCCAGAGTTTCAATCACCCATTTCCATTTTCATCCCTGACTTTCCTTCTCATTCTTCAAGCTCTCTCCTTTCTTGCAGGATTGTGAGAACCCCATGTCTGTCTGCTCTTCACCTATTCAATCTTGAGTCCTACTTGCCGATTTTGTCAGTCCCTTGGGACCAGGGACATGCAGGGACATGGCTCTCTGTCCTACTCTGGTATTCCTAGATTCTACCTTTTAATTCTGGGGACAGCTTTTTCTGTCTAGTTCCATGATCCTTCCTAAATTTTCACTTTTATTCTCCTATGCACAGTTTTCCTTTTTAAGTAAATACATTCAAGCCAAAGATATGTGGTTTGAAGAATGGTATAAATATCAGGACAAGTTCTCAAAAAGTTTGGGTACAAATTGTAATTTTATAAAATCTGAGACACACCATGATGAAGAAAATTATATTGAACTCAGAAACACAGGACATTGGTCCCATAAAGGATTGGTTTGTGTTTGCTGTTTGAACCTAGACAAGTTACTTAACTTTCCTGAGTGTGCTCAGATTGTCTACAGATGACAGTCTCCATTACCTCCTGCTGCTCCTGTGTCTCCTGTTCACCCCAGACAAGAGGACTGGGACTCCTTTTTTCAAAATCCCCTTTTCAGTGTGATTTCTGTCTGATAACAACAGGCACACATAGTACATTGTTTGAGGATAGTGTTTGGGAAGCCCTGGATTGGATTTTGAGGCCAGGAGACACCAGAGGTGTCTGTCTTGTATATGGTAGTCTGTTCTAAGCTCTGATTAGGAGGAATCCATCAGCCCAAGTGGTCACTAATGTCAGGTTTACATCTGTTTCTAGGTGGGAGGAAGGGGATCATTTGCCTGTCACCATGAAGTTAAAAGGGGTCAAATAACAAGTTGTGGCTAAGGTAAATGGGTGAAAGGGACTCGTAAAAGATCCAGCAGGAATTTGCTTTTTTCCCACCACGATCGGCAATGCTCCAGACAGTGGTATCAGGGACTCTGAGTGAGAATGGTAACCTCACTGATGATTCAGTATGAGTGAGCAATAAACTTTTTGTTTTATTTTTAAGTTTTTTCCCAGCTTTACTGAGGCATAATTTACATATAAAATTGTATATCTTTAGAATATACAATGTGACTATTAAGTACAATATACATTGTGAAATTACAGGCGTAATCAAGTTAATTAACACATTCACCACCTCACAGAGTCACATTTTTGCATGTGTGTGGTAAGAACACTTAAGATCTACTCTTTTAGCAAATTTCAAAAGTGCAATATAGTATTATTAACCATAGTTACCATGCTGTACACTGGAGTCCCAGGACATATCTTAACTGAAAGCTTGCACCCTTTGACCAACGTTTCCCCATTTCCACCACCCACCAGCCCCTGGCAACCATCATTCTACCCTTTGGTTCTAACCATTTGACATTGCCCAACTCTGTCAAAAATTAGATATTTATATGATAGAAAACTGGAGAAATTTTAGACTCATGGACACTAGTCATAGTAGAAGGTAGGGTAACATATGGAGAACCATTAGAAAAAATGAAAAGCTGCACATTGAAAGGCAAGACCATACTAGGTCTCTTTACAAACAGCTCCCCAAACAAGCAACTAGGATTTTAACTTGTAGAGAGCAAATGAGAAGACTTCTCTCTGGAGAAACCCATCATTTAGTGAAACAGCAATCTAGATTTTCCTATAGGGAAATCCTCCCATGGGCACAGTTTCCAATCATATTGTGGCACTCTCAGCCTTAAATAGTTTAAAATTATTAAGAAACAGAAATGATGCATGGAGCAGAAAAGAACTTTCAAGGAAAAACATTGTGGTTGAATTCTACAGAAAGATCCTTAGGATAAGAAGAGGAGGCTCTAAAAATGATGGAAACAGGTAGCAACGACAATAAATAGTTTTGGAAATTAAAAATCTGATAGCAGAAATAAACATTTGGAAGGAAGAGTTGAAGATAACATTTTAAGAAAAAATTACTTCTAATCTAAAGTTATCTAGCCAACTTAACTCTCAGTAAAGAACAGTACAACAAAGACAATTTTGGAAAAACAAGATTTCAAAAAACTAATTAACTCCCTTCCCTATGCACAGTTTTTACGAATCTAAGAGTAGGCATTCCACTAGTTAAGGAGAGAAACTTTGAAGAGAAACACTTAGAATCTAAGAGGCAGAGGATCCAGTGGAGAAATAAAAGAGTAAGGAAACTCTAGGAATTTGTATAGGCAAACCTCAGGTGACAACTGTCCAATGGACCCAAGGGCAGGCCATCAATTTGGAGCAGGAAGACAGTAGGCTCCAGGAGACTGCTCTTTAAATGAAAAGTTTTGGGGAAAAAGAAAAAGACTCTTGGTATTTTTAACATATTATCTGGAGATTTAGACTTCTAGTAGAAGAATTTGAGAATAAATTACTGGCAGTCACATGCAAAACTAGACAAATAAAACATCCAGAAAATTAAAGAAAATACAATAAAGAAAAAAATAGAACCATGACTCAGCTGAAAATCCCCTTTGTATATGCGTACATTATGATGGATAATTTTGGACTTTTTAAATCATGATATAATTGTGGTAGGATGAAGGGTGGGGGTAAATGTGTATGTGTTTGGATGACAGAGTGGGTTTGTGAGAGCTGTTTTTCAAATTAGGATGTCAGTAATATTACCTTAATGAAAACTCAGGGAATAGCAGCAAAAGCATGTTATGCAGAAATATGGAGGACAGTATGAGAAGAAATAGCTGAAGGGTTGGAAAGCGGCCATCTCTGGGGAATCAAGTTTGCAGGAAAGACACTTTTTCTCTCGTAACATTCAGAACTTAATTTGGTTATAAACCGCAGAGAACAATTTGACTTCTGACACTAGGCACATTTTTATTTTGACTTCAAAAAATAACTAGATTAAAAGTATATATACATACATATATTAAGGCCCTGCGACAGAGTGTAACATGGAGTGTCGCCTGCATTAGGAGAGGCAGGTGTAGTTAGAGCGAGGGGAGAGGCCTGGAAGGGCAGAGCTGGAACAAGGCATGCAGAGTCTTAAAGGACATGACACAAATTTAGGAATTCACCTTAACAATAATGATATGACCACCTCAAGTTCTCAAAAAAGAAAAAAAGGTATACCTTTCAAATTATTTTAACCAATAGAGATATTTATCAATCAGCTTAGAAAAATATCAGAAATGCAATGAAAGTTAGCTATTCTTTAGAGAGTTTCTAAAGTTTTTTATCTGGGCCTTGAAACTCACAAACCAAAAAAAGATGGAGAGTTGAAACTATAGGATCCTAATGTTTATTTGGATTCAATAGTCTGTCTAATGTAAATTGACCAAGTATGCATGTTCATGAAAAAAAAATGAGACTAATAAAATAAATTTCTTTCCACCACTGACCCCTATGGAGATTATTTTTGAGAGAAGTATAAAATACTTTTATTTCAGGAGTGAATATTACTTGTAAATTTTGAACGCTACTCCAACCCAAACAGCATTTATTGCTTGACTGATGTTTCACCTCCTTTTCTTAATTGAAATTTTGATTCCTTGTTTTCATAACAGTCTCTGGGTATCCTAGAGCTGGAACGAACATAAAGATGACTGGTCTAATCCCATAATTTTTCAAATGAGGTCCAGATAGGAAAAGCAACTTGCCAAAGGTGATACATCTAGTTAGTGGCAAAACATGAACCCAATTCTTTTTCCTGGTTCAACTCTCTTACCTACACATCATCTCATGACTATTTTATTTACTAGGCAGTATAATCACATTTCTTGAGCCTCCCTAGTTTTCCAAGGACATGTAAGAATGTTTGAGACTGAAGTCGGGGATATTTATTGACTTAAAAATATTTAAGAGAAGGATAAAACCGAAATCCATAAATATATCACAAGGTAACTATACAACATTAATTGATGTCAACTACCAGTTATAGCATGACTTTTACAGTTTTATGTAGGTACATGTGAATTTTATTAAAAGAATTAACTTGTTTATTATTATATAGAGTCAGCTCTACAAAAAAAAAATGAAACAATCCTGATCCTGTTGTATAAGTAGATTAAAAAAGTTTTCAAAATAGGTACCATCAAAAATATTTATGGGTAAACACACACACACACACATACACACACCGCATATAATTTTTCCGGGTTGTAAGGATAGTGGTTTAATAAAACAATAATATAATTCAAGTTTTAAACTGTATCTATATAATAAATCCAGGTAATTAAAAGTCATCAAGCTTGGGGATTTTTGTTCTTGTTAGCTGGGTCCTCACCTCTAAACTGGGGTATTGGTCATATTAGTCATTTGATCTCTAAGGTCCCGATGGCGCTAAACCCCTGTACTTCTGTTATGATCCTTCTCTCATGAAGAGTAATCTTTAAGAAAAGGAAAATCTTCCCTCAATGCCTGTAGGGGACACAGGGTGGGTCGGGTGTATTGTTTTTGATGTCCTAAGTTCCTTCCTCTTCATTGCCTCATGCCTTTGCTGATGTCAGGGCTTTGTGGACCACAAGCTGCAACTGCCACAGATTTTCCAGATGTTGACATATTAGGCAAATACATTCTTTATGGGAGCAGCGACGGCTGTGGGGAGAGAAATCTTGGGAGCACATTCCAGTTGCAGCCTGATTTCATTGAGGTGGTAAACATCACGGGAACAAGGGTTGACACTGGCCAGGCTCCACCATAAGGCAGTGCACGGAGTCACAGGAGAACCCAAGGGGAAGTGCAGAAAATAAGGCAAAACATATGAAGCAGTGAGAGGAGGAGGGAGGGAGAAAGCCAAGAAATCCAGACGCATAAACAAATGAGTAATGTTTTCATTGGTTGTTCAAATGTGTGTGTGTGTGTGTGTGTGTGTGTGTGTGTGTGTGTGTGTGTGTGTGTGTGTGTGTGTGTGTGTCTTGCATGTGTTAGAAGTTCAGAGAGCCATTTATGGAACAAAATATTCTACAAGTTATTCACTTTGAGAAAAGATATTTTCACATTATTTTAAGATGCTTGTTTTCAACCCTCTTTTCAAAAGAATTAATGTACATGATTTACAAATTACAAAAGCATTTCCACAATTAAATCACAACATTTTCACCAAGTTAACCTTATTCGCCTTTCCTTAGCATATGTGAGTTTTTGTACATCATTAAAGAGCTTCCTTTGATCTCAAGGCAGCAATAAATTGATCAAGATGCTACAAAAGATTACAATTTTTTTTCCATTTGAGTTTAACGTCTACATTTTCCCTCGGCCAATAATAACATCTTTGACAAGTTACAAGTTTTGAAGATTATGAGTAAAGTTGTGTTTTCTAATTCTCTACTTTCAAAAATTCCAGTGTGTATTAACATTCTTTATACATTCTTGTAATCAATGTTATCAAAACCCTATTTTGTCCTTTGCTTCAGTGCTTTTATACCAAGAAATTCAATAATCTTGAAATCTCATATTTTATTGCCACTCTTCACATATTATGAATCAGTAATGGTTCAGACAAAAGTTTGATAGTTGCTCTGTCTTATCTCTTCAAACTTCCTCAATTTCTCATGTTCCATCTTTCCTGTGTTTCTAAATATACAAATACTTCAACTAACAGATGGCAAATGGAAGCACCAATGGACACAGAAATCAATCCAAGGCTTTTAAGCATGAAATGTCCCTGAGGCAAGCAGCAGAAGGAAAAAGAAAGGCAAGCTTGGATATTTTCAAAGGGAAAAAAAGGACTGATTGTCCTTTTTTGTAGTTTGCAGACCCATTCAATAAATCGGACAAATAAAACTGACCAACTGAGAATGAATTCATTTTATAGTTTGAATCATGTTAATAAATCATATTGAAAGTGGAACTGGGCTTTTACGTACCCAATATGGTAAAAACTAACAGACTTTCCCATCTTGAATGCCGTGAAATAGTTTCATTGAAATGAGGACCATTGCATGGAACTATCTTTGAGGATTTCTTTGAGTGCCTATATTAAATCCTTCTAGACTCAGTGTCTAATGTTTTGGGGATGACATTTACTCAGTCTGTGGAGACTTTGCAGCTATTACAGAAAAGGTAGTAAGATACTCCTAAAATATGACCCCTCTCTGATCTTTTTTTCTCAATAGCCATTCATCCCAGATGATTCTCATTCTAATATGTAACTATGAATACATTGAAATAAAATAGCTCATACCAATATATTTTAAATAATTTCAAGTGTCCTTCAGGTTGGACACAATGGCTGCTGAAGGAGAAAAATATGCTGTGTTCCTTTATCAGCCAAGAATCCAATTTGATCTTCTGAAGAATATTTAAATTTTCATTGTAATATACATTCCATATTAAAAAATAATAATTCCTAAATTGTTTTCTCACAGTGTAAAATTGAAGGAAAAAATAAAACTATACCTAGAATAGCATATGGGCAGAACTAAGGTTCGATGATGAGAATTAAAGGGCTAGCAGCCAACATTGATTTTGACTTGGTCTTTGTTGTAACTCCTTAATTCTCTTTACTCTAAATAAAAATTGAACTTTTTAAAAATTCAGATTGAATCTTCTAAAATTACAAGGAAATTTTGATAACAAAGCATTAACTTATAGAATGTTACAAACCAGGACAGTTCAATGTGGTTGGCAGAGGGGTAGAGTGGGGATCCCTGGGTTCCAAGTCAGAATCCTGGCATAACCAGGCCAGTAGGAGAGACAGAGTTTTCAAAAAGTAACAGCCCAATAACTGAAATTACATGAATTTAGACAAGTGCTCTGAATATAACCGAGGGCTAAGATATCTAATAAGGGGTTAGGGGAGAGCTTTATTAGATAGAGGTTCAAGGAAGTTAAAAGGATGACCAGAGGCCAGCCATGAGAAGAGCAGACATGAGAGCATGCCAGCTGAGAGATCAGCATGAACAAAAACCTCCAGTAGACAAGAGCTTCACTTGCTCCAAAAGCTAAAACTCAGTCTGTCTGGAGTTCCATCAACAGCAGAGAAGCCCAAAGGGAGAACAGAGAAGTAGGCAGTGAGCTGTCCATTGCTTTGTTAGCCATAGGGGTTTTTGTATTGAAAATGACTGATGTGTTTTAGGCAAAGAAGTACACAGTAGTTATCTGTTTCTATCTAACAAATATCCCAAAATTGAAGAGTTCAAACAACAATGTTGATCATCACACAATTTCTATCGCTCAGGAGTCCAGGCATAGTTTACCTGGAATCTCTGGCTCAGGGTCTCTCATGAGGCTGCAATCAAAGTGTTGGCTGGGAATACAAGCATCTCAAGGCTTGATGGCGAAGGATCCATTTCCAAGCTCACTTCTGTGATTGTTGGCAGGATTCGGTTTCATGTAGGCTATTGAACTCAGGACCTCAGTTCCTTACTGGCTGTTGGCTGGAGGCCACCCTTGCTTTTTTTTCCCCATGGGCCTCTCCATAAGGCAATCACAGCATGGCAGCTTGCTTTATTAGAAGGTGTAATTGAGAAGAGCCAGAGAGAGGGAGTAAACAAGATAGAAGTCGCAGTCTTTTGTAACCTAAGCTCAGAAGTGACATCTTGTTACTTTGGCCATATTCTATTCACTAGGTGCCAATATGTCCATCCAGCTTTCCATTGCACAATGGAAATTGCACAATGGTATGACTGTCAGGAGATGGAGATCATTGTGAGCTATCTTAGCAGGCTGCCTACTACAAAATATCATGATTTTATAATTTAGAATGATGACTGGCTCCGTGTGAAGAACAGTCTATAGGGATCAAAAGTGGAGTCAGGCCGACCATTTAAGTGCAGTCTATGGTATTTACTGATGGCCCAGATGTAGAGAAAGAGGATTCAGGAATTTCTGGCTTAGTAACCAACTTGATAGTGATGTCATATTTCTGGGTGGAGAAGACAAGCTTAAAGAAGGTCTAAAGTAGAAATCAATTAGCAATTTTTTTTTATTGAAATATAGTCAGTTTACAGTATTGTATCAATCTCTGGTGTACACATAATGTTTCAGTCATACATATACATATATATATTCCTTTTCATGTTTTCATTATAGTTTACAAGATATTGAATATAGTTCCCTGTGCTATACAGTATAAACTTGTTGTTTATCTATTTTATATATAGTAGTTAGTATCTGCAAATATCAAACTCCAATTTATCCCTTCCCACCCCCTTTCCCCTTTAATAACCAGAAGTTTGTTTTCTATGTCTGTGAGTCTGTTTCTGTTCCATAAATAAGTTCATTTGTTTCATTTTTTAAGATTTCACATATAAGTAATATCATATGGCATTTTTCTTTCTATTTCTGGCTTACTTCATTTAGAATGATGCTCTTCAGGTCCATCCATGTTGCTGTAAATGGCATTATTTTATTCTTTTTTATAGCTGAGTAGTATTCTATTGTGTATATATACCAAAACTTCTTTATCCAGTCATCTGTTGATGGAAATTCAGGTTGTTTCTATGTCTTGGCTATTGTAAATAGTGCTGCTCTGAACACTGAAGTACATGTATCTTTTCAAATTAGAGTCCCCTCTGAATATTTGCCCAGGAGTAGGATTGTTGGATCATATGGTAAGTCTATTTTCAGTTTTTAAGGCATCTCCATGCTGGTTTTCCATAATGGCTGCACTAAACTTCATTCCCACCAACAGTGTAGGAGGGTTCCTTTTTCTCCACACCCTCTCCAGCATTCATCATTTGTGGACTTTTTAATGATGTCCATTCTGACTGATATGAAGTGATACCTCATTGTAGTTTTGATTAATTAACAATTTGTGTATGAAAAATCAAAATACATGTTTCAGAAATATTTATTGAACACAATATATTGCCTAGTTCATAATATACTCAATTATTTTCCAATCTAATTTTATCTAGGAGAACAAAAAAACATTATAAACAATCCAGAAATATATGTGACTTTGCCTGAAGTTAAACTTTTATTCCCTGTGGCACCCCAGGGAACAAATGAAAATGATAAATATAAATTACAGAAAAACAGATTTTAGATTAGCATGATAGAAGTCTATAAAAATTTAATAAAATGCCCTATAAAATAACAAATGTCACATCCCTAGAGGTGTTAAAAGAGCACTTAGAAAACCATAGTTCAAAGCAATTCTGTGTCAGATAGAAGCTAAATTAATTTATTTTTAAAGATTCACAAATCTTCTTTTCAATAATTCCAGAAAATACTGTGCAGGATACTATTAAATTATTAAATTATTATATAAATAGAATGTCTTTTATTTTGTTTAAATAATTTCATATTCATGAATTCTTTACACATGGACCTGCTGTATGCTACTGCTCTGTCACAGATTAATTCAACTTTCTTTTATGCTGCATCTCATGAGATAGAGAAGTGCATTGTAATGAGCCTCAGAAAATTTATACACACATGTGTCACCGAGAAGCCTGCCAAAGGTTCTACCGTTGAACAACTGTATTTCAGACCAGTGATCCTTTCCACATCAAGTTCACTTGTAAAATATTACTGAGGAATGGTAAGGCCATTTCCCAGAATGTCACAGGTATAAAGGTCCAAAATGTCTGCACTTATGCAATTTGAGAAGGTGAGAAGTTTGACACAGGGAATGGAATGTATTAGCACCATATCTAGACAGTCATACATCCTCATCTCCTAAATGTGAAAAAACAAGAACACACTGCAGCTACAACATACTTCCTTTTCTTTCTTTTTTTTCCATTTTTTAGGTAATTATGATTCATTTTGTATTTCCTTTTTTTGTGCTAACATTTTTATTGAAGCATGACATATATAAGTTGATATAGAAATATAACAAAACATTCCTTCATTGTGGTTGTTTAGCATTTATTATTTTGAGAATATAGTGGACTTATTTACTATAATGAGTCTTTTAGCTCAAGAAAATATCATGTCATCCATTTATTCATTGTTTTCATTTCTCTCAATAATTTTTCTATTATCTCTGAATAGAAGTTTTTCACATCTTTTCTTTGATTTATTCATAGGTATCTGATCCAGTTTGATACTATTATAAATGGTATTATAAACATAATCAGCAGTCCAGAAGGCCCCTGGTACAAGTTCACAGTAATTAGACCACCAGGGTAACCACAATTGTGACTTTTAGCATCATTGGTTGGTTTTATTTTTATTTTTTTGGAAC
Source organism: Camelus dromedarius (assembly GCF_036321535.1). Classification (NCBI taxonomy): domain Eukaryota; kingdom Metazoa; phylum Chordata; class Mammalia; order Artiodactyla; family Camelidae; genus Camelus; species Camelus dromedarius. The sequence continues at coordinate 107,301,829 of NC_087437.1, read as the reverse complement.
TCTGTATAAATGGGACCATAAAGTGTCATATATACACTGACTTCTCATAGTCAAATTTATGAAGCAACTCATCCATGTTGAAGCCATGAAAATAGTCTCCAATTTTGGAGAGAAGCTTCATTAATTTGCCTTCCACATTTAGATTTTCAATGTATTTGGTATCTTCAATCTACCTGGAATTAATTTTTAAATCTGGTGTAAGATGTGAGAAAAAGTTTAATTCAATTTTTCTTCCACTTGAATATCCAACTGAGCCAACATCATCTACCAAAAATGTAAAGGCTTACTTTTTTTTTTCCCATGGAGATATCCAATTTATGCAGCATCATATTCTGAAACTATGAACCTTTCTTCCCTACATCTCAATGACACTTTTGTCATAAATGGTGTGAATTTTTTTTACATGCAAGTATCATTCCAGATTCTTTCTGGAGTCTTTCTGGACTATTTATCTGGTTGTGTCAATGTCACACAATTTTACTGTAACTTTATAATAAAGCATTAATATCTGGTAGTTTAAATCCTCGTGTTCATTCTCCTTTAGGATTGATTTTGCTACTCTTTACTCTTTGAATTTCCACAATCATTTTTAACCGACACACACACATACATACACAGCTGCAGAGATTTTGATTGGTATTGTACTATATATAGGTACCATTTGGGGAGGATATAGCTAATATCTTTAAACAATGAGTCTTCCAATCCATAACCATAGTACATGATTGCCTTTATTTGTTCTTTTTCCTTTCCTTTAGTAATGTTTGTTTTGGAATTCTCAGTGTAGAGGTTTTCCATATCCTTCATATGATTTATTCCCAGGTATTTATTTGCCACATTTGATGCTATTATAGAGGATATTATTTAACTATTTCATTTTCTATTCATTAACTTGTAAACCACCCTAAATCAGCCAACCAACAGAATCAAGCAGTATATATATAATAATATATATATATGTATTGGTCATGGAGTTTTAAGATGACTTTTAGTCTGCAATAACCAACTGATACAGTGCCCCTGATCAGTTTAATGAAATTCCTTCTAATAACAGTTTGCCAATAGATTTTTTAAAAGAAGTATATGTCAACTTTATCAATGTTTTTCTACATCTAATCAGATGATCCTACGTTTTTCTCCTTTATTTTATTAATGCAGTAAGTAATAATGATTAATTTACAAATGTTATGTCACTCTTACATTACTGCAACAAATATTACTTTATGCATTACTGGACTAATTTTGCTGGTATTTCATTTCAGATTTTTTGTCTATGTTCTTTAAAGATATTTGCCTACAAATTTCCTGTCATAAAACGTTCATGCCTTGTTTTGGCACCAACTTATACTTGCTATTAAAAAGTCTGAGGAAATATTGGAACATTTCTAGTCCCAAAAGTTTTTGTAGTGATGATGATTTTGCTTCCCTAAATTTTGGGAAGAATTCAGCATTATTTGGACTTTGAGTTTTCTTAATGGAAAGTTCCAATTGTGAATTCAATGTAGTAAAATATATATATTTTAATATAACATAGAACAATTTGCATTTAATTTTCCTTCTTGGAAATGAAAGTGTCAGTTTCACTAAGTTGTAGTTTTCGAGATAGTGGCTCTTTTAATATAATTATAAGCTTAATAAATTTTCCATATCTATCAGTTATAGATATAGGCTTTTTATTTATTTAATAAGCTGCACCATCTCTCTTACTTTTAAATTAAGAATAGGGTTGTTAGATTATCAATTTTTTAATCAATATTTCTTTTTTTTAAATTTTTATTTATTTATTTATTTTTGGTGGGGGGAGGTAATTAAGTTTACTTATTTATTTTTAGAAGAGTTGCTGGGGGTTGAACCCAGGACCTTGTGCATGCTAAGCATATGCTCTATCGCTTGAGCTACACCGTCCCCCCTAATTTTATTTCAAACAATCAAATTTTTATCTTGTTTATTTTCCCTAACATGTGTTTGTTTTCCAGTGTATTGATTTCTGCTTTGACTTTTCATTATTTCCTTGATTCTATTTTATTTAGCTCTTTTTTCAGCTTCTTCACATGGAAGTGTAAGTGTTAATTTTTCAAATTTTTTTTTCTTATGATTGTATAACTACTAATTTATCTTCTAAGCACAGCTGTAGCAACATACTAAAGATTTTTATGTAATGTTATTATAGCTTAGTTCAAAATATTTTCCGATTTCTATGTGGTTCTTCTTTGGCACATGGGTGGTTGACAAACTCATTGCTTAATCTTCAAAGTTTGAGGATTTTACTAGTTATCTTTCTATTTTTGTTGCTATTTGTTTTTTATTTCCAGCTTAACTGAATTTCTGTTAGAACATACTGTTTATGATTTCAGTTTCAAATTTTTTGAAATTTGTTAGGACTTGCCTTATGGTCCAGCATGTGGTGACCTATTTTGGTAAACATTCCATTTATGCTTGAAAACATTGCATTTTGCAGTTTCCTGAGTACAATGGTTGTGTGTGTAGTTTGTGTATGTGTGTGTGTGTGTGTGCTCATGTAGAGAGAGAATTACATATATCACATATTATGGACATATATAACATCAAGTTGTTTAATGTTTATGTAGTTAAAATTTTAATACCAATACTGAATATCTGTCTGCTTCATTAATCACTGAATGAGGTGTATCTAAATATCAAACTGTGTGAATCAGTCTTCCTTTCCTTTTTTAACGGTTTTGAGAATATAGAATTAGTAGTATACAATTTAGGCTTTGTCTATTTTTTTGTTCAACCTCTCTTTTAATAATAATCTCCTGAAGTATTTGATTATTACAGTTTTACAGCTTTATGTTGGTTACTATTTAGACTAATCATCTTTTCCTCCCTTTTTCTTTCACCTGTTCTATGTCCCTATATAAAAGATCTTACATAAGCAGTATTGCTGGAGGAGGTAATTAAGGGGTCATGACTGCTGGTTGATCTGCGAGCTGGACCCGGGCAATCAGAGGCTCCTCCTCTTCTCCCTGGTCCTTTGAATGTACATTCTGCCCACAGTTCCCACACCAGGAATGTTCCAAGGATGTAGCCTTGAGAGAGCAAGGTGTTATTGAGAACATCTGGACTGTGTACACTACTGAACCCAGTCAAGACCTTATGTATTTTTTTTTTTTATATTCTGGTGGGTAGGTACAGCAATCTACTCATCTTGTGGCCACCCAGAACAAGCTTCATACAGTTCCCTTGTTTATTAAAACTTCCACCTACCAGTCTGGAGAGGACTGCCTCTTTCTTCAGTTTCTCCTTGTCTCCACGTTTGGGGACAAGTTTCACCCAGCAGCTCCCAAGGTTGCAAACCAACAAATGTATAGTCATTTTCATTTTTTATCCAATCTTTGTAATAAATATTGTCTATCAAATTTAGATATGTCTCTACCAGCTTACTATTTGGTTTTTAATTTTGACCATCAGTTCATTGTTTCTTCTTTTTCTTATTTCTTGCCCTTTCTGGATAAAGTATTTTTTATTTTTCCACTGCTCATTCTCTATTAGCTCATTAGTAATGCATTCTATTATTCTTTTTTGTTGTTAAAGTTCTTTTCTTATTGTGATAAAATATATATAACATAAAATTTACCATTTTTAAGCATGCAGTTCAGTGACATTAATTACATTCACAGTGTTGTACAATCATTACAACCATTCATTTCCAGAACATTCTTTATCTTCCCAAACTGAAACTCCATACTCATTACACAATAATTCCTCATTCCTCACTCCACCCAGCTCCTGACAACCACCATTCAACTTTTTGTCTCTATGTATCTGGCTACTCTATACAAGCAGAACTATATAGTATTTGACCTTGGGTGACCGGATTATCTTAGTATAACATCATCAAGGTCCATCCATGTTATAACACATGTGAGAATTCCCTTCCTTTTTAAGGCTGAATAATATTCCATTGTGTGTATATATCCCATTTTATCCATTCGTCCATCAATAGACACAAGTTACATCCACCTTTTGACTACTGTGAATAATGCCATTATGAACATGAGTGTACAAATATCTGTAAGTCTCTGCTTTCAATTATTTTCAGTATATATTCCAGAAATGGAATTTCAGGATTACACAACGTTTTTATATTATGTTTAATATTTTGAGGAACTGCCATACCATTTTTCACAGCATCTGCAACAGTTTACATTCCTACCAGCAATATACAAGATTCTAGTTTCTCCACATTCTCTTCAACACTTGTTATTTCTGCTTTTTTGATATAGCCATTCTAATGGGTGTGAAGTGGTATATAATTGTGGTTTTGATTTACATTTCCACAATAATTAGTGATGTTTAGCATCTCTTTATGCTCTTACTGGTTATTTGTATGTCTTCTTTGGAGAAATGCCCACTCACGCACTTTGCCCATTTTTAAATTGGGTTGTCTTTTTTTATTATTGAATTATGTTATTATTCTTTTCATTGCTATTTAAAAGTTATAATATACATCCTTGTCTTATTATATTCCACATTAAATTCATACTTTACCACTTTCTAGTCAATGTAATGATCTTATGGCATTTACCTTCCTAAACTTTTATACTATTTTATTATGATTTTTAATTCTGCATTTGTGTAGTTTAAAAAAATATACAAATATTGTCATTATAAATTTATTGTTACATTAATCATTCAGTTTTAATTTAGATCTACCCACCTATTTATCATTTCTCATGCTCCTCATTTCTGACTGATTTACTGTGCTTCCATCTGGGATAATTTTAGTTCTGCCTAAAAATTCCATGTAGTATTTTCTTAGTGTAAGCATAGAGCTGAAAAATGGTCACTGTTCATATGAAAATGTCTTTAGTCTGAGCTGTGTAGAAAACCAGAGATAGGAGATTTATGTGTGTGAATATATATATATATATATATACACACACACACACACACACACATACACATATATGTATGTGTATATATGTATATATGTATATATACATTTTATTGGATATATATCTATCTATCTAAAGAAATTTACTATAAAAAATTGGCTTACATGACTATGGAGGCTGAGAAGTCCAAGATCTACACTCAGCAAGCTGGAGACCCAGGAGAGTCAACAGTATAGTTCTATTTCAAGTCTGAAGCCCTGAGAACCAGAAGAGTCAATGCTGTATGTCCTAGTCTGAATTCATTCCAAAGGCAGAAGAAGACCAATATCTCAGCTCAAATACAGTCAGTCAAAGAAAAAGAATTACTTCTTACTCAGCATTTTCTTCTAACCAGGACTTCGACAGATAAACATCCTCATAGAAATACCCAGAAATAATGTTTAATAAAGTATCTGGGCACCCATGACCCAATCAAATTGATACATAAAGTTAATCATCACAACAAGGGTTTTTTTTTTTCTTTTAACTTTTCAAAACTTTTTTTTTTAAAAAATTAAGGCAGAATTACCAAGGTTTAGTTTATTTGAGAGGGACTAGATCTGAAAAGCACAACCCTTTCATATTTGTTTGCTCTGTCTTGTTTTGTTTGTTTTTATCTCCTCTGGTGTAAAGTTGTTTGTTCATTTGTTCGTTTCATCTGCCTAGAATGTGATGAGCACACTGATCGATGACTCATGGTGAAAGGAGAGCAAAGTGTCAGTTTTGCTTCCACGCTGTGTTTATAAGACTACGTCTGGAGCAGGGTGAGGGCTGCTGATTGACCCACAGTAGAGAAGAATCTTTGACTATGACATTAACAACACTCTAGTTTATTAGTTGAAAGGTCACGGAACATGTAGATTAAACATTACATTGATTGCTACCGTTTCCATTTTGCTATCAAGTCTGCAAGTCACTTCAGGGAAGTATTTGGGTTTCTCTGCAAAATGAACTCTAAAGACCTGTTTTCAAAGACCTAATTAATCAAAATATTTACCCAAATATCCAAAAAAAAATTTAAAAAAGACTATAGTAATAGTGCATCTTACTAAGATTATCTTGCCTTAGTAAGAGAGTTAAAGAAATTAAGTGAATTTAATTTAAATTAGGTAAAATACTTAAATAAATTATGTTTTATAAATTAACTGTTTTGAAATTTAAAATATTATATATTTTATTAAAAATTTATTATGAAATTATTATTACATAGTTTTCAATATATTTTATAATACTGTAAAATTACAAATTTTATTCTAAAATTATTTTTATATATTCTATATAGTTAACTTTAGAATATTATTCTTCTGTTGAAATTAAGGAAATATCTACACTTAATAATGAGGGTTCTTTATCTAATGGAAAAATGTATTTCTCAAGGTTGTTTTTTAAAACTATATGTAAAAGGATGAAATGTTCCATGATGAAATCACAACAAAATTTGCACATTAGAAATGACAGCTCCTATGCAAAACATTTCTTCAAGAATTTCAGATGTTCTACTGAAATGCCTTGCATTTCTGTAAAGTAGATATTTCTGGTATAACATAACATTACCTCAAAAAATTCCATAAGCTGTCCCTTCCCACATCTGCTAGCAAAGTTTTTGTTAAACATGGTTCATGAAATGTGGCTAAGAGAGCTCCAAATCTTTCCATCAAAACTGATGATGTAAAATTGTCATATAATATAACAATTGTGTCCCCACGAGGAACCAGGAGAGTATTATTTCAATCCTTTCAAAATTCCAGGTGTAAAAATAGATTTAGAGTAATGAAGAAATGTGTTAGGCTCATACAAATAGTCAGGGGCATAGCTAATCCTAAAACAATGCTACTCATTAATTTTAAAATCTTTCCCACAGACACACATTTAAAACAGAAGAAACTGAATTTTGGATCAAGATGGCAGAGTAGGAGGATGTGGAACTCACCTCCCCCCGTAAACACATAAAAAAATATATCCACACGTGGGACAATTCTCACTGAAAACTAGCAGAAAGACTCCTATACAACCAAGGCCACAAGAAAGATCCATACGGAATTGTGTGCGGAGGGAATAGAAATGATCACGTCGGGATCTGTGTGCCTGGGAGGGGACTCACGGGAAAGGGGAGAATACACCAGTGGAGATCTGCCCAGGGAAGTAAGCAGTTGGAGCTACATATTGGGCACCCCAGGGAAAACAAGCCTGCTTGGCTGGCTAGACGGCCACGAGAACTAACAGGAGGGGTATGGGAAGCCTAGAGTCCGCTAGTGAGGAGCATGCAAGTGCTGACTTGCTCCCAAGGCAGGGCAGATATGATGGACTGAGGACTTCTCCACTGGCTCCCTTGTTTCTCCCAACTGCCCTGCACATGCCCCAGACTGAGTCAAGCAAACACTCCAGTCTTGCTTCCCTCCGCACACAACTCAGCACCAGATCAAGGGCTACTATGAACAGGGAAAGAGCCTGGACATGGGATGCAGAGACAACTTGACCCAGGGCAGCATCTGATGCAGCGGGGCAGTCATTTTGGTGCTTTCTCATGTAGCTCATCAGAAGCAGCCCTGACCTCTGACAGCAGCCAGACCACAGAGCCCATGCTTCAATAAATGCCGAGAGCCAAGCAGGCCTCACCTGTGGTTCTGCCAAAGGGCAGGGGTCGAGGAGGCTGGAGGGATTTATTGGCTGTGAGGGACAAAGGAAACTCAGAGGTAGCAGGGGCTTTCATTGCTGGCACAGGCAGTGCATCAGAGGCAGCCTTGACCACTGTCTGTGCTCAACCCACCATAGCCAATGCCTCATCATGAGCTGAGAGCCCACGTGGGCCCCTCTTGCTCCAGCACTGCTTCCTTCTGGGCAAGGGTACTGATGGGAAGCCTAGAGTCCACTAGGGAATAGTACACACTTGAAGGGAACAGAATCCGCTCAGACCTGACACTTAGGGCTTCTGCTCCAACAACTTGGGATCTGACCCCACATTCAATAGGATGGTGACAGCCACTGAGAAGAGAGGGAGCCCTACATCATACCTGGTTCTGACTCTAGCCTTTCTTTCTCCAGCCCCACCTCCTACCAAGGTGATAGCTGGCAGAACACACTGAAAAAAGATGCCTTTTTTTTCTCTACCACCAAATGCACTGGGCACACACAGACGACAGGAATGCTCTGATGTAAGGACTGCAGTAGATAAATGTTTCACCTAAATTCATAGAGACAGAGGAAGGCAAAATGAAAAGACAGATGAACTGGTCTCAACTGAAAGAGCAAGAGAAACCCTTCTGAAAAAAACAATAACAAAACAGAAATAAGCAATTTACCAGATAAAGAATTCAAAACATTGGTAATAAGAATGCTAACTGAATTAGGGGAAAGAATAAACACAGTGAGAGTTTTAATAAGGAACTAGAAAACGCAAAAGAACCCGTCAAAACTGAAAAATACAACTGAAATGAAAAACACACTAGGAGGAATGAACAGCAGACTGAGTGATACAGAAGAACACATAAGTAATCTGCAAGATAGAATAATGGAAATCACCCCATCAAAACTGCAAAATAAAAACAAAAATTTTTAAAGGAGAGTTTAAGAGATCTCTGGGATAACATCAAGCATACCAACATTAACATTATAGGGGTCCCAGAAGGAGAAAAGAGAGATAAGGGAATCAAAAAAAGTATTGGATGAAATTATGGCTGAAAACTTCCCAGACCTGAAGAAAGAAACATATCCAGGTATAGAAAGCATAGAGGGTCTCAAATAAGATGAACCCAAACAGACCCGCACCAAGACATGTCATAATTAAAACATCAGAAGTTACAGATAAGGAGAGATTTTTAAAGGTAGAAAGAGAATAACAAAGAGTCATATACAAGGGAACCCCCATAAGGCTATCAGCTGATTTTTTCTTCAGAAACTTCGCAGGCTAGAAGGGAGTGGCATGATATATTCAAAATGCTAAAAGGGAAAAACCTGAAACCTAGGATACTCTACCCAACAAAGTTATCATTTAGAATTGAAAGAGAGATAAAGAACTTCTCAGATAAGCAAAAACTGAGAGTTCAGCAATACTAAACCAACCTTAAAATAAACAGTAAAAGGATAAACATGAAGATGTAAAATGTGACATCAAAAACACAAAAATAGGGGAGGGGAGTAAAAAAATAAACAAATGGGACCTAATTAAACTTAAAGTTTTGCATAGCAAAGGAAACCATCAACAAAATAAAAAGATAATCTACTGAATGGGAGAAAATATTCACAAATGACATAATCAATAAGGGGATATTATCCAAGATATATAAACAGCTCATAACTCAGAATCAAAAATTAAGCAATTCAATTAAAAAATGGGTAGATGACTGGAATAAACATTTTTCCAAAGAAGACAAGCAGATGGTCAATAGACACATAAAAAGATGCTCAACATCACTAATAATTAGAGAAATGCAAATTAAAACCTCAATGAGATATCACCTAACACCTGTCAGAATGGCTGTCATCAAAAAGACCACAGATAACAAATGTTGGTGAAGACTGGGAGTAAAGGGAATCCTTGTACACTGTTAGTGGGAATGTAAATTGGTGCAGTCACTATGGAAATCAGTATGGAGGTCCCTCAAAAAACTAGAAATAGAGCTACCGTACAATCCAGCAACTCCACTCCTGGCAAAAAAAAATGAACTCATTAACTTGAAAAGATACATGCACTCCAGTGTTCACAGTAGCATTATTTACAAAAGACAAGATATGGAAGCAATCCAAGTGTCCATCAACAGATGAATGGATTAAAAGGTGATACACACACACACACACACACACACATACAATGGTATACACACACACAATGGAATATTACTCAACTATAAAAAATGAAATCCTGCCATTTGCAACAGTGTGGATGGATCTAGAGAGTATTGTAGCTTAGTGAAATAAGCCAGACAGAGAAAGACACTCTGTTATCACTTATATGTGGAATCTGAAAAATAACACAGATGCAGGTACATCACAAAACAGAAACAGACTCACAGATAGAGAACTAGTGGTTACCAGTGGGGAGCTGGAAGAGGGAAGGGACAAGATAGGGGTATGGGATTAATAGATACAAACTACTATGTATAAAACGAATAAGCTACAAGGGTATATTGTACTGCACAGGGAAATATAGCTATTATTTTGTAATAACTTTAAATGGAGTATAATCTATAAAAAATGTTGAATCACTATATTGTACACCTGAAAATAATATAATACTGTAAATAAACTATATTTCAATAAAAAATAAAACAGAAGAAATTTATACCCTGAAGGTCTAGATATGTAAGTGGTAGTGATTCACAAGAAGCAGAAAATTTCTTGGAGGTTTCTAGAGCTGTGTGAATCTTTCAGCCAACGTAACATATACCCACATCTTTTTTAATATAAAAATAATGTTTTGTATTATTTAGTAGTAAAAAAAAGAAAGAAAACTCAGGTAGAATTAAAGAGAGCAAATACAAAATGGTCAGCACAGAGTCCAGATTTTTTTTAATCCTTGGCAGACTAATGTACTCCCCAAAGCATACATGTATCTGGGTTTTAGAAGAATGACAATCTATTTCCTATATTATTAATTTGATCAAGCCAGAGTGTGTCTGTTGGGTAGGAGTAATTTTAAGGAGTCTGGGCAACAATAAATATGATGCCAGATTTCAAAATAGACATTGGTAAATCTAGACATAGCTAACATGCCATGAATTTTTATTACATTCTACTATTTCATTTATAAATGGAGTTACTTGGCACTTTTTTCTCATAATATAAGCGGTAAGATACAAGTTAGGAAAGAATAAAAGTGTCTAGCCCCAAGCAAAATCCTTAATGCCCATCTTTACCGCTCTGTACTTCTGTACCCAAACCTTCAGGGCCTAAACCTATCATTTTACTTTTTCTTTTCAGATTTACAAGGCCCATAGACTGCAAGGAGGCACCAAAGTTGTTCTTCTCCAAGTTTGCATGGTTAGAAACAACCTTTTCTCTCTCTTTCCTTCATTAAAACTTCCTATCTTATTTCTGTGCATTTCAAACAGATATTAAGAAAAGGAATCTGATCAAATAAATTCAAGGTATGTATAGCTAAATATACCATATACACATATATATATATATATACATATATATATAGCATATAAATATATATAGAGAGAGAGAGTCTGGTTAACTTTCTCAGGACTAGGTATAATTTGAAAGGAGGGCTAATCGCTAGCTTGAATGAATTTGTAATTAGCAGAGAACTTTAAATACAGTAGTAAAGGGAGAAGGCTGTGAATTATACTCGGTTGGCCTCTTGTGCTCACTGTTCAGCTCTTTCGAGTTGTCATCGCCTGTAGCTTTTGAGGTTGTCTCCCCTGACACTAGCTTTCACACCAGGGTAAGGGGAAAGCCAAATACAAGGACTACCTCCATTGCAGAATTTTTTCTTTCTAAGGGCTCCACGTTTCCCTGTGTGATTTGTGCCTGCACTTCTCCAATGCTTGTGAATCATGGTTACCTGCTTCATTACCCTGAAGACGTTTCTTATAAGATTATGTTTTCCAATTGTTCAAGCTGGTGCTGCTCATGGCCTCGGGGATGGAAAAGTCTGTGTCTTCTGAGGGAAGAGCATTCTGAGCAGGTTGTCTTTACGTAGTAGCCTGGCTTTGCCTCCATCTTGTCTGACAAGAGTTGTCATGGTATTGTGCGTGGTTTAACTATTGTAGTTTTTCAACGGCTTACAAGGAATGATAACAATTAATTCTGTTTGTAGATGGGGGCAGCTGGAAAGTTTCCCTTAATATGACGGAAATTTTCTCTAAAGAGAGGTTATTAGTGAAAATGGCTGATTTGAGTCTACATGGATTCCTTGAGGCGTTAAGTCATTTCACCTGCTAACTGGCCAATATAGATGTAAATAATTCAAAGCAGGCAGTTCACAAAATATCAATGGCCAGAAACTTGATGCCTACAAGAGGGTGTTGACCTATCTTCACAATGTTCCCACCCTTTGGGTTCCCTGGAGAAATTAAGAAGAATTATTGGCTAATACTGATCTGTGTTGTAAAGAGCAAGTTTTGTAGGTTATTCTGCCAAGAATCTGTTGTTTTAAGCAATTTGCAAAGAAGGCCAGATTGATATGCATTCTCCCTACTTAAGCATTTCTGGTTCAAATTATTCCTTGCAACAATAAGTTCTGGCAGAATGGTGCGTTTACACTATACTGGTATTTAGATGGTAAGAGCGGGAGGCTGCTCCCAGTTCCAAGCTATACTGAGGACTAATTGGGTGCAGTGGAATAGATCTTTTTGAAGATAAGGCCAATGACTTCCTCTTTAAAATTCTTTTCATCAGCAAGAATGTTTTCTTTTAAATATAATCCATCACTATTCTTTTGTGTGTGTGTGTGTGTGTTTCCATTTCTCAGAACCTTACAAAGGACATTTTGAAGGTTACATTTAAAATTGGCATTTTTTGCACAGCAAAGGAAACCATAAGTAAAACAAAATGACAACCTACGGAATGGGAGAAAATTTCTGCAAATGAAACCGGCAAAAGCTTGATCTCCAGAATATATAAGCAGCTCATATGACTTAATAAGAAAAACACAAAAACAACCCAAACCAAAAATGGGCAGAAGACCTAAATAAGCCATTCTCCAAGGCTGAAATACAAATGATTAATAGGCACATGAAAAAATGCTCAATATCACTAATTATCAGAGAAATGCAAACCAAAACTACAATGAGGTATAACCTCACACCAGTGAGAATGGCCATCATTCAAAAGTCCACAAATGACAAATGCTCGAGAGGCTGTGGAGAAAAGGGAACCCTCCTACACTGCTGGTGGGAATGCATTTTGGTACAGGCACTGTGGAAAACAGTATGGATATTCCTCAAAAGACTAGGAATAGACTTACCATATGACCCAGGAATCCTGCTCTTGGGCACACATCCAAAAGGAACCCTACTTCAAAATGACACCTGCACCCCAATGTTCATAGCAGCACTATTTAAAATAGCCAAAACATGGAAACAGTTTAAATGTCCATCAGCAGATGACTGGATAAAGAAAAGGTGGTATATTTATATAATGGAATACTATTCAGCCATAAAAACTGACAACATAATGCCATTTGTAGCAACATGGATGTTCCTGGAGAATGTCATTCAAAGTGAAGTAAGCCAGAAAGAGAAAGAAAAATACCATATGAGATCACTCATATGTGGAATCAAAAAACAAACAAACAAACAAACAAAACATAAATACAAAACAGAAATAGACTCATAGACATAGAATACAAACTTGTGATTGCCAAGGGGGCAGGGGGTGGGAAGGGATAGACTAGGATTTCAAAATGTAGAATAGATAAACAAGGATTATACTGTATAGCACAGGGAAATATATACGAGATCTTACGGTAGCTCACAAAGAAAACAATGTGACAATGAATTATATATATGTTCATGTATAACTGAAAAATTATGCTCTACACTGAAACTTGACACAACATTGTAAAAGATTATAAATCAATAAAAAATGTTAAAAAATAAAAAAATAAAATTGGCATTTTCTTACACACATAAAATTATATAGTTTTATTTGTAATTTTACATACCAATGTACAGAAAGATTTTACCCTACAACTTGGGGGAAAATCTTATTTCTGACTCTATAAAAGGGAGACCATTTTAAAACTCTTTTAAAATTTTTTGATTCATCTTTTTTTGGGGGGAGGTAATTAGGTTATTCATTTTTTTATTATTTAATTATTTTATTTTGGCCAGCGGGGAGGTAATTAGGTTTATTTAATTTTAGAGGAGGTACTGGGGATATGAACCCAGGACCTCATGCACCCTAAGCATGTGCTCTACCACTTGAGCTATACCCTCCCCTCATTCATTGTTTTTAATGGAGGTGCTGGGGATTGAACTCAGGACCTCAGGCATGCGAGGCATGTACTCTACCACTGAGCTATACCCCACCCCTTAAAACTCTTTTATTATTCATGTTTCTCTGTAAGAGAAGTTTAGTGACCTACTCACATTCTTGTACCATTGTAGGAATCCTATTTCAAAGAAGTTCAGATCTTACGCAATTTACAATTACTAGAAATAAAACAATTAGACTTTATTTTAAGGCTTGATGATGTGATAACATCATTTTCTGAGATTAAACCACTTATGCAGAACAACCAAAAAGAATCATGTTTTTTTAACCTTTCTTTTGGAAACTGAATTTACAAAAACCCTAAGATGGCCCAGTAACTACCCTCTCTGTGTAGAAGATTTAGTCTCTTTAATCTTGGCCTCCTCTTCACAGGGAATTCGGATAAAGTGAACTACAAGCAATACTGGAGCTCTGATCGGTCCATCTGAACTTCTTATTGTAGCTCATTTATTTATACTTGAAATAAAGGTGTTTGAATTAGTCATGTAAGGAATGTATTTTTTTCTTTTAGTGCTTTCTATGAAATCAACTTGACTGAAATTTTGCATTTCAACAGAGCCTATAGTAAAAGTAAAATTTTAAATTTGCTAATCTTTGATTTTCTACCAATTTTAGATTTATGCATTATAATCATAACCTAACGATGCCATAGAAGTGATGCAGGGATGTGATGAAGGTTGAAATATAGGCTGAATTTATCACCCATCTTACCAAAAGCCAAAATAATTTCAGTAATGATCATTAACAACTAATGAAAATATGTTTAGTATTAATCTAATTTCTATCAGGTTTTATGATCAATATTATATATACATTTGTATTTGCTCTCCAAATAATAAAGGAAAAATAAAGTGCAATGTTAGCTTTTTCTTATTTAGACTGATAAAGAAAGAGTATCAGAGAAGTCATAACAATTTTTCTAAGGTTTTAAAGTCAGTAAGTAGGAAAGGAGTATTCTGGCCATATTCTTTATCACCATAGTGTCAGATTTTATATTCATAAAAATAGTGTTCCTTATTCTCTCAATTAATAGAAAGTCATCAGTGAATTCCAGAAACAAAGAATATATATTACTCATCTAAATGTATATATATTTGTGTGTATATATATCAATAATATATTATTATACTGTTAATTTAATATATTAAATTAATTATGATTAATATATATTAATCATTAAAGTAAAAGAAGTGATTTTGAAAGGAGAGAGAGAACAGGTCCTAAGGAGAAAAACAAGGCAGGGAATTGGGTTAAGGAGAGTCCAGCTTGGAATGGGGACTTGTATTTTAAGAAGAGTGGACCAGAGCAGCCTCATAGAAAAGGTGTCCTTGTGAATAAAGTCTCATGGCACTGGGGGTAGAGGAAGAAGAGATCTGAGGGACAGGAACTTCCAATGCAAAATCCCTAAATGAGGAAGATCCCTGGAGCATTTGAGGAGCAGCAAGAAAGCCAATGTGGATGATGAGTAAGAAACAAGAACTGGAGAGTGGAAGACAAAATCAGAAAGGGAAGGAGGGGCAGGCATTTACTGATAAGCTTTTGTAAGTTATTATTCAATTCTTGGCTTTTATTTGGAATGAAATGGGAAGCCATTGGGAAGATTTGAAAAGTGGAATTATATGATGTAATTTATATCTTAACACATCACTTAACAGCTGTACTGCAAATAAGCTAGGAGATGCAGGTTGGAGCAAAATAGAGCAGTAATTCAGCTTAAAAAAAAGATACTGTCCAGTTGAGAAATGTCAATGTCTTAGATCAGGGTAGAAGCAGAGAAGACGGAAAGGTTGTTCTGAAGATGAGCTGATGCTACTTGTAAGCAGATGGTACCTGGGATGTGACAGAAAGGGTTCTGCAGGTGAGAAGGGATGGAGTCTAGTGCGCAGGTGGAGGGTTTGGAGCTAGATAGGTGCTCCCTTAGGGGTAAAAGTTTGTGGAAGTTCTCTTCTGATTGCTTCATTTCTCTAGGTGAACTAAAAGGTCACCAGCTCAGTGTGAAGGCGGGTTAAGAAGTTTTAGAAGTTTAAGGAGAGAGAAGACATGAGATTATCATCTGGGAGAGTGAAAGAGTAAATAAGCCAGGGGTCTATGGTGTGATAACTTGACAGAAATAAGGGGCGCTTTGAAATTAGGAATCATGAATTTCATATGAGACCAGACAACACAATTTTGTATTTGATTCCAGCCACACTGAGATGCAATTGCAGGTGTAAGGTATTTGGAGAGCTGAATTTAACCAGGGTTGGGATTTTGCCAAAGTACTGATTATGGGAAAGAGGGACAAGGCAGTTGAAAAGTACATGCAAAGTAATGTTTTAGTTGACTGTGGAATTTAGGCTGAGTAAGAAGGGAAGTGAGAACATTCAATAGAGTAACCATATAATTTATTGTCCAAACTGAAGCACTATTAATTATTACGCTGAGTTTAACAGGTCTAAACCAAAACTATTCTACACAAACCAGAGCACATTGTCACTCTAGCGTGAGGGGACATGGGACAAAGAAAAGGCTTGAAGAAGAAAAGGATGAAGGGCTTGTGAGTCTACTTAGGGTCAAAGGTTTGTTGGAGTCAGGGTACTGGAAGGAGGGTGCTAGAAAGGTAGGACGCGAGGGCCAAAAGGTCATACACTTAAAATTGATAGTATTGAAAGTTTGCCATTGCTGCTAACAATAAAATCATGACTATGTGAGTGGGTGGCCGAGGTAAGTGAAGGACAAGATAACTGGAAAGGAAGTCAGAAACAGAGAGGCTCATCTACACAGATGGTATTTACAAAAATTATGAGAGGAGTATTTTGGAGAGAGTGATAAATATACCTGGGGGCTAATATCTTCAGGGAATAGAGTGGTTTGTCCTGGGATCAGTAGATACGTGCCCAAGGAAGAGTAGATAGTGTTATAACTTGAAGATTTGAAATTTAAAGCTGGGGAATTTAGGGAGGAGAAAGTAAGAATTGTCTCAATGAAGCAAAAGAAGACAAGAGAACACCTACTTCATCTCTGGGCCTCTGATACCAAGTTTGTTGGAGCCGTACAGCTGGCACATGACACCACAAGAGGAGGAATTATGTAAAAGTTATGTAATTGGCAAGGAGCCAGGTTTCAGGGCAGGAAGATAAAGAAAACTTTCACAAGAAGGTTGAGGATATAAGACATTTGGCTGTGTCATCAAAACCATGGGAAGGATAAAAATAATGCTGAAGGGGAGAAACAGAAGTGGGCAGTGGGAGACGGGTCCAGCAGAGGAACAAAATAGTGGTGTGCACTCTCTAGGGAGATCAGAAACAGGAGGATGAGATGGCTGATGCCTCAGCGATAAAGGTCATGATGAAGCTGAGCCTTTTATTCCTAAAGCAGATAATTGTCAGTTCTTAACTGTTGAGTGGAGGGGGGCGTGTTTCAGGAAAACGAAGCACACTGATAGTGACTTGGGGATGGCACAGGGCAGTCCTCTTCAGAAGGCCTGAAGGCCCTCCGTTCTTACAAACATATGGCCCCAACACCACCCGAGTATGTGAACTGGTCTATGATTTCAAAAAGCCATTTCAACTTCGTGTACTTTTTTTTTTTTTTTTGCAATTTTGACCAATTAATATATTAGGCTCAAGTGTATTCATGTTAACAGACTGAGAAATGAAGTCCTTTCAGGTGACATTTTTATGTAAAATTCAATTTTATTCAACTTAAAGTTTAAAGCCAAATTTTTCTGCAAAAACACATCTCTGAATTTATAGTAGTGTCCCTTGGTAAAAATTACATAGAAAAACATTATACGTTGCCATATAGGTAGAAGCATATACTTTGCAGTAACAGTCTATTTTGTTTTATTTTGTATTGTATTTTAAGGAGCCTTTAAAGCCCTTATTTTTTTTTTTAATGTTAGAAAATAATGAGAAAGTTTTTACTTTGGCCAATAGTTACCTATTTAAATACTTTAGTAGAGGTAATACTATTGGAAAACATTTTAATTAATATATATGAATAATTATTAATTAGCATATACCACTGCATAATAAATTAAATTTCTTAATTAAAAACTCTACCAGCACTTAATAGCTTGTTACTTATTTTAGCATATTGAAAGCTATTTAGACTGAAACCCTAACTCAACAAGAACACAAATATTTGGATGACTAATAACAGCAAAGGAAAAATTCAGTTTGGGTACCTCTGGTTTTTTTTATTTAGACAAACAGAATGACAAAAATAAATGTCAGTCTGTGTAAATGTATGGTTACTAACTCATTTATAGTTACCCTTCAAAATAACTGATTTTTTATCTCTCAAGGGGGACAAAAAACAACACGTTCCAAGTTATATAACTCACAAAACAAAATAAAGTTCACATATTTCCATACAAGGAGAACAAATGAATCCATACACTTGGCTGGGCAGTGTCTTCTCTGGTCAACGGCTGACGCCAGTGATTCTCTGTTCCTATGGTTTTCCCTTTGATGTTGTTTACTCTTGGCCCTCCGTGTACCATGTTTTTTCTACCTTTACTGCTTTCATAGATCTTGCCAATAATTTAAGGATTGTTCTGCCAGCACGCAGTTACAAAATTAAGGTGGTAGTGTAATATCTGTCTCAATAAAAATGAATATGAATATAAATTGGTCACAAATAAAGGCATTCCTCCTGCACTGTGAAGTACAAACTACCTACCCTAACTAGGTAAGTGGAGGCTTATTCCAAAGTGTTCCTAAATGAGTATATGCTTTTTAAAGTATGTGTTTTATTACCCTTTGAAGAGTAGAAGGATCTTAGACACTGTCTTAGTAGGAATGCCAACAGGAATTGCTTGTGGCTAAGGCACTCCTTCCCACACAAGCCCCAAAGGGCAGCTGTCTTCATAACAGGTTAACACATCCCTAAAAATGTTACCTTTCCCTGAATGGCCAACATGAAGTTTAAAAAGAGTCAGAGTAGGATGTGGGAAGGCAACGGTATCCAAAAAAAAAAAAAAAAAAGTTCATGTAAACAGCTTCGACTCTCCACCTAATTTCAAATGCTAGGCTTTGTCTACTGCTTCTTTCCTAATCTTCAACAGAGAAAATAAAAACTGACCATCAGTGGAGTTCTTTCAGTAAGTTATTAAAAAACTCCCCTCCTCTAGTACTTCAGATTTGACAAGTGCATTATTGTTTTATGCATATTTTATAGATACAGCATCAAAGATCTATCTATTTCAGAGGAAGTAGATTTTGTTGTAGAAATTCATTATGGAAGCTATTTTAAAATGAGTTCACCCTTCATCCTTGGCTTGTGTGTTGGGAAGGTGTTTCTGCTGGACTAGATCTCCTGAGGGGTCCTCAGGAGTAAGCTCCCCATCCTATTTTAGGATTACCTCCCTGTAGAAACACATGAAGTTAAGAGAATACATAGTCCCAACAGTTGGCATGGTCATTATCTTTGAGGCAAGATTCAGCAGCTAAACCTTTCACTATTTTTTAAGGTTCTCAGACCTCTAGTCTTAAGTTAGGTGTGAATGTTCCTAAGTCTCCACTGAATTTACTAAGATTCTTAATTTAAAATTATTGAAGTGGGTAAGCCGCTGGTGAAACAAGTCTTGTTACCCATAACTTAATCATGTGAAACCTTTGAGTTAGGTTCTGGCAACTGGTACCTTTGAAATGGAAACTTCTCATGAACCCACCCAGGTTTCTTAGTTAGGTACACTATCCCTTCCATAATCTGCCCCTACAAACACATACACACACACACACACACACACACACTCTCTCTCTCTCTCTCTTTTTCTCTCAGTAAATGTTCCAGCCACAGCTTACATTTCTCTAATTGCATATGTCAAAAAAGAGTCTCTTTCATGAATTAGTTGAATCAGAGTATAAAGAGGAAATGTCTGAGCTGTTGACTTTGGCTCATGCATTTTTACCAGCCTTTAAAATTAAGGTCACTGTTACTGATTGTATTGGTCTGTGAGAGCTGCTGTAACAAGTACCACAAACTAGGTAGCTTAAACACCAGAAATGTATTGCCTCAGAGCTCCAGAGTCTAGATGCCCAAAATCAAGATGCCGGCAGGGTTGGTTCCTTCCAAAGCTGTGAGGAACAGTATATTCCATGACTCTGCCTTGGTTTCTGGTGGTTGGTCAGTGCATCTCTCATCTTCACATGGAGTGCTTCCTGTATGCTTGACCATGTTCAAACTTCCCCTTTCTGGAAGACCATCAGTCATACTGGATTAGGGATGCACCCTACTCCAATAAAACCTCATTTAAAATAATTACATCTGCATTAGTCCTATTTCTAAAAAAGCTGACATTCTGAAATACTGGGGTTAGGACTTCAGCATATAAATGTAGGGGGGACAAAATTCAATCCATAAAACTGAGCAATGTCTCCTTGGAGGTTAACAACTCCTTGATTCATTATTTGATAGTGTTTCTATTCCCTCAAATCCAAGTTTCTTCCTTCCTGTTATTTATCTTTTTGAATACATAGAGCTCCAATGCATTTTCATTTTCTTCTTGAAATCAGAACTGTCATTCATTTTTTTTATTCAATAAGCATTATTTTTTAAGCAAATATTATCTTCTAGGCACAAGGGACAAAATGTAAAATAAATACTAAAAGTCTCCAGCTCTGATGGACTTAAAGTCAAATTAGATGGAAATGGTCAAAAGAAAATAGAAAAGTTTATAATTATGAAATTTTAGATATTAAAGGAATTAAACTATGCTTCATCTAGGTACAGAACATTAGGAAGAAGCCAAAAACTTGTTTACTCTTTTTTTCATAAGTTTCCGAAACCCTAATTTTTATGTTTAATTATCAATTTAGGGGACAATCTGACATTCTAAAGAGATTAGTTCCTAGCAAGAGTAAACAGACTCCACTACACAAAATAGTATATTTTGAAGGCTCACCGAGCTTTTATGGGCCAGTAGTCACAGACAGATTTTTCTTGCTTAGATTATATCTTTAAGACTTGGAGAAAATACTACTCAGTAATAAGAATGGAGAAGATTCACTCTAGAAATCATTTTTCATTTATGCTTTGTTCTTTGTCGCAAGCAATTTAAGCAAACCATTCTTCAAGAGTGACACTGGGATGAAATTCAAATGAACCACAGAGAGGATGGAAATCATGCAAATGAGGAGGAAGGGGAGGAGCCCATTAAGTACTAAAAATAGCAATAAGGATACAGAGAAGTTAGACAAGACTGGATTTTCTGGCTTCACGGTGACTGTGGCCCCATATGAACAGAAAGACCCAATTCTTAAAGCAAGAGTAAGTAGTTTAATATCATTGCTTACCATGTATGATTAAGAAACACCTATATGAAAGATATGTGTCTTTTGAATTTTTTGCTGTTGTTTACAATAAAATACCTGACATCTTTTAACAAGTTAACTGCAAAAGAAATGTTTCATTCTTTAAGAAAGATCTGAGAGGGCCCAAATGTCTCACTTCAGTAGTACTGGTGGTTCTAATACAAGGGTTATCTTTCTAATTTTTAAGAGGGCCTGATGCAATGAGGGGTATTCCAGGACACAGAGCTGAGAGTCTACAGCAACCTAGGCTCGGAGCAATTAAGAGATGTTTGTCCTCAATTTGAAAGGAAGACAAAGTCACTAATGTTGGGAAAAGAATGGAGCCATAGCTTAACTTAACTAGGCATTGTCATGTTGCCCTGCAAAATGGGTACAGCAGTCTTCACTTTGACCAGAATACATGAAGGTTCCTTTAATTCCATGTGTTTGGGGACAGATGGATAATTCTGACCAATTAATTATGAGTAGAAGTGCCATATGTCATGTCTTTGCTGTTGCAAAGCCCATCCCTCCATCCCAACTCCATCCCCACCCCTACTTTCTGCCCAGAGAGCTCTCCTTTTCCCAGTAGTATGGTGATCAGCAATGTTTAATTGGTTGTGCTACATCAGCCTAGGTTTCTGAGTGCAGTGAACAGAGGACTGCTGTTGACACTATAATATACATGTATCGTGAGCAATAAATAAACCTTTGTGTTTTCAGCCACCAAGATCTTGGTGTTATTCATCTTCATAGATTTTACTAGTTTATACAGACAGATAAGATTCCATAACCATACCAACATTTGATATTAGCTGGATTTGTAATTTTTTCCGGTTTTAGATATGTAAATTTATATTCCATTATTATTTGAATGTGCATTTCTCTGACCAAATATTCTAATATTCTGTGTATCTTACATAATTTTAAGATTTTGTATTTCCTCTACAACTTTCCTGTTCAGATACTGCCCATTTAATATTGCTACCTTTATATATACCATTGATATTCATGAGTTTTATTCAAGTTTTTGGTTAACTCCTTTTCAGTTTTAGATATTGCAAATATTTTCTTCCATCTTTAACTTTGTTAACTTGTCTTTAACTTCATTGGTGGTATTCTTTTTGGAAAAGAAATCCTTAACTTTTATATCATCAAATTTTCAGTCATTTGCCATTGATATTTTATTTAAGAAATCCTTTCCAATTTCGAGGTCAAAAAGATAAATTCCTACTTTTTCTTCGAAAAACTTTATAGTTTTTTGCTTCCCATATTCAACTTTTCAATCAATCTAAAGTTTTATGTTCTTTCTTATGGGAGTAGTTTCCTCAACACCATAGTAAGTAATCTGTCTTTTTACCATTGATTTGTAGAGCCAGATTCTTATATACTAATTTTTCATATATTTGCAGTATGACTATTGATTCAAATTTGTAAAATACTTCCCCATGGGGATCTCACTTGGCAAGGGTATCTCCATCCTATGGATTTTTGCATTTTGTGACTGGCAATGCCCACTCACAAGAACTGAGAGGTATGCAAATGAATACAAACACATCCATCATTGTGTAACCAAGAGCACTTGTTGATAGCCAGCCACATTAGGTTAAATAATCAACTGAACACCAAAATTGCCTGAATCTTATATGTTTAGGGAATGGTAAAGATAAAATATTCTAAGAATAGAGTGTTGCTTTGGCTTCCTTAGAAGCAGACTCCAAGACAAGAATTCATATACAAATCTTCTAATTTTGGAGGTTAAAGGGCCCTTAGTAGGGAAATAGGAAAGTGAGACAAACAGAGAAGGTAGCTACCTTTGGTAGCTGCCACTATGGGAACTAGTGCTTAACTCCACTGGAAAAATTCTAGGATTGAACGTAAAACACAAGTTTTATGTTTATCATACATGAGGAGTGAGGAAGCTGGGGTATTTCCAAACAAAAATTACTGCTTTGGAGCTGTAGTCCTGGTCTTCAGTGGACAGAAAAGGAGCACCAGCATCAAGATAAAGCTCTCAGGCATAGATGCTGGCAGTTAGTAGGATGCAGCTACATCTTACGCACTGAGAGGAAAAGACAGTGGGAGGTTGGTGGACCACCAAGAGCAATTGCTCTCATGGTGAATGTAGATCATTACTGAATGGACTTATTTAGTAGAAAAGGAAATATAGAAATTTAGAGCAGAGTTTTTCAAGCTTAGTTACTAAATGGACCCTTTTGGAATGCTGATAAAAACCCTGCAGAGTGGGTATTGTTAATATTCTTATTTTACATATGAAAATACTAAGGTATGGGGGTTGGGGAAATTTCCCAAGATTTCAGAGTCAGGTTAAGTTTTTGCTTTTTTTTTCAGGAATTCAAGTCACTGGGATATTGAGACTCTAGATATAAATGTTTCACTATTTGTCTTGATTTCCCTATTGCCTTTGGAAAATGGTCTGTGGAAAAAATATATGTGTCAATAATGAAAGTAATTTGTTTTTACAAGTGAAAGAAACAAATAGGTAAGATGTGAAATCCAAATGTTGAATTATTTTATGGTTGAAATGTAATAACACAAACAGGAAACATTATCCAAGCAGTGAGTGGACCTCATATTTAATGTTCTCTCTTATTATTTCCTCAAACTGGCCACAATGAAAATAGTGCTGCAAAGTTCTGCCCTGAGAGGATATTTGCCACACTCTGTCCTTAAAATCACCCACATCAACTCTTGGTTTTTGACTTTTCTAATTTAAACATAATGACAGATGCTACAATGTCTTTGGAATCCTATTTTTCCCCCACTCTAATGTTTACTTACAATAATTCACTGTTCTTTCTTTAAAAGAATAAGATAGTGTGACAGACTATCACCTCGTCCATGCTGCTTGATATTCTATTTTGAATCCACTGTGAGCCTGCTTACAAAATAGCCCATGTTAGACAGTCTTGGCTTTTCTCCACCTGTACTTTTTCTCCTGGATTGATGGTAGGTTCTGACATTCTTCTCTAGGACCTATTATTTTAAAAATAATGAAAGAAGACATGCATTATTATTAGTCATAAAAAATTTTTTTAAATTAAATAATCCAAAATTTCTTAGATTTAAAAAAATTTCTTCTAGAGAAGTGATGTTTAGTTGCCAACGTTTCATATATTTTTGTCTACACTCCAGGCTCCAAGCTTGAGCACCACTTTATGGCATCACCAGTGATACAATATACCCTTAATTTTATGTCTTTACATGTAGATGTGTGTGTAACAAGATATTTTTAAGTAGAGCATCTTATTACATTATCAAAAAATGTATTCTACATTGTAAACTTTTACAAAAAATAGAAATTTAGGTAACTATCCCCGAATCAAAGAAAACAAGTCATTGCTAGATGTACTAGTTGAAATCAGGACTGCTAACTCTAATATTAATGTAATACTCATATTCTTTCCAATAAGCCAGGTTTCAGAGCTATGTTTCCAAGTGAACCATGGAACACTATCAATTTAAAATCCAGCCTGAATATGCAATTTTGTGGAAATTCCATATAGTAAGTGATGATTAGTTTCAGGGTATTTGCTCCACAAATATGTCTGCCAAGTGAGCCATGAGATAACACTTAACAAAAATAAGATGTTTGTGTGATAATTACCACAAAGAATCTCCCTCAGTGATTCTTACTAATGAAGTAGAAACAGAAAAATGTGCCATAAAGTTTACCAGCTGGAAGAATATATTGAAAAATAGTCTGCTTTCAGAAAGTAAGTGGTGGTGGGAGTGAATTAAGGGACTACTATTTCTTGTTTATTGCAGTTATTTAGGTATTATTTTAAACCACACTCTGTTAGAATATGGGAAATATATGAAAAGTTAAAAGGCATTATCTATGGTATCAAGAAATACACAGAAACTCACACACACACACACAAACACAAGCACATATAATCACAGATGATGACTGAATAAATGGATGCAAATATGTTTTAGAAATTCAGAAGGGATATTTCTGTGGACCAGTAAATATTGGTGGTAATATAATAGATCCCAAGAATGAGATTTCCTGAGAAAGAAGAAGAAAAGAAATATGGATTCTTGATACTTCTTTCTAAAAAATTCATTTGTAAGTGATTGAGAGAGCTATGTTATCCTTAGCTAAGAAAAGATGACATAACAAATACAATATGCCATAACCATTATTTAATAAGAAGTCTTCATTTAAAGTTAAATGATCCCTGAAATTCAAGGACGGTATGCTGAGAGGGCCATAAAAAGCATAGCATCATCTGATTATATTGCAGAAGCCTGTCATTATGCCAAAGATTTTTGTTAAAAGGACAAGGTCATCATTTATGAGGTAGAAATGAATCATTCTAACCCATTTAAAGCTTATCTATAATTTTCAGATAGTATATCTTTATTAGCAATTAAAACTCCTCCAGTTTTTATTTGGATTTTTCTGTTTTTCAACAAGCAAAAAAAAAGTGTTCTAATTAAAATAAAATGCATTGCTCAAGCTAACCAATATCATTTGTATTTTTGTTCTGGATATCTAAATCGGACAAGAGCAGAGTTTATTGAAACCAACATTGGCATTATTCTGGAGCCATGCATTATATATGATCTTTTATGTTTTGGGATTACTTTATTCTATATGCAAGTGACTTTCTAAATTTCTTTTTCTTATGTCAAAGCCTTTTTGCTTGGAAAGAAGAGTCAAGATGACAGTATAGGAAGATCTTAAACTCATCTCCCCCCATGGACACAACTAATTTATGACTACATATGGAATAATTCCTTCAGAAAGATACATGAAAACTAAATAAATGGAATCTCCACAGCAAAAGGTAAAAGAATAGCATCTGGAAAGTAGGAGGGGCAGAGAGGTGGGATCACCAAGGAAAACCCATACCTCATGTGTGGCAATCTACAATTGGGAGGAATCAAAAAAACTACACATCTTAAAAAAAAAAAAAAAAAAAAAAAACTACACATCTTTTTCATGAGAAGTAAAGGATTCAAGCTCTACATTAGGCGGTCCAGCCTCCAGATCTTGCACAGGAAAGACAAGCCCTCCAAACACCTCCCTTTGAAAACCAACAGGAAAACTATATAACTTCAGTAAACAGAAAATCCTCTCTTAAAGGGCTTGTGTACAGACTCACTCAAGCTGAAAACCACTGCAAGAACACCAGAGTGAAAAGCACATGAACCACAGGTGAAGAGGATCCACTTTCTAATCTTGAAGCTTCTGCCAGCAACCAAGAATTGTCTAACCAGCAAGATTAACATTCAGAACTGAAGGAGAAATCAAGAGTTCCCTAAATAACAAAAAGCTAAAGGAGTTCATTATCACTAAACCAGTCTTACAAGAAATATTAAAGGGACTTTTTAAAGCTGAAATGAAATGACAGTTAAAAAAAAAAAAACCCACCAAAATACAAGGGAAGAGAGAAGAGAAGAAGAAAGAACAGAGAGGAAGGAACTACAAAAACAACCAGAAAACAATGAAGAAAATGGTGATAAGTGCATAGCTAACAAAAATTACTCTAAGTAAATGGACAAATTTCTTCAAATAACATATGGTGGCTGAATGGATTAAAAAACAAGACCTGTCTATATGCTGCCTAAAAGAGCCTGGCTTTAGAAGAAAGGACACACACAGACTAAAAATGAAAGTATAAAAAATATTTCATGTGAATGGAAATGAAAAGAAAGCAGGAGTAACTATACTATTATCAGACAAAATAGACTTCAAAACAAAAACTGTAATAAAAGACAAAGAAGGTCATTATATCATGATAAAGTAGTTGAACAAAAAGATATGACATTTATAAAATATATATGCACCAAATATATGAGCATCAAGATATTTAAAGCAAATACTAATAAACTTAACAGGATAAATTGAAACCAATAAAATAAAAGTAGAGGACTTTAATATCTCACTTACATCAATAGGCAGATTATCCAGAGAGAAAATTAATAAGGAAACATTTGACTTAAATGATACATTAGATAGTATGACTTAATAGATATATACAGAATAGTCTACTTAAAAGCAGCAGAATACATATTCTCAAGAATATTTGGAATGTTCTTCAGGATAAATCACATGTTAGGAAGTCATATTATATCATATCAATCATCTTCTAACAACAATGGCATAGAACAAGAAATCAAACCCAAGGAAAAACATGGAAAAAACTACAAAAATGATAGAGATTAAACAACATTCTACTTAACAACCAATGGGTCATAGAAGAAATCAAAGTAGAAATCAAAATATACCTAAAGACAAATAAAAAAAGGAATGTGACATACTAAATTATATGGGATTCAGCAAAAGAAGTTTAAAGAGGGATGTTTACAGCAATACAAGCCTACCTCTATAAATAAAAAAGATCTCAAATAAATGATCTAACTTTACACCCAGAGGAATTAGAAGGAAGAATAAATGAACCCCAAAATTGGTAGAAAGGAGAAAATAATTAAGATCAAAGTGGAAATAAATAAAATAGAGACTAAAACAAAATAGAAAAGATCAATGAGACTAAGAGCTAATTTGTAGAAAAGATAAACAAAATTGGCAAATCTTTAGCTAGACTAACCAAGAGAAAAAGAGAGAAGACTCAAATAATAAAACCAGAGGTGAAAAAGAAGTTACAACTGATATCACAAAAATACAAAGCATAAAAGACACTAGTATAAATAATTATATGTCAATGAACTGAATAACCTAGGAGAAATGGGTAAATCTCTAGAAACACATAATCTTCCAGGATTGAATCAGGAAGAAATAGACAATCTGATCAGACTGTAACAAGTAATGAAATTGAATCAGTAATCAAAAAACTCCCAACAAACAAAAGTCCAGGACCAGATGGCTTCACAGGGGAATTCTACCAAACATTTAAAGAAGAGTTAGTATCTATCCTTCTCAAATATTCAAAAAAAAAAAAAAAAAACTGAGGAGAAAGAAACACTCCAAACTCATTCTGTGAGGCCAATATTACCCTGATACCAAAATCAGACAGATACTACCAAAAACAAAATTATAGGCCAGTATCCTTGATGAGCATAGATTTATTCCATGTGATTTATTCCAGGACTTCAAGGATGGTTCAATATCAACAAATCAATCAATGTGATACATAACATTAACAAAATGAAAGATAAAAACACAGTCATCTCAGTAGATGCAGAAAAATAATTTGACAAAATCCAACATTCATTTCTGATTAAAAAAACTCAACAAAGTGGGTATAGAGGGAAAATAACTCAGCATACTAAAGGCAAACCCACAGGCAATGTGAAAAGCTCAAAGCTTTTCCTCTAAGATCCTCTAAGATCAGGAAAAAGACAAAAATTCCCACTGTCATTACTTGTATTCAACATAGTATTGAAGTCCTAGTCACAGCAATTAAGCAAGAAGAAGAAATAAAACTATCCAAATCAGAAAGGAAGAAGAAAAACTGCCACTATTTGCAGATGACATGATACTATATAGAGAAAACTCTAAAGATTTCACAAAAAAAACTGTTAAAACTAATAAATAAATTCAGTAAAGTTGCAAGATACAAAATCAGTATCAGAAATCTGTGGTGTTTCTCGACACTACAGTGAACTATCATAAAGAGAAATCAAGGAAACAATCCCATTTGCACTTGCATCAAAAAGAATACATTCCCTAGGAATAA
Source organism: Camelus dromedarius (assembly GCF_036321535.1). Classification (NCBI taxonomy): domain Eukaryota; kingdom Metazoa; phylum Chordata; class Mammalia; order Artiodactyla; family Camelidae; genus Camelus; species Camelus dromedarius. Next base: position 107,273,038 of record NC_087437.1, on the reverse strand, counting down.
ATTTAACTAGGGAGGTGAAAGTCCTGAACACTAAAAACTATAAGATACTGATGAAAAAAATTAGAGCAGACACAAATGAAAAGATAACCCATGTTCACAGCTTGAAAAAAATTAATGTTAAAATGTCTATACTACCAAAAGCAATCTACACATTCAATGCAAATCCTATCAAAACATCAAGGGCATATTTGACAGAACTAGAACAAATAATTATAAAATTTATGTGGAACTGCAAAAGATTTTGTATAGCCAAAACAATCTTCAGAAAGGACAAAGCTGAATGTATCACTCTTTCTGATTTCAAACTATACTATCATAATTAAAACAGGATGGTATTGGCACAAAAAAAAGACATTTAGATCAATGGTGCAGAATTGAAAAAACAGAAATAAATCCACCCATGTATGGACAACTAATTTGTGACAAAGGAGCAAAGAATATACAGTGAAGAAAGCATAGCCTGTTCAATAAATGGTGTTGGGAAAATTGGACAGTCACATGCAAAATAATGGAACTAGAGCACTATCTTACACAATGCACAAAAATTCAGAATGGATTAAAGACTTACATATAAGACCTGAAACCATAAAATTCCTAGAAGAAAACATAGGCAGTAACTTCATTGATATCAATTACGGCAACACTTTTTGAGTGTCTAACTCTAAAGTCAAAGGAAATAAAAGCAAATATAAGTAAATGGGACTACATCAAACTAAAAAGCTTCTTCACAGTGAAGAAAACCATCATCAAAATGAAAAGATAACCTCTGAAATGGAAAATGATATTCTCAAATCATATATCCTACAAGGGGTTAAAAATCCAAAATACATAAAGAACTCATACAACTCAATATCAAAAAAACGGAAAATCCAATTATAAATAGACAAATGACATGAGTAAATATTTTTCAAAGAAGACACACAGGTGGCCAACAAAGCACATGAAAAGATGTCCAACATCACTAATTATTAAGGAAATGCAAATTAAAACCCTAATGAGATATCACCTCACAGTTGTTAGAATGGCTATTATCAAAAAAAGAAGTTACAAATGCTGAAGAAAATGTAGAGAAAATGAATCCCTTGTACATTCTGGGGATTATATTTTGGTGCAGCTATGAAGATTCCTCAAAAATTGAGAATAGAACTACCATATAACCCAGCTATTCCTCATATAGGTATTTATCTGAAGAACATAAAAGCACTGATTCAAAAGAGATATGCACCCCTATGTTCACTGAAGCATTATTTACAGTAGTCAAGACATAGGAACAACCTATGTGTCCATCAATGGATGAATGGATAAAGAAGATATGGTATATATACACAATGGAATACAACTCAGCCATATAAAAGAATAAATTCTGCCATTTGTGACAACCTAGATGGACCTTGAAGTTATAATGCTAAGTGAAATAAGTCAGGTGGAGAAAGATAAATGCTGTATCTTTTGACTTATATATGGAATCTAAAAAAAAAAATCAAATGAACAAACAAAATCAAATGAAAACAAACTCATAGAAACAGAGAACAGATTAGTGGTTACCAGAAGGGAAGTTCCTTGGCTCATTTTTTTAAAATTGGGTTGTTTTCTTATTATTAAATTTTAACAGTTCTTTGTATATTTTGGACATAGTCCTCTATCAACTATGCCTTTTGGAAATATTTTCTCCCAGTCTGTGGCTTGTCCTTTTATCCTCTTGACAGTGTATTTTACAGAGCAGAAATTTTAAATTTTAAAGAACTTCAGCTTATTAATTCTTTCTTTCATGGATCTTGCCATTGGTATTGTATCTGAAAAGTTACCATCAAACCAAAAAACTTTTACAGATTTTCTCCTAGGGCACACTCTTAACCTTGGGACCCAGCAATCATGTTCCTTAGTATTCATGAAAAAAAAGTTGAGGATATACCCTCTAAAAAAAAAAAAAAAAACCTGCACATGGATGTTGATAGCAGCTTTATTCGTAATTACCAAAACTTGCAAGCAAGCAAGATGTCGTTCAGTAAGTGAATGGTTTAACAAACTGTGATACATCCAGACATTGAGATATTATTCAGTACTAAAAAGAAATATAGACAAAATACATTTGTGTATGTGGATATCCAAACAAAAGATCCAAAGGAAATCAGGGTAAATTATGCACACTTGTGTCCAGGCTGACAAGTGGGATTGAAGACTGAAGTTTTGGAGAGGTGGGAATTTAGATGGCCCTCAAGATCTTCATTTCTTCTTTTCACAGCCCCACTCCTTGAATATGAGCTGGAACTCTGACTTGCTTTTAAAGAATAAAATAAGGCAAAGGGGAAGGGATGTTCCTACTATGATTATTTTACATTACTTACAGCTCTTCACCAGATGACTCACTCTAGAGACTCCCTCTCTCCACTTCTCCTTCCTCCCTCCCCCCACCCCTACTTTATGCTGGTTTTGGAGAAGCTGGCTGCCATTAATCTTACAACTGCAAGGAAATGAATTCTACCAGAAAACTGAGAGAGCTTAAACTCATATTGTTTCCCAACAGTCCAGCCTCTGATAAGACCACAGTTCCAGCCAATACCTGGATTGCAGTCTGCTGAGTTTCTGAATCAAGAGAACCCAGCAAGGCTGTGTGGCACTCCAGAAACTGTGAGAAATAAACAGGGGTTGTTTTAAGTGTGTGGCAATTTGTTACACAGTATAGAAAACTAATACACTTTACTTTTTTACTCTACCGATGTATGATTTGCGTTATTACTTGGAAAATATAAATAAATGAAGCAATGGAACCTACAATAAAAACCACATTGTCCTTACAGAATTGACGTATCCCCATACTCTTAAGAAGCCTTGCCATTCCCATATGTGTTAAAGGGCAACAGCAAATACATCGGAGCCTCAGGGAATTCTGCTATAACTAAGAACAAGGTTCCTGCCTTCACAATAGCAACCTACCACATGGTTTAGGGAAAAATTAAGGAAAAAAAAAACCTACATTCTTCAACTCAGAGGGAAAACTTAAAGTGGGAAAAAAGAGAACACTTTTTCTCACAGTAGAATAGCAACTAATAAATTTAGTAGAAACGGTGGAATTTGGAAGTTACTATTTGGCCATCACAGGAATAACAAATAATTAATCCAAGAAACATCAACAGATGCTAACACTGTGGATGAAAGCTTGATGAAGAATGGAATATTTATAGTCTCAAAGTACCCCACCCCACCACATACACACAGATAAAATGTTTAATTACAAAGAGGAAAAGAGTAACTTTAAAATAAACTAACATAAGAGTAATCAAATTTAACATAACTAGTAATGAAACGAATTGAGTTATGTAGCTTCTGATAGGGCATTGCGAGAACAAATTATACTTTCTGTGAAATTCTTGCCAAAAATGGAAAATCTGAGTCTAATCATGAAAAAAAAAATCAGAAAAACCCAAATGGGGGGAGTAGGGGCAAAACAAGCAAAAATTTTCTGTAATCTTTAAATGTGCCAAGGTCATGAAAGTCAGGGGAAGACTGGACTACTCTTTCAGATTAAAGGAGATTAAAAAGACATGACAGCTAAACAGAATGCATGATCCTGAAATGATCCCTTTTGCTATAAAGGACATTATAGGACAAATGAAGAAGCCTGAATGAGATCTGAGGATTAGACGGTAGCCATGTATTAGTGTTAATTTCTAATTTTGATGACCATGTTGTGGTTGTGTAGAAGAGTTTCTTTGTCGAAATTATACAATAAAGTATTCAGAGGTGATGGTGTATCAAACAGTGATTTACTGGAAAATGGTTAAGGGTTAAAAAAAATTCTGTTTTATTCTTGCAACATTTCTGAAAGTTTGAAAGTATTTCAAAATAAAAAGAAAAATGATTGTTTTGTCCACCGAAGGTCAAGTCTCCTCCATGGTGCTGTCATTCCAGCTCCTTCCTGACTTTACCAGTCGCTCCTTCCAGGAAACAGGAAGTTGATATTGCCATGGGGGAGGTGGGGGTGGGGGCATGGCTGTAGTTTTACTGGAAAAAGGAAATTTGAACAACCAAACCAAAAAAAGAGTAAAAGCTTCAAAAATTGAAAAAAATATATAATTGATTGTTATGATTTTTAACCAAATCAAGATATTTTCAAAACAGCCATGTCTGAATGTTTTCACTAAGATCTGTCAAGTGGGAATTCTTTCAATCCAAACCCCAAAATTATTATTATTATTAAAGAAGTTTAGTTTTAAAATTTGATTCTCTTTCAAAATGTTTTGCTTATGATGAAAGTTTCCATCACCATCCATCATGGGACTAAAAATTCATTTGAAAAACAATTAATTGAGTCCATATATTGTGAATGTCTACATATGAAAGAATCTGGGATTAAGGCAACTGCTTCTTTACCTTAGAATAACTGTTTGAAGTAGTATTGCTTTAGTTAGAATCATCCAAATAATTGTTTCTGATCCCCTTCTCTTATCAGTATATTCAGAAAATCTGTAAATATAATCTTTTCTTTAAGATTTCAAACACATGCTGATGTGCACACACAAATACACATATTCATATATATGCATAACCCCTACAATTGTAACGACTATTCCTTTCAAAATAATAGCAGCCTTCACTGTAACCCACCAGACCACTAATGCATTTGTGCTTGAGTTAGAGATAGAGCAGATTCCCAGATCCGTGTGGTTGTTACAAGCCAGCGCCATCTGTTCACCATTGAACATTTCCTAAGGCCCACTTCCCACCACTTTTAAGACACTCCATCAAAGGGAATATCCAACTGCCCTTCTAAAATGTGCATGTTACAAATCGTTCCACTGTAGCAAAATAGTTTGCTCTTCAAATTCCATGTTACAAAAGCAGCACAGGAAGGGCAGAAACAACAACCAAAAAGGCATAATTTCTAAGTAACCAAAGTAACAAGTTGTTGTTATTCCTCTGGTTTGCCTCTGCAGCATTTTTTTTTTCTGCTACTTCGCAAAAGCTCTGGCAAGCCATTCATCAATAATTGTTAGGATGTTGGCTAATAAAGTTCATTTTAACCTTAAGGGCAGTTGGATTTTAGTGTGAGACTCTAAATGAATTAAAATCCCCTAAGGCTCACAGGAATATATATACTTTGGAGAGATTTCAAGCATCCTAATCATTTGGTGAAAGAATATTTGGAGCAGGAACCTTCCCAGAAACCACATGAAAAACGTTCCCCTGTTTGACTCCATCTCACTAAGCAGGGAGGTGGCATGGCCGTGGAGGGAAAGCTTTGTTTTAGCATCAGAAGGAATTGGGGTATTGACTACAAGGATGACTAAGGACAAATGATGAAGTTTCTGATCATCAGTTTAGTTAAACACATAATGAGGATAAGAATATTTTTTAGGGATATTGTTACAATTGACAATTATTAACCACAGAGTTTGCCCATTTGGATCTTCAGAGTTAAAAAATCAAAATGTGATCTGAATTGTCATAATGTGGCTTCTCTCAATAACTTTATAACCATGTTACTGAGTTCAGGCTTGTACTTCTCACTACACGACAGGCCAATAAATCCAGAGATGAGGTGTTGTGGCAAGAAATAGCAACTTTATTCAGAAAGCCAGCAGACTGAGAAGTATGCCAATAGTATCCCAAAGAACGGTCTTCCCCTAGTTAGAATTCAGGCTTCTGCTATACTAAAAGGGGACAGGCTGTTGCAAACTTCTTGGTGCTGGCCAGACCCCAAGGGGGGTGTGATAATCCTTGGTTCTTGCGGTGGTCTACCTGGGTCTGGTCACCGTACTCCTTCAAACTCACAACAAAACAAATGTCATTCTCAGTCCTGCAACTTTTTATTTCTATATGAATAAGAAGTGTTAGGCCTCTAAAGGTCAAGCCTGGGAGGCAGAGCCTTGAGAAATGGCTATCTTGTATATTTCGGCTATAGGCATTATTCCTTTAAAAGGGGCGGAGACCTCATGACTAAGCGCAGACAGCAGGGCACAAAGCTTGGCGCTAAAGAAATAGATCCAATATGAAGCCAAGTTTGTTCTTGCCCGTTACAACCACAGTTTAATACTTCACTCTTTAAAAAATGAGGCGTTCATACATTTGAAGTGAACTTAACTAGACACTTGTTATTGTTTTGTTAACATGGAAATTTCTCTCAGTAGTAGAAATATGTTCATTGCTAAATGCTTTCAATTTCTACTCGGCAGTGGCATTTTGGATAGAAATGAAGCACTTCATTGGCTACTTGTATTTGAGTATAAGTAAGATGGGAATTCTACATGGTTCTAGACTCCAATCTTCTGTGTATAATCTGATAAGAAAGTGAGGGAGGGGATGAACACACATAGGGTTTTATGTTGTCAATAAGTGTGACATCATAAAATCATGCCTCTATCCCATAAAACAGCCATGTTCAGCACCTTAACAACGCTTTATTTCTATAACTAGAAAGTCAAAAACAGGGAGAGGATGAATCGGGTAAAAAAAATTTCTTTTTATTTTAAAATTCTTTTGAAAGTAGCGTTGTCACACACAAAAATTAATGGTTTCGTGTTTTGTGATGGATTAAGTTCACAGAAATTGTTTCATAAACCATCTATCCATAAACTATGGGTATCTGACTCCAATATCAGGATATGAGCCAAATTTAGATAATTATTATGTTACACTTCCAAACTATGTAGAAACTAATATCTGTTGATATCAAAACTTTGTTTTTTTTGGTTTTCCTAGTAAGTCTTATTTTAGAGATTCTGAACTTGTGGAAGTCAGATGTCTATAATTTCTATGAATAGATTTTTTGTGAGTATTCAGCAAGAATAAAAATACTCATCATTTCAAGTTTTTTTCTGTGTACCAGATACTTACTGTTCTAAGCACCTCATTTAATCTTTAGAACAACCTGTGTGATAAGTATTACTAGCCTGATTTTTTAAAAAGAAAAAATTGATTCTTTTTAGGGGTGAAGGAGCTTCATTATTTCAGCATCACAAAGGTAGAGCCAGGACCCAATTAATCTGATTCCAAAGCCTTCCTTCTCAATTCCTTTCACAGTCCTGTGTGTATGCCCTTTGGATTCTGTTCCTCTTTCAGATATGATAGCTTTTAGCAGTGTTCTCACCTTCTCTGGAAGCTGATGGTAGAGTTGCCAGCCTCCATCATGGTAAAAATGCCAAAAGTTACTCGACCTTCATACAACATTCATGACTTGGCACATGAAAACCACCAGAAAGTTAGGAAACAAAGTAAGGGTATTACCCACCAGGAAAAATAAAGCCACAGTTTGAATGTTTCTGGTGCACATTCCTTAATCAGACTAACGAGTTGGCATCATAAGGAGGGAATCTGTTGTTGGCAAAATATTTCCAGCCAGTGAAAAGGCTTTAATAAGGCTTTTCATCCTGAAAAACACCATTATGTCTAAGCACCCGGAGGGGCAGACCTAAGAAAGTAGAATGGGGGATTCTGTTGCTGTGGCAACAGAAAGAAAAGATGATACAAGCAAACCTTAATTCCTTTATGTTTCCATTAGGATCATTGCTACTCACAAGTGAATTCAGGCAAGCTGACAGTTTGTGTGAATGATTATGTATGTTTAGTTTTTAAGAGAGATTTTGGTGTGAGAATCAGTGCTTGGGAGAAATATGGTGAACATAATGGACTGATGTTGGTTTCTTCAATAGTTATACATAGCTTATATTTGCATAGCATTAAACTCTCCATGTCTTCCCTCACAGCCTTCCTGGAATGCAGACAGAACCAGAATGACCCCTGTGTGACATGACAGATATCAGACATGAATGAATCAATTGACCTACCCAAGATGACACTGCCATTTGATAATTTTAATAAAATAAGGTAGAGGTTCTCAAACTTTTAGTTTGAAAAGAAATGTAACAGGGGATCTCTTAAGATTCAGATTTCGAGGTGTATCAGTAGATTCCTGGGGTAAGGCTCTGGGATCTGCATTTTTAACAGTACCTCAACTGTTTTCATAGGAAATGACCCAGAGTCTGTCTTTGAGAAACACTGGCCTGAGGAACTTCTTGGTCCACAAATGTTAAACTGATTAAGGACAGGCTTGAAGAATAATTGTGCCTGGAGTTTCCTGAAATGTTGGTCTCCCTTATGGAATTATTACTTACAAGATTCAACAAATTGTTTATAATGGCTTCAATCAAGCCATCTGCTAAGGAAATAACTATCCAGTACAGGGAAGTGAGCAAAGGAAGGAACTTCAGACACCAGCTCTCAGGGACATCACAGGGGAGATGTGTCCACAGAGAGAAAAGGACTAATTGATCACATAGCCACCTACCCTAGAGAGCCCACCCCACCTGCCTGGGCACTGTTAGGAAGTGGATATACCTAAGGCTAAGTCTGGGTTTGTGGTCTTCTCCATTCTTCTGTCTTAGGAATTGTTGCCTCTTTAATGAAAAGTGTCCTAGAGGAATAATTCTGGTGTTCATAAGAAATGCTTGGAGGAGAATTAAACCAAAAATCTTTTTTTTTTTTTAATTTTGCATCTTCTCTATAGAGCCTGTCTTGATTCTGTCCACTGAAAGCAACCCTCTTCCTCTCATTCCTCATTGCAATGGACGCTCACCTCCTACTGACACCATGATTGCTCATGTCTACTTAGGTGCCTTTTCTATCTCTAAGCATGACTGTGGGCTCAGTATGGACAAGGTCCACTGCAGAGTCACTGGTTTTTTTTTCTGTTTTTTTTTTTTTTTTTTTTTGCTTTTTTTGCTTTTTTTAATTGAAGTATAGTCAGTTTACAATGTGTAAATTTGTGGTGCACAGCACAATGCTTCAATCGTGCATATACATACGTATATTTGTTTCATATTCTTTTTCATTATATGTTACTACAAGATATTGAATATAGTTCCTTGTGCTATACAGAAGAAACTTGTTGTTTATCTAGTTCATATATAGTAGTTAATATTTGTGAATCTCGAACTCCCAATTTATCCCTTCCCACCCCCTTTCCCCAACCCCCAGTAACCATGTGTTTATTTACTATGTCTGTGTGTCTGTTTCTGTTTTGTAGATAAGTTCATTAGTGTCTTCTTTTTTTCTTTTCTAATATTCCACATATGAGTGATATCATATGGTATTTTTCTTTCTCTTTCTGGCTTACTTCACTTAGAATAACTATCTCCAGGCCCATCCATCTTGCTGCAAATGGCATTAATGTATTCTTTCTATGGCTGAGTAGTATTCCATTGTATAAATATACCACAGCTTCTTTTTCCAGTCATCTGTCAATGGACATTTGTTTTGGATTCACCATTTTGTCCTCCCATTGTATGTGGCACATAACTGGCACTTCTAGGCTACTATTTTGTAAGGATTTGAATCAGTGAGGTTTTTATTGGCTAAAGACAGTCACTCCTTACAGAACTGCTATTAACAATTCTAAACAGATAATTTGGGAAGCCTGCCAAGCAGGCATTATTCCAGATCCCATCTCTGCCAAAAAAAGAACAGAGTGCAAATCATGTGTATCAGACACCTGTTTGCTCTGACCTGAGACTCTCAATACCACAATTTGTAGAAACAGTAAACCCAAAATTAAATCCTTAGGAAGAAAACTATCATTATTAGGGAGAATAGGATTCTAGTATCTTGACTCCCTTCAGGGGAAGAGAAAGCAGAGTCTCCTTGGTCAGGGACTTGGCGGGAAGAAATTGGTCAAAGGCCCTGAGTTACCTGCCACACTTTAACCTGAGCCTGGTTTGAAGGGCAGCAGAACACAGATCATTGCAAGGCTAAGTGCATCCATTTAGTCTAAAAGTATCTTGCTGGGCAAAAGTGAGAGCGATCTCTTCTGGACATTGCCAAAGGTAAAAGCTTCTGGATTAGTCCTGGCGGTCAGAACTTACTTATTCCTTTGTCCATTTATTGAAGATTCATGGAGTCTAGTGCTAATGTTTAGCAAGTAGTCAAGCCTCTGACTTCTGTTTGTGGTCTGTTTGGCATACGAATGACATGGTGGATGCTAAAAGCTGTGGTTTCAGTCTTAGTGGCATCTTGGCCCAAAAGTGTATCTTGGCCCAATATGATTCATCTTGGACAATGTGGTTAGCCCTTTTAGTATGCTGTTCCAGAGGCAAGAGTTGACGGTGTCTTAGCAGTGCTTGGAACATATTAACATTTTTCCTTCGTAATTTCGTCTTGATGAAATTTTAGCCAGCTAGGCAGAGCATGGTGGAAGCTTGTGAGGATCTAACTCTAATTCTAATATCCTGGATGTGAGACCATTTAGACTGTGGATTTGAGCCAGTAAGAAGGATTTAGAAATAACTATGTAATGTGACTTGTGTGTGTGTGTGTGTGTGTGTGTGTGTGTACGGGGCAGGGAACGTTAGCATTCTGATCAGTTTTTACTACAGTTTGTGTCCAAGGCTCAGTTTATGAGCTCTTCTAAGCTCTTCACAGAAGGTGCCCAGTGGGATCCTAGACCCTGTGACCAAAGTCTAACGAAGCATCAACTCAGTGGCCCATACTTTACAAAGCTTCAGCTTGGTTATAAGATAGTAATGGAATGGTGAACTCGGAAGGTCTTTGTCTTCTTTATTTCTCCAACAATGCCTAGTTCTAACAGAAACTCATGAAGGTGAGTGAGGGCATACAATATTTAGACACAAAGCAACAGTGGCTAAGAGGCAGGGAGTGGTGTACTTTAAGTAACCCTTGAAGCAATCAACTTTATAGAATTGTTTTTCAACTACCCCTACCACACGTTCAAATCACTTATGGAACTTTATGAAAAGACATACCAAAAATCGTCCCACTGGAAGTTCAGTGGCTGGAACCCAGACTTCTATTTTGTTTTTAAAAGTTCATGTATGGGAGGCAAGGATACACAATGGAAGAAAAAACAGCCTCTTCAACAGGTTGTGTTGGGAAAACTAAACAACTACATGGAAAAGAATGAAATTAGAACATCTTCTCACATCATATAAAAGTAACCTCAAAATGAAGTAAAGACCATTAAGACTGGAAACCATAAAACTCTTAGAACAAAACATAGGCAGAACACTCTGACATAGGTCTTAGCAATATTTTTGGACTCTGTCTCCCCAGGCAAAGGAAATAAAAACAAAAATAAATAAATGGGACCTAATCAAAATTAAAAGCTTTTGCACAGCAAAAGAAGCCATCAACAAAATGAAAAAGCAATCTCCTGAGTGGGAGAAGATATTTTCAAATGATATATCTGATAAGGGGTTAATATCCAAAATACATAAAGAACTCATACAACTTAACATCAAAAAACAAACTATTCAATTGAAAAAATGGATAGAAGACCTGAATAGGCATTTTTACAAAGAAGACATGCAGATGGCCAACAGGCACATGAAAAGATGCTCAGTATCACTAATCATCAGGGAAATGCAAATCAAAACCACAAAGAGATATCACCTCACACATGTTGAATGGCTATCATCAAAAAGACCATAGATAACAAGTGTTTGTAAGGATGTGGAAGAAAGAACCCTGGTACACAGTTGAGGGGAATGTAAATTGGTATACTCACTATGGAAAACAGTATGGAAGTTCCTCAAAAAATTAAAACTAGAGCTATCATACGATACAGCAATTCCACTCCTGAGTGTATATCTGAAGAAAGTGAAAATACTAATTCAAAAGTTATCTGCACCGCAATGTTTATAGCAACATTATTTCCAATAGCCAAGATATGGAAGCAATCCAAGTGTCCATCAACAGATTAATGGATAAAGAAGATGTGGTGTATATAAATACATACACACACACACACATATATATACACAATGTAATATTAATAATAAAATAGAATGAAATTTTGCCATTTGCAAAAATGTAGATGGACCCGGAGGGTATTATGCTTGGTGAAATAAATCGGATAAAGACAAATACTGGGGTTTCACTTATATATGGAATCTACAAAATAAAGCACATGAATGGACATAACAAAACAGAAAAAGAGTGATAGAAACAGAGAACAAACTAGTGTTTACCAAAGGGCAGAGGGGTCAGGGGAGGGACAAGACAGATGATGGGATTAAGAGGTACAAACTACTAGGTATAAAATAAGTAAGTTACAAGGATATAATATACAGCACAGGGAAATACAGCCTGGAATGTTTTGTAATGACCTTATGTGGAGTATGATCTATAAAAATATTGAATCACTGTGTTGTGATAACTTATCCAAAACTAATATAACATTGTAAGTCAATTATTCTTCAGTAAAACTAACCTAATAAATAAATATACAAATAAATAAATAAAACTGCATGAATTGTTATGATGAGCCAGGACTGAAAAGCACTGGCAGACAGCTTTGTGGTTTTCAAATCATTTTTACCCATGTCATATTTTAGTCTCAAAATTTAAAAATTAAACAGTGTATGGACTTAAAGTGATAAAAGTAAATAAATAAAAATAATGGGTGGATGACAAGATAACACTTAAAGTATTAATAAATCTTAAGAAAAGTTAAGTGGCTTTTCTGGGAACCAAACCCAAATTTGCACTAGAATGCTGTAACATTTTTATCTCATGTTCTTTCCATTAGTAGAGGTTCTCCTAAGCGTTATGTGGATCAGGGTGTAAATGATGCCTGCAAGAATGAGATCTGAGGATAGTTGTCCAAAGAAATTTGATACAACCTAGTAGGAAACTGAACATATGTTTTGGAAGCAGGAGAGTCCTTCTCAGACTTGTATTCACACTGAGAATTGTGTTCCCTTTTCCTGATTAGAGACCTGATATTATACAAGTCCATTGTTGACAAGCAATAGAAGATATCAACCAGCAAGATCTGAGAGATGTATCTGAAGTAAATGAATCGCATAGATATTGAAGTTACCTAGAACTTCCAGCCCAGTGAGTTTAGTTGGAGCTGTGTCTCCTTTGTATCTTTGCTAAACAGGAGTCCTTTGATGGTCCTTTTCCATATGTTCCAGGTGATTTTCTCATTGTCCTTCCAAATCTACTTTCTATCTTCTTCACTCTTTCTCTTTAGGGAAGCTGATCTTTATGGAGTAGATTAGTGAGCACCGTTGCCTTCTGGCTTCTGCTGGATTTGGTCAAAAAGAGGAGGTAAGTAAATTTAAGATATTTACCTGCAAAGCTGCCTTCTTGTGGGGTTGCCTCAGGCTGGCTGCTTTCCTCAACTAAGGTCACTGCTCCTCTCCTCCAGGTGGCTTCGCTACAGACTCTTTCCTTCCCAGGTCCTGGAAATTGATCCCACATTTTTCTGTCACGCAAGCCCAATACCCAATGGTTACCACAGTTACTATCCCACATCACTTTGCACTATCCCTTGATCACCCACACCTTGCACACAAATAACCCCTTGCAAATAACCCCTTTAGTAAAGCTTCCTGGAATGATCATCATTGAAATGTGTTACTTGTTCCTTCTTGCTGGATGACTGATAAACAATACCACTCTCACTTTCTATGGAATTTTTTAAAGTGGCTGAAGTTTATCCCTGCGCTTAGCTCCTAGAATTATATTTGTATATTGTCACAGTTAAGTGGATTTGATTAAGAGTTTCAGCTTAGCAGATTTACATTACTGTATATAAAATAGATAAACAACAAGGACCTACTGTATAGCACAGGGAACTACATTCAATTTCTTGTAATAACATATAATGGAAAAGAGTCTGAAATATATATATATATGTATGTGTATATACATAGCTGAATTGCTTTGCTGTACATCTGAAACTAACATTGTAAATCAACTACATTCAATAAAAATAAAATTAAAAAAAAGAAATTTGAACATATATACAAGCTGCTATTGAGCAGTGATCACTGGATACCAACTATTTTCCCAAACTTGTAGGGATTTAAAGCTAACATTTCTGTCTTTGGAATTAAGACAGATTAACTCAGGTTCACACAAAGTACCCAATACAATTCTTTAATCACTCAGGTAGCGGTGTGGAGGCTGGATGGGGGACAGGGAGAGATGGACACAAGGAGTCATGTTCAAAGAGCCATGCTGAGTGATGGGAGAACCATAGCAGCAGAGTGGTGATGGGGTAGAGGTCTACTCAGAGGAAACACACTTTGGGCAGAAGCTAAGTTGAATGGTGATAGGGTAATTAAGACGAAAGAGGAGAAAAAGGTCAAAATTTAGTATGTGTGCTAGTGACTTTAGATATAAGATTTAAACTCAAGTGGCAATTTTTAGTTCATGTGAAAAAAATGAAAGGAATCCAATGAATTCTACTTGAGGACTGGCATTGTGCTTGTTTCTGGAAAAATTTCTCTCTCAGGGAACTGGGAAAGGAAGAGAATTCCAAAACAAATGGGTCGAGCTACTAGGACACAATATAAAGAACTTGTTCCCCATTTATTTCTCACATGCTATTTGCATGTGTTATTCGTTAGTTATGTGAATGGACCTAACCTTTTGATGAATTAGGCAAAAAGAGCAATGTTCGTTTCTATTAAAGCTAATAAGAGAAATGAAAACTACATTTTGCCACCCTTTCAATTTTCTGGCCCATCTGAGTTTCACATTTGGTTAAAAATTCTTCATGTAAGTGGAAATACAAAAGAGGGAACATTTCTGGATTGACCAAGGCATGGGTGCGGAACAGCAGTGAGATACTGTGAATGTAAAATAATTATCAGAAACTATTTTATGAGTTATATATAAGTAAATAAGAAACATATGGACTGCATTTCCCTAGAAATACACTTGGGTTTGAAAATTAAAAAGAAAAAAAAAATAACCAAGTTGGCAAGAAGCTGACAAGACTTTGCCAAACCCCAACAGTTGGAAAAATAGCTTGAAACACTTGAGGAATACAAACATGGATGGATTTGCCCTAGTTAGAAAGGCCTTTTACGGTCAGATGAACATGGGTAGCAGTGGAGGAGGCAGGGATGGAAAAACAAATCATGAACAACACATACTTTGGCATGTTTCCAGTCAATTTAACAGAAATCCAGATTACAATATTCCACAGAACATACTTGACTCAAGTTTTCACACCAAACAAGATCAAGAATTCCCTGGGTAGTTGACCCAATTTGAAATTAGAAGTTGTCACAGATGAGTGTATTCATGTTGCCTGGCGTCCTAACCTTTCGGATGTAAATTCTAGATTTAGTGACCAGGATGTTTAAAAGTTCAGAATAAAAAGGATAAGAATGACCACACAAATAGGAACTCTGCAAGAGAGGAAATATTAAGAGGGCAGGTGATATATCAGAAGTGAAGTTCTAAGTAAGTAATTAAAAATTAGGCCCATGGAGAAGAAAACGCTGATGTGCTTAAGGCAATTTACAAAGCTGGGCTAAGAACTCTAAGGTACTTGAATATTTGCCAAGCAGAAACATAAAAGAGAAAAGTGCTGGTTACCAGGGATAAAATACAATTGAGAACACTGCTGAAAAAGCTGATCATAAAACTGAGGTTTTTGAGAAATGCTAAGAACAATAAAAACTTGTCATTTATTCAACAACCATTTATACTATGAGTAAGAACCAGACAGATGAGATACATAATCTATTTGCATAAATTTAAGAGTCAGGATTCATAGGGTAGAATAAACTCTTCCCATCCAATGTATTTTTTTTTCATTTTCTCTATCAAAAAGGATAATTTTCAAACTCAAGTGAGTTCATTTAGTTAAAATTGAAACCTCAGATTGGTGAAAAAATAGCAAAGGACATTGGCTTTGCAAGGTGTCATAGTGTCTAGGACTGTATTGTATTGTATGGACCTGAACAAAATGAACTGTATTGTATGGACCTGAACAAAATTGCAGAGGACAAGCCAAGTCGCCATATGTAATCCTTGGTAATTTATGAGGAATAGGAGAACTAAAAGAGAATAATATATTATTTACATTTTCAAAGTGATTTCAAAGAGTGCAGAGTGGGGATTTCAATTCTGATGGGATAGTAAACTTACATGGACTGTTGCCATGTTTTAGAATATTAACTTAAGCAAAGTTCGTATCTTGAGGAATTTAAGGATTAAACTTCAGTTTGACTGAAAGTTTTCCAAGAGAACCTGGGAAACTGTGTGTAGGATGTAGCTATCAATAGATAATTTCTCAGATTCATCATTTCAGGAGGGAGTTAGAAAAAAAGAACAGACGTGAAAAAGATGTGGAATAGTAATTAATAGGAGGAATAGATTAATTTCAAATAACTGAGAAGTAATTATTCAAATAAACAAATTTTTGTTGTACATATATTTTTTAATTGAAGTATAGTCAGTTTACAATGCTGTGTCAATTTCTGGTGTACAGCATAATGCTTCAGTCATACATGAACATACACATGTTCGTTTTCATACTCTTTTTCACCATAAGTTACTATAAGATATTGAATATAGTTCCCTGTGCTATATGGTATAAACTTGTTGTTTATCTATTTTATATAGTAGTTAGTACCTGCAAATCTTGAATTCCCAATTTATCCCTTTCCACCCCCTTCCCTGGTAACCATAAGTTTGTTCTCTATGTCTGTGAATATGTTTCTGTTTTGTAAATAAGTTCTTTTGTCAATTTTTGATGAGCAATTTAAAATGAATCTGTTCGAAATTTTCATGTCTTTATACCTATTAAACAATTGACACTCAATATTAGCCCTTTTTCTTTCTTAACCATGATTTTCTGTACCAGTGCTCAAGGCATTATGACTATAAATCAAGATTAAGAACAAGAAAATTGTGCAGCAGGGCTGATCCAGGATTGGGAAAGGCATGGTCTTAGGGGCTGAAATATAGTAGTGATGACATTATTGAAGAAACTGACCATAAAATCCAAGCTCTACTGAAAGTCAAGTAGAGCAGAAGAACAGCTCATAGAGTGAGACAGCATCCATTTGTTTATTCAGCATAAGTAAAGTGAGATCCTACTGTATGTTAGAATCTATCCCAACTCTACAGCTTTCTGTGTTGACTTGACTAGGCTATAGTCCCCAGTTATTCAATCAAACAGTGACCTAGGTGTTGCTGTGAAGATACTTTGTTACCTTCTCTAATAATTGATTATTAAAGTTCATAATCAGTTGACTCTAAGTAAAGGAGATTATCCTGGATAATCTGGTTGGGCCTGGTTCAATCATTTGAAAGGTCTTCAGAGTTAAAAGGAGGCATTCTTGAAGAAGAATAAATTCTGCCCTGGGACTAAAGCTTCAGACTGTGCTTGAGAGTTCCAGCCTGCCCTTCCTGAAAGCCTGCCTTATGGATTTTCAATTGACCATAGCCAGTTCCCACAACTGCATAAAATAGTGTTTTACAATAAATAACTTTGTGTGTGTGTGTGTGTGTGTGTATACACACACATATATATACATATATATATATATATATAATCTATTATTATTTGTGTGTGTGTGTGTGTGTGTTATGTGTCTTATTATTCTGTTTCTCTGGTGGAAACTTAACTGATACAGATTTTGGTACCAAGAAGTGTCATCATTGAGTAATAAAATTTGTGGAAGTGGCTTTGGAATTGGGTAGTGATAGAAGATGGAAAAATTTTGACACGTGTTAGAAAAAACCTAGGTTGCCTTAAACAAATTGCTGGTAGAAATATAAATATTTAAAGACACTTCTGGTAAACTCATACTGGAATGAGAAACATGGTATCAGAAACTGGAGGAAAGGCAGTTCCTGTTATATAAGGGTAGTAAATGTAACTGAATTGTGCCCTACAGTTGTGTGGAAGGCAGAACTTGTAAGCAATGACCTTGGATATTTAGCTGAGGAGATCTCAAGCAAAGTGTTGAAGATATAGTTTGTTTTCTTCTTTCTGCTTATAGTAAAATATGAGTGGAAAAGGTAAATTGAAAAAAGAGCTATTAAACAAAAAGGAGCCAGTACTTGATAACTGGGAACATTCTTAGCTTATCCAGATTGAAAAAAAAAAAAACAGCTAAAAGTAGGAAATTCACTGTTAGGAAAGCGTCTTCTGGAGAGAAGGTCAAAAGTGTGGCTGGACACTTCTTGCTAGAGTGCGAGAGATTAGGCATGTGACTCATAGATCTCCTCATCTCAGCAGAAGGTAGACTAGAGTTGGGATGACACAGGAAAGATGTTCAGCGAACACTCTTGTCTAATGGAGTGAATCCTGCGTGACATACACCAGAGAGCCAAGCCATTTTTTAAGAATGTTACATCAGCAAAAAAACTGTCAGCTTGCATTGAGAGTGAAAGAGTTGGGACAAAATGAAAGAGGGTTGTCAGACTTCCAAAATTCTAGAAGCTGGAAGCAGGCAGATAAAACTATTCAGATGCAAACATGAGCTACCATTCAAGAAAAAGGAACTATGATTCCAACACCAGAGCCTTGATTCCAGAGGCCAGAGCCATGTGTGTAGAGGCCAGAGCAATGGGCACAGGGACTAGAGCCATTTGCCCAGAGAGTGGAGTCAAAGACACAGAGACCAGAGCCTCTGATCCTCAAAGGACTGTTCCCCAGCCTTGAAACCCAATCAAATTTGTCCTGCTGGATTTCAAACTTGTGTGAGACTAGTGGTCTTTTTCTTCCATTTTCTCTCTTTTGGGATGAAAATTTCTGTAACTATTATGTCTGCCCCACTCTTACAATTGGGGAACAGATAAATTGTTTTCTAGTTTCATAGATCCAAAGATGAAGAGAGATTTTGCCTCAGGATGGCCATACCTTGAGTCTTGCATATTCCTCATTTAGATGATTCAGGGGAATGAGATTTGGGATTTTTAATTGGATGATATTTAAATGAGGTTTGGGACTTGAGGTGGTGTTGTATGGGTTGAGACTTTTGGAAATGAGGGGATGATGTGAGTGTATTTTATGTGTGGGATGGACATGAAACTTTGTAGACCATGTAGAAACTTTATAGGTACAGGGTAGACTGTACTGGCTTGAATGCTGGTCCCCAAAAGTATCTGGTCCTAATTCCAGGAATCTCTGGAAACACACAGATTCTCTCCTAAAGCCTCCAGAGGAAGTGCCGTCCTACTAACACTTTGATTTTGGCCTCGTGATACTAATTTTGAACTTCTGGCCTTCAGACTTGTGAGAAAAGTCCTCTTGTTCGAAGCCACCAAGCTTACGATCGTTTGTTAAAGAAACCACGGGAAACTAACACGGGTACAAAGAACAGTAGGATGAGGATTCTTCCCCAGAGATGATCACAGTCTTACGGGGGCCAGAGGCATGTCGAGTAACTACAACCCCTTGACACAACAGTGGGTGCACAAACAAGGAAAGACAAGTTTCTCCTTGAGTCAAGGGCACATCCCCAAGTTTTTCAGCTGTAATAGCAGATTAAATGCATCTTATCCAGAAAAATAAGTGGGGGGAAAGTTACCAAAGTAGCAGGAACAGGAAGTAAAAGGGAGAGGCAATAAAAGAGTAAGGAGTGTTGAGAAGGGAGAGGAATCCTGTTTGACCAGAGAAGGAAAAGCATGGAAGAAAGGCTAGTTGTGAAGTTTAATCTGGAGCTTTGTTGGTGGTGGACTTTTATATGGTATTAAAGACTTTGGATTTATTCATGTAAGAAGTGGGGAACTCTTAAAAGGTATTTTATGCAGCAAGTCAATATGGGTTTATGAAATGTGAATTTTAATGTGTTCAACCTAGAAGCTATGTAAAAAAGAAACTAGGAGGGGTCAAAGACAAGATCAGTCTCATCCTAACATCCAGGTGAGATAATATGACAAAGGCAACAGAAAGGAGGAGATGAATTTAGAGTTATTTTTGAGGTCAAATTGCCAGGACTTGTTGACCAAATAAATGTCAGGAATGAGGATGATTTCATGGGGGTTTTTTTCTGCAACAGATGAATGGATGCCAACATAGTTAACTGAAAACAGAATGATAGAGGGAAATTTTGGGGCTGTTGACACAATTCATTCATTCGCTTAATAAGTATTTACTGTCCACCTACTTTGTCCAAGCTCTGGACTAGTGATGTCCAGCTTGGGGTGATTCCAGGACCTTACAAAGGTCAAGCAGTACAAAAAAAGGGTGAGGAAGGAAACAGGTCACCCAGGGAGTGTTTAATGTTTTTTATTTGTCTGTTTTGTTTTTTGTGTGGGAGTTTGGCAGTGTGGAAAGGAGAGATAGTAGGTAAAGGGGTTGTAGTTTAGACAGGGGAGGGTGGTTAATGTGGAAGGGGAGAATGTGGAGAGTTGTTGAAACCAGGGGTAAACCAGTTGTCAAGAAGAATGTTCTCTCTCTCCTTGAATACAATGAAACTTGATAACATTCAAATGACTGATGGACATTGAAATGTTTTGACTTTAAATATAAATGGCATACCATACGCCTCTCCTCCCAGATGCATTTCTTGGAGACCTTATCACTGTGTAAAAAGGTCCAGTGGTTTATTGACATGTCCATTCCAATATGTTTATAAGACAACGCAGCACACTCTGAATCACACTTCGTTAAACTTTCAGGCTCAAACTTAACGTAGAAGTTTAAATGAAAGCACATTTCTAATTTAGTAATTCTTATCCAGGACACACCTTAATATTTTTATTATATAGTGAGATACTTATGACATTATATGCTGTCCAAACACATTTTTTTAAAATAATAGTCTAGGAAATAAGCCAGGCCATAGGCATGGTGATTCTTTTATATCAATCCTTCAAAAGCCAATGAAAGGAATGGCCACTTGCAAACAAGTCACATGTTTGATGTCTTGGTTAAAAAGAAGGTAAACTGAAATAATGAGTAAACTTCCTGTAGCAAGAATTATAGACATGGTATTTGGCATCCTTCTTGCAATGTGAATGATTGATTTCACGGATGTAAAAGTGGTCCCATCTGATCCTAAGCAGAGTTTAAATTTCACTATAGCCACCAGGAGGAAATAGTCCATAGAATCCTGTAATTCCGCAGTAGAGCAATTTCTAATTACTAAAGGCCTTCAAAATACCTGGTACTATGTAAAAATGACTTCTACTCCACCCAACATTGCTGAAGGGGAAATGTTATTGTAATAGATATGGAAACCGGTCATTTTCTTATTTTAATAGATGAGGAAAATATTATTTTGAACATTTTAATAGGTGAGGAAATTTACCTGGCAGAGTTGAGACTCAGACCAAACACGTGATTCTTCAACCCCAAAGCCATGCTATTCCTAGCACAGCAAGCTGCCTCATAAACACACCACTTAAAATCCTTCAATAACCAAAATACTTAAATTTTTCAGTGGGTTTCACCCAGACTTAATCCTTTGGGGAAATATGATTATTCTATTATATCAAACTTTAGCATGTTTAGTTTGCCTTCAGTCACTTTAAAGGATAAGTAAAGGCGAACATGCTTGCTTCAACTAGAAATGCCACATCTTTGGAATTCAAAATGTAATTATTTATCTTTAGCCCAGGTATACAATTTGCCATAACATTTAAGCTAAATAAAAACTCATAGTGAGTCGTACCCATTTTTAGATACCTTTTTTTTTCCGTTTAAAACTGATTTTTGTTGTTCTTTGAGCATGTAAGTGAGGCCACACATATTTACATCCTCTCCTGTATTTTCTCCAGAGCATGCTGAAATGAAATGAGTAACCAATTTATTCTCCTCCTTTCCTAGACCACCCTGTCTCGCAGTCTCCTGTCTCCTCGTGCCGTCTTCCTTCACTCTTAGCCAACAACCTTGCTTCTTATATATTGAGAAAATAGGACTTCCACAAACTATTGAGTTTGTCTAAAACTTGGTTTAACTGTTGGGAGCACACAGGCAGCAGAAATGAATGGGGGTACTATGTAAGAGATTACTCTTTAAATTTTGTTTTGTTCTTGAGGGGGAGGAGGGTAATTAGATTTTTTTTTTTTAATGGAGGTATTGGGGATTGAACCCAGGACCTTGTGCATGCTAAGCACGAGTTCTACTACTAAGCCACACCGTCCACCCCAAGAGATTACTCATTAGCTACTAGAAGAAGTTATTGGATGATGATTCAAATCAATAAGTTAAGCAATAACATTATTAACATACCACTCGGAAATACGGAAGTAAATATCAAAAGAAACAGCTAAAAGTTTTGAAATAGTAGTTTCCAAGGAGTAGAACTGTTAGGTATGGAGGCATTGAAATACTGTTTTTTTAACTCTAAGCCTTTAGCATTAAAAAAATAAACTATGATGAAATATAATTGATAAAATTATAAAATTAAAGGCTGGAATACAAAACACAAAAATTATAAATGCCTTACTATTAAGATGTTCTGGATGATAATTGTATCATCTTTTTCTTAGCATTTTAAAATGTTACATGATTCATAGATTTTGCCAATAAATCTTTATAAAGAATAACTTTCTTTTGTATTTTATTCTCTTTTAGAATACATTTTAAGTGTTCTGTAAAAATAATAACTTGGTCGTGTGGAGAAGGGAGAGTACATACAACAAGGCTTGTATGCTTCAGATCTTACTACTGGAGACAGGACAGGAGGTGGCTCTCTGCTGGGCCCATTATTGAACTCAAGATATGATGAGAGGGGACAAAATGTTTTTCAGGACTAAAGGAGCTGCTGGTTTTGTCAGTAAATTTAATAGGCCAAAGAAAATACGTATCAGGGAGGACCATCAGCTCTGCAAAGTGGGTGAACTAGGGAAAGGAAAGCCCAGTTTCTTATTTGCAAAGCTAATGATTCAGTTTCAGAGCATGAAAATTCACCAAGGTAAAAGGCATCTCTGAGGCTTTTTTGGCAGATAGTAGGCTGATTGCAAAAAACAATCCATTCACACCTCTGAGTAATAAATCATCAGAGTCACCAAGGAAAGTGGTCCTTGATAAGGATAATCTTAAGGTTACACCAGGAAATGGCGAAATTTCTCAATCTCTGATTTTAGGTTAACGTCACATTTTCTATATCCAAGAATCAAGAATGAAGATGAAATTTCTCTTTCAAAAAGAAATATCTGTTCTCTTCTTAGACCAACATAAGACATCCTTAAATTTACAGCTAATCATGTGGGCTGTAAATAAAATGATTCAGGTTGGTTTTGGTTTTCCTGCAGATACAATGGTGTAATAAGGGAACGTTGGGATATTTCCTGATCAACAACCTGATGCTCAATTTAAAAAATTATCACAGTTTCTCTATTGAAAGTAAATATTTTCCGTTAAATCATAAACGTATGCAGCACATAGTGTGAAAGTATTAACGGTGTGTATTTAGCGTATGTGGACAGTACAGTAACTAGACACATGAAAATACTTAGTCTTTACTGAGTATAACTGGTAGAAATATTTTAAGGTTAAAAGTGAACAACTAAGGTCCTCCTGAGGAGGAGTAGAGTATGTATAATATGGAAATGAGATTTAGAGTCAGGAAACTTGGATTCGTTCCAGCTCTGCCACATATCAGCTCTGGCTTTGCCCAAGTTATGATTGTCAAGCCTTAATATACCTATAAGCAAAATACAATTTATAATATCCTTGTCATAGATCTCTTAAAGGATTAAATACATTTGCCAATCCAAAGTGGCTACTACAGAAACTGCCACGTAGTAAGTGCTCAATAAATATTCAGCTATTGGTACCAGCTGGTACAAAATGAAAGAACACGTACCCAAAGGTAAAGAGCAAAGTTGTACATCTGTATCCTACATTACTGTTATTGATTATTGAAAGAGAAGGTTTGAGACCAAGAACCGAAAAGAACCCAGGCAGAGGGCACTGTGTGGGCTCTCAGTAGGCCATCTGATGTCGAGAACCCAGGCCATAGGGTTTTAAGTATCGATGCGTGTCAGAAAGCAGACAGTGCCAATGAAGTCGCTGCGTGTGGCCTCCCGCCAGGGCTCTGAGTAATTGGCAGAGCACTGAGCATGTGACTCATTATAAGTCAAATTGCTGTTAAGTGAGGAACCACCTGTAGTTAAAACAAGTGCCTTACTGAATTTGTTAGCCTGAGAAAACTTAAGGAAAGAGTGGTCTCTTTGATGCAAAATCGTCTTCCGCTCTGACCTGCAGTGCTTTCTCAGAATTCTGTCTTGCCACACCTTTATCTGGTCAGAGCATCAGTTCTGAGCTTCCCCTTTACAGGAAGCTGGGCCCTGGGACTTGGGTTATTGCAACGCTAGATGCAGGCTCATCCTTCTTTACAACATTGTGGATAACTAAAAAATTTAAAAAAGGACTTATTTCCCTTGAGCCTCATGGATGAACCATACTAGAAAGCCCTGTCCTACCTACTCATTCTGAGTTCTGCCCACAGATAGGCACTCAAACTTCAGTTCAGTTTCCTAAACCAAAACACAATCGCCATTCACAAAATCTGTTGATTTTCTCTTTCCCTTCAGCTTGGCCAGGGCAATTTTCTCTTTTTAACATTAAAGTGAAATTCTGTTTGGATTTTGCCACGCATTACTCAACACGCACGTCTCTTCTCTTTTCACAGTTAAAGCTCTACAAGATAATTAGGTCTATCTGTTCCTCCAGTTGGGCCTGAATCAGCCTTCATTTTCTTTTTCTTTTTTTTTTTTTTCTGTATTTGCATTTATATTTCACTAAAAAGCCTGCTAGGCTTTTTATAACTCCCCTCTCTTCCCTTTCCTTCCTCTGCTGTTAGCAACATTAGTCCTCCCATTTCTTCAAAGTGTTTTTCTCATGGTAACACTGAGGTTATGGGTTATGGGAGGAAAGACTATAGAGATGAAAGATGCAATGTCATTCTGATCACTTCAGAGCGAGGGTGCTTACCATCAACATCACGTACCACTGGCGTTGTTAACCTTGAGAACCTGGCCTAGTAGAGTTCGTAGGACTCCTCTATTGTAAGGACATTTTCCCCCTTTCTGTACTCTGGTCATTGGACACAAGTCCCTAAGTGCAACCCACACTAGAGGGAGGGAGAGCTAAGCTCCATCCATTTAAGGGACACAGTATCAACATAGTATGCAGAATTCTGTGTGTGAGTGTGAAATCTGTGTCATTTTATTTATCTATTCAACTGTATATTTGTGTCAGATGTTTGTTTATTATATGCTTTGGGCTATAATCCAAAAATACTTTATTTTGCGGCTCAAATCTGTGGGATACAAAAGTAAGCTCTTTCGGTTTGGCTCCCATATTAAAGCTCATAATAATCTCCTCCATTTTATTATTTCAGTTCAATGCTTTAATAAAAAGCATACAAAATGTGCTGTTTTTGCAATTACATCAAAATTCAGCATATTAATCAACATATTGTATCAATTTTGCACTTATTTTACTTTTACTCTATGCCTGCCTTCTGTGTTGACCTTTCTCCTGCTACGTTTTATCCCTTAACCACTCCTATAAAAGGGCCTATTAGTTGATGGCAAAATTTCATAGTCTTGGAAAAATTGTTTTTCCTCTCTATTTCACCCTCATTCTTAGAAAATAATATGGCTAGGTATTAAACTCTGTGCTTACCATTACTTCCCTTCCTTTTAAGATATTAATCCACTATTTTCTGTTACCTATTTTTTGTTGACCAAAAGTTTGCTAAATATTTGTATGGATGTCCTTCCACTCTGGTAACCATTAATTTAAACTAATAATCCTTTGTGTTAGGAAGATTCAATGTAATAAATCTAAATAGAAATTCTTTTTATTAATTCATCTTTTAATTGAAGTATAGTCAGTTACACGGTGTCAATTTCTGGTGTGCCGCATAAGTTCCCAGTCATGCATATACATATATATATATTTGTTTTCATTATTTCGATACTCAGAGTAAATTTTTGATCTAAGGAATTCTGGAAACTTAACAAATATTTTCTCTTTCTATACTTTTTCTCTGTCATTCTCTTTATTACCTGAGTCTGTGGGATCCTTTCTGAATAATGCTCACATCTTTTGCCTGCTCCTTTGTCTTTATATGATGCTGCTATGGTCTGTATGAATACGCTCCCCTAAAATTCATATATTGAAGTCCTAATGCCCAGTGTGATGGTATTAGGAAATGGGGCAGTTTAAGTTGTTAGGGTGGTTTAGTCCTCTTATAAAAGATCCCACAGAGCCCCTGACCCTTTCTACCATGTGAAAATGTAACAAGAAGTCTGTGGCCCATTTGACTGAGCAACCAAATAAGAAAGTCAATGAATATTTTCCAATATATTATTAAAATATAACATTTAGAAGGATATTTATTTAACAAACTTCTATCTAGAGCTTCGTAAGGAACAGTTTTTTACCCTTTTTTTTTTTAAAGTAAGCCACTTCGTATAGTACAGTATAGAAGAATGGTTAGAACCACAAAATCTGAAATAAAATAAACTCAGTTCAGAAACAACTCTACCACTCTATTAGCTGTGTATGACCTTCAGAACTTTATTCAATCTGACCGAGGCTTTCTTAGGCTCGTTTGACCATGCTGGCACCCTGATCTTAAACATCCAGCCTCCAGAACTGTGAGAAATGAAGGCTTGTTGTTCATAAGCCACTCATTCATGGTATCCTGTTACAGCCACCTGAACAGACGAGACAGATTCACTCTAGATGAATTCTTCAAAACCTTCTTTCAAATTACTATCTTCAACTGTATGCAGAGTTTATGGATTTATTCCATATATATATATTTTTAATTTTCTATCATTATGATGTTTTGACATCTTAAAGAATCTTTCTGGTTGGGGAGAGACTGCTTTCCCTAGAGTTAACTGGTTCTTATAGGTGGGCAGGGATTCAGCTGGGGAAATGTCTTTGATACGCAAACCAACCAATGCAAAGCCATACCTCCTCTATCTGGTGGCCAACTCAGCACAGAAGATCCTCTATCTGGCGCTTAGAAGACAGATGACAATACCTTTTGCCTTAATCATCCCAGGGCCAGCCACCAAGCAACTAAAGCCCACACCTGTAGCTCAAAGCCCTCTAAAATTATGCAAATAGAGTAGATAATCCTATTTACCTTACACTGCTCTGCCTTTTTTCCCTGAAAACCTCAGTAAAGGCCATGGCCTAGGCTACCCCCCACCTCCTGCTTCTGCTTCCTGACTAAAACCTGGTGTTTCTCCAGTGGCCCCACAATGTGAGTTGTGCCTGTTGATTCCGGGGAACTGTAAGCAAATTAAACTGCTTTTTTCAATGTCATTGCCTTTCTGTGTGGTCACTCAGTCACCTTTATAAATTAAAACCTGGGCCCAGAACAATGAAATTAATTTAAATAGTTTTATATTTTAAATTTTTTTAATCTTATTATTTTGGAGGGGAGGGGCTTTTGGGGGAGAAGGAGAAATAGGTTTATTTATTTATTTATATTTTGAATGGAGGTACTGGGGATTGAACCCAGGACCTCATGCATGCTAAGCACATACTGGATTGTATTTTAAAAACACACTTTTTATTTTTAAGATTTCTAACTTCTAAATATATATTACCTATGTTAGCATGTAATAGGTTTATTATTATGACAAATGAATTTTTTTTCAGTTCTGTTTTCTATCATGGTAATTATCAGGAGACATAATCACATATTTAGGTCCTCACATAAACCAAAATTTTGGGGGGTCATTAATCATTTTTAAAAGGATAAAGGGACCCCAAAATATTTGATATTCACTGCTTTCTAGAGGATGGAAGTTTTTTTGTTGTTTCAACAGAAACATGATGAAAGAAAAAACATCAAGTATTCTACTCTATACATATGCCAAGAAAACATTGAGAACCCACACATTTTCAAATGCCATCCTAGCACCAAGGACTTGTGGACATTTTTAAAGGAAAAAAAATAAAAGAATTTGGCTATGTCTTACACTGTTTTTAATGGAATGTCAATAAACATTAAGGGAGTTCTTATTCGAGTCCCTTAATGTTGGGAAATGACAGAACAGGAAAACAAGTGAGCCTTAATCCCAAAATATGCTACATTGCCACAAAAGTAGATGAGTCAGTTTATCCTTGGCCTCTTTAAATACTTCTGTTTTCTTACCCATCTCATGGTTGATTGAATATTTGGGCCAGAATTTTCTTTATTGAACATGTTATTTCTCTGCTATGAGCTGCTTCTCTTCAACAGAACACTTCTGGGGAAATGAGTCAAATGATGCATTTGTTGGTTTCACATGTGTCAAAAAATAAAATGCTTTGGGAAGTTTCTAATCAACATTTACTCCAGGCATGCTTATTCCAACTGCCACCGTCTTGCCTTCGCCATCTGCCGCTCTGTAGAAACGTTTGCACTCTTGACTTCCTCTTTAACCTCATTGTAAAGGAGAGCCATAGTTCTGGACTTTTTGTGCATAACCCATCTCGCCATCTTGTAGCTTTTCCCAAGTGTTTATCTCACTGGTGAGTAAACTGCATTGTGTGAACCACCTGGAGTCACTGTCCCGTCTGCCTCCTTTTCTTGTATCTCTGGGCAGCGTAAGTGAAATTGTTTACATGGTAGGTCTGAGCCCTTGCTGCACTCCCCTTTCAAATCTATCCATTTTACTTTCTGCCTTACTTATTTGTGTTCCCTTCACTTCTACCACCAACAATCAGAGACGACTGCCTTTCAAGAAACATCCATTTTAAAGAAACAAAATGTTTTAGTTTTTTCTTTCTTTTTTTTTTTTTGGCTCAAAATATTTGGCTCAGAAATTTATTTTCTCATATCCTGGAGGCTAGAAGTCTAAAATTAAAGTGTCAGCAGGGTCACACCCTCTCTAAAGGCTCTAGGGAAGAATCCTTTCTTGTCTCTTCCTAGCTTCTGGTACTCGCCTGCCACCCTTGGTATTCCCTGGTTTCCAGCTATTGCATGGCTCTAATGTCTGCTTCACTTCTTCACTGACCATCTCCCCTGTGTGTGTGTGTTCCTGTATCTGTGTCTTATAAGGACACCAGTCATTGAATTTAGGACCCACCCTAACCCTGTATGACCTCATCTTAACTAATGACATCTGCAACAATCTTAATCCCAAACAAGGTCCCAGTTTGTGGTTTTGGATGGCTTCTCTTAAAGAAACAAAAAGCTGTGGTTTTAGTTTTGCTTAATCTCTTACCTTAGCTTTTTGTTGTGTGATAATAAATATTCAAAACAAACAAAACCCAGAACCAGAAATGTCAGGCAACTGCATAGGCTGACTATATTTCAAATTATGAACTGCTGCCAGGGGGAAGGGCATAGCTCAAATGATAGAGCACATGCTTAGCATGTGTGGGGTCCTGGGTTTAATCCCCAGTACCTCCATTGAAAAATCAAATAAATAAACCTAATTACCTACCCCCTGCAAAAAAAAAAAAAGAAAAGAAAGAAGAAAGGTGAACTGCTGTATATTTTATATCTAAGTTCTTCCAGGAACCCCCAAGTTATTAGAAATGTGAATACCATATCCACTAACCCTAAGGGTCCCATATTATGCATCATGTGATGGGAAAGATAAAAGTCATTGAGTCTTCCTTCAAGTACAGCAACTTCTACCATATTGTCACCACCTATAATCTCTTCTGGCCATGGGGCTCTAGAACGCAAAAAACTTCTACTAAACTGAGATATAGATAGTCATGATTACTTTCATAATCTATAATTATTTCTCTTTTCCTTGAATTTAGAGCAAGATCATAAAAAAGAAAAAGAAATTAAATATTCTGTGCTTTGAGGGGAGGATATAGCTCAGTGGTAGAGTGCATGCTGAGCACGCATGAGGTCCTGGGTTCAATCCCCAGTATCTCCATTAAAAATATAAATAAATAAACCTAATTATCTCCCCCTCAAAAAAATATTGTCTTTTATCTCTCCTCCCTTAAATCCTGTGGGATCAAAAGAGATTGACTTAATAGAAATCAATTAAACAAATGTTTGTCAAGACACTGTGAGGTCTGAGGTTGTGCAAGGTGCAGGAGGTGTATGTAGATAGGGGTGACAGTCCTCTTATTCTGCGACAGTAGCAGTCAAGAATGTGGCAGGAGGGACAGAAAGACAAGCCCACAAATGACTTCAACACTGTCAGAGTATAAACACATGAAGATATGAATGGAAAAAACAAAGTCGTTTTTAAAATTCCTCTCTACAGTTACCTTAGACATCAGAGATAATGACCATTAGAAGATACAACTGTCTAAACCCTTTTGGAATTCCTACTTCGCATCAGGCTTTTCTCCAAATTTAGCATCTAGAATGCCTTAAATACCTTTATTCTTCACAGCCTTAATGATGTGCTTTCAAAACCTCCTGTCAGCGAGATTTGCAAATATTAATTACTATATACAAAATAAACAGGTTTCTTCTGTATAGCACAGGGAACTATATTCAACATCTTGTAATCATCTATAATCAAAAAGAATATGAAAAAGAATATATGTATGTATATGAATGGCTGAAGCATTATGCTGTACACCAGAAATTGACACAACATAGTAAACTGACTATACTTCAGTTAAAAAAACACCACCACCTCCTATCAGGACAAAGCCAGAGGCACATGCTGAGTGCAAATAGAAATGGACATGAAAGAGTTAAAACTAAATTCACTACTGCTGTAGTGGGATAATAATAATAATAATAATAATAATAATAATAATAATAATAATTTATTTTTTCAATTTGATTTTTATTGAAGTGTAGTCGATCAATTTTTTATTTGCTATGCACCAGGCACTTCATACACATTTACACTCTTAATCTTTCTAAGACCCGAACAAGGTACATGTTACAATTTTCCCTCTTGCAGATGAAGAAACAGGGAAAGCAAAGGGTCTAAAATAACTTCTAAATTATCAAGGATCACAGATAGCACGTGGGCTGAGATAGAAACCTGGGCATTTGGGCTTGCTGCTGTTTTTGGAGGAATGGGCTCAATCCTACAGCAAGTTGGCACAAAGTAAATCTTCTGTTACTCCTGTGCCCCACGGCTTTGTAGAAGAATGTTGTTATGATGTTCAGCTCTGGTGGTTCGCTCTAATTACCAAGAGCTCTGTGTTGAGTGTCTTT
The DNA here is from genome assembly GCF_036321535.1 of Camelus dromedarius. Lineage (NCBI taxonomy): Eukaryota > Metazoa > Chordata > Mammalia > Artiodactyla > Camelidae > Camelus > Camelus dromedarius. The sequence goes on along the minus strand of NC_087437.1, from coordinate 107,242,202 downwards.
CTCCACTGTGGGGCTGGCACAGTGACGGGGCAGCGAGCCAAACATCTCATCAGAGCACACTTTGGAGGGGGGTTAGGTGTTCCTTATGCTCCAGAATTTCACAGACATTTACGGGATTTCATAGATTCAACAGCTTTAGAATAATAGAAATACAACTGAAGTCTAAGTTTTAACTAACCGTACATGTGAAAATTCTTCAATCAGTGAATCAGTCAGTTAAAAAGTGTTGACAGTTTTGATACAGCTCCTTGTAAGAAGCACAGGTGAGTGATAAAGAACAGAATAACAGAAAATACAATAAGAGACTAAGTGTCATGCATTCATTAGTTACTTGAGACAACAATTTTCAGGAATGATGTATGAGATAAGCTTGACTGCTATGTCAGACAAATATATTAATATTGAGTGTTCATTCCTATAACCTTGGATTCAAAAAATATTTAGACTGTCTACCATATGCAAAGTATTATGCTGAGGACCAGACACACTGTGGCAAGCAAAATAGGGGTGTGTTCATTCAGATTGGTACTGTTTTAGGTGACAGAATTCCTAACTAAACTGGCATAAGCAAAAATAAGGATTTTATTGACTTTGTGGATTCAAGGATTCTAAAGTTACTGTTTTCTCTCTTTTTTTTTTTTTTTCCTATCCCTTGGTCTTATTTGCACCCTCTTGTTCTCATTCTCACCACTGCTTAGTCTGCTTGCATTTAGTGGCATTTCTCAGATAAATGGCAATCATCAGAGACTGATTAGATGTGGCTTTTGTCCCCTTTCTTCTTCTTTTTTTTTTTTTTTTGAAGGGAGTGGTAATTAGGTTTACTTAGTTATTTATTTTTAGAGGGGGTCCTGGGGATTGAACCCAGGAGCTTGTGTACACTAAGCATGTGCTCTACCAGTTGAACTACACCCTCCCCGCCTTTCTCCTTCTTGGGGTCGTGTCTACCCTATATTCCACAGCTGTCTACCTCCACCTTATGTCAGGTGGATCAATATGGCCAGTTATGCCAATGGACTGTCAACAGAAATGAAGACTGCCACTCCTAGGAAGACAGAACGTCTTATCTACTCTCTCCTTCTTCCTTTTCTAAGTCAGTGATGGAAGCAGCAAGTGGAGGATGGGGTAAGACCACAGGATGAAACATGGTTGAATTCTTGATCAACTGCATGGAACAGTGCCCCATGTGCCATCAATCCACAAAGAACTGTGCAATGATCGAAGGATAAAACATGATGATAAAAACACTGAGAATTTGAGAGCATTTACAATAGCAGTTAAAATAAAGTTCAATTGTGTAAGACCATTGAGAATTTATGGATATTTCATAGTACTTAGAGTTCCATTTTTAATACCTGATCCTTATATCTTGTGATCAAGGAGAAAAACTAGACTTGGCTAATGACTTCACAAATGTCCCAAGTGGGACTCCAACACACAGAGCTCTTTCTGTCTATAGCTAGATCTCTGGGGTGCTCTGAGTTCCTGGTTTGTTATCAAGTACCCAGCCCTGTGGGAAGGGGACAGAGATGGAATTAGCTTTACTCAAGCACATGGATTGTGTTTCCTTGAAAAGGTGTGGTTTTATTATTAGAGAAAGAGTGGTTAAGAAAGGTGACAGACAAATACCGAACACATGCATAAATACTCAAAAAAATGGTTAACACACACATTTTGCATAGTTAACATGTATCTATTCATGTCTCCCATTTGCCAGTTACCAAACTAGAAACTGGTGTTACGAGATGATAAAGATAAATGTGGTTCCTGCTTTCATTGGAGTGGGCATTTTAATGGACAGGACAGACATAAAGAGAGAGGAGGGGAGGCAAAAAGAGAAAGAAGGATGAAAAAGAGGCCAAGAATAATTCCGAGACATGGAGTTATCTTCAGCATGCTAAATGCCTACTTGTGTCGGAGGGACCAAATCATTAGACTTGTCAACGATCAAAGGCAGAAGCAATGTCTATGAGAGAGACTGGAGAGGGAGAGAAACAAAATCAGAACACCTCATAGTCTCAAGACATTCTTTTGCATTTTGTGGGGAGAATACATTGTTTGGCTAAAAGCTCGCAGAGAGTCCAGTCGAGACAGTTTGCCCTTTAATCCTCTGGCTATCGATATTTTTTTAAATGATTTTTGGATTTTCTGAAAATTCTGTAAAGTTTAGCTGTGAAATATACATGAGAGGCTTTCTTGGTGTCAGACTCGACAAGTTTTCTTCCACGAATGCCTTTGCCTTAGTTAGTTTCCATTTGCACCATTTTCCTCAATCCACTTTTCTAAGAGAAAGACATCTTAGAAGCAAATGGATGGATAAAATAATGACCTGTTTCATTACTGCTTTGGCAGAAATAAATGAGGATCTGAAATGCCAAAAAATAGGTTAGACATTATAGAGTTAATTGTAAATATGTGTTTAGTAATTCACAACCAACTACTGGTAATTAATTCTAAAGTCATGAGTCAAAAGAACTCTTTCAGGTATAACTCAACAGTCACCTAAAACATTGGGGCCCAGACTGACATGGACCATCCAGTCTGATACCCTTTGTGGGTAGATCTGGTGAGGACTCCCTGTGGAGGATGATTTTTGAATATAGGTTTGAGTTTCATGAGTGACAGCACCACAGCCTCATTCTCTCCTGCTCAGCTCTGTTCTCAAAAGAATGAGACTCCCCACCTGTGTGAAGGACAAGGGGAATCTTGCTTCATCACTTACACAGACTGGAAAGGGTGTAGATGGATTGGAAGAGGATCCAGAAATCAGGAAAAAAAAAAAAAAAGGAGCAAAAGTAAGAGTCCAGCTTTGGGGAAAAATAAAGGAAAACGTGGGCCAAGATGAATCCCCTGAACTATAACTCAATCAAATTCCATTTCCTCTTCTTTTCCTGCTGCCTCAAGCCCATGTGCTTATATTTTCAAAGGTGAGAGGTAGCCACCTTGTTGGAACCCTGAGGTACTTCAGTAGAGGTGGAAGGGGAGTTTCCAACAAGCCCAGGACTGGATAATTGGAAGGAAAAAGAGGGAGAGTCAAAGGTGATGGTCATGTAATGGATTCCTTCCTGGGACTTAGAATAAAATCTTTATTCAGTCAGTCAGTACATAAGCAATGGTGGCATTGTTACTTCCTGTTTCTGCCATGATTGAGGGCTTGGGAAGATGGGTATAGCAAGACTCACCAAAGTAAAAGAAAACAAGTAAACACTGCCCAGCTTTTACCTGAACCCCCATTCTCATGTAAGATCCTAACCTGGATGACTGCACTTCCACCTGTTAACAGCTGCCTAGGAAATGTGTGTGTTGGAGCGGTGTGTGTTAGTCCACAGACGGCCGTGAAAAATGATACTGTGTATCTCTTTCTTAAACCATCTCAGCAACTTGCAGTGACCCCAGCAGCATGGGTGGAAGGTAAGCTTACTGATCAGACAGCCTCTGTCTCCATTTCACTAGCCAGTGGTGAGAGAGGCAGGAACAATTTGATGCTCATCAGCTCCATTTGCACTAACTTCAGCTTCTTACTTCACTGGCCAGAATAACACAAATAAATTTTAATAAGGAGAGATTGACTGGTATCCAGGGAGGCTTTCGACACTGCAGAGCTTGAACAAGGTGTTGTTGCTATTTAACCTTAAAACAAAACAAAACAAAACAAAACAAAACAAAACAAAACAAACTAGTTCTAGGGCTATGAAACAACGAAGCCTACCTACTACAATTACAGTGGCAACTACTACTCATTAAGCAACTTGAAATCTTAGCTTAAATTTACCATCATGAAGGAAAAAATAAAAGCCTCAAATGTTTTGAATTACTCTGGGCTGGAAATTCCTGATTTTCCATGTGTTTCCAGTAATGTTTGATTTTGAGATGATTTCCGGAAAATAAAGAGGAAAAAAAAAAAAGAACTCGCGTAACTCATAAAAGCACGTAATATGCACATAATTGTGTGAGAAAAGCTAAAACAACATTTCACAGCTGGCCAGCATAAAAACTGACTTGTCGGTCTTACTTTACAGATAGCACCTGTATGTCTTAAATAATACACATGTACATTATTCATGTGAAGACTTTTATACCGTATAAAATTTCTGGGTATAAGAAAAATGAAAATCTAGTTTTCCCCCAAATTTATTTTTTATAAAATTAAGTAAAACTGATTCTGAAACATATGTTATGTATCACAACAGATAGACCGTTCTGTAGTATGTCCTAGACAGGGAGCAGAGAACATGGTTTTGAGTTATATTAGGAGTATTTCTTTAAAAACACACACACACACACACACACACACATATTCAGATCTCAAGAAAGTTTTCTCTGCAAGGGGACAGGGGAGTTGGCATAAGCTCCTCTCCTATCATCTCAGGATTCTCTGCCCACTCATCACATCAGAACAGCCTAGACGGGAACTGAGTTAGGGCTGAGGGTTGTGTGCACGCGTGTGCGCATGCGCGCCGATTTGTGTTGCGTGTCTAATGTGTGTGCCATCGTGCACGTGCTTTGGCGTGTCAAGAAGCACGTTACATCATTGTGGAATTTATGGTAAGAGGGGAATAAAGGGCTAGGAAAAAAGAGAAGAAGGATTTTCAGGTTAATAGTTTCACCCTCTATAATTTAGGATTCCTTTTAAAGCTAGCGTAGTACATAAACTCCCTTCCCTATCCCCAAAGTGTAAGCTTTGGTTTTTGTTTTGTTTTGTGTTAAGAATATTTAACGTAAAAATCTACCGTCGATTAAATTTTTAGACGTACAATATAAGATTGTTAATTATAGGCACGATGTTTTACAGCAGATTTCCAGAAAATATTGATCTCTCATAACTGAAACTTTATACACTTGAAGAGGAAGTCCTCACTTCCCCCTCCCCCCAGACACTGGCAACCATCATTCTACTCTCTGCTTTTATGAGTCTGGCTCTTTTACGTGGACAACAAGACGGAAGCTGAAGGACATTATGCGAAGTGAATCACGCCAGTCACAGGAGGAGAAATACGGCATGATTGTACTTATTTGAGATACCTCAAATAGCCTTGGGTTTTGAAGCAAGTCTTCTCAGATCTAGTATTTACAAAAGGTGAGTGGCACTAAAGGAAAAGGCTGACCCAGAATCTTTAAAACATTCATATAGGGCCTTAAGCAGCAGTGAAACTGTCCCGCTCCCAACATCCACCATGCTGCCTCTCAGGGACATGGTACAAAAGGACCTCAGAATACAGCAAGACCTCGGGTAGGGATCTCAATGCGGGAAAGGAAAATTATTGCAGAGTTGAGAGACTGTGATTCTTCTACTTGGGAGGTAAGCAGCAGGTGTTTGGCTGGAGGAGAAAATTTTATTGTCAGTTATTTCCTCGCTCTTAGCATTAAAATCATAGATGGGGGAAGGGGAGGAAATGACACTTTAGCAAATGGAAATTTGAGAAAATACTACTTACAAGGATATACAGATCCTATGGAGTGAAGCTGTACTGGAAATACACAGCTCAGAGCACCTGCAGAAGTTGTTCCTTTGCTTTTTTTCCCTATTTGTATTTTCCAGTTTGCATTCCAAGTATCTCTTGGTACAAATGGCTTCATCGCTGAACTGTCAGTTTCTCTGAACATTAATCATGGCTTATTCATCTTTATACGTCTCCAGAGAACCTCCAGAACATTTTACAGTGGGCCCTCGACAGATATTTGTTGCATTGGGTGGACTTTAAAAGATGTTGCAGATTTAGCATCACATTAGGGGGAAGAGATTTAGGTTAGGTTTCAGGAGAGCTGGCCAACAGTGGACTTTTGACCACAGACAAGTCACTGGGCTCTGTTCTTAGATAATCCCCAAGATATTTCCAACCTGTAATATCCTGGAGTGGAAAGTCTCTCTCCCTTTGGGGAAATGTAAAATTACGTATCAGGTGTGATCATATACTCTAGAAATGCAATGGAAAGTTCTCATTAAAAATGCAATAATAAAACTGCTACTTGGAATAATGAAATGATGAAGTAGCAATTAACCCACCTAAATGTTTATCTTTCTGCTCTAAAAAAGAAAATAAAAACCCAAGCTACCTTCATCCAGAGCAAGTTATTTCTTTGGACTGACAGACATTAATTTTGAATGTTTCTGGAACAGTTCCTCCTAATCTACAAGGGTAATATTTAAAAAGTATTATGAAATGAATGTCCTAAAGTGCCCAAGTTATTCTCACAGCAAAAAAAAAAAAAAAAAAAAAAAAAAAAATTATATCCAAGTACAAGTTTTCTGAATATGTAAGAATTTACTCATTATATTTATGAGCTGTATTAGCTCCTGTCCTTGTGAATATATGGTTATACTTGATATTCACCTTTGGGGCTTGATCTGTTTCTATCCTATCCTTCAAAGTATTTCTAAACATCTGAATATTCTATCTGAGTACAAAGATCATTACATAATTAAAATGGAAAGCTTAAAATTTAAAGGCATGATTTATGTAAGACATGTAGTGTTTCTGAGAGAGGAGAAACCATTCACTAAGAAGAAAATTCAGCTGGATTTCTTTAAATGCTAAATAAGAGATCTCCTGTCTGTGAATCCAAATAATTGTAATTCGTAAATTTACACCACTGTCATCTAAAATGCCTGTCTACCAAAATGATCCTTTGAAATTAACAATAATAAAAAGAGTTCAAGTTACTGAATCAAAGTTATTTCAGAGATGGTATTTAGTGATAAATATTGGGCCACTTTTTACTGAAATTGGTAATAATAATAATAATAACAACAACAACAACAATAACAAATGCTACCAAAGGGCACAAGGCAATGACCACTGAAGAGAATGCCCAGCCCAAGACATGGAGGCTTTTGAGGGGACAAAGAAGAGTACAGGACTCTAGGTTCTCCTCCTTTATTTCTTGATCCTGATGTCTCTAGTTCCTCAAAATACTCAACTGGTAGTGTTGCCCTTGGACAACTGACCACTGAGAGACTGAGGGTTATGGAATTAAAAAGCAATGGCCTTCAGCAGTAGTGACTTCCTCCCAAATCTTGAGGTATTTCAGAATCCACCAGAGGTTGCTGGGTGGTCTGGGGACCCCAATGATCGGTTCATTTATAAACGAGAACTAACTCCCAGGACACACATCAGTCCTCGTCCCAGATGACTCCCGAGGGTTCTCCAGGCGCAGGGCAACAGGCATCATTGCTGAGCAATTCTGGGATTCCCTCCCAGGTTCATCTCTACTTCAGGGACCTCAAGCCAGTTCGGGACTCTCCTGATTCCCTGAAAAGTGATCAGATCCCCCAGCAAGGATAAAAAAACCCACCAGCATCTTGGGGTGCACAGAGGTGGCCCTGTTATCCTTGGTATGCATCCCTGTGAACTAAACAAAGGTAGAAAGACATAAATGTGCTAAGTATGGTGGATTCGTTTTTCCCTAATATATTCATTAATTTGCCTAAAGAATAATGGGGCAGGAAGATGCTCTAGACCCTATACTAAACCTGACCATTACCAGCAGTGGCTAGAAAGGCCTTGGATTTTCCTTTTTTTTTTTCTTTTAGATTTGATAGTCTGAGGAAAGATAGAGGAGAGAGAAACCAAGGAGGAGTAACAATACCACTCACGTCCTAAAAAGCACCAACCTGCGTCCCCTCTCCTCAAATGTCTTCTTTTTCTCCTAAAAGAAATTTCTAGGAATTGGTCAGGGCCAAAGGTGATGAGTGGTTGTTTTAGGAGATATAAATACAAAGGATACGTATTTATCATTTAGGTATCATTTAAGCCGAAGTAAGAAAAGTGTGGGCACATTTTTTTAATCTGGGGGGGTGAGGGGGATGAGCGCAATTCCCTTCAAGAGTTAACTCTTTCCCGCCCTGCCTTCTTAAAGCCAAGCAAAGGAAGTTCCAGTCATCCGGGATTAAGTGACAGATTGTGGGCGCCGGTGAAAGGCGCGCTTGAGAAAGGGGGGAGCCCGCGGCTCGCACACAAAGGCGGGAGTTCCCAGGCCTCCGGCGCCCCTGCCCGGGGACACCGCAGCCCTCAGGGCGCAGCGACGCGCCAGGAAGCGCCCGCGGCTCTCCGTCTGCTCGGCCCCTCCGCTGGTGGATGGGAGAAGTTAGTCACCCGGAGCCCGAACCTCGCGTGCGTCGGAGCGCGAAGAGGCCGGGGAATGGGACGGGAGGAAACCGGGTACCGGGACGGCCGACGGGGGGCGAGAGGAGCGCGGGGCGAGGGGGAGCACGGGAAGCCGAAAGCCCTTGGCTGGTGGATGCAGTTGCAAGGTCGGCCGGGCCGGAGCGCACCGGCGTGCAAAGGGGCAAAACTTGCGGCAGGAACTTCCTACAGAGGCAAAGAAAAGCCGGAGTGAAGGAGGCAGGGAGAGACTTGAAGCGTCTCAGTAACTTAAAAAAACACGCCAAAACACCCTTTCAGGAGATGAGGTAAGCCGAGGTTAACCAACCCCGATTGGTTGTGAAATATCAGACAAACCCCGAGCCGCTGTGGCTTTAAATGAGGCCAAGGAAATCTTATGTTTTTCTTACTCAAACACTTTCCCCCTACCTCGCCCTTGCTCCCTCCTTCGTCCCTCCTTCCACCTCGCCGTGTCCCTTCCTCCTTCGCGGTCTCCCTTTCCTCGATCACCCCCCTGGCCCGCCCTCCCCCTTCTGATTAGGCGCGGACCGGGAAGGGTGGGAGTGGTGGGGGAAGCTCTCCCTTTAAGAGGCAGCTTGCAGTGACGAATTGTTGAAATTGCCATTGCAGGATGGCATGCCGCTATAAATTCATTGTTCCACCTCCTCGCATCTTCACAGCGCTCGCGCTGCTCTCCGCGCTCGCAGCGGCCGACTGGGGATGACGGCTGGCAGGAAGACACTGCATCCAAAGGGACACGGACGCGCCGCTTCACCGGCTCGCCGAAGGCCGCCCCTTGCATCTTTGTTTTATTTTTTATGGCTTTTTTCCCTCTCTTTCTTTCCTTCCTCCTGGTTCCACTAGGGTCAAGGAAACCCACAAAATAAGAGAGGAAGCGGGCTTCGGAGCTTGGAACCCCGGCGGGTCCCGAGCAGCAAGGGGACTGGAGGCAGCTCGCACCCGTTGCCCGCCTGGTGCGCGGCACCTTCTTACTTTTCTTGGTGCACCGATCTTGGCCGCATTTGGGGTTGATTTGGGGTTTTCCCCTTTTCTCGTACTTGCTGAATCTCCAAAACCCGGCTTTTTTCTTTTTCTTTTTTCCCCCTCTTTCCGGAGCACGAATCCAAACATTTTCCAAACCAACAAAGAAAAGTTCGCACGTTGGCACCGCGGCCGGGACAGGCTGGCGCTGCTGCCGGGTCCCCCTCCCTCCGACACTTGACTCAACCTTGCAAGCAAGCAAGTGTATGTGTGTTCCCACCTCCCGCCCCGGTAACTTCCAGAGCGAATAACAAATTCCCATAAAGTCCCCGTCGCGCAGCCCCTCCCCGCGGGCAGCGCACTATGCTGCTCGGGTGGGCGTCCCTGCTGCTGTGCGCGCTCCGCCTGCCCCTGGTCGCGGCCGGCCCCGCCGCGGCACCTGCCCAGGATAAAGCCGGGCAGCCTCGGGCTGCAGCAGCGGCCGCCCAGCCCCGCCGGCAGCAGGGGGAGGAGGCGCAGGAGCGGACCGAGCCTCCGGGCCATCCGCACCCCCTGGCGCCGCAGCGCAGGAGCAGCGGGCTTGTGCAGAACATCGACCAGCTCTACTCGGGAGGCGGCAAGGTGGGCTACCTCGTCTACGCGGGCGGCCGGAGGTTCCTCCTGGACCTGGAGCGGGATGGTTCGGTGGGCGCCGCTGGCTTTATGCCCGCAGGAGGCGGGCCGAGCGCCACCCGGCGCCACCCGGGCCACTGCTTCTACCGGGGCACCGTGGACGGCAGCCCCCGCTCCCTGGCTGTCTTTGACCTCTGCGGTGGTCTCGAAGGCTTCTTCGCGGTCAAGCACGCGCGCTACACTCTGAAGCCGCTGCTGCGTGGGTCCTGGGCGGAGGCCGAGGACCGGCGCGTGTACGGGGATGGGTCCGCGCGGATACTGCACGTCTACACCCGCGAGGGCTTCAGCTTTGAGGCCCTGCCGTCGCGCACCAGCTGCGAGACCCCTGCGTCCCCTCCAGGGCCGCGGGAGCGCCCCTCAGCGCACAGCAGCCCCGATCGAGGCAGGGCGCTGGCCCCGCAGCTCCCGGACCAGTCAGCTCCCTCGTCAGATGGGAGTCCGGGACCACAGACGTGGTGGCGGCGGCGGCGGCGCTCCATCTCCCGGGCCCGCCAGGTGGAGCTGCTCCTGGTGGCTGACGCGTCCATGGCGCGGTTGTATGGCCGGGGCCTGCAGCATTACCTGCTGACCCTGGCCTCCATCGCCAACCGGCTGTACAGCCACGCCAGCATCGAGAACCACATCCGACTGGCCGTAGTGAAGGTGGTGGTGCTGGGCGACAAGGACAAGAGCCTGGAGGTGAGCAAGAACGCGGCCACCACGCTTAAGAACTTTTGTAAGTGGCAGCACCAGCACAACCAGCTGGGGGATGACCATGAGGAGCACTACGACGCAGCCATCCTCTTTACTCGAGAGGTAGGTCCGGCCTGGGTGGGTCGATGGGGCACTGGTGTAAGGAGGTGTAGGTCAAAGGGGCAGTCTTGTTGACAGTCTGGTTTCTCCCACGAACCGCCTGCTGCCACGGATCTGCTTACCTGCCTCTTGCAGGAAACCCAGCCAGCCTCCAACTTTGCTCCTGTATTTGGAGTAGAGCCAGCAGCAATGCCCTGAATGACCAAGCACCTGCTTAGACGATCAATCCATCAATCAGGGCGGACACCTCCAGTCTGAGATATGGTGTCATAGATGCATGAATATGATAAAATGTGGCTAGAATGCTTGCGAAAATATGCATCGTTAAATGGGAAAAGGGGGAAAGCCAGTTTGTCTTTGGAATCAGAGATTTTCTACTTGCCATTGAACATAAAGATAGAACTTTGTCCAACCTAATGGTCACTTTTATCCACGACCTTCCTTGGTAAATGTCCATACCTTCTTACTTAAATCCCCTTCTGTGACTTAAGCCAAAGGAAGAAATTATAAAGGAAGGACTCTTTTTTTTCAGTCTGACTTCCTAATGGACCTCTTACATGTCCAAGTGGGTGGAATCTGGGTTCTTTGGATGGAAGGGTTTGGGGAGGGCCAGGAGGACAGAGAAACCCAATCTTGTGAAGTTCCTTAGCAACTGCTTTGCCTGGTCCTCCAGTGCACAGTAAGCACTGCTCCGCCCTCCACAGCTGCTGGTGAAGGGTCACATCCAGCTTGCACGTTTGGGTTTTGGACAAATATGTTTCTGAAGCCCCAGTGTGGAAAGATCTGGGCAAAGAGTCAAGACATGAAGGAATGTTTTCCCAGGGTTTCCCTCTTTTAAGAAAGAGGGTTACAGGAAGGGAAAGAAACTGATATTTATAGGCCCAGAGGCTCTGGGAGGAACACAATATCCATCAAGACCACCACAGAAGTGTGACATCCAAACACAAAGTCTGGGTTGGTTGTGAGCTCATCTTGCTCAGAGCTCTGAGCCTCACTTTTCACAGCTCTACTTCTGATTGGCAGTCTTAAGTCATGCTCTCAGATGCCTGGTAAAAATGGACTTTTAAAGCTCATTCTTTAAGTGTTTGAGATCCACCCAGGATAGATGAAGGATCAGAAACTTTGAAATATTATGCAAAATCATGGTACAAAAGAGAATAACCAGAACCAGGACGGGAAATTCAGTGACAGCTTACAGGAGGTTTCAGAATCACACAGCTTCACCACCTAATTCTCCTGTTTTTACTAAGGCACCCCTGGTATGAAGGAAAAGTGTTGATAAATTTGGAGTGGAGCAACACTTGTGGTTCATGGGGTGGACATAAATGTAAACCACATGTAAATAAAGACGCTGGAGGGCAGTAGTTTAGGGAGAACTGGGCAGCACACTTTGCAAGATGGAAAATCTTTCTCCTCATTAAGTGATCTCCTGGAAACCATCCTTTAATTTTTCTGCACAGCATTAATCTTTAAAACGAAAGGACATCCATTTTTGTAGCCTTTCATATGAAGTGAAGTTCTCCTGTAAAACTATCCCTTTCTTATTTGGTTTCCAAGTGGTTTTTTTCTGGAGGGGAGGGTGATTTTCTTCTTCTTCTTCTTCTTCTTTTTTTTTTTTTTTTTTTTTTTTTTTTTGGTAAGCAACTTTCCATGTCTGGATTTTTTGCTTTGCTACATCACAAGAGGCTGCCAAGAAGGAGGCTTCAGAGAGTTTATGGAAGGAAGTTCTCTAAAGACAGAGGAAAAAATACTTTTGTAGGCATACTACTCAAAGTGTTCACTAGAACACTTTGAACATTTTAATGGTTCACTTTCATTTTTTAATACAAATGCACATTCCATAATTTTTAAATAAATAAACATTAATAGGAGATCCAATTACTCCCTACTTCCTGCCCCATAATTTTCCCAACTGCTCCTTAGAAAAAAGGAAAACTAGTCATTGATTCTAAATGATTTGTCTGTTGCTTTTTCTGGTTTTGTTTTTTGTTTGTTTGTTTGTTTGTTTAGATAGTTAACAATTCCTGTTTTCCAAGCTCTGAGATATATCAGTAACTTTTAAACAGATAAAGCAAGGAGGAAATAAATTACCAGCTGTCTTAATTTTAATAAGTATTATAAGAACATTCATTTTTCAAACTAGTCCACCCATGGAAAATATTTGATCTGGGCCCTCCCTGGCCTTCTTGCCAAGCAGAAGCATACTTTCAGTAAAGTAAATCTCAGTTTGTCGTTGACCCTTTGTTATCTACATCTAACTTGATGAGAACCAAGTATCTGAAAAGCACATTATTATGAATATATGCACCTAATTTAAAGGAGTGCAATTAATTAGGGGGCTGAGAAAAACACTACGAGACTCTCATGCAATATTCAGGAGTACTTTAAAATGCAATATTAAACTCCACCTAATACTTTAGAATGTGGAAACCAAAAGGACTAGAGGAGGAATGATCTGGGGGCTTCAGTCTCATGGAAGTCAGATAGCTAAGCCCTGAAAAGAAACTTTCATGGCTATATTTTTTTTCAGTGAGAAATACCCAGAGTTGGCACCAGGATGCTACTTTTACAACTCTGTTTTGAATGTAAGAGGTACGTTGCCTAGCAGCCAGACGCCAAGCCATCAAATCCATGTTTTGATGGGCTCCTAGCACTGTTCAAATTCTATGTCCAGATGTCTTCTCCTAAACTACTTGTTTTTCAGGCATGAAGCAAATGTGTGAGGATATGTTTTCCACCCCTGTTTACCAGCCGCGGCCACCTTGAACGTTGTGTCTGGGAGTCAGCAGAATAGCTCTAGTAATTCATTTATCAAACTAACAGGCTTCACTGTCAGGACTGTGCCCCAGTGCTCCGTGCTGTTCTAATTAACGAAACTTAGCACCAGTCACTTTTCTGCAATCCGAGCCCTTTTCCTTCTGCAGTGGCACTTATGCTGGAATTCACACCACTTCTGCCATCAAACAGTAGAAATCCGATCTCCCCAGCATTTATGTTTGCTGTCCAGGATCCTTTTCTGGTTCCTGGCTTCCTCTTTTATTTTAAAATAGTTTCTTTAAAGGCAAACTCTCAGTCCCATTTTGGAGATGATGCACTATTCTTTAAAAACAAAGCACTTACCTGCTTGAGGACAAAACATGAAAATTGTTGTATATTCCCTCACCCCTGCACACCGTGAAGGAAAGCTTTACTTTTTCATGGATGGAAGCATTGGCTTGAAACTGAACCAGTTTAAGAGCTATATAATATAAAAGGTTCATTCACTTTCATTAACCATCCATGTGCCAGTTAACAGGCAATCCTGTCTCAGCTAACAACTCTGTTCTACATTCTGCCTTCTAAAGCTGTGGTTGGGACTCCACCCAGCACCACCAGCTGTTTCCCTGTAGGATTCTGACAGTGGGGGCCCTAGAGGAAGACTGGAAGCTTGGAAAAGGGACAAGGAAGTGCTTTTTCTTATTTGCTTGTAGGCTGGATTGACTAATTCAATCACCTGTTTGAGTTCAAATCCCATTTAAATTCAAAAGCGAACCCTTATCAAGGAATCCTAGCTGATAGGTCAATTCTAATCAATAAATAAGTTAGAAATAGGAAGACAGGGAGCAGATTCATCAGCTCAAGTTGACATTTTAAAAATAAATTGTACACACCAGAAACTGACACAACATTGTAAACTGATTATACTTCAATAAAAATATATGTACATTAAAAATAAGTAAATAAATAAATTGTGATTGAAAATTACTGAGAGTAGGTCGTAAAAGTTTGCATCACAAGAGAAAAAAATAATAACTATGTGTGGTGATGGATGTTAAATAGACTTGCCGTGGCAATTGATTTGCTGATTTCATATATACATACATTGAATCATTATGTTGTATACCTGTGTGAACCTAACATAGTGTTGTAAGTAAATTCTGTCTTAATTAATTAATCGTGAAGAATATTTTGCAAAATTTAAAGTCGATGAAATCAGAGACAGTAAACCATAGCACACAGGACATATTTCGCTGTCATCTTTCTCACATTCAGCACCTGTCTCTGAGCATTTCCTATGTGTGAGACACTCATTCAGGGAGCTGAAGTCAGCAAGATGGAAAATACCTGGTCTCTGCCCACCCCGACTTATTACCAGGGGAGAGGAAACAGATACATGCATAAATCACTCCAGTGTAAGGAAAACTCTCGTAAATGCTGTAATTGAGCTATAAACAAAGTCTGCAAAAGGAAAGAGGAGGGAACAGTCAACTGTGCCCCTGGATCTTTATACAGACTTCATTGTAAATGTAGAATTAAATTGCTCCTTGAAGGGTGGATAGATCTGATTTGGACTCAACCAGCTTTTCCTGAGCACTTCTCAAGACACTATCCACAGTCATAAACCATTTTGTAATTAATTCATTCAACAATCGGCAACCGTAGTAACAGTATTATGATTTGACAGATAAGGGCATTCATACAAAGATAAATGGAGATAAACTTCTGAGTAACAGCTGACAAACAGCAGAGAGGGAAGGTCGTCGTGTCTAGTGGTCTCTAAAGTAAAAACATTACAATGAATGTATTCAAACATTCAATATGTTTCTAATAGGCAAAGAGGGATTCAGAGATTTGAAAAGTGGCCCCTTTCCTAAAAATCTATTACAGGAAACAGACACGGAAATGAGTATTTGCTGTACAGCATGAAGACTTTTATAATAGATGTGGTCATTTGACATCATGGAAGTACATTAGAAGGTAGCCTAGCCCATCTGAGTTCAATCTAGAAGAAAGAGGAGAATTAGCTCAATCAGAAGGAGGAAGTAGGCATTGCAAACATGCCAGACTTCTATGTGCAATGGCCCAGAGGCAGCCTGGTGATTCTGGGAAATATAGAGGGTTAGGTGTGAAAGGACAGATGATATGAGAGTGGAAGCATGATAGATTAGTCTAGAGAAGATAACAACCAAGTTATAGAAGAAATTGTATGCCACGTGTATTAGTCGTTTTGGACCACCATAACAAAATACCGTAGACTGGGTGATTTAAACAACTGAAACATACTTTCTCAATTCTGGAGGCTGGGAAGTTCAAGATCAAGGTTTCAGCCTATTTGATTTCTGATAAGAACTCTTCCCAGCTTGTAGACTGTTGCTTTCTCACCATGTGCTTACATGGGGGCGGAGGGGTAAAGGGGAGAGGGGTAAGATGAGAGAGAATTCTCTGGCGTCTCTTACGAGAACACTGATGCTATCTGATCAGGGCCTGCCCCCAACTTATGCTTTTACTTAACCTTAATTACCTCCTTATTGGCGCTATCTCCAAACACAGGGACATCGGGGATTAAGGCTTCAACATATGAATTTAGACAGGGACAGGGAACACAGTTCAGTCTATAGCTTAAAGAGTTTAAAGAATTTAAATTGTAAGTTAGATTTAATGAGAATCTATGGAAAGAGCATTGACAGGAAAACAGTGTGTTCTTAAATGAGCCTTCTGGCCCAAGTAGTTGGGCTGGATCCTGTAGGAAAATCTACAGGCTATTTCAGTAATCTTCAAGGCTTCAAGAAGAGATTCAAGATGGTCTAAACTAAAGCAGTGGCATTAGAAATAGAAAAGCAGGAATGGAGTCAGTAAGTGTTTTTAAAAAAAAAAAGTGGATATGAGTAAATTAATCCTTTCTAGCAGGAGGAATATTTGGGCTAAGGTTTAGAGCCAAAATGTTGATGAGATATGCTGAAAACGTAGACAAGATGGATCACGAAGGAGCACCGAAGGCTGACAAGAAAGCCTAGTGGAGGGTTTTATATGCCAGGCTAAGGTTGGGATGCCTTTTAAGTTTTGGAGGAATGGTGGAATCTTCTAAATCTGGGCTTTAAAAGGAAACTGACTGCAGCATCTGGGT
Source organism: Camelus dromedarius (assembly GCF_036321535.1). Taxonomy (NCBI): domain Eukaryota; kingdom Metazoa; phylum Chordata; class Mammalia; order Artiodactyla; family Camelidae; genus Camelus; species Camelus dromedarius. The sequence goes on along the minus strand of NC_087437.1, from coordinate 107,225,774 downwards.
AGGGAAGTTACAGGAGACAAAAGGACCATTTCAAAGCCTTAGGTGATGGTCCAGGCAGGAAGGAATAATGGAAGGAATGAGAAAGAGAGGATAGCTACATGAGACATTTGGTTGATGGAGTCAGTGACCTCAGTGACCAGATGCGGCAAGTGAGAGACAGGCAAGTAAATGATGTCTCCAGGTATCTTATCCAGCCCTTCCAATTTCTTGTTCTATGGAATATCTTTCTCAGTGCATTTGATATTTTCCTGTACCTCTAGATTATTGAGTTTCACCAGACACACCACAGAGATAAAGACCATGCTGTATTGTTTGTGGCAAAAAAGGAATTTGCTTGACCAAGTACAGATTACGAATGCAAAAGATAAGAGTAACGTCGAGAAACATAAATGATGATTTAACAGCACCATGATGAAGTCAGTCCAGGAACTGGAGTGTTTAGATATCAGTCTGAATTTCAGCCTCACCCATCCCAAGTTTGCGATTTGGCCACTAATTGCCCCTGAGCTTTCATTTCTCTGTCTATAAATTGAAGTATTTCCCCCTAATACCAACACATGTGTAGCTGAAACAAAACCTAGAGACCACTTGGCCCAAAATTCTTATGCTGTTGATGAAGGAAGGTTGTCTCAAAGTATGTAAATAGTTTATGCAATGCTTCTTACTAACAGAGTTGAAGTTAAAGCCATCTACCTTCTCATTCACTGTCTCTAATCAGCTTCCATTCCCACTGTCCAAAATGATTCTTCTGAGCATCTGTTCACCTCCATCCCCAACTTCCTCCATCTTTCCTTCCCCTTCTTACTTCACATTTATCAGAGAAAGTTTCCCATCTTGGAACTCTGGGCCCAGACTATCTTTCCAGCTATCCCTGCACAGCTTCCACCAGGCATGTCCTGTCCTCTGGCCACCGCAAAAGTGTGGTCATTTCCAGAACAACCTCTCCCTGCCTTTTCCTACCCTATGATGCATTCACTAGTCTTTCCTTGTTCGAATACCCTTGCTCTCACACTGTCAGAGTTCTTTTCATCCCTTAAGATGCAGTGACCTCCTTTAAGACACGTTGATTCTCACAGGGAGAGCTCTTCAGTTCCTCCTTGCACTCCCTCAACAGTCTGTTCAATTGCTTCTCTCATGACATGTCTTGTTTTGCTCACTAGCTCATGGTGTTTCCTAAGGATCAGGATCAGATCTCATTTTATTTACTCACCGCAGTGTCAACGCTCAGTACAGTGTCTGGCAGGTTGTGGGCGCACAGCAGTTGTCGTAGGAATAAATTCCTTCCCAAGGAAAGCGCCTCCGATCCAGCCGAGCTCTCTATGTTTGGTGTTACCTAGTTGTATCCAGAACCATGGATAGAGATTGCATAACATGCATCATCATTAATGGGTGCCTAACAGACCCAGTCAATGTGGTCTCTGCTGAAATTCAGATCAGGACCTCTGTTGTTGGAGACTTCTGTTTAAGTATCCAGGCAAGCAAATGACACCTCAAAAGTCGGATCCTAGGACACATATGAATTCTGGTGTGTAAGTGTTTGTTTGCATAATACTTATGACTGAAATATGTACCCCACCAGATTCTTCTACCACTAGTCCCTCTTCTCTAGAAAGTGGGTAGACAGATAGATAGAGACACCCAAGACTGGTTAAACCCTCTTCTCTGCCCTTCCCTTGAACTCCAGGCTCGTCCTTACCAGGTGGTAATGTCTATAGAAACAGCAAGTACTCTTATTTAACTCCAGATGCTCTGGCACAAGGTACTCATCCTTCGTTTTGACTGTGGTTGCTGCAGTTGTGATGATATCTGCTCTTAACAGCCTTTGTGTTTCCTTCAGCTCCTTCTCTCAGTACATTTATGCTGCCTGAAAGACCAATCTCCCAGTCAGGACTTGAAATCCTTCATCTCCTGTTATTTCTCCCACTTTGCACACTCATATCTGCTTAGTTTACTTTCCCCACCCAGTATTGACCACTGGGATTTTCCACGTTGTATGATTTTCTAAGCCTCTGCTTCTCAAGGTAGCGTACTTTGCTGACTCCTTGCCTCCAACTCCATCCACAAGAATAGGCCTGAGGTACCACGAGTCCGTGTAAATTCCATGATAAATCACAGATATTCCCATAGTCATAATCCTCTAAACAGCCACGCCTGTTCACCACGTCAGTGACCTCCCTGTCAACTCTCCGTTGGTCTCACTGACCATCGTGGCTCTATTTTTGAATTAGATGCAATGTCCCAGTCCTGTCTCCTGGCCAGGAACACACCACAATCCCACTAGTTAAATCTCTGCATGCTCTTGCTACCCTGACATTTACTAAGAATTGTACTAAATCTTCTGTTACATTGTTGTCCACACCATTGTTGTCTATACGATATTAATATCGTGATATGGTATTGATCCTGAGTGAAAAGGACCATCTAACATAACAAAGATGTAACTTACCTTCAGATGTAGATTGACTAAGCAGAAAAATTCTTGTCAGCGCTTTTAATTCATTTGCCTCTTATGTGGATACTGCATGTGATTTACATTTCTTTAGTGTCCTCTGCCTCCAGATTCAGAAGGTAGATAGATAGATGATAGATAGATAGATAGATAGATAGATAGATAGATAGATAGATGCTGTTGCCCCAATATTATCCTTACTCCTGTTCTGAATTAAAAAAAAAAAATCCTATAAACTTCAAATAAGGATTGCACCTGTAAATGTCATTATAAATCGCCATCAGAAAATAGACATGAGTGTGATGTGATGCACCAGCTGAGTTTTAACACATTGGAGTGAACATTGAATCACAAAGTACTGCAGGCATTCATTGTAAATCTTGAGGAAGAAACCATAACTGGGCTGCCAAGGTTTGAAATTGCATGAGTGAAACGGAAAGGTTGCCAGTTTCCAAAATTACAGTTACAGAAATGTAGACTATGGCTATGTACTCAAGGGGTTTAATCAGTGTCATTAAAAAAAAATAACTGCTTCTGTTCATAATTTTGTCACATGTACATATTTCCATGGCAAAAGGCCAAATGCATTCAATGCAATTCAAGGATGACAAGGAGGGTTGATGGCCTCTAATGAGCAATTGATTACCAGTAAACAGAGCTCAAGAATCCACATTAAACTCTGTTCTGAGCAAGAGGGCCATTCCCATTAGCTGTGGCTCTTCATCTAAGCTCATTAATGAAGTAAAAAGTAAGAAGGGGAAGCAATTCTTGGGTTTTATTATTTGAAGATAGCAAACCCCAAATTTTGAAGATAAACATAAATCTCGATTTAAAAAAAAAAATCGGCATGTGCAGAAATAACCAACAGTGTCTAACAATTCACTTAAACCATGACCTGGTCTTTGGTCTTAAAGCTACTAAAATGTTTGGGGGTTAAAAATGAATTAAAACATGGATTGTACTATATAATTATCTCAAAGACTGATTGTTATGCAAAAGTGTGTTCCAATTTCAATTTTAAAAACTACTAATTTGTTCTCGACAGTTGCAATTTGAGATCCCACAGGATGACATATGAGGATGCACAGGACACTTTGGGAGGCTCGTATTGGTCTGGTGACTTGATTCACCAAGACTTCTTGGCTGAGATCTCCACTGTCTGAAGCTGTAATGACATGGTGGCCACAGTGCAATTCATCACAGCTGGGAGCTCAGAATATATGGAACACAATAAGGACCTGAAAATGTACTAGAGAGACCGTAGGGTATACCTTTTAAATATTCTTTACCATAGCAGGTCTTTTATGCAATGAAATAGAGAAGAGTTAGAAGAGTATGTTGATGTTGAGTAGGCGGCATTGGTTATGTAGTAATAATGTCTTGTGCTGGCTTCCTGGAGTCTGCTGAGGTCTTGCTAGCACACAGCATATTAAAGGTGTGTGAGGTCTGCATTGCATCTGCCTGTATGTCATCAGAAATCATCTCAGCTGTAAGCAAATGTTTATTGAGTTCATATCATGAGCCATAAGATATTGTGATAGCTGGGTAATAGCTGTAATGGAAAGAACACAGATTTCAAATAGTTAACAGTCACCTTTCATAGTAATTAATATTCTAAATTTTTTCTGCAATTTTTTTATTTACTTAAGGCTTACCAGGATAGTGTCATGTTTTTGGCTATAAATATACATACTTTCAATTGCTTTTCACTGCAAAAAGTAGTCAAAAACAAGAAATTCTAATGTTCATGAGTACTCAAGTAGTGTTTAAGAGAAAGTTTATCATTACAAATCTATCATGTCAAAAAATTTGGCATGTATTTTCTCTTTATGCTTCATAATTTAATATTGTCTTGTTGATTTCTCTTTCATCTCAACTGACAATTTGAACCATTTGTGAGGTGCGATAATGTTTCCCTTTGAAAATCTCTTCTTTTAGGGGAATGGAAAGGAATTTATTAGGGGTACGCTGCCATAGACGACAGTGGGCCACACAGTGTGAACCCTCATTTGAGAATCTCTTAAATGCTATGCAACTTCTCACCAGAAAAATGCATACACTCATTTATATTAATATTACACATATTTTCTGAGGATTGAGCAGGTTGAGAAACACTGCCTTCAATGCTACGGGAAAGAGCACATACATTTCTGAAGATACAGACTCTGAAATCACAACTTGATTTGGAAATGAAGAGATGACCTTTTGAGAAATTATCCTTATGGATTAAAATGGAATTTTCTATCCAAATTACTAATAAATTTACGTTCTGCCATAAATATGTAGTTGGGGTTTGCCCCTGGGATGGAAAATAAATTATTAAGCCCAGCTTCCGATAAATTTAGAATGAATTTAGGTCAGAATATTAAGGCTTTCCTAAGCATGACCCGCTGTGAAATTGATCATGGCCTAGCTATCTGCATAGACACCATACAGCTTGGTTAAGGCTGCGGCTGCTACTGCAATGGACAAGCTACAATCTTCTGACATCTTTTAAAGTGTAGTTGAGTCCAATCATCCTTTTTGTGCTTCTGGGCCCCAGAGAAGCTTGGAAGAGTCAATGCCGTTAGTTTGTCTTTGGAACATTTCCAGAGCTGAGCCGGTGACACCATACACATATCCCAGTGTTGACATCTGGGGAGAGCATGTGGCTCCACAAGGTGGCTCCTTCTGGATGGAAGTTGATTTTAATGATTTCTCTCTTTCTCCCGGGCAGGATTTATGTGGGCATCATTCATGTGACACCCTGGGAATGGCAGACGTCGGGACCATATGTTCTCCCGAGCGCAGCTGTGCTGTGATTGAAGATGATGGTCTCCACGCAGCTTTCACCGTGGCTCACGAAGTTGGTATGCGGTGCCCGTTCTCTTCCCTGGCCAAATCAAACACTTGTAACAGCTGCAATAGGAACCAGAAGACTTGGCAGTTAATCCCAGATTTCTCCTGGTTCAGATGTACCATTGGGGATTACATTTGTTTATATTTGCCCTTTTAGGGTTAACTAATAAGAGAGAAGGAAAGCGAAGTCAGGCACACATAGTCGATATTTCCTTTCCGACAGTGCCTTTAAAAGTTTAAGAGAAATTCGCTACTGCCACTGGCTTTGTAAGCATCCGTAAGTGACTCTTAGAATTTGTTACAGTTGGCTATGGCACGCAGAGATGTTTCTGTTAGCAGTTACTCCATTGACTCATCCAGGGGTAATCAGTTTACACAGAAATGCATCATGTTTTATTCCACTGTGAGTGAGAACAGTCTGCTCCTGTCAAAGGTAATCAGTAGCTTATGGGCAACATTCCTGTCTGGTTTTATAGCAAAGCAAGTGGAACAAAACCTCACAGTCATCGGGGTTTGTTTTAAAATGTCACTTCCCTGGTTTGTTTGTCATAAGAAACTCACCTAAATCCTAACACTAGTAATTTAGGACGGAGTTGATGGTTGAGAAACATCTCCTCAATTAGGAATATGTATTTCTTAACCATTGACCTAGTCTACTAGGTATGTAAGAAGTTTAGTACTTAGACACGTGAGAATTAGACGCATCCAGGTTCAGCTCTTTCTGAAGTGTCTTCTACCTGTGTCACGGTGGTCTTACTATTTAAACTCTCTAAGCTTCAGTTTTCATACCTGAAATATAAGAATGACAGTGTATATTTCATTGAGTTTTTAGGGGCCATGTGTAGGTTATAGTTATTATTTATATCCATATCCACGTCTGTTTTGGTTTTTAACTAGTTCATTTACTTTATATATTTTTTTAACTATAGTCAGTTTACAATGTTGTGTCAATTTCTCGTGTTCAGCACAATGCTTCAGTACTATAGAAACATACATATATTCATTTTTATATTCTTTTTCACCATAAGTTACTACAAGATATCAAATATGGTTCCCTGTTCTATACATTTACTTTTTAATATATCACCTTTTAGCATTATCTTTTGGGGGCAAAGTATGGTTTGATAATTATTGTACTTTTCTTTGCTATATTTGATTAAACAGATTTAGTTTTCTTCAGCCAAAATCATCATTTTTAAATAGAAATTAAAACTTTTTTTTTCCATATTCCTCATAAGCAGAGAAAGTTTCACAATGTGTTGATTTTGGGCTGCTATGTTTTCTTTGGGGACTTAAAATAACTTCACATCAAAAGTATAATTGCATAAGTCGGTGTATCAGAGCAGTAAAATAGAAATCAGTAGTTAAATTCCAATTCTCTTGTGTTAATCATGACCTTAGTTTTCTTAACTGACGCCCTTGGGCCATCTAAGCAGAAAAAACCACAAACATAACCACAAAACCACCAATAGCATCACTGATAATAATTCAGTTTAACCCTTTATTAATTGAGCACCTTTAGCTTCAAGATGGAGTCCCAGCTCTGTTTCCATGTCCTGTTTTATCAGAGGCAAGAGATTCAGATGCTCCATCTCCATATCTTCCCTAGTAGGTGGAATCAATGAGGCACAGCTCCCTGGTGGCTGCACTAGAAGACCTGGTGTGCCTGGAAATGTTTTTAAAACACAAACCCCATTCCGTGTGAACTTCAGGGTTGGCGTTGTGTCTTCACCTCTCTCTCACTCATGCCTGTTCAACTAACTGATAAAAATTCAGCCTAACTTTGATTCTTCATCAATGTTTATTAGATATCTATGTGTGTACAGGAATGAGTGGGAGAAACACAAGAATCCTCCAAGACAACATTCCACTTTTGCAGCAAAGCTAAGAATTAGTTCAAATACTCAAGAGCATTGTAATTACGTAGCTAGAGATGATTTTAAAAGTGTGCCAGTAGTTCATCAGCATTATTCAGAGTGGGAGAAGTCCCATAGGAAAAGTTCCCAGCCCTGGGCAGGCAGAGGCTGGTTCGTCTCAGACCAAGCAGAGGAATGATGAGGAAGAAGAGACAGAGAAGAATTGTGGCGTCAACTGTCCATATGATTATGAGCCCTAAATCCTGACCTTCTAAAGAAGAGATTACAGATTCCATGAAGGAAGAGCGATTTTCTTCCTTCAATCCTCTAGTGATTTATTTTCACACATTGACAGCATCTGGGAGCTTTCTTTGTAAGGGAACCACTGTGGCAGTAAATACAGCTTCTTTGAGGCTGCATTGACCCTGAGGGCAACTGGACTGGAATGAAGAATCTTCCAGCATTTCCCAGCCCTCCTGAGTTCCTAAACCAAGAGTTCACATAGGCAGACAAAGCAGTGAGAGAAGTCGGAAGTTGGATGCTGGTGAGAACAGAAGTTTTATTAAAACTATGTACAATATGAACTTTTCTTCATACTATGAGGATATTGGACATAGTTTTAAGAGAACAATGCAGGAGAAATGTCGGTTTCTATGCAGAAAAAAATCTAACCTAAATCTTTGATGTGTAACTACGCTGTGTGCCCTTTCGTTTCTTGGTTGGATCATTTCTATTTACTTCTTTAGAATTCTCTGTCAGTCATTCTCCAGTCAAACAGTGCCTACTTAATGTCCCTTTTTGCGTTACGTATGGCCTAATCTGAGAAGTTTAAGGTCCGGGGATAGGGGATATGGATTTAATTTCCCTTTCATAAAGGGATCTGGCTTTCGTTCACTTCATTTTCTAATTGTTTTATTATTCTTTAATTTCACTTCTTGCCTAAATATTGTGAACATGTGTTATAAAGTATGAGCTTTAAAAACTTTAGAGAAGATAACCTTACAAAATATTTCCCAATCATCTGTATGCGATTACAGAGCTTTGCCTCTGCAGGCAGTGGGATCTTGGGTAATACAGCTCGCTGTTCTGTTTCCAGCTCTTTATTTTTAGCTCCTTGCTTGAAACCATCAGCTCAAATTAACTCTGCTCTGGATTCTAATTCTACTCTGTTCTTCTTATGTAATTTCCTCCCTTCCCTTTTATTAGACATTTACTACTTTCCAGATTTGGAGGTTATATATTCAGGCTACATATGGTGATAAAATGACGTCGTGAAACCTCGATCTTGCTAGAGTGTTTTGAATTTGCTTGTCCCATTCCAAAATGAGCAACTTGCTTCATGCACACAGTATAAAGATGTTACTGTGTTCAATACATAAGTCGTGGAGAAAATTTCCAGACTATTCCCATGATTTTTCTACTTTATTTTTTCTGTAAGCAGTAAAAGGATATATTTGATGAAAAATAACACTTTCATCAGCCAACTTAAGGTTTCTCATAGGATGCCTCATTCCTGGCTTCCTCTTTCTATACACGGTGGTTTGAAATACAAAGTCATTAGAGTTGAATAAAAAGCTCTTCATCCCTTTACTCCCCTTTAACTTGTTCTTTTACTCCCTCCATTTAAAAATATCCCTACCCCGAGAATTTTCACGTAAGGTAGATAAAAGCAAGCCGGAAGCCCTTATCTTGCACCTTGACTGTCCATGATGTTAAAGTCATAATGAAGTGACTTAAACGAACAGTTCTGAAAAGGGACTCTTCGTGTGCCACATGGCAATGGGAACACATCTCCTTGCCTGCTCACTCTTTCCAAAGGAGAGCTAGATTTTGGAGATACGGAGTCAACTGATGCCAGGAAAGAGACTCTAATGAGTCTAGACTCTGCATAGGGGCGACAAATTGCCTGCCTTTTTGTTACGTTACATGTATGTCAACACTGCGTAAATTGTTAGGACGTTTAAGAAAGCTGTTTTAAACTATCAAGAACACAATCCCCATCCCTGGGCCTTGGGTTGAGGTAAGAACATGGTTATAGCCATTTTACAATCCAAATGTGAACCGTAGCAAGTTTCAAGTGAATGTAAGTTTACATTTGGAGTTTATACTTTTAACTTGTCGAACTTTTATTATCGGCTCGTAATAATAAAGATTTCACCTGCTGCCCACATGGTTCTTCAACATCATAATTTTATTCATGTCGGGCCAGCTTCTAACATGCTAGAGGGAACAATCTGATTTTATTTAGACTAATGGAATACATGATTTGCCAACATGCCGAAGCTTGGCTTTAGAGTAATTAGAAAATGTGCTAAGTGAATCTCCACCGTGAAAGATTCCAGAATGCCTCCTAAGCTAAAGTCAAAGCCAGGTTTTCAGCTGGAGGCTGAGGAAGTGGTCGAGACACAACAGTATGGCAGCCTGTGTTTTGCTGTGGTTACAGGGAGTTCTCTGGTTGTGCTGATCTACGTGTGACTGCCCCCACAGATGATTAGATTAAACAAGGCCATGTTTTGAAAAGCTGCAGAGGCCCACGAAACACCACAGACCAAAGGCAAGTGCACAGAATCAGATGTCAGGACTGGCTGTGAGATGTGAGGTAAAAGGAAACTCGGATTCAACTGGGTATTTACCTCCAAACCCATAGCTTTAATCAACATAAACCAAACATCTTTTTTTTTTCCTCCAGTTTGGAGCTATGCCACATTCTGGCTTTCTTGGCCCCCAGATGAAAGGCGTTTGCTACATGTCCAGTGGCAGCATTGAGAGATTTGGTGTTTTAGCATCAGTTTGTTTGTTTGTTTTTAAATCAAATCCCAATTTTATTTCTCTAGGGGAGGCCTATAGGTTTTTCTGCCACACGTATAGAAACTCAACAGGTTGAAGATGGCATAAAATAAATATATCACACACTCAATGTGTGATGTTTTTTCCTCTTATGATTAGAAAATTTTCCCTTCTCTCCCAAATCAAGAGTCTCTAATAATATCACAATTTATCAAAAACCACTGAAGACTAGATACTCGTAAGTCAAGTTATAACAAATCCAAGTTTTCAGTGAGAACAATAAAGTCAGCTAACAATCACTGCCCATTTATATTTGTTAAGCATGTATTCTAAGCACTTTGCATCTTTTATATTCTTTAAGCTTCACAAAATCCCAGGAGCTAAGTACTTTAAATGAGTCATCCAAGAGAGGAGGACACTGCCATGCAGAGAAGTTTCTAAACTAATCTAAGGTCAAAAACTAGCATACTGCTTGGGTATAACTGGAACCCAATTCATCTGACTCCATTGCCCAAGATTTGGGTATTATCCTATAATGACTTGACAGTGTTCATTTTGAAGGAGATAATCCTGAATTTGATTCACAAAGATATTGACTCAACTATTTATAAGGTGAAAAAAATGTGTTCTCTTCCTTCCAAATTACATCATTGATGTAAAGTTTTGCTTTTATGTTTAATGTTTTGAAATGAGGGTTTAAGAGTTTTCTCACTTCTACATAAGGACTTGTGTTTGAATAGACGTGTACCATCCAATTGTTAAGAGTTCCTGGTCCACTTCATCGAGGATTCTAGATTCTGATCCCATGTGAGCGTTTGACTCCCTTTTCAACCCCTGGCAAGACCTTCCTGCCCCCTTAATAATCCCAGCTGGAAAATTAGGTAAAATAAAAACATGACCTCATTAAGAAACAGATGTTTCATCTGAGCTGGGCTTTCTTAAGTAAACACATTACAGAGCTTCTTGTGACATTTTTTAAGGATGTGGTGCTATGTCCCCTTGACCATTGGTCAGTTTGGGGTCAGGAGACAAGAACTTGTAATTCTGTTTAATTTACAGACCAAAGTCTAGAAAAACAACCAAATTTACTTCCTGAGGTTAATGTTATAAGTCAGCCCTAGCTGTAATACCTGAAGCTGAGTAAGAAGCTGAACCAACGTTTTCCTCTAAAGTATTGTGCCTTTGCTCGGGGGGCACATTGTCTCAGATTTTCTAACACCAGGTTCACATGTGAATTGAAGGAGGCGAGACGCTTTTTGAATCCACATTGTGAATATCAAAGGTGAAATGTATTTAATGAAACTTCACCCGCTTGCTAATTGAAAAAGATGATTACTGTACTAGAAAAATTATCAGGTGACTAACTGTCTGCTATTTCTGAACTAACAACATGACTCAGACGCTTCCCCTGCAGACTTTTCTGTGACATAATTTACCATGAAATTCATTTCCTTAGCACAATTCAGATAACTCCTTCCTGGTGTTGCTTTGTGTGATGGGCACTCCTTAGCAGGACTGCCGTATTTATGACATGGTTTAGTATTTATTAAGAAGACATCAGTATTTTCTACAGACACACTTATAATTTACACCTTGATTTTTACTAATGATTTCGAACAAACAAGTTATAAGTTCTGGGGTCTGCATCACTTGAGGAAAATACTAGATTAGAGCCCTGCGTTACTCTGTACATTTCCCTCTGACTTCAGTTGTGCCTCTTTTTTTTTATTAATTTAGTAGATAAATACAAGTGCTGTTAACAAGTGCACCCTCTTCACAACTGTGTTGGGTCCTTAACTGTGTGAGGTGAGAAGTATTTTAGCTGAGAAGTATTTTGCTGAGAATTATTTTCCAATTACAGAAAGATGCACAAAGAAAGGTAGCATTGTAAATAAGATTGCTTAACGTAGCTAAAGCATACAAACCTCTCTTCTGTCTTTCGCATGCCTCCCGATTGCAAATGGTTCCAAATACAAAAGCTAATTCTTCCTTAAAGCCAGACTTTGGCATCTCTGCTTTAAACCCTGACCTTGAACCCTGGTTCCCTGTATCTGTATCTCCCTTATCCTATCACTAGAAGTTTTCCCGTCCTGTTTCACTCAGGGAGCTTGGCTGAACTTCCTCAGATCTCTTCATTTACCCTTCACAGTTGCCTTGACTCCTCTTCACCCTTTTCCTATGCGTGGACTTGAGAAAGAAATATCTCTCGGGAGGAGGGTATAGCTCAGTGGTAGAGTGCATGCTTAGCATGCTTGAGGTCCTGGGTTCAATTCTCAGTACCTCCATTGAAAAAAAAAATTAAATAAGTAAATAAACCTAATTAGCCCCCTCCACCCCCCCCTGAAAACAAACAAACAAAAAAGAAATCTCTGAGTGCCTTCCTCCGTGGGGTTTTGGATTCAGTCACTCTGACTCCTTCAAAACCTCACCCCTCAACTGACTGTTTTTCATTGCTCTAAAAACTCATCATAAAATACATTTTGATGAAAACAACAATACATTATTTTAGGAATTGTCAACATTTTCTCCAATGCTGTTTTTTATTCTCTGGGGCACGTGTGTTTAACCCCCCACTGCACTAACCCTGCCAGAGTCTGTTTGTGGGAGAAACGCACCATCTCCCATCCACACCTGTAGTTTTAAACATCTCCATGGGTGACTTAGGAACAGACTCTCACTGGTAAAAGGACAAGGTCCTAGGCGATCAGCGACATCATGATAAATTCTGATTCAACCCTTCACAACATGAAATGTATTGTTGTTTTCTGTGACGTTATATTTGACATTTCCTAGATGCTAGATTTTTCTCTGCTCATAAGCTTTTAGTATTATAGCAAGTTGTCTCTAATGTGAGTGTCCCTTTGAAATAGTTTTTGCTTTTAGATGTGTCTTGCCATGTCAAGGCTCAGAGATATGGGCAGATTTCAGCACCATGACTGAGGGATCACATTTGAAAAATCTCACCTCTTCGGCTGTTCACAGCCTTTAGTATGCCTGTCACGTCTCTCCTGAAGAGCTTCCAAACATCCCTCACATGGCTTTTCCATTTCAATTCCTCTCCAGCCCCTGCAGGGAAATCACACAGGTCCCTCGCTGTGCCTGGTTCCAGCTACTGTGGAAGTGGCTGCCAGTTTCTCTGGGCCCTGAAATGTTCCTCAGTGGCCATGACTCTCATTGTCCTTGAGAGGGCACACCTCTCCCAGCCAGCTGCCAGACTTTCTTCATGGAGGACAGAGCATTCATCTTCCCTCCAAAGAGTCCGTCTCTCTTAAGGGACTCTCAAGCAGTCCCTTTCTGACCGACTCTTGGAGGTTCTTCCAAAATTCACATCACCTTTCAGCTCTTGCTAATGTGGAACTAAGATTTGTTCAGGCCCAGAATGGCAATCTTATGGCCATCTAAGAATTTCTTATGTGTCTTTAGTGGCAAGTAAGATATATTGATAAATTAGTGATTTAGGGGCCAAAGGACATGCCAAAAGAATCATAAAATAGACCGAAATATTTTAAAATAAATTGTCTTTGCTTGCAGTATTGATATTTAACATGATAGACTCTACCTTTCTGTATAAAAGAAAAAAAAAATGAGATACTTGCTTAGATCCCTGAAAGAGAATTTAGTGTTTACCACATGGCTTGTATTTTATATCAGAAATCTAAAATTTAGCCTCCAAATGAAGTGAAACTCCCTGGGTACAATCATAAAAATGCATATGAAAAACACTGTTTATTTAGATACACTTGGGGGAAAAAAAAAAAAAGACTGTTACTCCATTAAATAAACATGAATATCTTATGACATAGAAGGCAAAAATCACAAGTCTTTTAAATAGAAAATCTGGATTCATGTTGCAGAGGTCCCCTTAGGCCACGTTCCCTCTGTCTTCTATGCCAAGGTGGGGAAGAAAACTCAAGTGTGTAATTTCCACACAAATCCCACAGTCAGCTGATCAAGATTTTACCTTCTCAACAAGTGTTTGATGTACTGAGTAACTTTAAGCAGTTTTGACTAGGACGTGAATGAAAGGGTCTATTTTTCTGTGAGCTGTGGATGCCATGAAAATCTCAGCATACCACCCAAAAATTGGAGGATCCCCTGCCAGTCTTCTTTGGCATGTGATATGGGAGCTACTTTACAAACTATCATGCACATTTATGGTCCTGACCAAATAAAGTGTGAGTGGTGGCGGGAGGGTTTCCCACAACTTGCTAGCCTTGTAAATGCTCTTGAAGTAAATAACTGCATAAATAACCTGAAAATGTGGAGCCTTAAAAGGTCACCGAGCCCTGGCCACTGAATTTCGGCCACAGCAGCAACCAGCTGCTCAGTGAACAATTTTGTTACAAGGTGTTAGTGATTTAACAAGTTGGCCAAAAGCAGTTGGAATTTAGCATACAAAATTTCATCTCTGTTTGGGTTTTACTGTTGTACACTGGATTTTTTTCTTGGTGGAGTGGCCAAAGCTCCTGCCTTTGGCATTCAGGAACCCAGGGGGCATAGAGTCATCATTTTTCTGTAGTATTTCCCTCATACAGTTTTGGTGGTTTGTGTATAATTCTATAAAGCTTTGCAAAAAAAAAAAAAAAACACACTACTAGAATGACTTGGCTACTTTTTAGAGTCTCTACAAACTGATGTCCTGGATTTTTTTTTTTTAACAGCATTTTTAATATATTGGAGGCTGCATTATCTCCTTAGACTATGTGCAAATGAATCTTATGTAATTAAAACAAATTAGTCAGATTATAAGAATGGGGTTGAGTATTCTGTGAAATAATACCTGGCTTGCTAGAATGGAAACAGCTGTGATGGGTCGCATGTTGAGTAGTCTTAAGAACAAACACCACCCGCCGAGTGGTTTTGGACCATCACTTACCTTCCCATATTTGTTCTCCCTGCAAGCACTAGCACACTAGCTTTGTGTCCTTGACATCTCTTAAGTGTAAATGGGTATGTCTCCAAAATATACCTGTGGAACTAGTAAACATTCACAGCTCACTAAATAACTAAAAGAAATGAAAGAGTGAATGAAACAAGCTTACATTTGCATGGAACCAGAAAGTTACTAATTTCACTTCTTTCTTTTCCTCCCCTGGCCATCTCTTAGATGACTACCTATTTACTTAGCCAAGAAAGTGGAAGTCACTGACATTCAAAAACCATTTATTCAGTGTTTGTAACTCACAGAACACTGAGTTAAATACAGGCTTTTCATACAGTGAGGGGGGGGAGATGCTCTCTGATCTCATGGGGCTTATGGTTGATCAGAGAAGATGGAAAATTAGACAAGCTTTCAAAATAATATGTAGTGAGGGCTATGACATAATCCCACAGTTGCCTTGCAGATTCTAGATTCTAAATAAGGCCGGTTTGTATGTATCTTTGAGCATGTGTGATCCAGATGGATTATGGGAACATCCACTCCAGTGTAATTTTTCGGTTTTCCTCTAAATGTTCACCAGAAGTGACTGCCCTAATTCCATGCGGCTTTAATTTCCCTGGGGGCCCAGTCACTGTGTGAAAATGCAGTTAAAATGAACTCATGTACGATTGGGAGTTAAAAAGCCAAGGGCTAGTATAACTGCCACGGAAAAGGAGAAATGCAGACTCCCTCATTATTTGTTCTTCATATATTCTCTCCCTTAGGACATCTCCTTGGCCTCTCCCATGATGATTCCAAATTCTGTGAAGAGAACTTCGGGACCACAGAAGATAAGCGCTTAATGTCTTCCATCCTGACCAGCATCGACGCATCCAAGCCCTGGTCCAAATGCACATCTGCCACCATCACGGAATTCCTGGATGATGGCCATGGTAGGTAAAGTTCAGGACAGCATAGGCTCAGAAACAAAACTTGGAATTATTACAAGTTACACTTTATTATCTCCTCATGACATCCACCTGGCCCTCTAAGACAGTAGTTACTTGGATAGTATCAGAAGAAGGATAAGAGACTGTCTGTGGGTGTGCAATGCCAACACCCTTGGTGGCATCATAGCAATGGTATTTTTGCTTTTGAATCGCAAAGTTCAAAAGAGAAGCAGTGTGGGAGACCACACAGAATGCCTCGCTAGTGCCCTGAAAGCCTGGCTTTTATTCCCCCTTTCACCACGAGCTTCCTGTGAGAACGCTGGCACGTATCTTGCTTCTCTGCTATTAATGTGACTCTCAGAATTATTTGTTACATGCCTATTATAGGGGTGTGGTTAAAATGTAGGTGACAGTTCTGTCGGATTCTCTTTATGGCAACATAAAACCAGGAGAGGAAGCTCTTTAGATTTGCATTCACTAAAAGATTTGGTTTCATCCTGACAGCAGGTTTTCCTGAAAGCGGAGTCAAAACTGCAGAACAAAAATAGAAAATCAATCTGAATGGTGAGAAAACAGTTTAAGAACTTCAAAAGAAAATCTTTGGCTTCACTCTTTAAATACAGTTCAGGAGCATAGCGTACTTTATTAAGTTCTGTAAATCCAGGATTAGTGCTGTAAATTATATAAAAATACTGAGGAAGTCACAGTTTTTAGAAATAATAAATTCTGACCTTTAAGCAATCTTTGAAACAAGCTCTTGCTAATTTCCTAGCATTCTTTATTACCTTAAAATACTAGAAACACAGGAGAATAGTTGCATTAGGGTTGGAAGAGATCTTTGGAGACCACAGAGTTCAAGTTTCTCGTATTACAGAAGAGGACATATTCTCATGTCTTTTTTTCTTCCTCTTAAAATTTACCTCTTTAAAATTGGTGGTTGAATACGAAATTCTTGATCACGATAATCGTTCACAAAATTAGCACATGATGTACAATTCAAAGTCGGATAAAGAAAATCTGTGATAACTGTTTTTTTCCTAGTTCCACAAAGTTTAAAGCTTAATTTTTTTGTAATTTCTTAGTAAGTTGGCCACCTTGAACTTTGGGTACATAATTACAAAACAATTGATAAATTCAATTCTTTTCAGACAAAAAGAAATTTTACCATGCAGTTCTTTGGCATCTGGTAGCCAAAATATTCACTAACTCATTTTTGCTATGTTAATGGTGAACTGATAATGCTAATTTAGCTACTTGGGGCTGCTTAAATTTCTATTTCCTATTCCTGAAAACAGTCCACACCCAGCTTGCTTTAAAATTTCCCTCAATACAAAATAAATGTTCTCTGTTTGTTGAAAGGATGGCCGAATATCTCAAAGATTTAGAAACAATATCAAGAATTGATGTATGAGGTTTTTCTATTCTACTACTAATAAAATGGTAATTTTCTGTTTTGCTCAGTTTAAAATGCTGATTAAAATGCTGATAAAGTCCTGAAATGAATGTTCACCTAATTACCCGCCTATCTACATGGGTCAAATCCCTGTTTAAGAAGCTTCCTCTTGGGTGGAATCTTAGTTTCCACTCTTAATATTACGTTCACTGTTTTTTCCCCCCAGGTTTTCTGAAAATGGAGTAACATTAATATTTTATTTCCAAATCACACATACACATTCCAAAAGGTTGAGCTAAACTCTGAATCTCTAAATGAACGAATTTAGTTGCTAAGGCAGCAAATACTTATGGCTAAAATGGGACCAACTTTTTTTTTCCCCATATAAGTATTAGGTCAGCTAATTACAATGCTGTGCAGAATTCTGTTCCTTATTGCCATCATTCTGGAATGATTCATTTATTTCATGTTTGTGGAATTCACGATTTTACTTTCCATGCAGTAAATAAGCTCCCAATATTGTTTTCACTTTTTAAACATTATTTCTGTATTTAAAAGAGTCTACACTCAGATTTTTAAAAATTTTCCAGCAAGTTTTCTGTGTCTATTCTAAGTGATTTTGTGGTAGATGGCAACCAAGCCTATACTTTTACTAGAAATAGATCTTACTCATTTGCACGGATGAAATCTTATCTGAATTCCCCGTCTGCATGATAAATAAATCAATAAATTCAGTTACCAACGCTTGTTGGACAGGAAATGCTCATCATTAATTAACTAATTAATTGTATCAAACCTAGACTCTCTCACTTTTGAATGTGTTGGTTAGACAGTCTTGTGTTTTAACCACACCACCACCCTTACCCCCCAGATTTGATTTTATCAGTAGCCTGTAGTGAATGAATTTCAGAATGATGAGAATCCAAGGCAGGCACAGTGGCCATGATACAGTGGCAAAGCTCAGCCGTACTCATTTCAGAAGAGCAGGCATAGACACAGAGCCAAAGGAGCAATAAATACTCCCTGTAGGGGGCTGTCATTTAAACTCGAACTTACATAATTTAATAATTTTTAGATTGCAACCCAAAACAGACTTAAGTCAGTTTAAGTAAAAGTGTGGTGATGGGAACTAGTTGACGTGACTTTGAGAACGGTGGAGGTTCTCACATTGCAACCTCCGAGCTTAGGAGAGAACCAAAGGGAAATCAAAGCCCAAGATGATGGGAAAGCAAACAAACATACGTCTTTGTTCGAAGGTCAGCCTGATGTCATGAAACCGTGTCATCAAACCTTTTCATTTTTACTCACCCTTTCGAGCAGAGCCCATGCATTCACATTTAGTAGAAATAGTTCTGCTCTTTTTCTGTTCGAATTTTCTAGGCCCCTCACAATTTAGAGCAATAAAATGGTCATTTTGGTGGGTAGGGCACTTCAGAAAGGTAAGCTGAGAGCAAGAAGTAAACTGACTTGACAGTGAGAGAGAAACCAGAACAGCTGGAAAATGTTAGCCCTAAAACAGTAAAAGCACAGTGGTCTGGCCCCATTTCCCAGAAGGTCAAAAACTCTCTCCCACCATCACAGTCCCTCAAGGAACCTCTCTCTTTCAGCATGATACAATACTCAGAAAACTGATACTCAGTTCAACTGATACTCAGAAAAAAAAGTGATTTTCAGTTATTTAGGAAGATTAAATTCTGACACGCCCATAAAAGGCAAAAAAGCCATTGCTGTTTTTAAGCAGATAGTCTCACAAAATTTATACAATATTTAGGTCGTTCTTAAAGAATACCTTGCCTAGAAAATCTTTGTATGGAATAGCTCGTCGGTGGCCTTCCCACCTCCAGCAGTGCTGGAGAAATGTGACCTTAGGGTACAATTACATTCAAGTCATTGGATTTGTTTTTTACATTATTAGCCATAAGTAGCTGGACATTGTAGCCCTTTATCACTGCCAAATTTAAATTTATTAATCTTGAGTGTTTCCTGATTTAGGTCCAACAAGAAGTAGGCAACACTTAGGTTATGGTGGAAAAGTCAATGTGCACACTCGAAAATCACTGTGCCTGCAGATTTGTGATGCAGAAAGGAAAAAGCCAGGTCTCACAGGGAATTCTCTCCCACCCCAGCCTGGCCAAGATACTTGTAGACTTTCTGCAGTGTTTCTACAAGTTAGCTCTAGGCAAGCTGGCCGGGAGGATGATCCCCCAAAATAAAGGTAAGCGCTTGGCAGAGAAACTGCTCAGCAAAAGCAGGTTATTAAATTTCCTTTCTCAAATGCTTCATAACCTTGAAGCCAAAAACAACAGATGTGTCCCCTGGATCCCAAGTCCTCAGCACCGGTTGATAAGAAAGGCCACTACCTACGTAGACACAGCTCAAGAACACCCAAGACACGGGCTGCAAAGGAAAATCTACAGACAGCTGTGAAAAATTAACAGGTAGCATATTTAAAGAACTAAGTTTACAGCCACTTGCTAAACACAGAACTTTGGAGATAAAATGGTATTAGAAAACCAAGTCTCTGAATCCTTGGTAAGTGTAGACAAGAGAGCTAGTGATATGACCTTAAGGTCCAGTTTTCAAGGTCATACTCATAAAATTCAAAGCTCCTTGTGGAGTGTCTTGATTTTTACAATAAATAGGTTCTTTAACAGAGTCTGTCAGTAAGATGTATATTTGAAGTCCACGGTGACCTGTATGTTAAAAAACTATGCTTTATCTTTTAACACAGAGAATTTTTAACCTAATTTCCTTGGCATGACACCTGCTAAACTGTACCGATCTTCTAACCATTTCACAAAGAAATGCCTTGAATTACTTTGGTCGGCAGCAGTCGTCATGGCCCGAGTTAGTTCATCCATCCCTGAGCCCATAAGGCATCAGTGTCCCTTCTAATGTTAGACGTTCAAATAAAGACCTAAAAGGAGAATCGCAGGGCCAGAGAGGTGGCAGGAGGAAGTAAAAGAAGAGACTCTGCCGTGTTGTGAGGCTTCTTGGAACGAGTTTCATTAGGAATATTAACTGATATCTCCTGAGCCGTGGCTATTTGGGCCAATGCTTAATTTCATTCCTGTGTATTGAAAAGGAAGAGGAAACAGAAGTAACTATGGTGCTAGAAATGGGAGGGGAGGCGGAATGAAATGAATAAAGAACAACCAACTTTAATCCGATAATTTTCTTTAATCATTAATATGAAGGCAAACAGGGCTAGAAGTCAGATATGAAAAACCAAAGATTTTTCTGCTCCATTTCCTGGAGGCAGGGCTTACTGTCCATCACCCCTTAGTGTACTTTTGGCCATGGAGAGACTACCACATTCTTTCTTTATTTGTCCATCACAAATCCCTGGGCCTTACTTTTTAAAAGTAATTTTTCACCTTACTTATAGCATTTATCTTAATTTAACATGGGTGGTATAAACAAACAGGTGATGTGCACACATTTCTATTGTCTTTCTTTTGGAAACTCTCCATCTATGTACACAAAATGCTGAACAAAAGGAAAGAGGAAGGAAAGTGGGGAAAGAGAAAGAGAGAGGAAATGGAAAAGAACTCGGCAATTGTGTGGACCAGGGCAAACAGACAAAATGTCGGCAGTGAGGCCTAGATAGGAGTTCAGGCTGAGATAAATTTAAAAATACGTGAGTAGATGTTAAGAAATGGTTGAGAGTAAAAGGAAACAGATTAGGAAAGTGAACGAAAGATTAGATGCTTTTAGAGGTCAATATAAATGGTGCTAAAAGATTGATCAATTTCTTCTCTCACCCTCCTCCCCAAATTGTACACCTTTTTTTTTCGTAGATGGACAATGTTCATCCAACCCACTATTACTTAGATCTTAACTATTTCATATCATGAGATTCAGAATCAGGATCTATACTGGGTTTTGTTGTTGCTGCTCCCTGGCACAAATCTGCCACTGGGTAGCGATCTCTGTACCTATTTTATTGCAAAAGGACATAATTCAACACAGAGATGAAATCGGCAGACTGTCTATTTCAGGGTTCACTGAAACTAATGCAGCAACAAACCTTAATGTTGAGAACACTGAAGTGAAAAATCAATGGCAAATCTGAAAGAAATAATTTTACTTTCAGTGATAAAAGATCGTCTCCAGATAACCTCTGAGGGAAAACCATAGCACTGAGATAACTTTTTTTTTTAAATAGAGAAGCAAATGTGGTATTCATGTTTAAAACATACTTTGGTGTTGAGCTCTGTAAAGAGATGCCACATCTTGAAGTCTCCTTGTTGTAGGCTGATTGCAAATTGCATTACACCTTTCTTTTCCCTCATCATCGGCCAGTAAGGCAGAAAGAATCCCGGTGACCACATGTCCAGGGACAGACGGTGAGTGATTTGAGCTGGAGATGATCAAGGTAGACCCAGGCTGCGTGCACCCACACACGTTAAAGACTTCAGCTAATATTTAGTTACACAGTTTCACAGTCTGTGCTTTTCAGTAAAATTTAAAAAAAAAAAAAAGTTTCTTAAAACAGCACTTTTGAAGAACTGGAAAGCGTTCTTGCTGCCTCAGAGATTTGTTGACAGTTTTCTACCATCAGCAGATCTGCTAAGCGTTCCCTGGTTTATACAAGGTTCTTTTTTTATGGAGCAAGGAAGATAATGCTTTTCCTGGAGTTCTGAAGTGCCTCATCTCGTTTTATCTTCTAAACAAAGCTTAGTGAGCTTTCACTGTCATTCCTTCCTATTGCCTTGGTGTTGATGCTTTTCTTTTTACTTGATGTTTTTCTCCCAAAGTTCTCTTTGGCCGGATACTTATTTTTAATGCTTTTTCTGGCTGGCCTTAAGAAGCTTTACCTCTTCAAACGTTCTGGCTAAGAAGTTAAATAGAAACTTTTGCTCTTTATTCATTTTCATAGAATGCCTCCATCACAGATTGACAAATTTTAAGGCATTCATTTTGAAGAAACTTGAGTGTCGTTTTAAAAACATTTGCAGCAGGCTGTGCTGACTTAAAATGTGCTGCATATTCCATGTCTCAGTGGAAAATAGGATTTAAATATGCTTTTTGTTTGTTGAATAAAAAGAATAACTTGAATACATCTGAAATGTTGTTAAATATGGGAGTAGTCCCAACTAGGATTGTTTTGTGTATTTCTGGGTTCCCCTTATATCTCTGTGAGCTGATTTTACCCTTACAGTGTCACAGTGAGGAGAGAAACATTTCACAGATCTTGAAAATAAATTAGGGAGCAGTTAACTAACTTGGCCAAGCACTCAGCCATTTAGTGTTCTGCCAGAATTAGACTTTAGACCGGGTGTTTCTACCATGAGGCAAGCTATCTACCACTTAAAGGATCCTTCTACGTGCCTGCGCTGGAGCAATAAAATAAGAAATCTATCCACGTTGCTAGGCAGAGGCAGGATGGTATAAGATGAGGAGGGGAGGCTCTGAGTGGAAAACCCTGACAGCCATGTGACTGACCTTGGGTAAGTGGTTCATCTTTATGTGCCTCAGTTTCTGAATCTAGAAACTAAAGAAAATAATAGAATTCACTTCATAGAGTTCTCATGAAGATTGAATAAGCTAATACATTTAAAGACCTGAAGGTAGTGTAAGTGTGTAACAAATATTAGTTATTTTTAGCATCGTTCATAATCAGCGTGTCAATTGTAAAATCAAATAAACAGAAAAATACAGGAACTGATGGGCAAAAAGCAAGCTCCCCTATGAAGAGAGAAAATTAATGGCGTTAACTCACTGGATAGGGACTCTTAAGGAAGCGTTTTGGGAGCACCTACTTGTTTGGGGCAGACCCACTCCAAGGACCCAGCACGTACCAGTTAAATTCAACAACTGACACAAAGGGAAGAAAAAGGAAGAGATGAGTAAAAAAAAAAAAAAAAAGGGCCTGATCCCAAGTTTTCAGAGGTGCTTTCTCCCACTGCTCCTTTATTCTGTGATGCTTGAAAGCTCTTTATTAAAATTCTTTCAGTCTAGGAGAAAGACTTCATCTAGTTTATTGGGAGTCCTTGAGAGGTAGAGCTGGATCATTTTTCTATATTCCCAAAATCTAGTACCTTTGCTAGAACATTGTAGGTGCTCAGCACATGCTTGTTGAATGAATGCAAGGATGAACGAGTCATCGCCTTGTTTATTTTTTACAGAATTAATGAAAAGATGACATGGAAGGGTTCATGAAAAGGCAGTAAGATGGGGCAATGGGAAGTAGAGAACGGGGTATAGAAAGAGTGCAAGGACTCAAAGTTGTATACACTTTATTATTATTATTAATTATTATTTATTATTATATTCACTATCTCATTTTCTCTATGCCCAGCCCAATTTCTTTTAGTCCCTCACCACAATGGCTCTTTTCACAACCAATTATTATAAAATAATTTTATTTCATCAAACCACTGCCATCATTATGGATACCCCAAGCACATCATCCATTGGAAATCCGGGAGGAGGTTGACAAGCTCACGGAGGTGCCCAGCCTGGTCCCCC
Source organism: Camelus dromedarius (assembly GCF_036321535.1). Taxonomy (NCBI): domain Eukaryota; kingdom Metazoa; phylum Chordata; class Mammalia; order Artiodactyla; family Camelidae; genus Camelus; species Camelus dromedarius. The sequence continues at coordinate 107,202,166 of NC_087437.1, read as the reverse complement.
GTGGAGTCGCTTCTCCAGGACATCACACTGCAGATCTGTCTGGATGCATCGTGTTTCAGCACCAACCCGGGTCTTGCATTTTCAGGTCCAATAATTTCAGAGATTTGAAATAGAAACGCAGAACAGTGGTCAATCTTGGTTATTCTGTTACCCCCAAAAGTAAAGACCCCAGTTCTTGTCATACCTGAAAGACAAGTTTACAGTCGGGAGACGGTGCGTCGTGTAGTGAAAGATTTTTAAGATTTATTTAGAAAAAGGAAAGTGCACCTCCAAGAATGGGAGGCAGGCTGATCTAAGGGGGAAAAGCAGTGGTCTTTGTCTCTCCTTCTCTTACAACCTTGCTTAGAGATGGTCTTTTAATTGATTGACATGATGCTTTGTCATGTTTGGCCCCTTTTACAAGTGTCTTTACCCCTGGTTTTTACAGAAAAACCCATGGGGGGGGGCGCTAAGCCACAAAGTTAATTATAATACAGTTGTGTTTTAACCAGTTTCTTGCTGGCACTCATTCAGAGGAAGTAAAGCCCCTTTATGCTTATGGGCATAACCCCATCTTCCGGACCACCCTCCCTCTCCTCCAGCTATCTGCTCCGTGCCCCGACTTATCTAATCACCTCACACTTCTTTTAGGTAACTGTTTGCTAGACCTACCACGCAAGCAGATCCTGGGCCCCGAAGAACTCCCAGGACAGACCTACGACGCCAGCCAGCAGTGCAACCTGACGTTCGGGCCCGAGTACTCCGTGTGCCCCGGCATGGATGTCTGCGCGCGCCTCTGGTGCGCCGTGGTGCGCCAGGGCCAGATGGTGTGTCTGACCAAAAAGCTGCCAGCCGTGGAGGGGACACCGTGTGGGAAAGGCAGGATCTGCCTTCAGGGCAAGTGTGTGGACAAAACCAAGAAAAAATATTATTCAGTAAGTGATTTTCTTGTCATGCAAAGCCTGGAGACCCAAGGTCTGAAGTCTATTCCTGGGACATATGTGGGGCCTGTCACCAGAAAGGCTTTATTCCCTAGTTAGAATATTTTTTCCTGGAAAGATCTATATACAGATTCCTCCTTTACCCACAGGAGCCAACCTCAGTCCTCAAATAGTGGAGAAAATACAGATCTCAGGCTATATACTGAAACAAAAACACAGAGCCCAGATTCTGTCGAATGGAGACCACAAGTAGGGCCCCAAATCAAGGTTTGGGAGTTTACTTTTGACTTCTCTTAAATGTTATGGGAACTTCACTAAGGAAATAGCCATAGATGTGATCCTCACACATACTTGGTGAGCTCCAAAAGGGTCATGTTTTTCCCCTTAGAGCAAGTTAATCTACCTGTAGGAACTGAAGTACACCTGCTCCAGGGAAACACCTCCTGCTGTTTCCAAACCAAAAAGTTCTTGTCCCCGAGGCACAGCAAGGCCAAAGAAACCAAAACGTAGGAGTTTCGAGCAGAGAAAGGTTTGTTGCAGGGCCAAGCAAGAATGGGTGGCTTGTGCTTGAAAAACTCAAACTCTCCATTGGTTTTCTGGGAGCAGGTTTCATAGGCAAAATTTAGGGAGAGGGCTGCAGGGTGTGTGACTGTTCTGATCGGCTGGTGGTGAGGTAGCAGAGCAGTGCTCCAGGGATCTTGTGCTCAGCCAGAAGTTGCCATCCTCCACCTGGGTGGGGCCTTAATTCCTGCAGAAGAACTCAAAAGATATTGTTATGGATACTCCTTGACGAGGTACCAGGATCCTGATTTAATGGCAACACTAGCCTTTCTTGACTGCTCCTCCTTGGACACAGAAAAGATTTGTACCAGGGAGGACCCCACAGGGTCCTGCTCCGTTTCACTGCCTCCCTGTGCACCCAGTCCAGCTTCAGGTCAGCCATCGCCACCTTCGTTTTCAAGGCCCACACAAAGCGTTTGTTCCCTCTCAATCCAACATTTTCAGAGTCCCCAGAAGAGTGTTGCCATGTGCATGTTTCCTCTGCCCTTCAAGACTGTCATACAACTGAGCATTCTCAGGTACCCTGACCCAGGCAGCCAGAGGAAGTTCTTCAGGAATTCCCTGGACAAAGGAGTTTCCAGTGTGCTTGCTTTTGGTCTCTCAGCTTCCTGCTGAAGTGTTTCCAGAGCAAGAGGCCTGGGGTGTCATAGCAGGGCTCTTCATTCTCTGTGGTGTGGGTGCATGTGACAGGTGCACGTAAGTATCTGTCTGTTTCCTCTCTGTGGGGTATAATGAAGTCAAGCCCAGGTCAGATACATTCATGCATGTGGCAGAGGGTCTGTCACAGATGGGATGTGTGATGTCCACCAGGGGACCGCAGAACTTCAATGCCAAAAAGGGAGAAAATATGTAAGCACTATCAGCTAATGCCTGAGTCATGCAAAACCTTTAGCATCATACTGTTTGTTAAACATGCGAGATTAAGAGTGGACACAAAGTGAACTACGCTTCAGTGGTTATTAACCGAAATGCGCAGTATCAGAAGGCCATAAGTAACCCTTGCAGTGTGCTCAGAGCTTGGGGTGAAGTATTCAGACTCTCTGCTGCTGGAGAATGGAGAGGCAGACAAGGCGAGTTGCTTAGAACTGGAACTGTGTTGTAATTCCAGAGCGTCCAATACCTGTGACCATGTTAAATTCAGTGACAATGTAACTGTATCTAAGATGAAGTTTCCTCTGAGTCATTGAATGCAAGTGATCTCCAAATGTATGTTTTGAATGCTTTCCTCCCTTCTGAGTTAAAATATCTTCTATTTCTCTTTTAGACTTCAAGCCATGGCAACTGGGGATCCTGGGGGTCCTGGGGTCAATGCTCCCGCTCGTGCGGAGGAGGAGTACAGTTTGCCTATCGCCACTGCAATAACCCTGCGCCCAGAAACAACGGCCGCTACTGCACAGGGAAGAGGGCTATCTACCGTTCCTGCAGTGTCATACCCTGCCCCGCTAATGGTACGCCGCTCCCGAGTGTCAGTAACCACCATGTGTCAGGTGTAATTTGTATTCTACCAGTCATAAATAGGGAGGCCGGAGAAATAGCCTATTCATCTTGTCTGCACATTTCTACCAGTGTGCAAACCAATAACAAATACATGAGTGATTTTTATATTATTACTGCAAACAACTGAGGATTCAGAGCGTAGAAAGAAAATAATTACTGTTTTCGATTTCGATAAAAAATCTTCCAATGCTGGTGTGTTAAGAGACTCTACAAAGAATAATAAGTTAGCATTTTCTCCTTAAAAGTATTTAGATGGATAAGAATATATCTAAGTTTCAGAACAGATCGCGTAATAATGCGATACGTTTGCTTTTTTAGGTAAATCTTTTCGCCATGAGCAGTGTGAGGCCAAAAATGGGTATCAGTCTGATGCCAAAGGAGTCAAAACATTTGTGGAATGGGTTCCCAAATACGCAGGCGTCCTGCCGGGAGACGTGTGCAAACTGACCTGCAGAGCTAAGGGCACCGGCTACTACGTGGTGTTTTCTCCAAAGGTAACTGCACACAGACTGCCACACACAGCAGGTGTCCTTGGTGGAGATTGTTTAAGAGAATGGGCCATGCTCATACCAGATGTAAACAGTCATTATCTTGGGGGGGGGGCAGGATTTGGGGAGGTTTTTATTTTCATCTCTGTCATTTCTATATTTTCAAACTTTATACAATGAATCAAAATCATTTTGTAAACATAACGAGTAAATGTTTTAACAACTATATTTGAAGAGTATGACTCTCTGTCAAGAAAGGTAAGAAGTGACCTTAACGTCACAATAATATTTCCCGGGTGCGTTTGTCAAGGAGACTAGGAGGCAAGGAAGCTTTCTGTTTTTCTCCCATGTAGTTAAGAATTCCTTTGTTGATTCATGAAGATAGATTTCAAGATCATCGTCTCTGACTTAGAATTTTAAATGTCTTGCATCTTTCATATGAATCAGTGTCCCTCTAGTTCTACACATTATAACGTGTGCATGTGACGTTATCCCTTATTTTCCACAGAAGAGCATTTTCTAAATTACTTAAGTAATTCTCACAATCAACATTACACAGCAGTTTAAAATATTGTTTATCTAATTTGTAAATAGGTGCTACATTTGAAACCACCTCTGTAACTTAAGCTTTCAGATATTTATGACATACTATTGAAAAATTAGTGAATGTCTAACTTACACAACTTTTAAAATATTTTATCTTTTTATTGCAAAATAGTTTTTTTCCAGTTTTTATTTTATTATTTTATTTTATTTTTATTGAAGTACCGTCAGTTACAGTGTGCCAATCTCTGGTGTACAGCACAATGTCCCAGTCTTGCATATACATACATATATTCATTTTCATATTTTAATGCAAAATAATTCATTTTTATTTAAAGTTGTATAGAGAAATAAAAGCAAAAATATTACTCAGAAATATAATCATCTAGAGAGCTGTTAGTCTGTTGCAGTATACTCTACATCAGTTTACACACAGGTACACACACTTGTATCTTCACACACGTATGAAGAGTTTGATATACACACAAATACAAAATACGTGTGCTTATTTGCACGTATGGCTACATATGTTATTTGCACGTATGGCTACATATGTTATTTGCACGTATGGCTACATATGTTATTTGCATTTACCAACATGCACAAATCACAGAGTCCATATACATACTGTTTTATAATGAGCTTTTAAAATATATACTAATTCTTTTATCCAAATATATTCAGTCCCTCCCAGTAACTACTTTTCTTTGACTTCCCCAGATTTCTGTTTTACATGAATTTGCCTCTATCTCAGCATCTCACAGTTCGACACAATAGGAAATGCTTTCCAACCATTGTGAGGTTGTGAATGTCAGACGGAGATTTTCAGTTTATTACTGTAATAACAATTATGCAACCAAGGATATCTGTGTCCTTGAGCCCACCCGTATTCTGCTCCCCACATAAGTGACAGACAGTCCCATACATGAAGTGAAAGATGGACTCTGTCAGTAAAAAGGCAAGACTGTACCATGGGAGCTTATCATGCACATGGAAATGGAGATCAGGACCCTGGGTCTCCTAATGTTACCCCACAAGGGGAAGGGAAATACCCTAGTTCTTGTCGTAACCGAAAGATGGGAATACAGATGGGAGACAGAGTGTTACGTCGTGAAAGATTTTAAAGGATTTATTAGTAAAAGGAAAGTATTCTTCCAAGAACAGGAGGTGGGCTGATCCAAGGGGGAAAAGCAGCGGTCCCTGCCTGCCCTTTCTCTTATACCCTCGCTTAGAGATAGTCTTTTGACTGATTGACAGCTCTTGCCCCTGGAGTGCTTAGTCATGTTTGTCCCCTCCGCACATGTCCTTACGCGTGATGTACACAGAAAAACCCACAGAGGGGGCCTAAACTGCAATGCTAATTATATTACAACGAGCACTGGGTCACGTCCGGTTAGGTCCTTGTCGGATTCTAAGCGGTTTCTTGCTGCCACTCATTTAGAGGAAGTAAAGCCCCTTTATGCTGGAGGCAGGCATAACACCATCATCCGGACCATCCTCGCTGTCCTCCACCTGTCTGCCCGGTGCCCCCACTTATCTGCCTACTCAACACTAACACATTCGGAATTAAGCTCAAGAGAGAAAGGGCATAACCCAGATCTATCTCAATTCTTTCTGTCAATACATCAAGGATTTGTCAGTCGATACTCCTATTAACTAGGGGTGTTTTGGGTTTTTTTGTTTGTATGTTTTTTGTTTAGTTTTCAGTGTACTATCTCTTCCAATCAAATTTAAAACTTCCAAATTAGAACTTGCTGTTTTATCAAAGAAACCACGTTCACAAGCACAGGTATTTCCCACGGCTGACGTGTTTCCCATTGTTCAGGTGACTGATGGGACCGAGTGCAGGCCATACAGTAATTCCGTCTGCGTCCGGGGGAAGTGTGTGCGGACCGGCTGCGACGGCATCATTGGCTCAAAGCTGCAGTATGACAAGTGTGGAGTGTGTGGAGGAGACAACTCCAGCTGTACAAAGATTGTTGGAACCTTCAATAAGAAAAGGTAATGAGAGAGAACAATTGTCCTTATCTGACCTCACCAAGGCTTTAGATGCTTGCAAAATTGATAAAGGAGGACTCACGTTACATCATAAGCTATCTGTAGGAGGGGGTCTGTCTAGCTCAGCTCTAGGAAGACATGAATTGGAGAAGGGAAGGAGAGGAGATAAAAAAAAAAGCTCTGGATGCCGACTGGACACTAATGGCACCTCTGAAAGCAGGTTAACTGCAACGGCCATGGGGTCAATGTTTTACAAAGTGTGGAAAAGGAAACAAAAATGTCTGAGACGTTCCACTTTGGCAATATCTTGCAGATCTATTATTCCTGAAACATGATTTAGGAAAGGATGGCTTGGTTCCATCTTAACTACTTTCTTTTACAAATAAATTCTTCTTTGGTTGTCTTTTTCTGGAGAGAACATTTCTCATGGCAAAATGTACATTATCTGCAGTGGTGTAGTGGCAATCCCGTTTTATAGTGAATTATCCTGATTCATATCGATAAAGAGTCATGTCTGCTTCCTGCTTCCCCTCCTGGTCTTTGATTACACACTTGCTTTAACTATGTGAGTTTATAAAGTACCAATTGCTGGCATAAAATATTCTGCTATCAGCTAGGGTGGCTGGGTTGGCTGAAGAGTCTGTTGAAATGCAGCACCGTTTTTCCTCTTCACCAGACCACTCCTGTGCTGAGTGGTTTTGGTCGGGTGCACCCGCACTCCTGCTGTATGTGCTGTGTTGTCTTTGTGGAGGGGAGTATGCAAACTGAGTCAACAATAAGGACTTAGTAAAACAATTGCATGCCATGTTAATGTAAAAAAAAACTAGAAATCATCTTCCGTATGATAAAAAAAAGGTATGGCTGGAGAATTTATTCTGAATTAAAATATGCATTGCTAAAGCCTATTTGCTGGTGATGGAATAATTATTCATCAAATTGTGTTGGGCCATCTAGGTCAAAAATCCTACAAGTCCAATTATACGCTGCATTTGAATGTACTTCAGAGATGCATGGCACCTTAGAAATGATTGATCTAAACTTTTGTTTTACAAATGAGGGAACTCGGACTCTGAAAGTTTAAGAATCTCCCAGTTTTACATGGCTGATGAGTGCGGGAGTAGAGGCTGTAGCTTAGGTCATAGGAATATGATGCACAGGCCATTTGTAAAAAAAGACAGGAAAAAAAAAAAAAGGAAGGGAAAGAAAGAAAAGAACCAAATGAGAAATACCATAATTTTTAAAATAAGTGATAGCTTATTTACTATATAATATGCAGTCTTCCTACATAAACTTCTAAACCTCTTTTTATAATGCTTAATTTAGCATTTTAGGTTTTCTGAGTTTACAACAAATATCTGCACATTTGATGTCACAGGAAAAGATGAGGAGATTCAGGAGAGTAGCAAGGGGTACACAGCGTAGATGCTTGCAGATTGATTTGAGCAAGATTGTATTATGTGGTGCAAATGACCTGTGTGAGTAACCCAGATTAATGTGTGATGGATAAAAGAGAACATTGACCTTGGAGCTGGAATGTTTGCAGTCAAGCTCTGGCTCAGTAATTCACTAGCCGTGTGGTCTTTGCAGAGTCACTCAACTTCTTTCTCTTAAGAATTCTTGAGAGTAGAATGGAAATACGAGTACTTATCTTTCAAATTAATTTTGCTGTGTAGGTCAAGTGAAATAATGCATATTAAAATATTTCCTTAAGTTCAAACTGATTTGCAAATATGATCCAATTTTAATTCACTGCTCCCTTAATATTCTTCACGTCAGTAAATGGCAACTCAGTCCTTCTTCTTCGTAGGCCCAAAACTTTGCAGTCATCTTTCACACTTTATTTTCTCTCACACGCCCCCTCGATCCATCAGCAAGTCCTGTCAGTCCTTCCTCCAACATAGCTCCAGAATCTGGGTGCCCCTCACCACCACAAGCACTGCCATCCCAATCCAGTAGTCATTGTTTCTTGCCTGGACCAATCCAGCCATCTTCCCAGGGGTCTCCCAGCTTCTTACCTCTTCACAAAGCAGAGAGAGCCATCACCTCATTACCTACATCATTCCTTGGCTCTGTGTCCTCCAACGGCTATCATCTCATTTCGAGTCAGTTTCCAAGACTGTTCTGTAACCTATGAGAGGCTAAAAAATTGGCCCCTGCCCTGCTCTGGGTCCCTTCTACACTGTCGCCTTCTCTTGCCCTGTTCTCAGATACTGGACTTCCCAGCTTCCTAACATTCCTCCAACAGGGCAAGCAAGAGCATGTGGACTGTTTTCTCTGCCTGAAGCAAACCTTTTTTACAGTTAACAACCAATGCTTCTAGAATTCCTTCAGCTGTCTGTTACATGTCACCCCCTACCAGGCAGTGGTTTCCCTAAATGAATCGGAGGATCTCTCCCCGATCCTCTTCATTCCTCTCTTACTCTGCTCTGCTTCTTCACAGCTCTTACCAGTAGATAATTTGTGGGTCTCACTTCCCCCCGCTAGGATGTCACTTCCATGGTGGCCTGCTTAGTATGTATGAATGAACGTATTCCTTCGTGGCAGGTACTGTTCTTTGTACGGTAGGGAGAGCCCTGAACAAGAGAAGAGTCCCTTGCCCTGCCAGCCAGCCGCACATCAGATCTCAGTTGTAGGAGAACAACCGCATTCATTCATGGTAGCCAAGGAAGCTGGTTAATGTCCAGAGTTTAAATGCTACCAGGCAGGATGCAAAGAAAATGAATGAGCACAAAGGGAATCCTATTTCACTAAAGCACCAAGAAATCTGGGCTCTAGCCCTCAGACTTCCCAGTGCCTGGGAAGCTCAGTTTGCAGACCTGCCGCAGAGCTGACAGTTCCCACTGATTCTCGTAAGTATGAGACAGTCTCTAAGACAAGGATTTAAGACAAGAAAAATGCTCTCCTGTCTGAGTCCCTTACCCTTCATTCTTTATTTTCTTTATACTCTGGTATCATTTAAACTCTGAACATCACCAGAACTTATTTCCATTTAACTGTGACAAAATACAGCTGGCAGAGGATAGGGTTTCGTGCCTGGTGGTGTGGGAAAAGGAGCACACAGTGGGAGGCAAGAGGCCCGGCCCTGCTGCTCCTTAGCTCTCCAGGGACCCTGCGCACGCGCTTTACTGTATCTCCACTTGCGTACGTAAGATGGAATGTTTTCTCCCAGCTTTGTTTGAAACCATTGTAGAAGCATCTCATCTCAATATTAGATATTAAAAAAAAAAAACACAATCCTGTGACAGAATCGAATCCAACGTGTATTACAAAAATAAAAGTGACTCAAATTCAACATCGTCAGCATTGCGCCTTTTCGCTTCAACACAGTAGGAAGCTCTGACACCTGTCTGGCAGTCACTGTAGGTCAGATGTCCAATAGAAAAGGCCCTTCCCTGGGGACCAGTCTCCTCTCCAATTCCGAGGAAATGCTCGAGCGGGGGAAACAGACTTGGATGTTCAGTCTGTGAATCAGTTACCCCATAGTCTCTAACCCCAAGTAAGAATTTGAAAGTATATAATTAAATTTCACACACATCCGTCAAACTGCACAAGCAAAGTATTTCTTTCTATTTAAATAACTAGGAAAAAGGAGGGTGTAACTCAACGGTGGAGTGAGTGCCTAGCATACGTGAGGCCCTAGGTTCAATCCCCAGTGCCTCCACTAAAATAAATAAATAAATAAACCTAATTACCCCCCCTAAAAAAAAGTTTTAAAGTAATAATAATAATAAATAAATAAATAAATAAATAAATAAATAAATAAATAAATAAATAAGATAAATAAATAAAAGGAAAACAAAATACACAGTTACCTTACTATGAAATTACTTATACAGGCAAAGATTTTGGCAAAAGATGACTCCTTCTCAGTCCCTTGGTGCTGAATCAATGCTTCCGCCCTGGTGTTTTCTGCAAGTTTATTGCTATCAGAGATATTGAAGCCTTTGCCCATTTTCCTGAGCAGATGATGGATCACTAGAGAGCTATCTCATTCATCGCTCACCATAAAGCCTCACTCAATCTGTCATAACGCTTTATGGGCCCTAAGCATTTGGGGAAACTTGCTAAGGCATTAAAGATTCTGTATTTTTTTCTTCTGATGATACTAGTAAGCTATGGCTACCCAGTTACAGAATGTTATGTTCCATTTTCTGCCCCAGGAAATCCAGAGTTCAAGTCAAAATGGAATCAGAGCCTCTACCCTGTCTCTAGTCCAACAAATAATTAAATCCATGGTTTCCCAGCTAGTCTGCCCGTGTGGAACAACGTGAGGAACTCTGAGAGCATTGCTGCCCATGACCCGTCCTGAAAAATGGGATTTGACTGCCCGTGTGTCTGAGGATCTAAATTTGTAGGCTTTGGAATTTTTTAAAGATACTCATGTGATCTCAATGTGCAAACAAGTTTGAGAAATGTCACCAATTTCTATGAGATTAACTGAGGGTAGATTTTTATTGGTTTGTGTTTATGTGTGTCCCATTTTGTGCCAGAAGGAATCTTAGGTAGCTTTGTAAAGATGAAAGGGCTTGATAAAGATGTGTGATTTTTCTGTAAATCTTTAAATAAAGGTGGTATAAATTTTTAAAACAAAGGCAGGTTGCTAACATTGTCCTAACTTTGAACATTCTAATGCAAAGGTATACAATATGATAGTCCAACTGCAATTCTATTTTGTTATAAGAAAATTAATTTTGGAAGCCAGTTTTAAACTAATCTCTTTCATACATTAAAACTTTGTATTAAGATAAGGTGAGACTTTTAGAGAATTTCTGTTGATCTATTTATTGTTTACTTATTTTTCCTTCTTCCCATTTCTCTCTGTTTCTCCTCCCCTGCGGACATTTCTGCTTCCAGTAAGGGTTACACTGACGTTGTGAGGATCCCCGAAGGGGCAACTCACATAAAAGTCCGACAGTTCAAAGCCAAAGACCAGACTAGATTCACTGCCTACTTAGCCCTGAAGAGGAAAAACGGTGAGTATCTTATCAATGGAAAGTACATGATCTCCACTTCAGAAACCATCATAGACATCAACGGAACAGTCATGAACTACAGTGGTTGGAGCCACAGGGATGACTTCCTGCATGGGATGGGCTACGCAGCCACGAGGGAAATACTCATTGTGCAGATCCTTGCAACAGACCCAACTAAAGCATTAGATGTCCGTTACAGTTTTTTTGTTCCCAAGAAGTCCACTCAAAAAGTAAACTCTGTCACCAGCCACAGCAGCAATCAGGTAGGATCGCACACTCCGCAGCTGCAGTGGGTGACGGGCCCTTGGCTCGCCTGCTCTAGAACCTGTGACACAGGCTGGCACACCAGGACGGTGCAGTGCCAGGATGGAAACCGGAAGTTAGCCAAGGGATGCCTTCTCTCTCAGAGGCCTTCTGCATTTAAGCAGTGTTTGCTCAAGAAATGTTAGCCTGTGGTTATGAGCTGATACAGAGATAACTGGGTTGATTCTTCACTGATACGGTCCTGGTGAACAGAGGTCAACCTAAAGCACAGAGTCACACTTCAGTGTCATTAGCAACAGGAGTCCAGTCATGGGCAGAATCTGCTCTCAGCGACCAAATGAAGATGTGCACTGCTTCACAGGACAGTGGTGACCTTGGAATAGAGAAAACCTTGGGAGTACTGAACATGCCCTGGACCTACAAGAATGCAAAAACACTGATGAATGTAGAATCAGGGGACATTGGAAGCTGGCAGAGCAGTCTCCCCCTTGTCACCTACCTCTTATGGAATGTCTTCAAAGGCATCATAGTCATTTTGATGCATATTACACAGTAGCTTATTTTTACTGTTTGTAAATACATTCTTTCTTGGTATGTCACTTTATATCACTTGGTTCTATTAAATATATATATATATATTTAATATATAAATATATATATATATATATTTCTATAAAAAAGTGTTTGACCAAAGTAGGTCTGCAGCTATTTCAACTCCCTCCAGTTTCCAGAAAGAGCTGTGGATGTTTTACTGGAAATTAAGAACTTGCTGCTGTTTTAAAGAGATTTACTATACTTTCAGACTACAGGAGATACAATTTTCGTCAAAAACCATTTTGACAGCAAGCATCTTCTGAGAAATTCTGAAAAGAAAAAGGATCTCCGTGTATTTAGTCACTGAAATATATACAGGGGTCCATTTATTTATATCTTTGACTGCCTGTATTTTTTCAGGCAGCCAGCCAAATTAATGCATAATGAGGAGGTAGAAGTAGTGTGTGCATGTGTGTATGTTGTCTGTATTCAAGAGTCTAAAAAATAGTTTCCTTCTGTTGGGATTTAAAATGAAGAGAAAAAACACCCTTCACCATATTTTTAAGTTATATCTTCACCACTGCATTCTCTTTCTGTAGCTCCCATCTGATATTGCACAATGTGTTGTACACGTACAGAACACACGGCAAAGTTTTCTATCACCTTCAACACTGGTATATCTCTTACCAGCAAGCCTTTAAAATGCATTTTTGTTTTCGCTTGTTTGTTTTGTTCAAGGGTCTTATAGTAACTACTATGTTTTATACTTCTTGTTGACTTAGCGTAATAGGAATATTAAAGATCACTTGGTAACTAGCCACATCTAGACGTGGTTATTGTTAATGTGGCTAGTGCAAAAAAAAAGTGGTTAATATTAACAAGACTGTTTCCACACCATAGGCAATAATTTCTTGCATTTTTTTTTAATCTAAGTATACTGATACTGTACTTAAGATTTTTCCCAATTAGAAAGCATTTGGTTGTGCCAGGAAGTGTTTGAGTGATGAAATGTGATGATTTTTGCAGTTTGCTTTTATTTCCATAGCCTGTCTAGTAGGTTGTAAGTTGGAATAGTTAGATGTGGAAAATTTTTACAGTCATCTGCATAACAATCTCATAGACAGGAGACCTCATCCCTCTATCCCACAGCTGAGAAAATCTAACATATTTCATTTCATTGGTTTTTCTTTTTCTTTGTGAAATATCACAAAGCTATTTGTTTTTATAAAAGTTTATAATTATCATACCAAATGTGCCTATTGTTAAAGACTTGCATGTAAGGATATTAGGGAACTATTATTTGAGTTCCCCTAAGCTCATGAGAGTTTATTTTTATTATATGATATTTTTAATATAAAAGGATTATGTAATTGATCCTGCTGAAGCACATTCATTTCAGTAGGCCAAGGAAATGGATGTCTCACTAAGTATTTTCTTAAGAAATCGTTTGGTAAAACAAAGAATTGTTTTACAAAACTGTTAATCATCCTTTGGATTTTCATAGGCTGACTTTGCTTTAGATGTGGTCATTTTTCTTAATAAATGATCAGCTACAGAAAGGAGGCCTATACAAGACTGGTCCCCTCCATTTGACAGAGGTCACCAGATACCAGGTACTGGGAGCAAAGCTGTTCATATCAGTCAGAAAAGATAAAAATAAAAATCACACTGACCATTTGACTATGCAGAGAAAATTAATGGAAAAGCCAACCTTACTGTTTCCAGTATTCAAAATAACTTGAATCAAGTAATTCCACTATGACAAAATTTATGTTTATCTTTTGCAGTATAGTGACAGCAACATTAAATAATCATTGAAAAGCAAACATGATTGTCTCCTACTCTGCTTCTCCAGACTGTATTTATAGATTTTTTAATATGAGTTATCAATGATTCACTTTTTCCCCAAATAATGAAGTTTTACACTTCTCATGGGAACAGTCCCAGAGACCTTAGGACAAGAAACCACTATTCCATGCTTTTAAGGAATTTTCTTTAGGTTTCTTTTTTTGTATGGGTATCAATAGATTGACTAACGAAATGTATGTCTAAACTCCTGAGAAAATACATAGACTGGAAACTGAAGTTCAGAGAAATGGAGTGTTTGGCAGAACATAGAGAAAGATAAGCAAAGGGAAAATCCTATATAATGTAAAATAATTTAGCCCAATTTCACTCTGGATTATACTTTTTACCTTTCCATAGTTACATCTTAAACCACGAGCCTAGGATTCAGGATGTGAGGGGCTATTTCCTCAAAAAAAAGTTTGTCTGAAAATGCTCAGGTTAGTAAGAATCTAATCTCACTCACAAAACTAAACACTTCAGGTTGAGTTTCATTAAACACAAAGAGAGCCTAGAAGAAAATAGCATTTATTTCTTCTAGAACAGAAAAGGTCAAATGAAGCCCCACCTTGTTGTTTAGAAGTTTAAGGACATTGTTTTAATTTATTCAGAAAATTCAGCTTCCTCTGCCTTCCTGTGGAAACAGTTTTAGTGCATTAAGAATGAAGGGATTAATCACAAACAAAAAAGTTGCAGCACTGAAAAAAGAAGTAATTTATTGTCTTTGCAACTGGTATGTGAATTTGTGTGATAAAATTATTTATTCTTATTTAACAAAAATATGTGCAAATTCTTCTATATTTAAAATGTTTTGCTATTGTCCTACTTTTTAATTTATGCTTCATGTTTGTGTATAAAGTACACTTTGTGAGTTTATATGATATACAGCACTGGTTGCTTTTGTATTTTTTTTACAGAAAGCTTTCTGTGTGAAACAGGTGTATGTGTGTATATTTCTCATGTGTTCTTATGATACTATCCTTGTCCTTTCTAAGGAAGTTTTAAACTTAATCTTTCATGACTAGTAGTGTTCATTACTTGTAAGTTACATTAATAGGTCTTTGGGTTCCACTGAATGCTAACTTTTCCAAGTCACAGATAAGAAAAACACGTACTCAACCAACTGAGGTCTAGAAGTGTCCCACAGAAGCTAAGACTCAGCTCAGAACCAGGTCCATGCACTTCACTGATAAACTTGGACAAGGAGCTGTTGATACATTATGACCTCCGAGTGACAGCAACAATGTAAAACTAAATATTGTCTTTTGCTGCTTTAGAAACACTCCTTACAATGACTATCATTTAGTCTCTAGTATCTAAGGTTCTACAGATGAGAGTAAACAAACTGGATTGAATTATTCAAATATCTGTAGTCATAACAGTTTCTGCAAGTATGGGATGTCCACTGATACAGTGTGACTTTTTACTACTACAAATTACTCTCATGGAGAGATAATAGGACTTGGGAAAAGCAGGGACCCCTCTGATCACACCAGCTTGCCCCTGACTGTGATTTCACGGTCTGATCACAGCAATAGGGCAAAGCATCTTTGGATACACAACTGATCGGATCAACCTCTGGCTCTGAAGTTTCTCCCATTGACTCATTCCTTAGTAACAAGGTCATTGTAGTGGTTTACATGGGGACAGCAGCCAGATTCAAAGAAGTTCAGGACTTGTGCTATGGCTTGGAGTTCACTTTTTGTGAAATTAGATTGAATTCAATCATGACTGAATTTTGCTAATTGTTTGTGGCTGAGTGAAGTCTCATTGGCATGACTGATCACTATTACTAATCTATTTATAGTTAAACTGAGGCCATAAAAATACCTAATATTTTTTTTAACATTTTGGAGCCACAAAATAAATGAATGACCTTGAGGACAGAAATGGTCATCCAAAGAACCAAATGCACAGTCAAGGTGATCTGTCACTTAGACACCCAGAATAGGAACTTGTATGTTTTCTCTATTTTTCTTTTTCACTTGCCAACAACATGTAGTTCTAGATGGTCGAATAGGTAGATCAACTTAGCTCACTAGCCCACTGAAAAAATACAGTGTTTTATAGTTCCTTGTTGACATCAACTACAGAAATGACTTCTTAAGTTATATCACATGAAACACATCACTCTAAACTGCATAATTGTGTATTCTAGTCAATTAATGTATGAGAACATATTGAAACACCAACCCATGCATTAGTGAGCTAGAAAATGGGAATGTATGTAGCATTCAGATCAGAAAACCATTCGATCTGTCACATATCTCCCTGGCGCCACGATATCATAATTCTCAATGTAGGTTTTGTAGAAAAAATAAAGGAACATGTTGTTAGAAAATGTTGGTTTTAAAAGGGAATAGAGCTGAAATGTACATATTTGTTAACTCAGTTGACAAATTGCACCCTCAATTTCCTAGCACTAACAATAAGTTTGCCGTCTGTGGTCCTTATCTCATAGCTCCACCGCCTGATCCATGTGCACAGACATAGGTCAGATGAAAAAACAAGTAACAATGGCCCGTCACCCTATAAGGCACTGCCACATCAGAGTGACCCAAGTCTAGCACTGTGAGGAAAACTGTGATTTGTGAATAAAACCGAACATTTTTTTTTCCTTTGGCACGTTACAATTTACAATTGTAAATTTATCAAGGTGCTAACATCCTCAGTGACCAACTGTCAAATGTGATATTTTGGACTTACTGTTTAATTATACATGAGTTTTCAATTTGCAAGAAAGAATGCCAAGTGTTTTGTCAAGTTTGGGCACACCTTGAAACTCAAAGTTTGGGAAATTGAATCTAGCGGTCATTCGGATCAGCAGTGTTTAGTGACATAAGCTACATGTACGCTGAGGATGTTTAAGGTGACATCAAACTTGAAGAGCATCAGGTTGAAGCAGCAGACTTTAAATGAGTCACGTTCCATCACTTACTAAGCCATTAGTCATGTTCCATCGCTTACTAAGCCATCAGCATCCCTTTCAAACAAACTTGTTTGTTTCTTATACGCAAACGCCTGTGTATATTTAGCCTGATTTTGTTTAAGCTTTGCAATATTTTATGTCCCTGGTAAACACTTGGCCACTATATCTCCATCTTTTCTGTAATAATTCACAGCATATTAGAAGCCTTTCAACCCATACAGAGTATATTTACAGTAGAGTATCATACTGTGTGTGACTTTGTGAAACTAGACTTTAGATTAAGAAATTTATATTGTCTCTGGGTGGTATTCTTGCATTACACACTCCAGCATGACATAAATGTAGGACTTGACAAATACTGCTTACATTTTAGTATGACGCATTAATTAGAGGAAATCACGCACATGCTTTGTAAATAGAGCAGATAACTAAACAGATTGTGGAAATGTGTTCCACTTACTCTAGGCCGTGGCATGAATATTTGATTTCTATATTAGAGTCTGGGAGTCAAGTCAGGTAATAAACCTAAATAGGTAGAACTGAGATTTTTAAATCTTGAAAGATGCTTTCAAGATAGAGAAAAATACTGAGAATTTACATGCCAGACACAAGCAATATAGGCTGCTTTTTACCCTCAATTTTCCAGGAATGATGGCTTTTTTCAGTCAATATAATGCAGCTGAAAAACCAAAAATATATCTTGGAAAATTAAGATGGGTCTTGTTTAAAATGTGTCTTCAGCTTTGGCAAATTTCAAACCCGAATCGACTGTTGAAAGCATTCTTGTGTCTTGTAGCTCGCCCTCCACAACACTGCCCTCCGGCATCCAGGTAAACCACTTGTACTGAATCGGTTGGGACCTATACCGTAATATTTTTCACTAAGGAACAGTATCCTGTTTTGTAAAGCATTTCCCTATGTGTGACTTTAAACTGTAAAATTAAGCATTGGCTTTGTGATTTCAGTGGGCATAATAAACGTAAATTGTAAACTAGGTTAACGTATGTACTGCATAGAATATGTTTTAGAGTTGGAAACTGTTGTCCATTTATTTTTAATTTTCTCATAACAGCAGTAGGACCAAGCCAAGTCTTAACGAAACCCTAGGCTCACTATAATTTCTATCATCTCTCATCCACTTTGGCACAAACAATTAATACTTTCCTTAAATTATTATGGAACTATTGCTTCAAGTTCTTCTTACCAGACCATCATTCCCTGAATCTGTCTAGCATTGAACTTCTGATGTTAAATTAGAAGCAGCCAGCAAAGTAATCTACCTGCTTCATCCTTACTTTGTAAAAGATTAAACACATCCTAGATATAAAATTAAAGAGCCAAGATAATAATGCACGCGTGGAAATTCAAAAAGAATTGACACCAGCAAAAGCCTATGTATTTGCTAACAAATTTAGAGTATCAGGATTCCAAAGGACATTCATTCCTTCTAAACCTGAAATCATTACTGTTTGGTGTACATGGCAAACATTGAATTTCTTTCTCCTATCAAATAATATTTCAGAACTGTGCCTTAAATTTTCTTCTTGGTAGGCTGTAAACTTTTTAAAGAAATAATTGAAAACACTTAAATGTTTGAAAGCATGATACATCATAATTTGGCTAAAATATGTTGAACATCTCTTTGGGTCAGGCCTTGGGATAAACACCTTTACATTCTCCCAAGTGTTTTTCTCCAACAACCCTCATGACATTGGTCATCAGACCCCAAAATTGCAGATGACAATCACATCATAATAACTAATGGTCATCTAGCTGTCACCAAGTTCCAGGCACTGTTATAAGCACTTTAGATATTTATTATCAATTATTGGCTTCTTGTAGCCCTAGGAATCTTAAATCTATATGGACTGTGAGTCTGAGGGAGGGACTGCAGAGTGGATGGAGGAGGGTGTGAGACTGGGGAAATGAGGGGGAGCGATTAGATGCCCTAATATGTGGGTGAGTTAAAGCAAGAGTGATCTTAAAATTCCAATTAAAATTGCATGGAAACTGGAGAATTGGACAAGCCGTGAGAGTAGAGACAAGAGCTCAGAGTGTACAAAGAACTATTGTTTAAGGAGAGAGAACTTGATTTAGAAAACTAGTAAATGGCTGGGAAAGGTTAAAAAAGAAAAATACTCTTCAGTATTTAACCTTAAAATTTCCTTCACAGGTAACAATGAGCTGACTCAGGCAAGGTCGAAGGTGTAAAAATTGTCCTGGGGGTAGTTTTTAGATTAGGAGTAGAGTGAATAAAGATGGTTAGAAATTAAATGATAGACATTTGAAAAGTTCAACCATCTTTAGTTCCTAGATTCTGTGGGGGTCTTTCTTAGTGTATTATTGTTTTATCTGTTCAGGTAAACTCATTTTTCCCCCAGAATGTAAGATTATATGTCTTAATGTAGACACAAGCAAGGGAGAACAGCTCTGTTTTTCTCAATTTCTTCCATGTTCACCTCAGAGGTAAAGAGAATTGAATCCCAGAATGATTCACCAACTGGGGCAGGTCCCACAGATGGAGAACGTTAAGAAACAGTCCCAGGACCTCACTCTAACATGAATTCATTAACTTTGCCATAATATTGACCTCTCTTCTTACCTTTGCATGTCCATAGCACTCTGCCACCCTATTTTAGCTCTCATTGGAGTTTGCCTTGAATTGGAGTTACAGACATTTTGTTGTTATTATTTACTATTAAAAGCATGTAAATCTTGGAAAGCAGGAAGATTTCTTAATCACTTAGAAGTACTCATTCCAAAAACAATGGCTGAACTAGTTTTAGGTAAAAAGAATTGTTCATCTACAAAAGTAGATGAACCACTAACACATTCATCTTCCAGATAAGTCTGGCTCCTACTAGACGTTGTAAAGAATTTATCCAGATTTTTTTTTTTTTTTTACTGTTGAGTCTTTATACTATCTCTTTGCCTATTCAGTGATGTTTTTTCTTGCTCCCAGGATCTTAGCTGTGTTGTTTTAGGCAGTTTGAATGTGGGAGCTCATTTAGATCTGGATAGGATCAGGCAGAAGATACAAAGACACCAGAGCCTACGCAGATGGAACCCGGAAGAAGTGCCTGGAGTGTGACCACTGTGGGTATGTCAGACAGAACGTCAGTGTACAGGAATAAGCAATGGACATCTTTACTTTGAGAAGATGCTAAGAATAGCCACTTCTCAGCTCCTCTGCTGCTGCCAACTTAGTCCAAACCACCAACATTGTCCACCTTAAAAAGTAGCAAATGCCTTCTAATGGTGCTTCCTCCTTCCTTCAGCAGCCAGGCCGATCATGGAAAGCCAGATCATTTACGTCCTTGGCTGAAAATTCTCCAACACCATCCTATCTTAGTCAAAGTGAAAAATAGTGTCCTTTCCATGGCCTTCAAAGCCCCAAGGATCTGATTCCTGCCTCCCTCTGACTTCCTTTCCTCTTTCTCTCACCCTGGTCCAGCTACTTGACCTCCCTGCTGATTCTCATGGTAACAAGCACGAACCCTGTCCAGAACTCTTTACCTAGAACATTCTCCCCCACATAAGCACTTGCTGCTTCTCTCCCTTCAAGTCTCTGCTTAAATGCTATCTCTCAGAGAAGCCATCCCTGACCACTCTAGATCAGATAGAACCATTCTTCCTTCATTTTTCCTCAATTTATCAACAATTGAAATTTTCATATATGCTCATTTGTGTATGTCTGATATCTATCTATGTATCTAAATATCTATGTATGTATCTATCTATCTACCTACCTACTTATGGATACAAACATACATACTTTGAGGGTATAGTCTTTGTTTATTTCTCTGCCACATCATCAGCTCCTAGGAAGGTACCTGGCATATAATAAGTACTCAATAAATACTTGTTGTATGAATGAATGAATGAATGAATGAATGAATGAATAGATGGCAATCAAGGCAGGTAATTATCATTAAGGGGGTTAGGGAATCGTCAAAGGGGTCTTAGCAGGCGGGAAAAAATATGGTAATGAAGATATTTTAAACAGGTAATACTGACATTCTAGACAAAAGGTGAGCCTGGGTTAGGCCAGGGAAGTAGGGGACCAGGGCAAATGAATGGTAGCAAGAACTCAGCTCCTTGACTCCAAAACAGATCTATAGTTCCTTGGATGACATGTTGTGAAAGACAGAATTCTAAAGATGTCCCTCCATAATTGCCATTCCTTGACCAGTCAGTCAAACACTAACCCAGCTACTGCTATACAATTATGGTGCAGATGGAATTAATGTTACCAACCCACGTAACTTAAAATAGGAAGATTACCCTGGACTAACTGGGGCACTCAATGTAATCACATGAACTCTTAGAAGCAGAAGAGAAGGGCAGAAGAAGAAGCCAGAGAAATGCCAAGTATAAGGATGCTGTGCACCACTGCTGACTTTGAAGGTGGAGAAAGGGAACCATAAAAGACAACAGGAAGACACTGGATTCTGGCAACAGCATGAAGGAGCTTGGAATCAGATTCATCCTCAGAGCCTCCAGAAAGGGATGCAGCCCCTTCATCACCTTGATTCCAACCTGGTTATACCCAGAGCAGAGACCCAGTTGAGCAGTGCTGAGCCTAGACATCTATAGAACTATGAGATACAGACTGGTGTTGTTTTAAGATGCTAAGTGTATGGCAATTTGATAAGGCAATTATAGAAAATGAAAACAAGGAAGGATGCCAATCTAGAGTGGAGTATTAGAAAGGCTATCAGTTTACACCCTTAATCAGAATGCACAAGGTTAAGAACCAGTTACTGGAGTTATAGTATAAGAGGAAGGACACAAGAAAAACACAGAATCAGACTTACTAGAATGGGCACAAAAGCTTGAGATCAGACCCCCATCTAAGCTAACTTTGATATGGAGTCACTTGGTCTGCTGGCCAAGAGGTCCACATAAACCCCCTGACTCAAGGACAATGTTAACCGAAAGCTTGACGGCAAGTAAGGATCTGTCACCACAGTGATGAGAACAAGCAAAACAGGTTGAAAACAGGGGCAAAAGGGATGAGTCCATGGGGAGGGAATCTATTGCCTGGAACAATGTTTTCCAAGATGCAGCTAAGAAATCTTTTGTTGGCAGTAAATGAATGCATAAAGGCTTTGATCAAATAAGTTAAAATTTTAGTAAGGATGTTCTGATTTTATACTGCTATTAACAAGCCATCCCAAAATGTTGTGGTTTAAGACAACAGTTTACTGAACCTCGTAATCTTGTGAGTCAGGGCTCAGTTGCGGCAATGCATCTGCTCTGCACGTCAACTGGAGTCATTTGATGAAATTCTTCTGGTAGCTAGACTGGACTGGAGGGTCCACGACAGATTCATTCACATGCCTGGTGTCTTGGCAAGGACAACCAGAAGGTCAGCCTCAGCTGGGGCCCTTCTTTTGCATGTAGTGTCGGGTCTCTCCCCAATGGTCTTTTCCCCAAGTTGTAATCGGTCTTCTGACAAGGCGGCTCAGGGTTCCAGAGTAGGTACTTCCAAAGACCCAAGTGGAATCGACAAGATTTCTTACATCCAAGACGTCAAAGTCCCAGAACATTCCTTTTTAACGCAGCTAATTAAAAAATTTCACAATGTGTGAATCAGCAGCACTCAAAGATCCTTCCTCAATTCCTCCAAAGTCGAAACATTATACTATACTCCATCTTTGTAGTTATCAACCTTTTAAAGTTAATTTTTCTTTGCAACCATGTCATTTCCACACACAAATAAATGGAGGTTTTCATTTCAGGAACAACAATGTTTAGAATTACAAAGGCATAATAGTTAACAATTAAGTGGAAATCATTACCCTTTATGTTCATTTGAGTATAAATCCAGCGAGCTACAGACAATAAGTCACACAGTCTTGTAATTAACTTTGTGTACCAGCCCTGACTCTGGGGAATCTTTCGGGTTGGGTGGGGAAGATGAATTGATTTTTATTGTTTTGGGGTTTTTTTGTTTTTGTCTTTGTTGTTTTTTTTCCCCACTCTGCATGCCTTTCCCTGAATAAAACATTTCAACATGTCTAAAAAGTTGTCGTCATCCTGTGGACCAGGAGTGTCTGACTTAAAGAGGTCTCAAATTTAAGACTGTAAAAATGAGGCTTGGGTATCAGCTGTATGTGTGGAATTAAATAAATAATACATAAATCTTTATTTTTCTAAAATATTAAGCCAGATATGTACAAAAGAATAATAAATTGTTCAGTCATCTATCTGTAGGTCATTTTACAATTGAGCAAAACTCTTCTACCCAGGAAGATGAAGACTTCGAAAACGTGCTTGTTAGGAAAAGTGTAAAGCACCTTAATTTGGCTCTATTATGCAGCTGTGACCAAGTTCCAGCTCTTTCAAAGTGATAGACCTCCCTCCTAATTCTACCAGCTTTTCTGCCATTGGTCCTCCCGGGGACCAGCCAGAGACTGTGGATGAATAAATACACACCCATCAACACAGATTTCAGAAGGCATCTGCTGCTGAAAATGGGTCAGGAGCCTATAGAAAGGATAGCTTGTATGTTGCATCTTTCTTATAGTGAAAGAACAAAACTGTCTTAATATTGGTAGAGTATGGAGCTCACAATTTTAATTTTTAAAATCCAATATATGTAGAATCTTAAACCCTCTTTGGATTTTGACATTGATAAGACTCCAGTATGTGAGCTCAAAGTTTGACATGAAATCCATGACTGTCATGGCAGATGCTTTTATCTTTTTCCTTTTCTTTGTTTTTTTTTTTTTTTTTTTAACTTTTGGGCCATAGGAAGACACAGAAATCTCTCCAAAATAGGCCCTTTTGGGTTGTCCTATTTTCCTGAAAATTATTCTTCTCTCAGAATAGTTTTCTTTTGATATTTCATTTTTTTAAATCTACATTGTAGAAGAAGTTAAAATTTCGTGAGCCAAATATCACTTCAAGAACCTGATTAAAGCTTTGATTTGCTTAATACACACACACACACACACACACACACACACACACACGTGCACACAAAGTATTATGCACAATTTCTAGAGAATTCATGGGCCTTTGAAGCTAAATAAGAAATTTCAATGCAACAGAAAGAAAAATAAATATGTTGTAAATGGAAACGTACTAATAAACAGTGAAAATTTTGCTCTTAAGATTATCAGATATTTGGTATATAATGATAATTTTTAAAAATTTATTGATGTCTTAAATAATATAGCCAATAATGATATTAGGGTGCAATAGTAAATAATTCACAATTTCTAAGGACCTAAAGCCAGGGTGATGCATAGAGATGACCAAGAAATTACACTGCAGTGTCATAGTTTCTCTGATACAGTTAAATACAGGGTTAATCAAGTAATGCAGTTACCAAAGAAGCAATTAGACTCTTGAAGTGTGTTGCTACAGTTATATACAGTGATTCTCTCCCTATTCTGTGTGTTACAGGCACTGTTATGTTGACACCATTGCGCCCTCCCTCCTTGCTCTGTGCTAACAATGGTAAGGCAGAGGAGACTAGGTCATTGAGAAACCAAAGCCAACAATCAACCATCTTTGGAATACTTGTTTTGTGAGAACTATTTTTTTTTTAAGGTTTAAATCCCTATTGGATTTTTCTCTCTGCTGTAGACAAAAGCATTTCTAATTGATTCAAGTTCCCATTTCAATCCTGGGAATCCTAATTTAAAAATAATATAAACAGACTGAAGCTCCTTTAAGGGAAAGAAGTTGGAAAGCTGAAAGAACTTAAAACTATGTCCTATTTGGTGTGGTTAAAAAAAAAAAGGTTGGAAAGGGATTTTAGAACAATGTAGTATGTGTTTCAAATAGCTGATGGGCTATAGTGGGGAAGAAAAATTGTAATTACTTTGCACAACAAGAAAGGTAGAATTAAAACCGATGAGCTGGTCAAAATAAAGGCAAATGTCGGCAAAAGTTTCTACCATTCTCACATTCTAACTTCTCTTCCAAACACAGGTGCCCCAGAAGTACCATAACTACCGACGTTTATTTTTACTTCTCCCCTCCCCCAATGAAGTGTGCCAAAATGTCAGTGTATGCTTTGCACATACACACATACACACACACACACACATATATATGCTGCTTTTTAGTATGCTTAATAAGTATCTATCTTATTATTCCCTTTCATCCTATAGACTGATACATAGTTCATGAATTCATTATGCAATGTTGGCCAATTATAAAAGCCTAGTTTTATTTTTCCCTAATACAGTAGTTCTCATTCAGGAGAAATGTTGCCCCGCAAGGGATGTTTGGCAGTGTTTGGCGATATTTTTGATTGTCACTATGCAGTGGCCAAGATGCTACTGGTGTAAATGAGGTGACTGAGAAGGGCTTAATTTCCAGAATATACAAACAGCTCATACAAATCAATAACAAAAAAAAAACATGAGCAGAAGATCTAAACGGACATTTCTCCAACAAAGATGTACCAATAAGCGCATGAAAAAAAAGTTCAATATCTCTAATTATCAGAGAAATACAAATCAAAACTGCAAAGGGCTTCACCTCATACCAGTCAGAATGGGCATCATTAAAAAGTCCACAAATGAAAAGTGCTGGAGAGGGCATGGAGAAAAGGGAACCCTCCTACACTGCTGGTGGTAATACAGTTTGGTGCAGCCATTATGGAAAACAGTATGAAGATTCCTTAAAAATTTGAAAACAGACTTACCCATGATCCAGCAACCCCACTCCTGGGCATATATCTGGAGGAAACTCTAATTTGAAAAGATATATGCACCCCATTGTTCATAGCAGCACTATATACAACAGCCAAGACATGGAAGCAACCTAAAAGTCCATTGACAGATGATGGGATAAAGAAGATGTGGTATATAGATAAAATAGAATACTACTCAGCCATAAAAAAGAATAAAATAATACCATTTGCAGCAACATGGATGGACCTAGAGGTTATCATACTAAGTGAAATAAGACAGGGAAAGACAAATATCTGATATACTTATATGTGGAATCTCAAAAAAAAAAAAAAAGGAAAGATAAATGAAATTATTTACAAAACAGAAACAGACTCACAGACATAGAAAACAAACTTATGGTTACCAGGGGGAAAGGGTCGGAGGAGGGATAAACTGGGAGTTTGGGATTTGCAGACCCTATCTACTATATATAAAATAGGTAAACAACAAGGTCCTATTGTATAGCCCAGGGAACTATATTCAATATCTTTTAGTAACCTATAATGAAAAAGAATACAAAAGAGAATATATGTGTACATATATATGTGTGTGTATAACTGAATCAGTATGCTGTATACCAGAGACCAACACAACATTGTAAATAGACTATACTTCAATTAAAAACAAAGGATGCTACTAGTGAGGTGGGAAGCCCCATGATAAAGACTGGCAGGACACCCCGGCAGGGCCACTACTCTCCTGCCAGCACCATCCGGTTCCCAGGCCTGGCGGCATTATCTCGCTTCTTGCCTCTGAAACGGCTTGTTTCTAGGAAAGTGGAACTTACCCCTAAGATTCTATTGGTTCCCTGAGCTAACTCCTGATTGGTCCATTTGTAGCACCTTATTTGCATGGAGCTCACTCCTGATTGGTCCATTTCTACCACTCATGATTGGTCCATTTCTACAAAGCTCGTTCCTAATTAGTCAACTTTGTTACATGTTATTTGTATATGATGTTGCAAAGTGTAGACTGGCAGCCTATAAAAGCCTGTGTAGCCCTACAGACTGGGTCCAGAACTTGGAGTGTTAACTCCTCTGGGCCCACCGGAGTAATAAACCTGAGTTCTCCAACCCTCCGAGTGCTGCTTGGTCTCTCGCCCGGATCCAGGTTACTGTCACAACTGAGCTGTCACACTGAGCTGTCACACACTTTGCTGCAACACTAGCGTCTAAGGGGTAGAATCAAAAGATGCTGCAATGCACAAAACAGGCCCCTGCAACAAGGAACTATCCCATCCAAAATGTCAATAATGTTGAGGCTGAGAAGCAGCACTTCAGTAGATCACGCCTGTCCCGCTCTGCCTATGGGATACACATTCTCAGGAAAGTACTTCTTACCTTCTAATTAGATGTGAGCCAACATGCCTGTGACTCTTCAGTGCTGTGAAATTTGGAGCAGCAGGAACTAGGGGCCAGTGCTTCATTTTCAGAACATTGGCACTTGGTGTGTGTTTCCTCATATGAAAACCAAATAACCTCAGGTAGGTTATGAGCCCTGGGCATTTGGGAGACAACTGATGGATTATGCAGGTGAGCATGGCATAGACTGATGACAGGCAATTACTATAAATCACTGTTACTCTGACTTCCAGCCATATGCAACCGATTGCGGGAAATGTGCGGAAACTAGCCCATCCAATTGAGAAAATGAGTATTGTGCCCAAAGCCAGGTTTGCACATTTTCTGAATGAGCTAAGTGGAATATTTCCCGTATAGCCAAATGAAAAGAATTGAGAAGAATGAAAGTTTTGTTTTTCATGGGCATTTTTAAACAATAGTTTATTTTAGGTGAAAATAGCATACATATTTAAATAGTAACTGCTGTAAATGGGCATGGTTTAGTTTCCAGAGAATTCTAGTAATACAAAAACTCTAGGAAATACAAAAACAGGGTAGTACAACAGACAATCCGAATTCAATTTTCCATGAGTCAGAATCTACGGATGTTGGTTTTTTGTTGAAGAGTAAGAGTTATAGAAAGGCTTATATATAAAGATCTAAGCCAAAATGTACATTCTCAAACTTAGCTATTCAGAATAGCCCCAATAATATTCTAATTGACTATAGAGGGGGAGAAAAGGGTTTTTGGGTTTTTTTTAAATTGTGTTTCTTTTTTTAAACCACAGCTTCCTAATTTAGAAAGGAAATCACCAATACCACAATAGCTGAAAATTTGATCAAAACCAGAAAGAAGCCACCATCTCTGAGAGATTAGGAAGAATGAGAAAGAGGGGGTGGGCGGGAGAGAGAGAGAGAGGGAGAGAGAGTTTGCAAGCACTGTTGTTAAAAGCAGGTAAGATCAAGGGAGGACACACTATGAAATTCTGCTTCCATTTTCGTGAGGTTACTGTTCATTTTTAGATATATACAGTGTACTTGCCACTGGATCCCACCATGCCAAACCAGAAGGATTCCTGAGGTTCTTGTTTATTTCTAACATCTCATGGCATTACCTTCCACCTCCTAAAAGACTCAATGCCACAGCTTTCAAGTTAAAGCCAAAGACACTCCATCTCTAGAAGCAAGTGTACAATTTGAAAAAATGATCACACTTTGATGTGCTTTGTTTTTCTCTCAGAGAAATGATTTTCAATCATAAGAGTCCATCCTGGCTCAATGCAGAACCTAATACATGATCACCCTGGTATGTTCAGACACAGCCATCAAAACGAACAGCCAACTCTAAAAATGCATTACCTTGGTTTTGCCTGACTGTGCCCATGATGCAGACAGGGGAGTGAATAATGCCTTTTGTCAGTTCAAAGCTAAATTCTGGAGGCAGCCTGTTTTCCTGGATGTTTACCTAAACCTTCTTGGCTAAGTTGACTAGGTCAGAGCTACCAATCTCCAAAACACTTGTTGTATTTAGAAACACAGTGGGTTCTCATTTGTGGGGATTCTGAGCTTTGAAGAGTATTTACAGCTCAGTTCTTTACCCTGGAGGGCCTGAGTCTGGAATCCAGCAGATGATGGCTACTCAGAACATTCCAGTTCCAACCAACTTTTCCAACCACACATCCAACCATCACATCTGATCAGACACACTTATAATTCTGTCCCCAAAAGCATATTCTCTCTTGAACTGTTTTCTCTGTGCCCAAGTTTCTGCCTTTGCCATGTGGTTCCTTCAGCCCGGGTTGCCTTTCCATTATGTCTCCCAATAAAATGCTCCACGGTTAAGAAGTAACATTTTTCGTGTAGACTGCCCAGATCCACACACACACTCCCAGTCAAAATCAATCACTGTGTCTTCTAAATACCCACATTATGGGTAATTGCATTATTATCCTCTTCTATTTTTGCTTCTTTCCCTACCTCACTGACTTCACCACCCTACATTGGACTCTAAGTCTGTTGAAGGCAAAGAGCATCTTTTCAACATGTTTATATTTGTAGTATAAGGAGGCAATACAACATAAGGACTGGAAGCTTATTGTACAAATGATTGCATGAGCGCGTATTTGAATATTAGCTTGGGCAAACACTGTAAGACATGAATTTAAAATACTAAATAAATCAAAAATTTTAAATACAATGTTTTTATCTAGATTGTTGATGTTTTATGCTTATGGACTTTTCATTTTCGTTTTGATTTTTAAAAATGGAACAACAGAGATGATTTTTCTTGAGTACTGAGTCTTTTATGACACCCCTGCTCCCTCCTTAAATTGGGGGCTGCAGACAAGTTCTTCACTCATCTCATCAGAGACCTGGTGCTGGGACGGAATACCCAGGACATCTAAAATAACTGGGGAAAAGTTTGTAAAATGTGTTTTTTGTTTTGTTTGTTGTTCTCAATGCTAATGAGCTTCTGTTACTGAATAATAATAATAATATAATGTATAGATTAGAGAATTAAGGGAACTTCAAATTGTATTATCCACCATCTTTATTATATAGATGAAGCCCCTGAGGGCTGGGTTGGCTAGGAGAAAGCGGTCCAGGTTCACACTCTTACTTCTCCTTTATGTTGGAAATACTGGGTCTTCAGGTGGCTGTTGGGGTCTATGGATATGAACAAAGTCCAGTAGGCTTCCTTGCGCATGGGACCCAGCATAAAGTCTTTGTCTTTATTAGTAAGGCTTTCTAGCAGCCTGAACTCAACCAATCTTGGAATGACAACACATTCTAAAATGAACAGGGTACAAGGAAGCCATCTTAGATTATATGCAATTTCAGTTTATCTCATTTGCTGTTTGGCTCTCATGTAGATATGTATTTCCTCAGAGGATTTTAGGATATAAACATCACAGGAAAGTAACAGCATTTTCAAGGAGGTAGGAGAAATACAATGACTCACTGCCTTATCAGAAGTTTCTCTTCTACCAGATAAGGAAACTGAGACCAAATAAGAGGAGAATATCTGTGGAGACATGTTCTTGCTCTAGCTTGCTCTAACAGGTTCTCAGTCTTGGCTGCATTAAAGTCACCTGGAAGCACTTTTAAAAAGTACCAATGCCAAGGCCTGGCTCCACACCAATTACATCAGAAGTACTGGGTCTGAGGCCCAGGTGTTAGTATTTAAAAAAAAAAAAAAAAACTCAGGAGATTCATCATGAATCCAGGGAAGTAAAGTATTTCCGCACATCTTTGTGGCCATGTTCTCAGTCCTAATTCTGTATTTTCTTATCATAGGCCAAATGCTTTGATTAGTTTTGTTTTTAGGTGCTCATCTTTGAAGTCTATCCATACATGATTTTTGAAACAAAGAGGACAACCAGCCCCCCACCCCAGACCACTTGAATTTGGGGAGTTTGCCTCTCTGAACCTAAAAGCCAAGAGATGGAACATAATGCCTTGTCATCTTGTGGCACTTGATAGGAATTTACCCAGTGGGCACCTGGTGGACTGAGTCTGCTTCTTCTAGAGTAAGTTGCAGTGCAAGAATCAGATGCAGTACATCGTTCTTCTTTAGATCTTCAGTGAGCTGCATTTTCCCATCTCTACCTGTCTCTAGCTTCCTCTACTTCCAAGCCTTTTGTGTGCTGAAACTTGTAATCTCTGAGTGAATGTCGAGAGAGAAATGGGTGCATATAAAAGAAATGAGGGAAAGAACTGGGCTCTGGATTTAATTTGTTTGGACCTGAACATGCTTACAAGTCAGGAGTCAATGTGCCTACTTGCTGGGGTGGCTCCTTTCTTGTCCGAGTTCAGAGATTGGAACCTAGAGTATACAGACTAAGACCAGCTTTTCAAATCCACCACACTAGAGATCCAATTAGCGAAAATTCCACCCTTGTTCTCTCCTTGTATTTGATTTATCATGCTCAGTTAAAATGAGGTATATCACTAAGTATGTCTAGTGTGCTGACCCTGAAATCCTATTAACTTTGATAATCAGAAAAAAATAGAATAAAAATAGAATTCTAGTGTCTGCTCTACATTCTGTACCATTAGATTTAGTTTAGGAGGTTGACCTTGATGCAGGCTAGAGGCTCCCATGAAGTGTCCCCGACCCTGGTCTCTATGCCTTGTGCCAGATCATTGGTTCTGAAGAATCTCTTGAGTCTTGTCACTATTGAAGCTTAGGCTTTGTTCACTCAACAACGCTGGATCCAAATACTCAATCTACAGATCTCAGCAAGTTTTCAACATCCTGACCCCTCGTTTCCCTATCCATCTGCATAAGGGGAAACTTGACAAGCTTGTGTAATATACAGCACAGGAGAATAGCTCCATAAACTTGTGGTCTTGCTTCATTTCTTCTTTCTAGCTCACCCACTTTCTCTTCATGGAGCTACATACTTAACACTGTCCATGTCTACCAAGTGCCAATTATCCAAATAAAACTCTTAGTCCTGACATTCTGGGGCATGTGCAAGTCTAATTTTCCCACTTTTTCTCCCCCTTCGCCTTTGTCCTGAACCATAAGGTCATCTCACTCATCTAAAATGACTTGGCCCCCTACCCTTATCCTTGCATTCAAAGATCGCTGTCCCTCCATCTGGGAGGACTCTACACCATCCTTTTGTTATTGAAATTATGCCCTTTCCCTAAGGGCCCATTTAATTGCCACTTCCTCCAGGAAGCTGGCAGGACCTCACTCCAAAGACATTCTTTCAAATTTAGAGACTGAAATTCATCCCTTGACTTTTAAAATCAAAAGTCAAATAAACCAACAACACACCAAGAACTTATTTAAATTCACGGGGGAGTCAACAAATGGAAGAAGGAAATAAATCTGGCCCTCCGAAAAGAAAATATTCTAAAATATGCTTTTAATAAAAAATCTGATTCCTCATTCATACATTTTTTCCCCTTCTAATTTTAAAAAGTCAGATAAGTGAAATGTCATTTGTTTCATTTTAGCTTAACCTTTTCTCACTCTACAAGAAAGTCATGTGTTCACATTAATTCTCTATGTTGATGAAATTCTTAGATCCTTGAGGGGTCTGGTATACATCCTGTTTGCAAACTAAGATTTCTTTATGAATGAAGAATAAAATGTGCACACACAGGCCTGAAACAGAAACCTTGCTTTGGGGCACTGCTATTAGTTCCAATCTCTGTAATCGGCATCTCTGAAATGTTCCACTTTGCAAAGTACAAAGCCTGTTTTCATAGTTCTCTCATAATTTGTTTTCCTAATGCACTCCAATCAGTTTGATGCCAGTGAGTTTCTGTTGTGTTTATTATATTTTGTCTTCTTTCCACCCAGGCCCCCACCCTCAAATCCCACATTGTGAACAAGCCTTTGAGCAATGAAAAGCTTATTAGTAAATTTTCCAGCAAAGAGATTTTTTGGAACTTTTTCCACCTTTGGTTGATGGGCTTACACTGAAATAAACCAGTCATGTTTGTCCTAAACGTCTAATGGAACTGCACTTCCAGCCACATTTAATGAATGACAAATTGAATATACCAACAAAATCAACTCATAAGTGAAAATAGAGAGACGGAGACACACTGAGTAAAACAGAAAGAATGCACGAAGGGAAAGTCGGGAGAGAGAATGAATGCTCACTCTTGTGGCTCCTGTAACAAAAACTTCAAAAATATAGCTTTCCCTGAATTGGGTATGAATATATGACTATATGAGAGAATTAAAAATTTTAGAAGTTAAAGCCATATTTTATTTCCATGTAATTATTCCATAAAATCGTTCTCCTCTAGTGACACCAAAACATTGATAAATTTATTGTTAATGCAAGTGTTAAAAGTCACAAAATGAACATGAGGTTATAATACCCAGCAATTCCACTCTTGCGCATATATCTGAAAAAAAAAATAAAAACACTAATTTGAAAAGGTATAGGCACCCCAGTGTTACCATATGATCCAGCAATCCCACTCCTGGGCATACATCTGGAGAAAACTCCAATTTAAAAAGCTACATGCACCCTTATATTCATATCAGTATTATTTATAATTGCCAAGGTATGGAAGCAACCTAAGTGTTCGTCAGCAGATGACTGGACAAACATGATGAGATATATGTATACACACAGACAGAGAGGAATACTACTCGGTCATAAAAAAGAAAGAAATTTTGCCATTTGCAGCAACATGGGTGAACTTGGAGGACATTAGTCTTAAGTGAAATTAGTCAGAAGAGAAAGACAAATACAGTATGAAATCACTTATATGTGGAATCTGAAAAATATCACAAACTAGTGAATAAAACAAAAAAGAAGCAGGTTTACAGATATAAAGAAAATATGAACTAGATTCAAATACTAAGTAGACACATCCAGGCAAGTCAGGAAGTACACGATGACAAACAGAATGAGATCTAGATTTCCTTTCTTCTAAAAAGTCCCCAGGCCTCAATTATATTCCCTCTGTCAGTTTTTGGTCCCACTTTATGGCCTTTCATTTAATTTTTTAAAATTTAATTTATCTATATCTTTCTTATTACCTTTTCAAAAAGTCCTAAAGTATTTGCTTTTGAACTAAGATAAATAACTTAATAATAGGAAAATTAGAGGGAAAAAAGCAACCAGACAAAGAAATAATGACTTCAAAGCAAAAACACCTTGAAAGCAGTCACATCTCCATCCCGCATCTTGGCTCAACCTGCAATCATTTATTGTTAACGTCACTGAATTTTGTCCTAAGGATATGAGACGACTTGAGAAGATGATCAGAATATTACATCCTTCCTTGATAATGCCAATGCTTAACATGTTCTAAATACCTCAAGATACTTCTAAAGCCTCAAGTTACTAGATCAATGATAATAATTTCTTACACATAAAATAGCACTGTGTATATTTTTGGAAATGCTGTCAAATACTGCATCATATTTCACCCAACTGACCCAAGATAAGTGTTGATTCAATGCTTAGTTAATTAGATAAAAATACATTGAAATCATGTAAGAAGCTCTGCTGTGTGCTACAGACCTGGGAAATGAGAGTTCAATCTAAATGTTAGATTGGAGAAAGCACTTGGTTTGTACGCAGTCAGATCAGAGCTAAGGACCAAACTTGTTGGAAAAGTTGACACACCAGAACAGCTGGAGTTAGTTTATTTACCTGTGGAGGAAAACACATACACAGAGCAGTGGACCAGAGGCTGGTGATGACAAAACTAATTAGAAAATATGAGGTCACCTTCCCTATTGCATTTTTATAAGAAGAGATCAGTAATTCATGATGAGGAGTCAAATCACCTTTCATCCACTGATTCAAAGGGATCAAGTCCTTACTCATGTCTTCACAACACTTCACATTTCCATGACACTTCAGCATGCTGTTCCACTGCAATCATGGCACCATCCCACCCTCTCTCTTGGCTTTCCCTCACACCACAAGCACTGATCAAAACTAACACCTCTTCGAGCTTCAGGGACTCAGCAGGTACACAGGACTTTGGGTCCTCACTGGTAAACCTGGAATTTCCCAGCCATAAAGCCCTGTGCTGCCTTTGCGATGTGCTGATCTGACTTGGAGCAAGAGCAGATAGATGGGACAGAAGGAGTGAGAGCAGATAAGGAGATCAAAGTGAGACTGAGAAAAGTGAGAAGCATTGAGTAGACACAACTCTGAATCAAAAGGGGACGCTTTAAAGTTCTGTTTGAGAGCAGAACACTGCTTAAAGCTTCCAAAGAGTTGTCCCTTTTGTGTTACTTACCTGCATGGCAAAATATTCAAGGACAGAGAGCAAAGAAGTTGAGCTGCAATACAGGACTTTTGTTGTTGCTAATGTTTTAATTTTTTTTCTTGTCTTTTTATTTGTGTTGGAATTTGATGCAAGAATATTATTCTAGTATGTAAAATAAGATAGGAGGAATGAAAAACTTCCAGCAGTACTAACTCATTCTAAAGACTATGAATTTTATTCTTAAAACTGTAAATGAAAAACTGAAACAAACAAAGCACATTTATCTGTTTCGTGGCTGCTTTTGGACATTTGTTTGCTAAAGGGTTTTATTCTTTATTTATCATCAAAACTTAGGCCATATTATGATTCTGACAGTCAGAGACATCTAAGGATTCCCAAAATAAAATTCTGCTACTAATTCCACTTAAGACCAGCATATATGAGGAACATGTGGATTCTGGAAGTAAACTGTCCCAGATTATTGTTTTGTCACAGATTTAAATTTCAAAATACAGATTAAAAATTGAACAAAGGACTGTCACGTCTGCCTGTGACACAGTCATTGGAACTGGACTTGCCTTCTCAGTATAAACAATGAAAAAACTGAAAAAACATGCAAAACTACTATTTTTGGGCATTAGACAACTGACAATCCAGGACTATAGTACCTGAGAGAATATTTTTAAAAATGAGGTGAGCTACATGATCACTGCAACTTTTTTCCTGAAAGCATTTTCTAAATTTCAAAGCAGGGAAGAGGAGCATGTTAGTCCTGCTGAGTTGATGGAACAGAGATTAATGTTCAAAGAGCCTGAGAAACCTGGATTTGCAGGGCAAGTACATATCTTGTGAGATAAGAAAGCTCCCAGAGAAATAGCTCCAGGAGACAGCATGGGCTTCTTGAGATTTGGGCTGAATACCAAGCCATACATGAAGGGTAAAACTAAGCAATGCATAGGGTAAAATGCCTATAGGGCTGGGCAAAAATAATAAGCTACTAGGGAGCTGTAAACTGAATAAATCCAAAATTCACTCAGGGATGGGAGACTATTGTGTGTTGACTACGCAAACTGGAGAAACCTTGCTGAACACATGAGGCATCCAATAGAGACTTCAGAAGGTGTCTTCATTGTCAGGCTACTCTGTCCTCTAAAAAAGCTGAAAGATATGTTCAAGATAATCCATAAACAATTAAGCTTCCTGCCAAACTGTATTTCAATACTCTTTAAAGAACACAGCAAAATTACCACAATGTTCACAATGCCTATAATCATATAAGGATTTACTGAACATGGAAAGAAGCAGGAAAATGTAGCTCAGAGTCAGGAGAAATGCTTGTTAATAGCAATAAACTGAGAAATGACAAAGATGATGCAGTTAGCAGACAAATACTTTTAAACAATATTATAAATATGCTTAAGGATTTAAATGAAAACAAAAACCTATTGAGAAGAGAAATTGATGATTTGAAGAAAAACAAGCGTAATTTATAGGACTGACAAACAATATCTGAGAGGAAAATTTAACTGGATGAACTTAGTAGCAGATTAGAGATAGGGCAATAAAGGATTAACAAACTTGAAGACATAGCAACAGAAATGGAAACTAAAGTATTCAGGGTGAAAATGAATGAAAAGTAAATAAACAGAACCTCTGTTACCTATGGAACAACTGGACTTCCAGAAAAATAGGAAGAAAAGGCAGATTGAAGGGGAAAAAAAAAAGAATGGCCAAAATTTCTTCAAAATGTCTTTAAAACCACTTTATAGAGATATGATTGACCAACAAAATATAGTACATTTTTAATGTATCCAACCTGATGAGTTTGAAGCTAAAGGCACACCCATGAAACCATCACCGCAATCAATGCCATAAACACATCCATCACCTCAAAGGTTCCTCCCACTCTTTTTACTTATTACTATTATTTTTTGTGATAAGAACACAAAATAAGATTTATCATCTTAGCACATTTTTAAGTATACAATACAGTATTGTTAACTATAGTCCCAATGCAGTACACAGATCTCTAGGACTTGTAAGTGAAACTTTGTACTCTTTGGCTAGTACTTATATAAATCCACAGATCCAGGAAATTCCTGGATTATGGCCAAGGCTTATCAGATCAGAAGAATCCGCCACTTCAAATTTGTAGCTTGTGACATATAGATACAGAGACCATAGGAAATTGGTTCTAATGCCAGCAGCAGCCACATCCATTGTCCAGGGCACCAGTAGCCTACAGTGGCCTCCAGGAATTAAAGTGAAGGTTGTGTAATCTGAGACACCAAATTATACAGTGGTGGCAGTTGCAGCGTCCTTGCTGGACAGGATCTGTGGCTTTCTCATTGTTTGTGCAGTTCTGGCTACCTTCCAGCCTCCTTTGTTCATGACAATTTCCTGAGTCTCATTCTCACTTTTTCTGGGAATTCTGTGAGTTACCCAACATCCATTCAATATTCTTTCCTTGAAATGGTTTCTGCTAGTCTTTGTCTTTTGCTACTAAGAACTCTAATACAAATTGCATCAACCATGTATACAGTGACGATCTCTAGCTTTGACCCATCTACAGACACATAACCACCCCTGCCTTGAAATCTCCCTTGGATAAAATTAAATAGCTATAAAATAGAATTCTTGATCTCCTTCTCCCCCAGGAAGTGGTAATTGGCCAACAAAGGCAACATATTTTCTCTCTACAGTGCATCAGTTAGCAGCAACCAAACAAATCCATCTTTCTTATAATTATCGTAACTATCCAATTCTTTAGATATCGTACAATCCAGTGACTCCCCTTTCCCTTGTATCCCTTCCCAACTCACAACAGGTAAAAGTATCGACAAATGTTAACATGACAGCAAGCCAGAGGTTATTACCCCTTCACTTACAGCAAACAACAGGATCTCTGTTGCCATCTGGCCATCGCATGATCCAATTCCAGAATCTCATCCTGAGAGTCAGCATCCCAGAACCAATTCCAGCACCTAAGATGACTGACAAAGGGTTGAACTTCCCAGAAGCAAACAGAGATGAGGAATTTTCAGAAAGTGACGTATTTGAAATATTTCTAGGACATGCGTAAAGGAGTGACGACATGGGACCAGAAAAGGAAGGAGGACAAGGAACGAGGACAAAAGCCCCACAGAGTGTGACCTAAATTCAATAACTCAAAGGCACTCTGTGTTCCATGTAGTCTCACTGAAGAGTTGTCCCGATTAGGGGCTGGAGTATTTATATTCACCCACGTACCAGTCATTGGCTAAGAGCTTTCTCATGGAGAACTAAATTCTCAGGCATTTCCCCTCTCTGTGCTTGCAGGCAAAACAGGTTCCAGAAGCCTGGCAAAAGCATAAGTGTTGATTTTGTGCCTCTCCCACCAGCCTGTGGGTCCCATGAGGTCAGAAGCCATGCCACACTCTACAGTGCTGTGCGCAGTACCTAGAATGGTGTAAGATGGTAACGGTGCTTTTGCATCCAGTCACAACTATGCTGGGTCCCGAGAATCAGGGAGTGGAATTGGGAAGACATTACTTAGGAAGCAGTACCTTGAGGAAACCATGGGAAGTAATGTAAATCAGGATCAACAAACGCTTCTTGAGTGTAACAAGGAGAGAAAGGAGGTTTAAGGCCAAGTTCAGAACTCTAGAGGAGACAATATACTAGTTAGACTGAAGCTGACTAAAGTAAGAGATCTTGGAGACATCACTCAATCAAACAGATAAGCAAAACAAACAAACAAACAAACAAAAAAAAAACTTTTTAATGCCATGCATACCATTGTTGGTATGGGTTATCCTGGAGAATTCAAGAAAGCCAAGGAAGAAAGACACTGGACAACATTTGGTGACTTTGACTGTTTGATAATAGTGAACTTGTTCTCAGGAAAAAAAAAAAAAACTCTCCAAAGAGCTGGGAAATTACATGGAAGAATCAGAGTCATTTCTTCTTAAACCAGCTATAAATCAATTCATGAAAAACAGGTATATAACCATCCCTCTGTGGGAAAGAAAACTAGGAGAGATTGTGCATTGAGGAAACTTAGAGATCTCTGAGCAGCTAACGAGTACAAAGCACAACCAGGCTGCCCAACAGAAATAGAATGGAAGCCATACATGTAATTTTAAATGTTTTGGTAGTCACAATGACAAAAAAAAATATAAAGCAACAGGTAAAATTATTAATAATGTGCTTTATTTAACCCAATATATTCAAAATATTACCACCTTAACACATGATTGATCTAATAGTAGTAATGAGATATTTTATGTTCAAGTTGTAAAATTAAAGGAGTTAAAATTAAATTAAGTTGAAAATTCAGTTTCTCTGCCTCACTAGCTACATTTCAGGTGCTCAATGTTCACAGAAGGCTGATGACTATTATATTGGACAATGCAGTGCTAGAACTAAAGTATAATGACAATGTGAGACTTTCTGAAAAGTACTCAGAATTTAATGAATATTTATATCTAATGCTTATAGTCGATAAAATTCTTAATCCTCTTTCCAAAGGGCAAACTGTTAAAAATTTATTTCTTGGAAGCCTCCGAATAGCAGATCATCAGCGAGGCTTCTGCAGAAGCCAAAACAACCATCCCTTACTGAAGAGCGTGTTCTGAGTTAAGCTGCTTTTACTTTGAATTTTGGCCTTTCTGGAATGTTCCATAACTTCAACCTGATCTTGCCATTCAGTTTCCAGGTGTGCTGCCACATAGCAATGATAGTCTCACTGTGGTATAAATAGCTGATGCACCCATAAGAAAAATTTAAAGAGTTCTAAACAGCTTTGATATGTATATCCGAGTGAAAAATCTGGTGTAAACTTCTCAGACTCCAAACAAGTGCCCTGGGTATTATCCAGCCCAAATCAAGACACAGCCACACAGGAAACATAAATTCTAAAAATAAAGCAAGATTTTAAAATTTTCTTATGTAACTTATTATAATTCCTTCTCCACCCATTCTCCCTTGGGGGGAGAAAAAAAAAAGAGAGAGAGAGAGAGTCATACAAAGTCAACTTATTGTATGTGGGAATAAAGCTGGATCTGACAACTTTTTTATTGGAAATTTATTCTTCTATTATAAGATCAATTCAATAAAAATCAACTACTACTATCCGTGAAAAAATTACCAGGAAATATAATCTTGAATGCAACAAAATTTTGGAGGCATTTCTCAGGGAATAAAACTTTTGATTTTAATATATTCCAAAATGGCTTCACATCTAGCAACTTTCATTTTGAACCTCTCCTGAAATAATCCCCCAGTGCACAGAGAGCCACACACTTTTGTTTGCCAATAATAGTCTGAATTAATTTAGTTCATAGAATTTCTCCACGTTATCACACGTTTCATCACCTTCAATTAATGACAGCCTGAAAGGTAGGTAGAGATGACTAAGAAAATGCTAAAAGAAATCCTCATAAAAATTTGACCAAGAAGAATTGCCAGGTTTTCATCATCAGCATGCCAGTCTACATCCCATCAGAAGGTATCCTGATTGCCATTTAGGGGACAGTATCCCCCATGTCGCATCCCCTTTCCCAGACTGTAATAAGGATTTACACAACAAATAAGGATCTATCTTGGATTCTATTTGATCTCTGCCTATGGACTCTTCCCATCTGTAATACAAAGAAGCTAGCACGGACTTGTTAACTCCGCTGTAACTGTACTCCACGTGAAATGGGTTGGAGAAGCAGCGTTATTAAAATCAAAGTTTTCCTCTTAGATGGCTTGGTAATATCAAGACATATGCAAACTCTTATACTCCCTCCAGACCATCAAATGAAAAACCAACTTATAAAGGGAAATTTCCAGATTTTTCTGCATCAACTCATACGTATAGCTCTGCAGAATACCACTTGTTCGCAACTTATGGATGGTAGCTGATTCTATAGTTTAGAGCTGGCATTCAAATCCAGGCAGTCTGGCTTACATCCTTGACCACATCCCTGACAACAATAGTAACATAGATACAGTTGACCCTCAATATCCGTGGATTCGGAACCATGGATATGAAGAGCTGTCCATTGTATAAAAAAGATCTGAGCATCCATGGGTTTTGGTATCTGCAGGGATCCTAGAACCAGTCCCCCACAGACACCTTCAAACGACTGTATTCATGTTTGGAATGGGGTTAAGAGATTAAGAGATTATCTAGTCCAACTCACAAATTGATGTCTAATGTGCTCAGTATCACCCCTGACAGTGTATTAATTCTCCTAACAGTAAGGACAGGAAAACACTTCTGAAGCAGAAGGAATATGTTGGGCCTTATTTCTGTGTGACAAATTAAAACAGTTTCAATTTACTCCTTAGGCAGCTCTGCTAAACGATTTCCAAATTCCGAAGAATTACTCCTTCCCATCTACTATTTCATAATCATCTTTTCTGCATAGAAAATGAAGAAAAAAAAAACCTCACACTCATAAGATGTAAAATAATAAGTGTAAATAAATGAACTATAAGTTATTATTTTCGAGGACCTCTCTCTAGCTTGGGAGAAGAAAAGAAAAACTGAAAAGTTCTGGAGTAAATTATAACATCAACTGTCTAGATTTATTAAACCAATCTATAACATGTCTAGTGTAATTTCTCACAGAAAATGCTAATTAAGTTTTCAAAAAGGACTTTTCGCCCATCATTCTATTGTTTCATCTCTATTTCATCCTGCAAAAGAATGTGCGCTTTCTTCAAGAAGTTCATCTTTGCTTGCCGCAAAGGAGAAATTTTAGAATCTTTTATAATTTTCCTAGAAATGAAAGGAAATAGAGACATCATCAAAATTGTGGTTTCAAATATAGACCAACTTAAAAGTCTTACACAATTTTCAGAATCAATCATAAAACCAGCTCTTTTAATTTATTTTCTCAGAAGGGATGGGGTAGAGAAACTTCATGGTGATCTCTAAGCAAAACTTCTTCCCACAATCACCTAAACATCCTTCACAGTGATTTGACTTTGCAGCACCAGGACTGTCTGGCAGAGC
This sequence comes from Camelus dromedarius, assembly GCF_036321535.1. Taxonomy (NCBI): domain Eukaryota; kingdom Metazoa; phylum Chordata; class Mammalia; order Artiodactyla; family Camelidae; genus Camelus; species Camelus dromedarius. The sequence goes on along the minus strand of NC_087437.1, from coordinate 107,160,883 downwards.
AAAGCCCCAGCTGGCACAGCTATCTCCTGAGCTCTGGAGTGAGATTAGAGATGGAAGAAACATCAACATCTACCAAGGCCAGTGGAAATAAATTTAAACTGTCTTCTACCACCAAACAAACAACCACAGCCACATCTTAAAAGCCACCCTCAGGATGACTGATTCGAATTCCACAGCCTGAAGTGGCTTCTTCCATATCTTAGTCCTGTAATTAGTGGCGGGTGTTCCCTCCGGACACTCAAGAGTTAGAGATTTGCTTTGAATGTCATTCTAAAGTTTATCCAAACAAAATTGGATTTTTCTTCTGTGTGTGTTCCTCCTTTTTCTTTCCCACTCCAATCCCTTCCCCTTTGCCTATTCACTCTTCTCCTGCAAAATCTGTGTAATATTTCCTTCCAAGTCTAGAATTTCCTATTGTGTCTCATTAGTTTAGTGCTTATGTGCTACTATTTTTAGATTTTTCATTTTACTTTCTAGAAGCTAAATAACAGATTAAACCCTTTGTCAAAGAGAGAAGCTAAATTGAAAAAGATCAAAATTCCTTTTAGCCAGAAAATGAATTTCTCATGCCTATACTTCATAAAGCTTCATTTTTGTTTTATATGGAATCTAAAAAAAAAAGCAAAAGAAAAAACAGACATGAACAAACTTATTTACAAAACAGACACAGACTCATAGACATAGAAAACAAACCTATGATTACCAGGGGGAAAGTGGGTGGGAGGGATAAATTGGGAGTTTGGGATTTGTAGATACTAACTACTATATATAAGGTAGCTAAACAACAAAGTCCTGCTGTATAGCACAGGGAACTATGTTCAATACCTTGTAATGGCCTATATGTATGTGTACATGAATCACTATGTTGTATACCAGAAATTAACACAACATTGTAAATCAGCTATGCTTCAATAAAAATGATTTTTTTCTAAACGGAAAAAAACAATAAAAGTGACAATCAGCTTGAAGAGGACATTTATAATTATTTGTTTTGCTAGCATCATTTTTCTTTTCCTAAGGGCACCATGATTTCCAAATGTTGAGAAATTACTCCTTCCCTTGTTGTGAGACTATAATTAGGGTCCCAATCTTCTCCTGGTCAAGCAGTGAGATGTTACTCAAGATGGCCAATAATTCTGGAATTGGAATGTTAAGCAGACAAAGGGACTGAAAATTGTGGCTTATCCTATGGTTCTTGTTCCGTTCTCTGCATCTACTTTTCTACCTGTTTATTTCCAACCCTGTTTCTCCAGACTCTGTGTCAAGCCTGAGAACTTCCAATAACACACCACAATTTTCTTGGATTCGTGTTAGGCAAAGGCAGTTTCTATTACATGCAATCAGAGAATCCCAACTGATATTCAGGTGAGCCCCGTCAGTCATTCTTAGATGAATATCACCACATGCTACTTTGGATTCACTGAATTGTCATCAATCAATGAAAGTATTAGATCACATTTGTGTGATCAATACTGTTCTTGATGCTGGGAAAATTATAAGGAAAAAGAAGAAAGACCCTGACTTACTTGCAGTGAGTTTATTCTATAGTTAAGATGAATCCACATGCAACAGTTCCAGTTCCATACACACAAAGAACTCAGAAGGAATGCAGTCACTGTCCAAGCAATGACTTCTCTTGTCACCCACCTCGTTCCCCAAGCCTGAACCTGTAATTCATCCTCAACATCCCCCTCTTCCTTCCCCCACGTATCTAATTAGTCACACTTCATTCATTGAGAAAATATTTACTAGCAAACCACGTTGATTGTGTTTATGTTCTATCATCTCTTACTTCTTGCCATCACCAAAGCCTCTGTCTTGATTCAGCCCCTCACACTACAGCAACTTGCTAACTGGCCCCTGCCTCTGTCTTTGTTCTTGCTCTTCACTGTTCTGTAAGAAGACACAATTATCTTCCTAAGGTGCAAATCTGACCGTATTGCTCTCCTTCTGACACTACTGGCAACATGTTAGGAAGAATTCCAAATGTCTCAGTATGGTATTCACAGCCCTGCAAGGGAGCTGAAAACTCTTCCGGAACAAAGCCAACTAAAACTAAACAAACAATTGAAAAGGCAAGGTCTAAGGTCTATCATGATCTGGCTCTGGCTTATCTCTTCAGATTCATCTCTCACCACCCTGTGCTGCAGGTGCTGGGCACCTTACAGGTGCTCGCGACACCAGCATCTCATCTCCTGGCCTGGGCACCAGCTGCTCCTCAAATGCCTTTCTTGCTCCCTGCCCTCATTTCACCCGACAAACTCCTGCTCTCCCACCTCCGGGCCAAGGGGTGCCGCTCCTCTTTCACATTAGCACAGTAGTCACTCTGTGCATCCCTCTTACACAAAAATAAATCACTCTATAATATCATGTTCTATTCCTTTGTACGCCCTCCCTTCTAAAGGCAGGTTCTGTTCCCTGCGTTTGAAAATCTATCCGATTCGTCTTTGTCTTACCCACACCTAGGAGGACACCTAGCACATGAAAACATTCAATAAATGTTTTATTGACCGAATACACATAAAATATTTTCAGAAGTAATGCATACAGTATTTTTATTTTTTAGACTTTTTTCCCTTTTTCATTTTTTATCAGTTAGATTATTATAGTTCGAACTGCACATACACATTATATTGCATGTAAATACATATATACAGTATACCGCACCTTTTTTTTAGTTTGCATATATGTACTGATTATTGTTTCTAAGAACAGATTAGAGCTTTAACTTTTTAAACTTACATAGTTATCAAAGGAATAAAGCAAACAGTAATTTTTAGATGGACCCCCATAACAGAGAAGACCTGGGTGGAATCTATTTTAAGGCAATCTATTTGTAAACACAGGAACCATCTTTCTACCAAGACATTGTAGGGTTTCAGGACTCTCTAAAGATGCCAGCCCTGAGACTGTCAATGGACATTTAGGGACCTAAACTGACAGATGAATGGATAAAGAAGATGTGGCATATATACACATAGAATACTACTCAGCCATAAAAAAGAATAAAATAATGCCATTTGCAGCAACCTGGATGGACCTAGACATTATCATAATAAGTGAAGTAAGACAGAGACAGACAAATATCATATGATATCACTTACATGTGGAAGCAAAAAAAAATGAGACAAATGAACTTATTTACAAAACAGAAAGAGACTCACAGACATAGAAAACAAACTTATAGTCACCAAAGGGGAAAGGGGAGAGAGGTAAATTAGGAGTTCAAGATTTGCAGATACTAACTACTATACATAAAATAGATAAACAGCAAGGTCCTACTGCATAGCACAGGGAACTATATTCAATAACTTGTAATAGCTTATAATGAAAAAAATTTAAAAAAGAATATATATATACATGTAACTGAAGCACTATGCTGTATACCAGAAACTAATAACACAACATCATAACTCAACTGTATACTTCAATTTAAAAGACCATTTGTAGATGGGTCTATCAGGGAACACTTCTTTACTCCTGGTGTTTTCTTCTCTGTGCAGTGTTCCACTGTCGTCATACTCCCAGCTTCCCTCGCCCTCTCATTCCCACACGGCTTACCTAACTGGGAGCAGCTGATCTAACGGGTAAGTTTGGACAGAAGACCCAGGCAGGTGGAGCCAGTATCTTCCTTCCCTTTCTTCTCTTGAGAAACAGCTGCCCACATGTTCTGCTCTTCTTCTCTGTGGGCCAGCTCTGTTCTCACGGGAAGAACCTGCCCAGTCAAGCCTTCCTGTGACGAGGTATGTGAGGCTGCGTCAATCTGAGGCTCAGCGTTCGGAAGCCCACGTTCTCCCAGATACAAAACACATTCTCTAATTTCAGTTTTAACTGTAATAAGAATGATTTTTTTTGTTCTCCATATGTTGACTCATTCATTGTATTTCTTAATTAATGAAGAATCTGAGTAGGTAGGTGGGGAAACAGTTACTGCATCCCCCAGTTGGTAGCACATTGTTTTATAGTATTTATTTAAATATGCTTGCCATCAATAGTTACAATAGTTTTTTTTTAACTGTTACTATACTAAAAACTACTACTTTAGTATTCAGTGATATAAATACATTTTTATCAGTTATTAGAATGTGCAACTACTGCTGATTTTTTCGTAGAAAATTTTATTAACAACTTGAAATAAATGTGTCAGTATATGTGCATTATATTCTTAATCTTCTTGTGCCACGGCTTGATTGTTTACACAGTGGCAAAGCAACAACAAAAACAAACAAAAAAATAAAAATCAGCTCCAGCATATCTTCTACTAGCCTTTTCTACAACTCATAGACATGCAGTAATGTATACATTTGGATTCAGATAAGATCATCTGTTCATTCAAAGTTTATTGCAGGAGGATGACTCCAAAGACAATCAAATGAGTCTACAAAAGCCAACATCTTGTCTTCTGATAACAAAAAGAGACACTAGTCTTAAAAGAGGCAAGGGTATTGAATTAAACATACACAGCTACAACACAAATCAATTTCAAATGCTTTATGTTGGACTGAGAATAGAAGCCACCTGCTTATTATTTATCTGTGGCTAAGAAAACAACTTATGCACTTAAACAGAAAACAAGACTGAAATTTATCTACCATCTCTTTTTCTTTTTCTCATTAAATTACATTTACTTGAAGGTCACATAATGACTGTCTGTTTTTTAGTGCCACCTTTTGGGTGGTCTTGTTATTACATAACATCAAAATTGAAAAACTGCAAATACAGCGTGTGTGTGTCTGTGTGTGTTAACTGATCTTGAGCATATTAAGTTTATGCCCTTAGTTTTCATCCTAACTGTGCAGCTTATTGAAAGGAACTTTGTTCACTTATGTTCTATAATAAAATGGGAGTTGTAATGCTTCTTAATTGGAGTTTTTGGAATCATGAGTTTCAACCCCTGTCTATCCCATCCATTATATCCTTGTCCCCTCAAACTCACACTCATATAAAGTTTGATCTAAATTATGTCTACTCTTTCCTTTTTAAAAAGGATGCTTACAGGAGCTGCACCATTGATTGGCACAGCCAGAGACACACAATTCGTGAGTATGGAATTAAAACCAAACCCAGGTCTCATAATTCTAATGCCATGGATTACATTTACCCACTTCAAAGAAAATATTGGCTCTAAAAACATCCTTTGCTATTCATGTCTTGATAAAGTGGGTTGAACTCCAGGTGAGATGAGAAATCTTCTCTCAAAATTTCATAGTGAAATAATCAAATTGCTCATTCACATCTGGTTTTATTAAAATGACAGTTCTGACTTGACCAATAGTAGAGATCTCTCTGCTCTAAGTTAGAACTGGAAAACATCATTTACTGTGATCCAGCACCTGCCATTGACTCATGTAAGTCATTCATTAAAAAGTCTATTTAGCATGTTATGCACCCATTCATCTAGACTCCCAAAGTCCTCTTCCTATAGCTAATTAGATCATTGAAAAATAAGAGACTTAAAAATATTAATTTAGTTGACATAGACAAAATTTCACAAATTTATAATATAACTTTCAGCTTCAAGGTCAGTAAAGACATCATCTCTTTAAGCATGATTTTAGAGATTTTTATAAAACCATAGTAGTTTGCCACTGAATTTTAATGTTCTTTATATAAGCAGCTCTTTTATGCTAGATGCCTGAAAACAAACAAAAAAAAACTGCTGCAAGTATCATTTAAATTATTATGACTGTAAAAACAAAAATAGCTTAAATCTCTTTGCTTCCAGGCAAATTAAACCCCGTGCCCAATTATGACAATCAGATCATCTCAGGTACTTGGTCACATTAACTCTTTCTGCTCTCTGCTGTGGACCTCTGTTCTGTTTTGTTTTCATTCCAAATCGTTCTTCATTATGTTATATGTTTTCTTTTACAAATCATCTTAAATTTTGTTGAATGTAGTTCAAATGCCAAAATGCTAGGAGTTAATTCAGGAATTCCAGCAAGGAGGTTGTGGTTGTCAGACCTAGTGTCAGACAGAAGCAGTGTAGAAGAGCCAGCTGCTTGAGCCTTCCAAGACTTCACAGGTCTTAGCTGAGGCCATTGATAACCATTGCCAGTGGAGAGATAAAGCAAAAGAAAATGGTGGTAAATGCAAATAAGTAGAGGAAAGATACACATCAAACATGCTGATGTACAATTTACAAGAGCCAAGACATGGAAACAACCTAAGTGTTCATCGACAGATGAATGGATGAAGAAGATGTGGTGTATGTATACAATGGGATAGTACTCAGCTGTAAAAAAAAAAATGAAATATTGACATTTGCAGTATGCATGAACCTAAAGATGATCATACTAAGTGAAGTAAGCCAGACAGAGAAAGGCAAATATTATATAATACAACTTACATGTTAAATCTAAAAGATAATACAAATAAACTAATTTACAAAACAGAAACAGACTCATAGATATAGAAAACAAACTTATGGTTACTCAAGGGGAAAGAGGAGTGAAGGAATAAATTAGGAGTATGGGATTAACAGATACATACCACTATATATAAAATAGATAAACAATGAGGATTTACTGTAGAGCACAGGGAACTATATTCAATATCTTGTAATAACCTATAATGGAAAAGAGTATGAAAAAGGACATATATATATGTGTGTGTGTATATTTTATATATATATATATATATATATATATATATATATATATATATATATATATATATATATATATAATTGAATAACTTTGATGTACACCTGAAACTAATACAACATTGTAAATCAACTACAGGTCAATAAAAAAAATGTTGATATAATAGGCAGGAAGACTTGCAATGAGATGTGACCAGAGCTGAAGATTCTTAAGTGAAGGCTTATGCAGCTTCCTAGGTCTGATTGAAAAGCTGGGTTAGTAAAAATGTACCAAGGAGAAGTCAGGGTGTCTGATAGTCCAATAGAAAGTGGTCACATACTTAGGAGTTCATTATGGTGAACTATGGACTTGGCCCACCAGAGGCAGAGGTAGCTTTTGAGAAAGAGCCCAGTGCTTCCCCCCGAACCTGTTCCTTCCGAGAAACCCTGCTTCAGTGTGAAAAAGGAGTGACCTGAGTAAGGGAGGAGTACAAGTCTCTAGTCAAAGCCATAATGGAATACACTCCATACATGAGCACAGAACTGCACTGTGTTCACGGAGTTTCTTTCACCTTTAGGATTATCTCACATGTGCCATATAGCGTGATGAACACAAATTTGTCTCAGAGGTTTTGTCCTCTGAAACTGTAGGTTGTCCACTTTGGAGTTTGTACGTTGACAAAAATTAGCACCAATGAATTATACCCCACAGAGTGGAAAAGAGCTCTATTTGTGAATCAACATAAATGTCCACAAACATAGGAAAAACTTCACTTCATGACTTTTCAGAGTTCTATTTGCTTTAAATTCAGGGTAGTACTAATTTTTAAAATAAAAACACATTGGAACCACGTAGATCTCTTTGCCCTCTCTTGATTTTTTTAGTGTATCAAGAAACTTCTACTATCAGTGGTGGAATAGAAATACAGCATCTGTGATAAAGAATTATTTCTCTTTCCTATTTGCAAATGCTACAAATCCGTTAGCTTATTGTTTATCCTTAAATAGAACCCTCATGCAGTGTTTAAACACCCCGTGGACTTGTCTTCATTGCCTATCAGAGAATTCCAATTTTTTGGTTAATCCTCTTTCACAAAGAGGGAAATTACTTGGTTTTTCCCAAGTTCATTTGAATCTGACTTGCTTATTAAACTTTTGGTAATCACACTAAAATTATATGCCACTTTTATATTCCACATATCTATATGTTCAAACCCTGAGGAAATCATCAGTTATCTCCACTGCTCATTTGGCTCCCAATAGAGGATCTCATTGATACTCAGGGAATTTTATCTTAAATATATAACTGGACTCACCTAAAATGTTTTCCATCAAAGGTAGATGTATATCTTCTATAGGCAATTATATGTCCTGTATTGGTTAAATAAGAAACATTTATATTATATGACTTTTAATTACAAAATGTCAACCAATTTTCAGGAAATTTCATATTTGCATTAGTCCAAAACTAAAACTGCATATTCATCATCTTACACAGTTTAGGATAAGTTTGTACAATAGAAAAAAATCTCTAGATGAAAGCTACTGTTAATCTGTCATATTAAATAATTCACCTGGAAACTAAATTTCTAGAAACTTATTCAATTTCTCCTTAAAAAAGACTTTAAAAATGTAATATATTTTAGTGGAATAAAATTTTTACTTAAGAATAATATATATTATTTTCAAATAAACTTTTCATTTTAAGTAGTTCCAGATATACAGAAGTTTTGCAGAAGAGTTGCAAAGAAAATACAGTGAGTTCCTGTATTTCACTCAGATTTCCTTAATGTTAACTCTTATACAACCATGGTTAATTGTTAAAACTAATAAATAAATGTTGAGACATTGATTCATTAAACTAAAAACTAAAAAATCATCCAGATTTCACCAGTTTGTCCACTAATCATTTTTCTATCTCAGGATCCAACCTAAGATATCTCATTACATTTCATTGCATTATTTTTAATAAAAATATGTTTACATTTATTTTGGATAAAGAAAATAAACATCAACAATGTAGTAAATATTATTTGAATTGTTATCAAATTATGTAGCATAAGTAGAAATTTAACTACACTTATTTACCAAGAGGTTTTATAAAACTTAGAAAAAAATGTTAAATGTGTCTCTTATTTTAGTAACTCTAATACCTCTATAATACTATTTTCATTTTGCTTCTAATATTTATAAATTTACATTTAGTTTATTGTTATAAGCATAAAATTATATGAAAATATTAAAATAATGAATTTATTTATGCCTTGAAAAAGCAGAATTTATATTTCCATATATTTGTGATAGTATTATTTGCACATTTTATAGAAAGATATTCCCATTACTACAAACTCTTTGGGTTAGAAAAAAAGGACTCTCTACATAGATAGAGATGATAGTCTGAAATGTTTGAGAAAGTAGAGAGAGAGCGAGAGAGAAAGTTCAACCATACCAGGCTTGGGTGCACCTGAAGAATTGTGGAAGAGAGAGCTACCTTATTAACGATTTTTTGGTGAGTTTGGAACTAATATATATGGGTTTGCAAACTGGTACAATACAGGGATTAGCACACAGGCATTAAGAGGCATTAGCTCATTATACTCAGGAGTAGTCAGTTTCACAGCAGTGTACTGAACAAGGTTTTTAAGCCAAAAGGTAAGAAAAACTCAGAGAAGACCAGAGGAATAATGTAAATACGACTGATGATTAGACAACATGATCTTTAAAACATGGAATTATTTATGCTGGAGAAAGCAAGCTAACATCAATCTCCAATTTTAAGCTTGGCTACTACACAGAGGATGTAATCACTAGACCTACTGAACCCAGACAGATAGAATTAATTGTAACAATGGAAAGATGTATGTGAGGTAAAGAAAGGAAGAGTCTTCTTGATTGTGAAAGCTATTAAGCTGTTGAAAGTTCAACGGTGTTTTTGTTTTTAGCAAATAAGAAAAACAGCATGCAAAATTGCATGTTTATCATGTCTTTGGTTTTTTTGGGGATTATCATCACATATGCTTGTATCCTTTAACAGTATGTTCACTTCTGTATGTCTCTGAACTTCTTATAAATAGAATAATACTGCATATACTCTTCAATATACTTTTGTTTGCTCAAAATTGTATAAATTATATTTATATAATTTATCCATGTTAGTATTTTTTTAAAGTCTACCTTATTTTCTGGTATCACAAAATATTCTAAGCACATCTCAAATTTTCCCTGCCCAATCAACTACTACAGCAAGGAGACTTGGTTCCTTTTATTCCATAATGGTACTTGGAAACCAAGATCTGGGCTCCAAGTGTACTTAATGCTACTGGGGCTGTCATTGCTTTTAGATCCTCTCGTGTATATAGTCTGAAGATATGTATGTTTATACTAACCCATGCATACATGTACATTATATATATTTCTGTTTCTATTTATTTCTGTGCATATATATTTTTTATGCTTCTCAATTACGAGGTGTCATGTAAATATTATGTAGGTGATTCTTTTCTATTATTATTTTAATCTGACAATCTTTGTCTTTTAGCTGTAAGATTTCATACACTTGCATTTTAATGTGCCTACTCACATAATCATTTACTTTGTCTTCTATTTGTCCCATCCTGCTATTAAATTTTTATCTGCCTTATATGCAATTGCAATCATAAAGAGAGATGCACAAAACTTAAAAGTAATGCATTTTTCCTCTCTGGCTTTTTAAGACTTTTAACTATTATCTTTTGGGTGTGTGTAAGTATGTGGGGGCCAGTTTGTATTTATTTTGTTTTGTTTTTCTAATTTTAATGAATATCTGGGTGGCTGTCTTACATTGTGTATTAGAAAACTCTCAGCCATGATATCTTTGAATGTTGCTTTTCACCCACACCCTTTCCCCCCACCCTCTTCCTGAGTTTCAGTTACATATATGTTACACTGTTTCACTGTATATCACGTTTCTTATGTTTTACTTTTCTTTTTCTCATTCTTCTTTTAGTGTTTGTTTGCATAATTTATACTCCTCTGGTTTATATTTGCTAACCCTCTCCTCTATGCTTAGGCTTCTTCTAAACCTAATATGTTTCCAATTTCAGATAAAGTATTGTTTGTTTCTATAATATACATTTAGTTCTTCTGATAGATTTTATTTCTCTTGAAGAAACTTCTCATTTTTTATTCTTTTTTATATATTTTACTCAATATACTTAAACATTTTTATTACCATTGTGATTTTGAAATCATTGTCTAGTAATCTTAACATCTAGATCGCCTGTGGGTCTGATTCTGTTGGTTATGTTTTTCATTTCTTGCTTCTACACATTCAGTGTCACATATTTTTTGTAAGCCAGGTGTTGTGCTTAAAAGAAGGTAGATATTGAAGTCAATGTTCTTCCCCTCAGTGAGGGCATTTCCCTTCCTCTGCAGGGCAGATAGAAAGAGGGATTAACTACTTCAATCCAGTCAAAAATTGATTTTGATCAGGACAGATTTGCAGTTTCATTTCTATTCATTTCACCTCTGGCTTCACTTATCTTTCAGGAAAGACTTGCCCCATGTTTATGGTAGGCCTTCCTTTGAGAAAATTTTTGGCTTTTAAGCACTTCCACCTCAGCCTTCCAGAACTCAGGACTAGTAGCAGGAGAGAAAATTGGAAGGGAAATTTGTTGGATTCTTCCAGACTCCAGTCCTTTATCCCAAACAGCTCTCAGCAGCTCTGCTTGTTTCTTTTTCACCCGAGGGAATCTCTTCGCCTATGGTTAAGTCTGTTCCTTACCCCATGGCCCATATCAGCAAACCCCTTATCTAAGAAAATGCTCACCTAAGAATTACTTTTCCCCCTCTGGAATGTAGTTCCTACATTTAGAACTATAGATTTCCAATGTTTTTCCAAAAATCCATTATTTTTATTCAGTTTGTGTAGTTGATATGATGGAAGCAATGGTCTGCTTCTACTGTCTGGATCTTACCAGAAGTTGCCCATATTAACTTTTGTTATCAGATAAGCTTTCCTTTTACCAGAGTGTTGTGTGTCCCTCTCTTCCTCCATATAAATTTTAGAACCAATTTGTCAAGTCCCCTAATAAACTGTTGAGGTTTTTATTTTAGTTACATTTCATTTATAGATCAATTCAATGACTAAGTTCTTTCTTCAAATATGTCTTTAAACCAATGCATGTATAATATATCTCCATTTTCTTTAGATCTTCTTTAAAATCTTTTATTCCTACATACATTTTGTTTCCAATGTAATTATAAATGGCACATTTTGATTTTATTTTCTAAATGTTAATTAGTACAGAAATGTAAATGAGTCTGTGTATTAATTTTATGTGCAAAATATCTTGTTACACTTTCATATTAATTCTAATGATTTACAAAGTATTTTAAGTTTTCTATAATGATGATCATTTAATTTTCATATAATTAAATTTTTTCATGCTCTCCAAAAAGAATGTTTATTTAAAATGGTCATGTTGGGTACCCTTGATTAGTTCATATGTAGAATATTTCCAAGATTTCTCCATTAAGTATAACTTTTGCTATAGAATTTTTATAGAAACCTTTGATCAGGTCACAAAAGTTTTTTCTATCCTTGGTTTCCTAAGAATATATTTACAATGAATGGGTGTTAAATTTTACTTATTATTTTCCTACATCTTTAATACAATTGCCAAATTTCCTTTTTCAAATTAATGTAGTAAATTATATTTGTTGGTTTTCTTGTCTGAAACCTCTGTTGCATTTCTGAGTTAAACCATGTGACCAAGAGGTATTTATTTATACATTGTTCAGTTAGATTCACTAGTATTTGGCTAAAAAGTATTGCACAAATGTCATGACTAAGATGGCTTGAAATCTTCCTCTTCATTCACTCTTTTTTGGGGGCTTTTGATATCAAACTTATGTTATTGTCATACAATGAGCTGGAATGTTCTTTCTTTTTAAATAGTCTGGAATTATGGGTGTTAATATTGAAATGGCTGATTGACTCCCTAGAAAAAGCTTCCATTTGAGATGATGTTCCTTCTTCCTGAAATACATAATTGAGTTTCTCCTTAGTGAGTGTCTATTACAATTCTCAGGTTTTCTTTATCTTAAAAGGTAATTATTTTGGTCCCATTCCTGTCATTTTTCTAGGATGCAATTCTTGACTGACACATTTTCTCTCAGTATGTATATTTGTATATTAAATATATCATTTCACTTTCTTCAAGCTTTCATTGTTAGTGTTGAGAAATCATCTCTCAGAATAATTGTCATTCCTCTAAATGTTACTATGTATAGTGCTTGCTGGGGTGTAAAAGTTTCTATTTATCTTTGGTCATCTGAACTTTTACTGCTATGTTGAGGTACAAATTTCTTATTTTTAAGTTTACTCCATGTTTCATTTTTATTGACCTGCTTTCTCTATTTTCCATCCTATGGACTCTGTTATAGTCTTGGAAATTTCTCCATTATCCCTCTCGAGGTCACCAATTTGCTCTTTATCTTTGTCTAATTTACTAATAAACCCATTTTATTCAGATTTTATGTTTGGTTATTTTTATAGACTCACTTTCAAACCATTATTTTATATTCTGTGTCTAATTCTAATATCTAATATTTTTGCAGGTTTCATTCTGGGTTTGTTTCTTTCCACTGGCTCTCACTCAACATGGCTTGCTTGTTTTGTGTTTTGTTTTGTGTTTGTTTTACTGTGAGCTCATATTACTGTAGATACGATTTGAGCCATTAGCTGCAGTGGTTTTTATGAGAGAGGGCTCTTGTCCGGTCCTGCCAGGTCCCAACTTTACACTGAATCCTTGTATGTTGTCTACTTAGATCACCCAGGAAGAATGAATTCAAGCAGTAAAACTGAAATCAAATGGCTTGCAGTTATAAAGTCTGAAAAAAAAACTTTTTAGTCTCCTCCATACAATATTAAAATTCAAAACAGACACTTTTTCCTGTCCTTCCTTGAAAGGTGAATATACGGTGACTCTCTCTGAGGATCCTAACTTGTCTGGACCTGAGGTTTATCTGGGTTCCCCAGTTCCAAACAGTGTCTGAAAACAAACTCTATCCATACAGAAAATGTCCTCACTGGGAACTGATTTTTGAGTTGTTTCCCTCTGTTGATTCCTTGGCTTCTAATTCCTTCTAATTTCTTGTCTGTTCATAGATGCATTCATGAGGACTCCCTTATTTTTAATATTTCCTCCAGTTCTTTAGTTGTTTTCAGCAGGAGGGGTCTTAAGGCAATCTAGTGCATAGTACAGCCTGAAACAGAGGTAAAAGCGTACTCATTTTAAGACCCTTTTTATAAAGTGAAATACCAACTCTCAGTTATCAATCTTATATTAAAGAGTTCTTGTCTATGAAAATTAAATCATAACTTAACAATTGTTTTAAATTTTGAATCATGAAGGAAAACAGTTTAAAAAAATCTGCCTCCAAATAATTTCTTCATCATAAGAAATTCATTTAAAGAATTAATTAATACACTCATTTGAATCCCATCACAGGCAAGCATCATTTTTACATTAGTCTTTAGTAATTTTCAGTTCAATCTATCTGAAGGAAACATTTAGCTGTCTAGAATTTAAAAAAAAAAGTTGCAGGTAGAGATAAGGCAGCCTTTACCCTAGAGAAATTTACACTCTAGTGGGAAAATTATATAAGTAACTAGACAATTGCTGCTGTTCGATAGCTATACAAGGTAACAAAGAGAACAATGGACACAGCAACACAAACAGAAGAAAGGTGCTTGTGATTATGTGGGGGAGGAACTGGCACCATCTGGCATTTTTTCACCCTGGAGTCGTCACAGGAGCAGAGTATTGAAAGTAAACAGTTTCTCAGGCACACAAGAAAGTAATGGATGTTCTGGGATTCGGGAAGGGAAAATAGAAAGGTACAGAGACAGAAAGCAGCATTGTGCCCGCAGGAAACAACAAATGGTTTGGTAGCAGGAGGACTGAAATGGCAAGAAGGGCTTGGGAGAGTTGAGACAGCACACATTGTCGTGGGCCACGGGAAAGGAGGTGGAATTCTCTCTCGAGATGACTCAGAAGCATTGTTTTAAGCAGCAAAGGGGCAAAACAAATTTGTACAAGAGGAATATCATTTTCACAATTGTTGGTTGTGGACTATTTTACCTCTTGATGATGTTTTTTTCCCTTGGTTTTTCGGGGGTGCATTTAAATTTTTTGTTGAACAGTGGCCATTATATGTTGAAAAAGAATAGTGTGGTAACTAGAATTTATTCCCAGAAAGGGGTATGTCTTCTTTTGACCAGTCCATTTAATGGGGGGTTGAGTCGAGCAAGTTGGTAGTCAAACTGGGTTAGCTTTTGTTACCTTCAGTGCACACTACGCTCTGCTTTGTACTCAGTGTGATGTCTGGGATGCCAAAGCATTTTCTCAGATCCCTGTTCTGTCTTTGGAGTTTGACAGTCTCAACATGCCTACACCACAGAGGGGTGTCTCTACCCAATTTCTTTGCCTCCCCAAGCAGTATTCTGCAATTGCTTGTTATTCACCATATGCACTCTGTTGGGTGTTTCTGTTGTCTTCATTATGCCTTTGTCTTAAGCAATCCCTGTTAGCCTGGGTTGTGGTGATGGTGTTGCTTTAGGGTTCTTATCCATCCCTTCCTTCCATGGCAGTACAACTCCGCCTCATATTTGTGTGGATTGCAGCTGGGAGAGTTTTCTCTCTCTCCTCTACTTGTAGCTGACTTCTACCTTGTATGAGTGCAGAATCTGAGTCCGAGGCAGAGTCCCACAGTCTGCACAGATAGCTCTCACATTTACTCTATCCTCACAGGCAATCTACCTTTGCTAGGGACCGGGGTAGGGTGCCTTATTTCTTTTCTTTCTCAAGGAAGATAGATTCTATTGAATTCCACATCCCTGAATTAGTAAATTGTTCTTCTTTCTCTTTGGTTTCAAATGAGATATAAGTCTAGGAGATGGTAGGGTTTTGTACCTGTGAGTCACTAAGGAGGAGGCTCCTAGCTTGTGAGTGAGTGCAAAGTCTTCTAGTGCTTGTGCTCCCAATATGTTGGTCAATGCTTGTCCTTTAAGAATTTATAAAAAATGTAACAGTCTTTTCTTTATTCACTTTTACGCTAGCTCTTTTCTCAGTGCTCTGTCAATAGTGAAGAAAAAATGTGTGTCATTCTCTCTTCCATTCTTAGTCCTTTGTGACTACAGCTCTTTGAACAGTTCAAGGAAAGTTATGATTTTATTAATTATCCACAATTTTATAAGAGTGTTACTCTCTTGCAGCTTTATACATTTTCAATAAGAGTCAAACTCCTAAGCAAAAGTTAAACACTCCTTTGAATTAATTTTGCCTGTTTTTCAGTATAAATTTAAAAATAATCTCTCTAGGTTCCCTTTGAGAAAATTTCTATTAATATTTCTATTGTGATTTTTCAAGGTATAAGTTGTGGGGAAATGTTATTTTTATGACCTGAGTCTTCCATGGACCAACAATAACATATGACATCATTTGATCAAATCATTTTGCATACCTCCAAAGTTCTTTTAACTTCATTATTTTTAAACAAAACTCAAAATTTTTTGGTCATGTCCTTTTCAGGATTTTAATATTCTTCTGGTTGCAAATGTGGCTTATTTTCCATTATATTTTTAAACTTGTTTTTTATATATGTATTATGATCATGCTGAATTATCTTATGCCATATAATAGTTTTTACTTGATTTTCTTAGTTTTAAGTAAAATAGCAAATTACTGACTGTGAAATATTTTATTTTATACTTCCAATTTTTTGTGATTTATTACTCATGCCAATTATTACTGGTTAGTACTTTCAGAAAAACATTAATTAATATTGCTGATAGTGGAATTTCTGCATTGTTACTTCTATTGTTTCCTCATTTTAAAAGATATTAATATTCGGACAGGAAAACTACATAATATTTTTAAAGTATCCATATTTCCTCTTTTATTAAGAGCCTTTATTATTAATGGATAATATAGTTTATTAAATGCTTTCTCCGCATCTGAATAATTTGGAACATATGGATTTTTCCTTTAGATTTATTAATAATGAATTATGTTAATAACTCAAAATAATGAATTGCCCTTGGGTTTTTGGGTTAAAACATACTTCTTTGTGATCTTATTCAAAAATGAAGTAAAATTGGTCTAAATACTATTTTCTTTGTGAAAACCATGTGAAGGTTAAGTATTAACTTTATGTTATCTTTGCAAAAAGAATTTAGTGCCTTTCTTCTAGTCCCATGGCTTTGGAAAACTTCAACATTGTTGGGATTAACTATTTTTTAAGCGTTTGGTGTTTTTTTGGTGGAGGTGGTTCTGTTTAATGACATTCTTCCATTTCTTTTGTGGTAACTAATGTTAGATTTTTCTGTTTCTTCTCCTGTCATTTTTGGTAAATTATGTTTTCTGTGATTTCACTCAGATTTTCAAATATTTTTACATAAACTTAAGAAAATATATAACTTAAATATCTTCTAATTGTTTTGTACCTGTGGTTTTTTTCCCACACTTAGTATTTGTTATTTCATATGTACTTCTTCTTCTTAGGTTAGTTAATGGTATATTGATTTTATTATTTTTAAGTGAATCATATTCTGTGTTTATTTACTGGTTCTAGTGTTTTCTTTTTTCCCATTACTCTCTACTATTAATGTATTTTTCCTCCTGCTCTATTTTGGGTTATTTTGTTCTTTTTTTAAAAAAAAAAAAAAAAACAAGTCCAAATGTAGGCTTCCTAGTAGATTTTCAGTCATTCGTTTAAGTTCTGTTTAGTCTTTTCCTCATTAATATTTCCTGGATATCCTATAATTTTAGTTTGTATATTCTCTCTGACCCAAGAGTGGTTTAAATTCCCTTTCTCTTTCTCATTTCCATAGATTTAAGGATTTACCTTATATGCCACCTTTGGAATTTTATTGGAATTTTATATAATATGTAAACTAATTTGGAAAGTGTTTTTAAGGTTATAATATGAAATTACTCTGACCCAGACTATTGCTTTTTTTTATCTATTATTAAAGTATTTTGGTGCTTGAATAAAGGCTTGTTGGTTTTATTTATGTAGTCCAGTACAGTTTTTATATATTTTAAGTTGGTTATATAAATTGCTTGTGAATAAAATTGTTGCTACTGTGAATAAAATTTTTCCATTATATTTTATGTTTGGAGGGATATATAAAAATTCTTGATGTTGCTATAATTATTTTGTTACCCTAAACCTAATTTCATAAAACTACTTTGATGATCATAATATTTTTTCATTTTGTTCTCTTGGGTTTTTCTAAGTTGTAGACCATCACGTTATATTATGACCATCACAGTGGAAGAGGGATAAGTTTTACAGAAAATTGTGCACACTGTTGGCATAGAGCACAATTTATCATAACATAAGAAAACGTCATGACCTATTACACACAGACAGGCAAATTTAACTGGCCTTTACATTTCCATAATGTGGCCAGCAGCTGATGAACGAGCATGACCTGGTAAGATTACCCCACAGGTTCTTTGAGAAGTCCCTTTGGCCATTCTTACCCGTACAATCTGTGGGCACTAGAGCACCAAATGTACCCTCCTTCCTCCTCTCGACTGTCAGAGACGAGGTTATGTGCATGCCTGCCTACCAACTGAACTTCTGTTAGAAGACCCAGAACATTCTTACAAATATGCGAGAGAAATTAAATATTAATTTTCCAGAGTAAATGGTCTAGGCATGCTATATACATGGAAATCCCAGACTTAAGTTTACGTGAAATCTTTTCTGAACATATACATAAAATATTAATGTTTCTGCTCCACTCCTCTCCTCCACATTCTTTCTTACATTTTCTTCTTAAGCCATTGGCTACAATTTGCAGGAAAATGTCAAATGATAATGCTAAGAATTAGTATCCTTGTCTTTATTTCAATGGGGATAACTCTAGAGCTTTTCAAGTGAATTTGATACATACTGTGTATTTAGTTATTCCTTATCATACTAAAAGGTTTTATTTTGTCTCTGGAGAGTAAGAGGATTTAATTATATTTAAATTCAAGAACAGATGATTAAATGCTTTAAAATTTATTTTTAGCATCCGTAAAGATTATTTCATTTTTAAAATTTTTACTTGGTAATAGGTTTAGTTATGTTAGTAGATTTTTGTATAATAAAACATTCTTGTACTCCTGAAATGAAGATAGCTAGTATTCCTTTAAGTATCTTTCCCAACTTTTAAGATAGAAACTAAGGAATCAGCTT
The DNA here is from genome assembly GCF_036321535.1 of Camelus dromedarius. Classification (NCBI taxonomy): domain Eukaryota; kingdom Metazoa; phylum Chordata; class Mammalia; order Artiodactyla; family Camelidae; genus Camelus; species Camelus dromedarius. Next base: position 107,142,063 of record NC_087437.1, on the reverse strand, counting down.
GGCATGGTACATTGTATAAAAGAAGGATCATAAAAGACAGAAGGTTAATAATTCAAATATAGCTTCTCAGAGTAATAGTTTGCAGTTTTATTGTTGTCACCAATTCAAAGGTCACCTTGGTTCTACTAGTTTATCTGTCAAGATGATTTAGGTTATGGCTAGATAATCCCACATTTCAGGGGCTGAAAACAAGGAGTTATTCCTTACTTGTGCAATGTGCCCATTACACTGGGCTGTCACATTGTCGTTATCACTTTTCCACAACCCAGGGTGATGGAGTAGCCAGTCATTGTCATTACAGAGGGAAACAAAGAGAACATGGCAAATCACTCTGGCTCTGAAAGTTTCCAACTGGAAGTAATAACACTCTGCTCTCAAGTCATTGGCCAGAACAAGTCACTCTGCTCACAATTTATTAAAGGAAGTCACACAGACACACCTAACTTTGAGAGGTTAGAAAAGCACAATATTATTATGTTCTTAGAAAAAGAACTGGAAATACTCAGTGGACAGCACTAATGACTACATAAATTCTCTCTTTGCTATGAGATCTTAGACAGGTCAATTAACCTTTCCAAGCATCTGGTAGTAAGAGGATGCACTTCACAGGGCTATTTGGAAGATAAATAAGCTAATCTATGGGAAGACTTCAGTGCAGTGCCGGGCGATTAAAACGCTGTCAGTAAATGTGAGTTACCATCATTATCACCACCACTCTCATCATCACTTATATTCAAATCAATGTTATTCAAGTATTTTAAAAATATTTTATATGTTTTGTCTTGGATTATGAAATGTTCTGAATTATTTAGGTCTTTGACTCTTTCATTAATCAGAAAAACCTAGATTTGACTACACGTACTCTTTTTAATTGTTTTTGATTACTTCAGGACCATTTGGGGTTTTAAAGGACATTAGTGTCTCCTTCAGCATCTACCAGAGAATGAATAAGGAAAGAGGAGTCATGCTGAGCAAGTGTTTCATTTAAATGGCATTTTTCGATTCTTCAAAAGAAGAATTGCATGTTAAAAGTATAGGATATTATTCAAAGTCCCAATTCAGACAATATGTTCAAAATTACAGTATTATCACAATTTGTAAAAATATGATTGAAGGTATATGTCAATTTCTCTAATAGATATATGTATAATATCCTACCAGAAATTATGGGACAAAGTTAAATTATTTTCTGGTCATTTTTACTTCTCAAAATAAGCATTTTCCTCTAATCTGAGAACAGAATACAAAGTAATCCATTTTTCTTAGGAAGATAAGATTCTTCTTATAGCTTCACTATTTTGTACCACCATTAACAAGAAAAGGTAAGGAAACATGTAAGAAGTCAACAAACCTATTCCTGTACTTATAGTCAATCTCTTTAAAAAGAACAAATTGATCATATATTAAAAAGAAAATATTAAATATTTAAATACTTCAAATTTTAATATTATATTGAAAGCTTCAAGCTTGAGTTTTGCTTTGTTTTGTTTTTACAATGCCCCAGAGTCACTCTTTACACCAAATAATAACATTTTAGTGCTTTAGTTTTATAGGCATCCATATTTTTTTTCAAAAAACAAAGAAACATTGATAAAATTCTTAAATGATGTTGAAGAAAGTTTTTATAGAAATGCAGAAGGAATTAAACAGTAAAAACTGTTCATTAGACTTTTAAAATTAGATTTTAGCATATTTTTTCTCATTTCCTGAAACTGCTAAATGAATCTAAAATTTCTCTGTAACTAAGTCCTTACATCCATGAACATCTGAGAGTTATCAAGTCTGTGTTGTTTCTAATGATAATGATAATTTAGTAGAATGCAGAAACGAAGCTGTACAGAACAGAGTGTACTAAGTCAAATGACAAAATAATTAAAACAAAAAATCTTTTCTAAAGCATATGACCCTTTTCATGAGAAGACAAATTCCCCATATTCTCATCTTCTTAGAAAAGGAACAGAAATGGCAGTACTTACCACATACAAGGTACATCTATGAAGTTTCAAAATAATGCAAAGAAAATCAGACCAAATAACTTCTCTTCTTCGAAACCTGCACCACTCCCCCAGTCCTCCTGCCCTTGGACAGGTCAATGGCTCTATCTTTATCCATCCCCTTCTCCTGGTCTGAATTCCCTGTAAAGCCCTCGCTGTACTCAAGAACAACTATTTGAGTACATTTGTATAAGATATTCAAGAGCAATTATTTAAACAATCTTTAATGAGATTGTGAAATTTCAGGGTGCAGGGTAGGTATCATTAGTGCCCAGTCCAGTACCTGACATAATAGGAAAGTAATCGACATTACAAATAAAAAAGGAGGAACAAAGGAAGGAAAGACAGGAAGGAGGGAGGGAGGAAGACTGACACAAACCCCAGAGGAAAAACTTGATACAATTGTTAAAAAAATCACTTCACTTGGTAACAAAAGTTCTTCTCTCGTTTTTTAAAAACAGATTTTATTCTTACCACAAATTACTGGAAGCTTTCAACAGCCATTTGCAATAAATAATATTCCTGCAAGAGAGTAAGACTGCTGTACCTCTTTTAACTATGTCAAACGTAAAATATTAAGGAGATAAAAAAAATCACAAAATTAAATCCTAAATTTTAGGAGAGAAATGGCTGAAGATTCCTGTTATCATCTTAAGGGAGTTATATCTTATTTGCACACATTTTCTGTATGCACATTGCATGAACAGAGACGTTTGTGATCTGACATAGACCTGACAAGAAAACTCTTAATTTTTTTCTGTCTTTTTGGTCCTCATCAGTTTGCCATTGTCCCTAAAATCATCAAATCTTTTCTTTAAGAGTTGCGTTCCATCACGGCACGTGGGCTTAAGACAGGGCATGGGTGACTCCCAGTCTCAATTTTCTCTCAAAAGCGGCTCCCTGAATCCCAGCCAGTCAGAAAATGACACCTGAGTTAGAAGGTTAATTCGTTACAATTCTTTTCTAGTCTCTTAAAAGACTACCAGAGGGATTTGCTTTATACTTTTGGCTTATTCTGTGTAAAGTCATTAATTTCCTTTTAATTCTTAAATTTGCAAAAAAAAAAAAAAATATTTTTAAAATGCTTTACTTGAGGCGTCTCTCGCTAAGAGTATTTCTGATCCTTGTGCCCCACGTGTTCTCTCACCGCTTCAGTTGCTGCGCAGGTGTTCGGCACAGGGCGCCTGTGCTTCACACGTGTGCTTCCGCAGACCGCTTGTAACGTTCCTTTGGCTTCACTTGCTTCCTTTTATTCCAGCTCTGATTTCTAATGAGAAGTATATATAGCTCGTGCAGTTGCCTTGAGTGTGGATGCATGTCAGCTGCTCAGCAAGTGTCACATTCTTCTTCAAGGTAGAGAAGTTCACTTATTCCAATGTAAAGTTTCCCATCTATTTATCCTTCCGTAGTTAGAACTTTCTCTTGTAACTTTTGGGATGGTTTTTCAGCAAAGCTGTAATACAGGTGAAATACGTAGGTCAGTGCTTGTGCTTAATAAGTGCTCAATAAATCTTAGAGTGACAATGGTGTTGATGAGTTCCAGAAAGCACTGCAGTTACCCACTCAGAGTCAGACATACTTAAGAGTTAAGAAACCGTAAAACTGCAGTCTTTTTATTTCCTGCCTTAGTGACACCACTTGGAAATTTGAAATCCATTTTTTCTTTCATACATGCATACATATGACTTCTTAAGTCATAGACTCTACAAAATGTGGCATTGAATCCCTTTGGAAGCCAAATCCCTTTGTACCATCATATTCCCCAACTCTTTTATAGGCTGAATCGCAGTAAAACAAAACAGCCTTATTTGATCTTTTACTCCATTATTTTCTGACACTAGTGACAATAATACCACTAGCCGCAGTGCGTTTCTAGAAACAGAAGAAAACTGTGTCTAATTTCCTAATACAGACAATTTTTTAGTTGAGGCAAAGTTTCATTGAGGAATAGCAACCTCACCAAGCATTCAGCATATAATAAGTTGCTCGCACAGTGGAGATATACCATTAACACAAACAGCAATTTGTACATCTATAGCTCTTCAAAGTGCTCAAATCACCTTGAAAATTACAGAACAGTTGAACTGGAGCTGTCCAACCCGTTCATTTTATAGATTTAGAAACTAAATTCCAGCGAGTCTGTGATTACGGTCATTAGCAGATGGTTGTGCATCTGAAATTAGTTACCCTGACTCTTAACCCGATCCTCTTTCTTCTGTATTTCTCACCACCCTTAAAAAGTTTTAAATATGGTTGTATACATATAATGCATATATACATATTGCATTAAAGTTTAAAAGAACAGACTACCTGACTCCATCAGGCTGTGTGGGTTTGGCCAAATCTCTTAACTTCTCTGTACTTCAGTTACCTTATCTGTGATACAGTGATATTAATAACAATAAATCTCCACGTGAGGATTAATTAAGTTATATGGAGTGTGTATGGCATATAGTAAGCACACAGTAAATACCAGGCATTATTATTGTCATGGTAAAATTAGAAAAACATGAATTCAGATAGAACCTCATTCACAGCTGGCTCCCTTCCACCGCCGAGTTATCTTGAGTGGACCGAAGTTCTTCATTTAGGAGCCGCATAAAAGAGAAAGCACAGCCTGGCAGGGGACAACGGGAAGCCACTGCTCAGAAGACAGGGAATTGGGGATACGGAGAATGAGTCACTCCCCTACACACACATACCCTCAGTATTGTCCCAGCCCAATCCCCTACTCCAGATGGACAGATAGTTTGCTGGAGTCATTGCTGCAAGCTTGGGAAACGGGCAAGAATCATCCCTATTGATAGCAATTCGTAATAGACAACCACCACCAAGTCCCATAGGGCAGCAGGGACTGCTCTGTTTTGGCTCTCACTTCCGGACCCCCAGAATTTCCTGCTAGTTAACTGTGCATACTCCAACAGGTCATCTCATTAACCTGAAAATAATGCAGTTCTGCATTCTCACAGAGGAGTTTTTGTGTATGATGGTAAAATTTTCACAGCACTGTAATAAACTACTTTATACTGTTGTAAGTCTGTCTTAACCACACATAAGTTGACAATATTACTGTTAGTGCAATGCTTTTGGCTGCTATTGTTTCTATTACTTAAATTTAGAAAATGTTTGGGGACCATAATTTGCATGGACAGTGTTTCTTCAAAGAATTTCTCCAAGAACAATTTTGAACTTTGCATACGAGGCTAGGAATGAAGGAGATGGAGCAGATACAGAGGAGAGCAAGTGTACTTTTGAGAGGCACTTGGGTCTGCTGAGAACTTTACAGCCTCTTGGCAAAGGGAGGCTGTCCTGCTGTAGCAAGGGAGTGATATCTGCCCCTGACAATCTGCAGTGTCAGGGTCCAGGAGAACCTGGGGGTTCAAGATTCTCTTGCTCAGCCACCCAAATGTCTCCATCTCATATAGTTTCCACAATTTTTCTATTAGGACTCAGATTTGGGATTAAGCAATCATAAGATTATACATTTTCAGATTTTTCAGCACAGTCTGCTCTCTGGCTGCAGGAGATAAAGGAGACTTCAAGACATGCCTTGAGATTAAGAGTTAGAAAAATGGGAGAGGGGTATAGCTTAATGGTAGAGCACATGCTTAGCATGAAGGAGGCCCTGAGTTCAATCCCCAGTACCTCTGAAGGAGGAATAATAAAATGGCCACATTTAGGCTAACAGATTGCTTATTATGTTTGCCCTTAAAACAGTCAACTGAACTGACTGACCGGTTGCTACTCACAGCTCCAGGCCCATTGTTAAAACTAAAGCTATTGATCTTATTGTTTATACTTTATTCCAGTCATTGAAAGTAATAATCATGCTTGGTCTCTGAGTCTTTCTCCAAGGAGAAGGTCACAGGACTGTAACCTTACAAAATAGCCTGAATTACCAAGAAGACCACACCTTGAGTACTTACAAGATAGAGATAAAGAGATCTAACCACTGGCCTCTATAGAATTGGTCGTCTGGAGGTACCATGATGCCATTCTAAGTCTTCTGTTGAGAAAACGATTCTGTTGATTGTTATTGATGCTTTATTGTTAGAGCCACGGCTATATAATCACCCCACCCCATCCCCAAGGGGGGTTCACAGTTTTGGAGGCACTAGCCTGCTGTGAGTCCCCTTTGCCCAGCCAAGTATTAAAGCTGTCTCTTTCCTTCTAAGCTCCAAAACCTGGTCTCTGAGTCATTTGGCTCATCCGGGACGGGGTCGATCTTCCGGCAACACCTCCATTAACAAAACCAACCAAACAACAACAGCAAAGAATTAGAAAAATACAAACCCTCTCTTTTAAAATTTTTTTCAAGGCTTCTAAAGCCAGGGTCAACAAACTTTTTTGTAAAGATAATAAATATTTTGAACGTGTGTGCTCAACTCTGCCTGGTAGGGCAAAAGCAATCACACACTATACATAAACAAATGTTCCAGCTAAACATTATTCTCAGAACAGGTGGTCAAGCCCTTGGGCCATAGTTCATCAACTCCCTCACTCTGAAGCAGCTATCAAAAGCCATTCAGTTGCGCACTTTAAAGTGTTCTTTTCCTCATTCTGTTTAAGTTCCACTGCTGCCAGCTAAACCTGCATCTCATCGCATCCTGAGTCTTTGCAATTGTATTGTAATGCCACTGCCTGCCCCCAGGCTACTCCACCCTACTTACCACCAGTAAAAGAATCCTTATTGCTGTGTGATCGGTGAATGGTCCCATTGAAAGGATCTACTGATATTCATTGTTTTAGACTCAATTGAGCCCAGGAGGCAGAACCAGAGAAAAAAAGCTTGTGTGCAGACAGCCCTTGAGGAAGCGAAAGGAGCAGAGAAGCAAATTTAGGGAAAAGGAGAGGGGCCCAGCAAGAATTAGACAGGCAAGGGGGAAGCAAACGTCAGGGTGGATTCTCAAGCTGGTCCTTGCTAGGGACAACTGGGACTCAAGTCCATCAAGATCTTCTGAAGAGACATGTATGATGGGCCTCTCTAGTGTTTCCCAAAGAACAGAAAAGGACCCATTTCCCGCTGGTCCCTATTCCAGGGCTGCCACCTGGCTAGTTATCCACTCCTCTGAGCTTCCCGGTTGCATTTACCAGATTGTCATTCTGCAGCTTCAAGGAGCCCCAGGTGAGAAAGCACTCAAGACACAGGGTGTGTCTGTTGGAAATTACTCTCAGGTTACACCTGCCTGGAAGTGTTTCCCGCAGTAATGGCCAGATGAGGTGAGAAGACGACAGTAAAATGTTGACACAGGCCAGACTAGTACATCCACTGAAGTAAGTTAGTTTATAGACAGATCAGGTCCCAAAAACAATGGCAAAAAGGCACAATCTATATAGCACTCAGCAACTTTAACTTTGAGGCTGTTCATCAGCTGATCTTACTAACTGATAACTTTGCAAAGCCATCTTGCATAACCTTTTTTTCAGTCTGTTGCCCTGCACCTTCGAAACTGTTTGACTCCGTTCTTCTTACCCTGCTTTTGACCCTCCCTCCCCAGTGACCTTTGACTTCACTTTATTGTTCTCCATCATTCCACCACAAACATGCACCAACTGCATACACGAGCCATTTCTCTGCGTTGGTGTCCCACTCAACAATCAAAGGGATCTTACTAAATGGAGAAGACTAACTTGCTTCATTCATTTAAAAAAATGTGACCCACTCCAAGCTCATTTCTGTATTGAGTGTTCCATGGCATTGAAGCAGAACTCTTGGCCAGAGTTGCGTATCCGCAGTCTCACTTATCCCTTTGACATTCCTTTCCCACCACTTTCAAAGTCTCCCATAATCATCAGTTCCATTTTCCACTGGCAAGTCTATGCCAGTCATGTCTATCATCCTTGGAACAATGTTTCAAGCCAAGGATGGTTGTTACTTCTTTTTCTATTGCAGTATCGTTGACTTACAATATTGTGCTAGTTTCAAGTGTACAGTAAAATGATTGAGCTACATATATATATTTCAAATTATTTTCCATTATAGGTTATTATAAGATATTGAATATAGCTCCCTGTGCTACACAGTAAATCTTTGTTGCTTATCTATTTAATGCATAAAAGTTTTTATCTGTTAATTCCATACTCCTAATTTATCCCTCCCCCTTCTCCTTCCCCTTGGGTAACTATAAGTTTATTTTCTGTCTGTGAGTCTGTTTCGGTTATATAGAGTCACTGTATTATTTTTTAGATTCCTCACATAAGTGATATCATATAATATTTGGCTTTCACTGTCTTACTTCACTAAGTATAATATTCTCTGGGTCCATCCATGTTGCTGCAAATGGCAATATTTCATTATTTTTTATGGCTGAGCAGTATTCTTAAGCCAATTATCTGTTGATGGGCACTTAGGTTTTTCACATTTGCTTTTGTAAATAATGCTGCTATGGACATGTATTTTTACACATGAGGACCCTGAGATTCAGGGACAGTTGATTCCCCAAAGCCACAAAGTAAGGGTGTGGCTCAGTGAGAATGCAGATTTTCAATGTGAATTTGCCTCCCGGCTCTCAGTACATTACATGCAGGGGATAGGAAGTCCTCCCACGTTTGGGCATCATGCTTCTTTAGGACAACTCCTAACTCTCATGTTCTCAACAGCCTATTACTTAGATTGCTGAGGTCTTAGCTTCCCAATGGACACTGCACAAATGTACTAGTCTACCATAGCTTCCTCAGCTTGCAGGATGGCCTGAGAGCCATCTGGGATAAAAAAAACTCCCTGAGCCACTGTTCTGGGAGTAGGCATCCTTGTCCATTGACCCAAGTGGGTTGGGCAATTACCGTTTATTATGGATGAGAAAGACTGAGAAGTATGACCCAGGATTCTGAAGACACTCAAATGTCAGTGACTCTGAGGTATCCATTCTAATTGTCCTAGTGGATTGCAAAACGAACTGCACAACATCATGATTTAGCCATTGCCTATTCATAAGATACAAAGGAACTTTGTAAAGTCTTAAATCCTTCTTGTAGGAAGGAAGCTTAGAAATCATCCAGTGTTGCTCTTTACCATTGGCAAAAATCACTTCCAAAATGTCTGGACAATTGACTTCCAGCCTCCGTTCAAACAGCTGCATTATAGGTGGGGACCAGCTTCTATCTTAATCAGCTAATCAATATGCTGTCAACTGGGTGGGGAAAATTTTTTTTTTTAATTTCTTGTTCTGTGGTCTCATGTGCCTCCTGCTGACTGAAACTGTCCACTTCCAATTCTTCAGTTTATTAAACTAGGGATATTGTGTTAATATTAGTTCCTTTAAGTAATAAAACGTCCCCAGAATACGATTTTAAATTCACATGACACAAGGAAGTCGCTTCTATTGGGAGTAAACATTTACATATAAATACTTGCATTTAAGAATGATTTTAAATTTTATCTTTTGTCACCACCTGGTGGTAGAACATTTTCTCACTTCTCTTTTTTGCACTTTCCTTTTTTGTTGTTAGTTAGGAAAATGTCTAAACCAAGAAAATGAATTTAACATTGATGGTCAAGTATTAAATTTAGCATTGAAGTCAAATATTAATGTAGACTTAAGCATACTGTACGCACTTAATATATATATCTAATTAATAAATTTTAAATTTGTTTTAGTGAACTGCAGTGTTCTATGATCTCTTCTCATGTGATAAATAAAAGATCTCCTGTGATGAAGAAAAGTAATCCACAGTATTATCTTAGAGGTAATTTACTTTTTTTTAGTTTAATTGATTTTTGATTGAAACTAATAGAGCTACATGATCGAAAAGTAGTTGGCTAAGACATTTTATTATTTTAAGAATGCGAATTTACAATTTCTGAAAGATGTTTTCTATGACACCAAAAGCCGAGACGAAGTTCAATAAAAATTTATTAAATACGATTGAAAAGGTGTAAAACCTCTGCAAATTCCTGATGAACTATTAAGAAAACCTGAGCTGCACATCATTTGTTGTAGACCGTCGCCACCTGGTGGACTGAGACGGAAGAACTAAAGACTGTGGATCTTTTAAGGTGGAATTATTTTTGACAGAAAAACTCCTATTTAGAATGTAAGTAACATATAATCGTTGGAAATAACAGCAATGACAAGTCTGACAACATACTCGCCTACCAAACAATTAGTTAAAATGCCAAAAGGAATCTGATTTAAAAGTATAAGTCAGAGTCATTTCTAACCCTCCTGTTTGGCTGCACCATCTTAGGCAAGAACAACCCCTTTGAGGTTCAATTTCACATCTGCCAAACAGGGGGCATGGATTGGACAGATTCTTGAAAATGCAGGACTTTGGGATCAAAGCAATTGTAAGTCTAAATGCAATTTACATTCATTTTTCTGTCTTCAATATTTGTTATATTTCTGGGTATATAACCTGCCTAATATAGATGTTTTCTGTGTATTTTCTCATTTATAATCAAATAAAATATCCATTTGTCCAATCCATTATTTTAGACTGTATGTTCCCAAAAGGAGCATGAATGCTAAACAGCTTTCCCATGTCTAACTGGTAAATTTTATGGTATGAAAATATGAATGAACAGCATTACATTTTTATGAAATAGGTACCTTAATCATTTCTGTACACAGTGTTTACACTAAAACAATGCTAATAGCACATGTATATTGCCAGATTCTCTCATTTCATGGCTCCTTGTTGAATACTTAATTTGGTATATAGACTTCTTGAGAACTATCAATCCAGTATTGTGTCTGTAATATATGAATAAGTGAAACATACAAACACATATAAATAAAAATTAATACTTGTTTATTTCCTTTACTTTAAAATGCATGAAACTTTATTTTCTCTGTTTACAGAGGACAGTAAGGCTTTTAAGTGGTCAAACTGTTCATTGTAAGGATATTTTTATGTCAAATACTTTACCTTTTGTTGGGCCATCTCTACGAATAATAGAAACTGGTTAAGGTCGATAAATTAGAACATATCAAGATTTATGTTTATCTAAGCATATATGTATTCTAGAAAAAGAAAACCAGAAATATCGCAGAGTTTAGGGCACTGTAAGATCTTCTGGGGGCACGTTTAAATCAAGGAGCAAACATTTGATAAGTGTGAGAATGTGACACTTACTTATGAGGACCCAATATTACATGTCACTTTTACTAATGCCATGAACAAATTCTGCTCTGTTGGTCTTGTTTCCACATCAAATTATTTTTTCAATTCACAATTTTCTTTATAAACATACATATATATTATATGTATACATTTGTATATATGTATATTTGTCTGTGTATTACCACAAACATCCAAAGAGTGATGATCTTAAAAAAAAAGAGAGAGACTTAAGTAGATTAAATGTTCTTCTGAGCACGGATGAAGTTTTTCAAGCTTTGTAATTGGCAACTCGTACATCCATGCCTCTGCTGAAGCGATTAAAAAAGAATCATTTCCCAGAACTACAGGTGCACAACAGATTGGAATCATTATGCAAAAGAACAGAAATCTGGAGAGAAACCCAGTGAATAAAAAAGCCATGTTCCTGGCCATTCTTTTGCCTTTAGTTTTCTGTTTTTTCCAGCTCGATTTGGATATACAGCATGAAATATGCAAAAATTATAATAGATTTGGAGTAAGGCATTGAAGATTAGAAATGTATGCTTGAATTAAATTAACTTCCAATAAGAATGGACTGGAGGCAGAAAAGAACTAAAGGCCAAATTTGTATTAATACATTTTATAAAGGCTAAAGTTTCTGCAGGGGAGTTGACAGATTGTAACGCATTACATGAGGTTTTAGAAAACAACGTATTTTCTGCGGGTCTTCTGAATTTCCCATGCTGTCCTGATAGAGAGAATTGCATTTTCCCTTATGGATCTAGTAAGTCTCTCAGCCCCTGGGCCACCTCAAGTATCTGAAATCTCCATCTCAAAGCCAGTCTGAGGTCCAACTTCTGGTCACCATGTATTGTTTCCAGAACCCTCTTCTGAGCAGGAGATGTGAAAATTTATTGATGGCTTTGCCATCATGTTTTCATGATTCCACAGTCAAGATCCTGTTTAGTATAAAATGGTTTTTCCTCATATGTTCTCCTAGGTATCTAATCTTTCATCTAGCTGGAGAGAAAGAACAAATGAAGGGATGAAAAATAGAACATTAAACAATCACAGAGGGGAGAAACTAAACTGAGGAGAAGGGAGATTTGGGAAATGAAACGTGTGAAGCAGAGAAGAAAACATCTCTTAGTTCAAAAATTAACAGAATGAGCTAGGCTAGACAATGTAGAAATGAATGAGGCCACTCATGAGTGTGTGTGTCAATATTAAATTTGAAGGAAAAATGGAATGAGGTGAGAGACTGCGTGGAAGGGAGGGGCAGAACAGGGTCAAAATGTTAGCTAGTCGGTGGGATAGTGGAAGAGCACAGGAAAAAATTGGTTATCGAGATACCTTTAAGCTGCTGTTAAAATATATGGAATTCCTAGGTTAATCATTCGACGTGTATCTATGATAATGACCTTGGGAAAGGAAAATTGCGTTTAAGAAAGCATCCATGCCTAAGTGCGTGGGGTCCAGGGGTTGTTTTAAACCCTTTCAAGGGTGAAGCGTTTGGCTTCTCTTTGCCAGTCTTTTCCGTTTGATCTCTCCCAAAGGGTGGAAAGCAAAGATTTTGTTTTTTGTTTTTCAAGGAGGCGAGAGAAAAGAGAAAGTTGGAAAGTTTTCTGAAAGCAGAAGTTGGAAGAGGGACTTGTTGGAGGACTTGCAAGGGACGCTTCTGGCTGGAACAGAATGAAGCTGGGAAGATCTGGGGAGGAGGAAGGAAAGGGCAGAGATCAAACTTGATGAGCACTGAGGGGCGGGGGCGGCGAGACAGGAGACGGGGCAGGGCGAGGAAGTGTGAGAGCGCGCGAGTGAGGGACGCGGGTCTGCCCCGGGACTCGGGCGGTCATTCTCACCATTGTCCCCGTGGTTTTCCGCCTGGGGAAGCGTTATGAAACATTTCCTTCCTTTGTGTCATTGAGCCCCTCCCTCTTTCTTGATGGAAGAGCTGCTTAGCTTTTGCCTAAGGACCTAGATGGAGGTAGAAAAGCTGATTTTCTCGCTTTCCTAACGCGCATGCAGCCTTCTCCCTCCTTAGGGGAAGAGGAGGGAGGGCTCGGGAAAGAAACCCACCGCTTAATTTTCCCACTGCACACATTCTAGCCCCAGCGACCCCGCTGGTCCCTGGGTGGGAAAGTGGGGTTTCTTGACGTTGCGAACAACCTGGCCTACATCCTACAGCCGCTAGTAGGTGGAAGGAGACAGACTGGGCGGGAGTTATGTTTCCCTCCTTAGGCTCTGGAGAACTGAACCGCGTTCCAGATCACCTATTCCGGAAGTGTGAATCCGGGTCCCCACGGAGAAGTCTCTAAGGCCGGGGGTGGGAGGGGGGGTGTGAAATGATGGTGGAAAGGTTAGGGGTGAAGGTCAATGCAAACGTATTTTAAAATCAAGTAACTGGTAAGTTTCCCCGGGCCTCCTCACGCAAGGAACGCTTTCGAGGAGACGCGCCGGCCCAATCAAGCTTTCCCGAGAAAACTTGGGGCGAAGAGATAGCACGCTGCAGCAAACCGGCCCGAGGCAGGCCAGGGAGATGGAGAGGTGGAGTGGGGTATTTTTCTAGAAAGGGCAGCCCTGGCTCATCTCCCAGATTGAAGGGGAGGAGGCTGGCGGGGGAAAGGGGTGCGGTGAGAGATGGAGGCGGCGCAGGGACAGCTCCCGGGCAGGAAAATCTTGGAGAAGGGGACTCCGCTCTCCACCCTGACTGTCCCTTTTGGAAGCTGCAGCCCAGCTCGCGAACTGCGCTCCCGCACGAGAGGGGTGGCGGGAAGGGAAGGTGGTCCGGGAAGGCGGCCGGGTGAAGGCGTTGTGGAACCGAGTACCTTCTTCCCGCAGCAGCCCCAGACGTACAAAGTGCTGATCACAGCACCCCTCCTGCGTCTTCCGCCCCCAGATTGACGAGCCGGTGGCGCCGGGCCAGCGCGGAGGCCGCCCCCTCCCCCGTCCCGGCCCGCGGCTCTGAGCGCGGTTTTGCACCAACTGAGTTTAGGGGGCGGTATCCTCGGGATAGAAAGGCGGCCAAGAGGGTGGAGGAAGAGGGGAAAGAGACGGAGGGGAGGAGACACTTTCAGAGACTATAAAAGGGCAGCCCGGGCTGCTCGGTTCTTGCACTCGCTGGTAAGCGGCTCACAACTTGGGGCCGTTGCATAGCCTGGGCGCGCAGTAGGGCCGAGAGGACAGAACCCTGCGCAGAGCGAGGTGCACCGCGACCAAGGCGGAGGCCGAAGAGGGTCTCCAGGCACCGATCCTCGTGTGGCCCGTTGTCCCCTCGCCCCGAGGCGTCCCGGGACGCTCGGAGTCTCCGCAGCAGCCACCCCGCCAGCGCCTGCTGCGCGGTGCCTCCAACTCGTTGCTAGAAGAAAACTTCCCGCGCGCCGGCAGAACTGCATCGCCTCCTTTTCAGTGACTCCGGAGCCCACTTGCAGCTGGCTCTGCGCTCACTTTCAGAGAATCATAGTAATTGTTAACTTTAACAATCCCGAGCCAGGCCAGCAAGGTTCTGCGCCCGGGACCGGAACAATAGGCTCTTCGCTCAGTGCGCTGCGGCGGCGCGCGGTGACTCCCGGGGTTCGGATGCAGCGAGCGGTCCCTGCAGGGTTCCGAAGGCGCACGGCAGGAGGCGACATGGGGAACAAGGCGCGGTGGTCTCGGGGCTGGCAGCCTACGCCCCCGCTGCTACTGCTCGCCGCGGCCGCAGCTCTCTTCGTGGTGCCCGGCGCGCTCGGGCGCCCCGCGGAGGAGGACGAGGAGCTGGTGCTGCCGGCCCTGCATCTCGACCCAGGACACATGACCACGCACCTCCGCCTGGACGCTTTCGGCCGGCAACTGCACCTGGAGCTGCAGCCCGACCGCGCCTTCCTGGCTCCCAGCTTCACGCTCCAGACCGTGGGGCGCAGACCCGGGCCCAACGCGTCGCGCTCTGATCCCGCCGGCGACCTGGCGCACTGCTTCTATTCTGGCACGGTCAACGGCGACCCCAGCTCCGCCGCTGCTCTCAGCCTCTGCGAGGGCGTGCGCGGCGCCTTCTACCTGCAGGGCGAAGAGTACTTCATCCAGCCCGCGCCCGCCGCCGCCACAGTGCGCCTCGCCCCTGCCGCCTCTGGGGAGGAGCCGCCCACGCGGCCCCAGTTCCATCTCCTGCGGCGCAGGCGACGGGGCGGCGGCGGTGCCAAGTGCGGGGTCCTGGACGACGAGACCCAGCTCGCGAGGGGCGCCGGGTCGGAGGGCGAGGACGCCGCGGCTCAGTGGCCGCCGAGGGATCGGGCGCCACAGCGCGCGGGACAGCCAACAGGTATCAGTCCCAGAAGAGTTGCTCCCACTTGTCTCTTCATTCATCTCCCTCTCCCTACCTTCTCTGTGCTGCGCGGCTTGAGGGTAAAGTCCTGTTCGCAGACAGGAGCGTATGTCTGCGGACAGGACGGAGACGTGGTGTGGAGGAATGGGGCTTCAGGTTTGGGTTGGTGAACTAAATCCTGCTAGAACAGTTAATTCCATTTGTCCTAATAATGAATGATCAAGAGAGGACAGACAAATCAATGATTTCCTGCTGACTAAGGAGAAGCGTTTCCACCAGGAAGGGGGAACTGGTAACCCAACTCCTTACGCCTTAGTCGAACGTGAGCTTGTGCGACTTCTTTCCACCCTGTTAATTTCTTTTGAACAATTGTGCGGGCGTTCTTTGGTCGGGTTGCAACTCTGCGCTTAGTTTTGTAACTGCTGCCTGTTCGCGCACCCGGAGCCCAGAAGAGGGCGGAGATGGAGGGCAGAGGAGCGACGGTGACCTCGGAATCTGCAGCCCGCGAGCCTGGACAGCTGCTCTAGGATCTCTGTTCTGCTGGCCTCTGCCCCTTTTCCCCTTGAAGAGGCTGACCCCGACCGGTTGGCGGCGGCGGCCGGGGCCCCTTTGCACAACCTGCTTGGGAGGTCTTTGCCCAGCTTGCCCCGCCTCTCCGCGCCTCCCACCCGCCTCCCACCCGCCTCCCAGTTTGCTCCCTCTCGCGGCCATAGCTGTGCTCTGAAATTCTGTTGAATGTTAGTCACCGCCGATCCTTCCTGCCACGCCTTCCCCGAACTCCCTGTTGTGTGCAGTGCTTACGGTCTAGTTCTTTTCATTCTATCACTTTGGTGCCTTTTTCTTTCTTTCTTTACTTTCTCGCGTGTTGTGTAAAATTTTCCTCTTTTTCCTCCGTTCATCTGCTCCTTGAAGCAGTTACGTGGTCCGAGCCCAGGGCACAGTTTAGGACTTCCCTGGGGGCTGGGTCTCCGTCAGGAGGCGGAGCGCTCTTTTCTAAAGAATCAACCCGGGCCGGTGGTCTGAGGCAGGAACTTATTTCCCTGGGGCAGTGGGAAGGGGGGGCGCTAGGCGGCTGGGCACAGTGGGTGGTCCTCGTGCCCGGATTTGGCAAGAGCGGAGAACCCCAGGGACCCCTGGAATAAGAGAGCAGAGCAGCGCAGGCGGAGATCCCTTCAGGCCCGGCCCCTTGGCAGAGGCCCCAACCCTGCCCTGGGCCTTCCACGTGGAGCCTGATGATCTCATTCAGGATTTGGGTCCTGGCCTGTGAAAGAGTGACTCAGGGGCTCTGCCTGCTCCCCTTGCTCCAAGATTTTACTACAGCTGTGCAGCATGATGTGCGTACTGCCTCGTTCAGATTGTAGGACTTCAAAAGAAATCCTGCTTAAACAAAACAACAAACAAACAAACAAACAAACAAAAAAGCCCGACCCCCTCGGAGGAGCACATGGCCTTTTTTATTTAAAGTAAAGGAGAAAAGTTTAAAATTAACATTTTCAGTGAAAAGAGATGCAAATATTTTTGTTACTGTTGCTCTCGGTATATTTTGGTATTATTTGCTTTGCCTGGTGAGGCTTTCCTTATATACTCTGGGAAGGTGACTATTCTTGGCTGGACTGCCCTTGAGCAAACTCTCTTTGTTGTGTCTTTACAGGAACTGGAAGCCTAAGAAAGAAGCGATTTGTGTCCAGCCCCCGCTATGTGGAGACGATGCTTGTGGCCGACCAGTCCATGGCAGAGTTCCACGGCAGCGGTTTAAAGCACTACCTTCTCACCTTGTTCTCGGTGGCGGCCCGGTTATACAAACACCCCAGCATTCGGAATTCAGTTAGCCTGGTGGTGGTGAAAATCTTGGTCATTTATGAGGAACAGAAGGGGCCAGAAGTGACTTCCAATGCTGCTCTCACACTGCGGAACTTCTGCAACTGGCAGAAGCAGCACAACCCGCCCAGTGACCGGGATGCAGAGCACTATGACACAGCGATTCTTTTCACCAGACAGGTGAGAGGAAGGCCTTGCCGATTACCATAGTATTCTCTTGCGAGTCAGTTTTGTAACCAACAAACGAGTGTACGGCATTTTACCCATATTTTTGCACCTATATATTTTTTCTATTAGCTAGCATGGTTCATCTTCCTTATTTCTTCTGTCATATTAATATCTCAAGTTTCACAGTCCTATTTGAATAGCATTAGGGAAAATCTTAAAGTCACACAAAGTACTGCTAAAAGGACGATGTAACAACAATGAATGTAGATGATCCAAAACACATATAAGCTATACCCTGCCAAAAAGTTGGATCCCAAGGTTCGTGCTCTGTCCCTATTAATAAGGATATACTTTTGCTCCTTGTAGGACCTGTGTGGGGCCCAGACATGTGATACTCTTGGGATGGCAGATGTTGGAACCGTGTGTGATCCTAGCAGAAGCTGCTCGGTCATAGAAGATGATGGCTTACAAGCTGCCTTCACCACAGCCCATGAATTAGGTAAATCCATTTCAGAGTGAGAGTTAAGCCCAATTTGTGAATTCAAACCGATAAACTGTATTAATTTAAGAGGGAGAGGCTGCGGGTTATGTTGCTATTTTAGGTCCCCCTCTGGAAACTTCGGAAAATATTTTCCCAGTATTCTAAATATGCCCATCTTTATTAGAATTCAGAGTTAAGATAAGATCGGCTGTGGACACATTTTGAAATTTACATATCCTATGAAAGGTAGACCTCTTTAAAATAGATTGTCTCTGAAATACATTTCTTCTTCTAGACAATGAATTTTAAGACAAATGAATGCCTGCTAGGAAAAGGAAATGCTGCAAGTGACCTATATGCTAATACGGGTTTTGGATCTCTTCTTAGGCCATGTGTTCAACATGCCACATGATGATGCGAAGCAGTGTGCCAGCATTAATGGTGTCAACCGGGATTCCCACATGATGGCGTCAATGCTTTCCAACTTGGACCGCAGCCAGCCCTGGTCTCCCTGCAGCGCCTCCATGATTACATCATTTCTGGATAATGGTCATGGTAAGATGCTCCAGAGATTCCTTCTAGATGTTATCCAATTGTCCACATAGTGAGGCACTAGTTAAGCCACTTTTTCTTTCTTTTTTTTGTTCTCTTTATTTTCCCTACTTCAAAATTACTTCCATTGTCCAGAGCATACATTTACAGTTCTTAATTTCCAGTATAAGTAGTGTTTCTGTTCAAGTAGCTCCCAGAGTACATTAACTTGAATTTTTAGCAGAACAGTCATTTTTTGTCATTGCTAATGCAGAAATACCCCATAGAGATTGATACCTTAATAATAATTTAAATCTCTGTGCCATTTTCCCCCAATACTTGAACTTCCCAGTTGCTTTGCTATGTACAACCTCTTATGATAAGTATTTTCCTGAAATGACCTACTCCCTGCATGCTTCTTTTTATTATTTATTAATATTAGTTGGCATTTTTCTTTGCAGGAGAATGTTTGATGGACAAGCCCCAGAGCCCCATACAACTCCCCTCAGACCTCCCCGGGACCTTGTATGATGCCAATCGGCAGTGCCAGTTTACATTTGGGGAAGAGTCCAAACATTGCCCGGATGCAGCCAGCACGTGCACGACCCTCTGGTGCACCGGCACCTCTGGTGGATTGCTGGTGTGCCAAACCAAACACTTCCCATGGGCTGACGGTACCAACTGTGGAGAGGGGAGATGGTGTGTCAATGGCAAGTGTGTGAACAAAACGGACAAGAAGCATTTCGATGTGAGTTTTTCTACTGCAACACACGGTCTTTTAAGATTCAGAATTGAAAGGGATGAAGGGATGCTAAAACAACTGATGGCACCTTAGCATCCTGACCTGGGTCCTCTGGCAGAGATGCAGGATAGAATATGGTTATCATTGATTCTTTGCCCCCTATCTTTCTCTCTTATTTTCTAAAAAGGTCTCTGTAGAGGACTTTAACGGTGATGATCTGTGTCTCCTTTTAGACTCCTGTTCACGGAAGCTGGGGACCGTGGGGACCCTGGGGAGACTGTTCCAGAACGTGTGGGGGAGGAGTTCAGTATACAATGAGGGAATGCGACAATCCAGTCCCGAAGAATGGAGGGAAGTACTGTGAGGGCAAGCGTGTGCGCTACAGGTCCTGCAACATTGAGGACTGTCCAGAGAATAACGGTGAGTAGAGAGAAGGTGGCGAAGATGTGCTGCAGACGGGCTGTTCAAGATGGGAAACCAATCACATCATCATCTCCTTCTCTTTCCAGGAAAAACCTTTAGAGAGGAACAGTGTGAGGTGCATAATGAGTTCTCCAAAGCTTCCTTTGGGAGCGGGCCTGCGGTGGAGTGGACGCCCAAGTACGCTGGGGTCTCACCAAAGGACAGGTGCAAGCTTATCTGTCAAGCCAAAGGCATTGGCTACTTCTTCGTTCTGCAGCCCAAGGTAATGACTTTTCTCCTGTCATTTTGCCTAAGAACTACAGCATTGGCTTGCCACCTTTTTTTGCAGCCTCCATTGTACTTTCTTTAATTTATATATTAAGGTGTTCAGTTTCAAGTTAGGACTGCTTTGCATCTAGATACATTGGCAGCTTCCTGCTTTGAGTTTGGTGCTGTTTTGGGTTATGAAGGAAGCTTGAATCCAGCACTTATGATCCTTGCAGTGGCTTATTATTACTCTTCTTTACAGAGAAAAGCCCTTTACGCATGGTTAGATAAATTATGTATTAACACGGCAACCATCCAGTGGTTTGGGAAGATAGTTTAAGCATGGTCCAAAGTACTTGTTACTGGGTGACCAGCAGTAGCGTGTGCAAACAGACTTATTAAATGGAAGTCTGAGCATTGAGAACAGTGTTTGATATGTTGAGTTAGTAGAAGCATTATTTGCTGTTTGGTTGAGGGGATAAATCTGGCTCCCAAATAGAAAACAGATTTGAATTTGGTTGATGTTATCATGTGTCATTATCACTGTGGGCCATGAAAATATTCCCCAGTTGCAGATTCAATGTACAGATGATTTATTGAGCACCTACTATTGCCAGGTATTATTCTAGACACTGAGGATACAGCAGTAAACAAATTGACCAAAAGCTCTGCTTTCACTGACCTTAGCTAGAAGCGAGATAGATTAAGAAACAAATTAAAAAATTTGTAAATAAACAAATTCAAAAATGTATAAATTTTTCAGATGTCTCTACTATGGGAAAAAAAAAAAAAACCAAAGAGAAAGTTAGTGTGTGACAGGTATGGGGTACTATTTTAACGTTGATGGTCAGGAAAACAGAGATGTAATGTTAATGGGGAAAACTTTCCGAGTTATCCTGACAGCAGCATCTCTTGCCGCTGTTAGTGCATGACACAGGATACATGTCCTTCCTCTTGCAGGTGGTCGATGGTACCCCGTGTAGCCCAGATTCCACCTCTGTCTGCGTGCAAGGGCAGTGTGTAAAAGCTGGTTGCGATCGCATCATAGACTCCAAAAAGAAGTTCGATAAATGTGGTATTTGTGGAGGAAATGGATCTACATGCAAGAAGATATCCGGATCAGTTACTAGTGCAAGGTAAGTGTTAAAATATTCTACCCTCCGGAGGTCTCACCATTTCAGCATAACTATTTACAGGTCTGGTAAAAATTACATTCTTAAATAATTATCTGGTTTTCAAGCTTAGTAATAGAATGAGCCGGTGAATGAGAGATTCTCATCCCTGTTTTTCTTGCCTGCAGACCTGGCTATCATGATATCATCACAATTCCAACGGGAGCCACAAACATTGAGGTGAAACAACGGAACCAGAGGGGCTCCAGAAATAATGGAAGCTTCCTTGCCATCAAAGCTGCCGATGGCACGTATATCCTGAATGGTGACTTCACTTTGTCCACTTTAGAGCAAGACATCACATACAAAGGTAGCGTCTTGAGGTACAGCGGCTCCTCGGCAGCGCTGGAAAGAATTCGAAGCTTTAGCCCACTCAAGGAGCCCTTAACCATCCAAGTCCTGACAGTGGGCAATGCCCTCCGACCTAAAATTAAATACACCTATTTCGTGAAGAAGAAGAAGGAATCTTTCAATGCCATCCCTACCTTCTCCGAATGGGTCATTGAGGAGTGGGGGGAGTGTTCCAAGTCATGTGGACTGGGTGTCCAGAGAAGGCTGGTGGAGTGCCGAGACATCAATGGGCAGCCGGCTTCCGAGTGTGCAAAGGAAGTGAAGCCAGCCAGCACCAGACCTTGTGCGGACCTGCCCTGCCCCCACTGGCAGCTGGGGGAGTGGTCACCATGTTCCAAGACATGTGGGAAGGGTTACAAAAAGAGAACCTTGCAGTGTCTGTCCCATGATGGGGGGGTGCTGGCTCATGAGAGCTGCGATCCTTTAAAGAAACCTAAACATTACATAGACTTTTGCACGATGGCAGAATGCAGTTAAGCCGGGTGCGTGTGGAGGGAAAGGGCAGTGTGGAAGGGCTGATGCACTGAAATCAAGAAGGCTGGAGGAATCCAGTGTACCTTGCCAGTGATCAACGAGGTGTGGCGATGAGTTGGGAGGTAGAGGTAGGTAGAAAAGTTATAGATCATCAGAATTTCCTGCCAGTTACTAATTTGATAGGGTAGTTCTTGGAGATTATTCACATCTGACCAATGATAGATCACGAAAAAGCCCCAGGGCATTATTATTTCTTTTGTTACATTTATGATAAGTTTTTCCAAAAAGAGAAACAACTGTCAAAATCAGTGTAAGAAATATTACAATCGCTGTTTCCTGGTACTGATGAAATATTTTGTATCATGGGGGTTGGGAAATGAAAAGCAGGAGAAAGATGAGATTTGAGGTTTAAAATGTGGCTTACTTTACCTCACTAGCAATGGAGAGAGAAAGGAATGCAAGTAGGGTCTTTGACCAGCAATGTTCATGGCTGTTGTGGTTTCAGAGAATGTCTGTGCCATCTTTTCTACTGAAAGTTAAGAATTCAAAATTGTCCAGCATGAGAAAAATGCTTGGCAAAGATCTCAAGATTGTCCAGCATGAGAAATGCTTAAGCAGCATCCAATGACTCAAATGACTCTGTCTTTCCTTTCTTGTGCCATTCTCATGTCTTTATTTGTGAATTCATCTTGGTGAAGAAACAATTCTGCGTATTTGTAAAAATGACATTAAGTCTACAAGGGATTAAAAAAAAAGCAGCCATGTATCAGAAGCTGATAAAAGCGAGGGGCGCTACATTTCTTTCTTCCTGATGTAAGCCTACTTAAGGAATGTGGATGTGAGGGGAAAAAAAACAGTTTGTGTCTGAAGAAAGTCAGTAAGATCGCACAAAAAAGGATGTAATGCCGGAACAAGAATGGGGTGTGTACAACAGGGTCCCTAGGATCTGGGGACGTTGAGATCTCTTTTCTCGTGGTGGGGAAGCTACTGAGGGGTAGCGGGTCCATCCTCAGCAGCTGGTCCAACAGTCATATCCTGGTGAATGTCTGTGCAGCTCTTCTACTATGAAAGAGAATGACTTTTTCCATATGTATATAGTAAAATATGTTACTATAAATCCTACATACTTTATAAGTATTGGTTTGTGTGTTCCTTCTGAGAAGGACTATAGTTTGTAATAAATGCCTATAATAACATATTTATTTTTATACATTTCTTTCTAATGATAAAACTTTTAAGTTATATCCCTTTTGTAAAAGGTCATATAAAAATAGAGTATTTATACAATATATGTTACTAGAAATAATAAAAGGACACTTTTTGAATGTGTGTCGATTTTTTTTTTTTTTTTTTTTTTACATGGGAATCCTGGGAAGGAAATCTGAGACACACAGACGGGATTTGAAGACAGAATGTTTTCTTGAATTCTTTGGAAAGAAGATTTTGTTTTAATAAAATATATCATGTATCCTTGGTGTGTATGATAGCTCCAAAGAAAGACATCTATATCTCTGGTGATAGATAGGTTTGTTACTAATGTAATAATATACACCAGGGGTTGGCACACTTCTGTAAAGAGCGAAATAGTATGGTTTTTATGGGTCAAACCATCTCTGTCACAGTGGCTCAGCCGTGCTGTTGTAGCAAGAATACAGCATAGACAGCACATAAATGAGTGGGCATGGTGGTGTTCTAATAAAACTTTATTTACAGGACAGTGGGCCAGCTTTGTCCTATGAGCATAGTTTGCCCACCTCTGATGTATAACAAATTCAGTGAAACAAAGTGGGGTTTTGGTTGCATTTTGAATTTATCTCCCTCAATTATATTGTAAAGTAAAATGATGTGAAAGTATTTAACCTAATGAACAGAAAATGATGATAAATTACATTTGGGAAAGACGTGCTTGGTGAGCCAAGCCCTCCGAATGTTCCATTTGCTCTTCAGGAATACCTGGCGTGGTTTCTCCAAACCCTGGAACATCCAAGCCATGCTCTCGGGATCCTTTTAGAAGTCACTATATTTTAAGTACTAAATGGTACATCAATGACTTTAAAAGCTCAGACTGCTTCCAAAGTAACTACATTTCTCTCAGGAAATAGCTTATTTACTAGAAGACGTGGATTATGTGGTTAGCCACAGATATTTCCCACTTTACATTTTCATCTTCGTTTTCACCCCCCTTAGAACAGTTTTCTTAAGTAGCTCTATATAACATGCTATCAGATTCCAGCAATAATTCTAATTTGCCCTCAGAATTACTCAATGTTACTCCCCTGAGCTGTGGAATGTAAGATTCTCAGGAGCCAGCTGTTTGGGGCAGAGAGTGGAGAAAGACAGGGAGAGTCACGTTAGCATGTTAGTCTCTGGTTAAGTTTTTTCCTATCTGTTGGCCACCAGACTGAAAGGTAAAAGTCAAATCTCACACTGTGGGCATTAGTCCCAGAGAACTCAGTTAAACGTAGAATTTGGCCACGCAGTTCAGTGGCCTAATGTGTTCTTTGCCCCAACAGTCTCTACCCCAACTATTCATTTGCCTACATTACTTATTGGGTACAAATCCCCACAGTAAGTGACATGGCAGACACACACACACACACACACACACACACACACACAGGGGTGCCTTTACCCTCAATTACTATGCAAGCTTTGGATAAAATGAGATAAATGTACCTAGAATGATAATTAATAACAAAAGAAGTCATTTTCAGATCTTGCCTATTCACCAATGATTTTTTTTTTTTCCTTTTCAAAGGCTTATTTGATGTAGTAATCAAGGAGCCTAAAATTCAGGACATAAAGAGATAAAAAACAGCCAAAAGATTTTCCACCACTTTATTCTTAGTCCAAGGTAATGCCAAACAGCTTTCCAAGTTGCCACATTATTTTCTTCAGCCCTCTGCTGGTGAGATTTCCCTTTTATCAATCAGCTGAGCAGTTTAAAACATTCTATCTGGGCAGCAAAGGGAGTTTCACTTAAAATACACATTGGGAGCTGTGAGCTTGACCAGGCATCTGCTTAATTAAAAGGAGGAAAGATTTTGTGCTCACCACTGTTGTAGGTACAAATGATGAGTTGCTATGACACTGAGGACAAATTTAAACACCTAATTTTCGAAGCATTCAATGGGCACTTTCTTTCTCTAGCATTTCGATGACCACCAGGCAAGCATAATTTTTGTATCAGAGTTTTCACACAAAAATCTGCAAAAATTGTTTCCAACATTTGCTTTTTGTTTAATTTGTCTTCTAGAAGAAGGTACTGGAGATCTGAATGTCACTTAGGAACAATGGATAACAGCTACAATTTGCTGATCTCATTGGTTTTTCCAAAAGAAAGAAAAAAGAAAATTATTAACATAAAGGTTGGGGAGGCTAGACCTATCAAAGAAATGAACCAAAGCTACTCCAGTATAGAAGTGTGGTCTTTCTGCCATATGCATTTTTCTGTGACATGAATGAGCTCATATGACATTGGCAGAAATGGAAACAGTAAAACATGGAAGATGCGATGGTTTGTCAGTGTTTTCCCAGTCAATAAATGTTTTGTGCCTTCTCTTAAGAGCAGTGGAACATAAAATATCCTAACTCGTGAACATGGCAAGTCACAGAAGAAATCGGAACTATACAGAATGCCCACTCATCTCACTTGTCTCCATTTGGTGTCAATCTTGGAGGCTCCTAATATGATTCCTGTTCAATTTGCTCTTGTATCCGTAAGGCAAAAGCTTGAACTTTTCTTTACAGCCCTTCTGTTGATCACGTTGCCCTTATTTTAGGCTAAGTTTGTGTAATTATAAACAATTATTTGTAATTTAGCATATTTTGTTAGCTATCGTAATTTCTTTTCCTTTAGGATTACTATTGTTCTGTGTTCTACTGCTCTTAAGAGAAGCTATAAACCATTTACTTGCTGGTGTGGGAAGGAGACTGAGGGCCGTTTTCTGTAGAATCACCCAGGAAGGCTCTTTCAATGAGTTATTTGGGAGGAAACCAGAAGGATGCAAGAGGACAGCTTTCCACGGGATGAGATTACAATGAACTCCCACAGGTGGGGGTAAGCTCAGCTTCTGGAAGAGGCCAGTGTGGCTGGAGCCGTGAGGAGAGGGGAATGGAAAGAGAAGAGGTTACTGGAGGCCAGAGCTTGTTCTGCAAGAGTAGGAAGTATGTTTGGGTTTTGCTCTGAGTAAGATGAGGAGCCAGTGGAAGGAACTAAGCAAAGGAGAAACATGGTCTGACTTCACATTTCAACCTGGAAGGAGACCAGACAGGAGCCAGACAGGAAAGTATTGCAATAATTTCAATGACCAATAATGATGGGCTGAACTAGGGGGATAGCCATGGAGAGGGGAAAAGAGGTCAAATTCTGCAGCTTGAGACTTTGAGATTTGCAGATAAGCATAGATGTGAAAGTGGAAAAACTATCATGGATGAGTCCAGGAGACTTTTTTTTTTTTTTTGCCTTTCTGCTTTTTTGGGAGGGAAAGTGTGTTCTGTGCAACATTGATACTACACTCTAATTAAAGACCAATGCAAATTAAAAATACAAGATTTTCAGTAAATATTAAAACCAGTTAAACCTATAGCTCAATATAAGTAACTGTTGAAAATATGATTTCAAAATTAACTGGAAATATAAAAATAGTAGTTAAAAAGAAGATACATAATGCAAAATATTTTAATAAAAATAACAAGTTAAGTCTAAAACCATATGCTTATTGACAAAATCAAAACAGTAGGATGGAAATTTCTTACATTAGGAGTTATCAAAGGACATGATTTTATTCTTGAAGTTGGTAATTAGGTAAATATAGATGATGATATTTCTTGAAAACAAATACCCAAAAATGTCTTTTCATGGAGAAAGGATGTATGTAAAATATAATCTGTAAAGAAACAAATGGAAAGCAAAAAATAAGGTAGCAGAATTCCAACCACATTATAATGAAAACACATTGTTAAACTTTCCTACTAAAAGACAAATATCTTCAGGATGTGTTTAAAAATAAAATCCAATGGCATGATAAATAAAAGGGAACTATCTAAATCAAAATGACGTTTCTTCAAAGAAGTCCAAAGATTTATCAGGCAAATCATAGGAAAAAAGTAAGAATAGAATATTGTATCAGCCAAAATCATATTTAAGATGGAAAAGCACTAAGAAAAATAAAGAATAACATTTCTTGTGGATTACAGGTAAAATCTACAACAAAAATATGTGTTCCAGATAATAGAACATCTATATATCAATTTAAAATTGTTTAAAATACAAAGAATAATCAACAGGTAGGGATTATTCTGTCTTTAAAACCTCTCTCTAGGTTAAGGCAGGCCAAAAATATAAGAAAAAATATGTAAAACTTTAGAAAGACATAAAAGAAGACTTTAGTAAAGGAAGAGACATACAAAGTTATTTTGCAATAAATCATAAACCTTTTATTTTGTCCTGAAACAATTAGTAGATTTAATGACATTCCAATCATTAGCCACTCATAATTTCTTGGAACTTGATAACATAATTTTAAAGTTCATCTGAAGAAATAAATTTGGTGAAGGGAAGGGAAACACAACTGAAAAACCAACTATTAGCGAATATGGAGAAATATTTATCTGATCTCTAAATGGGGGAGGAAGTCTGAACACAGAAACAGTGAAAGATATTAAACTGCCAATACAAACACATACAAGTGGATTGATTTGATTGGCTCAGAAACTTCACTCTTCTGTGTTTCAGAAGAATCTTTTAAAAAATATGAAGAAAAAAAAAACTGTTTTCACTACACACAAAAGACAACCAAGCTTGCCTCAGAACTTTTCCACGGGCCATTTGTTTCACTGGCGAATTCCAAATGGCCACCCAATTAACCATTAATCAACATTTAGATCTCAAACGGTGTCACTTATCCAGGGAAAACTTTCCTAAAGCCTTCAGGCTAGATTAGCTCTCAAAGCACCGCGTACTTTCATTTCTTGTCACTTCTCACAGGAATCATTTACTCTTTTTAGCTCTGCATTTGTTTTGCTGAGTATTTTTTTCTCAGCATCTAGAAATACCCGTGCAATGTTATTTTTATGTAATAAATAACCTTCAAGAGTAGTCAGACTATTTCATGTATCTATTTCTACTCCTAAGAAGGGATACTAAATAAATAATCCAAAAGTTTGGCAAAGGTTTATATATGAATGAATGAATTTGTATATGAATGTTCTATAAATCTGAATGCAGACATCAAAGGAGACTACTGATGACATAACAAAACTGGAATCTCAGGTTAGTGATCATGGGACCAGCATTCCTGGAAGCTGACTATGTGTTTTTCATAAATTAATTCAATTAATACTCAAGGAAAACACAACTGTGATGTAGATATTATCATTATCCTTATTTTATAGGTAAGGAAACTGGCAAAGAAAAGCTGAACTGCTTGGTTGAGGACGGACAATTAGCAAGAATCTCAGCAAGGATTCCAACCCCGGCATCCAACCTTGAGGTCTGTATCCTCTCTACTTGTAAGCGCTACCCCATATTTTGCTACTAAGTTGCACACACACACGCACGCACACACACACTCACAAGCATTCACACTTAATAGTGCATATACACAAAAATAACCTAACTGGCTATTTTTATTTTCTTCTTTGTACCTGGTATATTTTCCAAATTTTTACCCAAAACTCAACTATATCATTTTTATAATCTGAAAAGAAGTTACTTTTAAAGGGTAGGAAAACCCTAATTAGAGTGATCTTCGTTGTATGAATTCTTTCCAACCAGGAATTTCCAGACGTTATAAACAGTTTCTGTTTTTGTTTAGTTTGCCCCCAGTAAGAAATTTTCAAAGAGCTGAAGCATTTTTGCAGGACCATGTCATAAGAGAAAGTCCATTTTGTTGGTATTTGTTTATGATGACCATTCCAAGCATGGAGGCAGAAGTCAAGATAGAGAAATTGGTCTGTAGATCACCAAGTGACTATATACTAACTTCAGTATATACATTATTCTTCCAAAGAGATCTACACTGTGTATCACTAAAAGTACTGAAATCACATTTCAAACTCAAGTCCATATTTTCCATCATTTTACGTTTTTCTACCTCTCTGTCCCTATTCATCAGTAAGGAGGATGAATGAACAGTAAATCTGTAAGAATTTAGAGTTACTGACATTTTAATTTTTTTTTTAAAGTGTGGACCTGACAACCAGAGGAGAGGCAGGAGAATCAAACTCATAGATTCCCATCAGGCATAAAATCCACAGAGACTGCATACCTGCAGATGCGAGTTTCACTGTGCTCCTAAGGCCTGTCGTTCCATAGCTGTCTGAGGTGCAGAAGTAGCCAAAAGTCAGCCTCGAGGAAAGGCTGGACTCAAGCCCTATACTGACATTCTCAGTTTCCAACATTCTCAGTTATCCGAGATTACCTATGGGATTCAAAGGAGTCACCAAAAGTAAGAGCAAAACGATGAACTACAATTTGCCTTGCAGATACATGAATAAAGAACAAAACCAAGATGTGACAGTGCTAGTCCTCTTTATTACAGAAGTTTTGTAAAAACAGCTTTTGCAATTGTTTCAACTGTCCTTTTCGAATGCCCTCATTTTCCTTGAAAAAACTGTCAGAGAGGCAGAGAAAAATTTGTTTTTCCTTTAGCAGTAGAAGAAAAGAATATCCAGTAAGCACTAATGTAGTAATATATTTAGATGGAATAAAAACCCATCAACGCAGGGATGTTTACTGCCTTGAACAGCAGTGAAAAGGTGTTATCATCTCATAACCAGGGTAGATATTTCTGAATCGCTCCTTCTTTCAAAAAGTCATACTAGACGATATGTCTGAAATTCTCTTTAAAAAAATTTTAAGCAAAAGAGAAAAGGTGGGGGTAGATAAACCTAGAGCAGGAAGATGATGATAATCATTAAAGGTGAGTAACAGATAGAGATTCATAACACTTGCTGCTTTTGTGTAAAGTAAATAGGAAGACCAAAAAAACTAAAGAGAAATTGTAGTTCTTCAGTCCAACTTACAAATCAATGTCAGTACTTGAAGTAATTTAATATATGACATATATTAGTGTCCTTTTCTCCTCTTGTGCTTGTTTGAAAGGAGAATAAATGAATTTAAAGGACTCACTTAAAAACACAGAAGCACTCTTTAAAACAGCTTGGTACAGAATACAAGAGAAAATCATGTAACAGAAAGAAGGAAGGAAAGAAAGAAAGAGAGAAAGGGGGAAAGGAGGGAGGAAAAGGAAGGAGGGGAGAAGGAAGGGAGAAAGACACTCTTTTTATTTGCATCACTATAAAATATACAGCAATTAAATAAGTTCTCTGATATAATAGGCTGTGAATTGATCACTTTTCCCACAAAAGCCTGATTTAAATATTATGATAGGCTGGAAAAACTTACTACTTTATATTATAGGTTCCTAGAACTTTTATTTTGCACCAAGAAGAAGAAAATGAAGTAAACAGAATGCAAATGGAAAGTTATTTTTGCTTGCATATATTCAGAATTCAATACTAAGGATTAAAAAAACTATTACAGCCAATGAAGTACATACCAAGGGATTTAAATATATAATATACACATATTATATATGTGTGTGTGTATCATACATGTTCACATATAATATGTTCATATATTCATGTTCTTATATAATATGAACATATAGATATATAGTATATTTGAAAGAAAGGCTGAGTGAAGAGAAAGGAGTTAACCTGAAGACACTCAGAGGGATTCAGCGGTGAAGCAGAGGAACAATGGTCGGCCCAGACAGAGGCCACGTTTGGCAACCTTGAAGGTGTGGATGAGGGGGTGCAGCTGAAAGATTTGATCAATAGGCAGGGATCAAAGATCTCTGATTCCTAGCTGAAGCTTTTCACCAGATGGATTAGATCAATTGAGTGAAAAGTTTCTCTCCGTTTTTCTTCTTTAAAGAGAGTGAAGAACTTACCAGGTCCCTGCTGCATCTTGCCTGAAAGCAGACAAGTGGATCAAACAAAGAGCACAGGACCCGAGCAGCTGCCTGCCGTCGGGGCCTCTGCAATACTGTTCTGGTTTCTCACTTATTGCAGGCTGTTTTACTTGGTTCTGAATGTTCCAGAACCTTTCACCTTCAAAATTTTCACCCAAGTTGTTAACAAGAATAGAACCGTCAGGCTTGGCTTTCGTCTCCTCTCTTCTCTGAGTTTGCCAGAGGTAATGATAAAAGCGGAGCTCATTCCAAAGGATCCTGGAGGGGAAAAGGAAGGCTAGCAGGGCCTCCACCACTTATCAGCTCAATAAACAAATTCTGAATAAATGAAAGTTGGCTGGAGGCCTTCATCTCAAACAGTAAGGACACACAATCTCAAAAGCTAGATCTCCAGGTCTGCGGGCAGGATGTTTTGCTCTTCAAGACCCTTAGAGGTGATATCTAGTTATCAAAGTACAAGATATTCTGGAATGGTCTCTGCAGCACTAGGACAGTTTCTTTTAGAAGCTGAATATTCGTTAAATCCTGTCCTTCTTAAATTAAAATGCTCTTACACTAGTCCTGATAGTCTCTTCCTCTACATTGTCCAGACCCTGTAAGCAGGCAGACGTGAGAAGCGAATTCCCTTGTGTGGGCTTTCCGCGTGACTCTAATTTGGAGCTCTGAATTTAAGATTCAGCGATGCAAGGTTGCTAAAGAAACCACAGACTGTCCCGCTTATTTTTGATCTATGATCTCTTTTTGCTTTCTTAAGGCAAAGGCTGTTGGTTTTTCTACCAAAAATCATAATAGTATTACATTTTTTTTCTTTAAGAACCATGTGAATGTGAAACTTTTAAAAGATTAAAATGTAAACAAAGCTGGACACCTGGAAACACTTTTGATCCCACACAGTTGTAAACAGTCTAAAAATCTCACTTTGGGCAACACTGAAAATTTCAGGCACAGTTGCAACACAGTGATATTCAGTTCTTAGCCTGACTGGGAGAAAGCAAAGGTATAATTTTACAAAAGAAAAAAGAAAGGTATTATTGAGAGTCCAGGATTACGGAAGCAAACATTTATTTCTCTGAGGGATTTTGCCATCCACAACTGTGGGACTTTAGGGGGAAAAAAAATACCGTACTATTAATTCTAACATACCTGACTTAAATTATCAATAACCACAAAAAAGATACAATAAAAAATGTGAAAATTTGTTAATTGCAGAGCATCAATAACAATAAAGTTGTCTGTCTTCAGATTACTGGATATTACACTTATATTCAGAACCCAAGGGAGATAGGAAACCGATACTATTAAAACAAATGCTTACTTTCAAGTAATATTTGACAGAGACTGCTGAAGAATCAGATGGTCAACTGCAAAGGTTTCATGGAGCCAAGAAGAGGCCATTGAATTTTAACAAAGTATCTTTTTTTTTTTTAAACTGTTGGACTTGACTTTATTGATGCATAGTCGAATGACAATGTGTGTTAATTTCTGGCACACAGCATAGTGATTCATTTATACATTTATATATTCCTTTTCATATTCTTTGTCTAACATTTCTTTAAAAAAATCATTTGTTAAGAAGATAGAGTCCATTCATAGCAATATATTTGGCCAATATAATCACTTTGAACAAATAATAAAAATATTTAATTCATGCTTTCTCTGAAATATGATTACATATCCTTCAAGAAGTATATGCTAAAAAAAAAACAAACACCAAAAAGAAAGAAGATCAACTTAGCATTTTCTTAAGAAAATTATAATAAAGAAGAGAAATCTGCCAAGTGAGTGATTAGACCATTATTCTACTGACAGGACAAATATACATAAGAATCATTAAATATCCCTGATCCCCTATTTTGTACGAAGCACTGTCTTAGGGACCGAGAAGGAACCACAACAAAGGAAAAAAAGAGAGAGAAAGAGAGGCAAAAATAGTTAAAAGGATGGAAAAAGGGAGGGAAGGAGACAGGGAGCTCAGGAAAAAAGACAATCGTGGCTTCAGTCTGACAATATAGCCAGGGAAATAAAATGTATACCCATGAAAGTTAATTAACAATACAAGGAAGTGAGTCCAATGAGTTGTATGCATAATCTGGCCTCAGGAATACAGAAGAGAGAGGTTACTGCAGGTCAAGGGTCAAGGAAGATTGCAGGAAGGAGTGGAGACATAAACATGACCCTGGAGATTGAATGGGATTGAAACAGGCAGGAGACGTTGTCTCAGACAGTTCGGGCAGCTAGACAAAGTGCCATAGACCACATGGCTTATAAACAACATAAATTTCTCACAGTTCTGAAAGCTGAAAATCTGAGATCAGAGTGCCAGCATGGTCGGGTGCTGGTGAGAGCTCTCTTCAGGGCTGCAGACAGCAGACTTCCTGTTGTAGCCTCATGTGGAGGGTAAAAGGACACCCTAGGGTCCCCTTTCTAAGGGCACCTGTCCCACTCCTGAGGGCTCTACCCATATGACCTAATTATTTCCCCAAAGCCCCATCAACAGTGGGGGTTAGGATTTCGGCATAGGAATTTTGGGTGGAAATAAACATCCAGTCCATTGTAGATGTGTTTCAGATATTGGAGAAGGAATAGCAGGAGCCAAGTCTGATCCACATGATCCATTCCATTCCAGCTCCTCATAAGGACAAGTGACATGCATAGGTGATAAAGACCATGCAAGAAAGACTATGTGTATGAGACCCAGAAAGATGCTTCCTGCCTTGCTAGCTTCATCCCAATTCACTCAACCAGACAAACCAACTTAACCTGCTAAAATGCTACCTAGAGAAGTTATTGAATATTTGGTTATGATAAATTAAAAAAAAAATCCAAGTTATAGAGGCAAGTGATATGACCTTTGAAGATAAACATGCCAAAACACACATGCCTAAGTTAACACCCTCCTCCCCCAAGTCTGAACACTTTGGACTGCAAGTCATGAGCCCAGAGCAGCCATTGCTCCAAGGACTGGAGTTCCTCCCTGAAACAGTCCTCTGAGTGAATTCAGAGAAGAAAACTATCTCATTGCCTTCCAGCCATGTTTCATTTTTGACCAAAAATGGCATCACCCAGCTTAGACACCCACCTTACTCATTGTACTTGGCTGCAAAGGACTTCAGTTGTGTCCAAAATAAAATCCTCCCTTCAAAGAGACATCTGCCACCACAGGAGATATTCAAAGAATGAGCTGAAGGCTCTCAAGGTAATTCCAAGGGATCCATTCCAGAAATATTAAAGTCATGGCAGCAGTACTAGGACAGGTGTGTGTACTTCCCAAATGACAACCTTAAAGGGCCAGAGTGCTTTTGAATGCAAGTCTTGTTTTGTCTGTTGAAAAACATTGTCATCCTGAGAGGTTGCTTGACATAGTGGTTGAATGTGCAAAATCTGGAATCAGATTGCTTGGGTTGAATCTCAGCTCTTCCATTTCCCTGCCTTACCCTCAATTGCTTTATCTCGATGAGCCATCTACACAATGAAAACAGAAACTTACTTCCTACAGCTGGTATCAGGATCCAATTCTGTAATACCTACAAAGAATTTAAACCAGGAGCTGGTACATAGTAGACACTACTAGTCCTCAGATGGTGGTAGATTTTATGGCGTCAGTATTTCCAACGAAAGGTTAATGTGGAGGCAGTGGGGTACTTCATGACACCGTTACATTAAGTGTGCAGACTCTGTCCTGTTGACAGAGACCTTGATGCCAGCTTTGTTACTAGTTCCATACAACTCTCTTCACCATGATTAACTGTATGCTTCTTCTCAAGGAACCACCTGCACTTCTGGACTACGCTCTCCATACTGACAGATGTGACCCAACTTGACCACAAAATCTACACCATATAACATCTCTTTGGTCCTACCAATGAGAGCATAAGTTTGTAGAAAGAGAGAAGATAATTAGAGAATGCAAAATATACATGTGTATCAACATATCTGCACTAGAAAGAGATGGGCTTAGTTTATGATAATTATCATGTCTGACTGTCCCTTAGATCTATACATAAAATCATCCTTTTCCACCTATAACCTGGTGCTCATTAAAGTTTTTCATAGTAAATGCACAACCTCCTCAAAATCTTAATTCGGAAAGAGTCAATCTTTGTGTATACTAATTTGCTTTGTCTGCCAGTACAGTTTCCCAGCATGATCTCGCCATGCTTTCATGCTAGAATTTAACATATTAAAAACAAGCACCACTTCAGTCCTTTCTGCTTGCAGTCAACAGGTTTGATGTCCTGGATCTTTTACTCATTAAATATGTGACCTCGAACAAGTCTCAATTTCTCCAGGTCTCAGTTATTTCTTCAGCAAGGTTAGAGCACTGGATTATCTTATCTTTGTGGCCTAAGATCTCTTTCTTTTTTATTAATGTCCCATGTCACCAGATGACAACTTAGAAAGCTCAAAGTCATCTGTAATTAATTATATCCTGATACTGAACTTCAACTCACAAAGATGCACAAAGAGGCAGATATCACCGTGATGGCCCAGGCAATTTCCTTTAAAACATTCTTTTAATCCAATTTCCCCCCATTATGCTGTCATTTTAATTGTGTACTAGGAAAGAAATATCGGATTTGATTTAAATGACCTTTATTTAGCACAGAATCGCTTGAAGGTTTTCACTTTCAACTGTATCATTTTTCATGCGGTAAGCCCTATAGCAGGCATGCACTCCCCATAAACGTGTTCATCTGGATTTCATGCTTTTTTGCTGTCTCTCTATAAGTGGATTTTATGTTTCTTAGTAATATAACCACATCTTTTTTTTTTATAGCTGTTCCTCATATAGAGTTCCTAGAATTGTAGTCCACACGTAGTAGAAACTCAATAAAAGTTTTACTCATTGACAAACACATGGGCTTCCTGCAAAAAGCAATCTAGTCTCAAACATTTGCAATACTTATGGCTAAAGGAGTTTTACAGGGAACTCTGCACCATTACTGCTACTGAAGCAGACAGATGTATGGTTCCAAATTTCTTTGGAAGCTTGCAAATTACTTAACCTCTTTGAGTTTCAAGTTCCTCGTTTGTAAACAAAGATCTACCTTAAAGACGGCTCTACAGTAGAAGAGATTTTATGTCAAGCTTCTAGCACACTAGAGAAGTATTACTTTTAGTATTGATATTACTACCTGGAATACGTGGACCGCAACCCCAACCTGACTGTTGGGCACAGCCCAGCTATTTCAGAGGGTTTCTCTGTCATAAGAACTGATCTGAGTTGAATCAGCCTTCTGAAGTTTCTAGAAGCTAACCAGCACCAAAAAAAGCATAGACAGACTAGAGTTATCCATGCCCTTGAGGGTGATGCATTAGCAGCAAGTAGTATGAATGGTGAATTCTACGTTACAGGATAAACCTATTTTTCAAAGCATTTAATTAAGAGTAAAAATAATTTTTATACTGTTAAACTTAACCAATTTCCAATTTCATAAACAACTTTTTTTAAATTTTACTTTCATTATAATTGGGCTCTTTTGATGGTGTATCCTGAATGACGACTTATATTGTCCAAGTGTTTGAAATAAAATTTCCATGTCCCTCCTTTCCTTGGTTCACATTTCAGAATAAATTATAAAATAAACAGCATACACTCTTGATCAAACAGATTAATAACAGAAAATCAGAGCTTCTAGAAATATCAAATCACAGTCACAAGAAAGAGTGAGCCTGTCGGTGGGTTTTTTTTTCTAAGTTCACTAGAAATGACCCAAAACACATTTCTCACTTTTTGTGAATTTTTTTTACGTAAAGAAAAACAGTGTTATCTCTGTTCATGCACACAAAGAGTATTGTGACTTTTTTTTAAGTTTTTTTTTTAATGATGATGTTATTGTAAGGGGAAATGTACAGCAAAAATTTAAACCATGGAAAAAGAAAAGTACTAGAACTTGTTTTTTATTTATAATGGATTCTAAAAAGTACTGTTATTTCTACAGTGATTGTGATTTTAGAAATATTTTGCTGTCAAAGCATTCTCAGTAACAGTGTGTTAGCTTTCCCTGAAAAAAATAATACAGACTGAGACCTCTAGTGGAGGGAAGTGGGAACTGTCTCACTGATTGCTTGTTTTAACCTCCTCAGGCTGTAACAAATTCTTCCCTAGAAAATGTAGGGGTTTTCCGTAACTTTTAAAACCTGCATATTCCCCTCTTGAGCAGTTAGTAACTTTTTATTTTCTCTTTAGATTAAATACTTAGCAATGAAAATAAATATATATAAAATTTGAAACACCGGTTGTTTTGACTGTAAGTAGTTTAGGGAATATACGTACAGTTTGAAAACTAAAACATGTTGGGATGGAGAGCTCTTTTATTCCCTAGTGAAATGACTCACTGTGATTTTGTGCCCTGGGGATGAAATGCATACTGGGAGTCTGGAATCCTGTAACTACGATGATGCAGAGACTAAAAATACTTGACATTTATACGTTGTTTGACATCCTGAGACATGAAAGCAGTGTTGAAGTGCTGTGTCACTATCCCAGCCACAAACAAAATGATAAACACAGCAGTGTACTGCTTGAAACATGAGACCAATTTGAAAAGAAGGGCTAAAGGCAGGTTACAAAAAATACTAATAACGAGACAATGAATGGAACCTAGAGGTCTACAGAGATTTAAGGTCTGCAGCTGTACGTGAATTCTCTTCAGAAAGACTTTAGATCATACATTTTTCCATGTACTTTAATTTATGGTTTTATTTATTTGTATTGTAGAACAAAAACCAGATTGAGTCTGTAAAGAGGATCCCTAAGGTATCATTTATAGATAACTCTGCTTGGAGATTGTCCAAGAGGACATGGCCTATTCAGCTTGGTAAACACTGTGTTCAAATGGAACAGCTCTGAATTCACGTGGGGAAGAAAATGCTCGAAAGATAAGGTTTTGACATGAACATTAAAATACCAGAAATTCAAAATGAGAAAAATTTGTTCCCAAAGACACACATAAACACTGTCAAAAACACTTAACTAACACAGATACATTTCCCTACAAACTCAAGATAAAGGGCAGAAATATACAGGATTGATCTTATGGGATCACAGCATGTTTTATTCATTCTTTTACAATATTTACCAAGGATACCTTGGACTTATTTTTGAGGGATAAGCAAGGCAGACAAGCAAGTGAGTTCCTCCACACATAGGGTCTCCTTTGGGAAGTCAGCTTCAGACAAAATTACTGAGCAATGAAGTGGAGTATAGCTTTGTTACCAACACCTTAAGGGTTACAGATACAATGGGCATTTCAGTGAACAGATAAAACGGATACAGGGAAGAACGGAAAGTAACATAGACTGAGATGCTTGAGAAAGACTTTGCAGAAGAAAAGGAATTTGAACTATGCCCTGAACTCTGGGTGGGACTGGGATAGGCTTAGAAAGGCATTCCTAGAGGTATGGCAGGAACTGAAGCAAGATCTTGGAGGTAGAAATGAGTTTAGGACAGGAGTTTCTTTTAGGGAAATCATGAAAAGAGAAGGTTGAAAGTAGCTCCTTAAACCGTTTTGGAGTTGGGGTAGAATGGAGATAATTACTGTAAGTACTAGGGATGGCCTGGAACCTGATGGACACCAGGGATCCTGGGGACATCAGGAAGGGAGTCAACCTTAACTTGAGGCTTCAGAGGCTGCATATCAGTATTCGCTGAACACTAATGTTTATCCGAGAGCTATAAGGTGGTATTGATAGGATGTTAAAAAAAAAAACCTTGACTCAAGTTTTGAGGAAAGTGTAGTTCAATTGTCAAGACAAAATGTAGGCTCAAAAATATTTGGAAACACCTACAAAATACTTAGGAGTAATACGAAACCTGATTAAAGGCTAAAATAAATTAGAGGTTAAGAAATGATGAACCAAGGAAGTTGGAGATTTTAAGTTTTTTAGAAATCCATCTTTTTTTTTTTTTTAAGGAAGTGCATTGTTATGACGGTTGGTTTTGTGTGTCAACTTGGCTAGGCCACAGAACTCAGATATTTGGTTAAACACACTTGGATGTTGCTGTGAAGGTATTTGTTAAATGAGATTAACCTTTGAATCAGTAGACTTTGAGCAAAGCTGTTTACTTTTCATCATGTAAGTGGGACTAATCCAATCAGTTGAAGGCCTTGGGAAAAGACTGACATTCCACAAGGAAGAGGAAAAGACTGACATTCTCCAAGAAAGAGGAAAATCTGCCTACAGATGGCCTTCAGACTCGAACTACAGCATCAACCCTTCCCTGGGTCTCCAGCCTGCTGGTCTACCCTGCAGATTTTTGAAGTGCCAGCCTCCATGATCACATGAGCCAATTCCTTAAAATAAATATCTATTTCTGTATTTCTGTCTCTCTGTCTCTCTAATATATACACAACACACACACACACATCCTATTGGTTCTGTTTCTTTGAAGAACCCTGATGAATACAATTATGAACCGGGTTGTTAGAGAGAATGTTGTGATAGGGAAAGCAGCAAACAGATCCCTGCACGTGCAGAATTTCATCACATGTTCAGATGTGTTTGGTTGGGCTGTTTTTTGTTTCGTCTTTTTTCCCTTGGAATGGAAAATTTCTTTCAAAACACGATCAGAAATAAAGTTAATTAGAGGTGGAAACCAGTGAGAAAAATAGTCTTCAACTCTAATACAGGTACTACCGATGGACTGGTTTAGGATCAAACAATTCATGCTAGGCATTATCATAACATGGATGAAATGTAACCATTAGGAAAAAAAAAAGATTACATCATTTTCTGCGTCACCAAATAATATTCTCACTAGCAGGCCATTCCTCCTTCAGAATACCTCTTTTCCAGTATGATTGTTTCCTCAAGAAACTAAACACAGAATTGTCATGTATTCCAACAATTGTACTTCCTGGTATATACCCTAAAGAATGGAAAGCAAGAACTCGAATAGATACTTGTACACTAATATTCATATCAATATTATTCACAAGAGCCAAAAAGTAGAAATAACCCAAATGTCCACCAATGGATGAGTGAATAAACAAAATGTGGTGTATACATATAATAGAATATTATTCAAGCAGCAAAAGGAATGAAATTCTGATATACACTACAACGTGGATGAACTTTAAAGACCTTATGTGGGTGAAGTAAGCTAGATACAAGAGGTCAAATATTATATGATTCCACTTATGTGAGGTCCTCCGAGTAGAAAAATTCATAGAGATAGGAAGCAGAGTGATTTTCCTAAGGACCGGGAGAAGGAGGCCATGAGGAGTTACTGCTTATTGGATACAGAGTTTCTGTTTGAGATGATAAAGTTCTGGAGATGGATGGTCGTGCAATAATGTGAAATGTACTTAACGTCACTGAACTATATACTTAAAATGATTAAAATTGTCAATTTGGTGTCACATATTTTACTGCAATGAAATAGTTCCTCTTTTCTGGGCAGCCAAGTGAGCTTGCAAAGGGGGCTGAGGAAAATGAGTAGCTATCAGAGTTTGGCAAAGATATCCTGAATTTAGGAAGAAAAAGATGATTAGACCAGGGATAATGTTGGAAGGAGATAAAGAAATCTGCTGAATGAGAACTTTGAGGGTCTCAAGACAATGATGGCGTCTGTATGCTGAGCCAGTAAGAACTGGATGAGCCACAGTACACACTGTAGGGAGCAGCATAAGTCCCTCCGAGGATACACCCCCACACAAAGACACACACAAGAACTTTCCACCAAGTATTTATTCATGAATAATAGTCGTGATTGCAAACAATCCTTCTGAATTTATTCTTGAAATGGCCGTATGATTACAGTCAAAAAACATTTATTAAATTCCAACTGGACAGAGAAGAATATAGGCCTAGGGGTTTCCCATTTGTCACCATTTCTCAATTCATATGGGTCAACTTAATATATTATAGTCATTTCTGCATACTTCTTTACTAGAGAAGTTTTAATTCATTAGAAATATTCAAAATGCAAATTTTCCAAAACACGTGGTACAGCAAGACATGTTGGTTGTCTATTGCTACAAACCGATCATCTAAAGATGGAGTAACTTAAATCCACCATCATTTACTTAGCTCACAAGTCTGCAGTTTGAGCATATCTTCATAGGACAGGCTTCTCTCTGTCTATGAGGCATCAGCTAATACTCAGAACCCGAAGAGCCACTTCCCAGATGACTTACCCGGGGGCCTGGGAGCTTGAATGCTGGCTATCAGCTGGGAACTCATCTGAGGCCGTGGGTTATTCCTCCTCACATGGGCCTCTCTAGCGGGCCGCTCTCTAAGCTCCTTGGGTTTCCACACAACATGGTAGTCAGATTTCAAGAGCAATAGTTCCAAGAGAATGCCTCATATGACATAGCCTTGGAAGTCACAGTCATGGGTTCATCTAGATCAGATTCAAAGGAAAGGAAGGGTCACAGACTCCCCACCTCTCACTGGGACAGCTGTCAACATTACACTGTGAGCAGAGTATGTGAAATAGGAGAGATCGTTGCCGTCATTTGGGAAGATACAATCTACTACCCTAGAAGTTATACAGGAGAAATACAGCTAAGTACAAATTTTAAAAGTTAAGTTTATTTAAATTTAAAATGAATATGATACTTAAATACATGGGGTCTGCTAAAAATGATATTCTGATATTAAGTTTACTTTTGGTACTGTATCAACTTACCAGTCTCTTCTATTCCACCCACTCCCCCCAGGGTCTTGAATTCTCTAAGTGTCAATTCTAGAAGCTTTGTCACCTCTGCCCCTAACGGTGGCCTACTGACAATCCCTCATCTTTGTCTCTCTGATACTTATCTTGAACTTATCAAATAATTGCTATAGTAAATTAAAATATTTTATAAAAAACTGATGAAGAGCTTGAGATATATATATATATATATATATATATATATATCTTAAAGGATGAGTTTTAAAAGAAGATAAAATTATGATTCCCATACAAATATAAAATGAATATGTGTCAAGGATTTTATTTACCCCATAGATTAACGAGGGAACCAATGAGATGTAATAACAGATTCAAAGAACTCAAAGTATTACACATCTATGATAAAAATGTTGAAATAAATTTACAAATGGGTGTAATTAGCAAAACTGCTTAATAGACTCAGGGCTATCAATTGCACTCCAAGGAACACAATTTGCATTTTGCATGGACAGAACTATTTCCATTTCTATCAGTTTCTACAAGTTAGCTTTTAATCTCTACAGAGTTGGAAAGGAACATAATCAAAGATGAGAACACACACTCCTGCAGGATTACATAATCTCCAAAGGCTCTTGCATTTCATTGAAAGGGTATTCATTAATCTCTTCCCCAAGTCTTAAAGTATCATCATGATTGACTTAACCAGTCAGGGCCCATTGGCTTTCTAATAGTTTAGTGGTTAAAATAGTAAGACTATAAAATCAGATAGAAAGAGTAGAAGGAGCAGCAACAAAGTGTAAATTGAATGTGTAAATTGGCTGATGGATTATTTCTAGAAACTTTTCATCTCAACTTCCTTACTCTTATGTAGGTTGGCTTGCCTGACATGTACATTATTTCCCACCAAGACCCTACTCTAGAAAATGCATGCCCACTATAGCACAGTCCAATGTGTACAATGAGAAGAGAATTCCAACAGACGAACTTCCAGCAGGTTATCAGTCCTTGTAGGTGACCATTTTCTGTCCATGCCCAGAAACAAACAGGAGACCATTGTGGAACTCCCAGCTCAGCTGTTCGGGACTTAAGATGAACTTCTCTGCCAAAGCCAAGTCCTACATAAACAGGACTTCTGGGTGGTCATCCTGGCAGCATGAAGTATGAGTCATTGAAGTGCAGAGTATTAGAGATGACAGAGGCACAAATGACCCCTACAAGGTTCAAATTAGAGGGAATCCAGGAGCAGTAACGTATTCAAAGAGAAACTGAAGCTGAATGTTATTTTGTCCAAAGTCAAACTACTCTCTCAGCAGGGAACACAGCCCATCAGCAAACATCTTTTCATTTGATTGGGCTTGACACCAAACCAGATTTCCTCGTGTAAATCTCTGTCATGCTCAGACTCCATGGCCGGAATTAACATGCAGCGTGTGTCTTATTTATTCCTGACTCTTTCACTGGGAATGAAAATATTTGGATTACATTGCCCATGACAGTGAGAGTTCTGGTGGTGAAAACATGATCACATTCAGTCGCCAAGCTCATCAGATACGTGCAGCGTTGGTGGTATCGTGGTGAGCATAGCTGCCTTCC
The DNA here is from genome assembly GCF_036321535.1 of Camelus dromedarius. Classification (NCBI taxonomy): domain Eukaryota; kingdom Metazoa; phylum Chordata; class Mammalia; order Artiodactyla; family Camelidae; genus Camelus; species Camelus dromedarius. The sequence goes on along the minus strand of NC_087437.1, from coordinate 107,099,129 downwards.
TTCCAAGCTCAACAGATACAATTTTGCATGCCACGCATAAAAATTTGCATTTGTTTTCTTCATATGATTCTTTTAAAATAAGTTCTTCTTATCCTCATAAAAAGACCTAAGATCATTAAAACAGGTGCTAGCATGCATATAATAGAAAATGAAACTGAGGCAAGGCAGATTTAAATTTATTTTTCTTATCATACTGCATTGTGGTGATGAATACTTGGGCAAAAATCACATGTGCACATCACAGGGACCAGAAATAAACATTTAGACCTCAAACCTTGCTCAAAATTTATATGAACATTAAGTGACAAGTTTAGAGCACAGCTGGGGAGAAGAGACAGTGTCATCCAGATGTTTTCAACACACATTTCAAGCTCTTGCATTTCAAGCTCTTGTTTATTTGGGTCTAGTTTGGGTTTTTATGGTGTGTAGTTTGGGAGTTTCAGTGGGAGTGGCTTTGACCTTGGACATAAAGATAAGTGAAGATGAAAGACAATTTCTACAGCATAAAATAGCAATGAATTTGTTGACTCCCCACCATTCTGCCTTTTAAAGAGCCTATAAAATGGAAGCATAGTCTGTGAATATCTGAAGCATGCATGTGAAGAGTGAAGGAAATACTTTTATGTTGAATGTTTGTCACAGAAAATTCCTTATGACCTTTAAGCAAAACACCGTTTAGTATAACTTAGTATAAAAGAACTCAGTATGACTTAGTATAAAAACAACTACTAAATCTAATGAGTATTTCTTGTTGACCTATATCAAATTTTGTCATCATAGGATGCATGGAGAGAAATAGAATTGAGTCTTTGTTATTCACCCACCACATCGTTGTGTGAGCAACGCGCAAGAAGCTTTCAGCACCTTGGTGATTGACTAAGTCAAAGAAATGTGGCTACTTCTATATGTATTTTTAACTTCAGTTTAGAAAAATCGGAGTGTTTAAAAGTAAGTTTTTTTCCAAATTAAAAGAAGCAAATTAAATATCTAATACTCAGCAAAAAAAAAAAATTGTGATTACAAAGTTGTTTTTTGTTTGTTTGTTTCTCTTTTGACTAAGTGGACCACATCTTCAGTGGCCGCAGTTGAAACGGCACTGTCCTTACAACAAAACTAACGACCAATAAACTTCAGGCATTTTTTTTCAGCACTTAAAAAAAAAACTATTGTAATTTTCCTCTCTGTCAAAATCTGGAGATTAATGAATCTTCATAAATAGATTTGGACAGGAAAGGCCCATCAAGAGAGCATCGCTTAGGTAAGTTCAAGAAAGCCTTGTTTCTGATGCAGATGATGGATTTTTCCATCCCTTCTGGCTGCCTCAAAATTGAATATTGAAAAAAAATGAGAAAGAAGTTTCTAGACAAAGATGGAGTTTTAACCAATTCCGCATTGGTTGTGCAAAGCAAGAATATTGTCTGCTACCAGATCAGGACTTGATTCATCCAAATGCGTAATAGATCTTTGATGATGAAAGCAAACTCTCAAGACAGTTTGATTTCTTTTTTTCCACAGTGAGCCTCCACCGTAAATTTCCAACCGAAATACTTAATTTGGCAAGGGGGCAGTAGCATAAAAATGCATTTTGTTCGTGAATTATATTTTTCCCCATTCTTCATGACATTTCGGCATGCCAAATATAAATGGCCACACATGTATTAAGTAACAAAGGTGTCTTTCCTTTCCAGTAGCACACATTTTATTAATAAGGCTTTTGTCCCAATAGTCAGAGTAAAGAAGAAAAAACAATTTATTTAACTAGTTTCTGGAAATAAATAGCATAGCCCATCTGAGATGAATTATCTATCTCAAAGTTCCTGTTTCTTTTAGCATTTTGGAAGGTTACATGTCAAAAAAATGAAAGTCATTCCATGGAAGAAATAATTTACCTGAGGTTGAAAAGGAGCAAAGGTGTGGCCCTTGACCTGGCAAGGTCTCTAACCAAGGCTTGGGAGCTCAGTTATTGGGAAGATCCTAGGAGTCCAGTACTGAAATCTAACGGTAGGTGCTAGAGACACTGTGTTGCTCCTAGTCTTCTATTTCAAGGCGCTTCTGATTTTAAAAGGACTATTGAAAAGATGTTACCATAACATCCATTTACCCTCCCTTTCCAACTGGAGAATAAAGATTTGGTTTTAGAACTGGAGAAAAAAAAAGTGTTACCCCAGAATGCCCACCCTCCCCCAAACTCAATAGTGTCACATTTTACCAGTTTACATACATTTTCTGATCTTTCTGGAGGTGACTGAACACAGAGATGAGATGCTGAGCCCAGGAGAATTTATTGGTGTGGTATGTTCAAAAATATGATCTCATTTGTTCTCTTTCTGGGCATATAATCTCCCAAGTTGCTTCCCTCAGGCCAGGAAGGCTGAAAATTCAATTTACACGCGGAGGTGGGCACTCACTGAATATTGTATTAATACCTGTCATTACTCAGTTTGATCTCCATGTGTATTTTTAACTTCGGTTTAGATTCTCATATGTGGATTTAATGACAGTCCTAAGGCAGGCAGATTCAGCACAGGTCTGCATCATTCGTTTTATAGCTGTGCTCTAGGAGGGGTGAGGTACAGCTAGGGCTCTGGTTTCTCCTTCCCTTTCTTTCTCATCTCTGACCTCTAAGCCTTGGTTTTACAACACTCCCAGATATTTCCTCTGGGACTTCAAATTCCAGGTTTGAGGATAGGAGGAGAAACAAGGGTGCAGTTTTTCTCTGTCACTTTATCAAGCATCCCCTAGTGGGATCACCTTGAACTGGCCTGAAGGAAGTTTGCAAAAACAAAGTTGTCCTACGTAGACATCTACAAATTTCTTCTCCATGCAGAGATATAAACAGATCTAAAACAGTAAGCTGTGATTTTTCTGTGTAAGTAAACATTCTGGACCTGTTTGGCTCAGAATTTCAAGAGTATTACTACATTGATTTGGCATAAGAGGTGCAGAGCTTAAACGTAAATGTGTGTGGAGACTGGAGTTTGAGTAGCAAATTATTCTGACAACCTGAACTATGGACAGGTGTGGATGGCTATGGACAATGGAGTTAAGATAAAGATGCATCGTACTTAGCAATGGTTACTTCTGGTTTATTAATCCTAGCCTAAACTGAATTTACCTCTTGATTTGGATAGATCCCGGAGGAGGTCCGGTCTCTGTGGGAAGTTGGCATGAGGCTTATAAGGGCTCCCTATGATGAAAAATCACCCAGAGAGAAAAGTTAAAGCATATGAAGTTGGTCCAAGAAAGTTGTCCCAAGAACTGAAGGGAGAGGGAATTTGAATATGGCAGGCACTCTGTTACTTGTATGTTCCATGGCCAAGTCTTGTGCAATGGTACTGGCACTCTATAGAGTGGCCCAGACTAGAAATGGAAAGAAAATTTCCAACCAGACCTCTGCAAGGAGAGTACAAAAAAGGATGACATGACCTATGGAACTCAGAGGTGAGGAGAGGGACGCTCACCACTTCTGACAGGTCTTCACCACACAGACTCCAGAGGAAGACTGTTACCATCAGCTGGACCATGGTTTGGATGCTGTGGGACCACTTCTACAGAGAAGCGGCCCAAGGCAATCTTGCCAATGGCAGCAGCAACAAGAAACAATAGGTTATAGCGGTTACATATAGATTATTATTGTATTGTAATTGTAGCACTTTTAGAAACATCTAACACCTCGACCCCTGATTACTATGTGAAGCTGAGGAGGAAAGGAGAATGGTCATGCGTGGTCATGCATGTTATAAATCAGAGCTGAGTCTGTGAATACCACAAGACTTCCTCTGGAGACTTGCAGAAATATTTAGGAGGCACGATGAAGGTTCTTGTAAGTCTGGATTAGAATGTGGGGGAGAAGTCAGAGAAAAACTCAGGGAGACTTAATCGTGACTCATATTTTTGTTCTAAAACCTGTGTGGTCTGAGGAAACACATGTTATATCCATAAAGAGCTGCCTACTGTTGGTCAGAGGCCTAAGTGGCAAATATTATGAGCTGGTTCATTTAACTCTTATTTCTAATCCATTCATTCCTGTTTACCAAATTTTAAGATAAAGTTCTCATTTTTGCTTGCTGTTAGGGGGTGACCTTGTGAAACAGTTTTGGTCTACGTGACACAGAATTCTTCTTAAGTGAGAACTAAAAAATTGTATGAGAATTAAAAAATTGTATGTAGGTGCTTTATACTTGCTCTCATCTTTCTGTCTGGAATGAGGATGTGATGGCCGGCATTGACAAAGTTATTTTGTGCCCATGAGGTCAAATGTGGTACAAGACAATTGAAGGAGCCTGGTTCCTCAGTGGCATGGTTGACACTTACAAAAGCACTGGACTCTCAGTTCCTGGACTTTTGGGCATATGAGAAAATCTTTTACTTATTTAAGCCACCCACTATTTGGTGTTTTTTTATTTTATTTTATTTTTTGGTCCATTTGTAGACTACTGGATTCTAAATGCATATGTCTGGAACATATTCTACTATTCTAAATAAGCTATGTCCTCTTCCTTAGCTGATATAAACCTAAATCTTCTGTTTTTCAATTGGTCACAGAATGACCTAAAAAAAAAAGCACCCAGTATTTGCTCAATCACCCCGTGGCACAGGACAAAGATGAAATACTCATTATTACTTGGGATCTCTGGAAGAGGACATGTTAATTTGAAAGACAGAACACCGTATTTGCATGTATTGCCTTTTATTATTTTTTCTTTTTATAGCAGAGCAATAGACATGGGGATAAAAATATTCTAACATATGAATTGATTGACACTTGATAAATATTATGTTTCGTCCCTTATCTAAGTCATAAACAAGAAGAAGAGAATCAAAATTCCATAGCTCTAGTGATACTAAATTAGAAATATCAAAAAAAGAAATGTTTTAATAACCCAGTTGTCCGTTCACATTTGCCAGCAACTTTGTGCTTTTACATTCCTTGTACTGTATTGAACGTCAAAGTTGTTTATTTACACGTATGCATGAGAATATGTAGATATCTGTGTAAAAAGCCCCAGAAATCAAGCATAGAGAAAAATGGTAAGCTCAGTTTGGGGCCACCGGTCTGCAGTTTGGCAAATAGGTCACATCCAAGCTGGAGTGGAAGCTTTTCCAGTTTATATAATTATCTCCAAGGAGGAAGGTTTTTTGTTTTTCACTTTCCCCCTTCCCTGTCCCTGGGCCTAATGGGCTTAAAAGGGGGCAGCAGTTTTCAGACAAGTGTGTTACGCAGAAAAATAAAATAAAATTTATTGCCGTCCTATTTTTTTAAATTTCAGTGAAGCCATCAAATACCCCTTCAGCGGAGATAAAAGCAAGAGAGAGGTGAAAGGAAAGAGGACAGCGCGTCCAAGAGGAGTGAGCGTGACTCTGCAGTGGAAACAGCGTCTGCACCTTGTATGCGCCACACACTCTGATTAGGATAATACGCTCCAGATGGCCACTCCAAGAAGATTCCTTTCATGAGGAAAGTTCTGGGTGGGGTGGGTTATTGTGATCAATGGAATAAACTGCAGCTGGATGAACTCTAGGTTACCTTTTAGAGAACTGCTAAATTAATGATGATTACATGGATTCTGACCAATCTCCCAGGAATTTTTCTAAGATGGCTGGTGAAAAGAAGAAGAAGAAAAAAAAGGGTTTAGGGGCTAGATCTTTTCATAGCCAGGAAGAACATCCTCTTAGAGGCCACTGGACATCGAGGAGGATTTGAGACAGTGGGGCTGGCAGGCAGTGCTGAATTTTTAGCAGGTAATCCCCAGGACAGCTGTCCAGGTGGTTTCCAGCCAGCACTGATGCCGACTGGCTGAGGCACACCCTGTACCAAGTGATAAATATTTTGAATCACACCCCCGTTTGCTGGCAGGAGTTGTTGGCATTAATTAGAATCCCTTGACAGGCAAAAGGTTGAGTCAACGGACCAAAGACATCTAAGATGCGGTGGGAATGGGAAATGACTTCCATCCATCAAATGCGCATAGATCACTTACTGTGCACTCAGCTCTATAGCAGGTGCCGGGTATTCAGTCGATAATACCTCATTTTGTTTGACTCGAGAGCTTACGCTCGCTAATGCCAGACCCACTCGCGTGCACGCCAAAGTTGTTTCCCTGAGTGAATGCGAATCGGTTCATTCACTCGGTATTTATGTATTGAGCCCTCCCTATTTGTCTGATAGTCAGTCAACGACCAGAGTTGAATGAATTAGCTGTGCCATGACTGTGTGCATTAATTCTTTTAAGCCATTACGTTCTAGAATACTCAGCAACAATTTGCTTAACTCAGTTGAGAGCTTAAGTCCCAGGAGCGCAGCCTCCTACCAAGAGGAAGAAAGCCAAAACGCTACAGGCACAATTTTCCACCTGGGAGTCTGTGAAGAGACTTTGGGTACCATCAAAGGGATGCTCTTGATGTGGTCACTTTGGAGAAGAAGTGCCATAAATGCCATACGTAATATCAAAGGAAAGAATAAATTCTGAAAACTGCAGGGTAGGGGAATCTGAGAAACTGTATTTGCAGATGATTAAAAAAAAATTGGCCAGAACATACCCCTCCAAAAATCATTATTCACATTTGCATGTATGGTTTGTTTCTTCTGAGATATTCTTTGCTAAGTCAGGGGAAGACATTTGCAGGAAAGGGTGAAACAGTGAGATAAAACAAGGCAGGGAAGGAGATGAAAGGGCCACCAGGCAGTATTACAAAAGCAACTTCTAAAGTACATTCACAGATGAATGGAGGCAGGTGCACAATGCTTTCTGCTGCTGCTAATCCCAACTGCACTTTGTCAAATTAAGAAATGTTAATTGGCTTCAGAAGAAAACAAAAAATTTCCTCCCAATTCACAAAGGAGCGAGTGAGTGAATTAAGCTAAAGCTGGAAGGCGGAGGAGGAGGGGCGGAGGAGGGAGGCAGGGTGGGAATAAAGGCAGAGGGAGTAGGGAGGGCAGGGCACAGCTTAGGGATAGATGTCCCAAATATTATTGTTGATACAGTTGTGGAGTTTTATAAATATTCTAAGAGTTCTTTTTTTCCTGAAGAAAGGCAGACTGCCACGCGCAACACCTCATTTAGATGTGTCTGGAGTCTCGGAAGCTTGACTACCCTACGTTCTCCTACAAATGGACCTTGAGAGCTTGTTTGGATGTTCTAGCATGGAGCACAGCTCCTCGTATACCCTTGACCTTGACTGAAGAACAGTCCTCCTCTATTGGGGAAGGACTTCCTCTTCCATCGAGTGCGCAGGTTAGGGAGGGATGCATTTGCAGTTGTGGAGGGGGGACCCCCGCCTAGCCAGCCAGATCAGCCAGATCAACCCTGGCGATCAATGGGGTGACAGAAAGCACAGTCAGATAGCCCTCACATGCTCCAAGACATCTTTTGGACTCCAGAATTCAAGTGGTGCCATGCCAAACGGAGAACTGTATAAGATATTCAGCAATTCGGCATATTTGTTCGATTCAAACATGAATAATAATGTTAATAATTCCAAACATAAAAACAAAAATTATTGTATCAAAGCTCAAATTACATTGCCAATTATATAGTACATGGTATTTCATTGCAATAAAAAAATGATATCCCCTCAAGAGGAATCTTTGTACTTAATGGCTACATACCCACAAATCTCTGTTTCCCACAGAATTACATAGGGATCTGTGACTGGGTATTCACAGTATACAAGATCTGGCTGATTGGTGATTGATTCAATTTCTTAGTTTTCATTCTAATGGTTATCATGTTAAGTATGATCAACTCGAGACAACAAATGTATCTGAGAGATTAAAAACTATGGAATATTCACCAAAGATTAGATCAACATGTATGACTCAAAATGTCATGTATCCGGTGTTAACAGATGAATTTCTATTGGAAATATTGATTCTTTAGAAAATTCAGTTGATGAGCAAATATCGATGAGCAAATAATATGAAATAGCAAAGATTGTGATGTGGATTATCTGAGAGAGGTGATTATCAAAAACATGTTTGATTTCCTGGTGAAATCGTCATCAAACCAAAGTTTCTATGATTCCGTGATACTGACTGCCTGGGCATATAAGGGTCAAAAAAATTAAAAAAAAAACAAAAACGCATACTTCTTGAGGGATTCATTCAGCTCCTTAGAAAGGTAAGTACAGTGACAGTGTCTAAAAAGTCACTTGAAATAGATCATTCTTGTTCCCATCTGCTTAAATAAATAAGCCTGGTTTAAAGTCTATGATTTTGCACATGTTGGTATTTCTGCTCACTTACTATTGAGAATAACAGACAGAAATAATAAAGACTAAGAAGCTCAGTGTAACTTTTTTTATATTTCTGGCTTAAGTATACATTCGTTTGCTTGATTTAAACGAGTCTTTAACATCTTAGATGTAGCTAACTAGCGTGAAATGTACAGCACACACCCAGCAAGCGAAGACAGATGTGAATGCAGGAAAAACCCTTTCATGGGTCTCATAAAAGCTCTCAAGTTGCAGCCGACAGTATTTTCTCCTTAAAAGGTATCAGAAGTTACAATCACAGAAGTCTGCATAGTGGAAAGTTGCGTAATTCTCCCCACCAGCACTTGTAGAAAATTCCCATCATTTTCTTTCTCTTTCGATAACCTCTAGTTTGCCAATGCATTCAGTTTCAATTGAGATTTTTTTTTCCCTTGTACTATTTCAAATCAGGAATTGAGCATGGAGGGAACAAATATCTTAAAATTTGGGGCCGTGACGTTTTCTTTTTAAAAGCTCTGTTACTAGGACAGAACGTGTGAATGGTAACAAATCACGGGACATTTCCAATATGCCCTGAGGCTGTGGTGATGGGACACGAAGTTAATCATGTAACTGCTTTTAATTTGAGGTAATTGCATCCTCGTTTCACAGTAGTTTTCTTCTGAAGTCTCTCTCCCTGGCTCGCAGCAGATATTGTGATGTTTGAAACGCGCAGTGCTTCTCCAGGGCTCTGTCATGAGAAGGCCACTGATGAGAAAACAGAATTTGAACGGAGCGTGGGACCCTGACCTGGCTGTGGACTTATCTGGCCATTTGCGCAGATCCATTTTCGATGGATTATAAAACTAGATGATATTCAGTAAACTCCCCAATTTGCATTTTCTCTTTCTCAGTCTTCTGGAAACTTTCCAGATGGATTACAATGAAAGTAACATCCTGCATGATCACGTGATCCTGGAGGCCGAGGAAGACAGGAAGGATAGATCACAGAGTGGATCCGGAGCCCTTTACAAAAGTGAGTTCATCCAACACGCACACTCAAGTCCTAATAAAAAATGCAGGATCTTTCCTGTCCTATTTTCATAATCCTCAAATACTGTAAAATCATGGCTTTTCTACAAACTGTGTTCATCCTTTCCAACTAGGTCACTCGGAAACCAAGCTGTAAGAAGACAATTGATGGTTATCTAACTTTCTCTATCTCCCTCATTTTATCTGTTCCTGATACCATAAGTCTAGTGAAAGAAGATGGATTTTAAGTCATAAAATGAATAGACAAAGACATAGCATCTGCTCATGTCCAGCTCAGGGAATTTAAGCAGATGGGTTTGGGTGTAAGGGGAGGGACGTGACAAGTGATGGAGTAAAGCTTGAGCCTGGGAAAGAGAGACATGGGAACTCTTTCAAGTGGAGCAGCAAAATGTGCATGCCAAAGCCACGAACTGGCTCAGCTCACAACCTGCGTGCAGTGCAGTGTAGAGAGCGTACCTGCATATCTCCATACAGCACATCACCCACCCCCCGCCCACTTGTAGACGTCCACGGGGTGGGCTGTCCCAGAGTTTGGAAGAGGCTCTTAAAGAGTAGCCGGAGTCCTTCTAGTCTGAGATCTGATGGGGGATGGGCTACCTGGGATGGAGGGCGGCACCTTCCACGGAGGGGACTGCATGTTCTCTCCTGATGCTTTTCTCAGAAACAGACGGAAGAGTAAACAGTAAGACTCTCCGGACTCTGGGTTGGAGGTGTTTCTAAAGGTGAGCACAGAGCAAGAAGGAAGTGGTTCTTTATTCAGCCTCTGGAGAAGAATATCATCTCGTCTACTTCTCTCATCAGTTGATTGATTTCTTTCATGTGAGACACATAGGTCCTTGCTTTAAATATGGCCCTCGCCCCATCCCTTTTCCTGGTACCTTCTTTTCCCACGTGACTTATAATAGAGGACCACTGATGGAGTAGGACTATCACAAGGACAATTTTCCAAGGTCAGACAACCACAGAAGCCTCCTGGGCTGTCTTCAGGTTCTGCCTTGTCTATTTCTGAATCATCCTTTGTCACGTGGTACGTGGTTTAGCAGCAGCAGTTGTGACTGTCCACAGCGTGAGAGCTGAGTGGACAGAAGAGAATTCACCATGATAGCGAGTAAGTAAGTGTGATGCCATGACAATAACTCAAGGGAGGAATCCAAGTAATTGGCAGCATCATTCACTCAACCCCACGTGAAAGCTGCCTGTGCCAAACGTAGAAACGAAGAAGGAAGATCTTCGGCATTGCCAATCGCAATACCCTAAAGTTTTCAGGCTTAATCTTTGGTGAATCATTGACTCTTTTTTGAACAGAATGAAAACAATGAACCCTCTCCCCTCCCCACCAAACACACAGACACACAGACATGCACAATTTTTCACGCACTTGCCAGGAAGTCCCAGACTCCCGGAGCCACTGCACACGCCCTAGGTTAAGAACCCTTCTCTAGAGAAGCCTTCGTAAAGCCTCTTCTGGTATATTTATAATAGTTGCTTTGTTTGAGAGAGGATGATGTCAGAGCTCTTAGCTTTGAACGATTGTCAGAACTTGAAACTTCCTTTTGCAGAGTGGCCTTTTTATGCCAAGCACTTGATAAATATTTGTTGAGTGACTGAAAAAACAAACCAGGGAACGTACAATATCGAGATCTCATAATTGTATGTATCTACTCTGTACCAAAGGCTGGTTTCATTTGCTATATGTTTTGGAACGTGTAATATCTAGGTCTCATAGTTGTATCTACTCTGTATCAGAAATGAGTTTACTTTGCTGTACCTTTGGGACTGGGGTAGTGGCCAAGTTCTTTGACGCTGCCAACTCCAGGAGGGCAGAGACTTGCTCACCATAAAGCCTATAGTGTTAAACAGGGGAATGGATGGATGAAAACAGATGGGACAGTTAATATGATAAGAATATATTCACATTTTTCATTCAGATTTATAATTGTTAACACTTCTCACTGTGGTAAGCAGAATAATGCACTCCCTCCCAAAGACGCCCATATCCTAAATCTGAAGATGTGACTATGTTACCTGACAAGCATAAAGGGGTTTTCCAGATGTGATCAAGGTTACAGGACTTGAGCGTGTCCTGGAGTAACCACGTGCACCCAGCATAATCACACTAGTCCTTAAAAACCACAGAACCTCTACCAGCTGTGGTCAGATAAATATGTGACAATGGAAGAAGGTTCAGAAAGATGCAGTGTTGCTGGCTTTGAAGATGAAGAAGGGAGCCTTGAGCTAAGGGATGCAGGTGGTCTCCAGAGCTGAAAAAGGCAAAGACATGGTGTATTGCAAGTGATCAAGGCCTGGCAGATTCACCTGGGACTAGGGCAGAACAAAGAACCCTGGTGGAGCCACAGTTATCTCTGACACGCCTTTACTGCGGAGGAGCACACAGGCTGCGATGGGGGCAGCAGCGGGAAGTCCAGTCCGCCTTAGATATCAAGGCTGACAAAGCCGGCATCTAGCCGGCTATGACCTATGGGCTAACCTTTGTGCTTGCACGGTACAAGCCATCATTATACACTAGTACGTGGGTACCGCGCATGCGGGATAATACAGCTGAGTCACTGAGCACCAGATGTCCAGCAAGGGAGGCTGTGTAACTCCATTTTCCCCACACATGGGTTTCTCCTTAACGCCTCCCAAAGGAAATGCAGCCCTGCTAACGCCTTGACCTTAGCCCAATGACATTCCTATCAGACTTCAGACCTATAAAAATGTAAGATAGCAAATTTGTGTGGTTTTAAGCAGCCAAGTTTGTGGTCATTTGTTATAGCGGCAATAGGAAACCAACAAGGTCCCCAATAATGGCAGGTGATGTTTCTTGGGGACTGGCACTCTTCTAAGTACTTTACATGGATTAAATCAATCTTCGTTAATCCTTTCAGGCAGTTACTAATATTAATAACACTGAGCAGAGGAGCAAATGGAAGAGACTTGCCCACGGTCATCCAAACCCGGCCAGTCTGACTCTGGGTATCACATACTTCACAGGCAATCCTGCAGGGAAGACGGTGGTGGCTCAGGCTGGAGAGCTAATGGACACGGGGAAAGTGCATGGATTGCAGTTTTTAAAACTTTACTGTGGAGGGTGTGTCTGTGGGCAAGCGTGAGTGGGTCTGTGTGTCTGTGTTTGTATGAACTGTGTGTCTAACTGTGTAGCTGTCTAAACATCTGTGGGTAGGTCTGTGTCATTTTAAGGTTGGTACTAAGCACACAGAAAGTGTCAGCTTATAATGCTTAAGGAAATGGCTTATGGATTTCCAAGTCATTATTTCTTAAAATAGGATAGCGTATCCCTACCACTCCCTCTTCCAGGCAGTGGGGAGAGCACATTTTGGTAGCAACTGGCCTACAAGAATAAAAAAAAAATTATCAAGGAAAAGGAAAATCATCAGGCTTTTCAGGGTTTAAAACCACCCCTCCCCCTGCTTTTTACATTTTTAACAGAATCTCTAAGGTGGCGTTTCAAACACGAGTTTACAGTTTGGAGTAGTTGGAGTAAGTTGCACTGTGTATGTAGATTCATATTCCAACTCAGGGTAAAGGCAGAATGGAAGGTATCACCAGTATTTACCACGCGTCTTGCCTGGAAAAGACCTTTGCTTCCAGCGCCTGGAGTCCTTTCTCAAACTGCTGTGTAATTTCATGTTCTCAGTCCTGGTCAAAGGAAGGAAAGTACGGCCACCACCAGCCCCAGACCAGTGAGTGGATGAGTACCTGTCAGGGCACATTTGTGACTTTTTTCTTCTTAAAATTTGGAACTGTTCTAAGGAAGGACTTGGGTCCAAGAAAGGACATCTTCTGATTAGTTTGGGGGAAGGAAAGCTGTCACTTTTCAATGTGATCACGTGAAAGCATTGAATACATGTCAGTGGAAGAAAACATTTGCACTCATGATGTGATTTCTTCTTTGTGCAAACTCCAGAATCTCTTTCTGACATAATTTCATGGGGATACTCTGAAACAAGTGGAAATCTATGCTGTCTTTATTTATACAGGAAAATGTCAAAATATTCTATAATCTTTAACATGTACACTCAATAGATAAATAGAAAGAGATGGCTGGAATATGTTGCAGATTATTTTATTAAAAACACAAATGTCCTTCAGAGTATAGCTTGCAAATGATTTATTTGAGTGAATGAGAAACATATGTCTTTGTTCAGAATTCTTCAATTAGGGACACCATGTGTTTCAAAGATTGAGGAATCAGTTTGATAAGCAATTCCTAGAAAAGTTAGAGACTAATTTCTGGATATTGCTCATCACCTCATGTTAGTTTCCGTCTTTCCTACGTGAACACTGTTTTCTTTTTAAAGTTTCCCAAAGAAAGGAAAACAAACAATAGTAGGAACCGGTAATATGAGTCAAATTAGGGCTTAATCCAACAGTTTTCCTACATTCTCAGGAACAACTGGGTCGCCATAAGCCTCTCTCCTACGTAAATAAGTCTTGCTGGACAAGGTTTATAGCATCAAAAGAATGAGTCACTGTTTATTTATGTGCTCTTTCTAGCTATCTCTAGAGAAAGAATTCTTTTGGCAGGCTTCCCACTATTTTTCCATAACCCTCTCCACCACCCTCCTCCAACACTGCACACTAGCACGCACGCCAGGACGTTGTGCCGAGCGCGGCAAGCCAAACACAAAGACAAATACTGGATGATATCACTCACATGAGGAATCTAAGAAAGGTGAACTTGTAAAAACAGAGTAGAATGATGGTTACCAGGGACTGGGGATGGGTTGAGAAGAGGACAGATGTTGTTACAGGGAACAGACTTGTAACTAGAGGATAAATGAGTCCTGGATATCTAATACCCAGTAAAATTATAGACAACAACACTGTGTTATAAACTTCAAATGTGCTAAGAGACTAGAGCTGAATTATTCCCACCACAAAAAAGGAAGTGACCGTTAGATGACATGCTAGAGGTGGTAGCTCGGGCTATCATGGCAACCATATTACTGTAACAAATGCATACAATCCACGTGGGTGTACCTTGAACTTACACAATGTTATATATCAAGTAATTTTCAAAAAAACCAACTAACAAACAAAAAACCAGTGGCCTCTGTATATTCCTGCCCAGCCATGTTTCCTGTGCCAGCTTCTGGGTCATTACACCATCTCCCTCATCTTTGTGGCTATTACTTCATAAAGAGGTGACTCTCAATCTATGATTCCTTTCTAAACACTTTCTATTTTTTATTTCATTCTTTAAATTCTATTTTTTATTGAAGTGTAGTTGATTTACAATGTTGGTATCAGGTGTAGAGTAAAGCAATTCAGTTATATATATATATTTTTTTTTTTTCTTTTCAGATTCTTTTCCATCATATGTTATAAGAAATAAAACTTGGCTTCCTATGCTATACAGGAGGTCTTTGTGGTTAATCTACTTTATATATAGCAATGTGTATATGATCAAGTCATTTCTAAACACTTGTAAATGCTTAAAAATAATTCAATGACAGCTTTTAAAATAATTTTTTTTTTCCTTACAAGAAGGTTTTCATCTCCCCAAGGTCCTGAGACCCATTGCATGGTTGAGATGTTGGATAGAAGTTTTGGAAGAGTTCCTGCTCCTCCCAATCATGAGACATTAGTGGAGAAACATGTCTCCCCAAAGGACAGTTCTTTTGAGAAGCAAACCATCTTCTTGAACTAAACTTTGGGATGGTCCCTCATGGAACAGTGAGAGAGAAAGTCAGTGCCCCTGTAGCCTCACATAGCCTTATTAGGTGAGTGTACTCCAGAGAAGGACTGACAGATGCACTCCCAAATGATCCTCATCTCTCCAACCCCAGTCCCTTTTTCCTGACATTTACTTAAACAATTCTAGACATGTGACCCAAGAGACAAGCTAACAGTCACTTTCCAGTCCTTGGTTTTCTTGCCCATCAGGAAGAATTTGACAGATTTGATCACTTACCCTGACCTTGAAAAGATGTCTTCACTTGGCTTCCGGGAAACCACACCCCTGATTTTCCTCTTACCTAATGGCTGTCCTTCTCTGCCTCCTTTCCCTCATCTTTAAAAGTTTTATCTTTCCTATTTGTATCTTCACTATCTCTCTTCCTGGTTTCATTCCATCTCCTGACTTTAAATACCACCACTGCATTGAGAACTCTCAAAATTCTATCTGCAGCTTGGAGCTTTCCTCTGAACTCCAGACTCCTATATTCAATTATCAACTAGACATTTCCTGTTGGATATCTAAAAGCATTTCAGAAGACATCCCAAACCCTTATCTCCTTTCCTCTATCAGCAAATAATTAAACAATGTAAAAAATTTACATAAGTAAAAACAGTAACAAAGAAATAAGAACAATAAAAAATTGAAAGACCACTTCCTTTGCAGTCTTCTTTGTCTCCAGAGATTTTCCAAGCCCTTCATTTCCCAGGTCCTCTCTTTTCCTCACACTCTACATCTGATCATCAGTCAACCCCAAGTTCTCTGCCCTTGAAGAGTTTCTAGTCCTCACCACAATTACAACTTTTACTGACACCATTCTGGTCTAAGCCACCATCATCTCTCACCAGGGATATTGCAATAGCTTCCCAATGGGTCTCCCTGCCCTACTCTGTACTCCTCCACCCCCGTCTATGCTGTTTTGAAATCAGAATGATCCTGTTAAAATATAAGTAGAACCCTGTCACTTCCTTGCTCAAAATCCTTTCGAATTCATTCAGAGTAAAAGCCAGTGTCTAACAAGGCTTGATCTGATTTGACCACCTTGCTCATTCCTCCTCTCATTTCATCTCCCATATTTTTCTCCTTATTCACTCAGCCACAGCCTTAGTTGCTGACCCTTAAACCTGCCAAGCACGCTGGACTTCCTCAGGTCCTTCATCCCTGCTTTTCCTTCTGTCTCCCCAAGATATCTGCATGGCTAACTCCTTCACCTTCTTTGGTTCTTTGCTCATGTGCCATCTTCTCAGTCATCTTGACTAACTTTACAAACTCCTCCTCCACATCCCCCTAAGAAGTGTTCTCTTCAGCACTCATTGCCATTAATGTATCATATGGCTGAGCTATTTTAAAATGGGAGCTCCATAAAGGAATGTATTTTTTTACTCTTTTATTCACTACCATCCTCTAAATCCCTCCCTATCCCTATTGCCTGGTCCATGGACCTCAAAAATATTTATTGAATGTTGAAAAAGTAAATGAGTCAGGAAACAAGATTAGCACATACATACTCTTTCTGGCTAGAATGTATGATTCACTCCCTCACATTTTTGCTTCTCGACCTCGTGAACAGGCTAGTGAGGAAAATGCCTAATTATAAGGCTATCCTTGTTTAAAGGCTAGGTGGTATCCAGACATGGATAACCAGATCTTGTAGTCTCTATCCCAGATCCTGCTAACGCCCTAAAGGGTTCTCTTAAGACAAGAGTCCTCTTGCACTGAAAGTAAGCACAGTTCCACCTTAGCCACACCAGCAACAGAACATTGCTGAGAAAGAACATATCTTTATCTTGCATGTCCTTCCTACATAGCACTCTAAGCTCTGCACTGTCATGCCCAATGGTGTACATTTTCTTTTCTCTGTCCATTTAATCTTTGATTCATGTAAGAAACCATCTTCCTCATTATATACTGGAATATATGTAAGCTGATGTCAACAGGACGCTCACCAGAGTTCCTAAGTGAAGCAAGGGAAGTAGCAGGTGATGAACCTGGAATAGAAGAGGTGGAAAAGGGAATGGACATGTCAGTGTAAAAGACTTGGAAATAGAACGATTAAAATTCCATTGCTTTGCAACTCAAGGAATCGATTTCAAAATGAGATAATTTGAGAGTCTTTGTTACAGCCTTCATTTTTCTGTAGTCTTAAAAATTAGTGTTGGACAAAAACCATCCCAGATGATCGAGTAATTCTTTTTATGCTCAGGCAAAATTTCTAACAGAAAGGAATATAATTCTGATGTCCTTGGTCTCACCAGCCCTTGTCTGGAAAGTAAAATTGCTTCTTGACTTTATGCAATGAATGACTGAGAGATATGTATCCTAGAAGATTTGAGAAAGAACAAGATCAAGGGCTAAATAAAATGGCTGTGGTTTAAGTCTACTAAATTCTGGGATTTTTTTTTTAATTGAAGTATAGTCAGTTACAATGTGTCAATTTCTGGTGTACAGCACAATGTCCCAGTCATGCATATGCATACATATATGCATTTTCATATTCTTTTTCATTAAAGGATATTACAAGATATTGAATATAATTCCCTGTGCTATACAGAAGAAATTTGTGTTGTATCTATTTTTATACATAATGGTTAACATTTGCAAATCTCAAACTCCCAAATTTATCCCTTTGTAATGAAGAAAAGCTAACTGACTCGAGGATTGGGCCCCAGGTTGGTGTCTGCTAGTAGAGAGCTGATCACATGACACCAGGACACATGGAAGAAATAGTGACTGAAATTAGAAGTGTGAAGCCAAGGAGCTAATGAAGTGAGTAATAATTGCATCACACTAACGGGGACTAGGGCAAATTGGCCCCAGAAAACAAGAGAGAGCTACAAACAGATCCAGAGACTGGTTTGAGGAGGAAGCCAAGTAAGGAGTAGAAATGAAAACAGGATTAATCATGAGTCCATACTCATTAAAGTTACATTATTTTTTACACATTGCTTAGTTTGAAATTCTCCATTAAAAAAAAAAAAACAAACCCACAGTTAGAAAGCAAGCCAGAGAGCGAGGTTTGCAAAGTAAATCCCCCAAGTGACCACAGGTTTCCTCAAGGTACCAGGACTTTATACTCCTCCACCAGACAGTGTGGCTTGTTAGAAAGTGGAGGTTCCTATTACGGTCCATTTGTTCAGAATATTTCAAGACCTTTAGCAAATAATCCATTGAAGATACTATTCCCTTGTTAAAAAAAATTCAAATAAAATGTTATAATAATGAACTCGGTATCTTTCATCAAAACAAAAAAGAAAGTGTGGTTTTGGAGCTAAACCTCCATTTTTCCATCCTAAATACAGAGTGAAAGTGTGCAGGGATATGGATGCGTATGAGGGTGTGTTGGAGGAATAGAGGTCAAGGAACCGATGTAAGAGTTGTTAGAGGAATCCAGGGTTGGATATGTATTTTCTGGCAAGACCCTCTTCTCCAGAGAGGTCTTTGGAGGGAAAAGAACTAAACTGTGAGGGTGAATAGGATTGTTGTGATGGTGAAAAAGACAGCCAAGAATTCTGAGGATCAATCCTTGCCTCATACCTCCCTTGAGGGAGTGGGAGAAAGATTCAGTGGCAATAAAAGGGATAAAGGTCAGTAGCTGAGAGGTAGGAGGGAACCTTGAGAGCTTGGTGTCCCAGGAGAGATTTCAGCTAGAGGAGGGCCCAGCCTAAATCACCGAGTAATGCTGCAGAGAGTTCAAGGGTGATCAGTGTCAGGGAGGGACAGTTACAAGAGAACAACAAACAGTTTTCTTAGTAGCCCTGAACCTTATTCTGATGACCCAACACCTTTTTCACATGATTGTTCCAAAATTTTTATGCTTTTCCTGTGGTCTGAATCATTCATCAGCACTCCCAATGTCTGGCGAGGTCTACCAGTTTATCTAGTGAGAGCTTTCTCACCTGTGCATAATCACCAAGCCTGCTCTGAATGAGGAAGTCATTGGTCACTATGTAGAATTAAATTTCCAAATATTGCTATTCCAAAACAAATTCAAGAGAAATAGACGTCAAGGAACAGACTCAGCTTGACAGAAATACCAGAAAGAAAAAACTACCTAAAGAGAGTAAAATATTATTTTCTTTCAGTTGGAGTAGTTCCGATTGAGTGCCACGCCAAGCCATGTTGGAGCCTGAGACCAAAGGACAAATCAGGAAAACATTCTGATATTTTGTTCACCATGGATTTTTGCACTGATTTTGATTTCTAAAGTTATTGCATGAAAATACGATTTACCTAGATTACTGAATATTTTTTGTTGCCCCTTATATTTTGACCTCAAGGTGAAGGAGGCACTGGTTGGGAATGAGAAAATTTGATGGCAGAGGAGAAAGCAACACACATACACTCAGAAACCAGCCTGAAAATACACACAAATGTGAATAAATGAAGCTGTTTGATCCTCTTCATGGCCTTAGGTACCAATATTTATTATGTAATCCTGTTCACCTAGCCAATTAGTGACTGGTCTGATACTGGGCTTCAGAGACAAACATTTAACAGGGTAACCATAGCCAGTGACATAATCTTTGACAAAATCCTCTGTCCAATTAGGTATGAATGACATCAGAGAGATTCCAATGCTCCCGTATCTGAATTAAGAACCCACAGAGAATCCAGTAGTTAGTCGCGGGATTAGAGAATGAACAAATCCATAGAGATGAGTCATGGTTGTAAAGAAAAGACTGCAAACAAGCCTTAAAAACAAGTAAGCAGAAGCTTTGGGAAGAAAATATGCTCACGGTAGAAAAAGCTGAAGGAAAAAAAATTGAGTGGGCACATCAAGCTGATGGTGAGACTGCCATGAACATTCAAGAGCCCGGCTTCGCAGGTCAATGGTGTGGCCTCGTAATGTCGTCCACTTCCTCTGCTCTCGTAGTATTGTGGGCTGCCTTGCTTTTCTTGAGCTAGCCTTCTTGAATCTCTGTTTCTAGTGTCAGAATCCTAAGTAAAGCTCCCAAGGCAAGGAAGAAGGAAAATGAAGGAAAGGGACAATGACAGAGACAGTTATAGCCTAGAAGATTTCCCAGGGAAAGACCTCAATCAGATAGCCAATGAGCGCTGGGCCCTGCTTAACGAGAAAGACGCCTTTACATCTGCAACATAAGGAAAACAAAGCCAAGGACAGTTTGAGTGCAAGAGAAAAGCTCAGGAGAGACTTTCCATTGGATGAAATCAGAGTCATCTACCGGCACTGGGGTTGGGAAGGGAACTTAAGGGGGACCTTGGATAGATTTAAGAATATTCTAGAAATACGTAAGAAATGAATAAAATCATTGATTTGCTACTCTGCATATTTTGGGGCAGCTTTTTTTTTCTCGTAAGGAATTAAATTTGTCATATAGACTTTCTGTGTTTTAATATCACATCATCTCCATTAGTACACGTGTTTATTTTGAACATAGGGTTTCAGGTCTTTTTTTTTTTTTTCTGTCCAGCCAGACAACCCCAAAATAGGCAGACGTTTCCTTTCTTTATTTTCTTTCTCCCTCTTTCCTGTAGTCCAACGTGAGGGACTCTGATTAAACAAACCCAGAGCCAAGTTCTGTTGTCAGTGATTTCCATGCCAAACCCTCCCGAGACGCTCATGCTCAGTTCCAGTTGCATCAATGCTGATTTCCACGGCAATTGTGCGTAAGAGCACGAGGGCAGGGGCTGACCCCGAAGTTCTGTGCAGCAGTAACTGACGGCCAACATTTGGCCCAAACTGAGTACATCTACTTGTAGCAGAGTAATTTGTTGATAATATCCTTCGCCAACTTGACTGCTAACGCGGAGGCAATTCAGGTTAGGAACAATTATGTAAATCATGGACCAAATACAAATGTGAAACAAAATATAAACAAACATAACTGCTCCGACGACAAGCGTTAGCAGTCCACGTTAGGGGACATGTGAAAAACAGCAGAAAAGATACAAAAATGAGTTTGTGCAGGATAGAAATGGATTTTCATTGGGGGGGAAAAATGAAAGAAGACTTGGGGATGATAGTTCAAAACTGTAGATAAATCCAGCCTGTGTACTATCAAGTTTGCTAGCAATGTAAATAAATAATACACTAGTGGCTGAAATCAGTGTTAATAGGAGACCAGAAAATTTGAAGGCCAGGGAGGAAAGTCTATTTTTCTCATGATATTACTTCAGCCCAAGGAAGTGATCCAAGCGGCCCACCCTTTAAAAATAAAAGGCACAAATATTACACTCCTAGAATATTGCCTGTCAAGGGATACCTTTTTGTAAAATTACCTGTCAAAGAGAATAATTAATAAGAAAGTAATGACAAAAATCAAAGCAAACTAAGATACGAGAGTCTGCCATGCAGAGAGACTGAACTCTAAATTCATTAACGTCATAAGAGCCACACTTATCTCTTAAGAACACATCTCACTAACTTTATGTTTTGCTCTGAAATAACAAGTACATCCTAAGTAATTTATTGTTCCATTTGTTGTAGCAAAGCCAATAGAATAGTCTATTATATTTTTAAGATTATCTTTGTTATTTTTAGACTAAACTAAACAAGCACTCACATCTCAAAAAGAAATCATTTTTGCAAAACAATGGATTAGCCATCCGTGTCTCATGTTAAATCGATAAAGATAAAAATAATATGGTAGATGTTTGCCTATTGCTGGATGTTTTTAAAGTAGGAAATATTAAAGACTGTCTAGGTTTTATTAATATTATAATGCAAACTTCTAAATTATAAAATATTGGACTTATGACTTAAGTGTTACAAGATATTGGACTTAGGACATTTAATTAGGAAATTTACCCTTAAAAACAAATATGTGTTTTGTTTTCTATGAATGTTTTCTTAGTCCTGACCTGAATTTTATTTTTTCTTCTCAACATGTAAAACACAATTTAGATACAACTGGGTATAAAGAAATCATAAGTCTTTAGTCTTCTTAATTTTTATTTATTAGGACTTCTATAGACATTCTGTAAAGGAGAATTTTATAGAGAATAGAAAAGCTATCATTATATAGATGAATAATTATCTTGGATAAAAATTACTAAGATTATTCTGGGTTGGTCCAGAGAGCAAAACGTGGTCCAAAGAGAAAAATGTAGTACTCAGTCCAGGGAAAAGCTTTACCAACTAGAAGTATTTTGTGAAGTAGGGAGATTCTGGAAGTGTTAGAGGCGAAGCCCTGTGGTCATTGTGTCAAAATGTTGAACAGGTGATTTCTGAAGCAATTTGACGTTTAAATGTTTCTTCGAACAGTAGAATTCTTTTTTTCATAGCCCTTGCATTCATTTTATTAAAGTATCCTATTATATTGAGAATGCTTATGTGCATTGTAGCAGTTGTCTGGTCAGTGTGTTCAGAGAGGTAAATTGCTACTCAAACCTTGATTATAATGATTTGATTCCAAATCTGATATCTATAAAATTGGCATAAAATGAATTATGCTTATAAAGGGAAAATCAGGTGGAATTATATTTGAAATTATAGGAAAATCTGTGGTGATTTCAGATGGAACTAGTGATGAAAAGCATTTTCAAATTTTAATTCAAGATTTCATAATGTGTAAGGAAATTAAAAGAAATTTAGTTGTGAAATGGGTGGAGCCTAAGTTCTTAAATTTAATTCTATTTTCCTTTAAAAGGAACTTAGAGAAATTGAACTCCATCCACTTTTAAGCTTCCTATGTATAAAATTCCAAACGTTAATATTTATTGTTTAGCATATAAAGTAGAATTCTGCAACTAAGTTTTCCTAAGAAAATATTCATAGAGTCATAAAAAATTGGCAGTTACGCCAGTGTCTGAGTTGCCTGAGTGGCTGTAATTGCATACATGAATCATCTAAATGGAATTAATTTTTCTTTTTCTTTTCATACACGTAGTTTCTTTACATGTACACTCATTGTTATCATTCCAACATCTAATAAGCTCTGGGTCTGGACTCTGATGGTAAACTGGTGTGGTCTAATTTAACACGCTCATTTTGCAAATTAAAAAACAGAAATCTCAAAGACTGAGGAAAAGTTTCAAACACAGTTTTAAAACATGTGGTCTTTCAGGATTACAAATCGAATATTCTAGAAGTTGGAGAAAAACAAAAATCTCTGTGTAGACAGGGATAAAATTCCTGGGAAAGAAATCTGAATAGACCCACTGAGGCTTGGGGAGCAAGCAAACAGCACACCCCATGGTCCCATGGTTCTCCAAGGGGCTTTCTGAACACTCGTCCCACTAACACTTGCTGTGTGTGGGAATTATCCTTTGAAAGCACCACCTGAACATGTCTCCATGTGTCAGTGGTTAGTGAGGTGAACCATAGTGCATGCTTGGCTAAGCATATCACATAGCTGAGACGTATGTGTTCTGCGTTGGACTTCCCTAGTATAAGGTTATGTCTAAAAAGTTGAGTTCATTTATATTTGCTTTCTGGTTATTGAAGTTGTTATCTGAATGTTGGCAGATAAACAGTTTTTCAGACTCCTCCCAAGCAAAAATTCCAAACCCTAAGTTCTGAAGGTGGAATATGGGCCCAAGTGAGGGCTTGGCCCAGAAGCAGTCATGGAAAGAAGAGGGTTAAAAATAGCCACCATAAAGGCAAAGGAAAATACTAGAAGCAAAAGATGCTAAGAGTCTTTTCTTCTGATTTGTATCCGTCACAGTTCCAGTGTGGAAAAGTACATTTAATAATACTTTTTGGCAGTAGATCCAAGGAGAGAAGGACTTTGGAAAGAGATAGAACTGGGAAGACACAAATCATCCAAAGGCAAGGACAAAGGAGAACGGAAGTGAATGATAAAAAGTGGGGTGAGAAGACGGACATGGTGCAGAGAGCCCCCTAACCTGGATCTGGAGTTTTCTTTCTGGCTTCGAGCTGGTGGAATAGAGAAGTTTGGACAAGATTTGGTCAAAGTTCTGGGTACAACAGGTCATTTCTCAAATAGCTATGCATTCTGCACTAACTCAGTTCGTACTATGTAGACTGTCATTTCAGTGACATTGATTTTGGCTTTGTGAGAATGTTTAGTTCTCCCTAGGTTCTTCCTCTCTTTTTAATTCCAGGACCTGTTTAGAATCAGACATGTCTCTGTGGTACATTGCCGAGTTCATTGGGTCACTAGTGAAAGGTGAGTCCAAGGATGTGTGCTCAGTCCCGTAAGTTCTGGTTGTATGTGGGGGGCAGAAGAGTGCAGTGGGTGGGAGGAAATAGCTGGAGAAATAAGTTGATGTTCAAGTGGCTAGATGACACTGACTCTGTGTCACTATGGATAGGTTACCCAACATCGGTTCTCAGTTTCCTAATCCACAAAAGGGAGAGAGAATGAAAGTACTCCGAGGATTTGCTACATTAACCCAAGCTAAGTATTTAAAACAGTGCTTGGATTAGCACATATTTCAAATGAGTGCTACTTAATAACCTTATCCTCTCAAGGTGGATAAAAGGTTACCTTCTCTCTCTGGAACTAAGCACTCTCTTGGCCCCAGGAGCTCTGCTAATGATCCTTCATGGGCCCTGTTGTACGCCTGAGGGTCTCCCTTTAACAATGGCTCTGAGTCTTGGATGTCCTGCAGGGTAGGAAATTGATGCAATCCAATAACAGGGTGCTTTCTTGAGGGTTATTGCTTCTGTGTCCTCCAGGGATTTGAACTAGAAGGAAGATTTACTAAAACAACAACAACAACAACAACAACAAAAAGAAACACATGTTTTATATACTCTTTACTTTGCACTCATCTCCAAAGGGACATTTTAACTTTCGATGATAAAACTTGATGGGTAGTGGTTCAGATTATGGCCAACTCACCCACAGTAATTCTAGATAAATAAAAATGTGTTTCCCCTACTCAGGCCTCTTACTGCACAACTCTTAGGATAAGGCATGACAGACAGAGCTAAAAACAAAGAAAGCAACCATAACAGGGTATGTCTATAATGCTTTAGATAAAATCCCACTGAGTAAAGTTAAATTCATCTCTAAATTCAAGCGTATGTTCTTCAGATTTATTAGAATCTTTTTGAGAACGTCTCCATGATTCATAGGGAATATTTTCGTAGGCATTTTTTTTCTGACAGGCCCAGGCTTCTTACAGCCTGCCTTGAAAAGGAAGTTTCCTGAGCACTGTTTTCTATAAATTCTCTTCAGAATTTTCCTACAGAGAAAATTCCCTAAGACAATGTTTTCTGTGAATAAAATCGTACTCTGTCTGCCAAGAATCATCATTTTGGAAAGAAAATAAAATCTTAGCAACAATCTTCTAAGTCTTGGAATCTGAGGAGACATTCTAGTTTGTACAGTAGTCAGGATAACATATTTAAGTGTCTTTGTTCTATTTATGGCTTGTGATTGTAGTATTAAATAATATTGTTTTGAAGATTATGAAGTTATTTGGGAGGTAGCATTTTTAAAAGTTTTTCAAGTTTCAAAAGATCCAAATACATTCTAAAAAAAATGTGTGTGTGTGTATGTATCCATGTGTTGGCATTTGATGTATATTTAAGTATATGGACTATTTTAAATCAGCCTTGGTCTTTTGAGTCAGATTGAGCTGAATTTCAATGCTGACCCTACTACTCATTATCAGTGTGTTTGATTAAGCCACTAAACTTCTGTAAGTCTTAGTTTTTTTCATCTGCAAAATGGTACCTCTAAAAGTTGATTTATGGTTGACATATATGATAAAATATATAAAGTCTTCTATGTAGTGCTTTTCCTATACTAAGTACTCAAATGTATGCTAGCTATTTATTTATTTTTAAATAATTACTTCAAAGAAAATCAGAATACTATCTTTTGGACAATCTTAACAAAGAATATTGTCAATTTAGACGACACGAAGATTTCACCCTTTAAACTTATTGAGGTCTTAACTGTGAATAGACCAGTTTGGGTTAAATACAAATACCTTTTCAATTGTGGGTCTTTCCTTTGGGTATTAAGTTATACATTTATGGTGTTTCAAAACAGCATGGATGACTTTCTAACAAAAATTCACCCCCAAATTTCAACCTTTAAAAATATTCTGAGCACTTCTTTATTTAAAGGAATGATGCTCTATTCAAAACCATTCTATCAGGCATGAAATTGTTGAATTAGCTTTAAAAGTCAGGCCAAATGAATGCGGGAAGAAGGTAATCAGAGAGAACAGTTCATTAGCGCATGAAAAAGAGCAGTTAGTGTTGTCATGTCTGGGCCGAGACAAAATTGGTCAGATTGTCCTGCCAAGGAAATGTCGTGGGGAGGAATTATACTGTCCGGGAAAGAGTCCTAAGAGGAATGTTCCTTTAAAGTCCACGCTAAAATCTGCTATTTTGGGTATTAAGACCGTGCTCCACTAAAATGAAACTGTAACAGCTGTGACATTTTACCGATAAAAGCCATAAAGCTCTCCTACCAGTGACATGCTCTGATTGGATCGTAAGCAGCCTGAAAATATCCAGGGGAATGAGTGTTAGGCATCAATTATTTCTAATTCCCACGTCATTAGTCTCTCCCTAACCTAAAAATTGGGATCTGGGTTGGATTGCTCTGAAGTTTTCCCTGAAGCATTCTCACCAGCTGCCCAAGGAGCCCTGGATAAGCTGTTGGAAAGTTACAGAACTGGACTCCCCGAGATGGGGTGGGTCTCAGATCTGGCTGCTCTTTAGTGGACTGAGTCCAGTTGAGTTTGAAACCTCTTGGGTGTGACAGTGGCTGCACGTCATCAGTGGGATACAGACTTTGAGTCTGTGGAGCTGGAGTTGATGGAGAGCCATTCTGCACTGCCTAAGGTGTCATCTCCCATACCCCTGACAAATAACAGCTGTCCTATTGCAAACCTGCACATTAAGGGTGAAGAAAGACATGAAAAGACCCAAACGGTTGATCCAACGCATTCAGCTTTGTGAGAGATACCATAGTTGTCTCTCAACTGAGGTTTGAGAATTAGCTTTTGGGAAGTGACAATCGTGGTATCCAGAGGCGACTGAGAGGGCATTGTGACAGAAGCTCATGGTAGAATAGGACAGAACTGCAGGAGTGGCACGGGGCAAGTCCTAAGCTTCTCACAACCTTCTAAGACACAGTATAGGAGTTTGGGAAGTGTGGAAGATTGATTGCTTTCATGAGCCCGGTTGAAGACTCTCTGTGTCCTTTGTGATGAAGCACTGCAGTCATTCCGTAAAGAAATGGAGTCTGTATTCTCTCCACTGGAATCTTGGGACTCTCTGGTCGGTACACTGTGTCAAAAGTAAGCGTGTGCCAATTCCTGGCCTAGCCTTCAAGAGGCCTTTTGAGTTTCCAGTTGTCTTCTTGGAACTTAAACCTTAGCTGGAGAAAAAGCCTGGGGTGGTATCCAGAAAAAAAATTAACCTAGGACGCCTGAGACTTCTATCCTTGGAAAGACCTGCTTGCAAGATGGACCCTGAGCTGGCATCTGAAAACTTGGATTTCTCAAATGCTCCCCACCAGCCTAACTGGTAAGAGTGGCTCACTGTGCCTAAAATGTTTGTGCAAGCAATATGGTTTCTGCTGAACACCTGCTTTTGTTCTGAGGGCCTGGAATTTTGGCACATGCCAGGCAGAGGGAGCTTACATGACCTCATACAAACCCTGGCCGTGGAGGCTCTAATGAAATTTCCTGGTAGACAACATTTCAGATGCGCCACCACAATTCATTGCCGGAAGAGTCAGGAGCAGCCTAGGAGACTCTGCTAAAAGAAGGCGCTTGGAAGCTTGTGTCTGGTTTCCTCAGGAATTCACCCCGAGTATCTTTGCTTTTGTATCCTTTGTTTGTCACAAATTACAGCCACGAGTTTGGCTACATGCTGAGTCCTGCGGCTCCTCCTGGAGAATCATGGACTCTGAAGAGTGGTCCTGGGAACCACTGACACGGGTGGCTGACAGTCAGCTGACTGCCAGATATTGAGTGAATCCCAGATGAACACCCAGAGGTGGGAACGCTTTTAGATTTGTTTGCTGTTTAAGGTAAGAGTCTAGTGTGAGCCAGTCAAGCCTGGCAAAGATCAGTAGACCCCACCAGCCAACTTGCAACCTTGTGAGAAATAATAAATGTTGTTTTAAGACACTGAGTTTCAGGATCATTTGTTATTTAGCAGTAACTAACTGCTGTAAGAAGCCGATGAATGAAGAAGAAGATAACTGAAAATCTTCAGAACAGAGGTTAAAACTTGACTGGCAAGGGAAACAGTTGAAGAGTTCTTGGTTTGAAGAGTATCTGAATCCTGTGCACGTTAGTCAGTAGGTTAACTGAATGAGACATCTGAAACCAAAGGAACAGAATTGGTTTTCAATATCATGAAAAAACATGCTCCATAACTTGACAAGGCAAATGTGAATTCACTTTCAATCCAGGCATGGGCATAAATAAGACCTCCCTCGACCAGCTATTTAATTTCATATCGCCTCCAGCTTTAACTATGAAGCTTGCCTTTAAAGACAGTTATCCCTAAAGGCTGGGTAGTGTTTCTTGGGTGCCTTTAATAGATACTAATGTCTAAAAATTATCTTTGGCTCTGTTTTGTTGAGGCAATATCAGATTAAAAGAAATCCAAACGATGACTCTTTCATTTGGTACCAAGGAAGTTGTATAGTGGGAATGCACTGACGTCCACCCTTCAGTAATTTCTAATGTTGCTTTGAAGATGAAGTGTTTGCATTCTTATGAAATTATTCTGGCAAAATTTCAACTAAATGAAAAGAATAGTAACATTCCCTCATTTGTTACTGTGAAGCAGACCAAAACATGTATTATATTAATAGATCATGTTTAAATTACTTTAAATGGGAAGAAAGTTGCTGATCATTATCAATAAAAGCAATCATAAAAATACACTGTAAGAACTAAAAAACAGAGCCTGATAAATATCACTGCTGCAAATCAAAATGAATAAAACAATTTCAATTTTTCACAGAAGATACATTTGCTGTATATTTTCTAAATCTGGGAAAAGCTATTAAGTTCACAGAATCTCGTAAATTTTACAAGAAGCACTCTTGGCACTAAATTAATTAAGAAAAATAAATACTAAACTTCCTGGATTCACCCAAATGCATTTTCTTATAATTGAATTATTTCACGTAGATTAATTCTACTTAACTTCGTTAATCTCAACAACTCATTCTGACCCAGCACATTAAACATATACTTTGCCCCAACAGATATAAGAGATGAATTAGCACACATTGATAAGTGCATTGGTGAGTCTGTTAGGGGGTACATTTCAAAAGAATGGAGCAGAAATCTTAAATTATGATGGCCTCCAGATACATATAATCTACATTTTAGTAGATGATTATTCCCCCCTGGGTCCGTATCATATGAACTACATAAAATTCAACTGACTTTGTTGTTGTTGTTTATTTTACTTATTGCTTTTCTAGTAAATTGTCTTATTTATTAGATACCCTTTCCCCCTGCAATCAAACTGCACGCTGCTTTGGTGTTAGATCTGTGACCTGTTATCTTAGCCAGTTAGTGATGTGTGCTGGTGGCAGTGCCAATGCCAAGAATTTTTTCCTTCAAAATCAAGTCACCGGGAAGAAACTCCTCACCGAGACAGCTGAGAAGCCATCAGAGCAGAACTAGAAATATGTGTACGGTCTGCCGTCTTCTTGTCAAGGCAGAACCAGTCAGGTGAACCCAGTACAGGTAGTATTGGATGGCGAGGTAGCACTTAAGACAAACTTCAAAGTAAACCTCAAGCTACTGCTACCCCAGGTCCTCTGTCTCATCAGCCCATTCAGTTTAGGCTCTCATTCATGATGGAAATGAATGGAAATGGTCAGGTCAAGGATGGTTAGAATTTAACAGATGCTTAAATTGGTATACAGTGTTCCTTGTTTTGGGGTCAGTATTTCATTTTCCACCTCAGAGTGTTACTCTTTTTCATTACAGGGCAATAACGTACAAGAATTAAGAAAGACAAATATTTTTATGTCATCTTGGGCAATCTTAAAAAGCAGAGATTTAAATTTTCCACAGAAAGCAATGCACATATACAAAATAAGAAAATTATGCACATTTAGGGAAAGAAGTATGCCATTGTACAGCTCTTCTGTAGAACATGAAAAGGAGATCTGCTGTGTATTTAAGACTTGGTAATGCATTACATATTAGAGATTATTCTCCGAGAAACAAATCCAGAAATACTACTATATGACTTTGTAACCGCAGAATACTGTACCCCAAAATTTTTGTGCATTAGCCCAGGATAAATACATAATTATAATTACATTATACAATTATAATCACTCTCCTGATTCCCCACGAATGTGACTGAATTGTAAATGTAAGACAAATCACTCTTCAACTGAGAATGATGAAGTTCTCTTTTTGCTTTGCTCGTTTCATAGTTAAGTACTGGAGAGGGTTCATAGTCTGAAAGTCTAATGTAGCCCAAGGTAAGTGTGATGATTAATCTTGTGTGCCAGTTTGCAGGGTGCCTTTGGATGAGATTAACACTTAAGATGGTGAACTTGTATCTTATTGTCTCTGTTTATCTGAATATCCCTAACTAATACAGATTTGGTACTAAGGGATTAGAGAAGAACAGAACATTAAGGAAGGAGAATCTGACAATACAGTAAATATAAATAGATTCTTGAAGGCTTTAGTGAGCACCTTGCTAAATGATGGCCTTCAAAACATGGCAGGTCTGTAATGGACTCCATGTATGTTGCAGTAGTAGGTCTCAGGCTTAAGTTGAAAACGTAAATAGGAACTATTAAGCTGACATTGCTCTGTGTAACAAGGAGCCTAATGTTAGAAGGTCTGCAGCGTTGAGTCCATTATTCTGAGCCCTTGGTCAGCAAAGATCACTGCCTTTCTCCCTGGGGAAGCATGAGGCCCCTTTACCACCTTTCCTGCTCCAATGTATCTTTCTAAAACTAACGAAAAGAGTGGGGCACAGCACGACAGTTCAGCCATTTTCTCCAAAAGCTTCTTAAAGCCTGGAAAGCCCATATGTGACCCCTATTTTATTTCTCATCTTAAATTACCCCAGTTCTTCTGTCCATTCTTGCTCACCAAGAATAGCCCAAATTATCCAAATGATAAAAGTCCAGCAATATTAAAATGCTCACAATCTAAAGTTGAATCGCTTGTTGTTACTACATCCACACACAAAAAATTAAAGTCCCATTAATAAATTCTCCTTTTTCTTTTAAAAATTTGATGACTTGTGATTCTGGGTAAGTGACAGTGTCGGCAGAGGCATTGTTTTTGGACCTCCATGAAGCCCCACGTGAAACCAGAGCAGCTAGACTGCAAAACAAAAACCCCAGGTACAATCCTTTCAACAAAAGTGTCAAGGGAACCCCAAAAGCCAAGCAAGTTAAAGCAAACCTTTAACAGGAACAAGAGTTCAGGGTTTCAGCATTGTGTAGAAAGAAAAGGAAAGAAAAGAAGGAAAGATTTGTGTCTACCTTAACTGAGAAGAGAAAAATTTGAAAATAGCAGGAATTAATAGGGAAGCAAGGAGGGTCAATTTGCAAATAGAAGCTAAAGTTCAGAAGGGATTTTTGTTTTGTTTTGTTTTGCTTAGCTTTGTTCTTTTAATCTTCTTTATTATTGAAGTATAGTTGCTGTATAATGTTATGTAAGTTACAAGTGTATGATATAGTGATTCACAATTTTAAAGGTTATACTCCATGTATAAGTTATTATAAAATATTGGCTATATTCTCCATGTTGTATAATATATCCTTGTAGCTTATTTTATACCTAATAATTTGTACCTTACTCTCCTACCTCTATATTTCCCCTCTCCTTAACCCTCTCTCACCTGTCACATCTATCAGATGGCTATCATCAAAAAGAACACAAATAACCAATGTTGGTAAGAACGTGGCGAAAAGGGAACCCTCGTATTGCTGTTGGTGGGAATGTAAATTGGTGCAGCCACTGTACAAAACAATATGGAGGTTTCTCATAAATCTAAAAATAGAACTACCATATGACCCAGCAATTCTACTCCTGGGTATATATCAAAAACAAACAAACAAACAAAAAAACCAAAACAAAACCAGAAACACTAATTCAAAAAGACGTATGCACTCCAACATCCATAATAACATTATTTACAATAACCAAGATAAGGAAAGAACATCAGTGTCCATCAACAAATGGATGGATAAACAAGATGTAATATATATAGGCAATGGAATATTACTCAGCCATGAAAAGAATGAAATTTTGCCATTTGCAGCAACATGGATGGATCTGGAGGATATTATGCTAAGTGAAATAAGTCAGAAGGGATTTTTCAAAACTCAGTAGTGATAAGCAAGAATGCTGGGATCCGTTATAAAAAGATGAAAGAGCTGAAGTGATCTGGCCTCCAAGAACTGTTGAAATGCACCAACTTAGGGCTCCTTTTCCAGACAAGGTCCTCCACTGAAGGAGGGAGTGGAATAAAAATTAAGTATCAGCCTGAGGATGGACAAGGAGTCAGAAAGTCCAGATAAAAGCAAGAGGGGGCCAGAAACAAGAGTTCATAGAAAGCAAGTGGCTATATAAGGAAGTTAGAAAAGCAATCTTAAACTCCACCTCAAGTAAAAGGTTTAGAAAAAAATAATATTACACAAGAATAAGTAACAAAGTTATCAAAGCCAAATCTTATACAAAGATATTTTAAGAAAAAGGAAAAGAAACTGTAACATTCTTACACATAAGGCATATTTACGAGACACATTTAAGAAACCATAACTGATCAAAACCATAACTCACTCATTCACAATAAACTAGAAAACTTGAAGAAAATGATTCAAGTATGAGAGACAACGTACATCAGACAGAACTCAGGAAATTTTTAGAAATACAGGAAAAAAACTTCTTAGAACTTAAGACACAGTTTGAAAAACTTTGAGTAAACGTAAGAATAAACAAATGAAACTGTTACTGACTTAAGAGAAAGAGGCGGTAAAGAAAATTTAAAAATCAAAAATAAATGAAGAAATAAATGAAAAAAAGGATTTGAAAGAAAGTGACAAATAATGAAAGTAGACAAAGCAGATTAAAACATGGATAACATCAGACTCTGAAGGAGAACAAAACAAGAAAATAAAGCGAACACTAATAGATTCAATCTAGAGAGATATGGTTTTATAGACACAGAAATGGTGAAAACAGTAGTGTTTATCTTTATATTTTATGTTCTAACTATTAATGAATAGCATTAGTTTGACATCACCTCCAGCATATTTGTTAAATTCTCCTATTGATCGGATAAGTTTTTGTCAATCCACTTGGGCATTCTCCATCAACAGCCATGAAAGTGCTAATACTAGCAACTTCATGCTTTCTTTATCAATTCTTATGACTTCTTTTTTAAACACATAACGTTACATTGGTTTCAGGTATACAACATAGTGATTCAATATTTGTATATACTGTGAAATGATCACCACAATAAATCTAGCAATATCCATTTGAAAATCAAATTATGTATTTAACATATTAACAGCTTAAAGAGGTAAAAAAAAAAAAAAGTAGGTGATCATGTCCCAGAAAAAAAAGGATTTAATAGATTTAACATTCATATATACTAAAAGTACATAATAAACTTGGGGTAGAAAGTCTCATGACCTTTTTATACATTTTTTACACTTACGCATTTTTCCAGGTATACTCACTGGCTTTATTACAGTTTTAAATAGATGAGACTGTAGTGGATTTCCTTGCTTTGTTCCCAGTTTAAAAGGAATGCTTTTAATGTTTCATAATTAATGTTTGAAATCATTTTAGATTCTCTTTAAAAAGTTAAAAAAAAATTCTTTTCTGGCAGCTCCATAAAGTCGGTCGAGGAGATTTCCTTACTTTTCTGTGCCCTTAGAGATTTTGCGTGAGTATAATTGTTCCTTAAATGTTTTGTAGAAGCAGCCTAAACACAGTCTGCACAGTCATTTTGTTTGTGGGAAAGTTTGCAAATGCAAATTCAGCTTTTAAAAGTAATTTTAGAAATACTTAGATCTTTTATTTCTTCCTGAGATTTTTTTTAACATCACACGCTTACACACAAGCACATACATACACACACAGACACACACACAGAGACATGATACATATATTTAAGACATATGCACGTACATACGTACATTCACATGTAATTGTACATCTCATTTACCTTTTCAAATGTATAAGCATAAAGTTACTCACAACAGTGTTTTATTATCATGTTAGTCTCTATTGAGTCTGTATTTATGTACACTACTTTGATTTCTCGTACTTTCTTTTTGCATATTCTCTATTATTTTCTTGACTTATCTTGCCAAATAACATACTGCCAATAAAATACTAATTTTATTGGTATTTTTTTAAAAAAATGACTTTATAGCCTTTGTACTTTATCACTTTTGTACATTAAGTTTTATGCTGATCTTGTTCCCATGTTTGCTCTTATCTCCTGCTTCTCCTCTCTTTGGGCTTAAGTCTTTTATTCCTTGTCTAACTCACTGATTCTCAAATGGAGGTAGTGTCACCTACCTAGAGACACAGAGAAATGTGTGGAGGCATTTTCTGTGTTCACAGTATCTCTAGAGAGCGGTTGGCATTTAGCGGATGGCTATTTACCCAGCAACCTGTGGAACATTCCTGCTCAACAAAGAATTGTTCCTCCCTGAATATCGATAACAATAGCTTTGGATGGGTTTATCTTTTAAACACTTGAAATTCAGAGTATTTATATACTTTTCAGTACATATTAGTCTTTTTTGTTGTATTTTTCTAACTTGAAGTTACTAAATATGATGAAACTGTTGTTAAGCCAAAAAGGAGCTGCAGACTCACTAGGAAGAGGGTTTTATAGATAATATATGAAGATCGTAATGTGAAAAGACTGTGATGTTTGGGACTAATACATTCTGGGATGGGTTCTCTGTCACATGCATATAATCGCTCATAAAACTGAGCTGTTAGATCAAATGACAAACACATACTTTGCGTATGAAATCCATTGGGGAAGCTTTTAAAGTAAATGGAGGAGATGCCTCTTCTGTTTGAATTTCCATGGTAAAGTACATTTAAGAAAACCATCTTCACTTCTTAACCTAATTTTTAGATATGCTATTATTCTATGAAAGCTGAAAAATTACTTAACATTTACCAGGTGTCTACAAGGTATTCCTGTATGTCTAAAATACTGTTTCTTCTAGGAAATCGTTTTCCTGCAATTAGAATGACTCTCCTTTATTTTTTTCGTCTATGGTTTGATTTCACCTTAACATTGTGAAAATCAAATATTCCACTGAACCATTTATACTTGAATTCACACTGTTTCTTTTTTTTTAATTGAAGTACAGTCAACTTACAATGCGTTGATTTCTGGTGTACAGTGTAATGTTTCAGATGCATACACGTACATATATTCATTTTCATATTCTTTTTTATTATAGGTTACCACAAGTCATTGAGTACAGTTCCCTGTGCTATACAGAAGAAACTTGTTCATTTATCAACCTTTTTCTTTTACTCAAAATAATACAGTTGTGGACAAAGAACCCTGTGCTTGCAAGATATTTTACAGATTCGAAAGTGCTGTCATGCAAAAAATTTTCACTGTTTCTCAAAATAATCCTGTGGAATGTGTATGTTAAGTGAACATCCCTGTCTTTAAGATGTAAAAACTGAAGCCCTGAATCTCAGCAACTCCTAGGAACCATACTGCAAGGCTTGGAAGTCCAGTAGGGGATTTTGACCTGAACCTGGGCCCCCAGCCTTCCCGCACTGAAGACTAGGCTTGACCTATGAGGCTGGACAGTTTTCTGCCATGTTTTCTAAGCCAATTTTTGTGACTCGTAGCCTGTTACATGATTTTTGTCTACAGAACAGAATTCTAGAAGTTGGAACCAACCTAGAAAATCTAGACATTGTATAATATATATGATATATATCATGTGTATATTAAAGTACACGTGTGTGTGTATGAACGTGAGTGTGTATGTGTGTTACCGCTGTAAGCTAGCATTTATTAAAATGAGAACTGTCTAAGTTTTACAAAAGCAAGTTCTGATAATGAGGAAAATTTCAAAATGTTGAATGTTTAAATATGACTAAATACTAGGAACACTTAACTATTTTGGCTTTCTCCAATTAGGAAACATCCTAAATCCAAATTATAACTTTTGATACCTTCATATTCTAGTAAATGCTAGGAAGATTTACAAAAAGGAGGGACAGCCATGAGGACACATTATTCACGGTTACATCACTAAAATCTTCCATCCGAGTTGGTTTGAGAAGTCAAAGAAAGTTTGTAATTCACCAGAATGTCTCCAGAATTATTTTAAGTGCTGAAATGGAATGGCTGCCCTTTCCATTGTATGAAATGACTTTGCTTTTTTCTTTATCCCATGAAACGGATGATTTTTTTAGTTATATTCATATGATGGCTTTTAGGATTCTGGAATACTAGGTCTGGTCAACGGATCATCCAGTCTGTGAGTTTAAGCCCGAACTGGTTAGACGTGAGGCGTGAGCGTGCAGAAGAATCTGCAGACTGAGAGAAAAGGGCAGAGGCGTGGCCTGCCGGCGTCAGCCGTGGTGAGGGGATGTTCGATGCCACGTGAAAAGCTACTTCGTGGCCATTGGGAGGGAAGTATCCATGTTCTTTGCCTTGTTGGCTGAACACTGAATTCACCTCATTGCAAACATTCTTAACAGACTCTTTAGGGTCAGAAATGGATTAAAAATCTTATCTTCACCAACTATATAGCTTTGTGGGCTGTCTGCAACTCTGTTGACTCAGAAACACTTGCACTTGAGCAGTGCTGCCCCCCAGTGGCTGCAGAGTGCGTTTCCTCCAAGGGCCGGGATCGTGGAAAGCGTACCTTCTCTAGAGGGCTCTTTCTGGCTGAAATTACTGCCATGTGTCTTGCTGTGTATCTGGTTGAGGCATGTTGCTTTTATTTTGTGGTCGTGGTTGTGATAGACATTTTTTTTTCAATCGAGCCTGAATGAATCTTTTGTCTCTTTTCTGCTAGATAGTGTAATAGGTAAAATATGTATTTGTTGATTTAAAAAAAATAATTAGATGAGGTAATGAGACTCATTAAATTTCTACTTATCAAGGCATGAAGTGTAACCACAGAGATAATTCACCCTTATTCTGTCCCACGAGGTTAATTCAGGTCACCTCGCTGGCTGGGATCATTAGCTGTAAAAGGTAGGCAGAGTGATTTGGTACATTCCAAACCGCCCACCTCCACCCCTCCTCCCTCCCCACCCACCCACCTTCTGCCGGAGGTGGTAAGAGAGCATCACCCCGGGGGTTTGCTGTTATCAGCACAGCCTGTAGGTCTCATTCTACTTCCTGGCCCCTAATGGAAACCATCAAGTCATATTTACGGGTTCTTGCAGAAGAACCACTTTTTCTTACCATTTTTCCATTGCTGGTCAGACTAATAAATAGGGATGGCGGGGTGAGAGAGATGAACTGTAAAGGTATGTGTGTGATGCCGTGAGAGTAGGTGGGTATGAACACATGTGTAGGGGGACCAAGACAGAACACGCTTAGGAAAACAATTGTCAGAGGAGAACTGTGAACGTGATTTATAACTTTTCAGAATAAATTGTATGTAATTAATTGCCATCTGAAGCTATTTACACAGTAAATGAATAAATAAATAAGCCTGTTCGTTTCTTTCTTTCTTTTTTTTTTTTCTTGCTGTCTGGATACTGGGGCTGGTTTGGGTTTTTTTGTTTTTCTCTCTATCATGTATAGATAATGTCAATGCCTTCGGAAACCATGTCTAAAAATATACCTAA
This sequence comes from Camelus dromedarius, assembly GCF_036321535.1. NCBI lineage: Eukaryota > Metazoa > Chordata > Mammalia > Artiodactyla > Camelidae > Camelus > Camelus dromedarius. Next base: position 107,061,457 of record NC_087437.1, on the reverse strand, counting down.
AGAGCAAGTTTTGGTTTCCTAAAGCATCAGACAAATCAGAGTGAGGTGTTATATATGAATAAGCCTTCATTTGTATATTACATTGAAAGTAACAGAATCCTGTTTCCAGGGCATCAACAGTGTATGTGTATGTGTGTGTGCGTGTGCGTGTGTACATGCACGTGTGTGTGTGTGTGTGTTTAAAACTGATTCCCCCTTTAAATTTTCATAGCTGTTTCTTTTCACTTAATCAGTCTGGCAGCCTGATAAGAGGACAAATAAACAGAGTCACAAATGATTTCTGGAAAGTCACAGACGAGGGATCATTAAAAAACTTTTCAAAGAGCTATCCAACTTAATAGCAGCAATAATAAAAACCAAAAAGTACAGGTACAATTCTTTGACTCTGAAAACTTTCCAACTGGTAAACCCTGGACCCCGAACACTTCCTGAACACTGGAGATGAATTTTCACACTGACCTATTACAAAGATCCGGGTGGCCTTTCTTCCAGCTGCCCCCGAGGACATCATGTGAGGAGACGCCATCTCCTATCTTTTATCTTTATCAAAGGCCTGGGCCCTGGGTGCAGAATTGGCTACAATATTTGTAGGCTTGACTCCAAAATGGAAATGAGAGGCCCTATAGTGAAAAATGATTAAGAATTTCAAGACGACAAACTTCGGCCTTTGTTAGGGTGGGGCCCTGTGTGACTCAACCATGAAACCAGCCTCGCCTGGATAGTTTTACTCTTTTTCTGCTGGATTATGTTCACGGTAGCTCCTGACTCCTCTCGCAGTCACTGGTGACAGCCCACACCTCTTATGTGCTAGTAGCCTTTCAACACGACTCTGCCTCATCTCCTCTAATAGGATTCAGTTCAGTCTCCAACTGACACTTGCTCATGGGTAGCTCTAGATCGATGTCCACAGCGAATCTCATTGGCATCCCAACATCTACCCTAGGTCAAGTTCGAACGGGCCAGCCCACCAGCACTGTCTCTCCCCCACCCTCTCCCACAGGAACAAGATGAAAATAGGCATTTGTTAACATGTTTGCCATATCTGTCAATCAATTTCCAGCCACATGCAAATCATGAAGGAAGCAGAAGAGGTTAGATTAGAGTGAAAAAACAAAAAACAAAAAAGCTGCAGCTTGCTTTGGCTGTCTGAATTTGCCTGAACCCTATCTTAAGTGGAAAAGTCAATTCAATCATCTCAATTTGAAAAACAGCTTAGAGTTATCAAGTAGGTACAGTTTGAATGTTTCTTTCCAATGATCAGAAATGAAAATGGTATTTACCACGTACTTAGTGTAAGCTAGACACTGACATTCTATCTTCTTGTGTCCCTAACAGTCCTGCTAGGTAAGCTTTCATATTTTTCATCAGCCTGAAGAGCAGAACACCAAGTTGATGGATAACTCACACTGTTGGCAACAAAACTAAATTTCTTGGACAGCCCCTAAGGGAAAGTGTTGGATGAATGGCTAGAGTCTCTTTCTAAGCCCCCTCCCTCCTCAGTGATGGGAATTTGGCTACCACTCCCAGGGCCACCAAATTTGCTTTTCCTTCTGCCATTGTCAACACCTTCTGTTCTTGCTCTCTTGACCTCCACGCCCCAGCTCTGGTGCCCTGAGATGGGCAACCTCACAGCATCGTCTGGTCTCCTCTGGAACCACATTGCCAGGGGTAGACCCCTTTGTTTGTGAGGCTCAGCAGGAAGCAAATTCCATGATTCTTAAGGGCTGGAAATATCTTGCGGGATTCATTCTCCTTACCCTACAACTCAAATTCCTCTATGCTCTGAGAATCTCTATATTCTGAAGCCTGGGGGTACTGTCTGCGCTACCCTTTCCATTAGAAAGAGGAGAGGAGGGGTTATCTTTTCTTGTCCCTCCTCAGCTTTCCAGGGTGGGGAGGCGATTCACTCCATATTCCCACTGGATTGCTCTTATCTTCAATTCTCAATTCCTGCTTTCCCATAGGTAGTCACCAGATCACCTCACTGGGGCTGCAGATTTGGTTTTCTCTTTCGGAGACCCCTTCGCCATGCAGCCAGGTGCTCAAGGTGATACAGATGTTAAGCCAAGGACCTAAAATATAAGTTTGTGGCTGTGTCCGATGTCCAGGCTCTTCGATTGCTCCACATTGCTTTTCACTTAAGAGCACAGAGGATGTGTTTAGAATTTTAGGTGACCCCTGAGATCCCTGCAGTCTGGTGTTCACACCCTGGTACAAGCCCCTCCTCCAGAGTGCAGGTGGAATCTGGGACTTGCTTCCAGTCAATAGAGTGTGGCACAGGTGATGGGATGTCACTCTCTTGGTTACCATATGTTATATAAGACTTCATCCTGGTCGATGCCTGGCTTGCCTGGCTTTGGAGTCTCTCTCTATTAGTCAGGCTTCTCCAGAGAAAAACAACAAATAGGATGTGTGTGTGTGTGTGTGTGTGTGTGTGTGTGTGTGTGTGTGTGTGTGTGTGTTGTATGGTTAGATAGATAGATAGATGGATGGATGGATGGATGGATGGATAGATAGATAGATAGATAGATAGATAGATAGATAGATAGATAGATAGACAGACAGACAGACATAAATTTATTATAAAGAATTGGCTCGTGCAGTTCTCAAGGCTGGCCAGGACAAATCTGCAGAGTGGGCTGGAAGGCTGGATACTCAGGAGAGCCCATGGTGGAGATGAAGTTAGAAAGCGGTCTGCTAGGGACTCCCTCTTGTTTGGGGAGGCCAGTCCCCTTGAGAAGAAAAGACTCCGTTTGATTAGAAGAGGCTCACTCACGTGATGGAAGGCCATCTGCTTTACCCAAAGATCACTGATTTAAATACTAATTTAATCTAAAAACACCCTCCAGTTGAAATGTAAGATTAACCATCATACTCTTCTATGCTCACTTTGAAGCACTGAGTGTTTAGGAGGTTTACAGCCACAAGGAAATTAATTCTGCCAACAACCTGAGTGAGCTTCAGGTGGCTCCTTCCCCATTTGAACCTCCAAATGAGAGCCCAGCCCTGGCTAACACCTTGATTGCAGCCTTGCCGAGGACCTGGCTAAGCATGCCTGTGCTCCAGACCCATCAAAGCTGTGACAGAAAATAGATGTGTGTTGTAAGCAACTAAGTTTGTGGTAAATCATTGCACAACAGAGAAAAAATGCAGAATATAATCTATTATAAATAAATTTTCTCTAAGGTATCCCCCTCTCCATTCTAGAAATGATCTTAATATTCTGTTTATCAAAGTTGAATATTTATTGGTCTCATATGACCTATAGTATATCATTAGCACAACCAGTGCAATTCTTTTGTCAGTTTTGCTGGTCCTAAAATATAATCATAATGTTCTCCTATGGTTCTCAACAGTAATATTAATAAAATCCATGCATCAGTGCTTGATTATGAATTTCCTATTTTTCTCAACTGCAACGTGGACCAAAAAATGAGGAAAATACACATAAGGGGGCACAGAATTCAACCCAGTGATTGGAAATGCTTTCTCATCTTCGTGTCTGTAATCAGAGAGCTGAACCAGATGAGCCCTACATATCTATTCTCTGGGATTCTGACTACTTGGATAAACATTTGACTCATATCATCCTGCTCCCAGGAAAATAATTCTTAAAGTCAATGCCAGGCAAGCACAATATACAATACTGCATATTCTCTGTGTGTCAAAAGGGTGGATTAAGGCCAGTGGTGCTGTAGAAACTTGTGACGCTGTTGTGCAGACACACACCACCATTCTTGGGAAATGCTCTTCAGAGAACCATGGCTCAGCAGAGCTCCTTGAGGTATTTTGAAGTCTTATGTCATTGCCCCATATGCCAAGCCTGCCAAATGATAACATTAGATTACCTTGCTGATAAAAGATGCGGATCTTCTTTAGCTGCTATGATTCTGAAGCTCTGGGCACATATCTGCACATTCCCTTGCTGACTTTCATAACTCTAGATAAGTCTAATCTAGGAGCGTGTTTATGCATTCAACCCACAGCTGGGTTCTGTTTTTGCTTTTGAAATAGAATTTGTCTGTGAGTCTGCCTTTCTTCCTTAAGTGTTCGCCAAAATAGGAGTAGGTTGACCTCCTCCAGTCTGTGTTTAACCAGGCTGACTCGTTCATGACCAGGAAGCAAATAAAAACAGCCTATGGGCACTGCAACCCTTTCACAGCCATCACTGAGGGGCCTGCTCACTTTATCCTAACCATGCACACCTTTGTCCCTCCAGATCAGAGATTCACAAGGATATGGCTGGCGCCCCAGCAACATCTACCTCAGTGGGGGATACTGACATTGAACTGGGCTCCACCTTTCCGGTGGAAACTGATCCAGGAGTGAGCGAGGCCACGTGACAACATGTAACCATTAGAGACAAGGTGGCCGTAGTTACTGTGGTTAGCAGAATAGCCATAGTGGTAACACAAGGTTTTAAACTCAAGGATCTGTGGCAGTGGTTAAATTAATTATGAATCCTTAAAACTGAATTGGATGGAAAGTATAATAAAGTAAGGCTCTGCTTTACCTAAGTAACTGAAATATAAAACCTCTAGATCTACTGAATAGGGATCAGCTTTGAATCATAATCATAAAGTGGCCGAGCTCATTACCCAGTTTCCAGATTATGCATATAGCAAACCTAGAGACCCTTGAATAAAGAGAAACAGGAGTATCCTCGATAGACCTGGGCCCCGGCCGTGCTGTGTACTATCATGCTTCCTCCTGGCCTTTCCCAAGGAGACCTGCAGCTCTGTATGAGGGTGAATATTCACTGGTAAAGGGAATGCTAGACCTTTTGGTGATTATTAGACCTAAGTTAATGCCAATCTCTATCTACCCAGGCACCATGATGGGCCACCAATTAGAGTTGGAATTTACGGGTATTTTGACCCAAGTCCACTTTAAAGTGGGGCCAGGAGTTCCATGAATTTGTTCACTGCATCCCACAAGATGAAGAACCCAGATCCTACATGCCCAGTGAAAAATAAAATCCTTAGATGCCACCAGCTCCCTGAAACATAGAGCAAGACCCATCATTGTGGGGAAGCTCACGGAATTCTGTTCCTCCCCACAGGATGACTAAACCAAAAACAATACTACATTCTTCAGCGGCCTAAGAGATGAAGCCGTGGTCATTTCTATACCACATCCTCATCTAACTTGACTGGATGTCGTGGGCAGTTGGCAGATGTGACTTGGGCCATGAAATTAGATTTACCTTAAATAAAAATGGATGGTGGCTTAAACTGTAATTGGAGCCCAGATTTTGTCCTTTAACTGTAATAATTCAGCACAGCTGCTGTGCAATGATTGTTTCTCTGTATCTATCAGCAATGGTCACCAAAGCAATTTCTTTTCATTTGTCAGTGGCAGCGATGTACCCTCACTACTCTGGTTAGGACTACATCAGTTTTCTGACCCTTTGTTATTATTTATTTCACAAGGACCTTGACTGTCTCATCATCCTGCAGAAAATGGACTGGTTTACTCTGTTGATGAGAGAAGGCCAACAGTACGTGGTGAGCTAGAAGTAGCAGGCATCCTTGGCTCCCTGATTAGCCAAATATAAGGTAGGGTAGAATTCCACACAAAAATCAGAAGTCTGCCACTTCAAGGAAGTTTTAGAAGGTTCACGGGGCTTGGGAGGATAGAAATATACCAATACAAGGTGAACTAGAATTTATTCTATCTGTTACCCCTTTCCTCCAAGAAAAATGCATGATGCTTTTTATGCTTCTTTGGATTGTAGAGGCAAGTAATTTTGGGCGAGCTGTTTTGATCCATTTACCAAACATCCTGTGGTTATGGCAGCTCTGAATGTGGTGACAGATCAGGAAAAGACTCTCCAGCTGGGCCAGGCTAGAGTACAAGCTGCTTTACCATTTGGGTTTCATAACCAGGCAGATAAAATAGTGTTCGAGGCATCTGGGACAGCTTGGGAGTCTCAGTGGAGCCGGTGACAGACCTGGACAGGAGAATCGCAGTGCACAGGAAGAAGAGCCCTATGGATTTTGGAAAATCCACATTCTTTTCTGCAAACAAATATACTCTCTCTCCTTTTCTAAAACAGCCCCTGCCTCACTGCTGAGTCCTTGAGAGACTGAATTCCTGACAATGAGCTATTATGTGACCAGGAGATCTGGGCTGCCCATCATGAACTGGCTCTTATCTGATCCTCCAAGTCATAAAATTGAAGGGGGATAAGGCAGTACTCCATCACCAAAGAGAACAGTTAATCACAACACCAGGATAAAGCAGATTTTGAAGGCACAAGTAATTTTTACAAGCAGCGTGCTCAGACTTCCAGAGCTCCTGTGTCTGCCGCTGTACCATGTCTCCCTCAGTCCACATTTATGGCTTAATCGTGAGCTCTCTGTGACCAACTGATAGAGGGAAAAAAAAAAAAAACTGAGCATGGTTTATGAATAGTTCAAAACAAAGAAGACAGGGAGTGCCGTGGGAGCACAGATATCCTGGAGGAGGGAGGGTGGGCAGAACAAACTTTCGTCTGGTTGTATACGTCGCATGAAAGGAAAGGTGGTCAGAATGATGTATCTATACTGACCCGTGGGCAATAAAAAATGGCTGTATAGTTAGGGACTTGGAAGGAAGGAATGACTCTATTTGTTACAAAAATATCTGAGACATAATTGGGGATGAATTTTTAAGAGTATGAGCAAAAGAGAATAATTGTATCCCTTGTAAATGCTCCCCAGAGGGCACTGACTGCTCGGGACCTTCTTGATGAAGTGTTGCACAGATGCTCTGTTCCGTCGGTGTCATTAGTTCCTTTCCCAAGCCAGCCAGTGCCTGTCTGATGGGCTCACGCACAAAGTAGCAATGAGGCCAGAGCCCAAGTTTGTGCAAGGGCACAAGGATGTGAGCTTCTCCTTCAGAAAGGAGACCTAACCACCACCGGTTCTGATTGTCTCCATGGCCAATCACAGACACCAAGGTTGATTTTCAAAATTGGCACCATAACAAAATGGGAACAGCTAGTTGACTGGTGGAAGCTTAATTATATTGGATCTCTTCCATTATGGAAAGGGCTTCAGTTTGATCTCACATTAACAGAGACTCATCCTGGATGTGGATTTGCCTTCCCCACTCACTATGCTCCTTTCACTGCCGCCATCTGTTGACTTAGTCAATGCCTCATTCATCATCGTGTTGGCTCAGCGCACCTACTAACGCTCTTGATCAACATTCTTTTTATGGTGAAAGGATCAAGTCAGTGAACTTATACTTGTGGGGTTCATGTACCCATCACCCAGAAGCACCAGTCTGGAATGAGACTGAATGACACTGTAGCACTCAATACTAAAATACATACAAAGTCACTCTAATAATATAAATTCTAGCTCTTTGGGATGCCAAGCAATTTCCTCCCATCATCAAGCTCTAAAACAGGCATTTAAAAGTTAAAATCTTCCTCTTCTAGATTAAAGCATAAAGATGTTAAAATCCAAAAGACTCAAAATTCAAAATTAAAATCTTTTTAGTGTCACAGGTGAAATTTTAGACTTCCAATTTTTCAATTTAAAGACAAATGATCATTCTCTCAGATTTCTTATTTTCCTCAGTTTCAGAGAGAGTGGTTCCTTTAGCCTGAGTGGTGGTGAAGCACTGTCAGCAGACTGGGCTCTTCCTCACTGCATTGTGTGCAGTCTTTTCCAGCGCCTCACAGCCTGGATTAATTTAAAGCCAGATACTCCATAAGGCTTGTTTACAAAGGGTTTAAAGATCTAGTAAGACACACAAGGTTATCTCAGCACTAACCTTACACCAGCAATGTTTAGAAAACAAGCCGTCACTAGCCAGCTGTTCAGTTAACATCTCAGCCAAACTTATCTTCCTGGGACCCAGTACTTGTGTTGTCAAAACCCACAGCAGACATACAGAACGTCAGAGAAGAGGAGAAACCACGTTGCCTTCAGCCGCAACAGGGTGTCAGTTGGTCAGTTTTGTGTCGTTCTGTGTACATTTGGCATGTTAGGGGGAAAAACTTCTTGTGCATGTTGCTCCTTTTTCAGAGTCAAATTTGATCCATTGCTCCCTTTTGGCCAAGAATAGAAATTTGCGATAGTGGGTATCTGTGTTACCAGCTCCATCTTTTCTCCTGAGCACAAATTCTCAGTCCTGGGCCCTTTGTGACTCTACCGTCTCTTGATAGGAAATCGCTTAGGTCAGAAGTGTGACTCCTGAGGAAGGTTTCCTCTTCACGTGCATTGCTCAAGCCCGAGTTCACTCCACACCGTGTAGCGGGCGGCTAGAGCCATGGACAAGCCAGGTAAATTCAAGGCTAGTGGAGGGACACAGTTTCCTCCTTGGTGAGTAACACAACTCCAGAATTTGGAGTAGTGGATGGACTACTGTCTACCCAGGCCTGACCTAACAATACAAAGTTTGCCATTACTCTATAGCACATTGAAACTGTGTCATGAAATTTTAAAGGTTCGTATTTTAGTCTGCCTAATAATGTCTAAAAGGCTTATAAAATCTTTTTTACCTACAATCATATTCATGCCAAAGCTGTGCCTGTAGAATGAGTTAGGCAACCAGCAGCTGCACTTTGAAACAAATCTTACCTGCTAGAGGTTCATCTTACTGTTCCCAGACCTTGCGGGGTGGAGCCCACCTGAGCATCTCACAAAGTTCATCTTTGCTCTCCAGGTCATTTGCTTCTTTGCTGAGTCTTGATCTTTGCCTGAATCCCAGCCGCTATAGAAAGAGCCACTTTATTGTTTTCTTTACACACACACACACACACACACATCAACACCATCAACAACTTGCGGAATTCAAAGCAGCATCTCTACCTTCTAAATTACTAAATAAAATAACAATAAATAAGATAGTTTCCATAAAAAAGCAAAAATGGAGAAAAACATCAAGAGAAAATCAAACAAAATGAAGCATAAAACAAAATAATAAAACCAAGAAGTATACAAAAAAAAAATAGTAGAAGTAAGATCAACCACACTGTTTTGACAGTGAATTTGATTGTGAAATATATCACCCACTAAACAGAGTCAACTTTGAGAATTAAATTAAATGCTTTTTAAAGTAATAGTCATTAAAAATTACATACATAATTTAAAATTAAATATTTTGTCTGGCATTATTAGTTTTAGTTTTGCTTTCCTTTGTTAGTGTTTTCTTGATAGAGATTTTGCTTTTTTTCTACAACCACTGTATTTATTTTTAATGAGAGTTGTTAAAATATTACATTTGGCTAGACATTCCTGAAAATACATTTATGCATTGCTATGGTACCAGAAACATGTACACGTGGACATTAATTCAACACGATGCTTCAAATTTCATCCACGTTGATGACTCTTTAGCACAGATATTATCAGAACAAGTTTTAAGAGCATGAAATCAAGAGAGCCAGAAGCCAGACTGGAAGGGGCCCACGAGGACTGCATCCCCTAATTCTGACTGAACCTCTCACTCATCTTGATCAGACATAAACCCATTATTTTAAATGTCAACTTTTTTTGCCCTGATTGCTGTTTGACGCCAGGTTCTGCCCTAAATTCTTGGTTTCTTAGTCCTGATGCCTCCAACGAGCTCAGTTATTTTAGCAGCTCACCACAGATTCACCCTTTCCTGACACCGAGGGGAGAAGAGCAGTGGCCGGTCATCAGCAACTCTGTCTAGCTGGTCCCTGACTTACGATGGTTCAACTTATGATTTTCAACTTGATGATGATCCAAAAGGGACGCACATTCTGTAGAACCTACTTCAAAGTTTGAAGTTTGATGTTTTCCCAGGCTAGCGATACATGGTATGAAACTCTTTCATTATGGTGGGAAGAAACACTGAGCCACACGACCATGAGGGTAAAACAACTGCTACTCTTAGGAATATTCTGGAGCCTGTGGTTGGGCAGAATCATCTAACATCAAGCTACTTTAATATAAAGCATTGGCTATTACATGTAATTTATTAAATACCATGTTGAAACTGATTTGGCTTTTGAAGTTACAAATCTTTAAAGCAAAGAAAGTAAATCATTTAATATGAAAAATTAAATCTATAATGAATAATCTTTTATGTACCAAGTGATGGAACATGACAACGTGATATGCAGATAGCACTAGTAGATAAAGAATTCTTGGTTTGCCTAGAACATTCATGGGAAAGCTTCCCTTACCTATTCTAATTTGTATAATTTATTAAAATTTGTAGAAAAAATATCATATGTATAGAAAACAACAGTGCTTAATTTTATGTGCCAATTTGACTGTGCCATGGGGTACCCAGATATTTGGTTAAATGTTATTATGGGTGTGTCTGATGACATTAACATTAGAATCAGTTGGCTGAACAAAGCAGATTGCTCTCCCCAAAGTGAGCAGGTCTCAGTCAATCCTCTGACGACATGAATAGGAAAAGAAAAAGCCTGACTAAGGAAGAATCCACTTTCTCTGCCTGCCCGTCTTTGAGCTGGGATGTCAGTCTTCTCCTGCCTGCAGACTTGGATCTGAACTTGAATATATACCACTGACCATCATGGTTCTCCAGCCCCCTGACTCAGACTGGAATTGTATCATTGGTCCCACTGGGTGTCCAGCAGCTATTGGGACTTGTCAGACTCCATCATCCTCTGAGTGGTATATCTATACTTTCTGTTTTATTAAAATCACATTGTTTATTAGAAGTGCATATATTTATTCAAATATATACCATATATGTTATATATATATAGGAGATCAAAATAGAGGTGTCTCCTATTGGTTCTGTTTGTCTGGAGAACCCTAATACCAAGGCACAAATAAAATAGGATATGTGTATTTTGAGGAAAAGTAATAATACAAAATCTTTACCCCTTCTACCCAGAACAAGTACCTGAATATTACCATACCAAAGTGGCCCCTTATTTTTCTCTCTCAAAAACTTTTAACTGCCCAGGCTGGGCAGTGACACACGTCACTTCTATTCATGGCTTATTGATCAGAACTAATCACGTGGCTCTTACCTAAATGAAGGAATGGGGGACATGTGGGGAGGACACGGATACCTGGTGAATCTCAATGTTTCCTACCACACCACCACTATCAAATGTCAAAAGGAATCCCTACATGGGTGTGTTTTTGAGTTCCTTATTTGTTTTATTGGTCTGTATGTCTGTCCCTGTTCCATGACTATTACCACAGCTTTAAAATAATTCCACATATTTGGCAAAACATGTCTTTTCAATGTGTTATTCTTCAAGATTGTCTTGGCTATTCACAGACCTTCGCAGATTCACATATATATCATCAGCTGGACAAGTGTTATGGGCTGAATGTTTGTGCCCCCCTAAAAATTCATACGTTGAAGCCCTAAGCCCCAATGTAATGACATTAAGAGGTGGGACTCTGAGAGGTAATTAGGTTTTGATGAGGTCATGAGGGCAGGGTCCTCATGATGAGGTTAGTGGCCTTATAAGAGACTCAAGAGTGCACTTTCTGTTTCTCTTTTGTCTCTCTCTCTTTCTCTCTCTCCCCACCCCCTCATGTCTCCCCCCGCCCCCAGCAGACCTACGAGGACAACAAGAAGATGAGTGTGTGCAAGCCAGGAAAAGGGCTTTCCCCAGGAACTGAATTGGCCGGCACCTTGATCTTGGACTTCTCAGCACCCAGAACTGTGAGAGATGTCTATTATTTAAACCACCCAATCTATGGTATTATTTTTTTATAATAGGCCAAGCTAAGATAATAATTTCCACAAAATATGTTGCTAGGGTTTGGATTTGAGTAAATTGAGTCAACAAATCATTCTGAGGAGAGCTGACGTTTGTGGTAATAATGACTTGTATAGTCCACAAATACAATAAACTCATTTACTTATTTTAATAAGTTTTATAACTTTCTCCATAGAGATTTTGCATATACTTGTTAGCAGTTTATTGGCTATTTTATTGATTTTTTGAGGGGAATAATTAGATTTATGTCTTTACTTATGTATTTTTTTTTAACGGAGGCCCTGGGGATTGAACCAGGACCTCATGCATGCTAAGCATGCAATCTATCATTGAGCTTTACCCTTCCCCTGGTTATTTTAATTTTACTTGTATTTAATGTTATTTAATGGATGCAATATACATTCATATGATACAAAAGTCAAAATGATAGAAAAAGGTATACCCTAGAAAAAGGTATATCCTGAGAATTCTTTCACCCATCCTGTGCACCTCTACTTTCTATAGGTAACTACTTTTATTATTTTCTTGTGTGTTCTTTCAATATTACTTTATTCAATTATAAAGAAGCACAATGCATGTATTCTTAATTCTCCCCTTTCTTGAACAAAAATGTATATACTCTTAGGCACCCTGTTTTTTTCACTTAGCAATATACCCTGGACATAATGACCGGGGAGCATCTTCATTCTTTTCAATAATATAATTATAATTCCATTATTGAGGCACATGTCCAAGATTTTACTATTACGAACAATGTTATAATGTCATTTGGAAAGGATAAACAGGCATACAGGATAGCCTTTCGGAGGCAAAAATGCTGGGTCGATTTTAATTAACTTTTTTCCCACATAAAAGATTTTTATTTTAATGTACTCTAACTTAATTAATTTGTTGCCACTGGATTTTAAGACTTAGTTTAAAAGACCTTTCACTTTGACATCATAAATGAGTGATCTCATAATTTTTCAGACTTTTCTGTTGTCCTCTTTAAATGTTTAAGTATTTGATTCTTTTGCAGTTTATTTAGGTATAAGAAATAGAGTATGAATACCTATGTTTTCTGTCCTGTGACAGTTGGCATTTTTTTTTTAGGATTATGTTGCACTGGTTTGTGAAGAGTAATTTCAAACTGAAGCGGTTTCGTTCTGTTGTTGATCTTAAGGACTACTTTAAACATATCACCATTAACTATGACATTTTCTAAATAATACGTCATAGATGCCATTTTTGACGTTGAGACGTTATCTTCTATTTCTAATATCATTTTGTTTTATCTTTAAGCCATGAATTGGTGTTAAATTTGATCAGACAATTCCTCTGCATCTATTAAGATAATCATATGCATTTGAAGTCAATCGGAGGTCATTTTATTCGTAGCATTTCATCAGGAGCATATCTTTTAATTGAATGACTGAAAATTCATGAACTAAGCATCTCTCTTAAATGTCAGAAAAATAAGGGAGCAGAAATTAACAGTCCCCAAATACATCAAATATTGTAAAGATTAACAATGGCAGGTGTGTTCTTTTTTTATTATCACTTACATAATAAGAAATATGTGCAAAATGCCGCTGCAAAACACAAGCAAAAATATAAAAGAGAAATTTAGAGATAAGGAGAAGGAACATAATATTGTATACATGGAACAGAAAAAAAGCAAAATTTAAAGAAAGAACTCCTAGAAATTCAAAAAATATGATGACAAGAATAAAAAGAAATCAGAAAAAGATTGAATAGTCAAGTAGAGGAAATTTTCCTTAAGATAAAGCATAAAAAGAAGCAGGTACAAAATTGTAAAGGAAAATTAAGAAAAATGAGATGATCAGTCCAGGAAGTCAAATGTCCACTTGAAGACAAGGAGAAGAGGGGAAAAAGATCTTAGAAAACACTATGAGAAAACTCTTCAGAACTGAAGGTCATGGAACTCTAGATTTAAAGGGCTCATCAAAATAGTCAAGCACTGTTTTCCATACTGTTTTTAAAGAATCTCCAGCCTGGAGAAAAACTAAAAACTATAAATAGACTTACCATATGAACCAGCCATCCCACTCCTGGGCATATGTCCAGAGAAAACTCTAATTGGAAAAGATACATGCACCCCAATGTTCATAGCAGCACTATATACACTAGCCAAGACATGGAAGCCACCTAAATGTCCATTGACAGATGATTGGATAAATAAGTTATGAGATATATATACATATATATATATATATGTATATATATACACATACATACACATATACACACACACAATATATGTAATATTTTATATAATATAATAAAAATTATATATGTAATTATATATTAAACATATATTACTTATATATAATATAATATTATATTACATATAGTAAATATATATTATATTACACATATATTATATACATATATAATATATATATAATGGAATACCACTCAGCCATAACAAAGAATGAAATAATGCCATTTGCAGCAATACAGATGGACCTAGAGATCTTCATACTAAGTGAAATAAGCCAGAAAAAAAGAAAAATATCATACGATATTATTTATATATGGAATCTAAAAAAAATGACACAAATGAACTTATTTATAAAACAGAAAGAGACTCACAGACATAGAAAACAAATTTTTGGCTATCGAGGGGGAAGGCAGGGTGGAGGGATAAATTGGGAGTCAGGATTTGCAAATACCAACTACCATATATAAAATAGGTAAACAATAAGGTCCTACTGTACAGCACAGGGAACGACATTCAATATCTTGCAGTAGCCTATAATGAAAAAGAATATGAAAAAGAATATATGTATGTATAACTGAATCACTATGCTGTACACCAGAAATTAACACAACACTATAAACCAACTGTACTTCAATTTAAAAAAGCCAAACACAATAACTGAAAGGGTAATCTCACCAAAGCATAAAATTGTGAAATTTCAGAAGACTAGAGATGAAGCTTACATGCAAAGGATGAGAACTCATGATGACATGGGACTTCTGGACAGCAACTTTGAGAGCTGGAAGCAATAGCATGATACTTGTCAAATTCTACACAAAATGTCTTTCAAACTAAATTTAATAACCCATCAAACTACCAGGCATAAAGCCATTTTCAGAAGCACAAAACATTTTTTAAAAATCACTTTATTCGTGCCCTTCTCTGCATTCTCTTTCAAGAAGCTATGGGAAGATCTGAACCAGCCAAACGAAAGAGTAAAACTAGGAAAGAGAAAAAGGTGGGCTTCATGAAACAGGTAATCTTACATAGGAAAGTGGGGAAGGGAGTGCTCCAGTTGATGTGTGTGCTTGTTATTTATCATTGGACATTAACATTGTTCCCAATTTTGGTCAAATATTAAGAATTATACACCGATCTCTTTTATGTGTAATTTTATATAAATTATTAGAAACAGAACCATTCTGTGCAAAAACTCTTGCTATGTATGGTCTAATTGCTTAGTGTCTTCTGATGATAGTTTCCAACTTCTGGGTGGAATGATGGAGGTTGTCCACTTTCTCTTTGAATATTCTAAACGCACCTGAAATTGATGGCTCAGTGGAAGAAGATAAACTTCTGGATAAAGTGGTATAATTTTGGCAAGAAGAACACAGGAAGCTATATGTCTAAGCAAGACTCTTTCTACCAGCTCTTCAGGTTTGTCCAATGATAATCTCAAGAGCAAGGGGGACCCACAGTTCCCATCCATTATTTCAGTCCACTTGTTCTTTTCATATGTTTTACTCTATGATTGAGAATGCACTCCCATTGTCATACACACACACACACACACACACACACACACATTAAATAAATCAAATTCAGATGTGGCTCAAAGATTAAAGCCATGCATCTAAATTTAATGCACAGTAATTAGGAGCTAGAAATGGCACATTATCTTTTTCTAAATAAAATTAAATATAGCCTTAAGCCCTACTGACTGCCATTTATAAGAAATCTAAACACCTAGCTTCAAGTTCTGTGTCAATTATACTGAAAAATTTCTCTTAGGCTTATTTTATTGTCATATGTAGGGGGCTTGGTTGATTGGTTCTAAAAATAAACTCTCTTGATGTCAGGCTTTGTATTTAAAAAACCTTACCACTCGGCAGGTAACTCCTCTGTTGAGAAGGGCTCAGCACTGATCTATGAGGACAGGCTTAGTCACAGAGGATAAGCCTTCAGGCAAAATAAAGAAAAGGCAGAATGGAGGTGTTAAACTGAGAGGTGGAGATGAGAGCAAAGGGCTTGGCTCTTGGCTACATCAGCCTGCGGTCTTGTAGGCAATCCCACGGCTTTTGCTTTAGGTTGGGTTATCAGCAAATCTCAGTCCTAATGAAAATGCCAACACAGGGAAACCCCACGTTGAGATGCCCTGAATTCTAGACAGACAATCTGACCAATTGTCCACATGCTCTTTCCTTCAACATTTTGGACATTTTGGAAAAAATGAACAGATAAAGATGAAAAGTTGTAAAAATGTGTCTTTGTTATGTCAGCTCTACTGGATGAAGCAAATCACTGTAAATTGGTTAAAAATAAAAAAGGAAAAAGTCTCTATTGACAAACGAATCCTAGCCTATTTCCTCTTTTTTGCATGAAGCTAGTTTTCCTTCTCTTTATTCTTTCATCAAAAATTAAGTATATGAAATATATTGAAATTTAAAAATACAATGGCAAAGAGTATGTGAACCTAGTGATTTTTCATCTCTTTGTAAGTAAAGCTTCAATAAAATAACAAACCAGAATTTTGCATGCCCTACTCATAAGTCCACAGAAATAGGGTCAAGGTGCCTTGAGTAGACCTGAATACGACTTCATGAACCTTTATGTGTGCAGGTATTTGACAGTTGTAACTGCCTTTAGATTTCATGAAATTTCACATACTATGGAGAGGAGGTAGAGTCCCTGACATTTTTTGTCTCCTACAAGCAAGGTTTTTCAGCATTTAGTAGCGCCTGCAAGGAGGATTGGGGCGGCCCACCTTGTACAGCCAGGATGGATCAGTGCTAATTTCTCTTTCCCTAGAAGTCTACGTGGGATTGGACCTTTAGGAGGTAACAAATTAATTTAACTTTACACAGTTCTCAATTTTATCGTTAATTTTAAAAACCAAATTATTTATCATATGTTTCTACTTTCCCAGTATTAAAAGGATTGAAGAAAGTTATTTGGCAAGAATGGCACAATAAAAATAACAAGATTGAAGAGGGAGAAAACAAAATTAAAAGGAGAAAAGCAAATGTACTATGCCTTAGTACTGGTATAAGTCTAACTACACATCTTAGAGCGAACAGGAAAATGTTTTATATCATAACTCTCTTTACTTGAGAGAGGGAAATATATTATTTCCTCAGTCATACAAAGCCTTCAGGTGTCCCAAATGCTTACACGCGTTTCCTCCTGGGACATGAGGTTGGAGCTGCAGAGAGATGCAGTACACAAAGTCCATAAGGGTGGTATTATAGCAGGTTCAGCTCCCATTTTCAGTGGCTTTGGCAGGAAGTCTAAAGCTGCCCACTAGAATGCAGTCCAGTGGAGGTGAATCTATTACGCACTCAAGCACTGTAACTGAAATATACAGCCATCATATCGGAGTTTGATCCAAAGCTTGCATGTGAATTACTTTGAAAGGTGGCCATACAGCTTATCTCCTAAATTATCTTCCAGGAATGTCTTTTCTTTCTACCAGGACTCTGAGAGATGTTTTATGCCAGACAGGGTAGCAGGATAATTTCACCCAGGACTGGAATAAGAAGTATGCTCTACTGTTAACTAGGGAGAGTAGCTTAAGTTTCTTAGATTTGGAAACCAAGCACTGTGTGAAATACTAGGGCAGGTGAACTGCCAGGGTGTAACCAGCACAACCAGCCTCTTAGGAAATAAATTATGTCTCCTCCAGTTCCTGCCTTCCTGCTTGGATGAGGACTCAAAGTTCCTCACCGTGAAGCATGACGAACATGGTTTTCCTTTGAAAAAGGACCATAGCGTCTGCTGCCAGACACCCACCAGGACAGTTGTAAAACCTCAGTAACGCAAGAGAATAAGAACCGAGTTCTAAGAATGTGATCTCCCCATGGGCCTGCAAAGCTGTTTTACTACTACAAAAGGCAGTTTTATGAAGCTGATCAAATAAATCATCTAAAAAGAGTGACTTGTACTGACTACTTAATGAGTACAATTCAATACACTTAAAAAGCATCTTTCCAAGACAACTTTTCAAAAGCAATGTTAATTAATGTTTTGGAAATTAAAAAAACAAATAGCCAAGCCATTGTTTCTTTAGGCCATTCCTGTTTCATCGTAATAAAACAAGCAGATAGTGTACAGGAAAAAACTTCTTCTCAGCTCCATTTTAAGAGACTCAAACATTCAATTAATGTAAAACTAGTGTCAAACATTAGGTTATAAAATTTATGTAAGATATAAACTTAAAAGGAGAGACCGAGACACACCTTTGCTTTGGGTTGTAGAATTTTACATAATTTACAGAGTCACTAATTATGCAAGTTACAGACACTTTTTATTATTTGATTTTCTCAATTTCTTTCCACCATAGCTCCAATATGCAAAACATCTCAAGAAGTAAGTTTTAAGGGGCAATGGGGAAAGTCTACTCTATTAGTCAGCTTGGGCTGCCATGGCAAAAATACCATAAACTAAGTGGTTTAAACAACAAAAATTTATTTCTCACAGTTCCGGAGGCTGGAAGTCTGAAATCAGGGTACCAGCATGATCGGATTCTGGTGAGGGCTCACATCCTGTCTTGCAGACTGCCACCTTCTGGCTGTGTCTTCACACGGCAGAGGAAGCCCAAGCAAGCACTTTGGTGTCTCTTCTTAAAAGGGCACCAGTCCCATCATGACAGCCCCATTCCCATGACCTATTCTGACTCTAATTACCTTCCAAAGGCTCCATGTCCAATTACCATCATACTGGGATTTAGGGTTTCAGCCTGTGCATTTTGGACATTCAGTCCGTAACATCTACCAAGCTGAGATTCTAGGCAGAAGCGAAATCAAGATCAAAACCAAGTAATGACAAGCAGAGAAACAGAAGCAGAGGTGAAGAGACAGAGTAAGAATGCTTGTGACAGAAGAACCTATGAATTAAGGCAGCTGGGTCAATTAAGACTACTCTCAGAGGAGAATGAAATCTATTTCTGGGTCCTGAGGAGCCTTAATGTCTTGCTCCAGGATCTGTTTTTAATCTGACCACCTGACTTGCAGGAGCTACCTCTCTCTCTTTAGCTGTGTATCCTTAATGTTTGTTCATATTCATAATGTGAGTTTGCTATTGACTACATAGTGTAGCAGAAGAATCTTTCCGTATTTTTGGACCTGTCTTTGCTTAGTGTCCCCTTAGTGTCTTTAAGGACAAAGACTTATTTCTTATACCATATCTAAATGGCTGCACTAAGCAGTCAATTTCACCCTGTAATATAATGTCAGTGTTTTCATAATTTACAGAAATTCTTCCTTTTCTCTCACATCCATTCCTCACCCTAGATCTCATTTTTTTCTCCAGCTTCACCCTCTGGAAATTAATCTTTCTTCTTCTGGCCATGTCATTGTAGCTTTCAAATTTTTCTCTGCATAACTTTTATATATTTTACATTTAGAGTTTTAAAATACCACTTGAGATTTTTCTTAAGCTGTGTTTTAAAGGAGAGTTTGGTTTTTTTTAAGATCAATTTTTTTTATTAGTTCAGGAAAATCATAAGTGGAATGACAACATTTTATGCCGCCTTCCTCAAGGACATAATATTCTTAAGATGAGTTATGAAAAGTTAACATTTTGCCTTTGACTCTGTGGATAACTTTGACTCAAAGGCCATCACCAAATGCCATCCGAAAATGTTAATTCCTGGCAGGCTAGTCTCTGAAGAAAAATCCCCACCACTCTCATATATATATATATATCTTTATATATTTCCTGTGTCCTCTGTGAGGTATGACTACCTTGAAAGACACCAAAGCTTTCTTTCTATTTTGCAGTAGATCTGTTTCAAGACAAAATCGTGGTATTTTGCCAAATATTTCTGTGATATTTTTCTGATTATAAGTAATATCTTCTCACTATGGAATATTTGGAAAATATGAAA
Source organism: Camelus dromedarius (assembly GCF_036321535.1). Classification (NCBI taxonomy): domain Eukaryota; kingdom Metazoa; phylum Chordata; class Mammalia; order Artiodactyla; family Camelidae; genus Camelus; species Camelus dromedarius. Next base: position 107,041,687 of record NC_087437.1, on the reverse strand, counting down.
ACTATGCAATGGAAAATAAAAATCATTTGAAGCGCAGATATAAATAGCATTAACATTTCAGAGCATTTCCTTTTAGTCTCTGTGTGTGTATAAATATAGTTTACATCACATTGTGCACTGACTCCAGCGCCTTGCCATTTTGCATAGCATTATGTTAATAGTGTGTTTCCATGTCATTAAAAACATCAGAAGTGTCACCTCTAAGGAGTGTAAAACGCTATGCTGATGGTCATTTTCTCTAGTAGCAGCTTTATTGAGATACAATTTATATACTTAGATTCATTTAATTCACCAATTTAAACTTCCACAATTCAATGGCTTTCAGTGTATTTATAGAGTTGTGCCAATCCAATCCATCACCACAACCAATTCTAGAATATTTTCATTACTCCATCAAAAAAAAAAAAAACTTTTTAGCTGTCACCTCCAATTCCCCCAGCCCTCCAGCCCTAGGTAACCACAAATCTATTTTCTGTATTGATAATCCTAATGTACATTTTATGTAAATAGAATCATAGATTATGTGCTTTTTGTGACTGGCCTCCTTCACTTAGCACAGTGTTTTCAATGTTTATCCATGTTGCAGCGTACATCAGTACTAGATTCCTTTTTATGGCCAAATAATATCCGATTGTAGGGCTGTGTTTTTAAGGTAAGTCTCTATAAAGCAAAGATATTGATTCTGAGCTTATCACGATTTGTTGATGGAGTTTTAAATGGTAAAGAGGATCATTTTTTAAGCTTTTTTTTTCCATATATTAATTTTTTTTTCCCATTCTCCGATGTCCTTTCTTCTCTATGCATTCAACAAGTACTTACAGATTATAAAATAACTAGGCTTTGTACGGGCTTTGTGAATACAGTGTGAACCAAATTGACACAGTTCCTGCCTTTACAATTCTGTGAGGAGCCCAACTTTTACAAACAGCTGTACAAATAAAGATAGAATCAAAATTTAAAACTGAGGCAAGACCTAGCCACGCCCTCTTAGAGCACAGCTGCTGTCAAATAAAGCTGGGTTTATTGGCTCATTGCTATGAGAGAGAACACACACCAGGGGGAGCCATGGAGCAGCTCAGTGACCGTGTCGGGGGTGGGCGTTGTAGAACTGGGGCTTCTGTGACATGATTTTGGAGAGAGTTCAAGAAAGCATAGTTCGGTCTGAATTGAGTGCTGTCAGAAAGCAAGGGCAATTCTATAATTGGGGTATCGCAATTTTTTATCTAAAGCCTGGGCGAGTGAAGCAGGGTAAAGCTATATTTGGTAAAGCAGCCCCAGTCACTCTTGCAGCTAAGGGAGGTGGGTGTCTGACTGCTCCGTGATTTGGACTGTGTTCTTGATTTTGGCTGTGCTCAAGCCGACATGATTAAGGAGGGGTCTTGTTTTGCTTTTGCTCCTTCTCAGTCACAGACTGGCCTTGTCTGATGTGTTCCGTGACATTCCTGATGTCCAGCAGAATCCCGTGGCCTAGCTGTCAGAGCCAGGCCCGCTCAGCAGACTGCCACCAGGGAAACTTCTGTCTTTCTCAGTATCATCTTTTGGCCACAAGTGGACAAAGCAGACCCGCAAGATATGAATGTACAATATCCAGGTCATTATCATTGCCACGAGTTTGCTGACCATATGGTTGCTTGGAGAAGATTGTCTGTAGTTGGATTTGGGTCAGTCTTTCTTGCTCCTTTTGTTAGAGGAGGAGCCACTGAACCATCTGATGTGACAATGGCTGTGTAATAACACTTAAGATTTGGGGAAGGATCCAGCAGCCAGTTGTAACTCAGCCAGTCACAAGGGGGAGAAACTGCTGATCAATCTTTGTAAGAGAAACTGAAGCAAGAGGTAAATTACCAAATGCGGCCGATAAAAATTTGTCACAACATTCACCTCGGTCTTTTCTACACACCTGGTTTGCTTTTTACCCCTAGTCATGGATTTTTTTTTACTTGATCTGTAATATTTATATAGGTGCAGTCAGATGTGTTATTATAAGCATCAGCTGCCTGTTGGCTACCTAAAAGATAAGTCAAATGCTATGCAATGCCCATGGCAATCCTGACTAATGGGTTCAAATTGTTTTGCTGGACTTTGAAAGCAGAAGTTGTGTTCTCTGTTCTCATAAACAGTAGTGATTTAAAGGGGTTTAGAATCCAGCGGAAATATAAATATTGAAAATCTCAGCAGAAGTGAACTGATGATTGTGTTCTTAAAATGGGAAACTTTTCAGAGTGGAGTTAAATAGCTGCTGAAAAGCTAGCCGGAGTGTCTCTGAAGAGAACAAATTGAATATTTTAGCCAAGACAGCCCTAATATTTATTCTTATTCCTGATAGGCTAGACTTCACTGGTAGGGTTGACAAGTCTGGCTATGTAATTTGCAAGACTCAATGCAAAATGAAATCACGGCCCATTTGTTCAAGAATTATTAAGAAATTCAAGATGGCAATAGCAAAGCATTAAACTATTCTGAAATTCTAAGGGCAAGGCTATGTGATATTGCACAAATTGTGTGCCAATGAATGATTGTAATAACTTCAGGGAAACTTTCTGTTAATGTTGAGTCAAGGTCCAATTTTTACAGGACTGAAATCCGGATTAATTACATAAGCTATTCACTAGAAGGAACCTATAGAAAGCGATTCTGGGGCCGAGTATGCACCTTGCAGAGCTCTAACGTAAGGGAGTATAGGAAACTACACTCCATCGCCATGTTTGAGTTGACACCATGCTTCCAAAGGTTGTTGCCAGCCAGTGGGTAAGCACTTCAGTGACACCAAGGCAATGCCAATCCTAGGGTGCAGGGGACTCTGCTACTGGACACCTTTTCCTTGGGATTCCCCAATGGCCTTGCTAAACCTTCCTTAGACTACACACTGGTCTAAAAAAATTATTTTCTCCTTCACCTGGGCTCAGACTTACATGGGGTCTGATGGGTCTCCCAGCCTCATTTTTATTCACAGGCATTTCCCCTAATAAATTTCTTTGGGTCTGCTTCTTGCAAGACCTGGACTAACACAAATGGTACCAAATGTGATCAGACCAGGGGCCGTGATCTGATGAAAGCTGTGGAGCAGTTTAACCATCATGGTGTTTCTAGGGGCAACATAGACAGGCAGCCCTCGAGATGGTGCTTCTGATCTAGAACCAAAGGAACAAGAACAGAAGAAGAGGAAGCTAATCACAATTTGCAAAATAAATGCCCTCTTGCAAAGTTCCCACAATTCATTGATTGAAGAAGTGGGTGAGGTCCTAAGAAGAAGGGCCCTGGGACACCGTGGCAAACATGTGTCGTAACTATTCTCTTAAGTTTCCTATGCCCATCTCCTCGGGTGACAGTATGCCGGATGCTGGGCAAAGGAAACTATGAAGACGTTTAGAGGAATATTGAACACAGGTTATGAGTTGACTTTGATGATCAGAGACACAAAGCATCATCACGCTCTGCCCCTGTTAGAGCAGGGAGCCTACAGAGACCTGAAATATATGGGGTCCTGCCTTATAGTGTGCCCACTGCATCCAGGGCCGCCGAGTAGCCATTTCCCCAGTGCCTGAGTGCATCATTGCAATTGATATATATGGCAATCAGAGTAACTCTTTTATTGGGTCTCTTCTCTGTGAAGGAAAAGCTACCATACTGGGAAAAGCCAAAAGTAAACCCGAAACTGCTCTCCCCCCTCAACACTAGCCAAGATAATAAATCAAAAACAGCCGTTTTTCCTCACCAGGACAGACACCTATTCAGATATCGGCTTGCCTTTCCTGAGCAGACCCTCAGTTAGCATTCCTATCTGGGGGCTTCCTGGTGCACAACAATAGAATCCCACTCAGCGTGGCTCCCAACCAGCTCACAGGAGTGACCACGACGACCCACCTTCCCAGCACCCACCCTGCACCATCCAGAGGCAGCTAGCCTCATGGAAGGCCGGACTCGCTTCTAAACGTGCAGCTGAAGCTCTAGTTCTGAGAAATCACTCCGAATAATGGGGTGCCATCCTTTAGGACAGAGTGTATCTATTATGTCAGAGACTCCAGGAAAGGTCTTAATCCATTCTGAGAATAAACAATTACCAGAACATATTTACAGCTCCTCTTCATTTCTTATTTATACAGTCTTATCAGAAGTATGGTGCTGGGGGGTAGGCCTTGCACTGCACACATCTTCAGAAATACTCTTAAAATTACCTCATCAATGTTGAGTCAACATCACCACCGATTTATCTTTGCTATTGTAAATAATATCCTGAAGCATTTTTGCTAAACTCCAACATTATTATGTCTATCTTCTTAAGTAATAGAAAAGCATGTGAAAAAAAAAAAGCTTTGTCTTCCTGAGATTTTTCTGTAGAAGACAAGAAACACTACAGTAGTTGAAGTCACAGACTAGCCCCAAACCAGGCTCACTTTTAGCACAAATATTTGCTCCTTTACCTTTTGCTAGCTGGCAGATCTGTGCAAGGACAATTAAATTCATGTTATGAACTGATTTAATTTCTGGGAGTGGCTTACATTTCAATAGTAAATTCAGATCTGTTGTAACATAACCTGCCTTGCAATCTGCAGCCTTTCTTTCGAAGTTAAGCCATCAACAAACAAAACTAAATTAGAGATACTCAAGGGAGTCTCTACTGGGACTTTTGCAGGGCTTGGCGAGTCTCCTGAGAGAGGTGAGCGGTCTTGGCATTCTCCTCTTCTGGGTTTAGAGTGTTGCAGCAATGGTAGTGCAGGGGGAAAAGGTAACTAGCTGAGAAATTCTGAGTGTGTTCTGTCAGTAGAAGAGTCTGCATAATAAATCACTAATTTTAAGGACAAGTCTAGAACTATACCTGTTGACGTTTTCACAAGATTTGCCACTGCTTCTGTAGCTCTTGGATGTATTGGATATATCTTGGCTATTGCAGCTAATGAAAGATTGAAGTAGGCAATGGGCTTTCAATGCTTTCTGTGTTGATAGAGTAACCTGAATCCATTCAGGTGTTTCTGTCCCCCAAGAATTCATATTTTGAAGTTCTAATCCCCTGTGTAGCTATATTTGGAGTAAGGAAATAGTTATGGTAAATAAAGTCATAAGGTTGGGGCCCTGATCCAATAGGGTTAGTGTCTTTATAAGAAGAGACACCAGAGAGTTTGACTTTCTTTCTATTCCTGTGTGTGTGCACTAAGGAAAGGCCATGTGAGTACATAGTGAGAAGGTGGCCATCTGCAAGCCAGGAAAAGAGCCCTCACCAGGAACAACCAGGCTGGCACCCTAGGCTCAGATTTCCAGCCTCCGGAATTGTAATGAGATAAATTTCTATAGTTTAAGTCATCCACATCCAATCTGTGGTATTTTGTCATGGCAGACTAATGCAGTACCCCCAAACCCTGCCTAGATTCCTCATGAATAAAAATAAAAGGGAATAAAAGTTAGAAAGGAGCTGTTTGGAAAAGTAGTTTATCAGGCTGTTAATATTTTTATGAGCAAACATTTTTAATGTGTTAACACTAGTTTAATAAATTTTCTTTTAAGGTTTATTTTTATAGGTTATAGAGTTGCTAATTAGAACACCCTCAAATTACCAAGAAGTTAATATTTTTGCCAACTGAATCATATTTGAAAGAAAGGCAGAAGTTGTGCTGGGCACAGATGAAAAAATACAAAATTTTAAATATGTAGCATCATCCTTGATTAAAATGCTTTTGAAAAGAAAAATTTTTTTAATTAAAAGGGGTTTATAAATCAAGAATCCTAAAAACAAAGCATTTTCATAGACACTTACTGCACCACCCTTGCACTTAAAAATGAGTATTAACAAGTCTGTATTCTCTGTCTGTGAGTCTATTTCTTAAGACCACCAGACTTGTGGTTACTGGGGGGGTGGAGGGTGGGAAGGGATAGACTGGGATTTCAAAATTGTAGAACAGACTACACTGTATAGCACAGGGAAATATACACAAAATGTTATGATAACTCACAGAGAAAAAAATGTGACAATGAGTGTGTGTATGTCCATGAATAACTGAAAAATTGTGCTGAACACTGGAATTTGACACAACATTGTAAAATGATTATAAATCAATAAAAAATGAAAAAAATGAGTATTAACAGAATATTTGAGGGACATAAGGAACCTCTGCCAGTGTGGGCGTAAAATAACTTGGGCATGCTACAGAAAAAAAGATGCAAATGTTAATTTTACTCCTTTACATTACTCATTTAACAATTTGTAGTAAAAGATTTTTTTATATACCTTTGCATAGGTTAGGCATACGAAAATTTCTAAATATATACTTGAAGCATTTGACTGTACCTTTTAAAAATGTAACTAATCAATCAGTAGGTTAAACTAAACCAAGTACATACTACGTTCAATTTACCATCTTGATAAATGGTAATAACTTTCTTAATAAAAAAGAGAAAATCATATTCATGATCATGTATGTATATTTATATTTCTGTAGAGAGTCAGTTATAGTATCTTTGACTGAAGTAACCAGTTGTTTTTTTCTCCAGAAACAAGAGAAAACTGGAGGGTAGACAGGGTGGAGTCAGAGCCTCCAGCCTAAGCCAATTGAACTGGAATCCTTGGAGGTGGGGCATTAATATCTGCATTTTAAATAAGCTCCTTTGGTGATTCCTTGCACATTAAAATTTGGGATGTGATCCCTGTATGGGATAAAGGGATGGGAGAATGAAGGGTAATGGGCCAGGAGAGAGAAGAAAGGATTTGAATAGAGATAAAAAGACTGACCAGAACGACTGATTCTTACGGGGCTGTTTCAAGGGCTTTATTTAGTCCTGTCGGCTAGATATTACTGAGAAACAGGGATTCTACAATATCCTTCAGGGCTCACCATGAAGTTATCAGCTCTAATTGGCTCCCCTAATAAATATTCAACTAGCAAGACTTCAGTAAAGAGAGAATTCTATTTTTAAAAAAAATGTAAATCTTGTGGGAATTTATATATGAATAAACCAGAAAATGTCAAAGGAAGCAGGAGAATTTCTCTTACTATTGCCTTGAATGATTGCAAGCTTAGCAAAAAAGCTGAGCATGGATCTGAAATATAAGACAAAGGCAGCAGGCGTTCTATTCATTGGAATCTGAATATTGGTTTTCTTGCTCTTGACATTCTTTTGAAAGAATCACAATCCAAGATAGTGAGTCTATTTGAGTCAAAAACAGACATACTCAGGGAGAGAGACGTGCAAATGTGGGGTGGGGTGATGCATGCCCATCTGAAGTGGTCCTGCCCACACTCATGGTACCATATGGGTGATCATTTATAAGAGAGGGCGGCGGAAAGAACAGGTTGATGTCCATGTCAACTCTTGGCCATGAGGCTGAAGAGGACCTGGGGGCAGGGCTGCATAATGACATTTTGAGTCCTAGGAGCTTTTGTCTTGGTGGTCCCTTTTCTCCGTAAAAGAATATCAGAAACTTCATTTGGTGACTATGTTAGTATATAAACAGATACAATCCAGGCTGATTTCATTATAACCCTGAAAGCATCATGGGTCCTGGCACTGTGTCTCTTCTGCCTACGGGGTCAGTCAGCCCTGGGCCAGAGGACATAGCAGTGGTCAGAAAAGAAGCCACAGTGGGAGGACACCCGAAGTCTGAGACTGAAGAGTCTCACTGCTCAAGGACAACAGAAAGATGATTTTTAAGAAAAGAAAGGAAATATACAGTAATGATCAGGTAAACAGCTCCCCAGGAGAAGGGGACAAAAGCCCTGACTGTAGCTTTTGCCAGTTTCTAAGGTGCAAATACCCTCTTTCTGTCCATTTGTGAGCTGCCAATGGTTTAGCAACCAGTTCCAAAATTTCTTGGGTATTTATCAATCCGGTCTTGCTGGCCTGTATGAGCGCGCACTGTAGAGACTGCTACCAGTCTTCAGGACATTTTACGTCTTCTTAGTAACCCACTCAAGGCAACTTGATGATGTACTGGACTTCAGGACTGGTCTTAACGCGCGGTCACGTGACAGCCCCCAGCCTTCTTCTCCCTGTTGCTAACAATAGCCTGAAAATTACTCCAAAATTAAGGGGACCTAAAAATTCAAATTAAACCCTAATCTATTCTCTGGGTGATAATAATATAACCCATTATTACCAACTAGTCAAGATGTAACTCTGACACCATATTCTTTCACTGGAATAAGAGTTGGATACTAGAACCAGACCTTCCTAGCCTCCTTCTCTGACAGCGTACAGAGGGAAAGCGTCCGGGAGGAACCTAAAGTCAAACTTTTTCAACCTGCAATTCATCTTGAGAGCTGCCTCGTCTTGGTGCTTTACGCCCGGGGCCAGGGACCCCGGGGCTAAGGTCACTTTACGTTCAATAGTTGCAGCCCTTTTTTTGCAGCTGCGATTTGAGTAACTGCGTCTGGGTTCTTTTACAGCAATATGTTACCCCGAATAGGTAAGCCCCTTTTTTCCCCAATAAGGAGCATTTCCAGCTGGTTTCTACAGAATATTAATGATGGAAGTTTCAACAAATAATAATGCCCTTAAGGAGGAGAGCTGCCCCTCGTTTTCTTTTGTTTTGTTTTCCTTTTGATTTTTTTTTTGTTTGTTTAATGGAGACCACACCATGGTATTTGTGTCTTAAAAACAGAAATTTTATATATAATTATATATAATAAATATAATTAATGTATTTATGTATATTGTGTATATCGTATACAACCACAACTTTAGTTTCCTATGTAACAAACTGCCAGTATTTACTGCCTTAAAACCATACAAATTTAATATCTTACACTTCTGGAGACCAGAATCCAGAATCAGTCTCACAAGGGGCTGGGATGGCTGGTTCCTCCTGCGGCTTTAGGGAGACCCCATCTCCCAGTCTTTTTCAGCGTCTGGGAGCAGCCTGCTTTCCTTGGCTCATGTGTCTTTCCTAACATCCCTCAATCTCTTGCTTCCATCATCACATCTGCTACTGACTCTCATCTTCCTGCCTCCCTTTTATAAGGACTGAGATGGTTAATTTTATGTGTCAACTTGACTGGGGCACAGGGTGCTCAGATATGTGGTTAAACATGATCTCTGGGTGTGTCTCTAGGGGTATTTCTGAATGAGATTAACATTTGACTCAGTAGACTTAATAAAGTGGAGTTCCTTCCCCAAAATCAGTGGGCCTCATCCAATCAATTGAAGGCCTGAATAGAATAAAAGTCTAAGAAAGAATTTTCTCTCTCTGTCTCTCTTCAAGCTAGGACATCTTCTTCTGACTCTGGACTTAGACTTGGACTGGAACTTACACCATCAGCTTTCCAGGTTCTCAGGCCTTTGGATTAGGACTAGAACAGCTCTTCCGGGTCTAGACTTCTCTGCCTCTTTAATCACATGAGCCAATTCTTTATTTTATACACACACACACACACACATATATTTATCACATAAATATAAAATAACTATAAATATATACTCTATATATGTGTGTGTGTGTGTGTGTGTGTGTGTATACATACACACATCTTGAATACAAGGACTATTATGAGTACATTGGGTCTACCCAGATAATCCAGTCTAATTTTCTCATCTCAAAATCTTTGATTTAATCACAACTGCAAAATCCCCTTTTCCATATAAGGTAACATTGACAGAGATTAGGACCTGGATATCTATGCAGGGCATTATTCATCCTAACACAAACACAGACACAAATACAAAAACTAGCAATTAAGTTTAACTTTTAATTTGTCTCTGACTTTTGTGTGCTTAAGTATTACATTTATAATAGAAACCAAGTAGCTTTCAAATCTCCACAATTAATAAATTTTGTGGTGTTTTTAGCAGATTGCTTTAGCTTCTTCTAATTGCAATAAAATATTTATCTAAAATCTCTGTAACAAGGGTCTCGAAAGACTACATGAATATTATCTTAATTTTATTCTTGCAACATCCAAATGAGACAGAGCAGTTTTCAGGTATTTTATGATAACAAATACATTGCAAAGTACAAGCTTTTGAGATAAAGAAAGATGACTTATTAAAATGTCCTAAGTATCTCCAGTTTACTGATAACTTCTGATGCAGAAGAAAATGAATGGGTATCTGATGCTCAACTCATGGTTTAATTGCAATTACCTAAATTAAGTAAGCAAATGTTATTGGCCCCTAACAAAAAAAAAGTTCTATGATATAAAACATATAATTTTCATATTTAGCATCTCATTAAGACATGTTACTCTGTCTTTTATTCCTTCAAGTCCCACTCAAATCACAGCAGATCATACCAGAAATGCATGTTACATGCAATTACAGGATTTAAATTTGTTATCAGCTATCATACATTTCAAAGCAAATTAACATCCGCTAGTTCACATAAAAATAGACTTCTCTCCAGTAAAACTTTGGCTGTTTCTCAACTTCTCAATATTTGTCCTGTTCCAATCTACTCTAAATTCCTGGCATCAAGTGACTTCCTCTCATTCCTCTCGGTGTTCTAGAACATTCCTGCCCATGCTTACAATGTTAGATAAACTCTGCTAATGAGGTCCTACCTTCAGAACTCAGGAAGGTCAAGCTTCTTTCTTTATTTGCTTCACTGAGTGAGCAGCCAAACCCACTACTTTCTCTTTAATCTTTTCATGGTTGTCTTCTAGCCAGCTCTTAATCGGCAATTGAGATGGTACTTTTTAATATTTCTATCCCTTATACTTGTCTATCCATTTGAAATGCCACTATCAAAATAGCCTTCCCGGAAACAGCATCTCCATCTACCCTGTCAAGAGAGCCACAGCTTCTACCGTGATTAGTGTGTGTGTGTGTATGTGTGTGTGTGTGTGTGTGTGAATTATCTTTCTGTTTTGGCAGGTTTGTGGCTGTGTATATGCATGTGTTTCCTGAGGCTCTGCTGTTTGGTTTAGAGATTAGGGAATTCTCATTCTGAAAACGACCAGCTTTTTCTAGTTGGTATATCCCGGGATGGTCCCTCATCACATGTTTTGGTTGGAGAGCCGTCACTGCCTAGGCTGCAGTCCGGGCTTCGTCTTGTTTCTTCCTCTGGCCCCCACGCCTTCGCTGTCCGTGCCAGAGCTCCGTGGGTGGCCTGCTGTCATCACCCTCTGCACCTGTCCCAATTAGCAGGCCTGAGATGCCGCCAGCACAGCCTCCGTGCTGGCGACTGGCTGCGTTGTGTGACCTCATTGCTGGCAAGGCTGTGGCCGGATGGTATGTGGTGTCTAGACACCATTTGTTGGAACTGCTGGGTGGGAGAAAGCTCTGGGGCTGGAAGTTTCTCACCAGAGGCCTGACGGCTGGGACTGGCCATCCACTCTGTGCCCTTGGTGCTCTTCCGGGGGGCCGGATACTTGGCCAGCATTCACCAATGTTTGCTGAGTTGATAGCAGTTTGGAGCCAAATGGATTTTCTGCTGTTACCACAAAATCTAGGATGGCGTTGAAATGAAGGGCACGGAGGCTGATGGCTGACAGACGGGGCTTCAAATCCCGACTCCACCACTTCCCGGCTGGGTGACACTGGGCAAGTTTTACACCCACCCCGTGCCTCAGCGTCCTCACTTGTTCACCAAGGACAAAATTTGTCCCATCTCAGAGGACTGTGATTATTAGAAGAGCTTATCCTTGAAAAGCTCTTAAATCACTGAGCACAGGGTTAAGTCTCCAAAAATGTTATATTTTCATCTTCATCATAGTTCATCTAAATCTCCCAACCCAACTGCCGATCATATTTTTCTCAGTCTGATGTTCTATAAACACATTATGTTACTCATCACTTTTAAAATGCCATTTATTATTAACTTGATAATTATAATTTAATATAATTTAATCTTTTGCTAAGTAAATAAACTTAGCCAAAATATTTCTTTCTTTTCCCGTGTTGAAGGTGGTAAACTGGGCTGCAGGAATGTCCTTCCCCACACAGGGAACTGGGCACCGGCTTCCCCAGGCCTCCCAGTAAAGAAAACTGGAGAGAGGCTTGGAGGTTCAGTTCTTCCTTCTAAGTCGTGCATGAGACAGGAACAGACAGCAAGATGCATAAATACGAGCAAACCGCATCCTCCTCTCCTTAAGCCAGGGGAGACCACTGTGACTCACTTCGTTCTCAGAAGCTATTTTATTAAGATAGAAAACAAAAAAGCAGATAGAGGAAACATAATTTTGAAGACAATAATATTAGCTAAAATTTGATATGGCCCAAAAAAATGTACTGCTGAAATTTTTGTAGCAAAAGGAGAAATAAGTTCCTGGGAATTAGATGAGAAGTGGGGGGTGGACTTCTCCTCAAAAGAAAAAAAAAAAACCAAAACCCCAAAATACTACAAGTTAGAATATCAGCTTCCTAATATAACCACGAGGTGGCGCATTTAACCCAGAATCAGCTAATACTAAATCTGTTAGTAATATTTTATTTTTATGCAGGCATTTTTACTGTTTTGGGAAGGAATCTCAAGCTGAAATAAAAGAGGATATCATGTCTTAAAAACACGAATTTTAAGCAAAATTCTGTAAGCTATGCTAGAGTGTACTTCCCTATTTCCCTAAAACATGAGCTGCATTTTAAACAGGTCTTAATGGTCAAACTGCAAGTAATTCTAGACTATTTAATGAACCAACTGGTAGATTTATTAAACCTAAATGTGGAAACAGATAGATTTGTAAAATGAAGGAACTGTAAACAAAATAACAAACCTGGCACTCAAGTTATAAGGAACCGAATTCATGTGTCTCCTTATACCTAAATTTTCACAATTATAATAATCCAAACCAACCTTAATTATTCTATTTTTTTGAAGACTACCTTTTAAAGGAAAGATGCTATATTTAACACAAATAGGAAAACGTCTTCCAAACCGAAGTTCTTTAAAAAGGACTAATTCCAGCTGAATTGATGCTGATTCTATGAAGACAAATGATACTGTACCTTGAATGTGCTTAAAGCACAGGTAGTAGCTGACCTAGTCTCTTGCCTGTGCAAGTAAATGATCAATTCAGGTGAAAGATGTCGGCTTCTTCCATGAAACCCAGCACTAGGCTTTGATAATGTGACAGGACTAAGTCACAAGAAGGGTCATGAGTATCCCAGCGTACCACACGCATGTTCCCAGCAACACTGGGCAGGCTGGGGGGTGCAGAAGCCACGTTTTGTGAGCTGGAGCAAATCACACTGCGTGCCTCCTGATGAAATCTAACCAAATAGGCTATCAAAAGCATCCTCAGAAAAGGCAGCAGGCCCCCTAAAAGGACTCCGGGGGAAGGTTCTCTTGGATGTATGGGATGGGGGAGTGGGCAGAGGGAGTAACATCACTGTCTGAGCTGGGAAGGGGTGGTGGGACTTCATGAAGTGACTAAGCACAGGGGTTGGGGCTTTCTTTTCTACCGCATCAACACACCATCCAGGCGTTGTTGCCTAAAACTGCTTCTGCAGGATTATGAATTCTCTTGGGACTATGAGCTCTGTCTAGGGCTGGACACGTCCCAGACCCAAATGGACATCCGTTCTGCTCTTTGGGCAAGGTGCAGGCCACTGACGGCAAGAAGTGCACACAGATGATGGAGAGCTCTGCAGCTCCTCAACACAGGGTGGGTGGTGCTCATTGGAGACTGGGACATCCGCATGCTCTGCCATGGCGCCATCTAGTGCTGGCAAGTGTTACTGCAGTCTCTTGATGGTGACCACATGGGGACTGGTCCCAGGGCTTCCAACCTCTTTCATCTGCCCTGCACCTTGAGTCTGAGACGGGAGAGTGACCCAGCTTCCTGGGGAGTCAAAGGGCCACAGGTACCTAACAGGAAAGTAAGATGAAGTTTGTGTTGGGGAGTAAGCAGATGCATTGCTTGGTTTTTTCAAACTTTTAGCCCCCCAACAAGGCTTTGTAAAACATCCAACTCTAATACTAATTCCAGCAGCCAGCCCATTATCATAATAACTTGAGGGTGGGGGGCAGGACACTTGGATCTTTAATTCACTGCATTTTTTTTGGCTTTTAAATCAGATGTTTGCACTGCTTCCTCGGAATTACCTGGTGAACCTCTCTAAAGGCCTAAACCCACATTGGTCAGACCCCAAGTTATTGGCTCCATAGGAATCATGGTTAGAATCCTGTCCTGCCTCTTCCTGGCTTCTGCTGCGGGCTGTCCTGGCTTACAGCTCCATCACTCCAATCTCTGCCTCTGTCATCACACGGCGTTCTCTCTACCCTGTATGCCTGTCTTTGCAGCCATCTTCCCTCTTTTTCAGAAGACATCAGTCATACTGGGTGAGGACCCATCCTGCGTTAATTTGTTTATGTCTGCAAAGGCCCTATTTCCAAATAAAGTCATATTCACAAGTACGCGGCTGGAACTTCAACACATCTTTTTTTAGGGGTTGCAATTCAAAACATAAGACCACCCTAGCAATTTGGCTGAGGGGTGCAGAGTGCAAAAATCACACATATATTTTTAAACAATGCTTTGTAGTATTTATATATTTTTCAAGCATTTTCACTCCAGTTGACTAATTTTGTTCTCTGTAGAGTTCTCCGAGACACACGAGTCAATATGGTTATCCCACACTTGCCAACAAAGCAGTCTGTAAGACATTTAGCAATTTTTCAAAGACTCTATATCAAGCTAGGAGCAAATTTGCTCTCTTTATCATATTCTTCTCTAAAACAAACAAACAAGAAAAACCAACCAAAAACTGCAGAACAGCTCTGCGAATCAAGTAACACTGAGTGATGCTGCCAGACATTTCAAAAGTCATATCGTAACTTTGGGCTTATCAGAGTGATACCTGAGAGAATTCTGCTAAAAGAGAGAACAGATGTGTAGGACTCACTTGAATTCTATCTTACCGTTTGACTTCAGTTTCAAATGACCCTTTTTTTTTTTTTGGTGCTAAAATTCTGGAAATATTAAGGAGTTAGGAAATTTTATATGGTTCCTAGAAGAACGAGGATGGTCCCATGTAATACTTATAGATGAGGAATTACTTTTGAAATATATTCAACTAAGTGTAAGAAATCAAGCTTTGCACCAAAATTGAAATGAAACGTCTGGCACTGTCATCAAAACGAAGAATTAGATTTTTTGATCTGTCATTTTAGTTACTCCTAAGTTGTTGCCAAGCATCAACACAGTTTACAAAGAAAGCGTTAAATTAATTAATTCAAAATTAGAAGCGCCTCATATAGATGGCTTAATTATCCATGGAGATGAGACAGTCGTAATTTCTTTTAATTTAGTCATCCCTAAGAGTCATTTAACTCTGACTCTAAATTCCACAAAATAAAATCAGAAAAAGCTCCAGTCGCCCAATACTGAATTATAACTGATGCAGTTAAAACAAATCATTCGTTTCCATCTGATTTATGAACAGTCAAAATCATTCGCATGGAAGTCAATGACTCAGAAAATAATAATAATAAAAAAGCAAGAGGTAGGTATGCTGCTTTCTTTTTAGAAAACAGGCAAGCAATCGTTCAATGTCGAGAAGAAATCCATTTGTGTTTCCCCCACTGGCTGGACTGTTACAACAGCGACGCCTGCTGGTGTAATGAACATTGATTTATCCAAGGTCTAGCTAGGAGGCAGTATGAGGTCATGAGTGAGAGAGTGGCCTCTAGATAGACTCTCAGCTCAACAGTTTGCCTACTATGAGCATGTCATTTTGTCCTTCTAATCCTTGCCTTTCTCAGCTATACCCTGGGAATAGTAACAGCACATAACTGCGGCAGAGAGAACAGCATAAGCTTCCCAAACACTTTCATTTCTGGTGGCCACACAAGTAGACGCTACTTCCCAGCAACCCATGAATTAAATGGATGCTGTTCCTAGTACTTGCCAAGGGTACATGAGCAGAACAGGTTCTGGCTCCTGAAACGTCCCAGGAGTCCATCCGCATGTTTGCTTCACTGGTTAGCCAGCTGCAGGCAAGTGACCCGGTGGAAGAGGTGGAGGCTTAGGGCAGAAATGGTTCCGTGAGGACTACTAGCTTGAAGAAGCCTGGAATTGCTAGATTGCAGAATCATTGCTTGAAGGTAGGGAAATGGGCAAGAAAGAAAACTCTTTTATTTGTTAAGTCTCTGAGATTTTGGGGTGCTTGGTGCAGCAATTCACATAGCCCGAATAGCACACAATCTCATAAATTTGTCATAAGAATTAAGAGTGCCTAGCACATACTAAATATTCAATAACTGATGGATATTATTACTATTTAAAGGAAAAATAAATGTAAAATGTCCTGTTACATATTATGGCTTTGCTAGTAGTTAAAACATCTTGTGAAATATATAGAAATTGATTTTATACGTATATGTATATATATCATCTATTCTATAATGCATAAAATTACATTACTTAGTGTAGTGTAATACCGCCTCTTATCTCCTGGCACAGGACCTGATGATAGAGCATCAGTATTCATTAGAGGTTGAATGAATGATGGTTTCAATGAATAAATTAATCCATGAGTACAGTATGATCGAGAAGACTTTTCCCGTTTAATTGCACTGGACAGAGTTACTATGTTTCCTATACAGATCAGGAATTTTTGAAGACTCAAGAATGACAAAGATGCTTAACACTAAGAAGGAAAAGGAAGACAAAAGAACACTTAGGGAGCTTCAGAAGCGGGTACGTGCTAGTTCTTACATTACACGGTAAATACATAAGTGCTTGTTACCTACCTAATTCACATATGCTTCCATATGTTCTGTTTACATCAAATATAATAAAATTTTAATAAAAGAAAAATAATATTCAACACAGATGATTTTGATTATACAGCAGGTATGAAAAGGATTTGTCATCAGTTTATTAAATGAGCAATCACTGTGCCTAAGGGTAAAGATAAAAGACGTACATATGATGTATATTTTGACTTTCAAAACTCACAAAAATAACTTTTGGTTCTAATGGAAAGATTGACAATTGAGAATAATTAAGAAGAGATATTTGTGGAAGGAAGAAAATTCTAGGCAAAGAATGAGATACTGACTACCTTACAAGGGTGTCAGAACACTCAAACTCCAATCCCGGGCCCACAGCTCACCATGAGTTGGGGTCAGATAACTTCTCAGAGGCTCACTTCCCCGGTACCTAAAATTATGGGATTGGATTAACTGGTTAATTTCGTGATGTTTCGGGGTTATTATTTGTTCAATATCACTATTGTAAACATTAGTTTTCATTGCACTGGGTGTGGGAGAAATAATCTGTTAGAAGAGCTCTGGCTGATAGCATGCTAGATAAATTATCTTGTAAGTGGGTATTTCTTCTTGATATATAAATAGCTGCTTTCCACAGAAGCCAAGTTATGTCAAATAATAAATTGAAAAACAAATGGAAAGTAGAATATTTTATTCATACTTAATTGACCGTACACAGTTTGCATATATGCCAAACAAGCCAGTACAGAGTGGGGCTTGTATTCTAATGAACCTCCATCACAATAGAGGCAATGTGGGGAAAAATAATTTGATCTGGCAAAAAAAATTAAAGATAATTTGAAGGTGTATTTATGGCATACCTGTCACCCCCTTCCTAGGCAACCAGGCATTTTTCAAACAGAAAAAAAAAGTAGATAATTATAGACTATAATATATTTGGTCCTTCCTGCTTAAGGAAGGAAATTTGCAAGAAATAAAACCATACGTGAAATCCTAAAGGCGTCATTTCATGTGTCCAGTTTGAAATGGAATGTCTTGATGGAATCACAGCACCTTCATGTGATGTACAGGCCACTGATGGTTTCTTCATCTGAGTCAGACCTGCACACCCACCCCTCCCTTTGCTCTGCATCAGTGGTCCCTGGTCTGCAGTGCTTGCTATTAGCCACAGTTGGTGACTATTTTTAAGAAAGGCTTTTGAGAAGAAGAATCATGGAACTGGGTGAGGAAAATAAGGTTTCCTGGTGATGTACTGAAAAGAGCCTTTTTCTCAATCCAGAAAATTCTTTTCCATTGAAAGAAAGTTACCTCCAGATTTTATCTGGTTTTGTTTTGCTTTCTAAGGGTAGCGAATGTCACAGTTCAGAGAAGCACCCGGGCAAAAGCAGAATACACAGCTTAGGCAACCGGAAGACAGGTCAAACCCTGTCTCAGGTCTGTGGCAGAAACGCCAACCAGTATGGGCAAAATCATGAGCTAGTCTCATGAATGTGTTCAATTTCAATTCCAAACTGATTTTTAATTGGGTTGAAAAATAAACTTAAACTATAGTCACTTATTGATGAAAAATTAATCAGTCAGTCTAAGAAAGAAGTGGACAATTTTATTTGAGCCAAACTGAGGATTATAACTTGGGAAGAGCCTCTCGAAAAGCTCCAAGAACTGTTCCACCTGTTAGAAGTCAAAGCACACTCATAAAACTTTTTGAGACAGAAGACTGTACGTTAAAAGATGTATTATTGACAGTTCATATAATCCAGCGAGTAGCGAGGTCATGGGTCATCATGGCCCCTTACGAGATCGAGAGACAATGTTGTCTTTCAGGAGTTGTCTGGTTGGTGCTGGGAGAAGGTTGCTGTTTAAGGCTGAGCAGGTATTGATGCTGATGGGGAGGTCTGGTCAGTGCATCATCATGTGAGCACACAATGCACAGTAGAGGAGAGAGAGGAGGCCAAAGAGTAGACAAATTTTTTTATGTTTAAATTTTTCTTGTCTTGCCATAAATACGAATTTTATCTCACAGCTAATAGCAGTGGAACATTCTGTCTGTATCAGATACTCTTCGGGGCACTGAGGAAATAGTGGTGGGCAGACCCATCACATGTCCAAGTTCACGGCTCTGCGGAAGGAAGTGGGGAAGGACACTGAACCAATGAACTCATAAGTGACTAAATAAATACAAATTGTGGTAACATCCAAGGAAGAAAAAAAAATACAGCTTCACGAAAAGCCAGTAACCAGAGGATGTGCTCTGGCTTGTGTGATCAGAAATCTGTGAGGAAGGGATTTACACTGAAGCTTTTTTATTGCACCTTTATTCTTTCATCATTAAAACTAGCCCAGATGTCCTATCAATAAAGGACTGGGTTAGTGGGTGAGAGGACCTTCATGCAATTTATTTTTATCTATTAAGATGAAAGGATGTCTCTGGATCAACAAGCTGTCCAAGCTTTACTCTTAAATAAACTGAAGGCTGAAGGATGAACCGCCCTCAGTCAGGACTCATGAGAGGAACAACATT
Organism: Camelus dromedarius; assembly: GCF_036321535.1. Taxonomy (NCBI): domain Eukaryota; kingdom Metazoa; phylum Chordata; class Mammalia; order Artiodactyla; family Camelidae; genus Camelus; species Camelus dromedarius. The sequence continues at coordinate 107,022,569 of NC_087437.1, read as the reverse complement.
TCAAGCAGAGGGAACAGCATGGACCAAAGTTCTGCAGTGAAAAAGGCTTTGTCATTTCCAGTAAAAGAAAAAGAATCATCCAGGCTGTGGAGTATTTGAGGGGTGCAGGGAGGGCAGTGGTACAGGCTAAGACTGAAAAGCAGTTCATCTTTTACTCTAAGGGTAGTGAAAAGCTAATAAAGGGTTTACACAGGCCAGTGATCTGATACAATTTACAGTAAAAAGAATGGATTGGGGAATTAATAAAGAGATACAGGTTGGAAATCTATGTGGCAATTGTCCACAGGGAAAATAAATTGTATTATTTGGATTCTAACCAGAAAAGCAGATTCTATCCAAAGTATTCTAGAATGAGAGGATTTAAAGCAAGGAATCCATTATCCCTATAATGGAATTGATGAGAAGCAAAATGTTGGTGGTGAGACCCTCCATGGATTAACAACATCAAGAAGCTACTACCACCCCAAGGCGGGAGGGTCAGAGGGAGGCGGTGATGCTAGCAGACCCGAGGCTGCGTCATCTGGTGGAGGTGGGAATCACAGTGGGCTGGTCCCGAAGGAGCTGAAGCTCAGGGAGGAGATGAAGTGAATGCAGGGGATGCTGCCCCAGACAAGAGGCGGATAGGTCTCTCCCACTGTCACTCACACCACAGTGCTGCCCATTGATAAAGTCTAGCTGATCCTGGAGCCTGCAGAATTCAGTCTGCAGGAATCAGCCACCTCCAGTGGAGAGCAGAGCCGTGGAAGGACAAACAGATTAGGAATCAGGATGTTGCTCTGAAGACGGAATCCAGAACAACTGTCCTAGATTTAGTGTAGACATAAGCAGAACTGTTTATCTAGAAAGACACTTGTGTTTCTGGCTAAACAATTAGGTCGATTGTGACAACACTGACATAAACATGACAAAAAGAAAGAGACACAAGTTATAAGGTCTAAGAGTCCAGTTTTTGATATGGTAATCTTAACTTGTTACCGAATCCAAACTCGTTCTGCTCACCGTGCGACAGGCCAATAAATCCGGAGACAAGGTGTTGGGACAAAGAATAGCAACTTTTTCAGAAAGCCAGCAGACCAAGAAGATGAGGGACTAATGTCCTTAGAGAGTCATCTTCCCCAAGTCAGAATTCAGGCTCCTTTTGTCGGGAGAGAGTGTGCTCTTACTCATGCAGGGAAGAATTCAAGAGCAAAGTACGGTAAAGTGCAAGTATGTGTATTTAGAGAGACACACTCCATGCACAGAGTGAGATCTGTCTCTCTCAGAAGGGAAAATGGCTTAGGAGCCACACACTCCATAGGCAGAATGCGGGCCATCTCAGAAGGTGAGCATGACAGAGCGACCCCGAGGTGCGGAGTTGTTAGGTTTTATGGGCTCAGTAATTCCATATGCTAATGGGCAGGAGGATTATTCCAACTACCTTTGGGAAGGGGCGAGGATTTCCAGGAAATGCCCCCCGCCCACTTTTTGACCTTTTATGGTCAGCCTAGGAACTGTCATGGTGCCTGTGGCTGTGCCATGAGGCTCAAGGTCTACTGGAAGTCGGATCTTCTGCCATCTCAGTTCTACCCAGTGTGTCCTGTCCTCAATGGCTGTGCCCTGCCCCCTTTCCTCCCCCTTCACTTTTATACTAAAAAGTGAGGGGGTGTGGTTAGTTGTTGCAAACTTCTTGGTGCCAGGATCTTTTGTTCTTGCAGCTGTCCACATAGGTCAGGTCATGATGTTCCTATAAATCTCCAACATGACAAATGTTATTCTCTGTTATGCAACTTTTTATTTCTATATGAATGGGAAAGTGTGACACCCTTAGAAGTCAGAGCTTTGAGAATAGGTTATTCTCTATATTTCAGGCTATAGGCAGTATTCTTTTACAAAAGGTGCAGAACCAGCATGGCTAAGCACAGGAAACAGAGCACAGGGTTAGAGCTAAAGGAACAGATCTAACATGGAGTCAGATTTGTTCTTTCCTATGCAATGTATTTGAGACTTCGAAGTGGAGAAGTCAGAAAGGATTGATATGAGAAAGCTAGGTAGAGAGAAGATAGTAAGTGACAGACACAAATTCAGGACAGCATCAAGACCTTTGTAAGAGAGGAATGGAGTGGGACTGGGAGGTAAACAGAGGGTTTGTCTCTGCTGAATTATTTTACTTTAAAAGGCTATGAAGCAAATTTTTCAAAATGTTAAGATTTGACAAAATTGAGTGGGAACCATAATGAGTGTCAATTATATTATACTCTATATTTTTTTCTTCTTGCTTAAAGTATGTACTACTAGCTACAAAGAAAGATCAAATGAGACAAAAGAGTATAGACAGTGGGCATGGACAATTCTTCAGTTGTGTTTGTCTATAAGGAGTGGAGAGAATTTACATCAGGAAGATAGACATCAAGGAAAGGTTTGTTTTCAGTTTAGTTTTGGTTTTTAATATTGATGATACTCAAGGGTATTTCTCTGTGGAAGAAAATTATCCTGCAGAGAGGGAGAGTTTAAGGATGCATGATTAAGACATGATAATGCAAGGGTGAATTCTTGAGGAAGCAAGAGGAGATGGACCCACGGCACACGTGAAGGAGTGAGACAGTGTTAATTAACCTGGGGGGCGGGGCTCAGTAATAATTACTTAGCTATATAAAGATATCTTTGTGATTCAGGTCAGAAACATAAGATTCAAAGTTCATTGTTTTAATATAAAATGGAAATGTGAGAACTTTTTTCATATACCAAAACCAGATCTCACTTTAAATGATTTTCACTAGGACATGAAATTTAGTACAGGTTTAGGTACTGATTTCTTTCTTTTGCAAAACCAGCTTTAAGTAGATAAATTTCATTATGTTGTTGGTTTAGCTACCCTGAAGGTACAGGCCTGAGTAGTTAGAATTTCATTACTGTAAAATGTCAGTGTACACAGGGTAATAGAAGATGAGACCCAAAAAAGCCTTCTAAGTAATTTTCTGCTTTGTTTCTCAACCCCCAGCTCCGCAAAAGACATACCACCATGTCTCTGTGAAAATTAAATCAAAGCACAGTCCGACAACGTAAGATGGTCTGTGGGTTGGCAAAAGACATCATCGTGCTCTGATTTCCCTGTAACTCCACTGGATGATCTTTCTCCTTGGAGATATTCAATAATTGCAATCCCATTGTTCCTTAAATAGGAGTCCATTCTCCCTGAGTAATCAGAGTTTTATTATCTTGCACGTGGATCAGTTCTCCAATTTCGTTTGCTCTTAAGATGTGTTGCCTCACAATCCCACCATTTCACAGCTCATGTGCACCTTTGCAAGAAACAAACATGTTGGAATTGAGCAGAAAAGGGAAGTACAGCCAAATCCTTTTCCATCAGAATCAATGTCACTGTAAGTTAGATTTGTTGAGGAAAGTTTAGTGTGGGTGGGGTTGAAAGGTCTTAGTAAGATGATGTCATTCCTGTTTCTGCTTGTCTACTAATTGAATCGCCCTACTCCCCTCTCATTCAATATTGAAAAAGGAATTTCAAACAATAATAACCAATAACCAATAGATGATAGGGGCCAACCAGTAGATAAACGGTAGGGCCAGAAATGATACAACATTTTTATACTATCCATGTGTGGTAGGAAAAATATTTGTCCCCAAAGATGTCTACGTCATAATGCCAAGACTTGTGAATATGCTACCTCAGACAGACAAAGGGACTTTGCAGATGTGAGTAAGGATCTTGAGATGGGAAAATTATCCTGGATGATCTGGGTGAGCCCAATGTAATCCCAAGGGTCTTTCGCAAGGAAACTTCCCTTCCTAGAACCTCCAGCAGGAGCATAGCCCTATGACCCATTTTAGACTTCTGACCTCTGGAACTGTAAGATCATAAACTGGTGTTGCTTCAGCTACATATTTGCAGTAATTTGCTAATAGCAGCAAGGGGAGACTAATAGAACATATCTAAGGATCTAACACAAGGCCTGCCACATAGCATGATTTTTTATTATTATATCATCTAATATTTTTCCTATTTCTACCTTGGCTTTGTTTTATGTATTTTGTTAACTTGCCATTGTGTGAAATTCTAGGCATTGTGTGAAGATAAACTTTCTATTTTCTTGGTATCATTTTCAGTTACGCAATCTGAGAAACAGAACAAAACAGAGAACTCTACACTGCTTTGGAAATTACTAGAAACAGAAAGCAATGATACTGCTTTGACAATTGTCCTTGTGTTGGAAGTGATAGTTTTCACTTACCAACTAAAAAGAAATGCTAAATGATTGTATCCGTTCTTGTAGAAAGCTCGGCTGCTAATCTGGTGGTATATCTGGAAGCTTATGGAGTATTGTTCTTCTCAAGGCGTGAGCTGACATGCTTATGACGTCCTCTGTCCTTTCCTTTTGACTTCTAAAAAGGTCTGGATATAATAATAATTTTTTGTTTGTTTGAAATAGAAGCTATCCCAGGCTTTATTTGATTATCTTCCTTCTGAAAAATGCTAACTTGGAAAAATTATAATATTGCATGTTTAACTGTCCCAGCTCATTCAGAACACAATACTTATCTTTTCTACAGAGTTTCTCTAAGTGTTTTCAATTTGAAGCAAATCCTTGGAGAGAAACTGAAACTAGTCCCTTAAGAGAAAAAATGGCCAGGCCGTCGCTCAGATATGGTTTCCGTAACCTACGCGCATCACTTCCCCGCTGATTTAAGCAACAGGGACTCCTGTTATCATATAAGATGACTTCTCCTCCCAGGGCAGAGTGTCCTGACTATCCTACATGACACTCAGCAAATACAAAAAGTGTGGGCTTTGGAAAATTCCTGGGAACCTTCTCCATCGATGATCAAGTTTACAGAGCAACCGCCAGAATAATCAAGCCAAATTTCACTCAGTTGTGTGGAGAGATGAACACTTCGAGCTGCTAAATGTCACATATGATAAACTTTTAGACAGTTTCCCAGAAAACGATCGCAAGCCATCCGAATGATGAATTGCCAGCTGCATTTATGTATCAGGCTGCTCTCTGCTTTCTCCCTATACAGATATACTGCTTATGTGGAGAAAAGAAAGCCTGCTTTCTGTGAATAGAAAACAAGGTACCCAATAAAATATTCATTATGTCAAACTTGCAGCCTTCGGTACATGCACTTTCTAGAATACCAAATATAATGAACGTTCCAATTAGAACTGAGTTTGGTTCTTTTTTTAATCTATTCATATTTTATATTACCTTGTGTGTACATGCTATATATAGCTGCCCTTTCCTCATGTAAACTTCAGCTGTCTTGGAAGAATTTTAAAACTCCCTTTGCAAATTCTTATAGATTTTTAGTGTTAAATAAGTCCTTGCTGACATTTACAAGTGATACCATTTATAAAGGGTGCGCTGTGGTCTTCATGTTTATCCCCGATTCATTGCAATAAAAATGTGACGTTTAATGCTCTATTGATTATTGCTGTTGTAACAAGTGACACTTTTAATGAGGGATTTTCTTTTCTGGGCTTCATGCTGGCTAGACATTACACAGTAAACTGTATTCTGTGTTAAAAAAAAAAAAAACAATTTACTTGCTTCCGATGATAACCTTAAGGCAAGCTGCTTTCTTTAGTTTTTGAAAAAGTCTAACATTAGTGCAAATAATATTGCTAATATTGAGATGTAAAATAGATTGTTTTTCTAATGACACCAATTTATGGTGGTGAAGACATTTCCTCCCTAGTGCTGAAATCATTAAAAGTTGATCGTTTACTTGGTGAATCTTTAAGTCAAAAGTTGACATGCATTCTCTATTTATATGCAGGTTATATTAGCTGTAGGGGTGGATATTTTGGGTTTAGTTTTAAATAACCCCGTGCAGCAGGGAATGAAGGAGAAAAGAAAAAGAAATTTTTAATGCTAATTTACAGGTTTGGAAATTGGATTTGTGTCCTTTAATTGTAAGATTTTTTAGCCATTTTTTGCTAGGAGTTTGTTTATTATGATGATGGAAAGGTACTTATAAAATAAAAGCTTATTAGGCTTATGGTATTCATGTTTCATTAAATTTGAAATTGCCAAGAAACCACTAAAGTTGTATCCACATCCACAACTAATGTGACTCTGGTTGCCTAGTCACTCAAAAGAAATTGAGTCAAATAATCTTTTGAATGTTCACTCATTTTTATTTTATTTAATTGACTGGATCATCATAAAAATTCACGGATGGTTCTAAAATGTAAAGCAGCTTAGATGTGGCCTTCTTGACATCAAGGAATACTATTTGTTCCCTAAATCTTTACTATCCTGCACCTTAGACCTTAAATACTATCATTCATTTATTTTCATTTTGATTTTTCAAATAATCATTCCCAGAAGAAAATGCACGCACGACTGTGAAGGCTGCCACATTAGGCCTTATCAGATATTTATTCTTCAGCTAATGATTCATGATTCCCTTTCTCACTTGACAGCTTGCTGAGAGCAGCTTCCTGTAGAACAGGGGCTCTGGGGAGCAGCGAGGAGCCTTCAGCACAAGAGCTCTATCCACTGATGCCAAGCATTAGAGGGATGCTCAGGGCTCTGCTTAGGCCGGCGGGAATGGACACTCATATCCATGAGCCAGTGGTATATGAATAGGTGTTTGGAAGAGTCAGAAAAAGATGAGGAAGGTGATCAAAGCGTAAGGGGCAGAGGTCAGCATGAACACATCGCATCAGCAGGTCAGATGCACTTCAAGTACAGTCCCAGCATTGATGTCCTAATGGGACAGCTTAGTGTCACAAGCTAAGATGTCAGTCAAGAGGACAAAGTCATGATGTCACAGATACAGGACAACGACTGCTTCAGAAGAAAAGAATTAATGATGTGGTTAGCCTGATGGCTGTCACGCTGCCCTTTCCGCCCACTCCCCCTAAGTCATCCAAACAAACCCAAGCTGAGTTAATAATGAACTGGCATCCATGACTCAGAGGCTCCAAGTCACAAAAAGGAATGTAGAAGTATCCTTAAGACTGTTTTTCAGGTTCTGATGTTAGAATTTACTCAATTTTCCTATTTAAATGCAGAGTTCCTGCATTGCTTATAAAAATGAACAATGTGAAAAACAGTTGCTTATAATCGCTGTTTTTTCAGGGAAATTGACAACCATTATATGTTCTTTGCCATCCTAGGCTTCTGAGGTGGTATGAATATATTTATATAATAGATATACATGTGAATTTAACTCTAGAAGAGGACTGAAAAGACACATTTTCAGAAACCAAACCACGTCATGGAAAATTAAGTCTGTTCTATATCACGTTACTTACTGTCTGTAATAATCTGTAAAGAATATTACTAATTTTAAAAGCCAATTAAGATGCAGGTTCAAGCTGGGCATTGCCAACACTTTATTATAGTCCTGAAATAATGGGAACCAGTATCCTACTAAACTGGCCTTCTACCAAGAGTTACTTCGCTAGGTAATATGTTAACTTGAATAGAGAAGAGAGTGGAGGGAAAGAAATGTCACTGTAATTGATTATTCACCTATTCAGTGCTTTTTTTTTTTCACCACACTTAACAAAATAGGAACGGTACTCCCATTTTACAGATGAGGAAATAGGTGCTTAGAAAGATAAAAGAAGCTTCTCAAGTTCTGATAGTCCTGAATATAGCAGAGCCAGTTCACGCCTCTGACAAGATGATGCTATGGTGTTGAACTTTTGATTTTCAGTTGTCTAACAATGCATCATTTCACTACATGCCTCTGCACGTTCAAAGCTTTTCCTCAGAGATTGTAAGTGTTTCCAGGCAGCTGCCCCGAATGAAAGGCTTCCCAGAATGTGAACATTTTTTCAGAAGGCATTAAATAGGAGCTTTGAGGCATTATCCTCATATATATTTATGAGTAAAAATCATATAAGCCCAAGTAGATCATGGGTGATTTTCCATAAAAATGTAGGGGAAAATACACTGCAATATGACCATCTGATTTTCCGTCTTAGATCATTCCTGCAAAGCTGCACATAAAGTAAGAAAGTGCAGATTTTAGACCAAAGCATCTTTCACATATGAGTTCAAAATACCCTGACTAAAAGCAAAAAGCCATTTTTGTTTCTAAGATAAATCCATTAAGTTATAGGCTAGTTTACAATCAATCAAATTCTCAATATCAGTATCAAACCTCTGCACTGATGATTTTATATCAGAATACAGTAACCCCAACTTTAGAGCACAATCATCACTCAGTCACACGGTACTATTTCTTCCAGTGAAATGTATGTGGCCTTTGCTCCTGAAGATTCCATTATTAACTCACTTTCAAGGATTTGGGGGGGGGGCAGTTTTATCCCCCTCCAGGACCTGGAGCCCAGTTCTCTCTCACCTAGAATACTGTAAACACCAACTCTTGGTCTTTTTAGCAAAGGTGCATCTTAGGTATCTCCAACTTTCTCCCTACCCTAGTTCATTCTCCTGCTACAAAGTCACTTCCTGCTCAGAATCCCTCATTGGTTACTACCAATTTTCAGAAGTCCAAATTTCTTCCCTTGACACTGAAGCACGGTCCCAGTTTGGCTGCAGTAAGCTTCTCCATTTCCCAGTTTGGCATCTGCTTACACACCTCCCTCCTTGGGTCATGTGTTTCCACTTCAGGACACCTGCCTTTGTTTGTCTGCCTGTCTAAATCCCGTTCCTGAATTTAAATCCAGCATTGGGTTTGCTCCTCCAAGGTAGCACATGTTGCATCAAGTAATTGTAATTTACCTTCACGTAACTTTTCACATCATGAGTTCTCTAGTTTCTTGAAGTCAAAGACTGTGTATGAATTAGTCCTTCTGTTCTTAGCTCTTAGCATTGGTCTGAGACATGGTAGGTACTAGTAAATGTGAATGAATGGATGGATGGAGGTGATGAATTGGTATTAATCTGGACTCCCTTGTAACATACCCTTATGAAACAGCCAACTGGTTTAGAGAGGCTGAGTTTATTTTTTGGTCCACCGCAACCCAGCACATAACATTAGGAAATAAAAGTATTCCTTTCCTGTATTTTATTTCTCATTCACTATTCTTTATAATCCTATTTTTGAAGGCACAGTATATACCTTTATTGAATAAATAAGAAATAACAGACCCAGGAACTAAATACAGGCTGAGTCACGTGAAACGCCCCCTCCCCAACTTTTGTGCTGCCTGGTTTTTGGTGGAGCAACACATTAAATGTAAACATTTCTGTTTTCTTCGCTTAATGGCAGAATTTGCCTCTGTAAATCCCTGTAGTTTCTGGCTGCACATGTCAGCTGTAAACCTTATTCAACAAGTAGTTTTCCACAACTAAAAGCTCACTGGCTAGTTTCTACCTCACAATCCATTAGGTCAAGCTTAGTTATTTCTACATTGGATCTTTTATTTCGTGTCTCTTTTAATTTTTCCCGTTTCTGTTGCCTTTATCCTTTCAGCTCCAGTTCTGAAAATGAAATGAATTACGTGATAAAAAGAAAGTATTTTTTTCCTCTACTGAGCAAATAAATTGAGACGTAACTTACTCTGTGTGTGTGGGTGTGCGTGCGTGCATGTGTTTGTGGTGTGTAGGAAATCTTTATTTTCTAGAGCCATGTCAAAAGCTCATTTTAAAGTAATTTATTTATAACAACAAATGAATGCTTTGTTGTGGCTATCTGAGTGAAATACCTCATTGAAGGAAGGAGAGACTGGCAAGCCCCAGGAACATTAAGATATCCTTTGCTGAGTGAAACATGATAGTTCTTTTAATCTATAATTCAATTACTCTCCTGTCTCAGCAAAACACTTGAGAAGGCTCCGAGACCCTTCTTTTAAGTGTACTTTGCCAGCATGGTCTAAAAGGCAGTGAAACACACTGGCAAACCATTGAGTGATGACTTCCTGTGATTGTTTCAGCAGTACACATACACAGATATGGGGGAATCTGGGATAAACGGTAAGATGCAATTAAATTTTCACAGGACTGTTCACTTCTGATTTGCTCAGCAAAGGAAAAGATTCTGAATTAACATACTTGCCTTAAAAAGAATAATTTATAATTTCCCATTTCACAGGAGAGGAGTATGAGATGATGGGGGAAAAACATGCAATTTCTGCTTAGAATGGCAATTTTAGAATACATATAATGTAAATACCATAGGCGATTGTTGCCTGAGAAAGAACAAACTTGCCTATATGCGATTCTACAAGGCTTTCAATTTGCCCTTAATTTTATAAGCAAAATTACAATAGGAAATATGCCAAATTACTTAAGTGAGTAGTCTGAAATATTATGAATCATTAAACTGTAAGCGATTAAGCTAGAGAAATGAAAATAAAAGCCTTTAGCAAGAATCAAGTGAATTCCAAGGATCATAAATAAAAGGGGGGAAAAGGAATTTTAATTACAAAGTGTTAAGGCCATGTAAGTTTCCTTTAAAAAATTATTTTAGCTCTCTAGTTTCAAAAATAGAACTTGGCTTAACCCAAATTGATCTTGAGCTGGCCCTCTGAATTTGGATATTTTATACAAGATTAGATGGTGTTTGATAGCATTTTAAAATTACCAATTAGCTTTGAAGAAAGGAAGTTAGTTTGCATAGAGATGTAACTAAGTTTATAAATTGGTTTTCACCCAAATATATTAATTTATATGCTTATATGCTTTTATATGCTTTATATTCTTTATATTTTTATTATATTATTTTATTTATTATATTTATTTTATATTTATTTATTTTATTATATTATCTTTATATTATATTTTTTATATTTATATGCTTTATATTCTTATTACGCATAAGAAGCAATATTATAATACTAAGTATGTCACAAACTTAAGGGTGTCTTCTGTATGCTTTCTCATTTTTACACAGATAAATTCATGCCATGTTAAAAAGTTAACTTATTAGCAAAACATTTTAGCAAAGCAGCTCAAAGAGCATAATGCTCTACCAAGTGGATTTTTCATCATTTCTTTTACAAGTTGTCCTAACTGTAAAATGAAACAAGTCATAATGCTCTTGAAGAAAAGAGATTATTAACCCCAAGAGAATAGCCAAAGACTCTGAATCTGAAAAATATCCTGCTATGCTTGATCACAGAATTATTTTACTCTGATAGTGTCACTATTGAGATATAGGTTATTAATTCTAAGTTTATAACTGTTAAGAAATCAGGCACTATGAACAGTTATACTGCTATTCCAGATCTCTCTAACAATTTGTTCTTTTTAATATTCAAAATGAAATTTTTAATGGTAAAGTTTGTAACTGGTCACAAAGTTGTTTATGTATGTTTCATCAACTGTAGTTTATGAAAGTGGCCCGTTATTAGGGAAGGTAATAAAAAAGTAGTTTTTACTTAATACAGCGTTGTTTAGAGAACAAATAAGCAGGGAACTGGTTCTTTCTAAAAGAAAAAAATGTAAAGGCATTATGGTAGAGAGAAATCTTTTAAGGTCAAACAGAGAATTATGCTGGGATAAAGATGTTCTAAGCAACTAAATCCTTCTTTGTTTTAATCCTAGTTGTTCTAAGCAACTAAATCCTTCTTTGTTTCTTTTAGAATGGATGATATTGGGTCTTGAAGTTCCTAAGATCATTATAAGCATCTTCAGCTGTAGACAACAAAAAACTAAACAAAAAAACTAAAAGTAGCTGGGTCCTAGAGCTATCCTAGAATCATCCAGAATTTTCGAGAAGCTCTCAGTGTTCCTGACCAGCCTTCTTACCTCTCCCTTTCTCACTGTTGTCCCAGCTTCTGTGATTATCAGGAGAATTTACTATGATTCAAAGGCTCTTAGTACATCCAGGGGTCCTACGTAGCATAATTTACTCTGTTCAAGCCTGACTTTAAACAAAAAAATTTTTGTGCTTATTTTATAAGTGAGTCCTGTCCCAGACTTCTCCATTCTCTTCACAAATCTTTTTCTACACCTTCCCTCATCCATTAGCAAAACTGTTCGTACGCTATGATAAACTAGAAAAACATATTTTTTTCTGATACTCCATGCTATAGAACCCTGTTAATTATTTTTTGATGCAGACATTCTGCACTCTAATTTTAAGCCCAAATAATTCTTCAAGGATTTTATATTAGTTCAATTTTGTTCATAAGCTTAGGAAAATTAGATTTGTATTTTAGGAGAACAAAACAATGCAGATAAGAAAATTACGGATATGATGGCTTAAAACAATCCACTGGGGATAAAAGAATAAACAAATTTTATTACATAAAAGTAGTTTCAAGCAGATTCTTGTTTTGGGGTGACACAGAGAAGGAAATGGGATTATAGCTTCAATACTTTTATTTTAGACATAATTCAATCAACTTCCCACGATGTTAATATTATTCCTCCAACATGCTTAATGTTCATTTACTCCTAATTAAACTTCTTCCTTTTATTTACCCTTAAGCTGCTCACCCACTAGTTACAACAATCTACTTCCAAAAGCATCCCTCCCTCGGGAGGACACAGGCAAGAGCCCCCCTGCCTTGTATCATGTGGCAACACTTGAAGCACTGCTTGTGACGACTCCCTGATAATCCCTGGAGTTTAGTGTAAGGCATTTCTTTAAGTTATGCACAAGACATTTCTTTGTTATGTTTGTAATTATCTCATCTTGGTCAGTGTGGAAGGGAAACAAGCATTAATTGCATGCATACTCTATGAATTTGACAAAATAGCCAAAGTGGTAAGCTCAGGTTGGTCACAGTTCATCTCAAAAGCAATAACGCCATTTGCAGCAACATGGATGGACCTGGAGATCATCATTCTAAGTGAAGTAAACCAGAAAGAGAAAGAAAAATACCATACAATATCACTCATATGTGGAATCTAAAAACAAACAAACAAACAAAAAGACACAAATGAACTTATTTACAAAACAGAAACAGACTCACAAACATAGAAAACAATCTTATGGTTACCAAAGGGGGAAGAGGGTGGGAAGGGATAAATTGAGAGTTTGAAATTTACAGATACTAACTACTATATATAAAACAGATAAACAAGTGTCTTCTGTATAGCACAGGGAACTATATTCATTATCTTGCAGTAACCTATAATGAAAAAGAAAATGAAAGCAAATATACTATGTATTTACACGTATGACTGAAACATTATGCTGTACATCAGAAATTGACACAACATTGTTAAGTGACTATACTTCAATAAAAAAAAATTTTAAAAAACTTAAGGTATTTCAATTCCTAGTGTTATTTTACTTTCATATTCTAGCAAAATAAAACCCATTGAGAACAGACACACAAACACACACACACACACACACACACACACAATCTCTTACGAATAAAAAGGACAATGAGGAAAAAAAACTTGCTTTAAGACTGGTGAAGAGCACATCCTACTTCTCATTAAGAACTCGAAGTCTGCATCAAAAAGAGGCCTGAGATATAGGCACAGCATGAGGCTCCACCAGTCTGCAGAACCATATTGTTCTGTCCAGGTGATACCCTGAGACTCAATTCTATTCTTTTAGCTGGAGTATTTGGCAGAAACCAAATCCAACCTCGCCACAGTCTTAAGTGAGCTAATACCATTTTTCGCCAGTCATGTTTTCTTTGATGGAGACCCCACAAATCGTGAGAATGCTCTGGAATGAAGATTCGGCAATGTAAATATGAGCAGAATGTGAATCTAGCACCGTTGATTCTTACTTTGTTCACTTTGCAAGGTAAATCAGCTCTTTTTTTCATTTCTTAAAAATTTGTTTTTGAGGATTCAGATTTCTCTATCTATGAGCATGGATTTGAAAGGACTGGGTAAAGCCTTCCTACCCAGTCCTGATTACTTCATACATATACAAGCCACCTCACAGCAGGTCCACATCTGACCTTTAAGACTGAGGGCCCCATGATCCCCTTGCCACTATGGGTAATGAATTTTGTCCTTTTACATTCTTAGGAAGCCATTCTTTCTGGGTGAGCGCCTGCATTGGAGGGCTTAACATCCCAGTCATGCTGAATTGACTGCTAAGGTGTGGTCGGAGTCCCAGGCTCTGTCATGGGCTCACTACACCTAACTACTACAAAGAAGCGATTTAAATCAGCTTGAGAAATTGTGTGCATCAAACCCCATTCCAAGGCTACCTCAAGTCCACCATCTTGCCAGGATATTGACCACACTCGTTAGTGCATTAAGGCTTTTAGACATTATGTAAAAGATGGCTAGTGATCTTCCAATATCCATGTTCTCTTCCCTCATTGTACATATAGAATCCCCTGTCCCCACTGACCTTCTGTAAATGCCTTTCCCCCACACTGCTCAATCCAGAAACTATAATTCCCAGCTTTCCTTGCATCTGGTGTGCTCATGTGACTAGCGGGGGTGTGAGGTGAAGTGATGTGTGCACCTTCTGGATCACTTCTTTAGAAAGAAAGATGCTTCCCTTCTAGGGAGGAGGTAACAATTAAGCAGCTAAGCTAGACTCAGAGATGGAATCCAGAGCCTTCTACCTTCCATGGATCTTCTGCCCAATATTAACAAAATGTGAGAGAGATACATGCATATCGTGTTTAAGCCGCTGTAGTTCTCAGGTTAGCCTGCACCTTAAATAATACATCAAGCTATACAGAAACGCATTTAACTGTTAATACCCTGGTGCAAACAAAATTTATGATGATAGACCTAGAAGTTTTAGTGAAAAACTAGTGCTCTGACAACATGGTGATTTAAAGAATAGGGAGAAAGGTAACTATATTATACCTTAGAATTTGTATATTTTCAAATATATGCTAAGGTTATCATCCAATTGTATTGTTTAGTCTATCCAGATTTTTAAACAGGAATTTTTTAAAAATTTTCCTTTACCTATTTTAATTTAATTTAATGTAATATTATAAGTAACATATATGTTGGTTATAAAGTATGCCAAGATCATGAACACTCATGAGCATTTCAGTCAAGCTAGTAACTAGAATCTTACTAATAACTTGCATCTACTTAATGTGTTTCTGATCACCCAATACCTCTATCACCAGCCCAGACTGCTCTGGATTCCACATTTTTAGAAAATGAATCAAAAGCATGTTAATATCACTTGTAAATCACATCTAGATATTACCCATGATTCAGACTTTGGGGTTAGTTCTGAACCTTTGAAACATTGTGAGCCTTGTTCTGAAAAACAATCTATTAATTCCTCTGTCAAGATCTGCTGAATAGTCCATAAGGGATAGTGAAGGTGAAAGGCCACCGCTTAGAGCCTCATAAAACAGCTACGGATGGGAAAAGAGAACCGGAAGGAAAGAGGGTGTACAGATGCTGGGAAAGAGGTCAAGTCTTTCCAGCACAGCCAAAGTAGAGGGTGCGGCTGAGTCAAACAAACAGGGCTTTGGCCAGCATTCCTATCTGTGTGCAGGTAAGAAGCTGAGTTGTGGGTGGGGGGAGGGGCTGGTGAAGACAGATTTACTATTCTGTAATCTTTGCACCTGCTCTCATGTGATGTCATGCAGTACCTTGATGTGTATACAATGCTTAGAATAGTGTCAGGCACATGGTCAGCATTATTTAAGTGTTGCTAAAACTGCTAGACTTGGGAAGGACATAGAAACGCAACTCCAACATACAAGTTATTCCTTTAGATAAGGGCCATGAACCTGCAAAGTCATCCCTTTATTTACTTACACTGACTTATTAGGATTGAAGCCACTAGAATGTCTTTACATTCCAGTAATTTACATTCTGGTGACTCAGTTTATCACCATGTCTGACACAAAGTGGATGCTCAACATTATTTACTACCTAAGAAACTAAAAATTTCCAAGAAATTTTCCCATTAAAAATACCCATGTTGCTCTCTGGCTCTGGAATAATGAATATACCACTAGGCAGGAAGACAGCAGATTCCTAAATACATTCTTGCAACTTAGAAGCTGTTGAATTTGACTGATGGTTCCAAAACCCAACTGCTAAATGGAATTATCTGAAGGGAATTTATAAATACAAATTCCTGGGTCAGACATAGTAGAATCTCAATCAGTAGATCTATACTTCTGTCTCATTGTTTTGAGTCTTTATTGCTGTTTCAGCATTTATAAAATAGTCTATGTTGTGCTGCTTCTCTTGCATCCAAAAAAATCATTCCAGAATACACCCTCCACTCAATACAGGTCAGTTTTTGCCATTTCCTGCACACTCCATAAGTTTCTTCTTCCTTGACCCAAACTTCCTTCCAAATAATTCAGCCAACGTGTACGGTAGGTACTTGGCACATAATAATGAAGGGATATGTTTTCTACTATCATGAGTTCACAGTCTAAAATAACATTGCCTTTTTTCTCTATGAACTTAACCATTTTTATCTTTCAGCACTTTGTAGAATTCTCTCTACTCCTGCAAGATGCCTTCTCCAACTGCACCAGCTGACACTCAGCCCTTTACATGACTGTACCACAAGTGGAATGTGTCCTGTGGATTTGAATTCTTGATTGGTTTACAAAACTGTTTAGGATGAGGACTCTGCTTTAACCTTTTATTCTGAATAACTTCGGCAACATCAACTACTTTTTGGTTTAAAACCGATAACTGTTATTTGAGAAGCAGGGATTATGTATAAAAACTCAATGACTTCTCCAGTCTCCCTTTCTAAGAGTTTCTGGAACACTCTTGCTGTCAAACTTTCTTGATGTAGCTGATTGAGATTACCCCCAATTTGTGGTTCTAAAGCTTTGATTTCAGAGTGATAGCTGTCATGTAAATATAGATTAAAATGAGCATAAATATGCAGGTGTCGATCTATAAAAACATCTGTACTGTGAAGCAAACCACTTATAAAACATCAACAGAGAAAACATTCTGAAGGAGGAGGCAGGAGTGTTTGATAAAAATACTACTATTCCCTTAATTCCTGAGTTTCTTAAGAGCTTCCCACTGTAGTGGAAATCTCATTCTCTTTTGCTAAGAATGAGTAGGCAAAAGTTACACATCTCTATGAGGCTGTACTTTTCAAAAAGAGCGTAGGAGAAAGTATTGTTCCACAAGGTTAGAATATTAACATAAAGCAATTTCAAGTCCTTGGTTATATTATTATGAGTCTCTACTTGAAACAGTCCCAGAAAAGTGGCCCATAAACCAGATCCTGAATGGTTCAAATATTTTCAAATAGAAATAGAAGAGATGACCTGAATGCAAAAATCAAACAACCATCTACCATAGCAATTTTGTATGATACTTGTATCATCTTGTTAATAACTCCTGAAAATGAACACAGTGCAAGCTCTGGTGAGGAAGCTCTTTTCTAAATTAAAATCTCTCTCTCTATTGTAGAAGTTCGAGGCATGTGAATCCCATTACTTTCCAGTAGAAGCACAATGCTAAGTTTAGATAGAGTCAAATTGCTTGCTTCATCCGTTGAAGGTAGATGATTAGAAATAAGATGAAGGTAAATTTGCACTTAGGACTGAATGAACTTGATAATCATCTAACGAATGCATTAGAGTAAAGAAGAGCTTCATTTCCATCTGTCCTTAGCTAATCAAGTTGACTAAACACCTTAAAGGCTTACAGACAAAATAGAACATACACTCAAAATGAATTTTTAAAAAATTATCTCATTTTCTTCCTGAGCTCTCTTGCTCTTATGATGAGAACCAAAAACAAATTCAGGTAAAAAGCTAAACAAATAATACAATTTAAAGTAATGAAAGCTAAAATTATTTCATTTTCTGCCATTTATTGTGAAGTTACAAAAATCCACACTAGAAGCATTTTAATGTTTCTAATGAAAATAAGACCAATACTCTGGAGGAAATTTCTGAAAATGAGATAACGTTATAGATGTTAGAAACAATTTCGGAAATCAAAGACTTTTTGACTGACCAATACAGGTATCCAAAGCATTCAAAGATTTAACACCAAGAGTTAAAATTAAAAGGCTACCCCATGTCCTATAAGAGTGAAACAGCAAAAATATGGATGCAAAAAAAAAAAAAATCATGGCCTTGGAATAACATGTCATGCTAGAAAAACAATGAATATGATTTTAACAGAATTAATGTACAAAGTGTATTCAGGAGCCAAGAGTAAGCTATTTTTATGGAACCTACTCTATATGGAGGAGTAATCCTTTCAAATTTGATATTAAGTCATTTGTTTCCTGGCACCATGTCAATGGAAAAAACTGCTTATGTAACTATTAAAAAATTTAATGCTAACTATAAATGTTGCAACGTATAAGGTAAAAGCATGGGTCTAAATACTATGACAGTCAATGTTCTCTCTAGTACACATGCAAAATACAAATTAAGAAGTTCTGGTGTCCGCTGATGTTCATATATGGCTGGACCAAAAGTAATTTAAAGTATTTAAACACTCTTCTTGTCTACTTAATAGAATTCCAGAATTGGGGGTTACAAAATGACATCTTCCTCAAAAGCACCCAGATAAATCACATATTGGTGGTCCAAGACCATACTTAAAAAAAAAAAAAAAAAGTGCTTTAAAGAAACATCACCTCATGGAAGCTGATATTAATCTTTTCAAAAATTGTTTTTCGTGTAAGTATGATGACATTCATCTCTCAAGTATCTATGGTAATTGAGGAAAAGACATGACATAGCTTATCTAAAAGAAGAGATAACGTAAGTGTTGATAACTGACTCTTCAACACGTTATCCACTCTCCTAATTTTGCCTAATGAAATTTTAAAGTGAAGTAATGTTTCTAGCCACATTCTAGGTAGGTTGTGAGAAAACATGGCCCAGAGATATGCTAAATCATCAAGAAGAGTTCAAATGGTGGTTCTCCATTATAAGTTTTTTTTTAATTGGAGTATAGTTGATTTACAATGTTGTGTTAGTTTCAGGTGTACAGCAAAGTGATTTGGTTATAGTACACACATATATAGTCCTTTTCATATTCTTTTTCATTACAGGTTATTACAAGATATTGAATATAGTTCCCTGTGCTATACAGAAGGACCTTGCCATTTAGGGATTTTATATTTAATAATTTGCTCCATTATAAGCTTCCAAATGTGGTAGATTCCTGTAATATCATAAATATGGGAGTTGGGATTTTAGCCTCATCATGCCAATGTTGGATGATGTCATATTGAGTGGAAATTTCCAAATGATGGAATGATTCAAAATGATGGTGGAGGGAAAAATAAATGATCTTATAAACCTCAGTCAGCTATGATGCTCGATAAATTCTCCAAACACAAGAATGCAACAAAAGGCACAAAAGTATAGGTTAGCCATGGATGACTAAAATTCTTGTGCACATGACAATGCCTCAAAAGAACCATTACTGGTCACATTCCCACATTTCTATAACAACCATCAAAAGCGTGAATTTTCAAAAATGGCTCCAAGACCAGAAGCTTTTGTTTGGAGTGAAAATGATTTACCCTTTCATTTTCAGACAAGCGTTTTCTTCCACTTGAAGAGCCTAAATAGACACTGCTAATGTACTTTCAAAGAAGTCAGAATTTTAAAGAAGTAGTGCATGAAGCTTAAGACCAGTTCATTAAATGTACATCAGTGATGTTGGTTTTTAATCTGAGCTTTCTCCTCCCCTCATTGGGCACACACCACTTTTCATTAACATTCAGGGAGTTGCAGATGCGTTAAGGAAAAGGAAGTTCTTCGGAGTAATGAGGCCAGAAGTATGTAACACCATCACTTCTCCCTCTTGCTTTGTACTGACTGTCAGTACCACTCTACTACTCCCAGAAAAGGCTTCCCAGCCTTATTTCTAAACACAGATATATCAACCCATTCTTTGCCATTTCATAACCATCACCACTGTAGTTTTACAGAAATGTGTATTTTCATACGGAGAGGAACGATTTAAGTGATTTTCTTTAATATCTGCTAACTTCCATGACTGCATGTTTATTCAGTTCTGCCTCTGAGTTTGCTAGGGACTATTAAAGAGCTAACAGAAGAAGGTCCCTGCTGGGTTTGAGCTTACAGTTTAAAGAAACAAAGCAAATGATAAAATAAGTGTAATAGCTTGCATTTGTATAGCGTTTATGATGAACAAATTGCTTTCTAATGCCTGACTTCAGTCAACACTCCAAACTGCCTTAAACAGGAGCAATATGACATGATTACCCCAATATTAAGTATAGACTACCGAAATTTATAGACGTTTTTTAAGTTAGGGTCACAGAGTCAGGGGAGTTACAGCCCGGGCTATGTTCATCTTTGCTGACTCCAACACTAATGTTCTAATGCTCTTTCCACGCACCAAGCTAATGTGACTTTGGTACATTATCCCATAGGTAGAAAAACTGGACTGCTGTCCCTTTGAGAGGAACAATAAAAGCCTTTCTTACACTATTTGCATAGTTTTCCTGCAGTTGATGAAGTCAAGTGGAGCCTTAGTTGGGAAAGAAACAGAGAAAACCAGAAAAACCTATGTTGAACATGACCTAGAGAAAGCCGAGGTAAAAATGAGAATGGGAAAAAGAAGGGAGAACAAAGGAAAACCAGATTCCTTTGAAAGAACATGAAAGAACATAGGAAAGGCCAAAATCTGGAGGTGATTCCACATGAAATAAAGTCACATGAAATGGTTTAGAGAGAATGATGTTGACCATTTCTAAATTTTAAGGCAGGGCATTTTGAAGCGATGACTGAGACGTTAAAGTAAAAACAAAAACTATGGCTCATAGTAAAATCTTACCAAACCCTCTCTTTATATCTGAACTGAATCCAAAATGATTAGAGATAGAAATTGAGAAACACAGTTTGGCTACTGGGAAGAAAAAATGGTGACTAATGGATAAACAAGCTACCAAGGGAGGAAGTGAATCAGTAAAGAATCAAAGATCTTACCTTTTAAAGTCTGAGCACTAGGATAAACCATGCAATTTACCCCACAAGTTAGGAAAATGGTAGAAATAAAGCAAGACATTTAGTGTTTCCTGAAGTCCTATGGGTTTGAGATTGCCGAAGATAAAAGCACACAGTAGGTGACTGAGTCACATTAATCAAAGTAAGACACAGCCAAGGAGAATCCATTCCAGCTTCTACGCTAATGAACTTCCTCCTTTTTCCCCCTCACTAATCTAGATGAATCAGGATACTATCAATTGCCTTATGTTAACGATGCATTCCATTTAGCTGATGGCTGGATAAATATTTACCGAAATATCTTCAAGTGCTTAAAACAGAAACAATGTTTAAGTTCCCATGGGAATAATAGCTCATTTTTCAAAACCAGATGAGATGTTTGTCTCATCTTTCTTCAGGTTTCACTCAAGCTCATGCTATAGGAGAAGAAATATTGAGATGAGCTGCATATTTTGTTAATTACGCTGGTCTTCAGGTCAGGAGAAACCAATCAAGCACATGTGCTGATTAAACTCCTAAGCCCAGTGATGCTCAAGTAGCTGACTTTTAAGATTAGTGAAGCAGAGCCCTAGCTCAGTCTTCTTTCTTCTTATTGAACTTAATTGGATCTGTGATTTTATATTATGCAAAGAAAAGTGTTTTAAAACAGCTTATTTTGGACATAATTTGGCTAAACCTTTCTGTTTCACATTTTGTGCTATTAAGACAATCTTTAAACAACATTTCTAATTATTTCTGATTCTTGCTAAGCACAAAAGATGCTAATTATTGGAGTTACATAGATTGTAGTTTCATTTTGTGTCATACCAACCTTCTAGGTTCTAAAGACTTCTCTGCATAGCACATTCAACAGAGAAAGTTTAGAAACATGTGGCAAGTTGGTTAATACAAATCAACGAGGCCAAATTTGAATGGTTTCTTTTTAAATTTTACATTATCTTAACATAATATATGCTGACAATTTTAAAGAAAAATTTTCACAGGCCTAAAGTTTTCCTTGCATATAAACCAGGTATCTATATAAGTAACACCCTTTTTTGTTTAATTCTGGGATCAGAAAAGAGGATGACTTTTTAAAAACAACATTTATTACCAAGGTTTCTTCCTATTAATGGTATGTTCTAGGAATTTTAAAAGGATGCCTTTCCTACTATTTTGATTCTACTTGCTACGAGAGGAGAAAACACCATTCTGACCTTTATCATGATATGGTTCATGTTCACAGTTATTAAATCTATTTTCCTACTGAATCATGTGTTTCTCTGCTCCGTCTGCAATGCAAAGTGAAGTTTTCCCACTGCCTCATTAATTTAAATTATCGTCAAATATGCTTATGAGAACTAAGTAAAGAAACAGAATTTTCATCCTGACATGAGCTTTACTGGGCTTTTTTCCCCCAAGGCAGCATGTGCCCAACTATGTCTTCAATCTTTTAAAATATTAAGTTATTGCAATTTAGGGAGGAATGATTCCTCTGCATTTTCATACTCTCCTGGTGGTGGTTTTTAAACTGCTTTTATTTATGCCCCTTTTAATATGCAGAAATAATAAAGTTGTCAGTGTCCTCTTTTAAGCTGAGGGAGAAAAAACTATTTCTTAGAGATGTAAGTAGAAAGAGGCTTGAGTATCTGGATAGCTGTACCCTCACCCAGGTAATCCTCTAATGAAATGCTGTTCAGTGCTTGAGTACGTAGCATAGTTCTTACCTTAACCACCCTGTGACTTTGGGGAATAACCTTCCATCCTCCTCCGATTGCCCAACTGTGACAGTGGGAATATTCCTATATTTGCTGGCAATCAGGAATACTGAAACAGCAAACAATGAAATCGACAGCAATGTAGGACAGCCAAGCTTCCTGGGCATTTGGGTCTTACAAACTGAAGCCCAGAACAGATGTGCAGTAGCGGTTAGGTCAGTAATTACTGAGGGTGTTTTCTAGACGGAGTCTGCTGCTAGACGCTTAAAAGCCCCTCCCTTGAGAACATCAGATTGAAGAAAGGTCTAAAGTGGAGGTCTGTGACCTAGTGAGGATGATGAGGGACCCGGAGTCCATTGGTTTAGGTCCTAAATATAATTCACAAAAAGATGTGTCTTTCTACTCTCACAACCAGAAGTGGGACTACAGCCCTCACTTCAGTGGTCAGTGATAATTCCACAGCCCTGCAGCTAGGTTTTTTTTTTTGTTTTTTTTTTATGGTTTTCCAATCTACTAAATTCAAAAATTGATAGGAGATTTAGGAGTAGTATCCACATAGGTAAGGTTTCTATTTTCCTGGTTTCTTTAGTGGTTTTCCGCACAACCTCCAGGGAGCTGAGGATTCTTTTCTTGATATTTCATGTTGGGAATGAAGCCATCCAATCAGAGGTAGTGGGGCTGCTGGGAACTGTTGTGAGATATCTACTGAGGTCCAACGAATATGGCTAAGTAGCATAATTTTATAAAACTGGCCATTTTATTTCAAGAAGAAAAAGCAAAGCAGGATGGAAAATGTCTTGACATTTTATAATGTTTTTAATCTGGGTTTGTTGCTGGTGACCATATAAATACTATTTATCCTTAACAATTCACATATTTTTTTTAATGTAGCAAAAAAAAAAAAGAAAGAAAGAAAGAAAAAGAAAAAAAAGAAAAAGGAAAAAAAGAAAAAAAGAAGAAAAAACAAACGAACAAAAAAAGAACACAGCCCTGCAGAGAATGAGATAGGAATAAAAACCAAAGAAGCAAAATCTTAAAATGTAAAGGAGCTTTCATATGCTGTTTTCAGTCAATGGAGCAAATGCCCTGATGCATTTTAATGGATTTTAATAGTTAACAGTTTTACAATATTCTTTTTTAACTTCCCGGATGCTAGTTAAGGGTGAAATGGGAACCAAGCATGAGTTCTTCTGTGAATTAGTTTATTAGTCTTTCCACTGCACCATATATCTTTATAGTTCTACTATTTAATAATGACTGAATTCTAAATTATCTATTATCTATCTATTCACCTATCTGTGATCTATATGTCTCATTAATTTATACACTGGCTTGCTTCAGAAAGGGTTTAAGTTGGCTTACAAAAATGGACACAACTCAATGAGATTTTAAACATTTAATATATGAAGTAAAAGGAACATCAATTTGGGAAAAATAAGCTAACACCATGATGGAAAGTAATGGACAAAATGCATGCTGCGATACTTTTCCACTAGCTAAAGATAAGCCGTTCATTAGGATCTATGATTCCTGCTTTGCAAAGAAAGACACCCGGATCACATGATCACATCAGTGTGAATCAGATAGCTGGAGTATTGGTTACCATGGATCACAGTTACCATAAATAAGAATGAGCTAGCTGTTTAAGAGAACATCAATACTTTCTGACAAATTTGATAAACTGTTCTCTTGAAGAAAATGGCACCTCTCCAAAAAAATAAATTGCAAGTAAAATCATCTCAGTGCCATTGCTCTTTTCTGACCATATGTTCTGTCAGAACCTAAAAAGAAATGAAGTAGAACACATTTTTTCATCACAGCTTTGTGAAATTATAAGCAGATCTTTTGTAATATTCTAACTCAAAACACAAATATAATTAAACTCCTGCCTTACTATAATTATACCAGTATATTTAAGAATAGTTTTAGGTAAAGTCACAGTAGGTAGTAAAATTGCTGCCACACCATATCCTTTTCTTACTGAAGTTTGAAATTCTGTCATTTTAAGGTGTGAGGTCTGAGGTATTTGGAATGTTCTAAAGGTAGCAGGGACATCAGAAGTCAGGAAGATCGGTGATTAAGTCTACAGTCACAGATAGCAATCATCTAAAGATCATACATTTTAGAACTAAGCCCAATTTATTTGCTTAAACTGTACATAGTTTCTTTAACTATTCTTTGAATACAGTTTATTGTGCCTCCCAAAATGAGAGATTTATAGAAAGAAAACTATAGCTCCAATTAGATCTGTACCATTTCTAGGTCAAGCCCACTAATGTTACATATATGGAGAGAAGACTGCCTCATTATTTATTGTAAAAACATCACAGGTCGGTGAAAGCAAAATGCCTTTATGTTGGATCACTCAGAAGCTCAACATTATTATTCCACCAAGAGATTGATTCAAATCAGCCATATTGTCATTGTGCTATGTTTTAGCTGTGGCTTTCCTTAGGATCCAGATTCACGTTTGGGTTTTTCTTAATGTTTATTTTGTCTCATATTTCATTTCAATAGTCCTTTTGGTTAGGTAAACAACTTTTCTGTCAAACACATTCTCCCCAGAACACATGAGATAGACTATCCCATTCAAAAGGCACTCATGTAGGAATCATAAGTCATAGACCAAGAAGTCAAATTCCATTTTTAAATCAACTTGGTGGAAAATTTTTCATTTCCCATGAGAGATCAAGGTAAATGGTTTCCATGTGGCCTCAGTCATCAATCGTCCTCCTAAGATTTCAATTTCCTTAAAATTACCAGTTCATTCTGATGATAGAACTTGTTTCTACACAAATCAGTAGACATGGGAGTTTTGAGCTGGTTCAGTCTCAGGAGTTTCATTACTACATATCAGATACTTACAGTGAGGAGACAGGCCATCTATGAAATATTCTCCACCACTCTCCACTTCTCCACCATTCCTCAGAAAACCATCAGCAGCCAGAGCCCTCACTTTATTGAGAGATCAGAATCATCCTTCCTCCACCTATCAAATCGCCTTCTTTGTTCCATGCAGCACTGGGGACTACTGCTAAGCAGCTCTGGAATGACCCTCCTTGAAAGTAAATTTTACCTATTGCCTTATTTTAAATAGTTTAGAAAGTAAAATAATTCTTTTAAGAATTTAAAATATTTTTCTATTTACTGACTTCTTTGTGATGGTCCTGATGCTGCTTTCCTTCTTCAAAAATGTCCTCTTTTTGACATCCCTCTTGGAATACTTTTTTCTTCCCATCTATCAACTTATTATTTTTACTAATGAGATAGAAAGAAGAGAGGTGATCCTTACACCTTTTCATCTTGTGCTAAAAGAGATTGCCCAATCTGTATTCATAGCACCAGTAAATGGGAAATATTTTGGTCAAGGTGTGAAACAACACAATAGATATCTGCATGTTACTAAAATGATATGTTTCCATACCAACTATTGGAACTCAAACTATAATCCTCTTTGCCTACTCTGTACACACACACACACACACACACACACACACACACACAAACACACACACACCCCTTATCTCCCATCTTTAAATCTAGAATATTTATTACACATCTATATGGAAAACCACCTATTTTTAACACTTATTCTACTCTGGATGCATAAACCAGGAAGCATTGCCAGAAATGGTAACATGAAGTTAGCCTGTCATCCCAATCTCTTTCAAAGACGCTGCTAATTAGGAAAAATATGAACAATGTCAGTATGGCTCCTTTTTGCAATCATTATACCCAAAAAGCCATGAACGAAGTATCTCAAATCACACAGTCACAGGTATACATCTTCTTTAAAATAATACAAGTCTACTCGTTTGAAAGTATGGGCTTTATAGATACATATCTCAACTGTAGGTTTGGGTGCTGTATCATCCATCTAGGATTCTGTTAAGAATAGATGCCACACTGAAACTGAGCAATCTGAAGAGGGAGTCTAATAAAGGGGTGATGTACAAAGGGATGGTGTTTAATCTGAAGCTAGCAACTGAGAGAGCTGCCATCCCTGGGTCAGAAGGGGAAGAGTAGAAAACAGTGACTCAGACCTGGGACTCGAAGAGGGCATTGGCACGGAGAAGGATCGCTGAGAGAAAGTTTGACCTCCAGTAGAGGGGAGGCAGCCAACACTCAGGAAGGGAGCCTAAGGAATATATAGCCTAGCCTCACTCTACTGTCCATGCTTCTCATTGGCTGAACCCAACCTGAACCCAGAGGATGGGGAACCTCTGGTCTAAACTCAGCATCCTGGGCATAGAGTGGGTTGGAAAGAGGTGGAAAGTGGAACTAGAGGGAATAAATGGAAAGGATTCAGCACAGTTGCTACTCTTCAAAATGGTGACCATCTGAGGCAACATGGCAGGCACAAGGCACATTCTGCAGTCCGAAGCAGAGAATCTGAGCTGTAAATGGTAGTCCAGAAGTACGATGCTACAAGGAGTCTCTTCGGGATCCAACTTGCACAAGCTATCATCACACTTCATCAGTTTCTGAAGTCGTCTGTCTTCGCATCTCCCATCCAGCCTTTTATAGTCACGTGCATAGTAAATTCTCAGTAAACACTTGCGGAGTCACTGAGTAACTTTCCTCCCCTGCCACCACTGCTAGACTTTTATCTCATGTGGGTTTCTGTCAGCAGTGTTTCAAAATTCCAAGAACAGTCATGTATCCACATGCAATGGTATGCCAGACTTGGACAAATAATATAGAATGCTGTATTTTAACAGTTATGGACAAGGTGGTGTGATTGCTGCTATATCCAAGAGAAGTAAGGTTACCAGCAAATCGCCTCTGTCAAATGAATTCACTTAGAAAATCCTCGTGGAATAGTTTGTAGCTTTACGGTGACGCTGTCTCACAGAGTAAAAATGATACAGATTGAAATGCTCAGTAGCAATTCGGAAACTTTTCCTCTTCTCAATTTCTCTAAGAAGAAAAAAATAAAAAGTATTGCCTGTGAGTTTCAGGGGAATACTGACACAAGAACACCTTTTTCTGCCACATAAAGATGAACTGCCATTTGAAAATTGTGGCCTCAAATCTGAAGCACCCATGTGGTATTCTGAAAGCCAGGTAAGTCCTGTTCTGACGGAAATGTGCATGCTTCACTCTTCTGCAGAATATATTACATCCGAGAAAAGGGTTCATTTTTCTCTAAAATTTCAGCATCTCTGGTGACCTATGCAAAAAAAAAATCTCCATCGGGTAGTGCAATTAAGGGCTACACATAAGCACGCAGCTGTATTACTTTTTAGGCACAGAAGCAAACTTTTTATGTTCTGGTAGCTAATTAAGATAAAGATTTGCTTGGCAGGCAATTTTGCTTCCTTGACATCTTTTATATTGAAGTCACTCTGACTTACAGAGCATCCTGTGTTTTAGTCACTGACCCATAAAGTACAGATGAGAGCTGGTAAAAGGATAACAACATGCATTCCGAATAACTTGCTGGGAAAAGCCTCAAACTTGAAAGACATTTTAATAATAATTCACCAACCAATTCCATTAGTCTTAAAGACTAGAGAAGCACAAAGAGAAAATTTGAATTACACGGCCCCTCCTGCTATGATTTCAAGACATTTCGAGCTAAATTTAAACCTTTTGGATGTGATAGCATGCTGGGTTTTTTGAGCCAGCAAAATACAAGACATTAATAATAAAACCCAATTAATCATAAACTATATTTCTGTACTTCACACTTTGCTCCTGGTAAGTGTCATTCATATCTCAACACTATATTTTAAAAGCTCTCTTCATGTGAAGAAATACACCAAGCAAAGGTAATTTAAACTGGTTTTATGATACCATAATGAAATCTATTTTTTTAAATGATGTATTTTTTTTAATTGGCATCAACTTCAGCCTTTTTTTAATATCTTCATGGTATGCATTTTCTCTTCACCCATACTCCATACACAATGCTAGCAGGCTCTGTGAGGGAATTTATTTGTTTCTGACCACTTCCTTAAATTATAGATTTATTTGGGGTTTTTTTGCATGTATATTAATTTCCTGGGAATGCCATAACAAAGCACCACAAACTAGGTGGTTTAACCAATAGAGGTTTATTATCTGACAATAAATTCTAAAGGCTAGAAGTCTGAGCTCAAGACGTCTGCAGAGCTGGTTCCTTTGGAGGGCTCTGAGGAAGAATCCGCTCCACGCCTCCCTCCGGGTTTCTGGTGGTCTGCTGGCAGTCTGGTATTCCTTCTGGGCTGTAGCTGTCTCACCTCAATTTCTGCCCCTGTCTTCACAGGACATTGTCCCTGGGTGTCTGTGTCCAAGTTTCTCCTTTTTATAAGGACATCAGTCATTGGATTGGAGGACCACCCTAACTCCAGTGTGACCTCATTTTAACTTAACTAATTATATTTGCAACGATCCTAATTTTCAAATAAGGTCACATTTGGAGATAATGGAAGTTGGCACTTCAACATATGATTTGGGGTGGGGGGACACAGTCCATCCTCTGATAGCATGTCTGGTCATTAACTTCAGTCTTTCTTCTTTATTTTTGCCTAAGTTCCTATACTTTTAATTACTTTACTTTCAAGTTTACTAATGAATTTCTACAGCAACTATTCTTGCTTTTAAGCCTGTTCACTGAATTTTTTCTTGTTCTCTGTTTTACATGTTCTTTTCTCTATATGCTCTTTGTTTCATCTCCTATTTCTATTCTCATTATGTTCATTTCCCTTTAAATACTTGAACACATTGAGCATAAATATAGAAGCTTTCTTAATATCTTATCTACTAATTCCTTCATTTTTTGGCCATTTGTGTCTTTTCCCTTGCCTACTTTTTCTCCTGTTAATGGGTTACATTTTTCTTCATTTTTGCATATCTTTGCGTGTCCAGTAATTTTGGACATGGTGAATTTACGTTGATGAGGACTGGATATTATCTTCTTTTTTTAAAATTGAAGTATGGTCAGTTACAAAGTGTCAGTTTCTTGTGTACAGCATAATGTCCCAGTCATGCATATACATACATATATTCTTTTTCATATTCTTTTTCTTAAATGTTATTACAAGATATTGAATAAAGTTCCCTGTGCTATACAGAAGAAATTTGTTTTTTTAATCTATTTTTATATGTAGTGGCTAATATTTGCAAATCTCAAACTCCCAAATTTATCCCTTCCTACCCCCTTTCCTTTGGTAACCATAAACAATTGTTTGCTATGTCTGCGAGTCTGTTTCTGTTTTGTAGATGAGTTCATTATGGAGGACTGGGTTTTATAGTCTTCCGTTCAGGAGTGTTAAAGTTCATTCTGCCAAGTTGTAAAATTAACTGCAGAGCTGCTTGATGTTTCCTTGTTCCTCCGCTTCGTTAGGTCAGGTCTGGAGAAGCCATTACCCTAGGTTACACTACATTACACAGGCACGACCTCCTACCATCCTCACCCCGCGTCCCAGATGCTGAATGACTACAGTTACTCTGTCTGGTTAAAATACAAAGTGTCTTCCATCCCTGTATAAGGTCTGAGAAGTGTTCAGATTACGTTCTTCCTGGATGTTCCTTTCCCAATCTCCCTTTCACCCTACACATATGAGGTGTGATATTCATCAACCCAATTAAGGGCATCCCTATGTGGATTTCTAGAGCTTTCTCCATGCAGTTCTGTGCTCCCTAACACTCTTCCTTGCAAATTGCAGCTCCTGATTCTTCCAAAACTGGAGTCCATCTCCTCAAATCAGTGGGACCACTGTGCCATTCTTATGTTTCCACTTCCTGCACCATGATCCAGAAAGTGCTTCCACCCAGACAGCCAGGGCTTCCCTCCAGCTCCCTTCTTTTGTTTCCCTTATCTCAGGGATCACAATTCTGTGTTCTGAGTTCTAAAAACTGTTACAATTTTGGTCCAGTTTTCTAAATATTCATGGCAGGAGAAAAAAAATCTGGATCCAGTTACTCTATCACAAACATAGCAGAAGACTTAATGTGCATAGTGATAAACAACTTCTTGAATAGAATTTCTTCTTGAATGCTTAGAGCTTTTGTTTAATTTTATTTAATCAAAATCATGACGGTAGTCACATACATTTTCCTCTAATATCTTAACTGTTTTACTTTTAACCATTAGATCCACAATTTATCTGAAAAATACTTTTTTTCTATGTGGTGAGTTAGGATCTAGATCTTTTTTTTTTCCCCACTTGAATACCAAATGGCCCAGTCTATTTATGAAAAACACTTTTTATGAATGAACTATGTTTGCTTTTACAAATAATGTGACTAGATATATCAGTTTAATTTGGGACCCTATTCTGTTCTATTGATTTATTTGTCTATTTGTGAACTTCCACCACACTCCAAATTACTATAGCTCCGTAATAACCTAGATATATAGTGTAGGTCCTTTAGTTTTGTTTTTTACCAGATTGCCTTGGCCATCTTTGACCCTTGGCATTTCCTAGTGAATTTTAAATTCAGTTTAGTGGTTCCTAAAATAAACAAACAAGCAAATCCTGATACTATTTTTTTATTGCAATATTATTGGATTTTAGATTGATATGAAAATAATTCAAATCTTTACCATAATGAGGCTTCCAAAACCTCATGAAATATTTCAAAATTTATACAGGTGTCATTTCATGTCAATCAATTGGTTCTTGGATTTTAGGAAAAAGATTTTGCACATCATTATTTAGATATATTCTCAGGTATTTGATTTTTTGATGTTATTATAACTAATATCTTTCTTACAACTTTTTTCCTATACATTTGTTGCTGGTACATAAACAAGCTTTTTTTGTTTGTTTATAATCATTAGTAATAGTCACATTGCTCAATCTACTATTAACTTAACTCTACTACTATTAATATTTAAAAACTTACTTTGGAATTTCTACATATGTAATCATCTTGTTCTATAAATAATGGCATCTTTATTTCATGACTAACTATCCTTACACTTTTTTTTCTTGTCCTATCTTATTAGCTAAAGGCAATTAAAATATTGAATAGAAAAGGTACCATCATCTTGTTCTTAATCTTGAGGGGATATTTTCAATATTTCACCACAGTGCATGTTTCTTCCCATAGGTTAACTATTCCTTTTGTCAAATTAAGAAAATTCCTTTCTATTTCTAATTTGCAAGAATTTGTTTGTTTGTTTGTTTTAATCATAAGTGTTGAATATAACCAAATGCTTTTTCTGTATCTTTTGATATGATTCATGACCTTCATTTTTTATTCAAAAATGTAGTTTTATTCAATTATGTTGATCAGTTTCTTAAAAATATATATTTAGCTAGCTAGAATAAACCCCACATGGTCTTGAGATAGAACTTTCTAACGTTTGTTAAAGCATCATCTCAGACAAATTGATCATGAACATATGTTAAAGTTTGTCTTGAAATTTGACACAAAGACAGGAGCTTATGAACATGTCAATTCATACAGCTGCCCTGAGAAGGACATTCTATACAGTAAAATGGCTATATAATAGTTGTTAAGATTGGATAAAATATAACACAATGGCTAATTTAAAATTATGGGGCTCTTCCTAAGTTTGAACACTTAGAATTTTAGGTGGGGCTCTTCGGTTTAACATTCATCAGAGAATTGCTGGAGGACTTTATCAGGAGTGGTAATTACTCCCAGAAGGAACGTCTAATCACATTAGACCACAGCATTCTTTCAAGTTTTGGACAGTTCTTTTAGGTGTCAAGCAAAGCATCTGTTTATTAACTAAGAGAGTCATGAATACCTATGAAACTTACCTAAGATTTAATACAGTTGTAGAACAAAAGAACTGTTTCACAATGGAAGTCGAAAGGGCTAATGGTGGAAAATATGAATATACTATTTACTGGTGCCCTTCTGAGCCCACCTGGTCTCCACACTGTGGTACACTACTTGCAAATCTGGTTATTTGGCATAAAAGGATAATCACGTGTGGATCACGTGTAGAGCTATTAAGATGATAATTGTAACACGAACTATACCAAAAATAAGTAAGAAAATGAGAGAGGGTGGGAAGGAGCTAGAAAGGAAAAGTTTAGCAATGTTTATCAGCAATGAAATTATATAATTAGGATCCATCAGTAAAACTAACTCTCAGCAACCATTCAAATGACTATTATACAATGTTTTCATTATCATTAATGTTACCCATACATTGTTAAATGAACTACAAAAAGCAGATTCCAATACTATATATTCTCATTAAAATAATGTATACACAAATAGAGCGTATAAAAATCTTCTATATAGGAACGTGGAAGGGCTATGTTAAATTATTTCTAGGATGGTAGATTATTTTTATTTTCTCCCTTTTGATTTCTTTATATCTTTCTTAAATACGTTTTGCTTAAATAATAATAAGAAAAAAATCTTATAATAATGTATTTTTCTGCAGTTAGACACAAATACAAACTTCCCATACTATTTCATAAAAGCCTCTAAAATTCCTTCAAAAAGAAGCTTTCCTTGATGTAAAGCAATTCTATTACATGCTTTACTGAATGTATACTAAAAGGCCCAAAGAGGTACTCCCTTTAACTTCTGTCTTATTTCCTACACCACCTTCTTGAGAACACAGCTGAGTGCGTTTATATTCCAAGCATGCCTGCCACAAGTAGCACACATTATTTCACCATAGCCCACGGCATTCTTTGTGCAAATCTGCTGTCAAGTAACCTACCAAATGCAATTTATCCAGTCCTCTTTATAGTTGCTGGAGGTTCTAGAATTATAAAGTCACTGGCCATACTCTCCAGAGCAAAACTTTGTTAGAATCTGCCTGTACCAAAAGGGACAGGCTTAAGAATGCAGTGGGCCTAAGTGTCATCTTGTCAGTGATAGCAACAGTCTGAAAAGCAAAGTTAATAACAAGTAGATGCATGCTTGAGTGAGTCAATCAGATTCCTACTATATGTTTGAAGACTGTGATACCAAAACACAGCAGCCAGCTGTCCATCTGAAAGCCACAGCTTCTACAGAGTGCTGGATTTCATCAGCTTCTTTCATTCTGGTAGGACTTTAATCAGAAAAAATTCCTACTGACATGTTCATTAAGAACAAGATTGACAATACAATAAAAAAAAATGAGCAAAAGATTTGAACAGAGACTTACCAATAAGCATATTAAAAGCATCCTAGCCTTTCAAATACAAGGAAATGAATATTAAGCACATGTTATCCTCACCAAAACTAAAACGATGAGCAATACCAAGTGTTGGCTAGGATGTGAAGTAGCAGCAATCATCATATTCTGCAGATGGAAAGGAAAACTTACGTAACTACATTGGAAAACTGACAGTAGCTACTAAAGTTCAACAAATGTATGCCTTCTGACACAGAAATTATCCAACTCAGTATATAATTGGCAGAATTCTGTACGTATGCACATCAGAAGACCAGCACGTGAATGTTCATCAAAGCACTATGGTACCTCCTATTCCCATTTCTAAACATGCACTGCAGCATTATTTACAACAGCCCAAACTTGAAACAATGCAAATATTTATCAATCCAAATGTGTATGAATTTTGCTATATTCATAGAATGGAATACCATTCAGTGATGAAAAATTAATGAATTACTGCAGCATTCATCAAAAAGAATGATTCTCACAACAACAAAAATCTTCCTTATTGATGAATGTTAATCATATTATTATAGATTTTATTTCTTTTTATGTATATGTTTGTTGTTATTTGATTGTATGTTAATCATGTTGTTATTGATGTTGGTGATGAATGTGAATCACAATGTTAAATCATCAACATTAAACATAATGTTGAATAAAAGAAGCCAAATGTGAAATAGACATAGCATATAATTCCATTTGTATAGAATTCAAAAATAAGCAACGTTCAATTATGGTGTGAAAAGTAATAGTAGGTACTCTCTGGTTGGAGGAAGATTTCTGGAAGGAGGCATCTGCGATTTTTTTCCATAGATTTGATCACTTTATGAAAGTTTTTAATTTGTGCATTTCATTGAATTGATGTCTCAGGCAGTAAAAGTTTATTTAGAACATTTTTTAAATGTGTAGAAATTAATCCATGGTATTAAAAATTTGAATAGTAATTATCTTTGGGGAGGGATCTGGGCAGTGCTTGGGAGCAGTCTAAAGTGGGTATCTAGAATGTTCATGATGCTCTGTTTCAGGACCTGAATCATGTTTACTTTAGTGTTTTCACTGTGATTTGTGAAATTTTATACTGATTTCAATTAAAATATGTATATTAATAATTGCTTAAGATACACATGAATTTGTGGAATTTTGTTGGTATGTGTGTTATATTTCACATTTTAAAAGTGCTTACACACAATAATATCACCTTAGTCCAATTTTTTCATACTGATGGGCAATAACGTGTCAACTGCACAATCAATATTAAATACTGTTTCTGCTAGGCTAGCTCTAAATCTGTATATGTATAGCAATAGGATGAGATTTTCTATCAGAAAATATTTGTTCCTTTATGCAAATAATATTGCAGGTGAAATATGATCTGGTAATCTCTGGCATCTGAAATCAGAGACGAAATTTGAGCCCAAGAAATTGAACTATTTACATTTCAATGGCTTGAAAATAAGTTTTGTAGTCTGTGACTCTGAAAGAAGGAACAGTATCTTAATTTTTAAAACAATACATATAGAGCTGGATGAAGGTAATTAATAGCTAAGTCTAAATTGTGGTTACAATCAGAATTTAAATCTTTCTTAATCTGCCTGGAATACTGATGAGTGAGACCATCAGAAGAGTCTCCCAGGAAATAAGAATCTACCTAAAAAGACCATTAGCACAAATATCGCAGGAATTTAGATTCGGTGTCTTCTGGTCCAGTGTCCTCCATCCTTCAAATCACTAGTTGAGCCCTAAGAGCAAAAATTGAGTAGACACCTATCCGCAAACACACAATAACAGTGATTCAAAGTTGCACCCTTTCTGGAATGATGTTGGTGGGAAGAAATTTCTCCTGCTTTGGAACAGAGATGCTGGCAGACTGCAATATTACTGGATGAAAACAGAAGGAAACATGACAAGCATTGCTGATGGCCTATTATGAGCACTAGCAGCTAAAGATAATGCACCAGCCAATGTCGGACAATGCTACCACTGGTCATCTCTGCTGAATTGGGAAGGTGGTCACAGCTTCAGCCTCCATCAGAGACAGCAGCAGTCACAGGAGCTGACTCAACGACTCAACGGTGAATCTCCCCGTGCATTTTGACAAACTATAGGATACACATACCACTTTCCTAGAGGCTGAGAGAACTTGAGTATATGAAGCCCATATATGAAAGGTCAATTTGAAAAAGAAAAAAAATTGAAATAATTTATTTTATGAAGATAATCCTAGAGTCTTTCAGAAATTGGTGGGGGAGGCTGGAGGGACAAAGAGGATTTTGGAGATTCCTTAATTGTGGAGAGTTGGAAGGAAGTTAAGATTATTAACATTAACTTAATCTTATTCAATCCTAAAGCCAATATTAGAAAACAGATCATATCACTAATGAAAATGAGCAACTTGATTTTATAGATTTTTCCTCCATTATCTAAACTTTGCCTGCTTCCTGATTATATAAATAAAAGTTAGAGCTCATCATTCTCTTACATATTACACCTACTAGAATTCTTAAGCTGAAGCTTTTTAGATCTTTAGATCTCATTGAAATTCAACTTTTTAAACACAATACAGCACAAAATAATATCAAATGCTACATGCACAGCATGACATAGCCAAGGAAGGGACCGTATAGTCCTTTCTCAATTATACTGCTCAGATTCAACCCGAGTCAGAAATCTGAAACATCGTGGCACTTTGCAGCAAGGCTCCAGAATCTGAAAAGACACAAAATCTAATTAAAGTCTTGGCTCTTTTGCCTTCATTGTTTGTTAACCTGGAAATACCAATGCCTAACTTCTAAACTTCCAAAGAAATATTGAAGAAAGTAAAATTCTGAGGGAAGAGTGCATCTGGATAAGACCGTGGCTAGAATATTGGCATCCAACTCTTCCCTCCCAGAACCTAAATGAAAGGGCTTAACAAAAAGTAAAAACAATGGAAAATCTACATCAGCATCAGACATGGCAGAAGTGTACCGATGACACGCTGTGAAATTAGTGGAATTTCTAATAGAAATCTTCCAATTGGGACCAGAATAAAAGATTTGTCTAATCCCCAACTTTTGATCTCCCAAGGAAGGAAGGGAGTGAGAAAATGCCTAGAGATTATCTGGGCAGAACTGCAGCATCTTCCTAAAACATGGAGGAGAAAGGGCTGGACAAGAGGATGACTGGCCCTTCAGTGGAGGAAAGTGCCTGCTGGATCTCTTGCACATTGTGGGTCAAAACAATGGGAAAGGGATGCCACGGGAGGTCAAGTGTGGCCAATGACAGTCAAAGTCAGTGGCAGCAGGGCTGTTTCCTGATGCAGCAGAACCTCATCTGACAGCAAGAGTCACCTTTGATTGCCCCAGGAGGGGAAAAGACAGAGCTTGAGTGGAAAGTAAAAATGCCCACGGGTGTAGTGCCAGATGCCCAAACTGCCCGCACTTCCATCTTTTTCTCTACTTCCTTCAAGTTATAGACTCACAGGATTGGTCATATAAACTGATATTAATGTATGTCCACAAAAAGACTCACACCAGAATATAGCAGTGTTATTCACAGTTTTTCCAGCAGGAAACAACGTAAAATGCCCATCAAAAGGGAATGGATAAACAAATGGTGTTAGAGTCATCCAATAAAATGATGTTCATTGATATAAAAAGCAAGAATACTGACACATGCTATGACATAAATAAACATAAAAACTATCTTATAAAGATGTACACACCAGATCATGCATTTTGTGAGGACATCTATTTTTATGAGGTTCAAGAGCAGGAAGAAATAACCAAGAGAGATAGAAATCAGAATAATGATTGTCTAAGTGGAATTGCCTGATTGGGGGTATAGAGAATTTGGGAGGTGATGGTAATGTGTTATGTCATGTTATTTACATGGGTATGTCCACTTGTGAAAGCTCATTTAATTTAATCCCTAATATGTGTGCATTTCACAACGTGTAAATTTTACCTCAATTTAAAAAATAGAAACTCTCTGAATTCTGTTATTCAATTTCATGTTCTTCAGTGTTTAACAAATCTGTGCATGGCACCCCTCTAATATTGTAAAGTGATAAGAGTATGCATTTTCCTGTGGGTTCATTTTAAACTTGGCTTATTTCCATATCCTTCTTTTTTACTGGACAAACTTCTCCTTTATTTAATTCTGGGGGGTGTGTGTATGTGTGCATGGGTGTGAGTGTGGATGTGGATGTGAGGGCAGAGCCAAAGGGATGATTCTGGATCCATTGTATGATGAGACATTTTCTTTTCCCTTTTGTTTTTCTAAAATCAACTCTTTTATCCTTTAATCTCAGTCAAAACACTACAGGGAAATGGCCAAAGATGAACAAAACTGGCTTTTCTGTTGACTGTGCCTATCCAAAATAAAGCTGCTTCCTTTGGGCTAAACTAAGATCACAAGATAAGAATTGTTAATTTAACTGCTTCAGTGACTTTTCATGAACAGAATCCTTAATAAACGTAGAAAGAAAAAGAGCTTCTATTTTATCTTATTATCTTATTCTCGTTATTCTAAGAGACCCATTTATAGGGTGACTTCATATAAAAATAAACAGTAAGGTAATAATTTCAACCCTATCAACCTCAAGATAATTGAAAAAAAAATTCCTTATTCCTTGTTCTCCCTTTGTGATATTAAAAGTTTTACCTGCCCTGATATTACTCCAGTAACAAGTCCTGTAAGATAATATCTTCTGAAAGTAGATATCAAAAGAAAAACTTTTATGAAAAGAAGAAATACGAGTCATCCTTATTGAAGTTTCATGTTGAAAGGAAAATATGTCAATGAAAATTACCTAAAAGATCTAACATCACAAGACTAAACAATCCTGTGAAAGTTATTCCAACCTTCATTCAGCCTTGTTAAGTCCCTTTCTAAAGTATCCATATGGTCTAAGTACTGGCTCCACTGATGTACCTTCTCTGTCCCCACAACGTTCAATCAGTTGTTACTTCCTATAATCATACTTCTGACACCTTCCAGCATTCACACCCTTCTTTCCATTCCCGAAGTTGTCACCTAGTTCAGGTACACTTTTCATCTCCCCTGGATTCTTTTTAAAACTTCCTAGCTAGCTGGTCTCCACAGCTCTAATGTGCTAGGGTTGCAGGACTAATCTTGTTAAACACTGTATCAGTCCATTTGGGCTGAGATAACAAAATAACATAGAGTGGGTGGCCTAGGGACAATAGAAATTTATGTCTCACAATTCTGGAGGCTGGCAAGTCAGATCAGGGCCCCAGCAGATTCACTGTCTGGTGAGGGCCCACTTCTTGGTTCACAGCTGGCCATCTTTTTGCTGAATCTCACATAGTGAAAAGGTGAGGAATCTTTGGGATCTCTCTCTTTTTTAATGGCAGAACACAAACTTTTTTCTTGAAGTATAATTGACTTACAATATTGTGTTAGTTTCAGGTGTACAGCCTGGTGATTCAGTATTTTTCAGGTTATATTTCTCTATAGGTTATTATAAGATAATGGGTACAATTCCCTGTGCTATATAGTAAATCCATGTTGCTCATCTATTTTATATATAGTTGTTTGTATCTGTTAATCCCATACTCCTAATTTGTCCCTCCCCACTTCCCTCTCCCTTTTGGTAACTACAAGTTTGTCTTCTGTTTGTGAGTCTGTTTCTGTTTCATATATACATTCATTTGTATTATTTTTTAGATTCCACATGTAAGTGATATCATACAATATTTGTCTTTCTCTGTCTGACTTACTTCACTAAGTATCATATTTTCCAGGTCCATCCACATATCTCACATCTTCTTAATCCAATCATCTGTTGATGGGCACTGGAGTTGCTTCCATGTCTTGGCTATTGTACATAGTGCTGCTATGAACACTGGGGTGTATGTATCTTTTCCAATTACTGTTGTCATATTTTCTGCATATATACCCAGGAGTAGAATTGCTGGATTATATGATAGTTCACTTTTTGGTTTCTTAAATGTTCTCCATACTGTTTTCTATAGTGGCTCACCAATTTATACTCCTACCAACAGTGTACAAGGGTTAGAACACAACGTCTTTTAGTTCCTTTCACTGAGAAAACAAATATACATTTTTAACTTGGCATGGAGTTTTAGAGCATTGTTATCCATGCTTTAGGAGCAGTAGCTCCAATTTTCAGAAAGAAGAAATAATTATCAATGCTGATCCCCAAAGACTCTCAAGCCCAACACCAAGACTGCCTAGGGGTCTTCTGGAACATCTGAACTAGCTTTACATCCTATATACTTTTAATATTGCACTGAACACCTGACACTATTGGCACCTACTTGTTTAGGAGACATGTATGTTGAGGGGATATGTGTCTTACGTGAGATCCCACTTACAAGGGCACTAACTCCATTCTGAGTGCTCTTTGCTCATAACCTAATCACCTCCCAAAGCTGCTACCTCCAATATACCATCCTATTTGGGGTTAGGTTTCAACAAATGAATTTTGGAGAGACTCCAGTATTTACTCTAGAGCACACCTGCCTGACAACCTGAGGACACCTGCCTGGTAGAAACCTTCAGAAGTTCCTTTTTGCCCAGGAAACTCCATCTAGTCTTCAAAAACAGACACACAACTGGCCCAGATTTACCCAACCACCTTTGCTTTGCCTTAGTCCTCCACATATCCAACACTCTAAAACTTCTAATTAGAAAAGTAATCTATTCTGGAGAAACGCAAGTAATTAAAAAACTTGCCACTAAAAAAACTGTAGAGCTGTATGAAAACCATGACAAAGTGATTGGCTTTCCATGTCCCTTCACCCCATTTCTAAGTAGTAACTGCTGTTACCATTTCAGTGTGTATTCATCCATATTTTCATAAACAAAATACACCTGCATATCGTATAGGGATTAAAATATGAAAGTAGATTTATGTTTGGGAACTTGCCTGTTTCCCATGTATCTTTTTTGACATGAATATTTGCCCATCATTCATAATTTATCTTACTCTTTTCACAATTGTTTTTATTCTGTTAATAGGCTATACCATGATTTAGTTCATTGGTTCTTATGAGTGGAATTTGGACTACTTCCATTTTTAGCATTTTAATACAATACTTGATTGAATATCTTTGTATCTATATCTTACATGCACCTGTGTTAAAGTATCTGTAGAGTTTTCTCAAAGTGAATTAATCTAGTTAAGTGCCATGCTCATATTTATTTTGGGTGCTATTTTTACCCAATTGTTCTTTAAATAATCTGCAACAATTTATGCCCACTTCCCACCTCTCACCGTGACAACAGTGGGTAATATAAACTGTGTTAATCTCTCTAATGGGTGAGAACTGGTATGTCCTCTTTAAGTTTCCATTTTAAAAATCACGAGTTTGGACATTTTTGCTAACGTCAATAGATCATTATATGTCTCTTTTTTGAACTTCTTTTTAATACTCTGCCAGAACTTATGAAGTTGTTGGCCTTTTTCATATTGATTTCTATGAGTTTCTTGTGAGTTAATCAATTTCACAATTTTTCTATCATGTCAGATACAAATAATTTCCATGTTTTGTGAGTACATTTACACTCAAATGACTTTTTTTCCTGTTATTGCCATTAAAGTGATTTTACATCATTGAATTCATTACTCTTTAGTTTATGGAAGTGGTTCTGAAATAGTGTGCAGATAGGATGGCTAAAAATGCAGATTCCAGGAAAAGAAGAAATGAAGGATATGCTGATTACGTGAAGGAACCAGATAGCTTTCCTTCTTTCTGTAGGCTCTGGAATAGTTTAAATAGATTAAAAGAATCATTCCTTTAATGTTAAGAAAGAATTGTCCTGGTCTTGCTATTTTCTCACTGTGTATATTAGCTCTTTGACAAGTATCTCATTTTTGTTTATTTCTTCGAGTTATTTTTTCTCCCTTCTGGTCTCAATATTGATTAATTTGCATTTTTCTGAAAAAGCATAAGTTTCATATGAGTTTTAAACTTATTTTCAAAAGTTTGTCTAAATTAATTTATTTTAATGTATAGGTTTATTTTTATATGTGTTTATGTGTGTGTCTATTTTACTTGTTCTCATATCTTGTCCAGTTGGGCAAGACTGTGGAGCAACTGGAATCCTCGTTCATTGTTGATGGGAGGGAAAAATAGCCTCAGGCAACTTGGAAAGCATTTCAGCAATATGTTATAATATTATAAGTGCGTATACCCCGCCCTGTGGTCTAACAATTCTGCTTCAAGGCACATGACTTAGGGTAACTGTGACAGTGATGCATTAAGATTATGAGAGTGTTCATTGCATCTCTGTTTCTAGCAGGCAAACAAAAACAAAAACTGAACTATTTCACCAGCAGGTAAATAAAAAACAGGAAGTTGGGATATGTTCACACACTAAAGTGATGTAAAACAGCAGCTAAAAACACATGAAACGGAACTATACCTGTCAAGACAGATAATTGTCAAAACACCCTCTTAAAGTTAATAGTCATTATTTCAAGGTGCGTACTTTGTGAGATAAAGCTTTCTGATTTCACCTTACCATGTTCGAGCGGCATGACCACATAGGCTGCTACCAACTAAATTTATTTGTCCTGGCGATTTACCTCTAAGACTGAAGGCAGGAAGGAAATTTTCATGTGCATTCATTTTACTTTTCTGTTTTATTTTGAAGTCTTAAAATCAAAGTCCCCAAATATAGAGTATTGCCAAAAAATTTGGTATTCAGTTGAATGCTTACTGATAAAATTTTAACAGGAGATGAACTGAATTACTTCCTTGTCATTAGCATTCTGTTTGCTTCTGTAATGATTTCTGCATAATTTTATGTGCAGTAGCACAACTGCATGGAATATAAATACAAAATTGATAAGAAAATGCACTGTGGAAAAAGTCTGTTATTTCCAGTAAACAAGACTACGATTATTTTCATTTTCAAAATGAAAATACACTTTTTTAAAGCATATAAAGTAATGACTAGTCTTTTCTATTATTATCTTATTGAGAAACAATGACAAGTTAAAATAATTACTTAAGATGGAAAGAGCAGGACAATTGACACAGTGTCTTCTTTCTGGAGGTTTCCAGGTTCTAAAACTGCCAGAGATACTTTTAGCTTGGCGCTTTAACAAGCATAAAAGGTCATTAATCCAAGGTCATAACAGCAAACTTCCATGGGAGAATAATCAGTCATGTAGAAATGATTTAAATGACCACAGAAGCACATGCTAATTTAGCTTGGTGTTTTGCATGGTCCCCGTTGACCACTTTTCTACGCATTATAGCAATGCTTCAGAAAGCTCACCTCTGGACGAGGGGAGATGCATTTTAATTTTCAAACTTTGTTAGGTACAGAAATAAAGAGGGAACCACCACGATTACCACAAAGCACACACACACAACTCCTGAAAGCTGTGCGCCTACCTTAGTTTGAAAAACTTGCGCACAAGATCCTCTGACCCCATTTGGGGTCGTATTTCAAGAATTTAGTTCTGTATAAATTTCAGAGTTGCCCCTTATTAGCTGTATGGTACCATACTTTTCCCCTCCTTTGCTCTAAAATAGAAGCAAAGATAATTACCTCTCCCAGGTTTGCGGTGGGAAGGAAAGTTTCATCTTTTTTTCTACAGCATCCAGTAGGGTGGCAAACAGTGTGCCATGTCCCCCACATGGTAGCCTTTTTGTTAGAAGTGGTACAAATCACTAACATGCAGTGATAAATATTAACCACTTTTCCTTCTTTACACTTAGCTCCATTTAAAAACATTTACTAACTTCTACAATGTATTAGACACTGTGATCAGTGAATAAGAAAGAGTTTGAGCCCCCAAGAAATTCAATGTCTTAGTAGGAATGATGAAAGTTAACATAACTGTACTATAATAAATAAGTTACAGGAATTTCCAACAGTAAGGAAACTTAATCCACCAGAGTGATCAAATGAAGGTTTCAGGAAGAAAGGAAAACCTTAGCTGAGTGTCAAAGGATAAACAAGAACAAGCTAGATTTTTTTAAACTGAAGAAGATGTTCCAGGCAGAGAGCTAAACATATATGTTTGAGAAATATAAACTCTTTAGTTAGGTAACAAGGGCAAAGAGTGAAATCCCAGGCACAGACCATGGAAATGAAACTCATGAGGTGGGCAGGGCCAGGTCACAGTGACTTTATATGAGAGGGGCAGAAAGCCAGCATCCTTAGACAATTTTTTTAAAGGTCTGGTTTATTTGGGATAGCCTTTTCTGGTTGGTGGATGGATTTCAAAAAGGTCAAGCTTGGAAAATGGGAGATCAATTAAGGAGTTATCATAAAAGTTCAGGTAAAAGAGGTAATGAGAGTCTCAGAGATGGTGTGTCAGGGCAAGATTCTAGGAATCTTTAGGAAGTTGAATTGGGAAGACTTGGATGAGTGGTTTAAGGAAGAAGAAAAAGGCTAAAATGACTGTAAGAATTCATGCTTGGGTGTCTGGGTGGCTGAAGATTACTAAGCACAGATCTGAAGAGCAGATGACAGAGATAGATAGAGAGAGAGAGAGAGAGAGAGAGAGACAGATTTGGGCAGAGGAGATGATGTGTTAAGTTTTCGGAGCCTTGGGAGAGTCAGGATGGTAGATTTTGAGAATATCGGCATATGTGCAGGAGGAAAAAG
The DNA here is from genome assembly GCF_036321535.1 of Camelus dromedarius. Taxonomy (NCBI): domain Eukaryota; kingdom Metazoa; phylum Chordata; class Mammalia; order Artiodactyla; family Camelidae; genus Camelus; species Camelus dromedarius. The sequence goes on along the minus strand of NC_087437.1, from coordinate 106,978,423 downwards.
AGAAGAAAAGAAAAATGGACACAGTACCTACAAAGAGAAAAACAAGAAGTCCTCTTATAAATCCTGAGGAAAAGCTTCCCACTAAAATCTGGGACAAGACAAGGATGCCCACTATCACCACTCCTATTCAACACAGTCCTGGAAGTCCTAGCCACAGCAGTCAGGCAAGAGAAAGAAATAAAAGGGATCAAATTGGAAAAGAAGGGGTAAAAGTGTCATTATATGCTGATGACATGTTACTATATATAGAAAACCCTAAAAGGTCCACACAAAAGCTACTAGAGCTGATTGAAGAATTCAGCAAAGTAGCAGGTTACAAAATTAACTTCAAAAATCAGTTGCATTTCTTTACACTAACGATAAATCAACAGAAGAAGAAAGTAAGGAAACAATCCCCTTTAAAATAGCACCCAAAGAAATAAAATATCTGGGAATAAATCTAACCAAGGAGGTGAAAGAATTATACACAGAAAACTATAAACCATTGACCAAGGAATTTAAAGAAGATTTAAAAAAATGGAAAGATATTCCATGCTCTTGGATTGGAAGAATCAATATTGTTAAAATGGTCACACTGCCCAAGGCAATCTACAGATTTAATGCAATCCCTATCCAATTACCCAGGACATATTTCACAGAACTAGAACAAATCATAATAAAATTCATATGGAACCATCAAAGACCTAGAATTGCCAAAGCATTACTGAAGAGAAGGAAAGAGGCTGGAGGAATAACTCTCCCAGACTTCAGACAATACTATAGAGCTACAGTCATCAAGACAGCATGGTATTGGTACCAAAACAGACATATAGACCAATGGAACAGAATAGAGAGCCCAGAAATGAACCCAGAAACTTTTGGTCAACTCATCTTCGACAAAGGAGGCAAGAATATACAATGGAATAAAGACAGTCTCTTCAGCAAATGGTGTTGGGAAAACTGGACAGCAGCATGTAAAACAATGAAGCTAGAACACTCTCTTACACCATATACAAAAATCAACTCAAAATGGATTAAAGACTTAAACATAAGACAAGATACAATAAACCTCCTAGAGGAAAACATAGGCAAAACATTATCTGACATACATTTCAAAAATTATCTCCTAGAAGAAATAAAAGCAAGAATAAACAAATGGGACCTAATGAAACTTACAAGCTTCTGCACAGCAAAGGAAACCAGAAGTAAAACAAGAAGAAAACCTATGGAATGGGAGAAAATTTTTGCAAGTGAAACCGACAAAGGCTTGATCTCCAGAATATATAAGCAGCTCATACGACTCAATAAGAAAAAAATAAACAACCCAATCCAAAAATGGGCAGAAGACCTAAACAAGCAATTCTCCAAGGAAGACATACAAATGATCAAAAAGCACATGAAAAAATGCTCAATATCACTAATTATCAGAGAAATGCAAATCAAAACTACAATGAGGTATCACCTCACACCAGTCAGAATGGCCGTCATTCAAAAATCCACAAATGACAAATGCTGGAGAGGCTGTGGAGAAAGGGGAACCCTCCTACACTGCTGGTGGGAATGCAGTTTGGTGCAGCCACTATGGAAAACAGTGTGGAGATTCCTCAAAAGACTAGGAATAGACTTACCATATGACCCAGGAATCCCACTCCTGGGCTTGTATCCAGAAGGAAATCTACTTCAGGATGACACCTGCACCCCAATGTTCATAGCAGCACTATTTACAATAGCCAAAACATGGAAACAGCCTAAATGTCCATCAACAGATGACTGGATAAAGAAGAGGTGGTATATTTATACAATGGAATACTACTCAGCCATAAAAACCGACAACATAATGCCATTTGCAGCAACATGGATGCTCCTGGAGAATGTCATTCTAAGTGAAGTAAGCCAGAAAGAGAAAGAAAAATACCATATGAGATCGCTCATATGTGGAATCTAAAAAACAAAAACAAAAACAAACAAACAAAAACAAAGCGTAAATACAGGACAGAAATAGACTCACAGACAGAGAATACAGACTTGTGGTTACCGGGGGGTGGAGGGTGGGAAGGGATAGCCTGGGATTTCAAAATTGTAGAATAGATAAACAAGATTACACTGTATAGCACAGGGAAATATACACAAAATGTTATGATAACTCACAGAGAAAAAAATGTGACAATGAGTGTGTATATGTCCATGAATGACTGAAAAATTGTGCTGAACACTGGAATTTGACACATTGTAAAATGATTATAAATCAATAAAAAATGTTAAAAAAAAAAAAGAAAAAAAAATCCTGAGGAAGAGTTATTCTAAGAAATCAACAGCCACGTAGTTAATGAAGCTCCCCCAAAACAGTTAACATCCACATCCCCACTTTTTCTTAAAGACTTTCTGAAAGTCATTTTATTTCCCCTGAAGATAACAGTACTTAGCTGTCCTTTAGTGTGTTATCTCTTGCAGCATGTAGAGTCCTGTATTAAAAGTACAAAGGACATTTTCTGTACTTTCAACAAAGTTTTTTACTTGTTTGTTTTGATTCTTTTTTACTAGTTTTAAATTTCTTATCGAATAAGACTCGAGACGTTCCCTATTCACCAAATCTTTAGGGAAGCCTTGATTCATGTTTGTTCAATGTAGACTGAGTTCCCTCCCCTCCGTCTGCACTGCGCAGTGTGCTGGGGACACAAGGACACTGAGAACACAGGGCCAGGATCCACCATCTCACAGTCTGGAAGCCAGTCATCACCGTAATGGGCCAGTGTTCTAAGAAGTACGCAAGATGCTACAAGGGCTCAGAGGGGAAAATGCTCAAAGTGATATTTCTCTTTTATTGAAGTACAGTCGATTTACAACGTTGTGTTAATTTCTGGTGTACAGCATAGTGATTCATTTATACATATACATATAAATATACATATTCCTTTTCTTAATAGGTCATTACAAGGTATTCAATATAGTTCCCTGTGCTATACAGTAGGACATTGTTGTTCATCTATTTTATATATAGTAGTTAGTATCTGCAAATCCTGAACTCCCAATTCATTCCTCCCCACCTCCTTACCCCCTGGCAACCATAAGTTTGTTCTCTATGTCTGTGAGTCTATTTCTGTTTTGTAAATAAGTTCATTTGCGTCTTTTTTTTTTTTTTCAGATTCTGCATATAAGTGATATCATATGGTATTTTTCTTTCTCTTACTGGCTTACTTCACTTAGTATGATGATCTCCAGGTCCATCCATGTTGCTGTGAGTGGCACTATTTTATTCTTTTTTATGGCTGAGTAATATTCTATTGTATAACTATACCACAACTTCTTTATCCAGTCCTCTATCGATGGACATTTAGGTTGCCTCCATGTCTTGGCTACTGTAAATAATGCTGCTATGAACATTAGAGTGTGTGTATCTTTTTGAATTAAGAGTTCCCTCCAGATATATGCTCAGGAGTAGTATTGCTGGATCATATGGTAAGTGTATTTTCAGTTTTTTAAGGAATCTCCATACTGGTTTTCATAATGGCATTCCTATCACCAGTGTAGGAGGGTTCCTTTTTCCAAAATGATATTTTTATATTAATCAAGTTGCTGGCTTTAAAAGGGACAACACATGAAAAATTAACCCTTCAAAAATTAAAGTAGGAGGCTATATTAAAACTCCTAATCAAGGAAAATTATTTTGCTCTTTCTAAGTTTGGTCACTGGTGTCTTTCTTTACATTGCAGAAAGAAGTTTCATTTGGATTTGGTTTGGGTAGATTCAGTTTTGAGTTTCACTGTCATCTTCTTAAATAATACAAAGTTGTAGAACACTTAGAAAGAGAAGTGTGTTTGTTTATAGAGGCAAATAACAGGACATCTGTTATTGTTGTAATAATTAAAAAATGTTATTGAGAAAGTTTAATTCAATGTATGCTGTATTTCTTGTAAAACCAACAGAGATCAAATTAACATGCTTAAATATTACTTTTGCAGTTCCACATAAAAGCTGTAAAAGCAGGAAAATAATTTTCAAACTTCTTATGCTTTTTCTCCTTTTACCCCATGTGCACAGCAAGCACGAAAAGCTATTTTATGAATATTCTCCATACAATGTGTAAATGCAGTCTTTTCCTTGAAAATGCCAATGTCTTATCTCCATATTTTTCTACTTTATTATGGAAAAAAAATGACTGCCCTACAGATTTCCATGCCTTGCTCTGCTGCCCTAGAGATGCATATTCAACAAAGAATAAAAAGGTTTAGAGAACAAGAAGCAGCCTTAACTCATGGGCAGTCAAAATCAGGAGAACGTTGCTAACATCAGTTTCATTGGGATTCATAAAGGCTGTCTCCATAGCAACGTCATTTTCGCAAGGCACAGAAAGGCTGCATTTTATTTTATTTTTAAATGGAAAAGCCGGGGGTCAGATTATCATTTTTTCCTCATATCCCATTTATCCTCTACCCCCAAACAGATCCGATTGCATTTAAAACAAGCTTGATGGACATAAAAGATGGCTGCAGATTTAAGCGGAATAATACCCTTAACAGAGCTTCTTACAGAAATATAGAGTGTTAGAGGATTTGGGGTAAATCTGAGGGGAACTACTCCTGAAATTAGAAACATATTACTCGACTCTCACTCTGAGAGCTTGAGAGCTAGTTATTTAAACCTGACTTTGTAAATCCAACAAAGGAACTCCTTTAAGAGTCAAATAAAATCCAATTTGTATTACTAAACAGCTTAGGGAAACATTTGGCCTCTCTCTGTTTTTCCACTTACTTTGAGGATTAAGTTTAGAAGGAGAATGATTACAGCTTTAATAATTTTCATTAATAAAAATGTACCTATATTATCCCGCCATGTATTGTTACTTTTAGAATGCATGTATTTTTTCTTCCTGAAAGATAATGGTGGAAGAAGAAATCGAGGGAATAATTGGTAATATTTTTTACTTACTAGGTTGTTTAAAGGATTATTCCTAGAAAAAGTTAAAGTCCTGATTAATTTTAAGGGGCTCTTCTTAGTATTAAGACTCCGAGTATCTAAGATCTCTTTGGTTTTAACGCTAAACTGCATTGTAAGACTGTAATTATATTACAATTATATAAGTGCATTTAAAAACTTTTTTTGGAAAATTCTAAAACAAACTCTCACTCAAGAGACTGGAACAACTCCACTGTGAATAAATATCTATTTACTCAATAAGCTAGAATGAGTCTCTTTGGAGCTTTCATGGTCCATTGACTAAATGCATAATTAGGTAAGAGGTTTTCTGATGTTTTTAAACCAATCACACCATGCATCAGGCAAACCAGAGTGATGCTAATGAAAAGGTTTTACTCTATCAGCTAAACAAGGAATTATTTTGTAATTCATTCATTCTATACAAAAGATTCCTAAAATTAACTTGTATTGATTATAATTACAAAAATGTAGAAGTATGAAATTCAAACATACACATAGTATAGACCTTAACAGTCTCTCCAATACAATGAGGTTTTTTGTTTGTTTCCTTGTTATTTGCCTGACAACAATGGAATTAATGCTTAGAAGGAAATTATGCAATAACTATAGAAATGGACTTTGATATATTTTATTATGTATAACATCAATTATATAGCTTCTGGATCTAAAATGTAGCTTTTTAAGTTAAAGTGTACATTTTCTAAGAAAAGTCAAATTAACTTGTCCACAAAGAACACTGGGTTGATGGAAAATGCTTAGGGGCAAGAAAGAGCCAATTCTAAAGAAATAGAACAATATTGACAAATGACTAAAAATTCTAAACTGATACGAAGCCATTAAAGTAAACTGAGCTCCTAAAGACAAACCAGTTTTATAAAGATTTTAAAAATATGGCAAACAAATATATTAATATCTAATTGTGGTGTTATCTTCATTTGAATATGGAATATTTATATATGGCAACACTTATTTTATTAAAGGATCAGAAACAATCAAATATTATTTATCTTAACGTATCCATTGAATGAATGTAGTCTGCCCATTGCTTACACCATTGTAGCGTAATTTTACCAATATACGGTTCCACAATAGTCTGTTGGCCTAATAATTCTAATTTTTCTTATAATTTAACACATGTTTGCTACTTAAAACACTCTAAGCACTTTCTTATGTTTTATAGCAAGGAACCAAACAGAAATGTTTTTCGTATCAAACAGAAATTTATTGGGGGAGGGTATAGCTCAAGTGGCAGAGCACATGCTTAGCATACACAAGGTCCTGGGTTCAATCCCCAGTACCTCTTCTTAAATAAATAAACAAATAAACCTAACCCCCCCCCCAGTTTTATTTAAATAAAACTAAAAAAAGATTTATTATTGCATTCACTTTTTTCTGCTGCTATTTCTCACCTGATCCATCTATTCTGATATCTATCATTTTTCTAACCCCCAAATGCCTTCAGCACCCACCTAATTGGCTGTGAGTCCTCTGCACACACTTCTCCCCCCTCCACCTATCTACCTTAGCGTTCCCTCTGAACTCATATCACTTGAAACAGCCTTTTTTCATCCTGCCTGCCATTTGCATCCCTCTCTCCCTTTGAACAGTACACCTCCCATGCCTTCTGAAAAACTTTTTTCCAAATAACCTCCCTCTTTCTTAAACCTACCGGTGGAGCATCCGTCTATGGGCCTCCTGTCATTGTTGTACTCAATATTTCTTCAGGTTTCATGCAGGCCTCCTCCTTCCTAGCGTGTAAATAAATCTTGAATAGGGTACAACTTCTGACAAATGTAATGTATTTGAACACCGTGGAAATTACTAATAATAAATAATAAACTATTTTCAAATTTCCCCCCAAAATGACTTCATACTGTGATTTATATACTATATAACTTTATAAATAAATTTTACCTTGAGGTTGCATTCAATGAACAATGTGATTATGCAGAAAGTATCACTGGTCAAAGCTTAGGCTCATGTTTGACTGGCACATGAATTATGGAGCAAAATCTTTTGTTGGATATACATCCTATCGATCAACTGTCTTACTCATTTTACCAGCACAGGTGAAAAGGAGGAAAAACAAAAACAATTTCTTTCTTAGACTAGAGATGATGTTAAGAAACAGGGATGAAGAAAGACAGAAAGAGAATTTACTGATGATGTATGTAATTGAAAAAGGAATTTCAGGAACAGAAAAATCTTAAGCGAGCTCAACATTGAAAGTATTTTCGATGAATCTGTGTAGATTAGTAGACAAGATGCATACTTAAAAGAAATATAAGAATATGCCTCTCTTAAATTAGTGATAGTAAGTGATATTAAGATATTAAAAATCTAGTATTTGTCATGATGAGCTGAGTCTTCTTGTGAAGAATTATCTTCAGATATCCATCAGAATCTGCAGAATTTATCTAGGGATTTGTGTATAGAATTCAGAAGTCTTTGAACTTGGATGAGAAAAAATAAACTTTTATTTTCATTAACCTCTAACTTAAAAAATTTAGCGTTTCTTTCAATTATGGATGTAGATAACAAACCACAGTAGTTTTAGTAATGCCTATGCTGTGTCACCAAGACATTTCTGATACTTTCTCACATTACAACTGTTACAGCTGCAAAATATCATTTACACTCAAAACTAACTTCAAATTACAGCAGTCACCCCACTGCTAGAACATACTGCTTTATGCATTTCTAAAAAGCACAAATATCACTATCTCAAAATATTGAATGCTTATTATTTTGATGATTGCATTTCTGTATGGATGATCTTCTTTGTGATTCTATTTATTTTTATGTTGTGAATTTAGAAACATACTGAGCAGGGCTCCATGATCTTCCCCAGACAGCCAAACTGTTCATGACCAGTAAAAGGCGAGAATCCCTGAACTCAACCTAACGTGCGTAAGTCTGTTTTAGAGTCAATTACACTACCATAAAAGGGTTAAGCTGTAACATACACTCAGGAAAATTTACTTTTATATGTCCTTTCAGAAGCCCACTCAATCTGTTTAGGTGAAATCTTCCCGTGATGAAGAGACTCTGATATGAGAATGAACATGGTACAATGAGACTACGCCCAACATTAAACATGGCGCTAGACGCAGCAAGAGAGTGCGGAGACCAGACGCAGTCCCTCCCCGGCCTTGTTGCCCGGGAGACACTGTAGCTATGTAGTTGTAAAGCACAAATGTGTGATTCCTGGTCATTATAATACAACTTGTGGATGATGGAGCAGACGGTGCTGGAGGCATAGTTAGAAACTGTACCTGGAACCTGGCCACTAAAGCCAAGTGACATGGCTTAGTAAATGCAGATTTGCATCCACATTAAGTTAATTATTAAAATGTGACTTGGTAGGGGAGTGAGCAGCTTTTGAAAACCCCAACTCAGCTTCTTGCAACCTGCCAGGACCTCACTGTGATCACACAGAACACCATGGCCAGATCTTCACCAATGAAGACCTGGGGAAACTCAAGGAGCCACGGTTGGTTACTGAGCATTGCCAGCTAATTTGTCCTTTGAACTTACTGGCCAAAACTGTAAAATGTATGTATCACAGTTATTATTTGCACCAGGCGCAATCATTGGAAGGATGTTTGGGACATTGCAATCTTTCTCTAGTTCAGTCACAATTCTATTTTGATATTCCTTGATATTTAGCCTAAATTACTTTTTTAACCACAAAGGGGGGGGGGTTGTGCATTAAATATATACAAACACACATTACACAGCAAATAAAGAAATATAAATGCATATACTACACTTTTTCCCTTTGATAGGATAAATCACCCCAGGGAACACTACCATTTCTTTTCTTCATTTTTTTAAAAAATTTTTTTGGATGTTCATACAGTGGTTATCAAGCCTGAACTGGCCAGTCTCAATTTGAAGAAACTATCATGTCTCATGATGAAACCATTTATTCCTTGGTCCCTAAAATCTCCCAACCAAAATATCCCAGAGTCCAGGGATAGAAGCAACATTTTGCATCTGTGTGTAAATACAAGAATTGCCACTTTTAACTTTTACCACCTCCTCTCAGAATCAATATATTCCAACTTGGGAGACTCAGCAGTACATGTTACCTTCTGGTTTATACTTTCTCTCGCAAAAATAGTCTTCCAGCTGGGCTATAACTAGGTCACAATAATTTTTTCTTTATTCTGGAAGACCAGACCAGAAGCTTCTAACTTACAGAGTACATGATAAGACTAGTAAACTCTGTGAGCCTCAGCCTACACCTTTTTTTAACTATAAAATGAGTGTTTGGTTAAGAGCAACGTTGCATATGGTACTATGATGACGCTTTTAGATATTCAAAAAGTTCAGAGATGAAGGTGATTATGATGTGGGAAGAAGCAATAGAAAATCTAAATCCAGGAAGAGCGCGTAAGTCAGGGAGGATAAATTCCTTCCTTCTGTGATGGAAAGAGCCTAAAATAATCAACCTAGAGCTTGGGAAATGGCTGGTATCCCACCACCACCACGTATGATTCTATATTAAAGGGAGTATCCATTAGAAAGCTTTCAGGCCCAAGTGACAGAATACCCAAAATGGCAGGCTGAATAATGCCCCCAAAGATTCCTAGGTCCTAATACCTAGAACCTGTGACTGTTACCTTCTGTGCAAAAAGGGACTTTGCAGATGTAATTAAGTTCAGGATCTTGGCATGGGAGATGATTCTGGATTATCCAGGTAGGCTCTAACTACAATCATGATGGAGAACAGAGAGGGCGCTAGCTTTCCTCCTCTCCTTACAGGACACTATTTCCATCATGAGGGCTCCACCTTCACAACCTAATTACCTCCCAAAGGCTTTACCACCAAATACCATCGCATTAGGACTTTAACACGTGAATTTGGGGGGACATAAATATTCAGTCCATAGCAGTGAGCATTAACATGGAACACAAACAACCTCCCACTCCAGGCTCAGCCGCATACCTCTTCCCCATCGTTCATTTTACCCAATCTTCATATCCCAAACCAATCAGCAAAACTAAGGAAATAATGTTAACCTATATTTCAGACTCTTCTTCCAGATAAAATGGACAATCCAGTGGAAAGTCCTGCCTACTTTCCTTTTTCTGGAAAGAATTCCATTTTCTACTGTCCTTCAGAGTCACACCTGGTGGGGTTGTAATGCTGCACCTTTACTTACAGTCAGTTTTAGAGTTTGGAGAGGAACTATCTGTAAACTAGGAATTACTCCCCCTTTCCCTCAGTCAGCAGATCACATGGAACTCCCCAGGGAACTCTAGCTGTGGGGAGGGGGACTGGTGTGGAGCTGTGCAGCAAGATATAGGCTAGGAGTAAGAACAACTGATTTCCATCACTTAGTTGTACACTCCTGACCCCATATATGCCACTTCCATCTGAAGGCACAGTGGTACTGGACAGGCCCTACAAAACAGACGGGTGGCTCAGACAACACCCAGGTCATCAGTAGCAAGCCAGTGTCACCATCAGAGACCTTGTCTCTCCTTCCAGTTCCCAGTACCAAGCCAAGAGCTGTTTCTTGAAAGAAAACAAGTTATTTGACCAAGTAGGCATGACTTTGCTCAAATATGCTAAAGAAGGGGCTTTCAAAGATTGTGGCCTCCGGACTCTGTCAGAAACGCATTTTAGTTTGTAATCCTGTCCCACACCCTCAGAAGATCTCAAACAAAACAAACAAGTTTCAATAAATGTTCCCTGGCTACAGGCTTTGTACTCTGATATCTTCCTTTCTAGCCTGTCCTCTGTTATATTTTTGTAAATGCTGCTCAAGACCTCTTAAGTGGATTTCACAACTCACTAATGGGTCACAACACACAGTTTGAAACACGTTGCCCTGGAGGCCTCACAGTGCTTCTCCTAGTGGGATTTGTTAGAGGGACCACAGAACAATGCATTCGGCGAAAGAAAGTTCAAGCCAGATTGATTCCGCTGATTCAAAAGGTCCAAACGCCGGAGCGGCCTGCCCTGCAGGATGTGCTGAAGAAGCTTCCCTTAGTCCACACTAAGCCCAGTAGCCGCCCGGGTCACCCAGTGAGTGCGTCAGAGCAGCACCCCAGTGTGATTCACACAATCCCATCAAAATTAAAGGGACCTATGAAGTATTTTCCCTTCTCCTTAATGCAAGATGCAGCAACTGGTCTTTCTGTTTTGAGGGGATTTAACTACATGTTGTGGGAATGATCTGTTGGTTTTAAATATTACCTAATGTTCTTTTCTTAGTGATAATCACCATTCCTCCAGGAAAGGTAGAAAGTGAACCCTGCTTGGGGAAGTTAGAGAACAGAATTGACACAGAAGTCCCCGCCAGACCAAAAGGGAAGTAAGAGAGGGTTTCTAGGTCCCAGGTGGGGCCTGGGGGAAGAGGAGGGAAAAAATGTGCAGAAGGTCAGATGTTCATATTCAGGCTTACACAGTGGATGAATTTGCAAAAACAGCCAGGTAAGTTGAGGAAGCCCAGAGCAGTGGGGTTTTGTCCCCAGTAGGTCCTGGGGTGTTTTTGTGGTACCTCAGATGAGGGCCGTTTAAGACAATGTGCCTTCCAGGCTGGAAATGGCTGATTGGCATTAGTTGTCAGAAGAACACAAAGATTATCAAATGGGTTTCTCTTAGATTTGAGGTCAGTACAGCAGAAATTCCTGGTTTTACATGAGCCTAGGGAAGGAAGCAGGGGATTGCTCACTCACAGGCAACTCTCCAGACTCTCAAAAAAATCACCCAGGGAGGCAAAAGAGTCGCAAAGAGGGGCAATGTTTGGATCCCTTGTAAATGACTGAGAGGTACAGGAAGCAGTCAAGACTTCATTGGATCCCTGGCTCCAAGATGCTTTGGAGGAGATGCCTGAAGACTGTCAATCACAGCTCACAAGGAACCAGCAACCAGAAGTCATAGCTCCAGAAACCAGAAGGGTGGAGCCCACCAAGAAATTTCCCAATGCCCAGACATCAGCGGGGGAGAAAACAGTTCACAACATAACCAGAGCAGCCAGCTGTACTGCAGAAGACACAGAGAGGTACTCAGCCAGACAAGAGACCCACGAGAGTCCTGAGGACACACAACAGCTCACACATAAATCTGGGACCCTCCTCTTGTTTTTATGGGAACATGTAAACTGTCTTCTCACTTGGTACGTAGGATGGGGAACCAAGAAACAGGCCTGAAAGGGAGTTGAATTTTTCTTGCCCTGAGTGATCATGGAAGGTTGTTAGGAATTCTTGATTAGTTATGGAAGATAATGAAAGTATTGTCTTTTCTAACATAAGAATTTATTGTTGTACATAATTGACCCTATTACAGCTTTGAGTTGGATTTAAGTTTATGAAACCAAGTGAAAGTGTAGTGTTTGAAATTTGTGCACCAAAATGATCTATGGAGGTTGAGTTATGGTGAATAAGAAGGGATTCATTTTTTTGGAAAAAAAAAATAAGAGTATTGTGACTAGATGGAAAACGTCTATCCATTCATTCAAAACACAATGAAATGGGGGCTGATCAGTGTCATTACAAATCATGCAATCCAAAACCACACTTGACAAACAATAAATGAGACCAAGAGAGATAAAACTGCTTGGTCAATGTCCCACACATAGTTAATAGCAGAGTGAGGACTGGAATCCAGTCTAGTTCACTGTTTATTCCAAACATTAACTAAGTCCCTTAAAACTCTCTTTTATGTACCTGCAACCTAGATTTGCAATTGCGGCATAAAAGTGGAGGAAAATATCTTTATATTAAATCTCTGCTCACTACACATCAGCTAAAAAGGTGATGCAGGAGATAAAGTGAAATACTTCAATAACCTACTTCTGCAGTGTTCATGTGTTATGTATGAGCAAGAAGGATATATAATTGCCACTGTAACCTCCAAGAGGAGATTAGAAGGTAAAGAAAATTTTTCATTAAGATCCTGTGATGCACAGATAAAACATGCATCAGAAATACAGATAATCGTCATGACATTAGTGAATATTTAGCCACGAGTCTAAAGGCAGAAAGCTACACTAAAGTAATAGGTTTTATACAAAAAGACGTTTGTTTCAAGAAGAATAATCAGTTGTGCTTGTAAACTACACTGAACCATATTCAGGTAAAGCAAAGTTCTTAGACTAACACCCCCACTGTAAATATGGACATATGTATAGACCCTCATTCAGGAAAACTGTTCAGACTCAGAAATACAGTCCTAGATTCCAGCCTGCCTCTTACGTTCTGTAAGAGGGCAGCATTATTACCTACGTCTGGTTCATCCAAATTCCTCTTTCCTGTTGCCCTTTCTGCATCCCTTTAATGTCTGAGTAGCCTGTCTTCACTTCACTCAACTCCCTCTAGTGGACGCGCTGGTTTGACTCAAGGCTCCCCCTTCTGAACTGGAATGCTTCTTCCCCAATACTGAGCTCCCCCCACCAATTCTCTCCAGGTGGTTACCCTCCACAGATGAGAGCCACCTTGATCAAAGTCTCAACCCCTTCCCCGGCATCCGATGACTGGTGGATCTAAGAGTATGGAGGCCTTGGTCCCTTGGCCCGATTCTGGTCAACTCTGAGAGGCCATCTAGCTCCTGCTACAGGCCACGTTGGCAGAGGCCTGGGTGTGACTGCAACAGGGCTGGGCTTCTCTCTCTGCCCACTTCCACTCCTTTCACTCTCTACAGTCTCCATCTCAAGAACGTTTCCCACGGCAGCTTCCTGAGGACATGTCCATGGCTCCCCTTCCTGGCCCTGAAATTCCAAACTCTTCCTGAAGCTACTCTAACAAGTGGTTGTTTTGCTCCCTCACAGCTACAAAAACTCACACAAACAACTGTCTACAAATAATAAATACAAAATCAAATCTATTACATGTATTTGGCATTTTTTGATTGTGATGAAAAAAACATAACATGAAATCTACCATATTAACAAGGTTTTAAGTCAACAGCATAGAATTGTTAACTCTATGAGCATTGTCATAGAGCACTCTCTGGAACTTTCTCATCTTGTATAACCCATTGCATGGCAACTTTCCATTTTCCCTTCCCCTCTACTCCCTGGCAACCACCATTCTACTCCCTACTTCATTGAATTTAACTACTTTAAATATCTCCTGTAAATGGAGTCATACAGCATTGGTCTTTCAGTGACTGGCTTATTTCACTTAGAATAATGTTCTGTCATACAGGCCACCATATTGCCCTATATGACAGAATTCCCTCCTTTATCAAGGCTGAATAATATTCCATTGTATGTATATACCACATTTTCTTTATCCATTGATTCATCAATGGATGTTTAGGTTGCTTCTACCTTATGGCTATTGAATAGTGGTGCAATGAACATGGAAATACAAATATCTCTTTGAGATCTTGTTTTCAATTCTTTTGAATAAATACTCAACAGTGCATTTTACTATTAATTGTCTTGTTCACAGATTAACCTTATAGGCATGGCTTAATATCTTTATCAATAAACCAGAAAATATGCAAACATGTTCATTTAGATTATGTCTCCCATGTCATGATCTTTGCACGTTATGCTGTTACACAGCTTAGGAAATTGGGTAGTGGATATGTTATATACAGGGCTGGTTTATCTTGCCCAGGAGATCAAGAGCATAAACTAGACAAATTTTTTACAAACTGTGATTTGTGAATGACCAGCAAGGTGTCAGAACATTCCAGAAAGTTCATGACAGTTGTTTCCATTTCTCTACTGCTGATCAATTCATGAAAAAATTGAAATAGTTTCTCTTTACATTGGAACTGGGAGTGAGCTGACAGATACCAGGGGAGTGGTCTGTTATACGTCTGAATATCACTCATGGATTTATGACTCATTTGTACCCGACTGGACACCATGGTCGTTTTGAGGGGTGTGAAGATTTAATTTTTTTTTACTATTTTGAATTTTGATCATATCCTGTGTTATATATATACTCACAGTAGACCATTCATTAAAAGCTGGAAACATGAGGAATAATGATTTTGTCTTGAAGATAATTAGAGGCATACCACTAAATCACTTCAGGATAATCTTTACTAGATCAAAATTCTTAACTGACATTTTAAAATGATTCTTTGAGTTTAAAAATCAATGTTAAAACAACAAAACATGGAAATGGAATACCTCTAATTTGACTCTTGCCTTTTTAGAAATAATGATTACTTAAATTCACAAAGTGAATTGACAATACATGATTGAAATAATTATAAATGGCCACTTCTATTTGTTCATCTAAAAACAAAACACCAAATTACCCCCCCAAAAAAAATTGCAAATAGCAAGATTTCCCAACAGTAGATAATGAAAGCTGCTTTTTCATATTTTTGGTACTAGAGCACTTAATATCTCACATACATCTGGCTTCAAAACTAAAATGTATTTTTATTATTTATCTTTAAATCACATTTTTCCTGTATAATTAATTTAAAATAAATTAACCAGTGGATATCATCATTTGAAGAAAAGCTAAAACTTGTCTTTTGTGTCTTAAGAATTGTCATAGAAGTATACTAAAATTTAACGTATTACACCAGTGTGTCTCAGGAGATGCTGTTTCCTGGTCTAGCTCAGCAGAGAGACTACATTTAGATGAAGCACCAATGCACATCCAAGAGAGATTGAAGGCAATTTAAATTTTTACTGCTGCTTTTGGGAAACATTAAAGAGGGACTACATTTTTAACTGTGAGCAAAATGTGTTACAATCTCTTTATCTGAGAATTTCTTTCAGTATCTTTCAAAATGTGGCAAGGTAGTTGCTCCCAATCTCCCTTCTCTTTCCAACCCACACCACCTAGCTCTTTGCTGTTGCTTCCATTGTCCTGATTAAGTTGTAGATTTAAAATAATAATAAAATAAAAAGGCAACTGAATACTGCTCAAGCAATAAAGGAGTCTTTCTCTTAATGTGGAGGTGGGGGAAACCCTGTGAATATTTATAGTCAATAATTTTTTTCTTTAATCCTCGAACTTTTATTTTCTTCTAATATTCTATAAAATGTACAGATCTTAAATGTAGTTTGATGAGTTTTGGTAAATACATACACTTGTGTAACCAAGACCCAACATTCAAACTATATGGTCCATTTCTATACTCTGGTTTCTCTTCAGATCGCATAAATCTTTCTCCTTTTTTGTACGGACCATTTCTATTAGCCCAGAACGCTCCACTGAACCCTTGTCAACTGGTTCCCTACAATTAATAGAGCCATCCAGAGTGATGGTTTCTGTTATTATTTTGTGATTTATCCATACCTTTTCATATCTTAGCACTTTATTCCTTTCTATTATTTGTTTTTATCCATTCTCTTTGGTTTTTCCAGTTTTGAGCTCTCTTGCTATTTTGTGTTTAATAATATATAGATCTAATAAGTTTTTACTTAAAACCCAGCTTGATAATTTCTCATCCATCATATCAGCCAAAATTAAGGCTAACAGCAGCACATTTAGGGGAGATGATGGAGCAGCCAGAGCTCATATATTCTGCTAGATGAAATGTAAATTATTATAACCACTTTGGAGAGCAATTCGGCATATTTAAGAAAGTTGTGGAGGTGCAGTCTCCATTATCAAGTAATTACACCCTACTTATATATTTTAAAGAAATTCTCAGATATGTGCATAAGGAGACGTCAACAAAATTGTTCATAGCAGCATTTTTTTATAAACACAAAAAAGTCAAAACAGCATAAATGTGTTGTCAAGGAAGAATGGATAAATTGTGATATTCATCCTTAAACTGAACACTATTTAGCAATGAAAATAAATACGGGCCACTTGTATCTACTTGGATAATTCTCACAAATGTAATATCGAGACAAAAAAAGTTTAAAAGAATGCTATGATACTTAAAAAAAGGAACTGTTTAAGTGAAATAAGTCATTCCCAAAACGATCGTGGAAAGAGGTGAGAATGCACAGCTGGGCCTGATTCCGTCCCTGAGGAACAAGAATACAACCAGGTGACAGGAGCTTCTCATGCATCGACTTAGAGGTTTCCTGCCCCTCCTCCTCATCACAGAATCGTGGGAAAGAATCAGGTCACAGTCCTACCTGCTTGACAGGTGTGTGAATCAACTGTAAAGGAGCCCCCAACGCGTTTCTAAATGCTTTTGGAGAAGCAGAGGTCACTTTTCCAGGCTATTCCCTACGTAATTCCAGACTTCCAGCCTCCTTGAGGTTCACTCAGGGAGGCAGACTGAGAAGTACTATGTGCTTAAGATTAAAATCTCAAACAATGTGGGAAAATCTGTGACTAAATGCCAGTTTTTGTTTTCTGGCTCAACACCTTCAGCTCAGTACCCCAGACACCCACAGTCATGAAACGATTCAATATGCAAACTTCCTTTAACCCTAGATCAAAACTAGAAAGATGATCTAATCTAGAAAATGTCCTTTTTTTTTTTTTTAAAGGTAAAACAGGATTAAAGCCTGAACAACATGATTTTCTTAGAGGGACTTAAGAATGTTACTATACCAGCTTCTTGTTAAAGATTTAGTGTCAGATAAAATTTCTAAAATTTTCATTTGGGAATGTTCTGTACACAGAGCTCACTCATAGTGAATATTGCTACTTATATAGCCTTTAAAAACACTTCCATTATTTCCAGAGAACCATAAAAATAAATTTTGCTGTTCTCACTGTTTAATAATAGATTTTTAATTACTGCTTATTTTTTCCTTGGGAATTGGGAGGTTTGTTTCATTTTCTGTCTACTTTATGAAAAAATAATATACTGAAGAATTTTCTTTTTCAAGGATTTGTGAACACATTCAAGAACTTGTTTCTTATGTTTGTTCAGGGGTCTTTCTAGCTATCAAGGCTTTAAAAGGAGTGTGTTAAGCCAAATAGTAATTCCAAAGAAAGCCGCATTCGTCATTTTTCTCAGAAATCTCACACAATTGACTATTGGGTTATTTTCTTAACCTGTCTCTATGCCTTCAACTGAAATGTGTTTTAAAATGCATTTTTTCATAAATTTGAACTGATGCCTGAAAATTTTGAAAAAAAAATGTTTTTCCCCTGATCTTTTGGGGCATAAACACTACTTTGAAATGTCACCAAGACTGATCAACTAAAGTAGCCCCAGTGCAAAATACTGACTTTTTAGGGAAAAAAAAAAATGTGCTCCTTTATATGATCCTTTTTTGATTCACTCAGTTGTTCATCTACAGTGGGAAAAATGTGGTTAATATCGTAACAACTGCTTGAATATCAGAGAGGAGCAGGTTGTCTGAATTGACCCAGGTTAGTCAGATTAGATGGGAGATAATCTTCTATCCCAAAGCAATTGGATCACCCTAAATCTTCACTTAAGGGTAATTTATTCCTTGGTGGTCGAAGGAGGGTTTTTGGCCTTTCCGACTCTCACTGAAAAGAAATTTTGCTATTTCTTTGTACCTTTCAGTATTGTTTTTCTTGATGCAAAGAGAACTGTTTTGTTTTTGGAATAGGAGAAAATATATACACACTGTTCCTACACAGGCTAATTCTTTAAGCTGCTATCAACTCATGCCTTGATGGTGATGAGCTGGCACCTAGCCAAGAACTTTGTAGGTACCTTTCAAAGCATGAGTGAGACAGAAACAGAGGAGGAAGACTGCAGAGAGCAAGACACAGAGCAAAGACTTATTTTCCCCTCATTCAAAATACTGTCTCAGGGATATCTGTTTCAGACGCATTTTCCCATGATGCCTTCAGGAATCTAACCAAAATGACAGTAGTGAGATTTTAAAAAGTTACTTTTTTAAGGTATAGTCATATGTCCCATAAGGATAAAGAGAGCTGTAAAAGAGACAAGAGTGGACAGGTCAAAATTGTTTTAGGTATAAGAAAACAAGACAGATGAGTGATAAAAGACTTAGCTGGCTAGAGAAAGCTAAAAGCCACCTGCCTTCCCAAAAAGCAAATCTGCTGGCTCTACAAAACAAAAAGGTTGACTCAATGCCTTGTAATGACCTATAATGGAAAAGAATCTGAAAAAGAATATATGTATATGAATCACTTTGCTGTACACCTGAAACTAACACAACACTGTAAATTAACTATACTTCAAATTTTAAAAAAAGGTGAGGAACTGAATGTGGTGGGCAGATAGGGCTCAAAACAAAAGGGATGACTGAGATTCTCTATAAGAAGCAGTTCAATAATACATCCTTCCCCTACCCGATGCCTCAGATCTGAGCACACTCTTGAGAAGAGGTATGAACATTGGACTGAGAATAGTGGGGGCCATGTTTCTACAGTACTCTCTCCCCAGGCCTGGGCAAGAAGGAAGGAAGAGGAGGAGAGGGGGTTACTTTCCTTCCTTTTACACCACCCCATGGTATAATAATGAAGCACTGAGCTCCGCACTTGGATTTAAACAGACATCTCTCTTAGGAAGCGGTGGCATGTAATTCAAATAAGCCAATAATTAAAAAATCATTTCTATTTAGTTTTGAACTGCATTATGAGGATTGTAGCTTTTTAATTTTTTACACATTTTCTTAATTATGGCTTGCTTTGTGCAATATTAAAATTAGTTTTAATTTCCTATCCACCTGCTGACAGAGAGTGGGGAGAGATAGTCTGAAAGTGGAATGGATGCTTAAAAATGTAGTTGCCCCAAGAATATACAATGGAGAAAAGACAATGTCTTCAATAAGGAATGCTGGGAAAACTGGACAGCTACATGTAAAATAATGAAGTAAGAACATTCTTTAACACCATATACAAAAATAAACTTAAAATGCATTAAAGATCTAAATGTAAGACTGGATACTATACAATTCCTAGAGGAAAATATAGGCAGAACACTCTTTGACATAAATCACAGCAATATTTTTTTTGAACCAGCTCCTAGAGTAATGGAAACATATAAAAAGCAAAAATAAACAAATGGGACCTAATTAAACTTAAAAGCTTTTGCACAGCTAAGGATACACACAGAATGGGAGAAAATATTTGCAAATGATGCGACCAACGAGGGACTGACTTCCAAAATATACAAACAGCTCATACACCTTAATACCAAAAACAAACAAAAAAACCAAAAAGCAAAAAAACAAAAAACCAAAAAAACCCAACCCAGTCAAAAAATGGGCAGAAGACCTAAACAGACATTGCTTCGAAGAAGACATCCAGAAGGCTAACAGGCACATGTAAAGATGCTCAACATCGCTAATTACTAGAGAAATGCAAATCAAAATTATAATGAGGTATCACCTCACATCAGTCAGAATGATCATCATTCAAAAGTTTACAAATAATAAATGCTGGAGAGGGTGAGGGGAAAAGGGGACCCTCCTACACTGTTGGTGGGAATGTAAATGGGTGCAGCTGCTATTCAGGACAGTATGGATGTTCCTTAAAAAACTAAAAATAGACTTAACATACAATGTTGAATTGCCGAATCCCATGCTTGGGCAGATATCCAGATAAAACTCTAATTCAAAAAGACACATGCACTCCAGTGTTCAGAGCAGCACTATTTACAATAGCCAAGACATGGAAACAACCTAAATGTCCATCAATAGATGACTGGATAAAAAAGCTGTGATATATATATATATATACATACACACACACATACACACACACACACATGCATACACTATAAGTTGTGAGATAAAAAAAGCCACAAAAACAATAAAATAATGCCATTTGTAGCAACATGGATGGACCTGGAGATCATCATTCTAAGTGAAGTAAGCCAGAAAGAGAAAGAAAAGTACTATATCATATCATATATGGAATCTAAAAAAAAGATACAAATTAACTTATTTACAAAACTGAAACAGACTCACAGAGAACAAACTTATGGTTACTGGGAGGAAAGGAGGTGGGAAGGGATAAACTGGGAGTTCGAGATTTACAGATACTAACCTATATATAAAACAGATAATTATGTTTCTTCTGTGTATCATAGGGAACTATATTCAATATCCTGTAGTAATCTATAATGAAAATGATATGAAAAAGAATATACGTATGTAAATGTATGACTGAAACATTGTGCTGAACACCAGAAATTGACACATTGTAAACTGACTATACTTCAATAATAATAATAAAAAGAACCAGCCTCATGATAAAAAGAAAAAAATGTAGTTACCACAATAATGGATACTTGGTAAACAGAGTCTTTCATAAAATGTCAATTAAGTTAAATTTATACTGGTTCTCTAAGACCAGCTAATAAAATTCTAGCTATCTTAAGAATCAATAGCATTCAGTAACAATTCTAGGAATCAAGATCATTTAGGGTATATTTATTCCAAGTGAATAAAAGACACATGACTTGAGTCCACAGCAAAACAGTCACAGACAAACTTAAATGCAAGGAGTGATGTCATCTAAGCCAGCTTCATCTCCTAGAACAGTGGTAAAGCTCAACAGTCAGCAATGTATATGAAATGCTTTATCCCTAGTCCCGCTACTTAACAGATTAAAGATGCACATCCCTACACGTTAATACTGTAACATAGGAGATGTGAACCTCTATAATTAAAAAACAAACAAACAAAAAAAACTGGCCACAAAATTTTGCAGGATTAGCAGTAACGGTTATTTGTCCCAAGTGGATTTTCATCAGTTATTGTAAACTGCCAGATGTGGTTTGGCCATCTGCATGTTTCCATGAGTCTTTTCTTATAAAGACTTCTAAAATATATGATTTCAAAAATATTTTTATCCCAAACCAGCTTACATTTAAAGAAAAATCATTTCTCCCCTTCTCATAGAGAAATGCAAATCCAAATCTCTCTCTCTGTCTTTACTTCAGTTGGGAAGAAGATGGTCACTAGATAGAAGTTCCATGGAAATAGATCAAGCTTCCTATAACGCAGGGTTTGCATTCTATATCCCTCTCTCGGACATCTTCCTTTTAAAGATAATTCTTTGTTATACGTAATTAAAGAAATAATAAAGTATGTTATGGAGAAAGGTATTATAAAATTTTTCAAATAAAGTTAATACACTTTTCCTGACATTATTTTAATGTTCAACATGTCTATGATTTAGAGATTATTTTTCTTACTATATTCATATATGCTATTAGTTTTCATTTCTTCCTTTTTAGAGCTACTGTTAGCTTATTGTTACTATACACATGTGATACATATATTCCTGCATATATCTGGGGTTTAAAACATGAATAAAAAGATGTAGGTAGGAAGACGGAAATGAGAACAAAGGAAAAGGATAACAAATAGAAAACAGTACCAAATGTGGTAAATATTAATCCAGCTATATCAATAATCATTTTGAATGTTAATGATCTAAATGAATCAAATAAAGACAGAGATCATCAGAGTGGATTAAAAAACAGGAGCCTACTGTATGTTGTCTACAAGAAACTCACTTTAAATATAAAGACATACAGATTAAAGTAAATGGATGGAGAAATACAAACCATGCTTACACTAATCAAAAGGAAGAAAACAACAGTAGCTATATGAGTTTCAAAAAGAGCAAACTTCAAAACAAGGAATGTTATCAGGGATAAAGAAGGGCATTGCATAATGATAAAGAGGTCAGTTCTCCAAGAAGACTTAACAATCCTTAGTACCTGTGTGCCTAACAACATAGTGTCAAACTCCATGAGGCAAATACTGATAAAACTGCAAGGAGAAATAGATGCATCCACTATCACAGTTGAAGACTTCAAAACCCCTCTATCAGAAACAGACAGACCTCGCAGGCAGAAAATTAGTAAGAACACAGTTGAACTCAACAACAACACCATCAATGTATTGGCTATAATTGACATCTATAGACTACTTCATCTAACAACAGCAAAATACATATTCCTCTCAAGCTCACATGGAACATTCTCCAAAATAAACCACTTGCCTGGCTATAAAACACACGTTATCAAATTTAAAAAACAGAAATCATAGAATGTCTGCTTTCAGACCACAGTAGAATTAAATGAAAATCAGTAACAGGAAGATAACTGAGAAATCCCAACATACATGGAGATTAAGCAGCATACTTCTAAATAAGATGTGGGTCAAAGAAGAAATCCCAAGAGAAATTTTAAAATATGTTGAACTACATGAAAATAAAAATACAACTTATCAAAATTGTGGATACAGAGAAAGCAGTGCTTAGAGGGAAATTTTACAGAATTCAGTGCATATAGTAGGAAAAAAAAAAAAGATCTAAAATCAATCATCTAAATTTCCACATTAAGAAACTAGGGGAAAAAAGAGCAAATTAAACCCAAAGTGAGCAGAACAAAAGTAATAATAAGAGTTAGAGTAGAAATCAATAATATTGAAAACAGGAAATCAATAAAGAAAACCAATTAAACCAAAGACTAGTCATTTGAAAAGATTAATGAAATCACTAAGCCTCTAGTCAGGCTTAGAGACCTGAATCTGAATCTTATCACCAGCCGCATAGGAGAAAAAAGAGATCCAAAAGGCAGCAGTGCTAGATTTCCATAGATGGTTAGTCCTATCTCTCAGTGGAAAAGGTGCCAACTAACTTTCTCAATATATCTCAAGGGGAGAAGAAAAAGAATAGAGCAGGATGAAGGGGCTCCTTCTATGGGCATGAATCTTATTCAACACATCTCTTTCTGCCATTGGGCACAAGGGACAGAAAGAAGGACCATATCCCTTTGTGCAGAATCGAAACACAATTTCACCTGCGCCACTTATAAAAGTGTCCCAACCAAGGTCATATAGTTTGACCACTCAGATCAACAGTCCATCCTCCTTGGGCAGGGGAGAAAGAGAGCTTCTTTGAGAGTGGTCTTCCCATTCTACCACCACCACCCTCAACCCTACCAAACCCCGTACCTTCTCACCCTGAATCGGCCCCCAGCAGAGAACCACTCATGCTTTCAAGATAGATAGAAATCTGGTCTTCACTAATGTAACTCCTTTATTTTGCCTCTGTAGATACTGGGAGTCAAAGAAATTAAGTAATCCCCCCAACCAGCTTATTTCTTGCCAGTGTCACCTTCACTTATCAGCACAGAGGGAGTCATCTTTATTGTACTTTGTATCACAGTGAGAAAATTCCTTCAACGTCCCCTATTTATATGGATTCATATAAAATTGTGAAACTTGATTCTGATAAATGAGACAATGTTATAATAGCCCACATTTTAATACCATGAATTATGTTTTTTATACGAGGGAATCAATCACAGTCAAGATTTCCATACCTGGGATTGAAACATAAAGTATTTTTTCAAAATAAATCAATGATTTTCTGTAATTAAGCCACATCCAGAAAGAAAATAAATAAATCAGCTGATTTTTTTTAACTGCCATTAGCCAAGATTGGGTTTTTAATTCATCACTGTACGTTGCTAATATTATTTTAGATTTTGCTAATTTTATCAGTATTAGGAAAATGCTATGACAGTGTTACGGCCTGAATTGTGTACCCCCCAAAATTTATATGTTGAAACTGTATCCCCTACTGTGACTATTTGAAGGTAAGGCCTTTATGTAGGTGATTAAGGTTATATGAGGTCATAAGGGTGGGGCCAAAATCCCAAATGACTAGTGTCCTTGTAAGAAAAGGAAGAGTCACCAGAGATGTGTGCACAGGGGAGAGGCCATGTGAGGACACAACAAGAAGGTGGTCGCCTGCAAGCCAAGGACAGAGGTCTCAGGAGAAAACAACTCTTCCAACACTTTCATCTTGGACTTCAATCATCCAGAACTGTGAGAAAATCAATTTTTGTTGTTTAAGCTGCCGGTCTTAGGTATTTTATTATGGCAGCCCTAGCAGACTAATACACACAACCATTTGCATGTCGTTGTAACCACTTCACGAATAAAAATTCTTTGCTTTGAAAGTTTTGTGCTTGGAGGGACAGGTGACACCATATACACTTTATTATAGTGTACTTAAGAAAATCAAATAAAGGAATCTGGACCTATAGCAATTGAAAAACTGAGAATGCTTCTTTTGATGGATGACAATGCTTGCTATTATTTTTGCTTGTACTCTTAGGGATAATAATATTAATTGCATAAAGTTTTAACTTTGAATTATTTTAAAAAATAAAATGCACTATTAAAAATATTTTTATTCCAGTCTCTCAATATATAATATGGAAAATGGCATACCACTTACTATTAACATTTTAAAATATTTCTATATATGTCTAACTTTCACAGAGTCAACAAATCGGGTTTCAAAGAGATATAAGAGATCATTGAATGGCAGAAATAATAACTTAGGAGTATATACCACATGTCTTGCATGTTATTTTACTTTATTCTTACTATGATGTAAATAAGCAGAGAAAGTATGAGTGTTCCTATTTCACTGTCCTGGAAACGGAAACTCAAAGTGGAAAAGGGTCGGCTAGAAGGAAGGACTCATTGTAAGTAGTATTATTCAGAATTAGAATCCTGATCTTGTGATGTATACTCTGCTGTTCTTCCTATTACCCCATACGGACTTAGAGTTTACTCTGCTTTATTCCTAATTTTAAAAAAAACTTACATAAAATTTACTTTCCAAGTATGGTCAAATATAGACATCCAACTAACATCCAACTTATAGTTTCTAGATTTATTTATTAATTAGACATTCTATATTTTCCTCATCCTTCCTCTGGCAAATCCATCCACCTCCATGGGTAACATAGTACAATCATTATTTTTCATGGCACATTCTCAGGGTTAGAGGAAATAGACGTTTGTTCTTATGATAAAGGAGGGGAGATAAGGGGAGTTGAAGATAATGCTTTATTCTCTAGACCTGAAGGTCATACATCTATGAATGCCCCAAAGTGCCATGACTCTGAGCCCGTATCTACCCCTCTAGAGATTTACTAATATCCTAACTACATCTATGAGTCTCCTATGATCCTTTCTGAAATATTCTGGCCCTTCTCATGAAGTTGGCCACTGCTGCCTTGGCATAAGGTTGCCACTCTGCAGGCTCAGCCATTCTGGACTGGTGCCCACCACTGCTGTCACCGTGCTAAACATGTCTGACCACTTCCTGAGCCATGGAACCAAGACCAGGCTGGATCTTGTGATGCTTGACTGAAGAGTCAGTGATAATGGAGAAAATCACAACACGGAGAGAGACTACCAAACTCTGCCATATATACATGATCTCAGAGGCCCCACATTCACGTCCATTTTCAGGGTCATACAGTATTCCTAGCTGCTGGTCACACACACACAGCAGTGCCAACTTCATACCTCTACGCAGTGTTCTGACTACCATCACATCTCGGAGTATGGTCTCTCTGTCCCAAGACATCAACTGAAAGAAAACTCTTCCTTTCATCCTACCATGAGCTTTGCCTTCTTGACACAGGGTCTTCATTTTTCCTGGCTGATTAACTGAGGGAAAAGTCTTCTCCCTTAAGGAGAGACCCCCATCCTCACAGAGACATGGCCTTTTCCACTGGCCCCAACAGGACCATGATATCTGGACATAGTAGCCCTGCTTCGAGTCATTTTTCAGCATCCTTGCTGTTCATTCTTTTTCTGGCTTCTTTCCAGGGTAAGTTTAAAATTATGTCTGTCTCTCTTTCCTGAAGCCCTCTTCCTCTGAGATCCTCATTCCAGAAAACAGCTGCTAAAGCAGGAATACATGCAATTGCAAAGAATAAATTACAGTACACAAGCAGACTACATTATAAATATATTCATAAAGCAGAAACATATCTCTCAAAGAAGCAACAAAATCTGTAGAGACATGGCTTTGCCAAAAACGTACGCACAACAGTTAAAATCACCAAAGAGACTACATAGTTTCTCAGTTTGTAACATCTGCAGTGATGTTTACATACTGAGGAAAAGAGCCAGGGAAAAAAGAAAGAGATGCTAAAATGCAGAATAAGATACATGCAGGAAAGATTCTCTTAGGAGGACTATTACTAGGAGGTAAAAAGAGATTCAGGTCAGAACAGAAGTGGGTGGAATCACCTCAAATGGAAGGAGACGCTGGTTGAACCTTGGGAATAGAGGTCTGGGAAAAGATTCCCAACTAAAACTGAAACCTCTGATAAGACCTTGGGAGTAGATAGGATAAAACATCAGATTTATCTCAAACCTGCCTTTGGCTCCTGGGTGGCTAGTAAATAAGCCTCTTAAGCTTCCTACATTTGAATTAACTTTGTAAAATAAAAGTATTATTGCACCCCTGCATACTTCTCACATTAAGAAATAGAAGTGGAAAACATGTGATCATCGAGGAATGGAAGATGGCAAACCTGCATTAAAATAGGTAATATCTTGTTCATAATCAAGAGGGAATTTATATGAGAAGCCTGGTATGCTGGCTGGATGACTGTAGAGCAGAGTCATTCATTCCAGTGGACAGAAGGCAGGATTTCCTCCTCATTAGCTTGAATGTCTCATGTTGAAGGCAGGTGAATCATTCAGCCTATGATATGGAACAGGGGTCAGATGTCATGAAGGAGAGTCCATGAGTCCACTAAAGCAGAACGTCACCATGTTCATTCCTCTCAGAATTAGCATAACAGATTAGAGTGGAAAGAGAGTGAGTTTTGAAATCCTCACATCTTAATATTCTGGATCCATTGTTTACTAGCAGTGAATTAGACACATCATAAACTCCTTTAACATATGGTAGTAAAAGTGGTACTTTTCAAGGTTTTCTCTCTCATCTTAGTGAGGCAACACTTGCATGAATCACTGTCAAAGACAGAACCACAAAAACAACATTGAGGGAAAGTGTGACCAAGATGTCTGGTGGGTCTAGGTAGGAGATCAGAAGCTTGTCTACGTGGGAGGAAGCCCTTAGTTACCACTGAGATTAGAAGCCAGTCAGAGACTGGGGCAACACCACAGAACCTCTCAGCTGGAGTGTCCCATGACTCAGTTCTTGACCCTGTTTCTTTTTCATAGTTTCTCTCCTGGATGTCTTCACCTAGGTTCTTGATCTTAAATTCCATCTTACTAGTTTCCTGGGGCTGCCGTAGCCTAGTACCGTCAACAAGGTGACTTAAAACAAGAAGAATTTATTGTCTTACAGTCTGGAGGCTAGAAGTTCAAAATCAAGGTGGCAGCAGGGCCACATTCCCTCTGAAACCTATAGGAGAATCCTTCCTTGCATCTTGCCAGCTGCCGGTGGTTTGCAGGCAATCCTTAGCTTTCTTGGTTTGCAGCTTCATCACTCCAGTCCCTGTCTTTGTCATCCCATGGTGCTCTCTTCTTGTGTGTCTGCACCTATGCATCACCTCTCCTCTTCTTATGAAGACACCAGTCATGATGGATTTAGAGCCCAACCTACTTCAGTATGATCTCATCCTAACTTACTAATTACACCTGCAATGACCACATTTCCAGAAGAGTTCACATTCTAAGGTACTGGTGGTTAGGACTTCAACATACCCTTTTGATGGGCATAATTGAACCCATAACACCATTAACATACAGGTGATTCCCAAGTTTCGTATCTTTAGTGTCGATCCTGAACAATCTCTCAGTTGCCTACTTGGCATTTCCATTTGGATATCTAAGTAAGCATCTCAACATGTGCAAAACTTACCAACTGTCCCAAGCCCCCACCTCAAAACCTTTCCTTTCTCAGCTTTCTTCATCTAGTGAATGAGGCTAACATCTACCTCATTGTTCAATTAAAAAATCTAAAAGTAGTCTGTTGTTCCTCCCTTACCCTCATCTCTTACATATATTCTATCAACAGCTGTTTTTTGCTCTTCTGCCTCCATGATGGAAGCTGAACCATCCATTTCTCTTATCTGTTCTTCCACCACACAGGTCCAGATCACCATGAAATACAAAAACAGCCTCCAAAATTATCCTTACATCACTGTCTTTCTATAACCCATTTTTTCAAACAGCAATCAGAGTACTTTTTTAAAAAGATAATTCAAATCATGACATTCCTCTTCTTGAAACTCTCATAGTCTTCCTGCCACATTTAGAACCAATTTCTAATTACTTGCTATGACTATGGGGAGTAACAAGGCTTTAGCGCAGCACCATCATCTCATCCCACTGCCCCCTTGCTCGGCCCAGTCATGCTTGGGAGGGTCACTGATTCCAGAAACTCTCTTGTACACATTGTCCAGAGTCCAAATATGAGGTGCTCATGAGGGTGGGGGTGGGGGTGGATGGAGTGGAGGAGGAGGGAGAGGAGATATGGGGTCTGCCCAGTTTTATATCCATTTTAAACCAGTCCTTGTTTCACCCCTCCCACTGCTTTCCACATTACCGGATACCTGCAACTTCTGAGCGTTGCAACTGGATTATCTTTTGTGGCTGCTGAAAGTATCTTTTCCCTCTGCCAGGTTAGGTACTTTCCTCAACTGACTTTTTCTACTTTACAGAATTCATAGCAATCTCCTGCCCACGTGTGTCTTGTCTCTTATTCTCTTTAGCCTTATGAATCGATCCATGTTTAATTCTGAACGTTTCTGTAGTGAAGGTAGAGAGGGAGAGTAGACACATGCAGGCAATCAATCGCGTGACTAATGGGAAGTATCCCGAGCATCAGCATGATTTCTCTATCTCAACTCTTCTATTATAAGTGACAGAAAACCTGGAGATTTGGGACAAAGTAAACACTACACCTGTATAACAACGAAGGGACGATAATTTAAAGCAGTGTTTCTCAGGTCAGCTCTAGTCCAATTTCCGAACAGACTGCTCTTCTTTGCGGGGAGCTGTCCTGTGCACTAGTAGGATACTTAGCAGCATTCCTGGTCACTACCCACCCTCTCAGTCAGGACAAACAAAACAACTCCAGAGATTATCAGATGTCTCCTGCAGGGGGCAGTGGGGAGGGGGCATGTCTCCTAGTTGAGAATCTCTTATTTAGAGATAAATTGGAGTTCTGCTACCAGGGTAAGGAAGAGAGGGTGACAAGCACAAGACTAATTTTCCACTTCTTAATTTAATCGACGAACAGTGACTCGGAAAACCTTGCAGAGAGACATATCCTAATTCTTTTGATCCCATCAGAAGGTACAAACCTCCAGTAATAAAATAAGTAAGTCCTGGGGATGTCATGCACAGCGTGATGACGATAGTTAGTAATACTTTATTGCATAATTGAAAGTTGCTAAAAGAGTAAATCTTAAAAGTTCTCATCATGAGAAAAAAATTTTTATAATTACATATATTGATAGATGTCATTGACTTATTGTGGTGATCATTTTGCTATGCATACAAACACTGAATTATTACATTGCACACCTGAGACTAACAATATTTCTGTATCAAAAATATTAACTATTTGAAAATGTATAACTAATTATAGATTTAAATATATAAGTAAATATTTAACATTTTAAATATTAAAAACATTTTTTAAATATTTATGTATCCATTACACCTCAACTTTAAAAAATGCATTCAAGCCTAAATTAACCTATGCTCTCAGTAACAAGAAATCAGACCCCAGGAGAGGTGAGAAACAGAAGGAATCAAGGAGATTCAGTGGGAGGACCCCTTGGTCTTCACACCAGTGTTTCACTGTTGACGGCATTCAGTGCCTCTGCAGCGATCAGCACTTACTTTGTCTACATCGTATAGATCATGTTATCAATTTATACTTACCACATTTTTAAAAAATATTCATTTTCCACCCACAGTATATCAGGCACCCTTGGACACTACACCTACAGCAAAATATGTGATATTTAGGGCCCTTCCTTTCATGATGCTTATATTCATGTGGGGCGGCTGATAGCAAATAGTAGCCGATCAGTGAATCAGTGGGCTCTGGTGGCGAAATGTGGTAGAAAAGAATGGTGGTGGGGGAAGAAGCACGGAAGCAAGCTTAGACTGGGAAGTCAGTGAAGATCCACTAAAAAGGTGACTAGTTAGAGGAGCTCATTAAAGGTTTCCCACACGAAGTTCTGAAAAGATGACTCCGGGAGAGGAAAAGGACCAGTACCCGATTGTGCGTGCGTGTGTGTGTGTGTGTGTGCGCGCGCGCGCTATGGTCTAAATGACCGTGTTCCCCCTGAATTCCTATGTTGAAAGCCTAACCCCTAAAGGGGATGGTATTAGGAGGCGGGGGCCTTTGGGAGGGGATTAGGTCATCAGGGTGGAGCCCTGGTGAACGAGACTTCATGGAGCTCCCTCACCCCTTCTGCCACGTGCAGATACAGCGAAGGGACAGCCGGTTAGGAAGCAGGCCCTCAGGAGACACAGCATCTGCCTGCATCTTGACCTCTGACTTCCCAGCCTCCAGGACTGGGAGAAATAAATTTCTGTTATTTAGAAACCACCCAGTCTATGGTATTTTTGTTAACGCAGACTGAACAGCCTAAGACAAGTATGTATATATTTGTACATTTAAATTCACTTTTTCTCTACTTCTTTGCTCCTGTTTATTCACAGTTGCGCCTCCCTCGCTAACTTAGGCCAGCAAATGGATTATTCTAGCTGCCTGGCCTCTCCTAATACCTCCCTCCTCCGCCATGTTTAACTCCCACTATTACCTGCCTCGTTATTTCGGTATTTCCTAATTTGAATTGATCTGATGGGCTGAACTTATCTTTTTGTTCCAAGTAATGCCATAAACTGCTTGACAATATAAGGACTGACTATGTTGGGATTAGATGCCCTTTCCTAATCTAGTCAACAAGTTGATGCTGGAGAAAGGTCAGTTAGTACCAAAATACCTGCCTGCAGTTTCCCTTGAGCAGTATTGCAGTCAAGTCAGTTTCTCTTTAAAAGAATCTGTGGGTAGGCAAGCTTCCTGACTGACACATCTCCCAAAATCTCCAGCTAAATCACCCTTTGCTGTGTATTCAAGGTCATTCTACCCTCCAGCTGTGCTATCATTCATGTTCCATTTTTAATTTATCATCTGGAGAAATCCCTGGGAGCTACCAGAAAAATCGCCCTAGAAGTAGCAGAGGTTAAAAGCAAAAAAACAAGTTTATGTCTCCCTCACAACAGCGTGAGATGGAAACTGATCTTCCCCAGACACTGAAATGAACTTACGTCTTATATCTCTTAATTTGCATTCTCTGGTGTGAAGCATCAAAGCATTTATTAAATCAAAAATTATCGCACAGCCATTGAAGACAGAGTATGTTAAAAGCTCTGGATAAAATATCCATGAACAGAAGAAACCCCAGCATTTGGGAGCTTCCATTGCAGTGGGGACATGCAGTGGCTATTTACTATACCTCTTAAACCGCCTTGCACTCTCTGAGTGCCCCGCAATGTTCTGCAAATTTTCCACCTAAGCGAGCCTGCTTCCTCAAGGAAGATCCCCAAAACTCAACATTCCAGCCTCTCTTGCAACTAAATTACTGGCATGTGACTCTAGCCCTGCCAATCATGTGCATTGTTGATATTAAATACAAAAGAAAATACCACGAAGATGAAGGCACATTGAGAATCTGCTTTTTGAGCGGGTGCTATGACAATGCAAAATCATCCAGGCTAGAGAGGAATCCATTACAGAGAGTCTTATAATACTATTTGGTGTCCAAAGTGTAGTGCCCTCAGTTAAGCAGCATCATGGTGTAATTTGGGCTTTTCCTAGATTTGTGAGGTCCAATATGGTAGCTAATACCAATAGCCACATGCATCTATTGGACCCTTGGACTGTGGCTAGTGCAACTGATAAACTATATTTTTAAATTAATTCAAATTAAAAACTTTTAAAAGCTGCTTCATTCAGTTACTGGAAAACTTTTACATACATTTGGAACAACTCTGTTATGTATATTTACTCTTTCAACTATAAATTTTATGAAGTCAAAATCCAGATCAGGTTTTCTGATGGAAATTTAGTCTCCAAATAGGGATGGGCTGTTAAGCATTAAATACACACAGGATTTTGAAGACTCCATATAAAAAGCAGTGTAAAATATCTCATAAATGATGATTATATTGATCACATGCTATAATAGTATTTTGGATTGATCAAGGTAAGTAAATTATACTCTTAAATTTATTTCACCTTTTTTATTTTACTTTTTTAACATAGCTCTGGAAAACTTTAAATCACGTATGTGGCTCATGTTATATTTTTGTTCAACAGCAATTTTCTAGACCAATGGTTCTCAAATTTTAATAGGCATCAGAATTAACTCTAAGGCATGTTAATCAGCATTTTAATTGACAATAACAGAGGGTGAATCAAAGCAGGAATCTGAAGAAATAATCTTTCAGGTGAAGTCTGAAAGTAAAGATTTAGGGTAAAACCTGCTACAGAGAGATGGAACAGCATGAGCTAGGATTCTGAGGCAAGAAAATGACTGGTACTTCTGGAAAGCTCCAAGAGGCCCTTGTGCCAGATTATGATGGGGAAGGATGAAAAGGTGGTCAGAAAAGCAGATGGAAACCAACTTGTTCATGTAAGGAGTTTGAATTTTATTCAAAGTGCAAAGGAAATAGATGAAAGACTTTCAGTTGGTGGAATATGGGGATCTGATATGATTTCTAAAAGAGTACTCAGGCTAATGCCTTGAAAACTGTTTGAATAAGAGTGAAGTGGAAATGGACAGAACAGGAAGAAGGCTATGGCAGCAATAAAGGGAGGTGTAAGTAAAGTATGCTAAAACAAGCTGATGGAATTCTAAATAGCTGCTGACAATAATGATTATAAAGACTGTACAAATACTAAAAATGTTTAGGATATAATATTAACTGAAAAGAGCAGGTTATAAAATTGAACAGACATTATGCTTCAACTATGTGAGGTTATATATGCATACCAAGACTTAAATAAGAACATACCCCTCCAACTCAAAGAAGAAAAAAATGGTGGGAAGATGGATGATGCTATTTCTTTTTATCTATATTTTCCTCCAAAATTTTAGATTACTGTAATATGACTTTACAACAGCACAAATTGGGACACTTTCTTTAGTTAATTGAAAGAGTCCTCTTGCCTGTCCTCTTAGAAGGGGGAAATATTTTTATCAGCCCAAGAGATAAAATTGTTGATCATATAAGTCACATCTGCATTTGTATTTATCATGGCAGAGTGAGTTTCAGTTTATTTTCTTTATACAGAGAGGCATTCCATTAGTTTTTCTATATCGTTCTTTGCACTGCAACCACAAAAAAAGATATTATCTGCTTGAAGAATTCTTAATTCTGTTAAAATAAATGCATCAGACCTCTAACTGGAAAACAATGGTGACCATCTGATTTCAAACCTCCCCATATAAACTCTCATCAACAAAACAAACATAATATCTTCCAAATAGTTATGATTTATGTACTAAAATGCTTAATGATTGTGACATGCTAATTCTATATCCTACTATCCTAATACCCTACAAAAAAGAGATCTAAATGTATGAATGAAACCATACAAGTATTATTATTGAAAGTGGATTCCTCTATAATCTCTATAGGAAAAGGCTATCTAACTATGACTTCAAAATCCAGATACCAAAAAACAAAAATTTAAAATTTGCCTTCTTAAAAAATAAAATAGTTTGCATAGCATAAGCACCACAAGCAAAGCCAAAAGACAAATGACAAACTGGGAGAAAATAATTGCCACATATATCACTTTAAGAGATCTAATATACCTAATATGCAAAGAGCTTTTAACAGAGGAAGAAACACCAAAAGCCTACAGAAAAATGGGCAAAGGTGTGAACATATAATTCACAAAAAGATGAAATATAATAGCCTATGAAAAGATGTTCAATTTTGATTATAATAAGAGAAATGCAAGAGATACTACCCATCCCATCAAACTGACAAAACAAATAAAATCAAAAGCTGGACAGTATTTTTGTTGGTAAAGCTGTGGGAAACAGGCACTGACATGCACTTCTGGTAGGAATGCAAAATGGCATGTTCCCTCTCTAGGAAAATTTGGCAATATTTAACAAAACTACACATGTATTTACCCTCCAACCCAGAGACTCAACTTCTGTGAATTTACACTGAAGATACAGCTCTAACAATAAGAAAATATGTATTCTCAAGGTTATTCATGCAGCATTATTTGCAGTAGCAAAATATTGGAAACTATCTAAATATCCAGATGTAAGAGAAGATAATAGTGTACATATACAAGGGAATATTACAGAGCAATAAAAAATGAATGAGGACAGTCTCTATGAACTGATATAGAGTGATTTCCAAGATGCATTATTCAGTGAAATAATCAAAGTGCAAAATAGCATATATAACAGGCTATCTTTTGTATAAGAAAAAAGGGGAATATGGACATCTATACCAATAACTCCAATTTCAATCCAGCACCACAGATTACTCCATCCCTGTTTCCAATTCCACGATTTTATAATATGTCTAAAATTCCTTTGCCCTCTGCAAAAAAGAAGCTGCTCATCCTTACAGACAGAAAGAAACACAGGAGAAGCGAGAAAACAATGAGACTGATACCATTCAAGGTGTGGGGAGACTGGGATGAAGGCAGGATGGGAAGGACCTCAAAAAACTAAAACTGAAAACAAGTGGAAATAAATGAACCCAACTGCATTTCAATCGAATTAAAGTTAGGGCTGGAAAGGGAGAGTTTGACTAATCCAAGTACATTATGAACACACTAATAAATTGTATACCCTTAGTTTTGGGTCAAGTAAGTTGGAAGATGAAATGAAAACAAATTCCGAACTCTGTTTAGTGTTGGGTTTTTTTTTTTCGATATCATTTTTGATCGTGATATAGGCAAAGTAATTCTGAAACAGTTTTTAATGTATTACAGGAGTCCACAAATAAATTAATGTAAAAAAGAGAGTTACAGATATGAGATGAGGGAAGTTGAGGAAGAGCTCTATGGTGATGAACTTAAGGAATTGGTGTAGATTCACTCATATGTCAAACATGCGTATATTTCTTATTTCTGTCCACTAAAACGCCCAAGAAGCAAGGACATTCCAGTAGCAACACGCATATCTAGTGATGAGATCTTGATTTCTAACACCATTATCCATGAAAAGGAACCAGGACTCCTCAGAAAAAGACTGATTCCAGGGCTGAGCAGGGAAGATTCGAAATGAACCTGGTACATCTTTTATATGAGAAAGTTAAGAAATGCCTCCCAAAATCACGGAGTTATGTCATGAGGACACAGGAGCTAGCTCGAAGGGACTCCACTGGTCAGATGGGAGATTTTGAGATGAACAAATCATGAACTCTAGAAAAAATAGGAATTCACGAGTTCTTATTGATAATCAATCAGTCAAGGAGAAGCATTCTTATTTTGAATGCCAAGTGCCAGCTGGCCGACACAGAGACAGAGTTGGAGTTTGAAAAACCATCACTTTGCAACCACTATTGTAAAGACTGCTTCAAGCAAAAAAGATTCATGTATCTTAACTCTGAAGGGGAGGAGGGACTTGCTGAAGAGTAAGATGTTTGCAAGGTTTAATGTATTCCCACTGATCGCATATTCCTGGGGAGGGAATACGCAGCAACTCTAGTACAAATTTTCAACAAACTGACCTACACACTCAAGTATTTAGGGGGAAAAAGAGATCATGTGTGCAACTTACTTTCAAATGGTTCAAAAAAACAATGTCTACACACATATAGAAAAAGAACAAATGACAAAAAAAAATGGAGCAAGATGTTAACAACAGGAGAATCTGGGTAAAGAATACATGGCTGTCAAATTTTCTGTTTGACAATATTTTCAAATAGAGAGTGAAAAAAATAAATAAATACACACAAATGCCATTGTTTCATCGTCCTCTGTGTAAATAAATGCAAGAGCCACAAATGATAGAATAAACAAGAAAATATCCAAACAGTAAAGTTTCCACCCTGTCCTTTGTTGTTTGAATTAGGGTTGGGTATTTTACACAAACTTAAAGAAATGATGAAATGTCCAATTTAAACAGCTAAATAAAACAGGTTACATCACATACTTAATAGTAATCCTCTAAAATGTGAAGTTCTTACAAACTGCAGTCTGTTAAGAGCCAAAAATTTAATGCCACACAAGATGGATTACGAGAATAAAATTACTTCCCTATAGATAGACTTTTAAAACTAAATTAATATTTTAAATCATACGGTTATTACATGAATCTCTCCCAAATTTCCTTTGAAAAGTTAATACAGCCACATTAAGCCGGGAAAAAACCCCTCAAACTCAAATTCCACTTTTAATTATGAGATGCCCAGCAGAAATCTTTGTGAGACATAAAAATGAGGACATTTAAAGGGTGATTTGCAGGACTGTTAATAGTCAAACCACGGTGAAAAGATTAAGATGAGAAAGAGCAGTGAGTGCGCTAAAATGGACATGAGATCTAAAGACAGAAACCTGGATTTAAAACCTGCTTCTTCGTCTTAGAAATAGCTTGAGGCAGGGGCAAAAGACTCTAAGTCAGAATTTTATAAATCAGTGCTCTGGGTCTTGTTGTGGTACCTGGCCAGCAGCATCAGCACCAACCAGGAACTTGATAGAAACGCAAATTCTCAGGTACCACCCCAAACCTACCAAATCGAGATAGGTCCAGGGATCTGTGTTTTAACAGGCTCTGTAAGTGCTTCTGATGCACACTAAACTTTTCACAACCATACTGCTATACTACAAGAAAATAATAGTAACAAAAGGATTGTTACTGTGATGATCTGTCACAGTATGATCTGTCTTAGGATTGTTATGGTGATTAAATGAGATAGTACTCATGTAAAAATGATTTTCTAAACTGTAATAAAAACTCTCATAATGTAATAATGGGAGACTATCATTGTGTGACATAGAATTGTGGGAGGGGGAAATCCTGAAACCCATAGTGCTTTGTGCTTTTATCAAATGGCTCTTCCAAAAAACTTTAAAGAAAGTTAATTCCTTAAACCCTTCCCACATTTGGTACTAGGTGTTGCACACAGGAGTTGCTCAGTAAGCTTTACTGAAGCTGACTGAATAATTTCAGTTGAGGAAGGTCATTGGCAAGTACTTTATCTCTTGTTTTTGATATGGTCAAAGTGGGGATTTTAAACTTCACCAAACCAACCAAGCTATTAATTTTAAAAGACAATTTAGCTTCTGTGGTTAGGAGTAGATGCTTTGCTCTGGAGTTAGACTATCCTATGGGGCCCATTCACTGCTGTGTGACCTTGCCAAAGTTAGTTACCCACTCTGGGCCTCATGACTTTGCTCATATAACAAGGGTGATAATAATAGTATCTACCTCATTGGGATGTTGAGAGTTTTAATTAAAATTTTAAAGGACTTCAAAATGGTACATAGCATTCAATATTATTCATATGCCCCAAGTGCCACGTTTAGTTCATCTCCCTTTTACTTCATTTTTTTTTTTTCTCCTTGCTTTCTTCTGGGTTTTATGCCTATGTGTGTATGAACACTTTCTTTTCTCGGCATCCTCACCTCTTCTAATGAAGATGAAGACCAGGCACGTATAAAAACCTTAAATGTACATAAAATTGGTTTTGTTTTATTTATTAGTGGGTAATTGAGGGAAGTGTTACTGATCTGTCTGACTATATATTGAAATAAATTACTTGAAGAAAGAAAGTGTGGATAAGGAGAACTCAAAAGGAATTATCATCAAACTCAGGCCTAGTTAGCATATCATAGCAATACCTGACATGTGATCTCTCAGCTTGAGAACGTGCCCTGCCTGTAACTGACCTGGTCATCTGGCCCTAGTTTTTTTATTTATGAAACAGGGAAATTGACCTAGACAATCTATAAGTCCTGTTCTGTACTCCTTGGTTCTAAATAAGAATATAGGTTAAAATTACTCAGCTGTTATATATCACTTTGAGCTTTTTAACCATCTTCAGGCATTTAAAAGGCTGGTATATATATATCATCTTAAGCAGAACTATAATACAAATGCAAACTAAATTATATACTAATTAATGCCCATTGATGAACATGTATCTTAAAACTCCAGAACTATGGCTGGAATTAAAATATCTCCAGAAGGGATACTGTTTAGTTTTCAAAAAGCAATGGTATTTAAAAGCTTTCATACTAGTTTTTAGGAAATATCCATTCTAACTGGTATGATCAGACAAAACATTTTACTTAACAACCCACTTATCTCATTATAAAACAGTACATATGTATCATAAAACATTTGGAAAATATATAAACAAGAATAAAGAAGTACCATGTATTTAGCAAATTAGGATCTTAAAGTAAATACAGTTTTACTTCCTCCTTAGAGACCATGAGCATTTTTCTGTATTTTCACATATTTTCCAAAGACATGAGTTTAATTACACAATAATACTGCAAAAGGTGGATCTGCCACCTTTTTTTAACTAGCATTTATTATAGTTTAAGAACTATGTAGAGTCATATATAAAAATGTAGGAAAATTACGGAATGACAATTAGAATTTCAGTAGTCAAAAAATAGCTATTTTAAAAGTATGTACGCACCCTTATCTCCCCATGTAGGTACTAGCACAGCTTTTAAAAAATCAACTTCTTTGAGTTGTAATTTACAGACTCTAAAACATATACATTTTAAGTGTATGGTTAAGTGTACAGTTCCATGACTTCAGCACATGTACACATCTGTGGGACAGCCTTCATTCTCAAGATACAGAACATTTCCATCACCCCCTAAAAGTTCCCCATGGCCCTCTGCAATCAATCTTTGTTTCCTACCTCCAGCCCCAGACAACCATTGATCTGCTTTCTGTCACTATAGATAAACTGTGCCTTTCTAGAATTTTATACGAAATAACACTGTCATTTGTTTGCATCTGGCTTCTATGCTCAGCATATTGTGAACAGAGATTTATCTACATTGATGCATATACTTCAAAGTTTTTTTAATTGCTGAGGAGTATTTCATTGCATGGATAGAGCACAACTTGTTTATCCATGAGCTATTTCCAGTTTTCCTTTCTTCTTTTTAACTATGTATCTTATGGACTTTTCCTATCATTTTAAAGTCTGGATCCATAACATGCACAAATCCTGATTTACTTGATTGTTCTACCTCTGTTGGACATGTAAACTCTTTACTGTGTTTTAAAATGACAATGAACAGTGTCAAAATTTTATCATGTGTTCAAATATTAATGGAATCTGATTTGGGAGTAGGATTCTGGGATTATAGTCTTTATCTCTCAATGGTTTAGAAATATTTTCAATCTCTTTAAAATTCCAAGATTGCAAATGAGAAGATTGATGTTTGATTCTTTTTCTTTTTTAAGAGAGCTTTTATAAGCATATATGAAAATTTATATGATTTTAAATTTATATGTGTTTAGGTCTCTCTATATATGTATGTGTATATATATGTGTGTGTGTGTGTGTGCATGTGTGTGTGTGTGTGTGTATGCATGCTTCTTTTAAAAAAAGTTCTTGAAAGGGAACCTCCTACATTGTTGGTGGGGATATAAATTGGTGCAGCCACTATGGAGAACAGTGTGGAGGTGCCTTAAAAACTAAAAATAGACTTACCATATGATCCAGCAATCCCACTCCTGGACATATATCTGGAAAAGAGATACATGCCCTAATTTGAAAAGATACATGCACCCAATGCTCATAACACCACCATTTACAACAGCCAAGACATGGAAGAAACCTAGGTGTCCATTAACATATGAATGGATGAAGATGTATATATATATATATATATATATATACACACACACACACACACACACACACACACAATGGAATGTTACTCAGCCATAAAAAGAATGAAATAATGTCATTTGCAGCAACCTGTATAGACTAAGAATTGACATATTAAGTGAAGTAAATCAGACAGAGAGAGACAAATATCATATGATATCACTTATATGTGGTATCTGAAAAAACGATACGAACGAACTTACTTACAAACCAGAGATAGACTCACAGACATAGAAAACAATCTTATGGTTACCAGAGAGGAAGAAGAGGGAGAGATAAATTAGAAGTTTGGGATTAATACATACACACTTCTATTTATAAAATAGATAAACAACTACAACTAGGATCTACTGTACAGCACAGTGAACTACATACAGTATCTTGTAATAACCTATAATGGAAAAGAATCTGAAATATAAATATACGTATAACTGAAACACTTTGCTGTACACCTGAAACCAACACATCATTGTAAATCAATTATATTTCAATAAAAATTTTTTAAAAGCTCTTCTCGGAGCTCATCATTTTAAATCTGAAAATTTAAATATTATAATAGCTTGGAATTAAAAAAGAAACCTCTTTGATATTTGCTTCCTCACTTTTTGTTTCTTCTAAAACTGCCTCCAGCCTGCATACTGTTCTCGTATTAGGTCTCTTTTTTGTGCCTTGGTGTTTTTTAATATTTTTACCCATGATTTCCATATCTTTGTATTTTTTCTCTGTTATGAAATATACTATTTGATTCAACAATCTAAGTTATTAAAGCGATCATTGTGTAATTTTTTCTGTGATTTTTAAAAATCTCAAATCAAGTTTTAATTTTAATTTCCAGAAACTCTTTTATGCCCTCCAATTTTTGTTCCTAAGGTTTTTCATTTCATATAAACTTGTGTATACATTGTACATACATACATATATACATGCCTATTATTTCTTTTATTTTTCCTTCAAATCCTTTTTTAAAGCTACCACATTTCCTTAAATGGCTTGGTATCTTTCTTTGTCTTTGGATGTCAATTGAGTTGGGTTTCCTAAGCACCTGAGTATTTTAAGGTGAAGTTTCTTTTGCAGGAGTGAACCGGCAGGCAGGCACTGCCTGGGCAATCTGCTGAACAGTATGAGAAGACTCTCTGTTCTCAAAAGTAACCTGGGAGAGGATACTCTGACCAATACTGCAGCTTCCCACTGACATCAGTGGAGAAACCAGCCCCTCCCAGAGCTGTGTGCAAAAATTGGGCAGGAGAAGTTTCCTTTTCCACCGCCAGCTGCCCACCCCAGGGCTCTGTGTCCATCTCATCTGCAAAATTAAGCATCTTTCCATTCCAAAAACCCTTCATACCATTCCCTAGCTCTGCAAATACTGACTGATTACACTTTCTTTTAAAGGGCAACAGGAAGCCACCAAGTTTTAAACAGGGGAATGAATGTGATTAAATCTGTAGTTTAAGAAGAAATCATCTAGATTCAGTCTGGCTAATAAACCTGGAGGCAGGGAAATTGGTGACAATGGAGACTACAAGAACCTAGATTAGGGCAGAAATAGATGATAAGATACAAATACATTTGAGTGGGGATTAGGTGTCCAGTCAGTGATACTTGGTGACACATTGGCTATTGGGCCTGTGGGAGAAGGAGACATTGACCAGGCTTCTTGTTGGATCTGGTAGATGGTCAGCCCTTCAAAGAAGCATAAAACACAGTAGGAAGCTCAGGTTATATTTATTTTGAAGGTGGTGTATCCTCACATCCTCTAATACCCATGTGGCAGAATGTTTATAGAGAGAAATTTTTAGAGGAGGGCTGACTAGTGTGTGTGCGTTTGAATTTTGATATATATTGGCACACTGCTCTCCTTAAAATTTGATTTTTAGGGGATTGATGTAGTACATGAAAAATGATGTCTCACTGTCAATTTGACTCTTACTTTTTTAATTTTTTGAGAGTATGAATGAGCATCTTCTAAATGTTTAGGAGACTAGAAGACAGATACCTGCTAATCTCCCTTCTCAATTTTCTGTTGGTTGTTTTCTTTTCCTTATGATTTTTAAAAGCTTTGTATCTAATAAGGTGATCAGGCCTTTGTTTCTTCAAAGCACTGCCAATATTTTTGTCAGTTAAATTCTTGATTTGTCATTTACAGAACATTTTAATTCTTAATGTAATCATATTGCTCAATTTTTTCTTTTATGGTGTCTGAATTTTTAAATAAAGTTTAGAAAAGCCTTCTCTATTCCATAATTATTTAAATATCATCCTCTAATTCTTTTGTCTAATATTTTGATAATTGTATCTTTAAGCTTAAATATTTAATTCATAAAGAACTAATACTGATGAAAGGAAATAAGACTTCACACATGCCTACTCATAACCCCAACACAATTCACTGAATAACCCATAATTTCCCACCTTACTTTAAAATAATACTTTTTCTTTTACCATGAATTAATTTCTGCGCACATATCTCTATTTTTGGATTCTCTATTCTGATCCATTGACCTATCCTAGTATTAATCAAAACTGTTTCAGGTAATGTGATGTTATTTATAATATATTTATTACCTGTTGAGGCTTATCCTGCTCGTCAATCTTTATATATATATATAATTTTATGTTTATTTTCTATGTAAACTTTAGAATCAGATTGCTTTAAAAAAATCATGTTGATATTTTTTATTAAGTTCAGTTTAATTCCCAGATTTATAGGTTAATTTAAAGAAACTTACTTCATGATGTTGAATTTCTTTTAGTCAAGAGAAATCTCTATTCACTTATTCATGTCTTTTTTTTTCCTTCACGCATAAAACTGGGGACTTTCTAACTGAAAGAAAACTACTGACTTTTCAGTCACTCAACTCTAGTTAAGAGCTTTATAGCTGATTCTCTGATTTTCCTCATATACAAGCATACTATTTGCAAATGATAATTTTGCTTCCAATTTTTATAAATTGTCTTTCTCTTGTCTAATTGCATAGGCCAGTAACTCCAGAACAGTGTCCAATAATAGTGATGATAGCGTGCA
Organism: Camelus dromedarius; assembly: GCF_036321535.1. Taxonomy (NCBI): domain Eukaryota; kingdom Metazoa; phylum Chordata; class Mammalia; order Artiodactyla; family Camelidae; genus Camelus; species Camelus dromedarius. The sequence continues at coordinate 106,935,007 of NC_087437.1, read as the reverse complement.
TTCTTGTTTTGTTTTGTTTTCCCTGAATTTACTGGACATGCTTTAGCGTTTAAAACTGACAAATATTTTATGAGCTTTCAGCAGAGACACTACACGCTGTTTCTGTACTTTTCAATTCTCCTGAGTTTTCTGCATTGGCTTTCTTTGTCTAACACCTTAAAGCCTGAAAATTCCCTCCATTTGTGTAAAGATAAAAACCAAAGTTCTTCACCTGCTTGTTTCAAAAGATAAAACTGGAGTGGAGGGCAGGCTGGGCGATAAAGGAGCTTGCTGAGCTGCATAGCAATAGCTAAAGCAAAAAGGCTAGAAAAAGTTCCTCCGGGAAGAGGACCAAGCCCAGAGAGTCACTCTATAGAAGGAAGAACTGGAGCGTGGGGAGGAGTCGGGGCCACCCCCGCCCCCAGCCTCGCGTAGGTGCCACCCGCAGAGATGAAATGTGAGCCCCCGTGGCCGAGGACACGAGGACGCTGGATCTGCCGCCTTGCCCGCCGCCCAGCGCCGCGGGGAGAGACAAAGAGACCTCGGCCCCAGCGCAGCTCCGCGCGGCGCCCGGGCTCCCCTCGAAGCCTCCCAGGGCAATGGCCAGGGCTCCGCGCGACCCCGCTCCCCAGAGCGCTGTCCTCTCGGTCTGACCGCCCTCCAGCGCCCCCATCCCCTCCCGGTTCCGGGCTCACCCGCGGCTCCCAGCCCTCTGTACACACCGGTTTGTCTGTCTCTCTGTCCGTTTGTCCTGGCGCGCAACCTCCGGCCACCGGCTTGGATGGACGCGCGGAGGCTGCCCGGGTGTCCAGGGGTCTTGCTTCCGAAGTTGGTCCTGCTCTTTGTTTACGCAGGTCAGTGACCTAGGGCTACGGGAGAGGGGAAGGGGGCTCGGGGCTGCGCTGGGGTCACACTCCGGCCACCGCGGGTTGGGCGGGACGCACGGGAGCGTCGTGGGAGGTCAGACTGTGCGGTCCCCGCCGGGATGGAGCAGAGCCCGCGCCCGCGCGCGGGAGCCCTCGCTCGAACTCCACACGGTTGTGTTTTGTTTCTTTCCTTCAACGTTTTTCTTCTTCTTTTCCTTTCTCTCTCTGCGCAAAGCAACCAACCCCACAACCCCACATTTAGGGGATTTTATTTTCAACATAAAGTGAAAAATTTCCACGTGCATTCAAGACTTAGGAATCTAGGGTGAGTGGAGGCTGAGCAGAGGGAGAAAAGCACTTTTTTAAAAAAAATCTTAAATTTAGAGGTTTCTCTGAGATTTTCAAATAAACTAATCTGGTGACTTTTCCAAATCAGTAAGTGCTACCCACTGCCCCCTCCACCTCCACATTCTCAATATTCCAGGTTTTCCCTTTTAGACATGAGAAGCCTTAGATCTATGTTTTCGTTCTTAGGATGATTCTCAAGTGTGGTGGACAGGGTAACTGGAAGTTTTGAGTTGAAATATAAGGTTTTTTAAGAGGCATAAATTCACCCAGAATCTAATCCGTTTTCTGTGAATTCATTACTCACTTGTTTGTAGGGGAAGGACATCTCATTTCCCTCATTCCTAATTACTCTTAGTGAGAATTGCTAATAATTGATGAAGGAAAGCGGTTTTCTTGTTTTGTGACTGATGTGGAGTCCAAAATAGCCTTTCTTTGGTTACTCATGTATAGAATTAATTATACATGTGGTTTGCATCTGCTCCATAGTTCAAAAACAGAATAAAAGCAAAGTTCTTTGTAAATGTTCTCAGGTCTCTCATTTCCTAGAACAGGAACCACAGGCTTACCTATGACCTTGCAATACTAAGTTTGCATATAGCACTGTGATTTACCTTTTGATACTTAGAAAATACTGCAACAGAAGTGAAGATGTTCATTCAACATTCATACCTTCAACAACAATAGAATTGAATTCCTCATTCAACCTGGCCAGAAATGAGTCACAATAACTTCTGTAGAAATTTCCAATCTGTTTATTAAAATGTAAATTTGTGGCTGCCGGTAAGTTGTTTTAAAGATATTCTATGCTGACCTTCAGATAGAGAAATTAATAAAAGTAGTAAAAGTACTTTCTATTAAATGAGAATCTACATTCTAATGTGCTTCCTACACATTTCTTTTACTTAAGTTGTATAAGATTTTCAGAATTTGAGAGACCAACAGAATCGATTGCATTAATATTCATTTTATATTAAAATCTCTTTATCACTTCATGTGAAGCAATGATAATTCTTTCCATCTCCTCTGTTTATCAAAGGAAAATGAAATAAGCAAATAGAACACAGCAAATGAAATTTTAATACCCTCACTTGCCTTTAATTGCACCATTGGACACCTTTTTCTTGTTCTTTCATCTCTTTTATTTCCTTTGGTGCGCTGAAATCTAATTTACACACTTTCCCTTCCCTTTTTTCATGGGCCCCCAGTGTTAGGTGCACAGCAACCCAGGATTCAGGAAACCCACACAGCTGGCCAGCAGCAAGCTTACCAGTTTAGAAAGTTTTCACTCCACTCATTTCTTCTGTCCATCCACATCCCTCCCTAGGAAGCTGCAAAGACATTGCCAGCCAATACCAGGTCAGTTTATCATCTTTGATAAGAAATGATTAGCTAGTGTGCTTTTGGTATTAATTCCTGAACTTTTTATTTCAGAGGCTTTTTTATGCTTGCCACGTTCACTCGAGTAATACCTCTTGAATGACAGCTGTTGAGTGATACAGTGGCCAGGCTGAGTCTTTTCTGGTAGATAAGGTGTGCCCATTACTCAAAGGTGTAAAAGGTTGTGTTATGGGAGAGATACAGTCACATGCTAGAGCTGTTCAAGGGAGGGGAGTTTATCGATTAACCAGTTTATCGCTGGTTTAGGAGTTTATGCTCTGTGAAGATGATGGCTGTTTTGGTCAGCATAGTTGTCTCAGAGCCTCGCAGAATGCCTGGCCTGTAAGAAGACCTCAATAAATATTTGTTCAGAGAAGTTGAATTGAGAAGGACTTTTAAGAACTAGACCTTTGAAGTATAAGGAAGCCTTGGACAGAAGATGGGGTAGGATGTAGTGTGAACAAAGGCAAAAATCATGAGACGTGTACATACACAAACAGATAGTACAGTTGGGGGGAGACAGGAGGACACTGCAGAAATAGAAATAATCTGGACACCCTGTTAAGTGAATTGCCAGCTTTAATGGGACATAAAGCTAAGTAGATGCAACTCTCCATAACCTGAATTATGTTCCCCAAAGAAATTGCAAGAAGTTCACGTTCCATTGGTTTAAGTAAGAGCAAGGTTTCTATACCTGAAGCATGGTGTTTTACTGAGGAGTCATATTTGGAAAGAGACCGGTGAAGTGTTTACATTAACACCCAACTCCCACTGCAGGCTATAAAGACAGGATTTGGCCAAGGTTTTAACCTTCCTGGCCTTCGCCAGTGATTTCTGTCCCCTCCCTTTCCTTCCTTTCTTATCCTTAGCTGCAGATTGCAAGAGCCAATTCTGAGCAAGTGTTTGGAGCCAGATGTTTTCCTGTACTACACATTCCTCAAGATGGGGTGGGAGTGGGGCCGCTCCTTCCAGATCATGCCTTTAATTCAAGTCATTGAAGAAAATGTGAACCGGCTAATTTTCAAGAATATTAACTTGACCATGCGAAGTAATATTATTTATCTTCTGAGAGCAATTGGGATGTTTCATTCTTTTACAAGTGAGAAAGTACTTCTGTATTGTCCAAGCCGTGATCTTTTAGGAATATTCTCAAATAAACTGGAGAAAGCCCACTCACATGTCAAAATAAGTTTTGAGGTGCGGTCGAAACTCCAGTTTGGAAATGTTGTGATTGCAAATGTATTCACCATACTCCATCTTCCCTTATCAGTTGTTTAATTCAAGGAAATAGACAAGAGGGCTGGAAAATGCCATAAAAATAATGAACAATGTTTGCTGCAGGTATAATTTAGCTTCTTGGCTACAAGATTTTGGGCTTGGTTTCCTGTAACATTTGCTCAAAATATTTTGATAACACATGTCCTTATAAGAGTAGTAATTGAATCTTTGATAATCACGGAGAGCTTAGTAAGATGCCACTGTCTGGGGTATCTTTCAAAAGGAATCGTATGAAGCTACTTAAAAATCACTTATTCTGCTCCAACAAAATAAGGGAGGATGTCAGCTCTCCCACTATCTGAATGGCTTTTAAGAACAGGAAGCAAAACATCCCAGCTAAGCCCTTGAGATAACTGCTTAGTCTAAATATTTAAATTAATTAAACAATTCTGAAAATGAGAGCTATAGAAGTTCACTGGGAAAATGATAAACTGCAAAAAAGTATACACTGTTAAGAAATCATTAGGCTGTGTTTCTTGTCTTCAAAATTTTAATGTGGATTTAAGTAGTTACTGAATCTTACAGAGGTGATTATTCTTCCCTTTCATTTCTTCTTACCACATCCCAGAAGAAAAAAAAAAAAAAACATTAAGGTTTGTTCATTTATGAAGTAGAAATAAAATTGAGTGAAAGAAAATATGAAATTTTCACTTGTTCCACAAAGTTCATGCATTATTGATAAAGGTGAATGAACATTGCTAATATTTGATTATATCAATTTTTTAAGAATCATATTGGCAGGGAGGTGATTTAAAAGCAAAATCTTAATTTTCCTCTTTGGCCAAATCTATAACGTGGACATGTAGGCATAAATATAACATTTGCACTTTTACGTTATGCTTTTGACAGAAAGCAATAGTCATATAATTTAGATAATAGTTGATATGACCTTCAGAGATTGAGTTTGGAAATGACTTATTTTGTGATTCCTGAACATGTAACTTAAACTTGTCAGACTATATAGTTAATACGTGTACCTGAAACTCATATATCCATTACTGATTATAACTAAATAACTTTAACTTGCTAAACATAAATTATTTAGATGGAATAAAGACTATTTTAAAGGTAAGATAACTTTTAAGTCACCATTTTTGGTATAATTTTCCTTGCCAAAAACATGGAAAAATTTTGGTATAATTTTCCTTGCCAAAAACATGAAAAGTAATTTGATTTGTCAGCTCCAATATGGCCTTTTTAATCAGAAAATACTTTTTCTCCTTCACATAGTGCTGTTTCATAGTTTATTGGTTCTTAAATCTGACATCAAATAAACTCTTAATTATTCACAAGTTAATTATCTATGGGGACTTTTTCCTATAGCTTACTCATTATCTCCCAATCCAAATGGATTGACAGGATACACAGACTCATTTGTGTTACCATATGTATGCAAACTATAATTATAAAGGTAAAAAATGATAAAGAAAAGAAAGCATATACTGCATTGTCATAAAAATATACATTAGTTAGAAATTATCTCCAGTTGACATGATTCGTGTCAATAAAACTTTCCATTAAATGTAGTCAAGAGTAATACCCTAAAGTCAAAAGACTTTATCATTTAAAAAATATTATAAGAACTCTATTGACAAAATGAATGTCTGATTAGTTGGATCATTCATTCTTCCCCTTCATTGTCTCATTCAACCAAATCTGACTGCCAATTATGGTGCTTGATACAGAAGATTCAAATAATGGTCTTTGCCTTTTCTACTGTTATGTCTAATAAGGAAGGAAGACAGGTTTAGACGTGCTTACAAATGTTTTAGAATTCTGAGTAAGAACTCTAAATGTGCTAAAGGGTAGTCATTGACCAATTAAGATATGAAATAGAGTAATTTTTTGTGCAGTAGTGGTTTCAGAACTGTAACTACATGGATGTGGTTTTTATTTTGTAGAGGATTGCCTTGCTCAGTGTGGCAAAGACTGCAAATCTTACTGCTGTGATGGAACCACGCCCTACTGTTGCTCCTACTATGCCTATATTGGGAATATTCTTTCGTGAGTATTAGTTAAATTTGGCAATATTGACACTCTTTCCTTTGGCCAGTTACATTTTCAAAAAATACTAAGTTATAGATATGGGCAGAAAATTTTAAGATTTGTGGTTGGCCTAAAAGTTTTACTGGATATACTCAATACTCCTCACTATCTAGTGTGTTATATTATTTAACTAAATGTGCAAATTAATATACAAAATAATGTGCCTTTATTAGAATGGAGTTTAAAGAATGTTCTTTTACTGCCTCATTTGTGTTTTATAATAATAATAATGTCTTAAGTCGGCCATGTTCATATTCTTGCTCATTTTTTAACATTGTAAGCTATGTATTTTTGTCTGCTTTGTTGAAGGATTTGTAAGTTAGACTTTGTCATTTAATGATAGCCAGTTTATTTCACCACCTATATAGTTGTCTGACTCATCCAGTAGATATCAGGGAAAATAGACATTATGAATAAAAAACAGTTGAGATATGAAATGTCAGTTTTCTACATAATGCTTACAACGCAGCTTGAGGAAAAAAGATCAGAGCCCAAGAAAGGCTGGGCATCAACCGTATAGGGAGAGATCCAACTACAAAAGTCAATGAAACATACACACGTAGACTGTGTTAAGCATTTCCCTATAACAAATTAAACGTTTATTTTAGAGATGCTTCTGGGCTAAGGGAAATGGATAAGCAGGAACTGTCTTCAGAGTTGTACGTATGAAGACTGTGTGCCTCTGTGTTCCTCTACACACACCTTCAAGTTGAGAGATAAAAGGTAGAGAATTAGGAACATAAGAATTTCACCCATGGAAATCACCCATGGCTTTCAGAAATCTGCCTCTGTCCTCCTTCGTGTTTATTTTTCAGTTGACTGTCAGGATGATCTGAAAGCTGTTTTATTGTGATTTAACTCCTGTCCTATGAAGGCTTAAGTGGAGCGCCAGGAAGATTAGACACTAAGTGATACTTGCCTGGCTATTTTAGGCATTTGTCCATTGAGATGGCTGATAAATCATCCTCCGTTTCCTGAGAATAGAAAACTTGGCATCACATCAACTTTCTAGAATCAAAGTGGGGCTGATCTTAGAGATCATGTCTCTCTGAATAAGGCCAGAAAAATCACACTTGAGGACACTCCTGAAGACTGGCATGGCTATGTAAGAAAGAAGAAACGGCCAGTTGTCATAAAGGTTGAAGAGTAGAATTTAAGCATTCTTTGAAGTGCAAATAAACTCTACATTCAAAAGTTTGAATTTTTCCTCATGGAAGACTTGGTGGAAAAAGATTAAGTCCCCTTACATTTAAAGAGTCCGCTCAGAATAGCCTACATATACATATATAATGATGTTTCACATTTGTGTATCATTTCATTTTTCCTAAGTTAATTGAAATATTTTATTACTAAATTCAAATTTGATTTTCAAGTGGTCTCCATATGCCAGAGGCTGCTGTTCCACGTGGCTGTGCGGTGGGTCCTTTGAGTGTTATAGATTTGAGGAACCTGGGGTCAGAGTATGACTGTGATTCTTTGGTCCTCTGGCTCCTGGCCCATTCCTCTGCCCCCTGGCCCATTCCTCTGCCCCAACTACATCATGGTGTGTGTTGTGCTCCTAGTTCTCACCTCATAGATACATCCACCCTGTCAAATACATATAGAAGACATAATTACTTATAAATCAGAATACTTAAATTTTTAAAATTTACAGATGTGCTTTACATGCTTTATATTTGCAAGCAGATTCACCTTTTTATGGTGCATATTCTGTCCTTCAACTAATTTCATCACTTGGCTAAAGTAAAGAATTCGTTGAGTTTATATACTTATCTGGGTCATTAGGGCCATGTACTTGTTATGTTTGAAAAAAAGAATTGTGTTTTGTGGATGGCGGAAATAAACACAGATGGCATTATATTTCAGGCATTTAAACTGAATTTTCTGTTCAAAATAGAAACCACTAAGTAAATCCCTTGCTAAACAATTCTTAGAGAAAAAAAAAAAAAAAGAGCCTTAGAGTGTTTTCCCCATTGGATAAAGGAGAATACATTTTCAGGATTTCCAGTTATTGTTTAAGATTTGAAAAGAGTTAACTCCACCCAGAGCTTTTCTTTTCTTTTCTTTTTTTTTTTTTAAGTTAGGGTGGGGGGTGGAGGGAGGAAAAAAAAATAATTCCAAGAATGCTTTAAAAAGTTCCTTCATGTACATGTTTTCAAATATTCACTATTTTGGAAGTCATAAACTTGGAAGAGAGGATGTTGCCTCTCTTCTAAGCACCTAGGCACATTCTTAGTAAAAATCATTCTAATCATCTTAACAGAAAATTTAATCTTTGTGGTCAATAGTAAGGTAATGAGGAGGAAAGCAATAAATGCACTGGAATGTTACGTTTTCTCAATGAATAATTTTATAAACTGGCTTTAATTTGGTTTCTGGCTTTGTTTATTTTCAAAAATAGAAAATGTCTTGGCTCAGCTTAAAAGGAGCTAAAAAGAGTACAACATACAATTTGGATCACTCTAGATTCTGTGTAAATGGGATGGGAAGGTATACTTGATTCTTCTTGCTGATGCCTCTCCCTAAAACAGTCAGAGTAGAGCTATTTAGCCCTGAATTCTGTTTATTTCGACTGTCCTTCTTCTGTTGCAAATTGACCATTAAGATTAGTTTTCAAAGAGATCGCAAGAGCTAACCTTTAATTTACCTTTTAGTTTAAAAATCTTATTTTACTCAGGTCTCTTTCTTTTAGATATTTTATATTCTAAATATGAGTTAATTTTGACAAGTAAATTCAGATTCCCCCTCCCCATCTTTTTTTTTTTCTTTAGTTGGGAATTTTAGTATTTACTTGTGTCTCATGAAAAAATTTAAAAATTAATCTTTAAAAATAGCTGATGTACATTTTTTAATTGGGATATAATTGACATGTAACATTACATTAGTTTCAGGTATAAAATACAATTATTCAATTTTGTATATATTGCAAAATGATCACTACAATAAATCTACTTGATATAAATCTATTTAAAATAGCACACCTACTTTTGATCATTATAATCATGGATATTGATTTCCATACAGAAAAGTAATAGCATTATTTTCCAGAATTAAGAATAATTTTTGCAATAGTCAGCATATACTATGCAACCAATTATTTACAAATACATACTCAGTGCCCATGACCATGGCAGCAAAGGATCCAAAGATGAATAAATGATGCTCCCTGACCTTTGTGATCTCACAACCTAATAAGAGAAGAAAATGTAGACAAATAATTCTAATTCAGTGGATTAATCTATGAAGTGCTATTGAAGGGCAGGGAAGAGAGGAAACAGCTAAGTATGTGTGTTTGTGTGGGGGGGGGGTGAGTGTGTGTTTAGAAAGTGGTGTTTAGAGAAAGCATCATGAGTATGAAATTTGCACAGAGTTTTAAAGAAAGAGTAGATATTTACAGAAAAGGACAGTGAAGAAAGGGAAGAGCATTCCAGACAGAGAGAGTCTAGAGTACAAAGGCAAAGACGTAAGAAAGGAAACGATCAGTTTGGGGAAACCCACGCTGTTCAGTGTTGCTAGAAAAGGAAGGTTAAGCTTTGAAGATAACGTACAAACAAGTAGGTCAGACAAGAGCCCCTCACTGTTACACACTTTTATTGGTCATGTCTAGCAAAACTAAAATAAAATAATTCAGCATTTTTCTGGAAATAAGACAGCTAGTTTCATGCAGAAAAAACACATTCTTCAATACCTCTAAGACCAGGGACAAAGGTGAGAAGGCACCAAGTGGAGATTATTTTTATTCCATAGAGAAAATACTGGGAATGAGCACTTTGAGATGTACACTATTTAGGACCATTTATGACAGAATATACGGCTTTGGAATTAATTCTCCACTTTTGATATTTTTGATCATGAAGGTAACTATCTGACAATTGGCAACCTTACTGTGTTTGAAAATGAGAAATGGGCCAATTTCCAAATAAACAATTTCTCATCAAATTGATTCTCAAACATTTTATCCAGTCACTCTTCTCCATGGAAAATAAACATTCTTTGATGAATATGGAAAGGCATATTTCAGTTTTGCTGCTGATGAAATTTGACTGACATTGCCTAGAGGTAAGATCCAACATAAAGGTGTGGTTTGTAGAGTATTCTTTAGAATCTGTAGATTTCAAGGGATCAGTGGGTGCAACTGAGTGGCTAATTACTGTTAGTCATGGAAGAGACTAAAAGTAGGACTTTACTGAAAGTGAAGAAAACTGCTACATGAATAAGAGAATAATTGTACAATATTGAACAGGAACCAAATAATGACTGAGTTGGACATCGTGAGCCAGATGACAAGAAACAAGATTCAGTCCCTTCACTCAGAAGTAAATTTTTACCTTTGCAGTTTGCTTTTGTAAAATGCAGCTCTATCTAGGGATTCTTCCGTGCACCATCTGGCCAGCACAAAATCCCCACGGGGCAAAATCAAGAGGAAGAACTAATAATGGAGATCCTGGTAGGATTAAGTTTCTTTCCTTCTCAATGAAATGTGAATGATATATTGCCTGAAGTTTTGGAAAGACACCTACTAAATATCACGACTGTGATCTTAGAGCCAAGTTATGCATGAAAGCAAAACTGGGTTGAAAGATAAAGGTTTCATATTTCCAAATGGCACTTGATTTCCTATACTCGCTAATTCAGATGAGTATTCTGAATAAAACACGTGAGTCCGTTCAGATAAAGACAGAAATGTAATACAGCTTGAAAGCCCTTTGGCATTGGTAAAAAGATCATTTAAATGAAATGAATTAAGATATTCTTAGTACTTAGATATAAAAAAAAAAAAACTCTGAAAGATATATACTAAGCAAATTAAAGTTTGTGGGAGTCTTGTTTTGGTTTTAAGAATGACCAAAAAAAAAAAAAACCCTAATATAATGTTAAAATAAACATGAACTTGATTTTAAAATGTGGCCATGCTAATGAGGTGACTTTTGGAAAGCACTTGAGGATGGGGACTGGTTGCCAGGGAAACCAACCTTGTGATTAGAGGGTTGGAACTTTCAATCCTGGTCCCCAGACCTCCGGGGATGAAGGAGGAGCTGGAGACTGGGTTCAATCATTGATGGCCAATGACTTAATCAACCATGTCTATGTAACGGAGCCTCCATGAAAATGCAAAAGAACAGGGTTGGAGAGCTGCCAGGTTGGTGAATAAACACAGAAAGATTCGGAGAGAATGGCGTGCTCAGAGAACTTTTTTTTTTAGTTTAAATAATTGAATAAAAAGTTTAATGTACGCAACATTGTAAACTGACTATACGTCAATAAAAAAATTAATGTAGTAACACATAATGTTTAGTATAAGAAAAAAGGCATAGCTTTTCAGAAGACATGTGTTTACATTTTATGTATTATTAAGAGCAAATATAAATGTGTAAATACCTAAACTTTTTTAAGTCAACTATATTCTACTCAATCATGACTGCTTCTGTAAATTAAAGCTTCATTGTTAAAAACATAATTTGTTTTTAAGAAGGACTAGATGAAGTTTCTAGAACATGTTCCCAGCAATTTATTTCTACAAATTTCTACAAAGATAATCTGGGTTCTACTGGAGGACGTCACTGTGAATCATACACAGTTCCTGACCTTGAATTGCTTATAAGCTATTGGGGAACACGGACTTATAAAACAGATGATTTAATAGGTTTTGGAATCAGAAAAGAGTTTTTAGTCCAACTTCAGGGTGCTCGGAAGACTTCTTGAAAGAGAATAATTCTAAGATGAGCCTTGAAAGAAACAGCAATGGATCAAATTCATCACTCAGAGTTAAAAAAAAAAATTAGTAAACTAGGAATAGAGAGGAAAATTTCTTAACCAAATAAAGATCTCAGCCCTCCCCCCCACCAAAACCCTACCTCAAACACCATACTCAATGCTACAATGTTATAACCCTTCCCTTTAAAGGCAACTGTAAGACAAATAGCACCCCTCTGTTCAGCATCCAACTGTCCTGGTCATTGTAACCAACAAGACAAATTAAAAAGAAGTGATATGAATTGGAAAGGAAGAAGCTAAATTTTTATTATTTACAAATCATATGATTGCATATACTCCTCAGCCTATAAAAATGAATAAAAGAATTCACCAAGACTACAGGACGTAAGATCAGTGTACAAAAAGTAGCGCATCCTCGTATATCAGCAACACTCAGAAAACGTTGTATGTCTGTATGTGCACAAATCTCATTTACAACGTCAAAAGCTAAGTATCTAGTAAGAAATCCAAAAATACATATGGCTTTTTTAGAGCACTATAAATATGTAAAAGTTTTGAGAGATGAAAGACCTAAAGAAATTAAGAGATATACCAAATTGTGGGTGGGAATATTGTAAGGATGTCAGTATTGGGATATGTCAGTTCTTCCTGAGCTGTATATAAATTCAATGCAATTCTAATCAAAACCCACAAGACCATTTTTTTTTTGTTGATTTTGACAGACTGAGCCAAATATCTATATGGGCCAGTAAATGGTGTACAAAAAAGAAGACAGTTACGAAAAATAAGAAAGTGAGAAGACATGCCTTGGAGGCATCAAGATTTGTTATAAAGCTATGGAAAATAAATTGTGTGATACTGGTTCACAGATAAACTGATAGAATAGAGGGCTTAGAGACTGACTCATGTGTCTGTGGAACTTGTAACAGAGATAGCATTACAAACCAGTGTAATGGATGGATTATTTAACAGATAATAAATGATGCCGTCCATAAGGATAAACATTAAACTAGATCACTTCACACTACACCCAAAAGTCTATCCTAATGGACTAATTACATAAATGCAAGATGCAAACATTTATATTTAAAAAGAGGGTAGAATGGCATTATGGTATCAGGATAGGAAGGATTTCTAAGATAAAAGAGAAGCACAAATAGTAAAAGTAAACTAAACAATCACTGAACTCTACAGTTTAAAAGGGTGAATTTTAAGATAGTTGAATTATATCTTTAAAAAAATACTTTAAATAGATAAGGCAGCAATTCCAGACACAAAGTGTCAGGCAGATTCTGCACTTGGAGAAGATACTTGGCAATTCATATGATTCACAAAAGATTAGTATCCAGAATGCCTCAATAGGAAAAGGGCGCGATATGTGTGTTCTCAAAAGAAGTAACAGAGCAGAAAACCAGAAGAGCAATAAACCTGCAGAAGATGCTCCCCGTAGCTAGCTAAAGCAGGGAAATGCAGTCTAAAATAGTGCAAGACTGTCTCACTGCTGTCAGGCTGGCAGTAGTCTGTTAAGTCTGATAACACCAAGCGACGTGGGCCAACATGCAAGGGAACTCACTCTGCTGGTTGGAGAACATAAAACATTATCAACACTTGGAGAGCAATTTGACCACATGCAGTAAAGATGAAGATGGGCATCCTTTAGGACTTAGCGGTACCTCCTCTACGTGCATTCCCTAGAGAATCCCCAAGTACGCACAAGGAGATGTTGTTATGTTGGTTGACATATTATTTAAAATAGCAAAACTTTGGAAGCAACCTAAATTTCTATCAGAGGCGAATGGATAGGTAAATTAGAGTGTATTCATACAGTGGACTCGGATACAGCAATTAAATCCGTGCATGTTAGTATATCATTACAGTGAATCTCAAAACTGTAATCCTTGTGAAAAAGAGCTAATAGGAAAAAGAACGTGCGAAACATGATACTATCTGTGTGAATTTAAACATATAAAATAATTCCGTGTGTTACTTACAGAAACATATACATGTGGTAAATGTGTAAACATATGAGAGAGAGAAAAGTGCACATGAATTTCAGGATTGCCCCGAACTGAGGGATTTTCCTGGGATGCAGGACTTTCAGTGCTACAGCCTGGGCGACATGGGGCGAGTTGGTCACCCTGAGGGGAAGAGTCGGAAGGAAGCCTTCAACTCTAATAGTTCACTACTTAGAAAATTACCAATCTGAAACAGATACTGTAAATTATGAACATGTAAGGAGTCTGGGTAGTGGATATGTGGATGTTTTATATTAGTATCTGTAATTCTTACATGTTTGAAAATCCTTGTAATTAAAAGAAAGAAAGCAATGAAATAATTTGATGAAGACAGTAATGTATCACCTGGACACTTAGGATGCTGAGACCAAGTCCGTTGTGTGGGTTTTCCAACACTGCAAGCAATTAATTCTGACACTGTGTAGCGAGAGATAGATGGCATCAGATCCACAGTTAAGGGTCCAGTGCTACAGGACTGCACCCCCAACCAACTTCAGCCACCAACTGTATATAAGTCAAGGTTGTCACCTGAGCGTCTGAATTCTAGGCCATAGATCAGAGGTTTCAATGATCCTTGGGTTCAATCAATTTTCTAGAGTGCTCACAGAGCCTAGAGGAGCATTATACTCACTAGAATAAAGTGATATAACTTAGAATCAGCCAGATGGAAGAGCTGCATAGGGCGAGGTGTGGGGAAATGATCAGAAGCTTCCATGCCTTCTTCCCAAATCTCCACATGTTCACCAACAAAGGAAGCTCTCTGACCCTGTCCTTTTGGGTTTTCATGGAGGCTTCATTACATAGACATGACTGATTAAATCACTGGCCATTGATGACTGAACTCGGTCTCCACGGCCTCTCCCTCCCCTGGAAGTCTGGTGGGTGGGACTGAAAGCTCCAACCCTCAATCACAGGGTTTGTTTCCCTGGCAACCAGTCCCCATCCTTAGGGGCTTTCCAAAAGTCACTTCATTAATGTAAACTCAGGTGTGGTTGAAAGGGCTTTATTTATAAATATCAAGACACCTTTGTTGCTCTTATCACTTGGGAAATTCCGGGGGTTTAGGAGCTCTGTGCCAGAAATGGGCTGAAGACCAAATATGTACTTCTTATAAATGTCCCAACATCTTGTTAATGTGTAGATTCTGATTTGGTATGTCTGGTGTGAAACCTGGAATCTGCATTTTTAACAAACTCCCAGGCCATGCTGATGCTGTCCATCCTCCAAACACACTTGGGTGGAGAGGGCTGGTGCACGTTGGCCATGTCCTGTACTGCAGGATGAAATAATAGAAGAGATTAGGACTTGAGGATGGGTGGAATGTGGGGCTAGGGACTAGGGCTAATCCAGAGGCATAGAGCCAAATGAAATCTGAAGTTTTGGATGATTGGGTGGATGATGTGTGCTGGGAACTAATGCAGAATGTTCAAGAAGTTTGAGAGAGGAATGAATTCCACTTTTAATATGTTGAGTGGTGAGGAATAATAGGCTTATCGCCTATAAGCCAAGTTCATTGGGCCTTCAGTTAATGGACTGCACCAATCTGAGCCCAGTGGAGAGCCTGGAGCATCACATCTAGACTTGGGAGTGAAAAGCCTTGAAAAATGTATAGGGGAATGAATGAGATGTTCTGAAGAGAAGTGTAAGAAAGAACAGCAGGCCTTCCATGGAGCCCACAAAAATTCAAGAGTGCAGTCTGTTTCTCCCTTTCTACGTTTGGTCAGCCTCCTGGAAAACATTCTGCATCTATTTCAGCTGTCCTTAAGTGTTCTATATCCCTTCAAAATTCTTTCACTCTCAAAATTAATCTGTCCTTCACTAATCGGCCTGAGTACACCTCCCATGGTGGCCGGGTCAGTGAATGCTTCATTTTCTTCTGTGTGCTTTTTCTGCTTTATACTGTAGACAAGATGGGATTCACGGCATTTTGGTTCATTCTGAATTGAACATGTTACCATAACAAAGAAGTTTATGTGAGGATCCATCTTTATTTATTTATCTATTGGCTTGTGCCCCGAACAGATCCACTCACAGCTGGTCATATATTCCAGATTTTAGGGGCTACCTTCATTAGATAGAAATCAGAGTTGGGCATTACAGGAGAAGGAGTGTTTGGTGGTGGCAGGAGTTATTAGAGTGAAGGGAGCTATCATTTATTTAGTGCATTCTCTGTCCCAGATGCTCAAAATACATGAGTTTATTAATCTTCAGAATAGCCCTGGTGACCTGGGTATTACTATTTTTGTGTGTACAGATGAGGAAGTTGAGACTCAGAGTTAAGTCATCTGTCTGATTTTACACAGCTACTGTGCCATGAGCTGGCATTTAAAGCTTTATGTGCTTGGCCTTTTTCTGTTACTCCCCATTGGCTCCTGAAGAACTGAATATTTAAAGATGGGATAAAAGAAAACTGCATTGCTATAAGACCTTACAAAGAGGGAAACACCATTTTGAGGGGAGCAGCTTTTTCTTACCCTCAGTATCTGTACTCAGTTCTCTCCTATATGCTGCCTCAATATCCTTTCTCTGCCCTGTTATTATTTATCACTTTATCCAAGTTCCTAAATTATCTATCTGCCCTTCCACATGCTAGACCCCGAGAGGACAAGAAGAAGTAGGTCTTCCAACTTACCATTGAAGGTGCAGGACCTGATCAACTAAATGACCCATGGGGGGATCATTGAAACACGGATCAATCCTCTGTTTAAGCATGAAAAAGCTGACATTTTGTGAGTTCTAAATAAATATACATCATCTGGATAAATATTTGCTTGGAAAAATCAAGTCATAATTCAAAGATGTTATTGATTTCAGAGAATTTCTTTTCATGGAGTATAAATTAGATATCAAAACAGAGTAATAGGAATGATTTCTAGGGAGTCAGCCATCACTTTTGAGTCACGCTATGTAGGATAAATTATAATCAGATGATAGGAATTAGAACTCAAGAGCCAACTTGATTACAGTGATTTAACTTCCTGGTCATATTTCATTGGTAGAGCATGTATTTGAATGGCCAGTGCTTCAGTGGAAAAAGGTGAAGTGGTTCTACTACAGAAGGTCCAGAACCTAAATGGAGAAGGTCTTTTGCGCTGAGGGTTACCTCAGGCAATACTAGGAGACATAGTGTGGTACCATTTATCTCCCATCCACGTCTACTTTTGGACAATTCACAAATTTGAATGTGTTCTGTTGATGAGACAGTATGATCTGCCAGCCTGTGACTATTAAGGCAACAGGCTCCTGGAGAACTCTATTCACTTGCATAATTTTTGGAAATAAAATGTTTTAGTGATAAAATTGAGGAGGTGAGAATTACACACACGCTGTGATTTTTATCCCATTATATTGGACGAATTCTGGTGGGCAGCTGCTGGCCAGAGCACAGTATCTTGCAGCTGTCTCCCAACTGGAGAATGTTAGTGTGAACACACCCGTAACTAATGAAAACTTCAGAGGGAGGTGAACCTCACAAAGTGTAACAGGATTCCACCTGAAAGTGCCCTGGGTGTTTAACCCATAGTAACTGTTTAACCCATGGTAACTCAGAGATAAACAGAATTCATAGTTCAGATAGTCATTCTTAAGGGAAAGAGAAAGAAGGAAGAAAATCTTACAGGTAACAAGAAAGATGCCTTTTTTATGCCTTGGTACAAGTCTGACAAAAATAGAGAAAGACATGACAAGTTCATATTTGGTATGAATTTGGCACTGTCAAAAAGGTGAACAGAGTGAGTATCTCTCTCTGCTTCATTTTGCAAAAAGTAAGAGCTACCTGTGGTTGCAAATAACAAACTGTACAATGTTGACATGACATTTCCCTCTAAAAGCACCAGAAATAATAGATCAGCCTCCACAGTATTCCATGTAGGGAAATATTTGAATTTAAATGTATCAAATAAATGGTGAAAGCTCTTCTTTATGGTTTCAATCTCCAGTAGCTCTCATCCTTACATTAAGTAAATAGACCCTCTTGCCCTTTGTCAGGTGGAATTAAACAGAAAACAACTCTTTGTGATTCTATTCTTAACAGTAATCTTAGTAATGGGGGCGGTAGAAGAAAGATCGAGAATGGTTGGATTTACCAAATTGGGTCTGAGTTCCTCTTCTGCTATGCTGTGTCTGCTTTATTCTTCTAATACCACTGAGCCTCTGTTTATTAATTTGTAAAGAGGAAATGATAGAAACAGCTTACCTATCTGGTAGAAGACTGAAGGATATATTCACACATTAAAGTACTTAGAAGAGCTTTGAAATATTTTCCCATCATTAATGAAAACACTGGGCTTTGAAAATGTCTGGAGTTTGGGAAAAGAGGAAATAGGGAGCAAAGTGACTTCTCCAAAGTCATTCAGAAAGCACATCACCGAGCCACAGAGTTCCCCTCCAGGTGCAAGGCTCTCTTTCTGGTCCTCGGGACCAAAACCTGGGCATCTTTCCTCAGGAGAGCTCTCTCAGCCTTGAGTGAAATGAACAGGCTTCTTAATCAAATGTGATTGCAGTCTGATCACTGCAAAGGCAGCTAATTAAATACTGTCTCCTGCTGTCCAGCAGTTGCTGTAAGCATAATACAGCCCCAAAAGTCATGTGCGTTAAGTAGCAAACCTGCCATGTTGCCCTAGGCTGACCTGTGAGTTAGAGAAGCTGACTCAAAAACAGGGTAAACAAGTCTCAACCAAAATATAAAAATCTGATTTATTGTGAAAAAATAACCATACATGTAATACCAAAAGTCAGGGGCAATGATTTGCTTTACAAAAGGACTCATAGAGTTCCAATTAATCTCCTTTTCCAAAATTTATTTTATTCACAACTTTTCAGAAATACATATTGTGCAAATGGCTGATTTATCTCTTATTGACAACATGCCAATAACAATGCTTGTAAGAGTATTCCAACCGCTAGCCGTTTCAGCAGTGATCGCAGTACTCTGTAGAGCTGAGCAGGCCTTTAAACGTAAAAGTTTAGAATTGCCCTGATTAGGCTTTAAGAAATGATTGTTAATCAGTAGTTCTCTCAATATGTCAGTGCTTATAAGACTTGCAAGAGTGAAAAGGGCGGTGACCTGCCTCTGATGCTTCTGATGACGGCCTCTGATGATATGTAACCAGCATCTGCAACACATCGCCAGACTGAAAGTCTTTCCAGCAGCAGCAAATAAATGCCAGATGGCATGCTGAATAGAAAGTCATTGATCAGAGCCAGGATCAACTGAGGTCTGTCATTTCTAAAATGAGTTTCTTTTTATTTGGCTTGATACATTTAAATAGCCAGCCTATTATACGTGCTACGTCTTTTGCTTACTGTTTGTGGTAAAATAGTTTGTGTCCCATAGCCTTTCCTTGGGAGGATTGGCTCCAGTTCTGGGTAAGACAGAGAGAGCACACCTCACTCTTTGCCTCCCACCAAAGGCAGCTTCAGAATTTGGGTGGTTCGCATGTAACGGCTATTTCAAGTACACGGAAGCAACAGTAGTTAAGTTGATTAAGGAGCGAGACCGAAATGCAGAGTACTGCCTAACACGCTTTGAGTTTATTGGTTTCATTTCCTCTGTTTACTCCACTCTGGACTAAAAATAGCCCCTAACGCATAAGTAGACAGTGGGACGTGGACAAAGAGCGATACAGGAGGATCTCTCTAGTTTTGGCTCCTTGAGGCGGGTCTCTTTGTGCTCAAAGACAGTGGGGGAAGTAGCCCAATGCTTTTCCTTTGTTCTCTTGTGCGGCTCCTAAGTGATATTTTGACTGCTGCATCCGTGGGGGTGACCATGGCAGCGACATTACCCAACGGGAGCCTAAAACCCTGAGAACAGGGAACCTTCCTTTCTGATCAGACTGATGTAATACTGGGAGGATGAGGGTACTCCCCATTGCTTTTTTTTCTTTTTTTGCATCTTTGTCCTCCTCCTGTTCAAGCCTGGATATAAGCCCATTTGTGGAAGTATGCAAAAGGCAGAGTAAATAAAGACCATCTTTCAGACCAGAGAGCCACAAAGGATTGCCTCAGGGAACCAGACAGTATTAGGGAGATAGTTTGTCAAGATAGAATAACTTAAGAAAGTGACCCCTAAAGTTGCTTGTGAACTCCTGGCCTCATCTCAGGGTGCACATGCATGGATCTGACCCTGAACAGTATACCATAGACCTTAAGAGTTGAATACAGGGTTTTTTTATAACCGCCCAAGTCTTAGATTGGCAGCTGGGTCATGCACACATGGGACAGAGCCAAACATGACTACAGAGGCTTTGAAAATGGAACTTACATTGAAACCACAACCCACGGAAGTCTGATTAGAATTTGTAGTCTAAATTGAACCTGGTTGATTGCCAGCTAAAACTAAAATATCAAAATTCCCCATAGACTTAAATCCCAGAGTCTCATAACTTAATATTCAAAAAGTTCAGAATACAGTCCAAAATTACCCAGCATACAATGAACCAAGGAAATCTTGACTCACAAAGGAAGACACAATCATCAAGCAAAAGAGATGCTGGAGTTATCTGACCAGACTCAAAAGTAGCTTTTATGAAAATGGCCCAACAAATAAGGGCAAATTCTATTTGAAATCCATGAGAAGACCAAATTAGGAAAAAAGAAACAGAAAAAAATATCCAATCTGAACAGCATTTCCTAACACATTTGCTTACTTCATGTCTCTGTATCATTCTCTCAATATTTAATGTATTTCAATATTTCAAACCTTTTCATTATTATTACATTTGTTATGGTGATCTGTGATCTGTGATCAGTGATCTTTGATGTTACCAGTACGACTTGCTGAGAGCTCAGATTATGGTTAGCATTTTTGAGCAATATTTTTCATTTTTGTACACTTAATAGACTACAGTATAGTGCAAACATGACTTTAATATGCACTGGGAAACTGAAATTTTCATATCTGTTCCATTGTGATATTCACATTATTGTGGTAGTCTGGCATCAAACCCACACTATCTCTGACGTGTGCCTATCATCAAAAGGAGACGGGAAAAGGGAATGAATCAAAGGAATGCAAAACAGAGAAGACAAACAAATCAAATTAAATGATGGACCTCAATCCAGACAAATCAATAATTACATTAATGGTCAAAGCAACACTAATTGAAAGACAGAGAATGGATTTTTTTTAACTGACAGAAATTTATCCTGTCTACCTGAAACTCACTTCAACTGCAATGATATAAGTAGGTTAAAGCTATAGAAGCAGGGAAAAATGGGGTTGGTCAAAGGGGACAGAGTTTCAGTTAGGCAAGATGAATAAACTCTGGAGAGCTAGTGTCTGCCAATGTGACTGTAGTTGGCAAGACCATATTGTGTAACTGAAATCTACTAAGAGGGTAGATCTTAAGCTTTCTTAACACACGCCTACACTCATATACACACACAGACACACACACAAGAAGAAGTGTGCGAGGTGTTGGATATGTTAATTACTTTGATTGTGGTTGTTATTTCACTATATAGATGTAAAATCACCAAGTTGTACATTTCAAAGGTAAACAAATTTTAATCGTCAGTTATAAGTCAACAAAGCTGGAAGGTGGGATGATATGATGTATCAAGACAATAAAAGGGAAAAATAAAAAACAAAAGTTGGAAAAAGACTTACCATGCAAACATTAACCAAAAGAAAGGACTGGATTAATATAAAAGTCCAGAACAGAGAACATTACCAGAGATAAAGGGTCATGCTGCATAATCAGAGAAGGGTCAATCAACCCAGAAGACATAACAGTCAAAAGGAGAGGTTCATAATTTTGATGTTTAGTTTTTATAAACAGCAAATAAAGAGGCTGATTTTGTTTGTTGAAACTCACCTTACAGGGGAAAAAGAACAATATATGTATGTTGACTTACATGCAGGGTTAAATGAAATGATTTACATTTTCCCTTTCTTTTTCTTTTTCAATTATGAGTCATGTCAGTGAATTGCAGATAGTTGCATGGAAGCTTAGATTTACTTTATTCTAACTCTGAATCAGTCTAAAACTTGACAATCCCTGGCATTTTTATGTGTAAATGCATCAACTAGGAAATGAGATCTTCAAGGATGGCCCACACGTAAGCACCAAAAAGCCACTGCGGTGATGGGAACAATATTAACTTAGCTTCTTGGATGAGGAGTGTGCCCTGTAGGTGACAAAGAATAAAACCAAAGACATAAGCAACAGAAAACTGTGTCGATAATTAAATTTTGTGATGAAAAATGACTAAAATAGTTCATTTCAACTTAGCTTTATTAAGAGAAATATATTGTTTCATGAAATGTAGAAGAGAATTTGGAAAGGGAAAAGAACGTGATATTAAAACCAAGACCTTGTAATCATTGGCAGGCTTTCCCAACTATGTTCATACATTTTTAAAAATTCATTAAACTCTTGAAAAGGATGATCCTGGCTTTTTTCTTCTAATCTAAATATTTATGAGAAGGGAGAGCTTACACAGAGCTGCAAGACCCCAAAAGTCATTTCTTTCTGGTGCAGGAAGGAAGTACTTCATAAGGGAAAGGAGCTTATCTTGAAACGATTTATCCAAAACCAGTAAAATCTGTTCTGTTCAGATTATGCTATTAAGAAGACTAACCTCCCAGGTGTCTTAATTAATCGATGGTCTGATTGAAAGATCTGCAAAATCTTGTAGCTTTTTTTCCTCCCTGTACTGCATCATTTGTTTCAAATAACACTTTTAAACTTATATTAGCATACAAGAAACAAAAACCTATTTTCATTTCTTAAATCATTAAAGGTTTTAAATGTCTTGCAATTGTAAACACCAGATATTAATTATGTCTGTTCAGTGGAAAGTAGAGATTTCACAGCATTTAAATTACTTTAAATTTAGGATTCCCAAACTTTAGTATTTATCATAATCACCTAGGAGTGCTTGCTAAAAATAAGTTTTCTTGGAACCTCATCTAGAAATTCAGATTCAGTAGGTCCAAAATAGGGGTGGTATACCTATATTTTTATTAATCACCTCCCACTAGGAAATTCTGGAACAAATAGCCTTTGGAATGCACTGATCTAAGTAAATCATACCAAAAAAACAATTTCTTTTGGACCCTTATTATCCTGTTTTGTAATCAAATTAAGACATATAATCAAACTGCGATTTCATGAACTATAGCTTTTTCTCACATACATAAATTTACATAAAGGGTTATTTTCAAATTACTATGGTGAATATATTCAGTATTGAAAATAAAATCTTATAAAGATTTACTTATGTTTGCTCAAAGTAATTGAATATAGGGGGAGACCAGTGATTTCTCAGTAAGCCTACGGACAGCCAAATTTACAAAGCTTTTACCACTACCAAAAATAGGATTGTAAAATGGCGATAACATTAGAATCTGTCCCATAGGCGGCTACAAGTAATAAATTCATTAATACTTACGAACCACTTAGAACAGTAGCTGGTACTCAGGAATTACTAGCTACCATCTGTTTTTCTCCAATGGCTGCTTCTATCACATCAATTATCTTGTGTGTGACAGGTACATCAGGGAATGGTATTAGTGTACCAGGGAAGCTATGTTGGTTCAAACATGATTTTTTTCCTTGGCAAAGGGAGTCAGAACAGTGGAAACAGAATTACAGTCTTCAGCCGAAAAGAGCAAGACCCTTAGTTTAAATGCTGCACAGGCTTGAAGGCTCCTTTCTTGTCCTATTTTAAGAAAAATAAAAGTGAGTGTTCACACCTGGGGCTCCCTAACCAAGAAAATGCACCCTCAGCCTTACTCATCTCTTGACTTCTGGCCGATCACACCTCCATCTGCATTGTCTCAGTGCTGGGAAACTGGCATTTCCATTAGATTGTTTTTGTGCCTTTTTAATATCCTCTGAGGCAGCCTCAGGCCACAGTGAGCTTCCTCCCGAGCTGGCCAAGTTATTTCCTGAGTGTCCATCCATTATCCTTGCTGGAGTGCTCTAAGCACAGCAGAATCTATTGTGACATTAATGAAGCTTTCTCTTCAGTGCCCCTAGCCTGCATGGACCTCTATGCTACGCTGCATCCATAGGGGTGCATTCACGTGGTCCTGCCTTTTTGTAACTCTTGCAAAGTACAATATTTTGACTGTCTCTTTTAAGACCTCAGTTTCTTTCCCCTTCAATTTCTTCTCCCTCAGGGGCTTTGGAATGGCTGCACCATTTTGGGTTCCAGCTTGGCAGAAGTGGAATTGTGGGAGCACTTAGTCTAAGTTTAGTATATATTTAGGCGATTCTTAGTCACTTCTGTGTGTCATTAAATTATTGCAAGTCATTCCACCACAGGAATGGTTCCCCAGCATGATCAAACAGCCCAGTGCACCCACTTACCCAGTGTTGTTACAGGAAGGTGCAAAGCCAGAGGTCACATGGCAACATGAACGCAGGATTGAAGTATGTCTTACAGCCGTGCAGGATGGAAGTTTCTGAGTAGTGGTGGAGAAGCAACATTTCACATATGAGAGCAAGAAGACAGTCTCTGGAAAATTCTTCCAGATGCAGTCTTATTACTTATATGTGAAAGACACCTAATGGAAGTTGTCTCAAATTTGATGAGTCCTAAATACTTACACAATATTATCACCAACAAGTTGTGAGGCTTAAGAAATGTTTTACACCAAGAATAGCCCAAAGCAAATTCTAATCCCTGCACTAGAAGAAAGACTGCATTACCTTTCTTGTCTCTGTTTGGAAGAAGATGTTGCAAAGCTACTGCCATATGAAGAAAAGCTCAAAGAATCTGCAGCCAAAAAATGTGGTAAAGCATTTACCCTGCAGAGTTGTGCCAGGCAGTTAGTTAATCTAATGTATTTTCCTTAAAAAGGCTCCTCAAAAATTTACAACTTTTAGACTCTAGGAAACACTTGATCCATCACTGGCTTTGATTTACAAGCTGCATAGATCTTAACTGGTCTGTCTCTAA
Source organism: Camelus dromedarius (assembly GCF_036321535.1). Lineage (NCBI taxonomy): Eukaryota > Metazoa > Chordata > Mammalia > Artiodactyla > Camelidae > Camelus > Camelus dromedarius. The sequence continues at coordinate 106,910,472 of NC_087437.1, read as the reverse complement.
TCTGTTTTTTCCCATAAACCCTATTATTTTTAATTCATGATATTGTAGAACTTGGGGTTTTTGCAAGAATGTGTACATCTGATTATAGCAGAAATATCTGTTGTTGTTATTACTATTTTTATCCTCATAACTACAATTATTGGAACTTAGGATGAGGAGGGAGGGATATATTCAACCAGATCTGTTAAATAATAGATTTTTAAAGTATGATTTTGTATTTGTATTCCATTTTATATTTTAAAAACACTCCACTTTGCATTTTAAAAGAAAATATCAAGCGAATGAAAGCCCACAGAAATTTTTGTTGTTTTGTTTTGTTTACTTATTTATTTTATTGAGGTCGAGTTGTTTACAGTATTATATTAGTTTCAGGTGTACAACATACTGATTCAAAATTGTTATAGATTTATATTATATTTAAAGTTATTATAAGATATTGGCTATATTCTCTGTGCTATACAATATACCCTTGTAGCTTATTTGTTTTATACATAGTAGTTTGTATCTCTTAATTCTCTACCCCTATCTGGCCTCTCCCCTTTCCTCTCCCCACTGGTAACCACTAGTTTGTTCTCTGTATCTGTGAGTCTATTTCTGTTTTGTTATATTTACTTAATTGCTTTATTTTGTATATCCCCCATATAAGTGATAACATACAGTATTTGTCTTTCTCTGTCTGACTTATTTCACTAAGCATAATACCTTCCATGTCCATCTATGTTGTTGCAAATGGCAAAATTCTTTTTTATGGCTGAGTATAGTATTCCATTGCTTATATATACCACATCTTTATCCATTCATCTGTTAAGGAACACTTAGGTTGCTTCCAAATATAGGCAATTGTAAATAATGCTGCTATGAGCATTGAGTGCATCTATCTTTTCGAATTAGTGGTTTCATTTTCTTTGTACATATACTCAGGAATGGAATTGCTGGATCCTTTGGTATTTCTATTTTTACTCCTTCGAGGGACTTCCATACTATTTTCCACAGTGGTTGCACTAATTTGTATTCCCACCAGCAGTGTACAAATATTCCCTTTTCTCCACATCCTCGCCAACATTTGTTAATTAAAGCCCACGGAAATATTACCCCAACTTCTTCTGAAGTCAAAAACTTAGCAGATCATAGTTTTCTTGATATGTTTACTGAACTTGCATTTTACTTTCAAAGTTACAAATCATTTCTTCCTGCTCTGTTCTGTTTTACAAATCTTTGATATCCCAAGGTAGAGAGGTCCACGTCCCACTTGAGAAAACACCTTATTTATGTGCTTATTTAAATCAATTTAAATGATCTGTTTAATCTTTCATTCTTGAGAATTGAACAAGATAAACCATCTTTAATTTTGTTAGAAGTATCATGTTAACTAGAAAGTAGAAACTTCATAGGGCAGCTGTTTGCCTGAGCTGTCACTCATTAACTTTCCCACCCTGGAATTAAACTGATAGTTGTTTATTAGTATCTTTCTATGAAAGTAAATAAAGAAATAAGCTGCTTAAAGGAAAGAGAGTGATGTGAGTGCTGCTTTAAACTGGATGGTAAAGGGTGAGCAGATAAGGGGCCTGAAGAGGTGATATTTGAGCAAAGAACTAAACAGGGAAGTCAGCCATGTGAATATTTTGACCAAATCCACTTCACCAGAGACTTTAAACAGCATGTGATAAATGAGAAAATAGAACTTCAAAAATAAAATATTTCAAAATAGCATGAATATCTTACATATGTAATAAAACAGATTATGTAATTTTAACATAAAATTATTTGCCAAATTAGTAACTAAACACAGACCAGGAGTTATAGTAGAGAAATTTTGTCATTTAATGTGCTCTGAAACATTTAACCTGTTCTGAAATAGTTTTGGCTTTTAGCCAAATTACTTTTATTCATGTCATTTTATAAAGTATAATTTAAGTTCTAAATATTTAAACCCATATTCAGATCTTCATGATATTAAAAAAACATAGATAGATGTTGTGTTTTAATTATGAAGTTAACCTTTAAATTTCATTTAAATGTTAAGCAATTTTAATAACATTATCTTTTCCTCTGACATTACCATTGATCAGTGTATCTTAGGCATCACCAGGGTGTATCACAATGTATACCCATCAAAGTGTCATTAGAGATGGACCATGACTACATAGAGTTTATAGAATTTAGTTTTATAAGTCAGAAAGGAGATTTATAAACATTGCATTGTTATGATAGACATTCGGCTAATAAATCCTAAATAAGTTTTGATTTATAGGTCCTTTTATTGCCCTTAGGATTCAAGTGACTGATTTATGAGTCAGTATGCTAAAATCTATAATTTGATCAGGCATACATCTTACTCTGTGATTTCTGTTTTGACGTGTAATTCATAAATCCTGGTCAGTAGGTTTTGAGTTTTCTCAGCGCCCTGCATTTAGCAGTGGGCCTCATAAGCACATATTTTAGGATGTCGATGATTAAAAGTGATAATTTGCACATAATTCAGTAAAATAAAAACAGCAGCTAAGGAGAACTTTCCCGTGTCCTAGTGGGTGCATTGGTAGAGGTGAGCTCTAAACTTAACTGATGATTTCAAAATATTTTAGTTTTAAGAACAGTAAAATATTATAATTAAAATTATTGTTGACTGTATCTGCCAGGGTGGGACTGGTGCGCCAAAAACCACTAGCTGTCTTCTAATATCCAATCCCTCTTTTTCTATAATAATACAATTTTTGCATAGAACGCAGTATCTGTCCAGGATAAACAAGACGTTTTGCAGCCTTCCTTGAAGCTGTGTGACCACGTGACTGGCTTACAGCCAGTGATCTTTGAGCAGAGGTGATAACACACCTTCAGTACATAAACCCCTGGCTGGAATGCAAAGTCTAGGTCCCCAGCATGCGGTACCATCCTTTGAGCTCTGATGGACTTATGCCATGACAGATAGATGAGGGAAAAAACGACTTCTCATCTTTCAAGTCGTTCATTTAAATCTCTGTTCTAGCAGACAGACGTTCTTTCATTTTTCAACAAATTTTATTAAATGTGTTGTTTGTCAGGACCTCTGCTAATATAATTGTGGTGGAAATAAAGATAAATATGTTTCAGTCCTTGCCTCTGTTAAATGTATTCCTAAACAGTCATTTGTTTTTAACGCTCAGATACGTAAGAATTGTTTTTAATTTTGTTCTCTGTTTGCTCCTGGAACATAAAAATATAATTGGTGTTTGTGTATAAATCCTTATACAATCTTGCTGAATTCACTTAGTGCTTCTAGAAATTATTTTGTACATTAGTTAGATTTTCTATGTAAAAAATTGTCGTCTGCAGTAGAGTTATGCTTATTCCTTTCTGATCTGTATGCCTTTTATTTCTTTTTCTTACTTTAATTGCCCTGGAAATATTGAATATAAATTATTAGAGGAGACATCTTTGCCCTGTTCTGGAACTTAGAGGTAAAAGTGTTCCTTTAAATATTGACAAATGCAGTTGTTTTCATTGATCTTCTTTGTCAGATTGAGGAAATTCTCTTTTGTTCCTAATGATTAGGGTTTGAATTTCATCAAATACTTTGTTTATGTCTGTTGAAATGATCATATGCTTAGTTTTTTTGTAATGTGAACTATATTGATTGATTTTCAAATTTTAAACCACCTTTGCAGTCCTGATAGAATCCCTACTTAGTCATGTTTAATTTTTTAAAATATATTTCTGAATTTAATTTGTTAAGATTTTTGTTTTGGACTTTTGCATCTATGTTCATGAGGGATCTTGGGCTGTAAGTTGATTTCCTTGTAAATGTTTTCAGTTCTGCTCTTAGAGTTACACTGACCTCATACAACAGCCAAGGAAGTGCTCTTCCTTCCTCTCTTTTCTGAAAGAATTTATGTAAGATCGATTTATTACTTCTTTAAAGGCTGGATAGAATTCATCAGTGAAGCCATCTGGGTCTGGAGTTCTATTTGAGGAAATATTTTTAATAATGATTTTAATTTTAATTTTTATAGGTACAGAACTGTTTAGATTTTCTATTCCCACTTATGTCTTTTTCAATTTTTTTTTCATTTCACCTAAGTCTTCAAACAATTTTATTAAGCTCATAATATCCCCTTATTATCTTTTCATATCTCTAGGATCTGCAGTGATAAAGCCTCTTTTATTCCCAGTATGGCTAATTTGTATTGTTCTTCCTTTCTTTCTTTCTTCCTTTCTTTTTCAGTCTGTCTTTTCTAGAGGTTTCTCAATTTTATTAATATTTTCACAGAAGCAAATTTGGGCTTTGTTGATGTTCTCCATTGTTTGTTTTCTAACTCACTGATATCTCCTCTTTATTCTTTCCATTTATTTATTTATTTATTTATTTATTTATTTATTTATTTATTTATTTATATTGAGGTATAACTGATTTACAATGTTGTGTTAGTTTCTGGTATACAGCATAGTGACTCAGTTATATGTATATATATTTTTCATATTCTTTTTCTTTATAGGTTATTGTAAGATATTGAACATAGTTCCCTGTGCTATATAGTAGGACTTTGTTCTTTATCTATTTTGTATATAGTAGTTTGGGACCGTTAATCCCAAATTCATAATTTATCCCTTCCCCCTTCTCCTTTTCTTCTTTGGTAACTATAAGTTTGTTTTCTAAGTTTGTGAATCTGTTTGTGTTTTGTGAATAAGTTCATTTGTATCATTTTTTAGATTCCACATATAAGTGATATCATATGATATTTGTCTTTTTCTGTCTGACTTACTTCACTTAGTATGATAATCTCTGGGTCCATCCATGTTGCTGCAAATGGCATTATCTCATTCTTTTTTATGGCTGAGTAGTATTCCATTGTGTATATTTATATATGTATATATAAAAGATCACATAGTACAATCAAGGTGGATTCATCCCAGGGTCACAAAGATGGTTCAACATACGCAAATCAATGTGATACACCACATTAACAAAAGAAAGGACAAAAACCACATGATCATCTCAATAGATGCAGAAGCATTTGATAAAATCCAACATCTATTCATGACAAAAACTCTTACTAAAGTGGGTCTAAAGGAAACATATCTCAACATAATGAAAGCTATTTATGAGAAACCCACAGCCAACATAATCCTCAATGGTGAAAAGCTGACAGCCTTCCTACTAAAATCTGGAACAAGTTAAGGATGCCCTCTCTCACCACTTCTATTTAGCATAGTATTGAAGTCCTAGCCATGGCCATCAGACAAAAAAAAAGAAATAAAAGAGTCCCAAATTGGAAGGGAAGAGGTAAAATTGTCACAATATGTAGATGACATGATACTATATATAGAAAACCCTAAAGACTCCACACAAAAACTCCTAGAAATGATAAACAAATCCCCTTCTTTATTTCATGTTTGCAGTGCTCTTCTTCTCCTTGCTTCTTAAGATGGAAGCTTCGATCATTTAATGTTAGATGTTACTTCTTCTCTAATATAATCATTTAAAGATATGTTTTCCTCTAAGCATTGTAGAGTTACATCCCACAAATGTTGCTATGAACTTTCAGAACCATTGACATGAAAATGTGTTCTGATTTCATTTATGATTTCTTTTTTGATTCATCAGTTTAAAAGTGTGTTTCTTAAATTCCAGATACTTGGAGTTTTACTCAACATATTGTTATTGATTTCTAATTTAGTTCTGCTTTGGTCGGAGATCATACTCTGGAATATTTCAGCTTTTGGACTTTAATGAGATTTGTGTTTGGCCCAGCGTATGGCCTGTCTTGGTGGATGTACGTGTGCACTTGGAAAGAATGTACCTTCTGCACTCGTTAGGTGTAGTGTTCTGTAAGTGTCAGTTAGTCAAGATGGTTGACACTGCTGTTCAGGGGGTCTGTACTTACTGGCTTTTTATGTAATTATTCCAATAATTGCCATGAGAGTTTGTTAAAATTCCAACCATAATTGTGAATTTGTCTCTTCCTCCCTTTAATTCTACCAATTTTTGCCTCCTGGATTTTGAAACTCTTTTTGTTCTTAGTGCAAATGCATTTCTGAATGTTCAGTCTTCCTGATTAATTAACCTTTTAACATTATGAAAAAATATATATTTCTTCTTCCTAGCCTTTAAGTGAGGCTTTGAATTAAGAGTGCATCTAACTGAATTTTTCTACTTAAAATGTTCTCTCATGTAGACAGCATTACAATTCATGCTTTTTAAGCTTCTCCGACAATTCTTGTCTATTCATTGAGTATTTAATTTCCATTTACTGTAAGTATTGATGTGGTTGGATTTAGGTCTGTTATTTTGTGTGTTCCTCTGTCCCTCTTCTATCATTTTGAGTTCATTGAAATTATTTTTAGAATTAGGTTTTATTGGCTTGTCACTTACCTCTTTGTATCATTATTTTAGTGGTGTTCTACAGATTACAATGCTCATCCTTAATTTTCAGTCTGCTGGAATTTAATGTTGTAGTAAATTCCAAAGAAATAAATATAATGTAATTATTAATGTGAAATCTTTGCAATCTTTTGAGATTTACATGCAACTTGTAGGTGTTACAGTCCTGTGAATTTATGCTATGATTTTCATGTTTATTACATAAGATGCTATGCATGCATCATTTTCACTTTAAACAGTCATAACCATTTTAAAGAAATTAAAGTCAAAATTTTTACCTGGAATCATTTCCCTTTGACTTAAATAACTTGCTTTAGCTTTTCTTGAAAGGAAGGCCTGCTGGAGAATTATCTTTGTGTTTGTTCATCTGAAAATGCCTTTATTTCACCTTTATTGCTCAATGTTATTTTTGCTCCAGAGAGAATTCTGGGATGACAGTTTGTTGTTTTCATCTGGTACTTTAAAGATGTCATTTCACTGTATTCTGGCCTCCAACGTTTCTGCTGAGATGTCACTGGTAACTTGTGTTTCTGTTCATGTATATGTAATGTGTCTTTTTTCCTCTGGATACTTTCAAGATTCTCTTCATCTTTTGTTTTCCACATTTCCATTTTTTTTTCTATTTATACTATGTAGGATTCTCTGAACTTTTTGACTCTGTAAAATTTTGGAAACATTTGCTTATTTTTTCTTCAAATGTTGCATTTATCCAGTTCTGTCTCTTGTATTCTAAAATTCCATATGCACCTGACCTTTTGATATGACCCCACAAATCACTGAGAATCTGTTATTTTTTTCTTAATTTCTTTTTATCTCTGTTATCTGCATTGTATAACTTCAGCTGAGTTATCGTCAAGTCACTGACTCTTTCTTCATTTGCAATATGCTGTTAAGCTCATCCAATGAATTTTTTGTTTTGGATATTGTGGGGTTTTTATTTCTAGAATTTTCATTTGGTTCTTTTTTATAATTATTATCTCTCTGCTGTGATTTTGTTTATCCATTCATTATGAGCATATTTTCCTTTGTATTTTTGGGCATAGTTATAATCGCTACACTGAAATTCTTGTTAGCTAATTCTAGCATCTGGGTCATCTCAGAATCAGTTTCTTTAATTGCCTTTCTTTCCTCTTGACTCTGTATCCAGTAATCTGGGATGTATCCTGGGGACATTGCGAAAAACACATGGTAGAAACTGGGCTCTGTTATTTCTCCAAGTTTTGATAATTTTAGGTGGCCGCTGGGAGTTTGCCTCCTGCATGCATAGTTCAGAGATGATCCTGAGATTCTCCCACAATTTATATGAAAAATTTAACATCGCCTTGCCCGCTCACTTTCCATCTACTTTGATAGTCCTAAACTCTGCCTTCTGGTTCTCAAAACCAGTACACTTAAAACTGAAAAACGGGTTTCTGTACAAGAGTTGAGCTAGTTTGTTTCGTCTGTCTGGGGCATGCCCTTGAACAAAACGCCTTATCAACAGGAAACACCCAATCCCATTTCCTTCTTGCACGTTTTAACTCTCTTCCAGTTTATGCCTGCTTTTTGTTTCTCTCCAGTGACTTCAGGGAGTTGTTTTTGTTATATTTCGTCAAGAATTCATAGTTGTTGTCTGTGGTGAAGTTGTACCCAGAGGAGAGACTCCACTTCTACCTCTCTACTAGGAGAGGAAACTGCCTCATCCCTGGTTACTGCCTGTAAGGAGCTCATAGTCTAGCGTCCTAAACAGAGAGGCTAACAGCATCTAGGGAGAGTTTAAGAAAAGTTCTTTCAGAAAACGATTTCCTTAAAACACAAAAAGGATGTCTTCCTTAAAATGGCATTGCACATCAACCTTGTTTTCTCACTTACTTTTATATTAGATCAGAAAGGAGAGAAATGATTATGAGACCAAAAAAAAAAAAAAAGTGAATCCCAGACATAATAAAATGCTATTTGTGAATGCATCAAAGCTTCTGATTAAACAGCACTGAATGTAAATATCTACCTTTATTTCCTCCTGAAGCCATACAAAACAATGACATTAAAAAACTCGAGTAAAAAAAAAAACAACCTCACAAGGACAAAAAGAAGACAGCAGACAACAAAAGTAACATTTTGAAATCTGGGAACTCATCTAACCACTGGTAACTGCTTTAGACTAGAGAATGCAATAACATGCGTCTGTTGAGGCAAAAAACTAAAAGCTGTCATTTCCACATAAAACTACAGAAATCCTCGGGGATTTCTGGAGACAACTGGTGCTTGAAAGGCAGGTGTGCAAAAAGAAGAGACTGAAAACTGGCGTGTGGGCTGAACGGCTTTCAAAGAGAAGGTAGACCCTCTCCACTCTGCTTCATTGAAAATCTGGGGTTGATTTTTGGAGAAGTTTGTATCTACAGCCTCTGGATTTGGAGACAGCAAGTATAATTGAGATTGGAGGGTGAGTTACTGCTAAAATCCGATGGATTGTGGGAAAATCTTCCCACTGCAGAGAGCTTTGTTCCCTCCCTGGCTCCTGAAAGACCTTAACCAGGCTTACATACTTAAGGTCGGAGATTGGTGAACTGCCTTCTGGCACAAAATTGATCCACCCAAAAGTAAAGACCTACAGGAGGGATTTTTTTTTAACCAGGAGTTCTATAAACATTGATGAAAAAGGTAATTCATATTTGTTGTTTTCAATAACCTCTGAAAGTTAGCATTTTTGTCATTTCTGAATGTGGGCAAGAAACCATTGTGGTATTAGCAGCACCTGGGACTTGTCACCAAGAGGAATCAAAACTATTTTCTTATCACACTACTCATCGCACATACCTTGAAGGAGTATTTACACTCATAATTATTTCAACAGTTATTAGACGCAGTTCTAAAGCTTATTACATGATGTATTAATAAAGCAGCACATATAATCTGTATCATATATTTAATTTTTAGTATTTTGGTATAGTCGATTTCATGCATTTAAAAATATCAATCTGAAATGGGCTTCACCAGGTTGCTGTGGCACAAAAAAAAGTTAAGAACCTGTAAACTGTGGATACAGGCCTTTGGAGATTTCCCCTAACCAAGGGAATGATTGCATGGTAGCAACTCTGCAATGAGACTCAAAAATTGATAAGCCACACTCATCCTTCTGAATAGGGGGTTTTGTGGCCTCACTTGTAATGATTTGACAGCTAAGGAAGACCAGACATTTGAGGACACTTCTACCATGAAAGGCAGAGACAGAATAAAACAAAATAGAATCAAATCGGAAACAAAGAGGGGAGAGAAACAAAGTGGTGAGAAAATAAATGCATGAAAGAAATATAATTAATACTCGAAGAGACATAAGAGATTGTATTGTATTCATAAAACAAGGCCAGGACACTACATGCAAAGGAACAAAGAACACAAAGGAGCTGTCAGAAATTCGCTGAAGAGAACTTCAATAAAAAGCTCAGCAGATGTGCAGAAAATGATGAGAAGCACAACATTTCTGTATTCCTCCTTCAAGGAAGCAGAGGGAAAAGTCAAAGAGATAAAAATGTTATGTTATCCACTCTACCTGTTCTCCACTTAGGAAACCCTGAACTGCTCGGTAAACCCCCCCCCCGACCTCCACTTCTGCACACTGTCACTCTACCACCGTGCCCCCACCTACGCCCATCCACCTGTTCAGTAGCAGGTGAGAAAATGCGTTGGTTGTGGGGGGGTGCCCCAGTAGTTTGCTCTTTCCGTAGACTGCAGCATCTGATGAAATGAAGATACATCTCTGTAGTGGTCCCTTCTGCTGCTCTCCACAATTTCGAGTTTTCTACTGACCAGCCTCGTGACAGTAGGCAGCTCCCTCTGCTGTAGTTTGAAGTTGAGCATTGCCCTGTGACCTGCTTTGGCCAGTGACATGTGTGCCACCCTTCTGGAGAGAAGCTTCCAGAGCTAGTTTGCTATTCGGCACGTGCTCTTCTCTCTGTCTCGATGAAAGCTCTGCCAGTCTGGGTCACCGAGTGCCTATACAGGACAAAAATCCCTTCTTGCCAACCCCACGTTGGCTACAAAGCTTGCGTGCTAGATAAGCTTTGCGTGGTCCAAGCACTGAGAGCTTGAGGATGTTTGTATTCAGTATAAACTAGAATCTCTACCATCTACCTCCCTGCATCAGCACTGTGAGTGAGCTGGGCTGTGAACCAGAGGGGAGTGCCGCACAGAAGAACAGAACAGAGGAAGCTGAGCTGGACCCTTTAATAGCTCAGTCTTGATCTTCTGCATAAGTTACCTGGAATCCAGAGGTTTTAAGTCAAACGCTGCACACGCCCACACCCGGTTTCAGCTCCACATAGTCTCCGAGTCCCTGCATATGCCGTTCTTTCTATCCGATAAACTCTCCCTAGACCTTCTCCTGTCCTCTTCAGTTAATTAACTTGTGTTCCTCCACCCCAGTCCCCTCCAACAGCATCTCCCAGGAACACTTTCCTAAACCCCGATGCCACGTGAGGTCCCTGGGCTTTCTGCTCCTGCACTCGTGAGTTTCCCCCACTGTGTCTACAGTCACAAACTCTTGGCTCCTTTTGCTGGACTTCATGAGTGCAGCATCTCTGTCTGGGCCCCAGAAATAAAGATCAAGGCACCGATGAGAACAGAATGATTTCAAGGCCTGCAATTTAGCAGGTGCCCCGGTGACATCAAGGAGCAGCTCCATTTCCATTCTGGTGTCTCAGGGCCATTGGCATTGTAAAAATAGTGACTGAAAATCAAAGGGAAAAAGTTATCATTTTCTTTCTACCCAAGTGTTGAATTTTAAAAGCAAGGCTCCAGGCCCTTTATCGTCACATTAGAGTGACTCCTGCCACGTTTTTCTAAAATGGAAACCTCTGAAGTGTGGAGCAAATGGTGTTTAAAATGGACTAAGGTGACTTACACCTTCTCAAAAAAGTCTTCAGTTCCTGCCATACCCGATTTCGAAATGTTATAATTTGGCATTGCCTTCCTTTGATAATGTACACGCTTTCTGAATTCCCAAAGACTCTATATACACCCATTTGTTAAAAGCATAATAAATCATCGTATAGAAAAGCAGGGTTCAATAGCTGTAGGGCTTTCAAGAATGTATCACATCTGCTTTTTTTATTTTTTTTCCCATGTTTCTCTGGCAACTTAAGGCTTACGTGGCAAAGGAGTCACGCAGGCTCGCTGGTGCTCTCTTGGATGGGCAGATTAGAAACAGCCTCCAGTGGAGGTGCCTTAGGGTTCGTTCGACTCCTGAGCCTGTTGGAGAGAAACTAAGGCAGACCTTCCTTGGAGGGTGGGATCCGAGAGGGGCTGCTGACTCAGCCGGGCAGCATGTGTGAGGAAAAGAACCCTCACAAGGCAGACACTGTCTGTAAAACAAATGAAATGGGGGTGCCCCCTGGATTCTAGACAGAATTGTAATAAAGCCTGGTTGGGAACTCACCGACTTCACCGCACAGCCATTGGGAGAGGTACTGGTGAAAGGTTCCTAAGTCTGCCCTCCTCCATCCAAAATAACAGAACGAGCAACACTTGAAAGTACCGTTCTTTATAATAGCACAATTATTCTAAGCTGAGCTTCCTCCATTTCTCCTTTCATAGCTTCCCTCCTCTGCCTTTTTGCCCTCACTCAGCAAAGAGCTCCCTTTAGCTGTTCTATTTTTCTGTCCAACACAGACACTCTGGGCCGGGCTGTCTCGGTGCCACCCTGCACTGGCAGGGCCCACACCTCAGGAGTTGCATTGTCAGTAGACAATTTTCCACTGGCTTATGGGAAACAAAGTGAACAGATGGAAATAATAAAAGTTCCAGGCAGGATGTGTTTCTGTCACAGCTATTCTGTAAAATGGGAATAGTCTTCTTTTCTTTGCAAGTGCGTGGAGTAAAATTAATCCCATGAGACGTAGGCAAGCGGCTGGTAACTGACAGGTTCCCACAAGGAAACAGCATACTCAAACTGGAAATTGCAGAATCTCATAAAAGGACTTTGGATAAAGGTGCAGACAGGGACTGGAGGAACCAAGAAGAGATGGTGCAGTATTATGGACTGTCAACAGCAGAGAGCTTTTACCATCTCTAACCTGAAAGGAATGAGGGGAGGGAGCAGTTACCAAAACCCAGAGAGAGTGGGGCCCACCAGAAATGTGGGGTGTCCATGGAAGGCAGCCCCTGGCAGCAACTGACTGGGGAGGGTCTCATCCTTACCCTCCTCTCGGCCTCCAGTCCCCCGTATCAGGCTCCCATTGGCTGAACCCAAAGCAGCAGTTATGGATCAACCTTCCTGATTACTGAGCAAGATGGAGAAGGGTGGAAGGTGAGTCAGAGGGACAAGGGGGTAAAATCTAGCACAGGGACACCCAGTAGAGACTCGAGATATGGCTGCTGAGGCCAAGGCTGAGAAGTGAGAGTCATTGATGCACTCATTTCACATCAACCCTTTATGAAGCCCTTATTACGTCAAGGAGCCCTGCTAGTTCCCAAGAATACAAAGAAATAAGAAGTCCCTTCTGCCTTGAAAGAGCTATAGTGGAGAAACCAGACATATAAACAGGCAGGTGACAATACATCATCGTGATATTAGTGAAATATTGACTGAGTTTTCTCCCAAGGTTATTATTTTGAGGTTCTGCTTGACAAATTGCTTAAACTGATTTGAAGTAAGTGCTGACAGAGTGCCAGGAAACCGGTCAAGGGCACGCCACACATGCTGGGGGCTCCGTGTGAGTGGTGCAATTAGAACTTCATCCTGAATTTTGTATCGTTTGAATCAGTCTTAGAGCAAATACATCTGAGTCCTAAATTCTGAACAAAAGCTGGTAGGCCTTTTGCCGTGAGGGAATACGTGGTCTTGGCCGACTGTGTTATATCAACTAGTATTTGCTGCTCATTTTTACAAGTCTTTTCAACTCTCAGAACCAACATCAAGCATTGAAGACAAAAGACACACACACACACACACACACACACCCCACCACCACCAGCAACAATGGTAATAGCCACAGCACAGCAATGTTTTGTGATGAATGTGCTGCCTGTAATGTGGCCAAAATAACAGGATACGCAACTTTCAGATCCCAGCAAAATTCCTCCATTAAGAAAACATAATTTTATCACGGTGAAACAATCATACAGGCTGCTGGTGAGCAGCTTGGATTCTATAAGCAGTTTTTCAACTCCACTGACTTTCCTAACACACAAATTCAGGCAAACCGGCAGAGACATCTCGGCTTCCCAGTGCACCCCAAATCCTAGGGCTTGGGTTTGCTCTAGTCTCCAGTGGGAGAACTGTTCACTTATGGACCACAGTTGTGGAGTTGCTTACCAGGACCAACAAGTCGGCGTTCCTGTTGAGAGACATTAGAGTTGCTGCACAGTTCATCACTGTCCGAGAGATGGGTTGGGTGCGATAACATAAAATTGTCCAGGAAGAGCTTTTGAAGATCCTTTGTTTCCTTCATTGATTACCAGACACTAAGGGCCAACTCCTTAGCTGCTCCAGATACACCTCTGCCCCTCAATCTTTCTAGCAAACAGACTTAAGTGCTTAAAAAGATAAAATCCAGTAACACTGAACCACAGTGACCTCTGTCCACAACAACACTACCAGCAGCTGAGAATTTTAAATTAAGTGAAATAGAGACTGATGATTTTATTTCTTGGTTTCCCTGTGCCTTCATGATCCAGCCTCCAATGCTGCAGTTGTGTGCCCTTATTCCCAAGTCATGCTAACAGCTGCGGCTGCTCCAGCAAAACCATTTTTTGTTCAGATTTAGTCTATCTTAGGCAAAGTCAAGAGTGATCATTTGTATTTAAAATATATGCATTTAACATATAGATATGCTAATAGATGGTTCAGTCTTTATAAGGTCGTTTATATCCAGTTTATCAGAAACTCAGCTATTTCATAAAACTCTCTACATACGCAATCTTTTTAAACATATGCAAAGGGAAGATATATGAGAAAATCTGATGTGATGGGCACATGATGAGCTTTGAACTAAAGCAAACTTCTATTCAAGTTGCCAAAAAAAAGAAAAAGAAATAATATTGCCACCTCTGCCACTTACTAACTAAGCGACCTAAGGCAAGTTAGTAAACCCCTCTGAGCCTTACTTCAGGTAAAGTGGCAATGACAATATACGACTAGTGGATTGTTGTGAGAAATAATATATGTAAAGTGTCATTGAGAGGGACTCAATGGTTATGTTAATTTCACCTACGCCCCCTTGTTTGCTGTTAATAATGGACGAGACGTATGTGAACTAGATACTAAATCAGCAAAACGTTATAGTGTTAGCCTCCTGCCCTAGAAAAGCCTTTGTTGAAAAGGCTCATAAGAGGTTTATTTGAATGTTCTTTCTTCTCGCACATTTTCTCCTTCGATGGCCGCAAATCATCAGTGATCAGGCATCCTCAGTAACAGTAGGTCAAACTGATTTCCAATCAGGACATTGTTTCTCTCTGAGTACATAAATAATGGTACCACCCCAATAGATTGAACTGAATCTTTGATTTTACTTTCATTTTTTTTCCCCTCATTTTAAGATCTTTCCAAAGTTGCCTCAACAAATTTCTGGAAGATCGTGTTTAGCAGGAACGTCTAAAAAGAAACCAAAGGCTTTTCAATGTCAACTTTCTGCTCTAAAAGCAGAAATTTAACTATTAATCAAAATGAGAGTATTTGGGCATAAAGTATTTCTGTTTCCTCAGGGATATTTGTTTCTTTTTGATCATCAGTTGACCAGATTTCTTCCAGAGTATTTCTGAATTTTTACCCATTTTAAGTGTTGCTGATTTTTTTCCTCTACCTTTTCTTTATAGAATTGCTAGAATTTATTTCTTAAACTTTCTATATGCTGTTTTTATAAAACTGTTCACTCCTTTATTTGAGCTTTTTCTTTTTTTTTTCAAAACAAAAAAAGGTAATATTAATGCCTTAACCTTCATTACCCCTGACTTTGTAGAATATCATATTTCTGGAGACCTAACAAGTGAACAGAACTTCTGATCACTGAGCTATTATATTATTTGAACAAAATATTCTCCTGAGACCTATAAAAGATTCCGATACCTCAAACCTGAATTTAGCTTTGAATTTGGCAGCAGAACTCTTTGTAAAATAGCAGTGTTCTGGAGGAGCTGAGCTTTCTTTGTATATGATTCATCTGGCCAGATTCATGCAAACTAAAAGAAATGTACAGAAGCAGCGATCAAACCGGGCATATTCATCCCAACGTGGGCCATTTTTACTTGATGATGAAAACAGATCTATTCAACAACCAGTAATTGTTATAGGATGAAAAATTCCTAAATTTAGGGAGAATATAAAAAGCTTCTTATTAGATCTTCTTTTCCAGTTGGCTTTCTAAACTTAGAAGTTTATACAACCTTCATTGAGAAAAAAATAAAAGTGATTTGACTTTATTTGGTTATGTAAGTTGGATTATTTTACATAATTAAAATCTGCTGAGTTTACACAACTTCATGCCTGCAAAAACAAAACAAAATAGAAAGTTACAATATTTTAGAAATCTGGTTAATAATTCCAAATTCTAAGCCCAGTTTATTGACAGGACTACTTATTTTGGTAGTATTTTGACCTCTGGAGAAAGGAAATAGGAAAACTGGCTAGATTGCTGATCTGAGACGAGAACTTAGTTTTCTGAACATTATACTAGGATACCAAGATGGAATGGGTGTTCATGGAATCCTGAAGTTGGAAACGGAATTTGCTTTTTCATTTAAAACACTTATAAATTACTTTAAGTACAGCTGGAATTATCATAGTCATCAAATAAATTATAATTAAAAATGGCTGTCACCATCTCAACATGAAAGTAACTTCTGTATTACAAAAAGAGGTTTAAAATGTAACTTTTCAAAACAATTTATCAGTAAATTAAGAACTGCCTATTGGTAACTGTCAGCAACCAAAAAAAAAAAAAAAATCCTACAAAGTTAGCAGAGTAAAATGGTTTTAAACTGTAGGCAATGATTATAGAGGTTCATGGGGGTCAGATAGCCTAGAATGCCTTTTATAAATAAATGGATCTCTTCCCAAAAAAGAAAGAAAGAAAGAAAGAAAGAAAAGCTTCCATTTAACACAGTGGTATAAACTCACTCAAGTAGCCCGCATCTATATTAAAATAACATTTAAAAATTTTTTTTTAATTTAAAAGTTGTTGTAGGGCTCAGAACAACTGAGCACCTGTAGAATTCCCACTTGCTGTACAGGCCCGGCCCCTGGTTTCCAATCATCTGGCCCCGCCTGCTCTCCAGAGGTGGCCTCCTCATTGCCCGGGGACTGCAGACCACCTCTGGCCAAATTGCAAACTTCTCTGCTATCCAGGGGCTGAACCACACCTCCAGCAAGTGAAACCTTCCTAGTCTGTGCTTCTTGGGTACCCTCCCTTAGCTGTAGTATACCATATAGAATTTTTATACATTTAGAGTTATTATTTTATCAAATTTAATAATTCTTCATATATAAACTTGCCCTGTTTAAAAGTACTGTGTGGTCTCTGTCTCCTGATATAATCTCTGTACTGTTTGGAAAGTGGATGGAGACACGAATTAACTTCAGACTCACTTATGCTAGTTCTGCATGTTAAACTCACTGAAAGAATAAACATAAAATGTATTATTTCTGAACTAGCTCCAAGAAAATGGTGATAAATTGAATCAATTTAACCAATGTAATAGAAGATAAAAAGAAGAGGAAAAATGCTAGGGGGAACCATGGTTATAAACACAAACATACATAATAATGAAGTAGAAAGGTCCAAAATTATCATAATCAATCACAATAAAGGTAAATCAACTAACGCACATATTTAAAGGACAGAGATGTTTAGGTTGGGTTTTGTTTTGTTTTTGTTTTTGTTTTTTTCATTTAATCCAACTGCTGGATTTTTACAAGAGACAAAATGGCTAAAGAATAAGAATTGCAAATGGACGATATACAGATATAAACATTGTTTGAGCTCTAAGAATCCCCAAACCACAAAATAACCCTCAATATATGAAATGTTCAAATGTAGCAAGTATAGGCAACCACTAACCTCCAAATGGAATACAGATATGTGCACATTTATTTGTCTTACTGTCAAATCTGGACCTTAGAACTAAGACGACATCACACAGAGTTTTTGCCAATAATCACTGCTTTTAGAGTCCTGCTAACTAAAGCAATGAATGTTGGTAAAAAAAAAAAAAAAAAGTGTGTGTTGGTGTCTTAATCAGCTTGAGCATCAATGACAAAGTATCAGAGCCCGGATCACTTAAACAACAAACATTGTTTCTCACAGTTCTGGAGGTTGGGAAGTTCCAAGATCAAGGTGCTGGCAGATTCAGTTCTTGGTGAGGACTCCCTTCCTGTCTTGCAGGGGACTATCTTCTGACTATATCCTCACATGAGAGAGAGAGAGGAAACACTAGTGTCTCTTCCTTTTTTTATAGGGACACTAATTCCATCATGGAGACCCCACCCTCATGACCTCATCTAAACCTAACTACTTCCCAAAGGCCCTTCCTCTAAATATCATCACATTGGGGGTTAGGGCTTCAACATATGAATTTGAGGGGAGCATAAGCATTCAGTTCCTAACTGTTGACTATTCATGTATTAAATGTAACTATACTAGACTTTTAAAGAATTTTTCTTTCTTTCTTTTTCTTATTTAAGATACAGGGTTTTGAATAGTTTTTGTGAAATAACCACTTACAATGAAGTGAAGTTGAGGAGGTGGTAGTACTTTGCATTTGCCATTCAACAATTTGTTCATTCCCCAAATATTTACTAGCTCTTTTTGCAATGGTGGAAATGTTCTGTATCTGCTCTGTCAAATGGGATAACCACATGTGGCCCTTGAGCACTTGAAAGGTCACCATTGCCACTGAGGGACTGAATTTTAATTGTGTTTAATTTTAATTATTTTTAACTAAATTTTAAACAATCACAGGTAGCTGGTAGTTACTGGATTGGAGAGCATCACGCTAGACACTCTGCCAGAAACAGCAGGGAACAATCCATTCAAGATTCCCTGGTTGTTATGAAACATAAAGATCATTAGCATGCATGGATAGAGGGAACAGAGGGAGAAGGGTAGAAATATTAAACATGCAAATGAATACACAAAAAAACTTATTAAAGGCAGAATGCTGTGATGCGATTGGCAGTTGCCTTAGAATGAGGGGTCAGCAAGGCTTCTCTGATAAGGTGACATTTGGACTGGAACCTGAAAAGTCAGCCATGCAGTGGTGAAGGAGAAGAGTATTCCAGGGAGTGGATTCAGACAGAAAAGAATTTGGAGTGGTCCAGGAATAGGAAGACTCCTGGTGTGGCTGGAGCATGGCGACTGAGCCCAGGGGTACTAGGGAACAAGGAGCAGATGCAGAGTATGTTGACATGGACCCGATCACACAGCACCTGGCAGACCACAGTCAGAAGTTTGGATGTGACTCCTAAGTGAAGTGGGAGTTTTAAATGAGGGGATGAAATGATTTGATTTGTATTTTATTTTAAAAGGTCATTGGCTGCCATGTGGAAAATTGTGAGGGGCCAAGAGGGAAAGCAGAGACTAGACTTTGGAGCTATCTCAGGGAAGTAGGAGAGAGAAGGTGGGGGCTTCTCCTCAGATAATGGCATGGGAATAAAGAGGACAGATTCCAAATGTGTGTTGTAGGTAGAAACAATAGTAATAGTTTGGCAGAAGTTAGAAAAAGAAAACTTCTAGAGTGCAAGTTTTCTGGACTTCTGAAAGAGAGGCAAAAGCAACTGTATTCATTTATTAATTCAACAAATTACCTTTTTATCAACAGCTTCCTATTTTCTTTTTTTTAATTTTTCTTTTGTTTATAAAACTATAATTGATTTACAATATTGCATTCCTTTCAGGTGTTCAGCTTCAGATTCTTTCCATTATAAATTATTACATGATACTGAGTATAATTTCATGTGCTATATAGTAAATCCTTGTTGTTTATCTATTTTACATATAGTGGTGTGTATCTATTAATCCCATACTCCCAATTTATCCTTTCCCCTGTCCTTTCTTCTCTGGTAACCTATAAGTTTGTTTTCTAGGTCTGTGAGTCTGTTTTGTAAATAAGTTGATTTGTATTTTTTTTTAGATTCCACATATATCCATGTTGCTGCAAATGGCAATATTTCATTCTTTTTTTATGGCTGAGTAATATTCCATTGTGTGTACATATACTGCATCCTCTTTATTCATTAATCTGTTGGTGGACATTTAGGTAGCTTCTATATCTTGGCTAAGCAGTTTCCTATTTTTAATCTGTCTTCATCTTATCCACCAAAGTTAGATTTCTAAAATAATCCAGATTATACCTCTCTTTTTTCTTACCCTTTCAATACTTCCTCATCACGTTATATACATAATGTAGACACTTTGGATGGTCCCAAGCTCTTTGCAGTCTGGCCTCCCCTTCCCAGAATTCCCCTCAGGCAAGCCCCCTCCAAGCCTGTGTTCCCACTAAACTGAACATCCATACCTTCATTACTGTTGTTCTTTGTGTCCAGAAGAGTCTAGCTTTCCTCCTGTGCCTGGAAAAATTTACTCATCTTTCCAGCCCCAACAACCCCTGGCAGAATACAGTATTGATATAAACTAGGGATAACACTGCCCTTGAATTCACTTCCCTAATGGTGTTTTTCACAGTATATGATCATTAGCTGTGTCTTCATCTCTGCAGAGGAACTATGAGATTCTCATGGGCAGGAACCTGGTCATTTTCATCTTTTTTCATCATTATATCCCTCAGTGTATAGTCGATACTCAAAAATGTTGGCTGAGATAAATTAAGGTCTAATCCACTATAAAAATTGTAACAAGTAAAATAAAATATTTTCTCTAGAAAATCAAGATGTGAAAGCAAAAGGTCCATTTTGATCAAAACACAACTAAATTTTTTGAGGAATCCAATTGTTCATAAATTGAGAGAGTGTTCTCTTGATATATCAATAACTTTTTAAAAATACTGTTAGTGTATTTTTCTAAGTCAGTGTTCCTTGAGTTCTTTTTCTGAGGGAGAGTGCCAGCACAGGTGCCTTTGAGATTGTGATCAAAACTGTTGGACCATCTAACAGATTCATATCAGTGCACAACTTTGCAAATAATTTTAGAGGTTTCCAGGCCCATTAAATCCCACTCTTCTGTAAGCTTTTTAAAAATAACATGCAGTAAATATTCTCAATAGTTGGAATAGTGCCTACATTGTCAGTTGTTATTCTACAATTCTCACAGTGTAGGTGTCTAATACTGTGGTTGGTTTTAATGTGCTAACAAAGAACGGTGAAATCTTTGTCTTAGATGACATGTAACTTTGACAGAAGACCGCATAGAACAATACAAACATCAATGTTCAACTCTTGGTGGATTTTCACTTCAGATAAAATTCATCTGTACCATGATGACAGTTGTACAGTGATGACAGGGTGACTTCAATCCGTAGCCCTGCAGAGCCTTTCCTGCGGGACAAAACAGCTAACAAGCAGCTCCAAAAAAAAGAAGAAGAAGAAAAAAAAAAAGACATTATCTATGCTACCACAGCCTACAAAAGAAATGTATATAATTTCTTCCTAAACCTGAGCAAATATTTTATTCTGTCTCTTCACATTTTCTTCCTTGAAATATGATGGTCCTGTCTTTGGCTGGGAGGTGATGTCGCAGATGAGGTATGTGGTGGGTATACTGGAATGCAGACCATGCATCCTGGATCCGATGAAACGAGAATTTGTGGATCTTTCTCTTTGGAATGAGATATGCTCAAGCGTGCAATAAAGGTAGCAGTCTATCAGGGATTCTTTTTTTTTTTTTTAAGGATGGAAATTTCATTACTTGGTCAAAATTAGAACAAATTGAAGGAGGCCATTATTTGTTATTATTGATTGATGTGAATTTGAAAATTCCTTTCAGATAAGTTAATCCTGATGGCTTTTATTGGACATTGTTAGTGAATTCAGTGCCCTTTCAGTGTACCACCTGTTTACAAAATTTAAGAATTAAGAGAATCCCTGAGTTTATCCCCAGATGAAAACTTTTTGGCAGAGCTGTATCTGTAACCGGAGTTCTTTGGTGTATGTAGTATAAAGCAATTTCAGTCTGGGCTAGAGGGCATGACA
This sequence comes from Camelus dromedarius, assembly GCF_036321535.1. NCBI lineage: Eukaryota > Metazoa > Chordata > Mammalia > Artiodactyla > Camelidae > Camelus > Camelus dromedarius. The sequence continues at coordinate 106,889,002 of NC_087437.1, read as the reverse complement.
GGTTAATTTGTGGGGGGAACAAGTTTGCTGACTTAACCTTTTAAAAATACCTCTCACCTAGGTTCTTGCTCTCACCTCCTACTTCATCTCCCTACTTCACTCCTGGCAGCCTCTTCTCAGCCCAGCAACCAGAGTGACTCCTTTCAGAAACCCAGAGTTGAATCCTGTCACTCCTCTGCTCAAAACCCTTCAGCAGCTCCCCATTTTCATGCAGAATAAGAGCCAAAGTCCAAAAGGGGGAGGGTATAGCTCAGTGATAGAGTGTGTGCTTGGCATGCACAAGATCCTGGGTTCAATGCCCATTATCTCCATTGAAGACAAATAAATAGAAACCTAATTACCTCCCACCCCAAATTTTAAAAAATGAATTATTTTTTTAAAAGAGAGCCAAAGTCCTTACATTGCTTACAAGCCCCTCCATGACCCAGCCTCTTAACCTCTGACCTCACCTCCTACCACTTTGTCACTTCTCTGTACATGGACTTCCTTTCTTAAATCTACGAGATGTGCCTTCAGCTCCTGCTCTGGCTGTGCCATCTGCCTGGAATGCTCTTACCCAGCCGTCTTGGCTAATTCCTTCACCATTTTCAAGTCTTTGTACCTCAGTTCACCTGCATCCTTTCCCTTGATCCTCCTTATCTTGCTGAGTTCCTCTTTTATTCCTTATAGAATTTAATACCTCTGCCAGCATTTATTCTTTAATTATGTATTATGTTTATTGTCTCTCCCCCCGCCTCCAGAATGTAGTATCTCCAAGGACAAGTATCTTACTTGATAATTATTCCAAATATCTAAAATAGTACTTGACACACAGTAGGTTCTCAGTAAATACTTGTTGAATCAAACGAATGAATGGATAGACTGTACAGCTCACGTTTTACATATTAATTCATTCTGAGGGTACAAAAATGAATAAGACATGATCCTGTCCCAAAATGAAATGACATTACCTCTAACCTTAGGAACTATATTGAAATGTTTGCCATTGATCACAGACAGTCCTGAGTGATAGAGCAGGGATGGCACTACCAAACCTATTCAACTTCGGGGGAAAAGACATCTGTGGCAAGCATTTCAGGGACACTCCAATAATGTACATTATTGCCAATTTTTTAAACTCAGAGTGATAACACTGTTCCTGGGCCTTTTCCCTTTCTTAGGGTAGTCGATTGGCAAGGAAGTAAATTGAACCATTGGTCTGTGTATCAGAAGGCCAGGGCTTTAGGCAGAGAGCACTCTGGGAGCCTCGAAAAGAATGGAGCTACAAGGAATAAAGTAGCATAATTTCTTCAGAGACTGAAGCAATAGATACAAGAAGTTAGTGTCCTGAACAACAGTGTCAGGGTCTAAGTCTGGGTCTCAGATGGTTGCAGATACATAGGAGCTGATTTCTGCTTTCATGCCCCAGACACTGTCTCAGCATTGCCCTACCAAATGCTCAGGGAGTGGTTCCACCCACATCTGAAATCAACCCTTCCTTCTTAAGGACCCGATGTCTTCATCATGGCTGTGTGCAGTGTAGAAGCTGAGACACACAGTTCAGGATGTTGTGGGCCTAGACATCAGGGCCATGTGAGAGAAATGTCCGTATACCTCAGGTCACAGTCTGTTCCGGCTGTAGAGCAGAGCACCATAGACCAGGTGGCTTAAACAAACAACATTTAATTCTGACATTCTCACAGTTCTGGAAACCAGGAAGTCAAAGGCCAGTCAGCGTGGTTGGGCTCTCGGTCAGGGCTTTTCTCCTGTTTACAGACAGCTGCCTTCTTGCAGCAAAAAGGAGGGTGTGGCAGAGAGAGAGTCAGCTCTCTGGTCTCTTTTTGTAAGGGCACTAATCCCATCTTGGGGGCTCCACCCTCATGACCTTATCTGAACCTTATTACCTACCAAGGGCCCCACCTCCAGATAGCATCACATTGCGATGAGGGCTTCACCATGTGGATTTTGAGGGAACACAAATATTAGTTCATAGCAGTCCCCAAGAAATATCAGTATATGCTTATTTAGAAATCTTCTAGGGTCTCTTAAATGCTTAATGAAGAATTGTCTGGTCTCCCCCTTCCCAAAACCCTTGACACACCTCTGCCAATGTATCTAATTCCTTATTTGTCTCTCTTTAGACAAAAGACTAAAGAGGAAAATATTTTCTATAAACTTAGTTTACCTAATTGATGAATACATTTTCTGCTGCATTTTTCCTCCAGTTGCAAGCCACTTCTGGGAAATAATTAGGTTTATCTGACAGCATATTTGAAAGATTAGAAGTAATACCATATTAAAACTGCATATAATAATATGAAAAGTAAAAAATAGATTCTAGAAGGAATAGGTTCAGATAATCTTAGTATAAGGTGTTCTGTTTCTTCCTGATAATTCACTTTATTGGTAGGTACATTTTTTTAGCCTTGATTATAGTCAGAATTATAATTGGATAGATTATTCTAGTGAATTCTTAAATCCTGGCTAAACATTTCTTTTGTTATTCCCCAGAATCCCTTCATTGCTTACTATCTTATAGAATAATTTTAAGTTAAGCAAAGAATTTTGAAGCAAATATCCCCTAAAGTACATAACATTTCCTAGAAGCCACTAAGTGGCTTTATGTTTGACCATTGCTATACTTAATATACACAGCTACTATTGTCTATTTACAGAGATAATTAAAACTAATTATATTTGGGGAAGTCTCTGTAAACCTATCAAAACTAGGGAATTTATCATCCAGCAGTCCATTAGTTTGATATTCTGCCATCAAAATTTTTAAGGTGCAATTTTCAGAAGAATGTATTTTGTATTTTTAGTGTTAATAATGGTGAATTTTCTTGTAGTCGCTGCAAGTGCAAGATTATTTCTTCATATTTTAGTACCCTTTAATAAACACATTAATATTTGTCAAATAAGAAGTCTCTCTTAATATGCTTTTCAAATGTCCTATGTATAACTTTTGCTGTCTAATCCAAATTGGCTATCAGAGGGCCTCTGTGACCTATTGGAGTGTCACAATGAGGTAAATTATGTAGTAAAAGAAATTATGCAGTTATTTAAATAGAACCTCTGGGGAAAATACATGATCGTAAGATGCAAATTAGTATATTCCATTAAAGACTTTGAAAAACAGATTGTATGCCCATAGGCTTGTACATGTACTAGGAGTAGAATGCATTTTTAGACTCACAGCCTCACATAGACTTTGCAAGTGATATAAAACAAAGCGCCATGGTCTAGCTTCAATGCCAGCGTCTTCCATTTCATACTACTGCTTCATTCTAAAGAATTCCAGTGGCCAGAAAGAACTGTATTAGCTGGAAAGAACCAAGTCAGAAATAAGGGGGTGAAGGAAAGTTCTCTTGGTAGAATTGCCCACATAGAAAAGCCTAAGAAAATAAAACTTTGTTTATACATTATTCTTTAGGATATACATGTATATTTTTTAACACTTCTTTTGTGTGACTGCCACTATAAGGTACTATGGGGAATAAGATTTGTATAAACTCTTAAGTCTGTAGAGTTTATAGTAGGCACACAAGTATTATTTCGGGTCAAATATAGAACCATCTAAATAATATAGAAAAATGCTGTAAGAATGCGGGAAAGAGAGTGCGAGATCATTTCTGAATAAAGAGATCAGAGTAGGTTTTATTGGGGAGGCAACATTTAACACAGAGGAAACAAGGCCTACAACAGTTGATTGGCAAACAGTAAGAAGCCCAAGAGGAGCGAACAAAATAAAACAATCCTGGACAGGAAGTGTAAACTAGTCTGTGAAAGGCTTGGATAGCCGGAAATCCAAAGTAACCAGAAACCTAGAGCAACCAGTATGGTCCTAGATTACTTGCTGCGCCTGTTGTTACGTGGGACACAGAATCCATGAGCTGTGAGTTCAGTGGGCCAGCATTAAAACAGACAAAAGCCATCTTATTTATTAGGAAAAAGCTACAGAAGACATGGGGGGAAAGATTAGGATTATCACACTTACCACGTTGAATTGTAAAAAGACTGTCCTTCGTAATTTTTCTGTCTTCATCGTACATTTAATAAACATTTACTTGAGAGGCATGACGTAGTGGTGGGGGAACTGGTCTGGGTTCACTTAGACCTGCCATCAAATTTCAGCTCCCCTAATTGCTTATCATCTTTCTGAGCCACCATTTCTTCATCTGTAAAATGGGGAGAATGCTGCTCCCTTGCAGAGCTCCTGTGCGTATTAAATGAGATATTGTAAGCAAAAGCTTTCTCACAGGGCCAGGGGTGTGGTTAGTGCTTAAAAGAAGTTAGTTCCCTCTCACCCTTTCCAGGGTCTGCTCTGTCCCTTGCTGTGCCTCTTGTCTTCCCCCAGAGCTAGGGCCACTTATCCTTTTGTATAGGTTTTTCTGCTTCAAAGATCCTAGAATTAAGTCTTAATTTAAGAAGAAGGAATGGAAGTAGCTCCTATCCAATATTTGGGACTGAAGTTAGTCACCTTCTGGGTAGGAGTTCATCTCTGATCTGGAGTGTTGTTTCTGTCTTTGGCCTTTGACCCAGTCACCTCCTCAGAACCCCCGTCTTTCTAAGACCAAGCCTCTATCTTCTTGCCAAAAACTCCACAGCCCCCACTTTGCCTCCTTTTCTGTTGGCTCTGCTGCCCTGGACTCTGGTCTGGTTAATGGAATCTTGCTCCTTATAATGAATGTCACCCATGTTGAGGGCCTGACTGGTATTTATTCAGTGTATCACCTGCTTCTGGATTGGGTCCTGGGCTGGTGCCCATCAAAGCTCTCGTTTGTTTTTTATGGAACTGAGCCATCACTCCCCACAGAAGCTTTATTAGAGCACTGACTTGGGTCTTTTTCCACACCACTGGTATTTCCCTTGGACCCTGTAACTAAGGAAGTATGTGATTGCGTGTATACTCAGCCCTGGCATGGTTCCTGGCACAAGTCCTAGGTCTGCAAGGATCTGTACCAGGCCTGTCCACATCTGCGTCATTCTTAAAGGTACAAAGATGAGTGCAGCGAGTCTTGTACTTACGGATCAGATGCTAATAGAGTAGGGGAAACGAGACAAGCGCTTGACGAAGTACAGTGCCAGGCAGGACATGGTAGGTGTGCAGGGAAGGTCAAAACACTGTGTGAGTTCCGAAGCAAGAAATCACATTAGTTTGACACATTTCTGAACTGGCACGTTGAAAACGACATTTGAGCTGAGCTTTCAGTGTTAGGTATCAACAGACACATATAGGAGAACATGCAGCTACAACAGAGAAGCAACAGACACAGACACAGGGTAGTGAGGAAAGAATAAGCACTGGATGTGAAGGCAAGAGAGCATCTGGTCTGGGTCTAGGTTATGGAAACTCCTGAAATGCCTGACTGGGGAGAAAACACTCAACATGATGAGTGTTAGAGATCAGGGCTGTGGTGTCCAGCCACATGCGCTATAACTCCACGAGGTCCCATCCTTGCACCCTGGGGGCTGACAAACTTTTTTATTTGGCCAGACAGTAAATACTTTAAGCTTTGCAGGCCATGTCGTCTGTGTGGCAGCTACTGAACTCTGCCTTTCTCGCTCAAGAGAAGGCACAGACACTATATAAACAAATGAGCCTGGATGTGTTCTGATAAAACTTTATTATGGACACTGAAATTTGAATTTCACAAAATATTATTCTTTTTTTTTTTCAACCATTTCAAAGTAAAAAAAAAAAAATCTTATTTAATTCTTAGGCTATACAAAAATAGACATCAGGTCAGGTTTGACCCCTAGGTTACAGTTTGCTGACCTCAATATAGATTCAATGTGAATAATACTCCTGGAATTATAAGACACAAGAGCCATGGTGGAAGGCCATTGATGGTGTTTATTAAAGACAAGAGGATATTGTCAAAGCTAGGTAAGAAATAGAATAGTGATAAATGAGATTGAGATAAGAGGCCAGTTGTGAGGCTGCTGTCATAGTTCAAGCTGTGTGTGTGTGTGTGTGTGAACGTGTGTGCACATACACTATTTTTGACACATTTTTGAACTGCCATGTAGAAAGTGACATTTGACCTGGACTTTGTTTTTCTACGCTCTCTATTCAAAGACGACTATACAGTGTGTGACCATCAACTTGGCACTGCGACCAGCTCCCCGAATGTCTTTTGTAAAAGAGAGCGGCTGAAGTGTCTAAAGAGAATAAAAGGAGAAAAGCAGTCATTCTCAAGGTTGTAACAGTGGGGGAGGAGGGGGACCCACACCCTTGAGTCAAAGCAGTAGTGTCAGTTGTCAGCAAGAGGAAACAAAGGAGCTTTCACTGTGATAACCTGGTCCTGTTTTATCAAAACATCTGACAAAACTCACTGCGCCTTCTGTTACTCTCCGTTTGAAAAGCCAGCGCTTGGGCATATGTCAGAAATCTTGGTTCAGTGACCTTCTGCTTCAGAAAGCTTTATCTCATTGTAGAGATGCTGCCCGCGTTCCAGCACGTGGCTGTGGGGATCTATTTGTGGCTGGCCTGATTGGATCCCTCTTCTTTTGTTCATCACAGCAGAGTCATGTAGGCCAATGACTAGGCAGGAAAACCCCATGACAAGGTTCAATTAGGAAATTCTCTGAGGGACGTTTGTGTGTTAGTTACCTTAATACTGAATGGTTTATGCTCTTTAGTATTCTAGGATCGCCTTCTGTGATCTTTTACAAAATAGTAAGGATGCTCCTAATGTGGAGTATCTGTGTGCACAGTACTGTTACTAGCAGCAAGAAACATCTTCTGAACTAGAATAATGGGTGGAAGGTGTATCTAGGCAAAAATCTGCTTAATATGGGAAATACTTTTCTATCCGCTACAGATACATCCAAATGGGACAAACCTTGTTGACAGTAAATGGGATGGTAAGTTAATAAGTTCCCCTTAGGGACAATTTGTTGTTAATTTGGCAGGGAACTGGGACAGGTGGCTTAGACTCATCCTACCTTAATGTTGTAGGATTCCACTGAGTTTTCCAGAGCACCCAAAGCATATTTTATTAGTAGAATCCACATCTTTGAGTATTTTGCATTAAATGTATTTAAAAGGTTATGTTTGTTATTTACCAGATTTCTCTGAATACAGAAAATGGACAGATAGGATATCATTATTATCATTATTACCATTTTATCATCATCAACGATTTTGAGGGATGAACAAAATAATTATGTATAAATTCAGTATCTTTTTGAAGTCTGACAATACATGTACTCATAAATTACTCAAATCTACAATAATTGATATTAAAAGATTTTGATAAATCCTTAAAAAAACATTCCAGTGAGGTTTTTCAAATAGCTGACAATTGGTCAGTATTACACCTTATCCTTAAAAATCAGTCCTTAGACCATAGGGTTGACGTCGCTGCACAATAGCTGGGCTCAGGAGGACTGAGAACAGAGCTTAAGATACCACACAAGCTGCCAATATTAGATTCACCCACTCTGTAAGGCAATGATAACACAGAGTCTGCAATCTCATGCTTTTTGTGTTCTTTAATGTTTGGTAAATATCTGAATGTCCTTGGCACTTTTTTCATGCCTCATGCACAGAAAATACACCAATGCTAATATATAAGCACCCTTACTTCACTGCTTAGGTATCACGGCTGTTAGACCAGAAGGTCTGGAAATGATACCGTTCTGTGTGGCTCTAACAGTGGGATAACTTTATCAGTGTTGATGTAAAACAGGAGTATAATTCATGTGATCTCATCCAGGCAGGCTTTCTGTTTCATACTGCATTATTTATGTACTTGCATTCGAGGTAGCCTAAATCTGGTAATTCTCTTTGCAGACACTTATATTAGTGACTCATAAAGTCCTCTGATGTAAGCAGGATGTGTATTATTTACCCAATTTTGTGGATTTGAAAACAGAGTCCCAGAGGTGATCAAGGCCACATCGATAGTGATTGGTTCAACCAGATTGTTACACCCAGCCCTGCTCAGTCCTATCCCTGTGCTTTCTCCATAGCATCACACTGCATCTTAAGTTCATTCCAAAGTTGGCTGCTGTGTAAACCTGAGGCGTGCCCTCCAGTGTCCCGGCGTTCTCTCCTTCCAGGGCACTTAGAAGACTATACTTCCCAGCTTATAGTCAGTGGGACCGTGGACTAGCACTGACCATTGGACCATAAGTAGAACTTCTGCCTGGGTTTGGTAGAAGCCTCTATGGGTCCTTCCAACTTTCCCCCTCCCGCTTTGGTGGCAGACATGGAGGCCACGTGTGAAGGGAGTGGAGCTATAAGATGCAGAGCCTGAAGCACTGCCTGGAGGAGAGCTGTCCTGGTGAGTCACCTGATTTAAGCAGACTCCAGTTGAGGAAGAAATAAACTTTCTCATTTAGGCCACTGAAATTTTGGGCTTCTTTGTCACAACAGCATAAGCTCAGCCTATACTAACACAGCTCATCTAGATCTTTTCCACAGCTCCTATCAGCACTTTACCATTACATCCCAGTACACCGTGATCTCCAGGTAAGATGCTTAAAGTAAATGCAAAAACTACTCTTTGGTGCTATGGAGAAAATAAGGCAGGAGAAGGTGATAGGGATTGGTTAAGGTTTAGGTGCCTTTAGGTGTTTGCGTCGAGTGGTCAAGGAAGGACTCACTTAAAAGATAACATTTGACCAATGACTCAAAGCCATGTAGACATCTACAGGAAATACATTCCAGGCTACGGGAGTATCTGATGCTTGAAAATGAACAGAGGCCGGTGTAGCTGAAATACAGTGACTGGAGGAGGAGGACAGTTATGAAGAATGGAATTAGAGAGAAAAAGGGAAAGAAGTACATTACGGAGGGCATTGTAGGCCCTTGTAAGGACATTAGCTCTGACTGAGTGAATTGGAAGCCTCTGGAAAGTGTGGGCCAGCGGAGCGACATGGCTTGATTTATAGTTTTAAAGAATTGTTTTCTAAAAGCATACTTATTACACTAAAGTTACTTACAATAGATGCTGCTGCTGCAACTTAATCCTAGCTTCACTCGTGTGTCATTTTGATCCTTGAGTAATTCTCACCAAGCCAATAACTGGTGGTATTAACTTACAGTGTAAACTACAGTGATGACAATCAGAGTTCCATCTAAGGTTCCCAACAGTTGGTTGCAGTGCCCTGATTTGAAACACTGCCATAAAGCTATCAAAGAAATCCTTGCAAGAGTCTTTCTTCTCCTCCACCTGCACTGTAAATCATCAAAAATAGTTGGATATAATTTCATAGCATATGAAACCAGCACTTGGAATATCCTACACAGTGAATGCATTGATCGCAGAAACTGATTACTTTGTCATCTCTACCTGGATGCCCAAAGCATACCTTTGGCTCAGTATCTCCAAAAATAAAATCATTCCCCGTCTACCTACTCCAGACATTGTGTCCACTGTATTCTTGTTCCTAGTTCAGAAAACCCCCATTACCACAGTAGCTCAAGTCAGAAAATCCCAAAGATTGGTAACCATCTCTAAAAGTTCTTTCTCCTACACGCCTTTCAAATCCACCCTTTCTGCCTTTTGTCTTCCAACACACCTTCTAATCTAGCCCTCATTCCCTCTCAGGTGAACTGCTGGAGCAGCTCCTGATGGGTCTCTCAGGCTCCATTCTTTCACTGCACACTGCTAAGGGAGCATCTTCCTAAAGCACAGATCTCACTGTGGCATCCCCACCCTCCCTGTAAATAGTGAGCTAAACTCTCTGGACTGAAATCCCTGACCATCGAGTTTCTGCCTGCGTTTTTAGCTACATCTCTTGCCGCATCCAGATCACAGTTTTTGCTGCGGCCACAGAACACTGTTTGTTTTTTTCCAAACATCATTAGCTGTTTCACACATCTGTGACCTTGCGTATGCCCTCTGCTGGAATATTTCTTCACCTTGTCTAACTGCAGAATTGCTCCTGCTTTCAGCTTCTGCTTTAAAGTTATACCATTTCTGAAGTCTTCCCTGATGTCCCCTCCAGGGCCCTTCACATGCAACTTTTTTCCAGTGGTGACCTTGAGCTTTCTTCTGTCACCCCCACAAGACAACTCTTTGCATGCCAAGCCTCTAAGACAGAAGCATAGTAGATACATAGTAGGTGTTCAGTCGGTTGAATGAATTAATACTCTGAAATACCGTTCTGGCTCTGTTGCCTGGCATTAACATAATGAAGAGGGTGTCACATCTGTATCCTGACACCCATCCCATGATACTCAGTGGGTAAAAAGTGGCATTGTTTTGTAACATCCTTTGTAGGGGAAATTGCAGTAATTTTTTTCAACAGTTTGTTGGGAAAGTTGAACAAATTTGAATATTGAACTTGTTCTTTCTTACTCAGGTTTTTGGTTGTTTTTTTTTTTTTTTTGGCATTTTATTGCTCCAGATTGATTTATCTTTGTAATTCTTCTTTGGCTTGTAGCCATTGTTATTAAATGATTACCATTCTTCTTAGAGCTGACCTCATTTTCTTGTTCACTGGATACTTTGGTTATGAAAAGAAAACCCGTTGAGAAAAATCAGCCAGGTTTCTTGGTGCATATGGGGATCTGAATTCTGAAATTTGTGTAAAAATGAAGTTTTATTTAAGAGAGTAGCTATTCTAAAATGAATAATCAAATAATGGCAAAAGCAAAGATGTCTGATTTTTTTTTTAAAGAAATTACGTTCCAGTGATACAGTGTTGTTGAGTATTTATACTTGACTCTTTTTTTCCCTTATTACAGGACAGCATATGTTCTGAGCTGGAACATTGCTGTTTTTGCTTCATCAACTTGAAACCCCTTTCGAGTCAGCATAAGGCATGTTTGGTTGAATACTGCAATAATATGCGGTTATAACTGGTGGCTGAGTCATCGGTTTTTAAGGGATTGGTACTGTAAAGAGCTGAGTCATATGTCTTGTGTCAAAATTGAGTGTGAATTTTAAAGTCAAAAGTAAAATGAACCCTTGAGCATACTCAAGTGAAAAATCACAGCCACCTGTGGGCTGAGGGTTTTCATAGCTACTGTTTGATTTTTTTTTCCAAGCTGCATTCTTACGCTCTTTGTATTTTCATGCAGCAAATGGAAAAATCCAGGCTCCAAGCTCACCATCACTGTTACGAAAAGGATGATGTTAGAAATGATTCCAGTTTCTCTGTGATCTGCTATAAATCTTGATCTTCTGCTTCTTAAGAGCTTCATTTGCTTACAGAGTATTCAGTGGTCGAGTGCTCAAATGAGGGGCCAAGGTCATTTTTAGCAAGTGTGCAACCACCGAGATTGGGTAGAGAGCCTACAGAGGTCCATGCACTTCTGGGGCCTGTTTATCTTCCCTACCATGGAAGGAGCCACAGCACGGGCAGCTAGGCCAGGCATCTAGGGTATAAGATTCAGGGCAGAGTAGACATGGATAAAAGGACACAGAGAGCTGCTTCAGGCCAAAAATAACACCGGACTCATTCTTCTGTTATATCGTAACTCAGTTCTGAAAATGGAACCAGGAAATCTAGAGTGTACCTACAACTGTGGTTCACCTTCAGATCTTTTTATTGTTGTTGTTAATTCTGGTGGGGGAAGGGAGGTAATCAGATTTTTGTTTATTTATTTATTTTTTGGTGGAGGCTCTGAGGATTGAAACCAGGACCTTGTGCATGCTAGGCATGCCTCTGCTGCTAGGCTATACCCTCCTCCCGTACCCCCCACCTTCAGGTCTTCTTAAAGCTCATTTTCTCTGTCTTCTTGGCCCAGGATGTTTTGGAAAACACAATGCAATGATGGTTAAGAAAATAGTATTTATAGGGTGTGTGAATCAAAAAAATGCAGTGAGAATCAAAAAAATGCAGTGAAACATCATTTACATAAAAGTGGAGGGAAAGCCCTTTAAATGTCAGAAGGATATTGTAGTTCATAAGCCATTCGTGTTTGGAGATTACACAGTATAATGGATTAATTAGATTAGGGGCATGTTAATGATAGGATGACTGTAGGTTAGAGGCAAGGTGATGCAGAATATGAGTAAAGCCACGGCAATGGGTTAGGAGTCAAGTCTAGCTAGGGAAGAGAATGAAGACTGAATTTCTGAAGGCTCCTTTGTTTAGGTTAGGAAGGAGATCTAAAGCGTCATGTCATCCACAAAGGAATGATTATCTTTGGGAGGTGGGCGGCTGTACTGACTGTGAATGGGCACATGGGGACTTACTGAGATGACGGGTGAGTTCTGTATGTTGGTGGGGTAGTGGTTACATGGTGTATGCATAAAAATCATAAAATTCATCCAGCAGCACATTTAGTATTTATGCACCTTACCTATGTAAATTTTACCTCAATAAAGAATGAACAAAGCTGAGATGGTGTAGAACTGGCCAGGACCTTGATTTTATACTTCTCCCGAGAATAAATAGTCCCTTAATGCAACCCTACCGCCATTTCTTCTCTCATATCTAATGTTTAATGAAAACCTTAAAGACCTCTTTTGGGTGGTGGGGCTTCAAGATGGCAGAGTAGAAGGATGCAGAGCTCACCCATTCCCAAGAATACATCAAAACTATGTCTGCCCATGGAACAATTCTCCCAGAATACCAACCAAACTTTGGCAGAATATCTCTTACAATTGGAACAACATGGTAAACCTCACAAAACCAGATAAACAACCAGTTTCTACTGTATATAGCACAGGAAACTATATTCAATATCTTGTAATAACCTATAATGAAAAAGAATATGAAAAGGAATATATGCATGTACATGTATGACTGAAACATTATGCTGTACACCAGAAATTGACACAACATTGTAAACTGACCATTAAAAAAAAATCTTTTTTGTTTGCTTTTAAAGTATGAACCTAGTTTCTTCCGAATGTGCTCTCCATGTGGTGCTGTGTAAACAATAAGATTCTTTCACTGTCTTAAGCAGCAGTTCATGATTGGCTGTGTGGCTCTGTGACTGCCCTGCAACTGTCTCAGAACTTTGTGATCATATTGGCTTTAGTCCAATTAATAAGAATGACAATAATAATAGCTCATGTTTATTAATCATTTATAATGTTGTAGACACTCTGTTTACATACATATTCATTTTTTTCTCAACAACCTTACGAGTTAGATACAATACATATTTGCATTTTTCTTACCAAAAAATTTGAAGTTCCATGAGGTTTAGCAGCCAGCGTATGATCACATTGTGCAATGTGGCAGAAATTTACAATGATCTGTTATTGAATCACAATCTTAAGCTCTCTGGGCTGTACCATGTCCCAGCAGCCTCCAAATTCTCATGCAGAAGCACATCTTTATTTCCATCTCAGGCTTTTATTGCTTTTTACATGCTTGGGGATAAAAAAAACTTTGGAGAAAATATCAATTCTAAATAAGTTACCCTACTTTGGTGACCGTGAGGCACCATCTGGAAAACAAAATTTAATTAATAGCATCATGATCATAAAAGTTTAACCAACAGTGCCCATTTTTTTCTTTCCAATTTCATCTCCAAGTTGTGCATTTTAATTCACATAAATTTCCAGTTTACAGAATTTTTTTAAGCATGAACTATAAAAAAATATATTTTAACTATCTTTTGAAATGAAAGAATATAGCTTGAATACTTCCTTCTTAAACAGAGAATGCCTTGTACCATGTATTAATCTGTTCTTGATCCTTGGATATCATTAAGGTGTGCTAGGCTCTTAGACCCTACTCAGAATGTCCCAAGTTGATATGAAGTTTGGTTTTTTTGTTTGTTTGTTTGTTTGTTTTACTATTTATCTGTATTATTTTATTATATTCCAAAATTACTATCATTCTTTAGAAGGCATCCTGATTTTTTTAAAGTTTAAGGTGCACAGCATAATGACATGACATACATGTATATTGCAAAATGATTGCCACAATAAATTTAGTTAACATACATCACCTCATATAGTTACAAATTTCTTCCCTTGAGATGAGAACTTTTAGAACTTACTCTCTTAGCAACTTTCAAGTATACGATACAGCATTTTTAACTACAGCATCATATGTACATTATATTCTCTGTACTTATTTATCTTACAAATGCAAATTTATACCTTTTGACCACCTTCACCTATATTCCCCACCCCATCCCCTGCCTCTAGCAACCACAAATCTGATCTTTTTTTTCCATGAGTTTGGTTTTTTTTAGATTCCACATACAAGTGAGATTATAGGGTATTTGTCTTTCTCTGACTTATTTCACTTAGCCTAATGCCCTCAGGGTCTATCCATGTTGTTGCAAATGACAAAATTGCCATCTTTTTTATGACTGAATATGATTCCATTATACAGCCCATCTTCTTTCCCATTTTTCTGTCGATGTGTTGACGGATACCTAGGTCGTTTCCCTGTCTTGTTTGTTGTAAATTGTGCTACAGTGAACGCAGGGGTGCAAATGTCTTTTCAAAATAGTGATTTAATTTCCTTCAGATAAATTTCTAGAAGTGGAATTGCTGGTTCCTATGGTAGTTTTTTTTTAATTTTTTGAGAAGCCTCCATAGTGTTTTCCACAGTGGCTGCACCAAGGTGCAATCCCACCAGCAGTGCACAAGTGTTCCCCTTTCTCCACATTCTCAACAGCGTTTGTTGTCTCTTGTCATTTTGATGATAGCCATTCTAACAGGCGTGAAGGGATATCTCACTGTGGTTCTGACTTACATTTCCCTAATGGTAAGTGATGCTGAGCATCTTTTTATGTACCTGTTGGCAACTTGAATATCTTCTTTGGAAAAATGTCTATTCAGGTCCTTTGCCCACTTTTTAATTTAAGATATATATACACATTGCTATTGAGTTGTATAAGTTCTTTATATATTTTGGATATTAACCCATTATCAGCTATATAATTTGCAAATATTTTCTCTGACTCCATAGGCAGATTTTTCATTTTGTTGGGTTGTTTTTTTTTTGTGATACAGAATTTTTATAGCCGCATTTATTGTTCCTTTATTGTTGACTTTTCTCACAGTTGCCCTTATGCCATTTCATTGAACTTGCTGTTCAAAAGTCCCTTAAGCTGAAGAGCATGTTAATAGACAAATAATAGAGCTAAAAATACAGATATTTGAACCTTTTAGAATAGTTTTGAAAATTAAAATAAATAAGCAATGTGGAGGGAAGAGGGCTGAAATTTTCTCTTTAAAAAAAATACAGATTTTATTTTTTATGTCCTACCTTCCTTTTGTATGGATTTGTAAAATTTAGAATTTTCTGACTTTTTTTTTCTCTCCTTTGCACACTATACTTTAGTTGTTATGACTACCTGAATGGATAATATCCACACAAATATTTTATTGTGATTTTTAAAAAAATGTTATTTGATCAGGAGCAAGCTCCCCATTAGAAGTCTTAAATCTCCAAGAGGCCAGTGTAGTGAATGTTTTTCAAGAGTGGTCTCCAGGCAACAGGATTCCAGGCAGATACTGCAGAGGACACAAAAGTGAACAGAAATAAGATGAGACAGTGAGTTGGGGAAAAGGAAGAATTCATAAAAAGTGGAGACATATTTGAGATATATATATATATATTTGAGATATATCAGAGCATTCTAGTGTCTTGTAGAGAGGAGTTAAAGGGAAAAATTTTAACCCATAATTAATTTCTTAAATTAGAATATAGGCTTTTTTAGTTACTTATTCAGGACTTGTTTAAAAACATTTGAATTTTTATCAATAAAATGTAAAGTTCATTAACATGCTCTTACAATATAATTTTGGTTCAATACTGGATCATATGCCTCAAATTACTCTCTTCTTTTTTAAAGAATGAAATAAGTGGTTAAGGAAAGCCAGATTTAAATACTTGAAAGTAGGTCCCACCACTCAAGAGCAGACTCTAAATTATCTCACTAATATCCTAAATAAATGAAGTCCCTGAATATTTTCTCCTTCATAACAGTATCTCCAAATGCTTTCAATGGTGGTGAAATTACCCTACTGAAATTAGAATTAATGCCATAGAGACTGATTATTTTTGTGGACTGCAATGCAGCTCTAAAATTGAACCTTGTGAAAAAAAGAAAAAGCAAGATTAAGTCCATTATAAGTGCCACCCACTTTTATTTTCCTCTCCCATCTGCCTCCAGAATCAAGTATGAAATAGACACTTTGGACTAAACAGTGAATACACTCAGACCATATCTATAGGGAAGAATATAAACATTTAGGAAAAAATAAATGAGCACATATGAATAAGGAATAAAAAGAATCATCATCAAAAATACTCATCTACAGGAACAGAGCACCCCCGTTTCACAGATGGATAAGAAGAATGTAAACACAATGTCTTAGCTGTAACAGTAGCGGCAGTTCACTGGTGTGTATCACAGCACAGAGATAAACAATGTGAAATAGAAAATGGATTTGGAGTTAAACATTATAAATATGACACCTTTTTTCTGTATACAAGGAATCAGAGCCCTCTAAAAAGAAAAGAGAGACACTGTAATATCTTGACCTTGTAGATACAAAGGCCAACAGAAATTGAAAGGGCCAAAATAACATGACCGTTCTCTGTCTGCTGGAGGGTTTACAGCCTAAAATAATTCGTGTACAGGAAGGAAACAGTGAATTTAACTTTCTTGAAAAAAAAAGTTTAAATTCATAAATAACTTGTTCTTCCCTTCTTGCTTTTACAAGTGTAACTTACTCTTCTTGTCAAACTTGCCCTGCATTTTCATCTGTTCCCTGAATAGCCTCCAAAGCAAGCCACATTCATATCTCTGTTTCATCTCTTTTTGCAAGATCAAAATAAAAGTGGTTCTCAAATTTATACATAGTGAATGAATTCTGCCCATGCTGCATTTTGAATTGGAGAGGGAAGTATCTTTGTTCTCTTCGCTTTAGTTTTATTTCTGAACATTTCTGTCTTTAGTCCTTTGCTTCCCTACATAGACTATTCTAAATTTCCAAGACATATTGTTTGATTTCATTACATCCTGGATGTATAAATCAGTGCTGTATTTTAAAAACTTAGTTGGATTTTTTAGGATGCAAAGACTATTTCACTATTAATGGGTTTATGGTCTTGGATTGTCAGGTTTTGTTATTGCTTTTATTTTTCTACTCAAATATTATGCATAATCCTTTCTGCCCTAAGGCACTGAGATACTCTGGCAAGCAAGCCAAGATCATCTGCAGTATCTTTTTTTCCACTTTCATTAAAATATACTTATCCGTTGACACTTTTAATAATATTCATCAGCATTCTCTCAGGGTGAGCTCTTCATCTTCAATATATTTTCCTCACCATCATTAATTCTTACAACACTTCAGAGAGGAACATAAGTGGTCATTACTGGTCAGATTTTCATTCAGTCTAGCTGTAGGACTCTTCCTATTGCGATGACAAAATGAAATTGGGACCCTTTATCTCCACTGTCCAGATGAAGAAAATGAGGATAAAGGACTAAGTAAGTGGTGAAGCAAAGGGAAAGAGAGAGATCGTGTGAACAGAGTGGAAACGCTTTTTCAGTCTCAGCTCTCCATCCTGGCTCGTTCGTATTTTATCTTGTTACAGACCTCTCTCTTGACGAGGGAAAGATGGAACTGGATGGGATGCTTCAGAAACTCCTGTGTAAAGCTTTCTCTGAGAATTAATAAGAAGTGATAAAAAATTTTTTTTAAAAAGTCACACCATGATTTGTGCATCCTAACCTTAGCACTAGGAAATTGGAGTAACATCTGTTCAGAACAGGGCGTTGCCACCTTAGTGATTTGGTTCTAAGGGAAAATTTGATTACTAGGATTTCTTAGAAGAAACATCCATCATCTTCTAGGAATAGACATTCAAGCAGTACATTGAACAAGCATGATGCTCCATAGATAAGCAAAACATAACTCAATCCCACTACAATTTTATGGGAAGCTTTTCCCCTTGGATGGCTGAAAATTTGGTACATCTATGGCTTTTCTGCTCACCTTTAGTCCTTAAATCTTCTAAGCCTCAAAACACTCTCATTTGGAAACTTCAAATGTCTAATCTGAGATATCAGTAAACATTTCAGACTTTATGTCAGACTTCTCCCCATCTTGTAGCTGAGAACAGTAGTTGGTGGGGTCACCTGTCTTCAGGGAGAGGGATGTGGCCAAGTGCTCTCTTTTCCCACCCGTTTCCCACCCAGCAGTACCCCCCTCCCAGTGCACCCCACCAGTGTGAGAGCCTCAAAGGGGAGAGAGAAAAGGAAATTTCTGACTCAACTCCTGATACTTAACTGGATTCCTGTCTTCTGCTGGGTCCCTCTGACAGCTGCCCCTAGGACTCAGAGCTTCTCCCCTGCTGGCCCGATTGGCTTGCTGGCATCTATTTTGGGTGGCCACTGTCCCTTCCCCCGTGCTACCTCCTGGGCTTCCATCATCCACTCCACGCACAGACTCAGCAGTCCCCTGCTGCAGTCCCGTTGCCCCCAGGTGGCTCTCTCAGCACCTAGGACAGCTCCCAGCTGATTTTGTTGTTGTTGTTGTTGTTGTTGTTTTGTTTTGGAGAATTTTTTTTCATCCCACATAGCCCACATCTGGTCCATAGATAGATTCCTTGCCTGTTCTGGACTGAATGTTTGTGTTCCCTGCCCCCCAAATTCATATGTAAGACTCAATCTCCAATGTAATGGTATTTGGAAGTGGGTCTTTGGGGAGGCAATTAGGTTTGGTTGAGGTCATGAGGGTGGAGACCCCATAGTAGGATTAGTGCCCTTCTAAGAAGAGGAAGAGACACTGGAGCTTCCTCTCTCTGCCATGTGAGGATACAGTGAGAAGGCAGTCGTCTATAAGACAGGAAGAGGTCACCTTGATTTTGGACACCCCAGCCTTCAGAATTGAGAGAAAATAAATATCTGTTGTTTAAGTCACCCAGTCTATTGTATTTCTTGTAGCACACCGAGCTGACTAAGGCACTGTCGTGTATTTTGCTGTTTGGGGTATAAATTCTCTGGTATGTGGGGTATAAATTCCCAGACCCAGCCTTATTACCCTCCTTCCCTGCACTGCCATACCCCCTCCTCTGGCCAGAAAATATTGCATTTTATTAATTTTTTCCCTCCCTTTCCAATTTTCCATCAAATTGCTCAAGACCATAATTTTTCTCCTTCAGCCCCTCTGATCCATTCACTGCTACTTTGTTATTCCATGTGAGCTCAGACCCAGCAGCTTTTCACTAATATAACCTCCTGCCTCTCTGCCCAACCCCATTTCCGGTCTCAGTCATGAATGCCCTTAGATCCTACTCTACCAGACTTTTTCAGCTTCCCAAATGCACTGTGTTCTCTCCCTCCTCCAGTGTCTTTCTGTTGCTTTGCTGTATTTGTTTCCTGTGACTGCGGTAACACATTACCAAAAACTGTAGCTTAAAACAACAGAAATTTGTTCCCATAGTTCAGGGGCTGGGAATCCAAAATCAGGTGTTAGCAGGGCTGTGTTCCCTCTGATGGCTCCAGAGGAGAATTGTTTCTCCCCTTGTGCAGTGTCTAGTGTTTGTAGACATTCCTTGGCTTGTGCTCAAACTTCTGCCTCTGTGGTCACATTGTCATCTTCTCTTCTGTCTGTCTGATCTCCCCAGTGTGTCCCTTATAAGTATACTTGTTACTGGAGTTTGAGTCCACCCAGATAATCCAGGATGATCTCTTGATCTCAAGATCCTTTAATTAATTATATCTTCAAAGACCTTTTCCAAATAAGGTAATGTTCACAAGTTCTGGGAATTAGAACATGGACATATCTTTCGGAGGACCACCACTCAACCCACTATACTTGCCAATGCCTCTTCCCGCCTCCCATCTGGTATCCCTTGTCTCAGGCAATCTCTTTGTCATTCTACTGACATCCTTCTGAAAGACACCTGTCTTCCTGCCACCAACCTCCCTGCTTTTACCATGGTTTTCAAGGCCCTTCAGGACCTCATCAGTGTTTAGCTCTCCAAACCCATCTGCAACCATTAGTCAAACCCCTTCCTACCATCAAAGCTGTATAAAGTACATGCTCTACTGATTTTTTTTTTGTCTTAAACTATGCCCTACTCTCTCCCAAATTCCCACAGACTGTTTCCTCTTCCTGACTCTTCTTTCTTTTCTTTCTCGACTAATTCACCTTCTAAATATCATTTTATTTGCCATTTCCTTAATATCCCTAAATATCTTGTCATCTAAGTGTCTTTCTCCCTTGGTAGAGGTCAAAGCAGATGCTTTCTGGATGAGTGTGGTGGCCATGGCTCCCAGACAAACACCTGCCTAGGTACTTCATCCATAGCTGATGAATATATGAAGAGAGATGTTCCTCACTCTTTTTTCAAGAATCTATCAAATGTGAAAGATGGAAATCCTTTAAAGCTGATGTCAAATTTAGCTGCTTGGAGTTTAAAACCAAATGAAAATATATTGAGACCCAATTCAGACACTTTAATTCAGTAGAGGGCGTAAAATCAATATTTACACATGGGTGTCCTGAAAGTCCCATGTTTTGCTTGTCTTTCAGTGTGGAAAAGAATGTGTTTCTTAGGCATTTTGAAACATAACATTTAAGGTCCTTGGTCTTAAATTGATTGATTCCTCCAAAAGCAGTTAGTTTCACATGATCACAGTATGGTTGTCGGAGGCAGTATGTATGACACTCTTTCAGGCTGGTCGTGTGTCTTTGAGCCCTACTTCACTGAATCCATAGCAATCTAGTAACTTGAACTTAAAGTAGTAGATCAGATTATTTCTTAGCCCCAGGTGATGCTAGAATTTCCCTCAGGAAATAATATGAGAAGCAAACTAGTAGCAGAAAGAAAAAATAAAGGTCAAGATTTATGAAACAGAGCCAAAAGGTTCATTTTTCTTTGTCAGCATGCTTCTCATAGCCCTCTTGCTGGCTGATTTGCTTTAAAAAATGACCTTGTCTTTTTTATAGAATCAAGTCCAATTCTTGTTAAAAGGTCTATTTTATGTTGTTTGACTTGAGTGATACAAGATTGATGAAATAATCTTTGAAATCATGAACTGGTGGATTGATTGGTATAATCCCAAACTGTTTACATAAAATAAGTTATTGGTGTTGATCCCTGGAATTTTTTTTTTTTTTTGACTTCCTGATGAGGGTACATTGGTGGGAAAGGGCTCATTTGTAAAATAAATCTGAGCAAATGTGAGAATATTTTGAGGACCAGTCAAAATTATTAAAGCTGTTGACTTTGATTTCAAGTAAAGAAGAAAAATAAAAAGCTTTGGTCTCAGTGCAGCTTAGTTAATGTAATTAAATTGAGTACTCTTAAGTAACCTTTCAACATAATCAAAACTAAGTAATTAATATGTTAGTGTCCAATAAATTCCTTTCCTTAACAACAGATATTTTCAAGTTTGTCATTCCACTGGACCTTAATGGTCCAAAAATGGTTAGGAGAAATTTGAGGGACAGTTATAAATGACTAAAGGGAATTAAGGTACACCTTTCCATTAAGATTCACTCACATCTGGTAGGAAATTGATCTTTCTTGCT
Source organism: Camelus dromedarius (assembly GCF_036321535.1). Lineage (NCBI taxonomy): Eukaryota > Metazoa > Chordata > Mammalia > Artiodactyla > Camelidae > Camelus > Camelus dromedarius. The sequence goes on along the minus strand of NC_087437.1, from coordinate 106,867,586 downwards.
GAATGTGGGTAAGTCAGTAATAGAACAGAGCATTGGATGCATAATGGGTCTGAGTCAACTGGTAATTTCTAGGCTGCTGGACTAAATTTTCTCCCCACTTTGGAAGCACTGATCTGCCTATTTTGTTCATAAAGTCAAATATATCTTTTAAGGAATATCTATGAGCAGAAAAAATTTCAAACAATTTTTCAGTTTCTGTATTTCTGTAACATTTTGTTAATGTTTTACTAGTTTTGTATATTACCAATCAGAAATATTTTTTATGTTAAATATTCATTGTGTACACCCATGATCTCTTCTCATATTTTAAATGCATTTAGTAGACTGAGAATATGAAATAGAATGAGGACTGAAAAGAAAATAACAGTAATATTCATAATAATATATATTCCATGTAATTTCTGTAATCAGAAATGTTTTGACTTAAATCACTCTTTTTTTGTTGAGAAATTGCTGCTAAAATCACTTTTTTTTTTGCCAGTTCCATATGTCTGAGTCCACTTGATGTTTCTTTTTCCTGAGCACCATTCTTCATCTCTTGAACCAACTTCAACTGAGACAGAAAACTTCTAAGCAACTTTAGATCTCTTTGTTACTCCTAAGTCTAGCTCTATATTAGCACCACCATGGTAATTTTAAAAATATAATAATATCTGCAACACTATGGAAAACAGTATGGAGATTCCTTTTAAAAACTGAAAATAAACTTACCAGCAGTCCCACTTCTGGGCATATATCCAGAGGAAACTCTAATTCAAAAACATACACACACCCCAGTGTTCATAGCAGCATTATTTACCATAGTCAAGACACGGAAGCAACTTAAATGTCCATTGACAGATGATTGGATAAAGAAGATGTGGTGTATGTGTGTACACACACACACACACACACACACACACGAATATTACTCAGCCATAAAAAAGAATGAAATAATCACATTTGTAGTAACATGGATGGACTTAAAGAGACAAATATCATATGATATCAATTACATGTGGAATTTTAAAAAATGGCACAAATGAACTTAGTTACAAGACAGAAACAGACTCACAGACAAAGAAAACAAACTTATTGTTAACAGCAGGGAAGGCAAGGGGAAGGGGGAGGGATAAATTAGGAGTTTGGGATTTGCAGATGCTAACTACTATATATATAAAATAGACAAACAACAAGGTCCTACTGTTTAGCACAGGGAACTATATTTAATATCTTGTAATAACCTATATGATAAAGTACATGTATAACTGAATCAGTATGCTGTACACCAGAAACTAATGCAACATTGTAAATCAAATATACTTCAATTTTTAATATACATATATATTGCCCCTAAAACTGAAGGGTGGAGACATCTACTCACAGAGCTCATTACTGGCAGAAACTAGATTTACACATTGGTATGCTGACTCCACACCCTGTGCTCTGAATCACAAAACAGATGCTTTGGTTGGGATCATTAGGTTATCCTGCAGAAACAGACAAACCCTGAAATCTCAGCGGCTTCATTCAATTCTATTTTATTTCTTGGGCACATCAGCAGCTCACCTGTGTGGCTCTCTTGCCAGCCATGACTCAGGGATTTAGCCTTCTTCCATATTGTGGGTTCACCATCCCAGAATCCTTTGCTCACCATCCCAGAATCCGTTGCTCACCATCCCAGAATCCTTTGCTTCCTGTCACACAGACAGGCTAGGGTAGTGAACCGAGCTGAAGAAACATGGACTCTTAACTGATCTTGACAGCAAATGACGCATCCCTCCTTTAATATTCTGTTGTGGGCAGTCACACAGCCCCTCCGCTCCCAGAAGCATGGAAAGCTGGGAAATGTCGAGAAGCAGTAGCTCTCACTGTCTCTGCAGCAGCCTGGTGCCAGCACTCTCCTGTCTTAGGTGGATCCGTGGGACTAAAGATTATGGCCCCCTTCATTCCCTGTTGCTATGTTTATTCTTGTTGGATCTACCTCTCTGCCCAATCTCAATAATTTGAGCAGAAGAATCTTTACTCTCTGATGATGACTCACTCCGTAGTTGGCTACTCTGCCTGTCCACACAGGCAGTAGAAGTAACTTCAATAACTACAGTTTACCTCATCCCACCAGATGACACAGCTTATATTGGCGAATTGTCTTCTCCCCATGAGAGACCTGTCATTTCTCAGGCCACTCCTCCTCCATTTTGACTGTGATATTAGACGGAACAGGATGAAATTAATTTAGCTTCTGAGACATAAAAAAAAAAAACCAAAACTGTGGTGTCATACCACCCTGATGGTTCAAACCAGGCATAATTCTCTCCCTGTGTGTTGCTTGGCTATAAAAGTGAGTATCCTCTTGGCCCATTAGAATTTCAAAGAACACAGTGAAACATTGAAGCACATTATAATAGCTGCTCCTAAAATTGCACAGAATTTGTCTGATTTTTCAATCTTTTATACTTTCTCTAAAAAAAAAAATCATGTAAGTTATCTTCCACACCAACTATTGTGTCATGGGTTAGTCATTTTGGCCAAGATCTTTGAAACAAAACTATGTCTTTCCAAAGTAGAAATAATTAATAAAGAGCTGGCTTGATAATATGCATGAGTACATGCAGTTATAATTACTTACATAAAATATTGACTACCACTTTGATAATTATTACATCTCCACAGACTTGAGATTGTTGCTTAAATTGACAATAAGTGAGATAAGAATTATGGAAAAGAGATACTCTCTTTCACCTCAGAATTGGAGGTAATGTAGCGGGATAGATTTGTGTGAATAAATGTAGCTAAAATTACAATTAGCCAATATTCATAGATTTTTGTTCTTCCTGGACTGTAATTAATTATCACACTGAATTTTAACTCTCTTCTAATCTTTCTTCAATGTTCATTAGGCTGAGATTTCCACCTCTGCCTTGCTTTCCTTTCTTGACCTGCAGCAGCTTACTATTAAAGTGGAATTTCTGCTCATTAGTTGTGGTACTGGGGAGCTGGAGGGGACCTCGGGCATCAACTGATCCAATTAGATTCTAACTGCACAAAGTCTTGGATCAAAAGATCAGACTGCATGAAGCAATCTAAGAATAACTCAAAAACTATTATTTTTAATTTATGTTTTACACAGGTTTAAGAACATTCGTTTCAGAGAAGGGCAATTAAGAGTTCATTGATTATACAAATAAAACAAACCTCTTATCTGTGCATGCCCATTATGCTAAAAGTTTATGTAATACAATATTAAAGAGTACATATGCTTCTTATAAACATGTTCTCCTTTGGAAAGCACACTTGGTTGAAATCAGACCAGTAGGCAATGAGGGTGACCAGAGTTTATCTCCTGCTCTGTGACACCTTCTGTGCCTAATATTTCCCTTCTTTCCTATGAAAGATCAGAGCTTTCCCTCTGCAGAGGTCCTTTCTTTGAGAAAGATAAGAGATCTGGTGAACTAGATCTATGGAAGTGTCACACTTACAGGGAATTAATAATGGAATCAGTTGCCACCAGACTTCGTGACTTTCAAGTACAGGGAGTGTCCAAAAGCTCTGGGTAACTGAGGATACCACAGAGTTATAATGGTCCTTTAGGAGTTTGAATTTGATGACCTTAAGGCACTGCTAACTTGACCCTCCATGTTCTATGTGCTGTGTTTCTGAACTCTCTCTCTCCCACCTTCTTCCCTGCCCCACTTCATTGTCATGCTGAGTTTTTCACCATGTTTTGTCCAGATGATTACAATGGTCTTTTGATAGGACCACCTGAGTATAGCCTGGTACCCATCAAATCCACTCTTCACATTACTCTTAGATTGATCCATGCTTATAGCTTTTATTTTTTTCGTAAACTCCAATAAAAAGGCCAAGTTCTTTACAGTATTATTGAAGACCCTCCTAATGAACCCCCCCAAACCCCTGCTTATTCTCCAGCCTTACTTTTCTCTTTTATCTTCCAGCAGCTCTCAACTGTCATGGTCCCTTAAATGCGACCCAGTATCTTTACATGTTTGATATTATGTAATTTAAGATTCTCTCCAATCTTGAGATTAAATGATTTTTTTTTTTTTTGAAATGAGGTCTTTCAAAACAGATGGCCACTAGAAATCCTCAAAGTCTCACACCTCCATACTTGTCTAGAGTTACCTTTCTGACTTTTTGGTACCACTGATACTGAAGGATGAACAGAACTGAGTTTCAGGGGCATTTGTGTCTACCTGCTGTCCATTCTTTATAATTCTAGCTTACAGACATCAACTCAGACTTGGGCTTGGAATCCTAATAATGTCAATTATACAAAGTTATAGTGTGTGTGAATGTCTGTGTCACTATTTGCCAAAGCCTTGCCTCTGCTCCTGAATTGATCACCTCTATTTCCCCCAAGCGTTTCCCCATTGGTTACATAGAACAGGTCTGGGGACAGGCATTTGACCCAAGCTGGGCCAATCGTGGCATTCTTGGCCTTGGCCAAGTGGACTGTTCTATGGAAGGGTCCCCAACTCCAGCTGAGAAATCAGATTCCTTGTCTGGAATTGTATCTACTGAATGAGGCATGGTTGAAACCAGTTTTCCACTCATGGATCATTACAAGGCATAAAACTCAGAAACTGCTTGGAGTTACGCAGAGGCAGCCACCTACAGTGAGAGGAAATGATATTGACGCAGGGATGAGGATGTATCGCTTGTGAATGACTTTAAGAATCATTATAATGAATATGAGGCTAGACCCTATGAGAAAGCCAAAGTGTGACAGTTCTGATCAACCACACTAGGCTGGCACAGGTAAGACTGTGAGCAAGACTTTCTGAGAGGTGAGATCAGACAGCCGATCTTGGGTCTGGGCAGCCCTAGGCTGGGAGAGCTGTGTGCAGACAATAAATGTCAGAACAGAGACCTCCTCAGCAGATGGTGATCAGTTGCAGGCTTGTCTGGGCAGAGGACGGGGACTTGCTAGGGTCCAGGAAGAGGATCACAGTTGTTTGGGTGGACTGGCCAGCTTGTCATGTGTATTCTAGCAGTTGGCAGAGCCACATGTGAAAATACTGGGTTTAGCAGCACGTGGGCTCATTGCCAGGTGTCCATTACACCATCGAGGTCTGTTACCTGCTTCAGCAGTTAATCTGGAAAGGTTTACAACCTCCAACATGCACTCTATTCCTATTAAATTTTCAAATGTCTATGCCTGAAAAGGAGGCTGCAATTCTGCCAAATCAATAACTATGTAAGTCTCCATATCTATTTGAAACTCTCCAGGCTGGAGTCTATGGAAAGGAAAGCACAGTACTCTAAGGGCTCTGAATTTTCATAATCAGATTCAATCTCTTACATCTTCCATGCTGTTAGGACTTAAATCTCAACAAATGGACTTTCAATAGAAATCCTTATAGTCAGTGTTTTAAAAAAAACTGGCTTGTGATTTTTTTTCTCTACCTAAAATATGATTAAAAGGTACAGAAAGGAAAAAGAAGTTCTGTCTAAGGTAATCGTCATAAGCAACTTAAGGTAATTAGCTCAGTGTGAAGTTTCAGCAAAGGTTACTTGAAAAAGGTGAACTGGGCCAAAGCATTATAAATGAGAGCATGATATTTAGAAGTAATTGGGACATTTTTAGGTTCAGAAGGCAAAAAGCAAGAAAACCTGTGTGCAGTGGCTGTATCTACTTAAATTTAGTTTATGATTACATGTCTCATATAGTCTTCATTTTGGGACATTTTTATGAACTGTGTATTGTGCAGCAAGGAGCAATCACCCACATGGAAGACATTCCACACTCTTGCCTCTCATTGATCACCCAGTTCAATCAGTCGTCAGCTCTCAGAGCTTCAATTTCCCAAACATCCCAGGAATCCTTTCTCTCCTCTGCTTCCCAATGAGACTTTATTCATCTTCAGATGTCTGGTGCTTATTAAAGTCCCTGGCACAGTGAAGAGACTCCATTAACGTCTGGTGAGTGGATGAGGGAATGTGAGCAGGGAGGCCCACTGCAATATAAACAGCTCTGGGGTGAAAATTGGGACCACTGATCTCTATTCTTTGCCATGAAACTAGATCTTTATTTTAGCCTCTCATGGATTTGGTTTTCTCACCCTGCAAAACAATTGGTTTGGATTCTATTTCACAAAAGCATCCTCAGGGTCAAAAAGATATCCAATTATTCTCCTGATGCTTGTGACTTCAGGAAGGAAAAACGTTAAGCCGAAAACCGGAGACCCAGCAAGTAGATAGGAAGATTCTTTCACCCTTACCTGCCATCAAAGAATTTGGGAAATTTGATTTGGTTGATCACAATGAAAATGGAGCTGAGGTAGTGGGGTACACTGTGACGTAGAAGAGGATGACAGTTTATTGGAGAGACTTAATTGATCCAAGACAGATTAATTTCCTAGTAACACATAAAGTACGGAGCTTCCCTAAGGATGGCCTCTCCACCTCATGGTTTATAAATATCTTCATTTGTGAAAATGACTACAACTTGAATTCTTTTTTTAAAGAAGATTGGAGAGGTGAAAAAAAATCAGTCATTTTAGTGTCTTAAAACATAATATGAATACTGATAGTTATAAAATAAATAAAGTAGGGGAAGGAAAAGTAGAGAAAGAAATACCAATTCCAGTTCAAAGCTTTATTTGCCAAGCTTTCTTAGGATGAATTTTACCAAGTTATAAATTCTTGTAAATAGAATTTATAATGGAAATACTGAGAGACTTTTGCCTCAGGTGGCATTATTGGATGCTTCTGTGATGTGAATGTAATGTAATAAATTAATAAATTGTTTAAAAAACTGCAAAAAATGTTTTAAAAATTTTTTTGATCATTAAATAAAATATAATGCTTTCATTTTATTTTTTAAGTGCAATTATTCAAAATTTCAGTTAAAAAATCATCTTTCACAGCATAGGTAAAATCCCCTCTTCTTTTAACCCAGGTTTCTGATCCTAGTCATGTACTTGTCTGGGCTGGCAGCTCTCATTACTGTAGTATAAATTGCGTAGTTGTTATTTGCAACTAGGAAGTATTAAGAAATCATTATTATTCTCTTTAGTTTATCACATTCATATATATATATATTTTTTTTAATGTTCTCTTTTGCTGAATATGATCAAATTCTTTCACTGTTTTCTTGCCTTAGTCTTCTATGCCTGGAGATAGTTGACCTTCAAAATCTCTCTTTTTGTTTACTATCCCATACATTGCTCTAAAGTCCTCGCAGGCAGATACCATGTATCACTCACACTTGTATCCCAGAACCCAGAATAGTGCCTAGCACATGGTAGATAATCAATATATTTTTCACGAATGAATTAATGACTTGCTGTCTAGTGATAGCTGTTTAGAATTGCAAGCATAATGACTGGGGAATAAATCAAACATCTCAAGGGCATGACTGGAAGATTAAACTGATTTAAGTGTGGGTCAATACTGCTGTTTCAAATATTGCTGTTAAATAAACAATGGCATGAATCACATTCATGCATGTTGCACAAAAAGGCTCTGGAAACTTCTGTAACCATGAATGACTGCATTTAGATTTTGACTTAAAATATGCTATGCTGTGCTATTTCAAGGCTGTACTGGCAACTAATCCTATCACAACGTTTGAATCCACACAGTATACAGAACATGTCACTAGTTCAGAGAATCTTCACTCAGATTCCTGTTTTCCTAAATAGAAACTAATTATATTCATATGTAATCATATATATATGTATCTGGAAAAAAACATTTAATTGCTATTATTAATATTACTATTAATTTATTATATGCATTTGATCTTTGAACTCACTTCACAAATCTAACATAGGAACTGGGCACTTGTTCAGGAAATTTGATCAGTGGAGATAAATGCAAACCAGTTCTCAAAGGGTACTTTTGGGTTTAAATTATTCTTCCTTTATTCATCAATCAAATCATTTACTATTGAACTCCAGTGATAAAGAGTTATTGTGCAGGTCTCCCTGCCACTCACAACACATTCAAGACCATTTTTTATTTTCATTTTGTATATCTCTTTGACATCTGGGCAATGGAGAGATTTCTTGAAAGTCTCTCACTGAATCATAAAAATTTAACTCCATATAAGATGGAAGATGAATGACCTCAATTCAATAGAAGTTGAATGCAGTCTTATACTTTCTTGGTGCTGGTGTGCTTTTTCTGGAAACGTTTTCACAGGGGTCTCAGAGTACCCGTATGCTCCTTAAAACTACTATTTCCACATTAAAGATTCCTTTTTGTTTACACAGTGGTCTAATTTTGGCCACGGAGTTATACTGAGGAATAAGATTAAGTCAAGCAGAGGTAGATATAGATTTAGATACATACATAGATATAGTTATAGTTATAAATATATTTAGTTCTGGGGTTTAATTAGTATTAATGGAAGTGACAGAACTAAATATTCTTCATATTGAAAACTGTACTCCAGTAAGCTTGCTTTTCAATGCTTAACCTTCTCTACTGATTTATTGAAGCCATGGGGAGGAAAATGCATCATTTTTAAATTAAGTAAGTCAGGGTTTTGCTAAAGTTATGTACCTTATAAATGGCCAATTGGTTTAGAATAAAATATTGCTTTTGAAGACTTTGAACATGAAAATATTGTATTCCCATATTTTAAAGCATTGGCCAAAAGAACAATTACTGAGCAAATGAAATAGTCTGAAGAAGCATTTTGCCAAGTTCTGTTCTTCTCATATGTGCTTTTTACTTTTCAGCCCTCCAGCTGGAATATTTTTTTCATTGCTTTAATACATCACTTATGGATTATTAGAAATAAACAGGATTATGTAATGTTTCCTTCTTTAATAGAAAGATAAAGTGCTTTTGCTGCATTTATGATTTATTTTTCATTATAATAGGAAATGAACTCAGTTCGTTTATTCTTTTGAAATTGTAGTCATTATTTTCCAGAAAACTCTCTCTTCTAAAATTTTTACCTCTCACTTAATGTACTTTTTAAAACCTCTTAAATCCACTTGAAAAACTTCTCCTAAGGGAAATATTCTATAATTCTGTCTGAATCTTACATGGGCATCAAATATCTCTATGGCCTTTAATTTTTATTTAATAGTAAATAATGTTATTAAATTACTGCATAAAATAGTCATAAGTCCTTCATATCATGCTGTTTTATAAAATGCATTTGTAAATTGGTCATGTCAGAGAAGAAAGGAAATAAGATACTGGCATTCTTTTCATATTTATTATTTACCTTAAACATCACTTAGCAGTAAAACCATGTCAAGATATCTGTATTTTTAAGTTGCTGTGTAGCAGTATTGAGTCTTTAAAATGTGTTGTAAATATTATTGGAACATATGCAGCATTATCAGAATCTTTTTTTAGTTATGAAAAGCTATTTATGGAATGAAATACATTATCTCTCAGCCTTGTTATAAACCACAGTTTCATAGCATATTAGCGCCACTACAGATATATTTAATATCTCGATTATAAATTCTCATTTTGGTATAAATTTTCAATCCATAGTTTTGTTCAATTTTTTTTAATTTTCAGCAAACGGGCAATAACCATCCATGGGGTTAAATAAGTATACATGTATCTACAAAGATTTTTGGAGGACGGAGAGGAAAGCAGTGGGATGTCTTTTCTCTTGACACCAACCAGTTTTCAGTTCAACTGGGTGTCCTACAATTCAATGTAATTCTGATGCTAACTGCACAGCTTTAAGGGTTCAGTCTCATAAGACTGCCCTCATTTCAGATGCCAATCACGAGTACTGAGTCTCCAGGTTACCCACACTTCCATCCAAATTGGCTACAGAACTCAAGGATTCCCCACAACCTCTTCCTTTGGGTTTGAGTAATCACTTGAGCACCTCACAGGATTCAGGAAAAAGCTTTACTTGCTATTACCAGTTGATTATAAGGAACCAACTCAGGAACAGCCAAGTAGAAAAGATGAACAGGGCAAGGTATGAGGGACGTTGCCTGGAGCTTCCAGAGGTTCTGTGCCCTCTACAGTCACTCCACCCTTCCAGCACCAGGTTCACCAACCTGGAAGCTCTCTGAACTTCATCATGCAGGCGTTTTGTGGAGGTTTTCTGAGTAGGCATGATTGATTAAATCACTGACCATTGGTGATTAGCTCAATCTCCAGCCCCTGCCTCCTTGCCCGGAGGGGAGAAGTGGGACTACAAATCCAACCTTCTAATTCTGCTTTGGTCTTTCTGGAGACCAACCCTTATCGTAAAGCTATTTTAGGAGGCCCCAACCACCAGTCATCTCATTAGCATACAAAAGACACTTTTATCTCTTCAGAGATTCTAAGGGTTTTAAAAGCTGTGTGCCAGGATCCTGGGACAAAGACCAAATACTTGTTTTTATTATACCACAAAGCATGAGTAATTTTTGTTTTGAAATAGCATCAGAAAGGCACTAAAGTAAATAAATTTTAGTGAGGGTCATCAAAAAGAATATTCAGAACTTGCAATTCTTGTGAGTTTCTGATTAATGGAATTAAAAGAGCTTCCAAATACCACTGAAGGTTAGATTTTCAATACAAATTGTCCTGCCTGTGTTACCACTTACTTTGTTACAGTATCATTAGTGACATAACGTTTTAGAAAAAGTCATCTAAGGAAAGGCAACATTAATTTATTCACAAGGGAATTAAATCAAAGATCAGTATACTTTTTCTATAAAGGGTTAGATGGTAAATATTTTAGCCTTTGTGGGCCATGTGGTCTCTGTCACAGCGACTCAACTTTGACAGGATAGCACCAAAGCAGTCAAGCAACAGGTCAATAAATGGGTTTGGCTTTGTGCCGAGAAAACTTTATTTACTGAAACAACTAATGGATCCCATTTGGCCCATGGCCATAGTCTGCCTACTCCTGGGCCAAACTGACTGAAAAAATGTCATTCACTATAATAAATAATTATAATGGATAGTTAAAAAGAACAATTTGCTTATACACCCATGGATTTTTTTTTTTTTTTTTGGCCTGGTGATGCTTATATGTAACCAATAAACTGAATGCTTTTGTTTAATGCTAAGTTCGCACGAAATTATTAAAAGCATGAAAAGGTAATTACTTCTGAAATTTTGTAGAATCCATAAAAGGTGTTGCAGTGGCCTCCTGAAAACAGAAATTTGTCTTTGCATATATATTTACCCAAATTATGCTTTATAATCCAAGAAATCAGCAGTTAAGTAAAAAGAATTAACAACATCAAAAAGAAGTTAATAGTTCTTTTCTTCTCCCAAGAGAAATGCCCTTTCAGGTTTGATTTAAGAATTGATAGGTGCCTTTAGGAAATACTTTCATTATAGATAAAGAATTTTGTGGGTAATAGTTCCATAATAGTTTAATAAATGTGGGTAAGTTTAGCTTAATTTTTGTATGTATTAAAGATTTCTGAGCACTTTTAGTATGCATAGGAAAAGGTTCAGAATCATAGGAGATAGATATATATATGTGTATATATGTATATATACACATATATATATGTATATGTATATACACACACACACACACACACACACACCAATGACACAGTGTTTTCTCCCTAAAAACCCAAGTAATATTAAAGCTATGGGTTTAAAGATATTTATCCCATTTTTATCTCTTTTATAAAAATGTTTATATATTGTGCTTTAAAATCACTTCACAATTTTAAATAATACCTTTTATTGAAGTATTTTATTTTTCCAGAGTAGATGTACTTTTCCCTGTTCCTCCCTCTAAGTAAGACTTTAAAATCCTAGGTGTTATACATAAAACAAAGAAAACTCTGAAAGATGAAGAGACGAAGGCAGAGCAGCTAGGAACCTCGTGGACTGAAGAACAACACAAACATGAGCTCCCTGGGTTTTCTTTTTGCCTCATTTCGCCCAGATTTGTAGATAAAAAGTTAGCAACCCATAAACAGCAGTCGAGCAGACAATAAAAACCCCAGCTAAAGTCTGGTCTCTCCAGCCACCGGACCCAGAAAGAGACAGCCTAGCAAAAGAGAAAGCTTTCAGACAATAACAATTTGACTAATTTGACTACAGCCAAACATCATAGGAAAACACACACACACACACACAGCCCCACCCCAATGCCTATCTGCAAAGGCCAAGAGGGAATTCTAGACAGAGCAGAAAAGCTGCAAAATATATGGAGCCAAACTGACAGAACTAAAAGGAGAAAAAGACAAATTCAAAATTATAATTGGAGATCTCAACATCCTTCACCAACAATCAGTGGAACTAGACAGAAAATCAACATGGGTCTATAAGAACTGAACAGTGTCATCAACTAAGATAATCTAACCACATTTATAAAACACCCCATCCAACAGCAGGAAAATATACAGAACCTAGAAATAATTCCAAACAGCATGAGCTGATTTTTGACAAAAGTGCAAAAGCAATACAATGGGAGAAGGACAGTGTCTTCAATAAATGGTGCTAGCGCAGTTGCATATCCATGGGAAAAATAAATGAACCTCAGTCTAAACCTGGCACCATATAAAAGATTAAATCAAGATGGATCATAAGTTTAAATGTCAAATATAAAACTATAAATCTTTTAGAAGGAAACATAGGAGAAAATCTTCAGAACCTGGGGCTTGGTGAAGAGTTCTTAGACATAACAGAAGCACAATCTCTAAGAAAAAAAAAATGCTAGGTTGGACTTCATTAAAATAAAAAACATTTACTCTTTCAAAAGACTCTTTTAAGAGGATGAAAAGACAAGCTCAGGCTGGGAGAAAATATTTACAAACTACTTATCTCATAAAGGTCTCATACCTAGAAATTATAAAGAACTCTCAAAAATTCAACAGTAAAAAAGCAAAGAATCCAATTAGAACATGAATAAAAGACATGAAGAGACATTTCACTGAAGAAGGTATATGAATGGCAAATAGGAACATGAAAAAATGTTCAACCTCACTAGCCTAAGGGAAATGTAAATTAGGATCACAATGAAGTATCACTGCACACCTAGTAAAACAGCTAAAATGAAAAATAATGACAATATCAAATGCTGGCAAGGATGTGTAGAAACTGAATCTCTCATACACTGCTGGTGGGAATGCAAAATAGTGCAGTCACTTTGGAAAACATTTTGGCAGTTTCTTTTAAAATAGAACTTAATGCTGACATATCCTAGCAGGCGCACTCTGATTCCAGAGAAATGAGTACTCATGTCCATATAAAAACTAGTACATGATTGTTCATAGCAGCTTATTTGAAACACCCAAAGCTGGAAATAACCAAAATGTCCTATAAGTAATGGTGAAAGAAACAAACTTTGTTATATCTATACCGTGAAATACAACACAGTAATAAAAAAGGAATGTACTGCTATACACAAAAGCCAGAATGGCTTCCCAGGGCTTCTGCTGAGTGAAAAAAGATCATTTCAGAAAGTCAAATGCTATACGATTCCATTCGTGTAACAGTCTTGAAATGACAAAATTATAAAACTGGAGACCAGGTGAATGGTGTCAGGGTTATTGACAGTGGGCTGGGGGTGGTGCTTATGACTAAGAGGGAAATATTTTGTGGTGAAGTAATAGCACCTTGCTTGCTATAGTGGTTGCATGAATCTATGCACATGTTAAAGTGACACATAACTCCACACGTACTTTATACCAAGGCCAATTTCCTGAGTTTAATGTTGTACTTTAGTAACCTAAGATGTAACCATGGGGGAAACTGGGTGATACACAGGACCTCTCTGTACCATTTTTACAGCTTCCTGTGAATCTATAATTATTTCAAAATAAAAGTTTAGAAAAAGGAAAATACAGAAACTTTGTAAGGCGTTCTTTTAAAAAAAAATACATTCTCTAAATTTTTTCAAGGATTTTATGATGTCAAACTTCTCAAATGAATAGCTTTTCTCTTTCCAACAGTTGACTAAACCAAATCATTTATATATTGGAAGCTTACTGTTTATTTTTAAATAATGCTATAAATTCTATACTTGCCATGTCTTAATATACCAATTTACAATTGCTAATGGGTATCAAAGGATCAAGGACACTAAAATCATGATTTTATCAAAAAACTCATTTAACACATTAGTTGCAACCCCATTACTGACCTCAAGAACAGTCGCTTTTGCTGGAGCTGCCAACAAGCAAACAAAATGTGACTGATTTTCTACTTTTCTCTATTTAAAAAGGAATTAATGAATATAAATATGTCCCAATTTGATATCTCAGCTTTCATAACACATACTTTGGAAACTCTATGCCTGAATAATTGGGCCATTGATTATTTCTGGAACATAAGTTAAGCCCTTCAATTTCATCTTATGGAGACCTGAAAGTTACAATAAGAAGGTTTCCAGATTGCTTTTAGTTTTTTTTAAATTTCAAGTTATCTCCTTTGATAAATCTTGTTTCTTAAAAATACTTGTTTATTAAACTGCTAGACTCTGCCATTCTTTAATTGCTAATAGCAGGCCATCCAAATATGTCTCCTCCCTCCCTGCTTTCATAATTTATGAAAAAAGATACAATGCATGTGGAAATGTTTTAAAGGAGTCTATAGGAATGCCTAATGGTATGCTTTTTTTTTCTTTTTTAAGTGAATGGGGTAAAGTCATAAGGAGAAAATCTCTTCTGAAAGGTATAAATACAGGTCCACAGTCCCTTATCTGCAGTTCTGAAATCCTCAAAATATTCTGCAAAGTAAAGGTTTTAAATCATTCAGTTGGCAAGACTGGCGCTCTCTGATAGTTTCTGTGTAATCCACGAGTGTTAATATTCCCAACTTTACTGCAGAAATGTAAGTGTGTTGTGCTCGGGATGCGGGCCGTGGGGTACCATGCAGTATACGGTGTGTGGACTACGATCCTTTTTGAAAATCTGAAAATTCCTGACTTATGAGACATGTCTAGTCCCAAGAGTTTGGAATGAGAGATCATGGGCCTGTCCTAGAAGAGTCCAGGACAGGTGTTTATATAGCACTGAGAATAGGAACTTACTTATGTGGCAGATGAATCCAAGAGTATAGATATTTCATGACATTAAATTTGGGAGAAGAGTCAGATAAGCACCAGGCTGACCTTTATTTCACCACTAAGCAAAATGGGGCATTGAGCAAGGTGCCCAAGTTGACCCAGTTACAGCTGGAACCATGGCAGTTTGGCTTTAGAAGTCATGCTTTTAAACCGCAAAGATACTGCTACTGAAGACCTATCCTGAAAGCCTCCTCTGCCACAGCAGAATGAGACTGAGTCTCCCAGCTGAAAGCATGAGGATTGTGTGAAAGTTCATACCCTCATGGATAGAACCCCAGACTCCAGAAAACTGGCAATCCAGTTCATATTCCCCAAGTGTGAAACTAGAGGATCCTTTTAAGGAGTAAAATGAACAGCTCCAAAGGGAAAAAAAAAAGAAAAAGAAAAAGAAAAAGAAAAAGACTGTGGGAGTTGACCTCAATTAATCCTCTGCTGTGGAGTTCACCTGTCCAATTTTGGCTTTGCACACTGAACTTCCAACCAGCTATTACTATATAGTATCTTTTTACACAGGAATAGCTTCAGGGATCACTAGACATGTAAGGAAAGTGTCAAACATGAAACAGATCAGAATAAACAATCAATAAACAGAGGAACAGAACAGAACATAGGAAATACAAATAGTAGATAAAGTGTTAAATACATACATACATATATATATATGTATATATATATCATGAAGACTGTCAGAGATTAATAGAAGAAGTTGCATTCATAAAAGCAAAAAAGGAATCTATAAAAAAGTGGGTGCAATAGACAATAAGATAGAGAATCTGGAAGTTAAAAACATGATAGCTGAAATTTAAAAGTTCAGTACAACTTGGGAAGACAAGGTCAGTGACATTCCCCAGAAAGTAGTTCAAGAAAACAGAAATAAGAAAAATTAGAGAAGTTATGCAGGAGGCTCAGAGGTTTATTTCAGGGTAGGCTTCAAGAAAGAGAAACAGAGAAAATGCTGGAAAGGAAATGATTAATTTACAGAACATGTTTCAAGAACTTAAAAACATGAGTCTTTTTAAACATTATCCTTAAGAACATTTGGAAGGGGGCATGTGTTATATAGCCATGCAGCTGTATTTGAAAGATTGAGGAATCCTTAAGAGCCTTTTCAATAAATATACTTCTGCTTTTCCCTTTTAGGGGCACAGCAATTGCTGGCATAGTATTTGGAATCGTATTCATCATGGGGGTCATTGCTGGAATTGCCATATGCATCTGCATGTGCATGAAAAACAACCGTGGGACCCGGGTGGGTGTCATCAGGACCACCCACATCAATGCCATCTCCTCCTACCCTGGTAAGCAAAACTGCTTCCTTCTTCTCAAGGAAGGGTCATTTTTGTTAGTTATGTTCTGCTCCTGGGACAGAAGAAACATTAAAGACTCTCATGGGAATAACCTCCAAGGATGTAGGGCATTTCTGAATTAATGTAGACTGAAGCTCTAAGTTTCAGTGGAGGTTACTTAGATCCACATAATAAAACCTACCTACCATTTGAAGCTGTTCATATTTTCAGTGGTTGTCTTATTGACTACAATTGCCCATCAACCACAGTGAAGAGAAACAGACAATTTGCACCCACTGTGTCTGTCTGCCAGTGAGTTCTGACAAATGATTATAAGGTATAAGTTACATGTCTGAATAAACTGGCATCTGATTCAGTAAGTATGTATGTCTTGAGAAAAAAGAATTGAAGGAAGTTTTGATGTGTCCTTTTTACACAAAGAAAACATTTTTTTTAACATAATATTAAAATTACCAACAAAAAGCAAAGGTGATCTATGAAGAGTTCGATGAGTATTTGTTGAGAATCTCCTGGAATTTCCACATATAAATATATTGAAGACATATGACTTCATAACCAAAATGCTGTGTTTTGCCTTAGATGATTTCAATAGCATTTTCTAAGTCAATCTATATACATACAATTTGTCTTATAAAAAGGAGTCAAGTTCTACATTTAACACATCCTTAGGAAGATAATTTCCTATCCACACTCATGTGCTCTCTCTCAGTCCCTATAAAAAAGGGAGATGGTACCTTCTACATCCAGTCTGCCCTGTGTATCAATTTCCTAATAACTTCTTTCCTCTCTTAACCTTTTCCCTATCATCTTTAGCTTGAGGGAGAAAATTTCAGAATTTCAGATGCACGTGACAATGATCATTCCCTCTGTCCTCGTTTGTCAGCCCTCTCTCTTCTCCAATAGCTCCTTGTTAGAATGTCTCAAGACTCACTCTTGTGTCTTCTTCTATCCTGTATCTACACTTACTTCTGTGGTTACAGCATTTAACCTCATGCTATTAAGTACTATTTATAGGCTAAATGCCTCCCAAAGTTATATATCTCCACTCCAACCCTCTTTCCTGAATTTCAGATTCATCTGATCCCACTGCCTATGATATCTCAGATTTAACATGTCTAAAGTTGTACTTCTGATCATCCCCCACCACAAGTCCTCCATTCACCCTTTACCGTCTCAACTGATGGTGTCTCCAGCCTTCCAACAGCTCAGGCCAAAAACCTTGGCATCCTCCTGGACTTCTCTGTCTTTCCCTCACATCTACATGCAAGCTACCAGGAAAATTTCTCAGCTCCATCTGCAGAATATATTCAGTATCTGACGACTTCGCACCATTCCTTCTCTGATGGGTGCCACCATCAGCTCTCACCTCCATTACTGGATCACATCCTAATGGCTCTCCCAGCCTCCACTCCTGGCCCCCAGGGGTCTATTCTAAACACAGTAGCAGACAGAACCCATTTAAGATGATTCAGTGTCAAATCACACCTCTGCTCAAAATCTTTCAGTGGCTCCCCATTTCCCCCAGAGGTAGAGTCAAAGACAGTGGTTTCTCATTTTATCCAAAGTATCAGACAAATCTTTTACCAAGGCCCACAAGGCAACGTATGAATTGGCTCCTGTTTTTATTTCTCTGGTCTCTTTTCCTTGCTCTCTCTCTTCCCACTCTGGCTCCAGTCACACTTTTTTCCTGGCTGTTCGGTGAACACACAGGGCACCCCCTCATCTTTGGGCTTTGCCTAGAACACCAAGTCCCTCACTTAATCCAAGTCTTTGTCTAAGGTCACCTCCTGGATGAGGCCTTCCCTGATCACCCCACTGAAGATTGTAACGTGGCCCTCCCCACAGCACCCCAGTTGCCCTTCCTCTCCTTTTCTTGCCCAGTTCTTCTCTTAATCTTCTAAGATACCATCCTAGTTCACCTAATTGTTACGTTTATATTTATCGTCCACCCCCTCTTTCTAGAACACTGGCTCCATGAGGCAAGGATAATTATCAATTTTGTTCACCTTTCAATCCCAAGCACACGAGACCAGAACTGGCTCATGATGGCCACTCAGCAGATGTGGCTGAGCGGATGCAGAGCATCCTGAAAAAAACCTGATTTAGTTACATCAACACTTAGAAAATTTACATTAAATTCCACCCTGAAATCTGTCACTTTTACTCACTACAAAAGGAATTCACAGTTTTGAATCTTCCCAACTTACTAAGGATATTGTTGTGAAGACTATGGTATAAGGAAAAAATGTGAAGACTACAGTATAAGGAATGTGAAGACTATGGTATAAGGAAAAAATAGGGGGAATTATTTTTTATTCTTCACATCTCCCCATTTCACCTGTTCAATCCATGACTCAAAAGAGGACAGTCCAACGGAGACATCAAACAAGCGAAGACGTGACGCATGCTGTAGAGAACATTCTGGACACATGTTTGCTCAGTCAAAATGTATGGTTAAAATCAAGTCTTAAAACATTTTAAAAATTTTTTATAAAATTAGACTAGAAAATACAAAATATTTTAATGTGATGTATCTTCTTGGATCTGAGGTTTCTATTTCATGCATGGAAATGTGTTTTTAAAAACTTTATTCTAGTGGCATTATTTATACTGGCTGATCCATTTTCAGTAAAAGTGTTGTTTTGGGAACTGAATAATGCAAAAAACATAATAAACCTTATGGTGGAGGCATTTTTTACTGCAAAAAGACTAGGACTTTGCAAACATAATTTGTTTGCTTACTTCTCATTTCCTTCTCAAAGTCACTAATAGAGCTGTTACTTAAAGGATCAGGAAACAACACAGAGTGATGCTGAGTGCTTTTCAAAATCTTTCGTCTATGGAAATAGAAAGTGATTTTACTCATATTAATTAATTAACCCTGTGATAACTGAATAACCACTCAAGTTATTATACAGTCCTACAGCCTGGCGTCCATGTAAATGAGTAGAACATAATTTAGTCCAGGTTATCGTATCCCTTGGTAAAAGCTCTCGGTGGGGAACCCTACAGTGAACTTTATTACTCTGAACTGGGAGGAGGTTACCAAGTAAATGTTCTCTGCCACGCCCGACCCTTTGTTGGACAGTGACCTTTCAAAATAGTTTTGTATTCCTGGCATGTTGGACAGCATGAACCATGTTCTGTTTAATTACAACTATATTTAGAACCCTCAGGCTGAAAATGGGAATTATTTGTCAAGTCTTATATTTCCACCACTTTCCAGAACTTCAGTATAAACAAAAGAAAGTAATTATGTTAACCCTCTTTTAAAAAAATGGTTTTGGATGATACACAGATGAAAGAAAATACTACAGAATAACACAGAAAAAGCATAAGAAAAGGCTTGGCAAAGAGATAAAAATCAAACAGCAACGAAAGAAAAACAAGGGATTTCAATATCATCAAGAAAATTGAGATTTGAAGTACATTATTGAGTCCTTAATGGTAAGTAGGTAAGTGATAGATGGATGGACAGATAGATAGATAGATAGATTGATAATCAATGAAGAAGGAGGGGAGTTTCTTACTAAAAGAAAAATGCCAAAAGATATATGTAGAAAGAAGTTGTGGAGCTGGAAAAAGCATCATTTTAAAAGCATCATTAAAAAAGTTTAGGATAAGAATCATCAATCAATGGTAAATCAGGGGGGAAGGTTTGCTAAGGAACTTTTAAAGTGTGCATCTCCAGATTCCTTGTTAGTTACAAGAGGAAAAAAGAGTGATTACACAGTGGAGAAATAGACAACATCTTGATGAGGAAGTAAAAATGAATTAACACCAAAGAGGGACAGATGGACGTCTTGTGCCTTCGGGTGTTCTTTGAGGATGACACAACTTCGTTTGTGTAGTGATCTGGCCAGAAGTTCGTAGCCTGAATCTTAGCCTGAGAAGATATCTGACAAACCTAAGTCAAGGAACATCCAAAATAACTGGCTTGTAGTCTTTAAAATTTCTTCGAAATATTCCACTAAGAAATCAAAACTCCATTTGCATCACCGACTTCACAAATGAGGGCAACCTTATTAGTACATGTGCTGAACTCATGACGCAGCAGAGGACTTAGTGAAGTGAGGATGGTCTCTTCTGACTGTACCTATTTTCTTAGTGAAATAAGAAGCGAGTCTTATGCTGAAAGTGGCTTGAGGAGGTGTTTGCAGTTAGGAGAAAGAAAAAAGTATGAAACAGTAATCTCAGAGAAGGGAGGGGTGGTGAAATGCCCAGTGCATCATTTCCGAACAATGTCAATGTCACCCTTCAGAATATGGCCATGCACTTAAAGTGAGATCAGTCAGCACAACTGTGCATTTTTCTCTCACCACATTAAGCTCCTAGACACAGATCTGGGGTAGCCAAAACGCTGGATTTAATCAGGACTGGAGCTTTGTCAGGCAATGCGGGAGAGAAAGAGATAAGAAAATTGATAGATGCACAGAAATAATTTTAGTGATGGACCATAAATCTAAGCTGAATGAAGAAAGACATGTAGACAGCAAAGAGGTGACATCAGTTTAAATTAATTTGTTTAATGCCAACAGTAAATCAGAAATCCAGATTTGGTCCAAGATGGGATGTGTGTATTCCAGAAAGATGAGAAGTGGTGATCAGATTTACAAAGTGGTACCATTACTGGTTACAACAAGGGTGAAAAAAAGATTTTTAAAGGCAAAAGGCCCAAGGGACTGAGAGGCAAGGTTACATGTGTTACAAACTGATCAAAGAAGACAATTTAGGTGATACAAACCTTAACACTTCATGAATTGGATGGTCGTCCCGGGAAGCGCAGCAAAATGGGTAGAAGGCAGGGAGCTCTTATAGGGTGAAGAATAAAGAACGAAGAAGAGAAAAATAGAAACTATCTGATTGGTTGGGGCCACACAGTCAATCTTGTTTGTGGTGAGAAGGAACCAGGACATGAAGTATAGAGCTCAGGGTTGGCTTGGCGTTTGGGGATTAGCTGATGGGATACACCGAGTCTCTGATCAAGCAAAGCTTTACGAGGACATGAAAGTATCTAAGTTTTGGTTTGCGGATGTGGCAGCCGAGCTGGAGCGGCTTCATATTGGGGCTAGAAATTTTCTTCAACAAGTGGATGTTGAAATCACAGAGAACGACAACAGAAGTCGTGATGCAAAGGAAGGTAATGGGCCTGATGCCAAACCTTCAATCAGTGAAAGTTTAGCGTAGAGAGGACCACAGATACTGATAACAAGGGGGCGTAGGAAGAAGTATAATCTCATTTAATCTCACCAGATCGTTTTTAAAGAGGGAACTTAGTTGTTTAAAAATGGGTATGAGAATCACAGGGAACACCCAGAGCATCTCCTGGCCCCACAGGATGGAGGATGTGGGAGAAAGAATAGATCTGATTTAACAGTGCTGCAGAGGAAGCTGCCCTCTCACGAAAATCAGATTTTAACCACAATAGAGAGGTAAAGCGAAGGTTCCCTTTCGCTCCCTGAGATAACTACCTCATGCATTCGTCTCTCTTCTCAAAAGGCAAAAAAGAAAAAAGAAAGAAAAAAAAACTCCTCAGCGTTTCTCTCAGCAGATGATGGAGATGTCACTTCTCTGAGAAAACAGACACAATCAAAAGAGAACTTCCTTGTATTCGGCACTGGAGTCATGTGTAGAGGGTTGACAGGAGGGTGAGGACAGAGAAAGGGCTTTTCTTTCTTTTTTTTTTTTTTAATGGCTTAGTGGTATTTTTTTTTCTTTCTTAACTTTAGTACAGTCAATTACAACGTGTCAATTTCTGGTGTACAGAACAATACCCCAGTCATGCATATACACACATATATTTGTTCTCATATTTTAGAGAGGGCTTTTCTGATGACAGACTGGATGTTGTACTGAGCACAGGTGGGGAAAGTTTGGAAAGTTAATTAGGTCAGATATGTAAAGGCTTCCAGAGTGAAAGATCTACAATGAAGGTGACCTCGTCCTGCTCGGGGTGACAGCGGGATGGAAACGTGCCTGGACGTGTCTGATAGTATCTGAGAGGAAGGTTCTAACCACGTCAGCGCTTCCGGAGTTGCGTCTTGGGCGATTGTAGGGGGGTGTGGGGGGCGGGCCTGCGTCTGCGGGTGGGGGGCGTTGGGGGGAGGGCGCAGGGGGGCGGGACGGGTCTTGCCAAGAGCCCTCTGGGCCTCTGCTCTGAGTGGGGGCAGGCGAACAGTGAGTGGTGGGGTTTGGGGAGGGGTCAGGAGAAGGTCTGCTCCTAGTAATAATATTAGAAGTTGTCTTTTAAAGTAAGTCATGAGTGATAGAAGTGTCAGCAAATGCGGAGGGGTGTTAAAAGATAAACTGAGGCATATTTGTTAATGTTTAAGAGTTTATTTGAGCAAAAATAGGGTAACACCTAACCTAAAGTGGTTAGGAGCGCCCTGCCTTATAGAGAGAACGCATGGAAGCAACAAAAGGAAATTATTTGATTTGCTTTAGCTTACATTAGCCTAGTTGGCTGTTTGTGATTGGCTGTCCTGAGTGTTTTGGTTTTGTAACTTTGAGGTACTCGCAGCTTAGATTTTGGCTTGCTTACATAGACACCACCTCTCCATAAGAGTCAGTCAGTACCGTCTAACAACTTCCCTGTGTGATTAATTTAACCAGTGGTAATCATACTACCATATATAACTATCAAATCAACACACTGAACACCTTGAACTTACACAGTGTTATATGTCGACTATGTCTCAATTGAAAAAAGTAAATTTAAAAAAATACAGGTTAAAAAAGAAAAAGTCATGAGATTTCACTTGTCCTACCAGGCAGTAAAACTATTTACAATCAATAATAATTAAAATCAGGTATTTGTGGTTAAAAAAAAAAAAAAAAAAAAAAGATATGCCTTGGTCATTGGAACAGAACAAGTAGATTAAAATTTTACACAATTTAAAGGAGAGATGACAAAACAATGTGAAAAGTGAGAATTAAGAGGCCACATTTTGATAATTTGGCTTAACCAAAATTTAAAACTTCAAAAAAAAAAAAAAGCTTCGAAGCAAATTACACCAAATAAAATAACAGATGTAAGGACACCCCAAATATATAAATTTACATGGAAAAGCTCAGAAAAAGACAGGTTATGCATCAGATGCCTGAAAAAGAAGATACATTTTTAACCTTGGAAACCATACAGAAGAGATCAAAAAGATGAAGAATCATGTGTTTTGTGAGAGACAGTTTTAAACTTCACTATGTCAGTAAGGCAAAAATAACAACTAACCATCTTGACAAAGAGCTATTTTTAGAAGGATATACAGAAAAGGTGTATAACTTCATACACTTGTTTATATCTTGTTATCTTAATGCTAATTAAGATCCCAATTTGTAAATTATCAGCCCAAAACAAACCAAAAACAAACAAACAAACAAACAAACACACACACAGTATGAATTACAAATAATAAACAAGATGGAGGACAATGTCAAACCTCACCACTATCAAAGAAATGTAAAATAAGGAGCTATTGTAATAGTGGCTTTTTTTAACTATTAAATTACCAAAACATTAAATGGTAGCCAGTTAGAAGATTTCTAGAATTCTATTCTAAAAAATGAATTTGAAGTAATAGAAAGTCTCTGTGTGGAAGGATGTTTGTCACTCCATTATTTATAATGATAAAAAAATTGTTAATCTAAAAATAAGTGAATCATCAGTGGTGTAAAATGCAGCTGTTAACAAGAAAGTTCATGAAGAAGATGAATCAGAATGAAAAACACTAAGTTACAATACAAAGTGAAAAGGCATAGACCATTTTACATGCCTACAAGGATATCAGTACACAAATGACTAGAAGGGAGTAGGTAAAGATATTGTTTGTTAAACTGTGGTGATGAAATTATGGATGATTTTCCTCAGTTTCCACATTTTATAAAATACTGTTGTACAAGTTTGGTAACACAGTGCACCTTACCTTTACATTTGCTTTAGAGATGTTGACCTTGTTGCAGAAAAAATGTGTTACAGCTCAGTTGTGACAGCAACCTGGATCTGGGCGAGAGACCAAGCAGCACTCTGAGAGTTGGAGAATTCAGGTTTATTACGCAAGCCAGCCCAGAGGAGTTAACACCCCAAGTTTTGGACCCTGTCTGTAGGTTTACACAGGCTTTTATAGGCTGCCAGTTTACAATTTGCAACATAATATGCAAATAAGGTATAACAAAAGTTAACTAATTAGGAACAAGCTTTGTAGAAATGGACCAATCAGGAGGGAGAGAAATAACCAATCAAGAGTGAGGGAAATGGGCCAATCAGAAGTGAGAGAAATAACCAATCAAGAGTGAGATCCATACAAATGAAGTACTACAAATGGACCAATCAGAAGTTAGGGAAATGAGCCAATCAGGAGTGAAGGAAATAACCAATCAGGATTGAGGGAAATAACCAGTCAGGAGTGAGCTCAGGAAACCAATAGAATTTTAGGGGTAAGTAAGCCATTTCAGAGGCAAAAAATGAGACAAAGCCTCTGGGCCAGGGAACCGGATGGTGTTGGCAGGAGAGTAGTGGCCCTGCCTGAGGGTCCTGCCGGTCTTTTTATGCGGTTTCCCACCTCAACCTGAGTAGGTAAAAAATACTTTCTTCTATGAATTTCATAGCATCCCTCAATGTTGTAATAGTCCAGACAATCATATTGACATTAGTGATAAATGGCATATTTCCCCTCTGTAAATCAGAGAAGTGGAATTACTGGTTATGAAAGAATTTCAAAGGGACGTATCTCCAGCTGCATCCATACATCTTTAAAAGATGATTTGACCTTTAAGGATGGACAAAACTGCCCGAGTTAATCAGCAATTCTAAAATTGATACCTTGAAAAGTTTACTTCCTACTGAAACCTGTTTACCTGTAGGAAAAGGTAGCACATTCCACAGGTATACAAGTATTATTTCAGAATGCCTTCCAGTAGCTGGTACTGTAAAAGATGTGCCATGTTTATTTCATGGTGCATGGTCCTCAAAATACTGCTCTTCAGCATTATATTATCACTTTATCAGAATTCAAA
Source organism: Camelus dromedarius (assembly GCF_036321535.1). NCBI lineage: Eukaryota > Metazoa > Chordata > Mammalia > Artiodactyla > Camelidae > Camelus > Camelus dromedarius. Next base: position 106,842,308 of record NC_087437.1, on the reverse strand, counting down.
GGCCATATGAATGAAAGAACACTGTTTCATATCTTAGATTTTCACGTTCAACATGCAGCTGTATAAACCATAGGGAATCTCACTGAAATGTCCTCCAGCCATTTTTATATGCAGATGGCAAAATATAAAGGCTTTGTTACTGAAGCATAAAGACACACCGCAGCTTCATGACAGAGAACGAGGCAGAGTCAATCTGTAGAGTCATCTGGTGTGTGCTCCTCAAGTGGGAGGCAGGAAAAAGCTTCAACATAAAAACAACTTAGAGCCACATGCTTATAAGTAACAGTTCAGTGGGTCTCCAGCTGTAACTTCCTGTTTTATGTGGAGGCTGCCTTTCTTGGCTTGGATGAAGTTTGTTATAAATCTCTTTGTCTCAGTCTTCCTAGATATAATGAAGCAAAGGAGTGGGTGTAATGCAGAGGGAGTGTATATTTAGACTCCACAGGAGTTATTTTGTTTTCTTATGGGAAAGAAAGCTTGGAATGGCCCAGCCTCTCAGGGTCTAAAGCAGCCGTGGAGAACTGCATACATCATTGCTGCTTTCTCTCCAGGGCTGTGTCCTCAGCTGTGAATCCTGGAGTTGCTCAGCCCACAAAAGACTTGCAAAGCCTTTGCTCACTACAGCATCCCTCGAGGACATCCCACCCAGTTCTGTGTCTCCATCTTCCTCTTGTCTCAGGGACTCAATTCTGCTTTCTCAAATCCCTGAGTATAGGCAGATCAGTAAATGGTTCAACCGATCAAGCTCCTGGTAAAGAGAACCAAGTTAAAGGGACCCAGAAGAAACATAGTTTGTGTTTGCATACAAGGCAAAGCCCTGTGTTTATACAGGCGTGCTGATCAGAACACTACCATCACCTTTTTGGTAAGGGCGCAATTTAGAAGACATTTTAGAGATATGTTTGTTGAAATGTTGCTTGTTCTTTGCTGCAATTCTTAATTTAGAAGATTGGCCATTTAGATTTTATTGTAACTGATATTGTTAGCAGTTGAAGAGTTTTCATCAGGGAAGTAAACATGTTTATTTTTAATAACATATTTTAAGCAATAATAATGGGATTGAGTTTCCATATGTGCAAAATTAACTTTTTAGATAAAATGTGTAAAGAAAACATTTTAAAGAAAATGTTTCTAGTGGACAGAAGCTTTCAATAGATGTCTATGTCAAGCCACAGACAAATACAAGTTTTAAATTAACTAAAACCTTTAATGTAAAAATAAAACTGAACAAAATGTAAATTAAAATAAATAAGTAAAAGCTTGGCCATTTATCTGTGTTATTATGACACTAGTCTTGTGGTTTAGGCTACATTTCACAGTAAGCCATTCAGACATGTCAACTTCCGACTAGAATTTTTGCCGGTAGACATAACCGGTGTCCCAGGTTCTTGTCCTGGCCCAGAAAGAATTCAGAGACAAGACGCAGAGTAGAGTAAGAGAGTAAAATGAGGATTTATTAAGGGATAAGATAGCACACTCTCAAGAGGAAAGCAGACAGGCTCAGGTGAGCAGCTGCCCCGAGTTTCTTTGGCAAGTTGGTTACATAGGGTGTAAAAATGAATGGGCGGAATATTCATTGGGGAGGGAAGGGTTTGGGGTCATATTCCCTGATTTTCATCCCAACTCCACCTTCCCAAGGGAGGAGGGATTTTTGTCCTTATTTAGTCTGGATTGGAAGTGTCATGGCATTGGATGGGTACTTCTGATCTGCAAGGCTAATTTTATTGAAATAAGGGCATAATAAGCAAAAGGTTACATTTGGACAGTGGAGATTCCTTCCTTTTCTCACCTTTCTTCGTTGGCCTCTAGGCTGCTTATCACCCCGAGAGGTGTGACCACTTATCAGCCCAGAGGTTCCTGCTTTTCTTTCTCTGCTCAGGAACCCCTGGTGCTTGCATGATGTATGGTTTCCTGCATTTGGTCTGTGTCTCTCCTTTCTGTCCAATTCCTGCCATTTGGCCTGCATCCCTCTTTCTCTGCTCATATCTAGCTGTCCGCCTGCTCTAACAGAATCATGATCTGCTGATAATTCATCTACTCTTAGCATGCACGAGGTCCTGGGCTCAATCCCCAGTACCCCATTCAATAAACAGATAAATAAACCTAATTACTGTCCCTACCAAAAAAAAAAAAATTAAAAAAGGAGTAACTCTCTTCCAACCCTGGAGACTGGGTGAAGATGACTACAAAATAGACATCCATACATAATTGTAATAAAATGCATTAAATGTGATTGTAAAACATACTGACATGTATTACAATAAAAAAGTAAAGAAATTTTTTTCAGTTAAGATTTAGAAAACTAAATTCTCCATCCTCATTTGGAAGCCTGTTTGTCCTCCCCCCCCCCCCTTTTTTTTTTTCCTTATTTCTGTAATGGCTCCACCACCCAGGTTATGGGAGCCCAGTACCAGGTGCCCAATACCACGACATCTTCTTACTTCTGTGAAGGAAAAGCTGGGCTGGTCTAACAAGAAAACTCACAGTCTAGGAATGTGAAAGAGAGGCTGGGCTGGGCTAACAAGATAACTCACAAGTCTAAGTATTGGAATACTGATCTGAGTTCTGCTAGACTAACTTGTAAATCTAAGTTAATTAGTGTTGGTTTGCTGTTTATGTTTTTTTGCTAGCCAGCTGGATTTTCAAAGATACATATCTGGCTTTGGAATGTTGGTTTGCTGCCTCCCCGCCTCCACTTTTGTGATGATAATGCTGCTAAAGCTGTTCCATGCTTATTGGCCTAATACCCCAAGCTTGTACTTTACCCTGTAAAACCTCATGCGCACGTCCTGGAGGTGCTCAGAGCTTTGGAGCAGAAGCCCCTCTGAGCCCGCCGGCGTAATACATCTGAGTACTCCAACCCTCCGAGTGGTGCTTGTTTCTTGACTGGCCTGTCGTTTCTGTAACACTTCCTACCCCTTTCTCCATCTACCCAGTCATCACCAAGCACTCAGCTGCTCAAGGGCTCCTGTAAGCCCCACCCCCAGATTCCTTGAATCCCGTATAAGCCCTCACATGGGCTACTACATTGTCTGACTTTCTCTTTGTCCCCCTCAGTCCATGCTGCTGAGAGAGTCGCCTTCCTAAAGCATAGTCCCTAGCCTGTTCAAAACCTCTCACAGCTGCACACCACACACTCCTTACGTGACAGTCAAAGCCCACCGTGCTTACAGCCGATCTTATCCCCCGTGTCTGTGCCTCCCACTCCCCACCCCTATATTGTACAGCATGAGGGAGAGAGCCAATATTTCATAATAACTGTAAGTAGAGCATAGCCTTTAAAAATTGTATTAAAATAATTCAGTCAACTTTTTAAAAGCCCACCTTGATGGTGATACAATCAGATTCCTCAACAGCTTTTCCCATTTCTCTCCTCCATGTGCTTTTTAAATGATTATTTCATTTCCATTTTTTGAAATTTGGAGGGGGAAGTCATTAGGTTTACTGATTTGGTTTTTGAATGGAGGTACTGGGGACTGAACCCAGGACCTCGTGCATGCTGTGCACACTCTACCACTGAGCTATGCCCCTCCCCTTCCTCCATGTACTTTTTGCTTTGAACAAAAGCCTCTCTTGCTTCAGTGCTTTTGCTCAAACTTGAATTTATCCTTTTAGCCCCTTCTCTGTTCCCCGTCACCATCATCTTCCCAAGAAACTTGCACTAAGCCACCAATTCTAAATACTTTGGCCAATATCACCATTTATTATAGCACTTGGCCTTTCATACATAGGTATCCTCAGCCTGATAAAACTATGATTATTGGAGGCAAAAATGCTGTCCTCCCCCAAATTACCCAGCCCAATGGCTTACATGTAGTAGACGCCCAATTACTGCTGAATGCCTGATGCCTTTTTCCTTTTCTTTTCCAGTAGCACCGCCCCCCTACAGTTACGACCATGAGATGGAATACTCTGCAGACCTGCCTCCTCCATACTCCCCCAGCCCAGCACAGCGTTCTCCACCCCCTCCTTATCCTGGAAACTCAAGGAAGTAATCCTTCTCCCAGAACAGAGTATGTGCCAATCAGAGCTCTTGCCCGGAATAAAATGCCTCTACTCAGAAGCAGACAGGAAAGAACTGCCCTAAAGAATACTCTTTGGGGTCAGAAAATATGTCGAGTGGATTGCCCAGGCTAACAGATACAGGTTTCTGCCCCACTCAGCGCTGATCTCATCGGGAGTATTATGCTTGGTTCAGTGGGACCACATCTGAAAAGATCTACTTGATCAACATAAGCTCACTCAGAAGAGAGTAATGGATACACAAGACATTTGAAATTCATGTTTCTTAAAGAACCGGTGAAGAAAATGGCAATAGTGCTCCTAAAAAGAGAGAGAGAGAAGATTTCTGTAAGAGCAGAGCCTGGACTATTTAAGGAAACAACTCCATTTTGTGCAGCTTTAAAAGCCAGAACTAGAAGTATTCAGTCTTTTTTTTTTTTTTTGTCTTCAACAAATGCAGATCAAGTGCCTGAGAGCCTACTGTGTGCCTTATACTGCTGGAAGCACTGGCTCGAACTCACAGGAAGGGAACTTTGGTTTCAGCATCAGAACGGACAGTTGGAGCTTTCTTCTTGACGAGAGTGTGTTGTGAAGCTCCCCGTCACCAAGACTTCAAACCTGATTTCAAATCAATCTGGTAGAAACACGCTCTAGAAGGGATGGCGAAATCAAATGGTAGATGGGTTCACTGGGCCCCAAAAATTCTGCTCCTGTTTTAGGTAGATGTGGGGTGAATTTCTATGTCACCAAGAATGAAAGCAACAGGAATGGTTGAATCTTCTCTATTTAAATTGAGACTTAAAATCAAGGGGACGTCACAGTTGCTTGAAGCCAAGAACTCTTCAGTGCTAATCACTTAAAACTCATCCAACTTTAGTCTGTTATGATACAGGTTATTCCAACTGTGAAAAAAAAAGATTTGTAGCAAGTTCCACAAGCAACAAGTGCTTTATTCCAGATAAAAATACGAGAACCCAGATATTCCCTTGGGAATTTACATCAAGGGGTAAAAATCTCAGAACTTGACCAGGAAGATATACGAAGAGGGGAAAAAATGAAGTTTGGATTCTGCTCTGTGAAACTCCATTCATACATAGTTTAGACAAATTTCCATTTCTCTTATAATATTTTAATAATCTATTCTCTTGAAAAAGTTATATGGTTAGTGGAAAAGTAAGATATTGACATCAAACGGTTGCCTTTTGCCAAAATCCAAATTTTATAAAGTGCCTACCTCTAGGTGTAGAAATTTTTAATAAATAATTCTAATATGCCATACTTTGCTGCAAGTGACCTTAACATTTCTATTTTTATGTGGGGTCCTTTCATGTATTTTAAAGTGTACATTGAGAAAATATTGGGGATAGATGGTCAAATGTGCGTGTCATTTTGCAATTAGACTTAAAATGTTTAATCTAACATCATCATCATCATTCAGTGAAATCTCAAAATAATGCTAAGAATTTTGCTGAAAAAAACGATTAAAAGAAATGTCTTAAGGAAAAAAAATTATAGCTCTGTCCCTGTAGTTAGGAAACTCAGTAGTTAATGTAAGTAGCATCTTTTACTTTCAGATACGTTGACTGAAATACGGTCTAACTGCCAGTGAGATCTGAAAGCTCGATTTGTTTAGAATGACTTGTTTGATTGTTAGGCACTGATGATTTTCTTGCTTATAAAGACAGAGAGCATTCGGGCATTCCAGTTTATCCTAGTAACTGAGATTTTAGCACAGTTTTAGCAGCACATATGCTTTAATTTATCTCTCTTCTGCAAGTGTGATCAGACCCAATTACACCGCAGCTACACAACTCAAAGTGCCAGGGCTTCTGTGACATTCAGAAGGATGCTTCCCAGTGTGCCATATATTCCTTAAGAAAAATGGAGAGGCAAAGTCCAGCAGAAATTGAATTCTCATCATCTTCGCTGTCAAAAAATGTTTATTGCGTACCTCCTGTGTTCTGCAAACATTACCCACACAGGAGCTATTACAATCCACACCATCTCTCTTCTTTGAGTTGTTTTATGGCGTCCCTTAAGGCACATCACAAACCCACAGGCCTACAATAGATGAGTATGTTTACTGTTTGTATTTAGAGTCATGATAGCATAAATGTGCACAGTATCGGGACAGACTTTTGGAGTTCACTGATTATTTTCATAGATGATACATCTTGGGGGAAAACAGTACATGGTGTGAAAGCTTTAAATTACACTTATTTAAAAACTAATGTATTTGCTGTGGCCAAAGTGTTTACAATAAGCAATAAAATGAAATAACCCATTTTAACAAGAGTTATAGTTTACACTGTCTTGCGTCTGTTTTGTTCGCCCCTCCATTTCTGCCAACTTAGCCTCATGCTTCTGTACAGGACACACAGGACTGGAGTCGACTAAACTTTATTTTGAATCCTGTCTCCTCTCTATGATTTGAGGCAGGCTTCTTCATCTCTCGAAAATTCAACTTTCTGCTCTGGAAAATGTAAATAATAGAATCGACTTCATCAGGTTTTGTGAAAATTGGATGACTGCACACAACACTCTATGTGTTGTGCCTGGCACATAGAAAATGTTCTATAAATGTTAGCCAAAAATAAGTTGACAAAAGAATAACATAAGGATGACAGCCTCTAGAACTGTGCCGTCCAACACATTAGCCTCCAGCTACATATGGTTATGGAAATTTAAATGAATTTAAGTTAGAATAAATCACAAATTTAATTCCTCAATCTCCCTGGCCACATTTCAAGTGCTACATCGCCTCATGTGGCCAGTGGCTACCTTACCGGGCAAGGCTGCTCTAGAAAAATCCTCATTGAATAGGCAGCAGGCAGGAGTTGAAGAAAAAGGCCAGGAGAAACTGAAGACTTTGTTGGTTAATTGTAACATCCTTCAGAAATGTGTGTGAAGGGGCCATCGCTATGGAAGCAAGGCTGTGATCTCCATGAGAACCCGTGAGCAGTGAGAGGCCCAGCCACGCTCTCATCAGAACCAGGGATGGGGAAGCTATCGCAAGAGTGGATGGGCTGACGGTGGAGGAGAGACCCTGGACCTGGCCTGGGAGTTGGTCAGTCAGGCCCACAGTCTGTTCTGAGTCTAATCAACTTTGCAGCCACCCTACTCAGCTCTAGAAGCCATTCCAGGGACATCCAGAGCCACCCGCATCATCCTAAGATGCAGCACTGAGATGTTCTCCCCCGTTGTTTCAAGCAGCACTCACTGCTCATCCACTTACTCCAACATGTCCTTGTTTAGCCAAACCCATTTTGCCAACTTTTGGCTGTAGCTGAGGTAGCGTCTGGCACACATCAGATGAGACTGAGCCCATCCAATAATGGAACTCTGGGTGCTATTATTTTATTTTTTAACTTAATTTAAACAACCCAACAACAGAACACCAAAATCACATGAGCAACTTGCTCATCACCACTCATCTCTAAGGACGACTAAATCCTCAACCAGAACTTGTCAGAAATGTGCAGGACTTCTTTTCTGATGACAGGCACAAGCTCTAAGGAATGTGGCTAAACTTATAAGTTCTGTGCTCTTCCAGTGCAGCCCACTGTGTGGGATGGTTCAGTCTAAACTGAGTCAGGACCTCCAAAAAGGAAAGTGACATAATGAGCTTTAAAAAGGATTGACAGGTGAATCTGTCTCTGTCCCAGCCACTGCCTCTTATGACTGGTTAATGCAAAGGACAAAACTAAGGCTTCAAAGTAAGTTTTCACAACCTCCATTTTGTGCAAAATATGCAAATGATGCCACCCTTGCCAGGATGTGGCAATGATTAAAAACATACACGTAGAACACCTGTCATAAAGATTCCATCTGGACTGGGGACTCAGAAAGACACCAATGTAAGTACATAATCTCTTACCTACCCTCGTGCCCCCATCCTAAGCTTTACCACTTCTGTAAGCAGATGTACTAGTTAGCTGTTGCTGTGTAACAAATTACCTGAAAACTTAGTGGCTTGAAATACAGTGCTTATTATCTTGGTTTCTGTAGGCCCAGGATCTAGGCCCAGCTTAGCTGGCCCCTCAGCTCAGAGACTCTCACAGGCTGCAGTCATCTCAATGTGCAACTGAGGAGAGACCTGCCTCCAAGCTCACTCACAAGCATGGCCATTGACAGGAGTCTGTTCCTTAAAGGGTTTGGACTGAGGGCTTCCTTTACTCACTGGCTGTTGGCCACTCCCAGTTCCTTACCATATGGTCCTCTCCACAGGGCGACTCAAAATATGTCAGCTTGCTTCCCTAGTGCAAGCCAGCAACAATAGCCACAGAGTGAAAGAGTGTGCTAGCAAAACTTAGCGCTAGCAAGCGGGGGGTCACAGACTCCAAACCCTATCTAGGAAGTGACATCTCATCACTTTAGTCATGTCCCATTCCGTGGAATCAGGTCCCTAGGTCCAATCCTGCACAAAAGAGCTTTCCACCAAGGCACACATACCAGGAAGTGAGAGCATTAGGGGCCATCTTGGTAGCCGGCCCACCACAGCAGGGATATTTGACCTCCGTCCCTTTCAAGTCCAATATTTGGAGTTTAGGCAATCTTCCTTCTAACAGGAGTATACCAACACAACAGCTGAAAGAATCCCAGGGCCACGCTTGGCTGTGATCAAATTGCTTTTAGTGACCTGGCAGGGGCAGGAGGGAGCCAGCCACCCTCAGGGGCCCGTGCCAACTGGCTGAGTGTCACATTCCTAAGGAAAACTGGAAGGAGACTCTGCGTTTGCCTTTCTCATGAACTTCATTTATGAGCTGCACTAAAACCCATCACAGTTGGACAGGCAGTGAAGTAAACCATACCACATTCCTTATGGGCAAGTCTTAACGTAGCCCCGGTTCTAACCTTTGTTTCGACTTTGTTCCAAAATATTTAATCTGCATCAAGGAAAGAATTCCAAGACAAGTTTCCAGATGAGTGTTCCGTGGATCACATTGCTACCTAATCTCACCCTGAATACCTTCACTAAAAACGAGAAACAAACCCCAAGAATGCTGGGAGCTGAAGAAACACATGCTGGGAATGTTTGCCTTCTGTGGATGTGTTCTGGAATAATTGGTTTAAAAACAATTATTCACAATTAGAGTCTTCAGTTCCTATTTCTGCTTGCTCCCCTCCTCATACCCCAGTCGTGAGCAGCTTTTGAGTCTGCGCTGCCTGCCATTTCTTAGTGAAGAGGAGGCAGAGGAATCATTTTCTGAATCACGTCTGGTAGGGCATGGTCCAGGGGATAAGAGACCTCATATTGTTTCCATGGCCGGAAAGATGGATCATTTAATTTTTTCTGACTAAAGTCAAAGAGCACCAAGTGATCGATTTTTTCATTTTTGCATCTTATGGTAAGTTAATATCTTCATTATCATATATCTCATGTATTATTTGCTCTGTTGACTGGAAACAACTTGCAAGAAGTTCAGAAGAATGAAATCATCGAAGTTCAATTCCTTCTGTTTTGCCTGTGAAAATGCATTTGGAGACTCACCCCCTGGGTCTCTCACCGCCACCTGAACACACAGGACAAACTCCCTCATCTCCTTGCTTGGGGGTAGTCTTCTCAGTTCTGTGAAACCCCTGCTCATCCTTCCAGATGTAGCTGAAGGGCTTATACTTGGAGGAGAGGTCTGATAATTCCAGTAGCTGGAATTAATCGATTCTCACCTCTGCCCCTTTTTATACCAATCTTTGTACTCAAGGACTGTCTCTTGCACATCTGTAGTCCCCAGGGGGTATGCATACGATATTTGGAACATGGAATAAAAGACTGAATATATTAGTTCAGCAAATAATATCTGACATTAAAGAAAGTTAAAATAATTAAAGAATTAGAGGAAGAGAGTTTACAGTGAGTAGCACATTCTAAGTGGAGGCCATAAGTCAAGATATGGGTCAGGGAACTGGACAAAAGATTACAGTTTCATGTTTGTTTGTTTTTTTTAACTGAAGTATATAGTTGGTTTACAATGTTGTGTTAATTTCTGGTGTACAGCATAACGTTTCAGTGATACATATATATTCCTTTTCATTATAAGTTATTATAAGATATTGAATATAGTACCCTGTGCTGTACAGTAGGACCTTGTTATTTATATGGTTTTGTGAAGAATTTCCTATAATTCCAACTGTACAAGATCTTCTGCCAAAGCTCAGTAGGTGTTCTGCGAGAATGGTTCCACATGTAGATGTATCTTTGATGCATTTGTGGGAGAGGGCGAGCTCCTCATCCTTCTTCTCCGCCATCTTGAAGCCCCTCCTCCTATAGTTCCGTGGTTTTTAATTGATGATACATGTCAATCCAGCTACAGTCGGGCTGTGTTGTTAAGCACAGTGTTAACACATGTTGGCTCAAGTCAATGAACCTGCTCATCTTGTCTGACTCAGTGGAAACAAGACAACGTGCCAGTTTGGGAGAGGCACTTTCATAATTCTTCAGATTAAAATTGAGCTTCTCATTTTTTACATAAAAAGAATACCAACCAAATTTCAGAAAAGACTTGCCTCATAAATCACATTTCCAAAGAATGGCCTCTAATGTACTTTAGACCTCAGAAGCAGTGTGCAAAGGATTCACTAAGGGCATTTTTACTAACATAAGATGCCACACTTTTCACATCACAGTTTCTTCAAGGTATGCTGAAAAAAAAAACAGTGAATATTCTGAAATGAAACAAACAAACAAAAAACCCCAAAATTACTGGAAACGGATAATAAAATGGCCGCCAGCTTTTGTGCTATTACTATTTAATATATATAGAGAACAGTGGGTTTATCCAAGTTCTGAAAAGCAGTAATACCATTGTAAAAAAAAAAAAAGATTCTCAATGGAATCCTCCCTGAAAATGTTACCTTAAATCATAATAATAACAATACTTTTTTTCTGGGGGGCGGGGGTTGGTGTCAGGCACTGTTGTAAGCACTTTTCATTTAATTACATTTACTTTTCCAGTCCCACAGTGTAGGTATTATTATCTGCATTTTGCAGAAACAATAGATGTATCTTCATAGTCCTAAAAAATATCTTCCAGTGAGAATAAACTTTTAATGCTGCAAAGAAATATATCCATATCTATCCTTTGCTTGTAAGAGCTCCATGTGGTAGCCTTGGAGCTGATCACAGAGGCTGCCTTTTCATGGCTTTGAGTTCCAAGAGGATGACAGTACAAGTCTGAACAATCTTGATGACTCATCTCCTTCACTTTGTCCTTCTGTTGCAAGTCATCACTTAGTCTCCATCAGTTCCAGTGTTTATATACACTGTGGCTGAGAGAGAGAGTGACAGGACCCTTTCATTTCTGATACAACACCTGGTCCCAGCAGACACGTCCACCCAATTATCTCCCAGGTCATGGCTTATTCACCTGCATGGAAACCACAATGAATTTTCTGTGGATGCTCTATATTTCTTTTTGACCAAGACAAAGGCATGAGTCAATATTTATGGAAAAGGGATAAAGGAAGGGGGACATCTGAAAAATGACTTGAACTGTTAACTAATTTGAAGGGATGGTCATGAATATTGGTAAGCATGAATAAAAACTGTAAAAATTAGTGTCTACACTGCATACGTCTCATAGTCCTATGGAATTGGTTGTTGGTTTTCTGTTACACATTTTTTTTAGAAACTCAAGATCTCTGCAGAATTTTAAAAGAAAAAAATACATACAAGCAAGAAAACATTAGACAGTGATGATATGTTTGGATAGTTAGGGAAGGATTTTTAAATGAGAAAAGGCAATAATAACCCTCCAGATCATGCTGCATAAAAAGCAGAGGTCTACAGTAATCAAGAAATAAAACAATTTTTGCCCAGCACATAGCTATATCTGTATGAATGTCAAAATTGAAATATTTATGAAGTTTGTGTTTCTCCAGGCCATAATAATCTAATTAAAGCTATTTCCCCATCTTGGGCCTCATTTGCTACTGTAGGACTTCCAGACTCCTGCAAAGTACAACCTGTAACTATATATGGGAGTCCCCAGAGGATACTTCGTATGGCCTTTCAGTTACCAGGTTGCATCTTCCAGTTTTTCCCCAGCTTCCCTGTACTGTTGTTACTGGCTAGACATCTGCCAGCTGCTAGACTGCAGGAAGGTCACTTGGCACTGCCGTGCTGCTGAGGACCAAGGTTAAGATCTGTAAGTCGGTTCGCTGGGCGCAGCCATCAGAATTTCTATTGTTCCAGGAGCTGCCATGTTGCAACGTCACTACCCACTACTGCAGTGGCAGAGCTATCCTGGGGAAAGACCCTGGTGCTGTGTCTGCCTCTGGATGTGGTTGAAAGCTATCAGCCCCAGGTGCCATCAGAATTAGGACAGACACACATCCTGGGGCTGGGGCCACGGAAAAGGTAGAGTCTCCCGTGTGCCAGAGCTTCCTGTGTTCTCTCCATCCCAAGAAAATTTTGCACTCTGAGCTGAGAGGGAAAACATCTTCTTTTACTGAAGACATGAGGCTCAAAGCAGCCATACTTCATGTTCCCAACATCTCAGGGGCTATTTTGTGAAAATAGTTTTTTTCTGTTTTGATCTCACGTCTTCTCCCCGCCCTCAAACTTAGACCTAGATCTATAAGGAAAGGACAGATTTTAGGACAAATTCTAGTGATAGACATTGTGCTTTTATTATAACAAGAAATCCCACTCTCCTCTGAAGACTGAGACATTTATGGGAACATAACTCTGGCTCTTTCCTCCTTTAAGATGAACTTTACCCAGGAGACTGCATGATCTCTCATAGGAATGAAGTCTTGGTGGACATGCTCTACCACTCATCCTTTCAGACGTGTCAGAGCGAACAGTTTAAGCTCAACATGGGCACCTGCCTTCTGCATTACCTACAAAATACCGTGATTTCCATGACTAGCCCATTTCTCCTTGTAAAGAATAAGCAGCCAGAAAGCAGTTACTTACTAAGGACTCTTTGCATTAAATCTTTCTGTACTGCCTACCCTCCCCCCTACCCCTCTGCATACAGTCTCTACCCTTCTCCCCTCTATCAATGCCCCAGGAGTCTACACTGTGTGGACTGCATCAGTGAGCAGTAGGCAAGTGATTGCCTACTGGGCTTCTGGCTGAGTCTGGCCAATAGGGAGCCCACCAGGATACCAGAAGGAAAACAGAGAATAAGGAGGAGGCATTTACTTGGGGTACTTCTTTGGGCTGTGTCTCTTAAACATGTCTCAATTCCCATGGGATGCCTTGCCCAAACAGCTGTTTCTGTTAGCTCCCCCTTCTGACCCATTCAGGTCTAGGACTGATAAAGTTCCCCAGGGATACCAGCTCAGGGGTACTGCACTGTCCCTTTTAGTTTCCCTATACTTATCTATGCATTTCACTAAACCCTCTTCAAATTATCCAGCTTGAGTGAGCCATTAGTTTCATGTTCTGATTGAAAAACTCATTCTTAAACCAAAAATACCTGCATATGAGTCATTAAATGTGTTAAAATAGACCAGAATCTCTTCTCAACTGCTCTGGGTTTCATTACATATTTATTTGGGAAAGCAAGCAGGAGACCTGGGTCCTGGTCTCAGCTTTACCACTAACCAGCTTCAGGGCAGTGAAGAATTCTCCAGGGTCATTATTTTCTTCAAAACAAAGTGAAGGTGTTAGACTAAATGATTTCTAAGATCATTTCTAGCTTTGTGATCCCATGAGGGACTAATAATGTGGCAGCTTTCAAGAATGAATAAGCCAACAAAAAGAACTGCATAGACTCAGAGATACAAGTCACTACAGGAATATTTTTATGTAACATCCGTATTTCTTAGGTGAGGAAACAAACACAGAAAAGAAAAGAAACTTGTCCAATGTCACTGGTAATGAGCCAACTTGTTGGTGGCAACCAATAGGACCCGAAAGTCCTTTTTTTAATTCATTATAGTATGCCACTTCTCTACATGGTTGCTGGTCCAGGTTCTTATTACTAGCCTCTTTCCAACCTCAGGGCCTTTGCGCATGCTCACCCCAGTTTGTTTGTTTGTTTCATTGTTCAGATCTCAGTTTAAATACCAAAGTATAAGATAAGGCTTCCTTAACAGCCTGATCTGAGTAAGTCTCCAATTATTCCATACCATTAATCTGCATTACTATTTCCTGTATGCTGTCTTCACAGCACTCACTCCAAAATGTATTTAACACTGTTTACTTGTTTCAGTTCTGTCCCCTTTCTCTGCTAGACTGTAAGCTCCCTGAGACCGCGGGCATGTCTGTTTAATGCATAACTCTGTACCTGGCACCCAGTAAAATGCCTGGAGGCATTCAATAAAAAGTATACATTGAATTTATAATTGAATGTCATTTACAAAACTGCAAACTAGGGTACAGAATGTAGTTGCCCAGGTGTTCTCAGAAGAGTAAAGTTAGGTGTAAGTCCAAAGTTCTTAAATTTGAAGGGATCATCTCAAGAAATGACCTCCCTCCCTCAAGTCTCCTTTTCTACACCACCTCCCCAGTGGCCATGAATCATGGTAGGAGAGGAAGCAGCAGACTTGAGGCTCACACCAGTTAACACAGGTGAAGCAGACATGATCTTCACCTAGACATAAGGGCTTACAGGACCAGTAGGAGACAAAACACAGCCATGTACGTGCTTTATCTAAAGTCAGGCTCATAGCTGAAGGCATCACCACCACCCTTGGGGCCCAAGGGGTCTCTGGAACAACATGATAGATAGCATTTCCCTTGACACAGTGCCTAAGGAGATGCTGCTGGCGTTTAGCGTATGCAAAAGGCAATCACGTAAAACAAAGAACTGTCCTGCTCCAAAGGCCACAAGGGCCAACATTTCTCCCCAGATTTTATTTCCTCGGGCACCTCAGGGTCAATCCAAAAGATAAAAAGATACTAACTACTATATATAAAATAGATAAACAACGAGGTGTGTGTATAGCACAGGGAACTATATTCAATACCTTGTATGGCTTATAATGAAAAAGAATATAAAAAGGAATATATACATATATATATATATGTATAAATGAGTCGCTATGCTGTGCACCAGAAATTAACACAACTTTGTAAATTGGCTTTTGAATAAAAAAAGAAAATCTTAAAAAAAATCCACAATTACATGAAGTATCATTAATTTTGAAATGTTTTGGATAGTTATGGCCTCAGCCACATGCCATTAGCAGTGAATTGCTCAGCTGACTGTGCTGGTCTGAGGAACAAGGAAGTATTAATAAATGTTCCACCTCCATTCTCTTTTTCAAACTTCAGAGATGGGTGGTTAAATAGCAGGAACGTCTCAAGTAGTATCTTGGTCTCTCTTGCAGTTTTGCTCTGACAGCTATGTTTCACCCAAGTAGGGGACACGTGTTGCTGCCTCCCAGCGATGGATGCAAATATCTATTGTTCAAGTCAGGAGATATTTTTGCCTGACAGCAAACTGCATTGTATTCAGAGCTAAGCTGCGTTTTATTATTGGTGAAGAGGTAAGTGGTAACTTGAGGAAGTGCAAGTTGTTGGAATGTAAACAAATTGATATCATAGGTGTTCTTTTTATGAACTCCATTTGTTAGGGAAAAATCCAATCAGGCAGCTCCGTTTTCATGTCATCAGGCTTGACGTATGTCTTTGGAAACAGTGACAGTGGCTTTTTACGCGTCCTGGGCATGGATTTAAACAAGTCAGGTCCTGTAACTGTGAGACATGACTGAAATTAAAATATTAGAGGCAACTTCTCTACTTATATAAGGAGAACAAAACAGAAAATTACTAAAATGGGTCAACTGATCTAGTGACATCTCTAGGACTAGATTTAAAAATAAAATAAAATTGGTAGATTTCAAAGGAAACAGATGATAACCTCTTCCTTGCAAGCTGCCAAAAAGTAAGCCTGGTAATCTGTTTTAGAATTATTCATTCATGCATTTGGGTATGTTTTCAATCAACAGATATATTTTTTTTTATTGCAAACCTATTTTGTGCCAGACACTAAATGCTGGGTCGATAGCAATGAAGAAAACGGACAAGGTCCCCTGACTCCTAGGGATTACAGCATTCTCTGTTTACTGTACACGAAAAATACCAGTCACTACAAAATCCATTTATTAAATTCAAATGTAGGAAGTGCTGTGAAGACACATCAGTCCAAGATGCAACCTTAGAAGTCATTAATCTTGAACCCCATTATCTCAAACATGGGAATGCTGAAGCAGAAGGGGAAGTGACTTGGCTGAGTATAGACAGAGGAGGCCCCAGGCCGGTGGCTCGCACCAGGTAACACAGAGGGTGTAGACCGGATTTCCTCTACCCATAAGGCTGACAGGGCCACTGAAAGGGAAATACAGCTGTGTACGTGCTTCAGCTATAGTCAGGCTTAAAGCCCATGTCATCTAAAGATTCTTCCTTAAGGACATTTGTCTCCTAAACCTGAGAGTTTTCCTTTTTTATTATTTTAATGTGACCAACATGGTCTGTTTTCATTTAGTTTTGTTTATTAAACCTACTGGTTATAGATCTGTGATTTGTTTGCTTGTCGGTTAGTTGGTTGGTTGGTTAGCTTTAGCAAGGCTTAATTACTTTACAGTTGTAAAAAGCCCTTTGTAGAAGCCAATCTGAAAAAGTTACCTACTGAATGATTCCAACTATGGGATACTCTGGAAATGGCAAAACTATGGAGACAGTAAAAGGATCAGAGGTTGGCAGGGGTTGTGGGGGAGGGAGGATGAGCCGGCAGAGCACAGAGGATTTTTAGGGCAATGAAACACTCTGTGATACCATAGTGATGGACACATGTCATTACACATTCATCAAAGCCCATAAATGTGCAACATCGAGAGTGACCCCTAATGGAAACTATGGAGTCTGGGTGATAACGACGTGCCCGTATTAGCAGCAACTGCACTGCTTTGGTGTGGGAGCCTGACAGTGGGAAGTCTGTGCGCGTGCAGGGGCAGGGAGTATGTGGGAAATCTCAGTACCATCCCTTAGATTTTGCCGTGAACCTAAAACTATTCTAAAAAATAGTCTATTTTTTTAAGTCCTTTATAAAGACACAAATCATCAGTTCAGTAAACAAGGAGGAGACAAGGAGTGCTCTCTACGTCTACCTTTACTAATATGCCTTCATTCGTTCAACAGACCTTGACGGCACACCTACTATGTGCCAGTCATGATTCTAGGTACTGAGGATTTACCAGGGGACAAAAACTGCATGGAGCTTCACTCTCAGGGGGAGAAAGGATAGAAAATAGAAATAAATAAATAGTGTGTCAACTGTGGAAAAGCTCTAAAGACAATAAGCAAGGTCAAAGGACAGAGAAAGACAGAGTTGGGGAGCAACAGGCTGTTTTTGGTTTTTGTTGTTATTATTGTTGTTTTTTGATGGGAAGATCAGGGGACTCTTGATTCAATGCCATTTAAGTAGAAATTGTAAAGAAGTGAGGGACTGAGGCTTGCAAATATTCAGGGCAAGAGTGTAGCAGGAAGAGAAAGGAGACAAAGCTAAGAATCTGGGATGGGAGAGCACTCAACCTGTTTGAGGAAGAGCCCGGAGGCCACAGTGCCTGGAGCCAGAGAGAGCAAGAGGGAGATAAGGTCACATGAATATCAAAACAGATCCAGTAAAACCTCAGCCATGGGAAAGAGTCTGGATTTCATTCTGCACGAAATGGAAATCACTGGAAGACTCTGAGGCATTAATGTTACTATAATGCAAGTGTTTAATTCAAATGTCAAAATAGTGTAATATATGTTTGCTGTACTATTTAACACTTGTATATTGCTCTTCAGATTCCAGTGCTCTCATCTGAGTAACTGCATTCGTATCCTCCTATGGGTATTTAGTTGGGGGGGGGGGTTGGTGAGGGAGAGACATATGGATTAAGGCAAATATGCAAATACACAGCCTGAGACTATTCCAAATTAAGCCATGGTCATCTGTACCGTTGTAGAATGTATTAATTTATCAGCCCAGCCCTTTACCTAGCACACCCCTAATGGGTATCAGTAGACTGCAGAAGGTAAAGTAAATTTTGGAACTTGGGTCACTGTGGTGGATCTTGAGGGGGCAGAGAGCACAGCTGGGTTGTTGCGGGGGGAGTTGGGAGTGGCTTACAGAGAGGTGGTTCTGGAATAAAATTAGGAGCGGGGTTCCATGACCTTTTTTTTTTTTTTTTTTTTTTTTAAACTCCAGAATGTCCCCTAGTGCCTGGAGAATACTGGTCAGGTTCTACCCAGCCCTTCTTAGCCTGCCCACCAGAGGCACATCCAGAGATAAAAATATCCTAGCACAAGAGTACGTGTCACAAGCCCTTTCCATTTAAAAAGCCCTTAGGTCTTCACTCCAAAATGTCCTGCCACCAGATTAATAGTTTCCTGGACTGGAGAATCCAGTTACTCATGTGGTCCTGTCTTTCTGAATGTTTATTATCTCTATGACACTACACAAAACCACACAGCCAATGCCATCCTTTTTATGGCCAGTAGGTATGGACAAGAAGGGTTGGGTCAGATGACTAGGAGTATGAGGACTTATAAGTCAGTGGTTCTTATGAATGTCCTTATAGACTGTTATACCGGGGGTTTTTTGCCAGAACTGACATGGAACATCTAACTGACATGTACTTCCTAAAGGTATTGTAATTTACAGAGTATATTAATATCCTTTGTGCATGCTTTGGGTAGAGATGAAGTAAAAATGGGAAATATTATTTTACTATACTTCCCTCTAAAATGAATTTAAGATGTGTGTACATTTCCAGAAGTAGAAATTTTTAATTTATTGCTATGAATTTTTAGTAGTCTTTACATTTCCAATGAGTAATTTGGCGTGTGTGTCTGAAGTACATTTAAGTGTTCATAATAGCAGATGGATATGGAAGTGATGTCAAAACCAAGAGAATCCATCATATATTTGTGAATATAAATCACTTTGCATCCCCAAATTAATCCATTACAAAATAATATTTACAAACCAATCAAATATCTCTTATGTCAATTACCAGATTTCAATCCCTGAACTACATTAAGGTGACAGTGTTTTTTATTATAAGATTAGCGCTTTCCTTGAGTCAATAATTCATGACATTTTCCAGCTTCCTCTCAAAGCTCTCTTCATAAGATGAATCAAAGGAATGAAGACAAATGTGGACATTTTAAAGAAAACTGCTATCTCTGCATTCGAACTTCTTTTTTCTAAAATAATAATGCTGCCTCCTAACTCAGAGCCAACACGTGATGAACTATGGATTGAATAACTATATTCTAGTGAAGCAATGCCATTTGATTTCTGACTTTTTAAATTTCCTGTTTTATACTTCTGAGCACCATGAAGGAATGCACGAGCTCTTCAATATATAGAGAATAAAAATTATTTGAACTGAATATTGAAATTACCAGATCACTTAGTTTCCTAAGATGTAGCTGATCAAAACTAGAATATTCTACTTTCCTTGAAAAGACGGAAGAGGTGAGAAGGGAGTTTAAAAAGCTCTAAAATGCTCTGTGTGTATATATATAATTTTATGTATATATATATATATATATATATATATGGAGAAAAAGAGAGAGACATCTTATGGTTCTGTTTTCTGGAGAACACTGACCAACATACTAATACTACCGCACAGTGAAAGGAGAAGTTCCATATGGTGCTAGGATACTGTAAGTGTTCAATAAATTTTGCTTTCTTACCTCATTACCCATCCCTCTCCCATAAAAAATGTTATAGGGAGTCTATTCCCTATAAGGCAAGTTCTGAAAGCCAACTGGCTTTATCCTCTAGGCTAGAATCAGGGATGGAGGCAGAGGGAGAGAAAGTCAAAAGGGAGGGGCTCTCCCACGAGGGCTGGAATTGTCTGGGACAAAACAATTGAAGTCCAGTGTGTCATTAGCTGCCACTTGGCCCAGATCCCAGATCCAGCCCTAGGCTGGGTGTCACTCCACCAGAGGAGAATGCTCTATGCCCGGCGGGAGTCATTTTAAATGAGAGCTGTGGGCCTGGTTTTTGGAAATCATTTCACATCAAACCCAGAACCAAACTGTGTTTCATTTGGGCTCTGGCACCTAAAAAGCATGTGGAGAAAAAAGAATTCAAAAATAACTCCATCAGAGGAAGCACTACAAAATGAGGCTAAGGTTTTTCTCTGTCCCTGGATGTGATTAAAAAAATTATGCAATACCTGAACTGCCATCACCACTCTTTATCAGAATTTCTAAGGGAGAAACTTAAACCAAGGTCAAGTGAGTTGTAAAGTTGACACTGTTCTCAAAAGATAAACTAATAGAGTCTTATTTCTCAATAACCAGACAATACAATTTGCTCTCATCTCTCTCTGGAATCCCTGACAACCTCCTACTATAAGTTAAACTGATTTCACCTGGGAATATGTTGCATTGCATGATCATTGCTTAAGTGGACACAATCACAAACTTCCACAGTCAAGCTAAACCAATTCAAGACTCTAAAATTTTGGTGGTCTTCAAAACGCATTGGAAAGCTATTTCCAAAGATATGTGTCTAGTAAAGATGTGGGGTACAGGTGCACTCATACCCAATCAGAGTGGTAATTGGACAGATCTTCCTGGACAGCAGTTAGGCAATATACACCAAAATGCCAAATGTGCATATCTTTTTTTTAAATTTACTTTATTTTTTTACTGGAGATATTAGACATTGAACCCAGGACCTTGGACATGCTAAACATCCCCTCTACCATGGAGCTATACGTGCCTGCCGCCACACGTGCACATCTTTTGATTTCATGTTTTTACTCTGAGGAAATGGTCTAAAAGAAATAATAGAACAAAATGCAAAGATGTACACATGAGAATCATAACTGCAATGTTGACTAGAACATAAAGCAATATAATTATGAATCAAGAACCTAAATGCAGAATGATCATTCACACAGGAAATACTCTACAAATACCACAAGTGAATCATGCAAAGCTGTTTTCTGTCCACATTATACTGGTAGAAAAAGGAAGATTTAGAGTGTGCTGCCATTTTGCTTTTAACAAAAATACTATCTGCATATAAAATCCAGAAGAATATATACAAAAAAGATTAAAAAGTACTGTCTTTGGATTGTTAGATGTAAGGGTAGTACTATATTTTCTTTCTTCTTATTTTTTACTTTCACGGTAAATAGCCCATTGATTTTTATAATCAGGAAGTGATGATTATTTAAAAATTTACTATATATAAGTTAATATAAAATTTGTTTTCACATATGTTAAGGAAAGTTTTTAATTTTTTGAGATTCAGAAAGTTGGTCAATAATTCTTTTTTTTAAACTTTTTTTATTGAGTTAGAGTCATTTTACAATGTTGTGTTAAATTACAGTGTAGAGCACAATTTTTCAGTTATACATGAACCTTATACACAGAAAACTAGAAAACACTGATTAAGGAAATTAAAGAAGACTTAAAATAATGGAAAGATACCCCATGCTCCTGGATTGGAAGAATCAATAATTCTTAATGTAAGGCATAAGCAGAAGTGGATTTTTTTTCTTGATTCAAACAAAACAGAATTGTCTGAAATCCAAGGAAAACACAATATTTAAATGCTCAAAAATCCTGCAAATTAGAATATGGCTGAGATTCGTGGTAACTATAGAATAAGTATGTTTATCAGTGTCTCTAAATCACTGGAAAAGCATGAGTGGCTTGTCAATGAATGACTTAAGTATCGTGAGGATGGATTCCAAGCTCTGTCTATCACTGCCTCTATTAAGAACAAGTTGACAAAGCTTTCGTTATCCTCTCAGCTGGAGCTATTCCTTCATTGTAATTTTGTGTAGCAGTTTCTCGCTGGGCATTTTTCCACTGATTCTCCAAACAAGCCCATCTTAAAACTACACTCCACCCAGAGTATGGATTAACATGCATTCAGTGATAAAGAGAGATCACTCATTTTTGAGGAGGAATGAGGTGTAGGACAGGGAAACATATAGTATTTATTCTACCAAGACAACAAACTAAAGGGAGTAAACTGATTTTCTGTTCAAGGACTCACATACGTATAGAGAGGTGTGATGAACCCAGTTGCTTCTACGTTGTATGAAGGGGTGACCAGAAAATAAGTATAAATAATAAAATTAATAAATAATCGTAGATAATAAAATTGGACAATAGGTAAGGCTGATGATCCTGGCATCCTCTGGCTGTGCCAGTTTTAATCCTTGAGTTTCTGCATAGGTGGGAGGCGTGGAGGAGGCAGGGCAGGGTGGGAAATGAATCTGGAGGACTCAGAACAAGGGTCTATTTAGCAACTGGTATAAAATTATCCATATTTTAACCCTGCTGCAGCCCTACATAATCTGTGGATGCAGATTTGTAGTACTGAGACTAGCTCTAGAAATGATGCCCTAAATCAGGGTTTCCCTACGTGTATTCCCTTAAGCCAGTGGTCCTAAAATGTGGGTGTTTTTGACACCCTGCCCCTGTGAGGACATTTGGCAATTTCTGGAGACAACCTGAGGAGGCAGCTACCAGCATTTAGCAGGTAGTGGCCACGAATGCTGCTAACCATCTTATAGCCCCACAATAAAGAATTGTCTCACCCAAAATGTCAATCATGCTGAAGCTGAGAAACACTGCTTTAAGCACTGTATATAAAAATTATAATAAAGTTTCTAATAATATTCTTTGACTGAGTTAATCGGATGCAATGACATTTGCCACTTCTGAAAATGATGAGTAAAAGAATGGCCATTTCAAATTACTTTTTCCTCCTGGAAATCTTCAGCCACTTCTGGAGTTCCAAAATTCTGGACATGATACCATCTTTAGGTGATTTTCATCCTGTGGATTTGCAGAAGGCAAACTCACAGAAAGATTTCAAAGTCTTTTGATACAGTAGGGGTCTAAGTGAAAAAATAGAGCATGGAACAGCAACTTTCAACAAGAGCAAAAATTTGAACATTTCTACCATGAATTTCTCCTGCAAAAACTTACTAGGTTGCACAAGTGTGAATGTACTTACTGACATTGAATTGTACACTTAAAAATGGTTAAAATGGATATGATATCACTCATACGTGGAATCTAAAAAAAAGAACACTATGAACTCATCTACAAAACAGAAAGAGACTCGCAGACATAGTAAACAATATTATGGCTATCAGGGAAAGGGGATGGGAGGGGATAAATTTGTGAGTTTGAGATTTACAAATGTTAGCCACTATATGTAAAAATAAATTTAAAAAATTTCTGCTGTGTAGCACAGGGGACTATGTTCAATATCTTGTAATAACCTTAAATGAAAAAAATATGAAAATGAATATATGCATGTATGTATGCCTGACTGGGACACTGTGCTGTACACCAGAAATTGACACATTGTAATTGACAATACTCCAATAAAATTTTTTTTTAATTTCAAAAAATGATTAAAATGATAACTTTTATATTGTGTGTATTTTAACACACACACACGCCCACTAGGAAAGCCTATTAGAAAATCAATTCATGGAGTGAAAATTCTCAAGATGAGTCTCTAGAATTATAGGAATTTATTAAAATCTGAATCCACCCTAGAATCTCAGTATCAACAAATGTTTCTTGACTTTTATTTAAATCAGATGGGCCGTCCATACTCAAACCAAAATGATATGTGTGTTGGACATCTCTTATGCCTTTTCTCTGGTCCTCTTGGCTCAACTGTTTTACTGCGAACTGTGGGTCAGGAACCACCTCAGGGAGCCTGACAGCACCCCTCCCCAGCTGTGCCACCCGCCTGTCTCTCTCTGCCCTGGGGTTCTCTGGGACACCATCAGAAGCCCACTCAGCCATTCTGATGCATGCACAATCTGGGGGTATGAGAGTGTTAACACCACATGGAAAATCAGGCCACTTTGAGGTACATTCTACATAGCTCGTGACAGGGTCCCCAGCATACAGTCTCTCTGTAGCTACAGATGTATATTTTTGTGTATGCAGCGTAGAAGCTATCAGGGAGGAAATGCAAGGAACTAATGACACTGTTGTTTCCGGGAAATGAAACTGGGTGGCTGAAGGGCAGGGGTGAAAAGAGAATTTCCAACAAATATTTTTCTATGCCTTTTGAATTTTAAACCATGTGCATATATTGCTTCTTTAAGAATTAAATAAAATTCAAATTTAAATAAAATTATCCTTCACTCATGGTAGGACATCTTACTTGTTGTGAGAAGACCTAAGTGTTCAGATTATTCCAGTCCTACAGATTAGGGGGAAAAATAGATGAGATGTGCCATGGTTGTCACAGTGAGAAATTACAGATTATCTGCCCAGAAAGGGAGCTTTCTATAGAGAAAATAGCATTCATAGTGCAGAAAGCACTCCTCATATTATCTTGGTCACATTGTAGACAGTACTTGTCAGAAATGTTGGAATGAAATTGTTGGCTAGAAGATACTTCTAGTGACTTCAAATTGGTTATATATCAAAAGTAGTGGAAAGATGTGTATCATACATCAGACTACTAAACTAACTGACAAAGACATTTTACTTTTCTGTGATATTTTAGCAGAAGTCTTGGTCTAGAAGCACATTCAGGTGAATCCAGACAAATTTTGCGAGATCACTTCAGAGGAAGAATTCCTTGATTTTGGTAGACTCCTTCTCAAAATGGCCCCACGTGCTTCTAGCGTCATATCAAACTGTGACTGCAAAGTAGATTTTCATATCACAAAATATGAAACTCTGCATACCTTCCTTAAGTCTATTATAAACTTCCTTTAATAATGGTCTCTGCTGTGCTTTAAATAAGCCTGTTTTCTAGGAAGATTAATCAATGACATTCCAAAAAATCAGCTCGCCTAGTGAATTCAATTTTCTACTCACATAAACTTGATTTACAGTGAAAACTTTCAGTGATCTTTTTTGTGCATAAAACACAATTATCATATTTTATATTACTTTTGATAATTTTCTTGCAAACTACGATTCTTCCACTTTTATACATGGGAATACTGAGGCTAGAAGATGGGTTTGGCTTGCCTACCTCGCACAGTGCAACAGCAAAAGAAAATTTATAAAAGCTTCGAATCTCCATTGTGTCCACACAAAGAAGGCGCTTCTCAGTTGCAAAGGCTAAATCACAAGCTGAGTTTTCCCTCGTTTCTTTTTGGGCTTTACTGACGAGACAGGAATTTATTCTTGGTAAGATTATGAAATCAAATACTAGTTGGATCAAGTTCAGGAAAATGATAAAATTACGATTAAACTAGGCATTCTTCAGCACAACAGAAAAGCTGCAGAAGCACCACACAATGTGGCTACTTTAAAAAATTACACTATTGGTTGCTGTCCCCAGTGTTTGCTCAAAATAATTCATGAGAAATACTATCACAATCTAGGAGAAAAGATAATTAAGGTTGCCTGCTGGCACTGCCTTACATAATATAATCTGTTTATTCAGAAGCTCCACTTTGTCTTCCAAGGGCTGATTCAGGAGCTTCGTAATCTGACAAGATATGTTTTATTATATGTTCCTTTGTAATGAATATTGGAATAGTTAATGTAGGGACTGACTCTTTATTGAAAACAATATATTACAAAGAAAAACTTACTCTGTCTGAGAAAGCAATTTCCCAGTTCCAGCGTGGGCTTATTAACCATCTAAATTTGATCTTCTCATGAAGTTAATTTTTAATTGTCTTCAACAAGTACATGCAAGGTCTTTTATACCAGAAAAAAAGTAGGTGACTATTTTAAGCTAAATACTTATTAAGTAGCAAAAGCAATGACCCTTACTTAGTTTGTACTTAATAGGCCTACTATTTACTGAAGCCTGAAACTCTGGTTATTGCCATATATATAACATTGAACTTGGTGCTTGTGTAAGAGCATGACAGAGGTGACATTAACTAAATTAAAAGAGAGAAAATTCTGCATGAGAGATTATCGACTCATCATCAAGGGACATTTTAGAGCTGCCTGGAGACTTTCAATATTAAGGTTAGCTTCTGGGGTAGTTCCGAACATATTCCCTAGAGTTCTAAGGATGAACCGTTCAGTTTTGAAACATCAGTTTCCCCTCCTATAACTGAGGTTATTATGGGAGAATATATATGTTAGTCCCAGATATGTAGTTTCTGGACCCCTGATAAATATTTTCTTTCTTCACCAATTCTAAAAATCTATAGTTTTCCTGGGAGCAATGAGTGATTTTCTGGACTTGGTTTTGGTTTTTTCCACAAAAATAGTGCCTACTCAACTCCAAAGTAGTCAAGGTATCGTTTGGGCAAATAATTCAGCCAGTTCAACCCAGTTTAAGTCTGTGATGCCAGTAAACAAAACCAGAATCATTGGTGATGATATTTAATGATTTAACCTGTCATTTGGTAATTGTATAGGCTCAAAAGCACAAATATTAATTTACATTTTCAACTTTAACCCAGATCAAATTTAGCCTCAACCCAACCTTGAACAGGGCCAGATGAAACACCGAGGAGCTATTTCAAGGATAATATTCTAGTGTACATTTTAAGGAGTAAAGCATCTGGGCTGATTTTTCTCCAAAACTCACCTGAAGCACCTTTAAAATACGAATTCATCTTATTCATGCACCTGTTCAAAACATTCTTCTGCTAGTGACTCTCAGCAGCAGACAATCTCCCCAGGAGCTCCTCTGGGCATGTTCGACATGACGGACCTGCCAATGAATGGAGTGAAAAATGACAGGCTGACCCTTCAGCTGAAATCGATCTGTTCCTTCAAACTTCGAAGCTTAAAGAGTTATTCATCATTGTCACTCTCTCTGCAGGTATGGAATTCTCTTGTAAGAGTTTACAGGGTCGAAGCTTTGCTCGCTGGGCAGTACTCTGTTTCTTTTCCTATTGCAGGGATGCAAGGCCTGAATATGACTTACAGTCCGGGCAGTAACCCAAATGACAACATGTAGGAAAGACTAAATTGACCCCAGAGCTAAGTATCCATCACAGAGATTTACAGTAGGACCACAAAGATATCCAGTAGCCAAGAAGCACTGCTAGACTCACTGAATTCATTGTGTTCTTCATTTAAACCCACCTAAAAACTTGAGATTAAAACAATGTTTTATACTCCAGGGATGATGGTAATGTTATTCATGCTATTAGTAGTAACAGTAATAATTGTCATAGAAACATTACAACCAATCTCTTCAGAGTTCTATGGTACACCCTACCAGAAGCTTCTGCAGAAGGCTGACTGAATTTAACTGAAGAAAGAACCACTAGCTGATGTATGGTAATGGCTCCTTTTTGGGCATCCAGTTTTATCATGATATAACTGACATACAGTATCGTGTAAGTTTAAGGTGTACAGCATAATGACTTGACTTTCATATATTGTGAAATGATTTCCAAATAAATTTAGTTAACATCTATCATCTCATATAGATACAAAAAAGAAAGAAGAAAAAGAAATTTTTTTCCTTGCACTGAGAACTCTTAGGATCTTTCTTAAAGGCTCTTGATAAGAGGAAAAAAGGAAGAATCTTTAGGTGATGCAGAAAAAAATGATGAGGCCAAGCAAAGAATTTAGACTCAAGAAGATGTTCATAGCAGCACTATTTACAATAGCCAAGACATGAAGCAACCTAAATGTCCATCGACAGATGACTGAATAAAGAAGTTTTGGTACGTATATACAATGGAACACTACTAAGTCATAACAAAGAATAAAATAATGCCATTTGCAGCAACATGGATGGACCTGGAGATTATCATACTAAGTGAAATAAGTCAGAAATGGAAAGAAAAATACCATATGATATCACTTATATGTGTAATCTAAAAAAAATATGACACAAATGAACTTATTTACAAAACAGAAACAGATTCACATATATAGAAAACAAACTTATGGTTACCAGGAGAAAAGAGGAGGTGGAGGGATAAATTGGGAGTTTGGGGTCTGCAGATACTATTGATATAAAATAGATAAACAACAAGGTCCTACTATATAACACGGAACTATATTCAAACTTTGTAATAGCCTATAATGAAAAAGAATATGAAAAGGAATATATATACATATATATAATATATATTACTAAATCATTATGCTGTACACCAGAAATTAACACAACATTGTAAACCGACTATACTTCAATTTAAAAAAAAAAAAAAAGGAAAGAAAAATGTGTGTCCTTAAGTAGCTACACAAACCTGAGTTATTTATCTGATATTCCTGGCTCTCAATTTTATCATTCACAAAGTGAAAGATTAAATGACATCTAATTTCCAACTCAGTTTTGAAATTCTAAGATTCTCTGATGAATATGTCAGGAAAAAGTGAACATTAATTTCTCATCAAAATTACTATAAGCCCACATTTCACATTTTGTATAAGGATATTTTTTTTCATATTTAACCCTAAGCAACATTTTAGGAGGCATTTGACCAAGACTATATCACACACACACATCTTCATAGGGTGACAAGCAGTGAAAAACAGGACTGCTTCAGTTTTACAGTTCAGAGGCCCATGTCCCAGGAATCCCCTCTGTCCCAGGCAAACCGGGAGGGCTTGTCACCCTCAGTCACCACAATACGATACCAGTCACTCCCTCCCGCCACCTCCACAGCTCCCTTCTCCTACAGGAATTAATTCCTTCAATTCTCAGATTCAGTTCCAACTAGTTACTGATTCAATCTCCACCAAGAAAGATTTTGTATAAGGAACTATAGTCTAGAATTGTCTTGGTTCTATTTCTCAGCTGCCATTTAACGAGTCTGGGAAAGCCTTGGCTAGCTGCTTGCCCACGGAGAATTTATTCCTGTATCGGTCTGAAACCCTGCTATAACAACCTGACGTCTTATCTATGGCCTTGACGATTTACCATGCCCTGCTCCCAGTCCCATGTGAGAGCTGTATCTGCTATGTGTATTCCTTAATAAAGGCTAAGAGTCCTTTTCTGAACCAGTTCAACTTTCCACCTGATAGTGAGCTCCACTACTTTGTTCATTTCTATGCAAAACTCTCAGACTGGCTGCCCTCTCACTATTCCAAACACTCCTGAAACAAAACCTAGGCCAGCTCAGATCAAGCTGAGATGGCCGTAATCCTAGGAGCACCATCATTTATACCAATAGTTCCCTGTGCAGCCCTCCCTGGTTCCCCTCCTCAATCCTGGCTTTCCCATTCTCTCACTAGCTTGCATTGCTGGAGGTTCCAGGTTGAGGAAAGGGGCTCCAGTCCAAATTCCAGCTGAGCTCACCCACCGTGGGATATGGCCCTATCACTCTAAACATGGCATTTTTAATATTCCAGTCCTTCAGCTTGAATGTACTGTTGAAGGGACAGCTGATGCTAACGCCGGAGGCTCTGCTCCTCTCCCACGCTGGTATCAGCTCTGTCTCCATGCTGCTAGAGCGCAGCTATGGAAAGGATGAAGTCAGTGAGAGAAGGAGCTTGCTATCCCATCTCAATCTCTTCAAATAATTGATGGCCAACTAGAATTTCATGTAATTTTTAAAATGTACAGAGATTAAATTCTTTCAACACAGAAAAAGTGTTCCTTGGGAAAGTATCAGAGCCCTCAGTTTTAAATGATGTCTTCAAAGGATACTGGCTTGGAATCAGGTCTGCTAGTAGTTATCCGTCAATAATCCAACCAGAAGTGTTGTCTGAATCAAATTCACTCTTCCTGGAGGAGCTCTTCAAAGCTGAGAGGCAAGACCCAGGAATAATGAGCACTGGCTGCGTGGGCAACTAAGGACCCCACCACCACCTCCTACCTAAGGGTTAGGTGGTGGCCATCTGGCACCCCTTAGGAAAATAAGATCCTCACTCTAAGCTGAGACATGGACCTCACAAAAGCACAGCCAGATGTGGGGAGGAGAGAAAAGGCACGGCAGTAAGTTCTTCCCTTCCCCAAGAGCTGTTTCAGAGGATGGGACTCAAGTGTCTCAAAAAGGAGGCAGATCTTAAACAGCACAAAAGACCTGTGCTTGCTGCCTGCTGCACAGGGAAAGTCATACAGATTGGGAAATCTGGGGTGGAACAGGAGGCAGAAACAGGGGCACATGAAGTAGCAAAGAGAGGTGAGCAGTCCTGGGGCAGGAGGCCAAGGGCTGCTGGAGTCAGAAACTGCTGACGGAGCAGGCTTGGCAGCAACCCTGGAAAGGGCAGCGGAGCAGAAGAGAGAGACCAAGGGAACCAACAGAGTCAGAGCAGCCACAGCTGAGTCAGGGCAGAGCTGAGTTCTGTCTGGACAAGATAAAGCCAGACTGGGACCCAAAGAGGTGTCACAGAGGTGACTCACTAATGCGACAGGTGGAGACGGGGACCAGTGGGCCGGCTTGCCCGTGATGACTTTACTCTTCAAACTCTTGACAAAAGGCACGTGGCGTCAAGTTCTCGTTCCAGCTTTCCTTCACCGAGATCACCACTTTTTTAATTGAAGTATAATCAGTTTACAAAGTTGTTGGTTTCTGGTTTACAGAATAATGCTTCAGTCATACAGGTACATACATATATTCCTTTTCATATTTTCATTATAGGTTCTTACAAGATATTGAATAAATTTCCCTGTGCTATACAGTGGAAACTTGTTTATTTTATATATAGTAGTTAGTATCTGCAAATCTTGAACTCTTAATTAATCCCTTTTCCCACCCCTTTTTAAATGCCAGAAAAGTCAGTGTGTAGAACCACGCCAGTGGTCAACCAGATATTTAAGTAGTAAATTAATACACATCTGAAATGTGTACAGTCAGGGATCATGGAGGAAAGAAGTGGTTACAATGACTTGCACCTACTGAAAATTTACACAGCATCTGGGGGTGATGAAATCAGCCAAATTCACCTTGCACAACAGCTCTCACCACTCCCACTGGATTTCAGGTGTGTAAGACAGACAACAGGACAGGCAGTCAGCTTAGAAAGGGACAGAGTGTTTCTCTACTAATCTTCCAATTCTACCCCCTACCCCAAAGGAAAACTACATTGGGATAAGAAAGCCTGAATAAATAGTTAAGAAGCCAAAGGTCAAGATAAGGATGGGCCACCCGTAAATTATAAAATCTTGGACATTGCCTAAATGTTCAGGAACTCAACTTCTGCATGTGTAAAATGAGGGTGATAATGGTGCCTTCTCAGCCATATCATAAATGTGAAACAAAATGGAATTTCACATGAATGGGGTCAGGTATAATAAATGGGCACTACAGTGATGACTTTATAAGATAATAGGAGAGGCATTTTTTATTTCCATTTCATTTCCTCTCTTCCTGGTTTGTCTTTTTAATTTCCCTACCTGAACATACAGGGAATATTCTAATTCCAGACTGAACAGCTTTCTAATTATCATAAAATAAGATGAAGTACAGAGAAGCCAAAAGGAATTTGGAATAGCAGGCTCATCAGAAAAGCTGTTTATTAAAGGAATTGTTAGATAAGGTCTGCATCCTAATCACTGACAGAAGATCAGCATCAGCTTGATGGCACAAGACACTGTCAACAGTCCTTCCTCTGTGTTCGCCTCCCAACCCTTCCCACATTATGCATTTTATTCTGCTCGCCCTCCAAAATGGTATCACTTTCCTGATTTTGAGCCAAGTAAGTCTTCTTGCCCTTGTGTATAGAATTTAAAGTCACTCGATTATACATAGAAACAGCATTAAAATAAACTTTATTTTAAAATGTTTATGTAATACAGTGACAATTCCATTATTTGTCAAAGCCCTCAGGACCTCAGATGGATATTCTATTTCTTCTAAAAAATGTCCAAATTTCCCTCTTTTTATCAGGTTACTAACTATATTGGATGAGAACCTGCCTTACTTATTTCATTTTAATTTGATTCCCTGCGTAAAGACCCCATCTCCAAATAAGGAGATACGGAGGGTTAGGACTCTGATACATCTTTTTGCGGAGGGGGGATATAATTTAACCCAAAGCACGTGGCTTATACATCTGCCACAACTCACAGAAGTCTACACTTAAAGCATGCATTATATTGTATATAAATTATACTTCTATAAAGTCAAGTTTAGAGAAGTTTGACATCTATGAACATTTTGACATGTAAAATGCATATTATGGAATAGAACACGCTCTCTTCTCTGAGTACAACAGTGTATACTATTTTCTGACAGCTTAACCCATACCTTTTCTGAGCTCTGGCTCTCCTCACACTCAGTTCTTATTATGCTCTGTGTAAAACGCAGAGAAGAAGAAGAGTTGAACACAATCACCACAGAAAGGGAAGGACAGAATTTCACGTCCAAGAAAGTCAAACTCCAATTTCTTTGTATGATAAAAACACAAGAATGGAAAAGTACAATACTCCAAAATTGAATAAATCCTATTACTCATATCTATATATGTCTTTGTTGTGGATATGTAGATTTTCCAGAAATTTCTGTCATGTGGAGTTGACGTGTAAAGCTTGAAAAACACAGATAATTTTGTCTTAAATGACTCTCCACCTAGAATTTAAATATATTTGTAAAAGTTCATATCTTTGGTTAATTAAACTACACTCACATTGTTCTTTCAATTATGGAAAGTTCTTTTGCTTTAAACCTAGCTAAGTCATAGAGAAAGAATGTCAAAATCATTTTAACCTCACATAAAGCAAAGTAAAATTATTTTGCCTCATGAAATAATATTTTTAACATTAGAGGCATAGTTGTTGCAAAATTAAAAAATTATATGAAGACTGAGTAATTGGAAATATGATCTCAGTCTATCTCGTATACATACAAATATATTTGTCTTCACTCTTTCATTTATTCATTCATTTATTTGACAAAAATTTGTTGAGCATTTATTATGGGCCTGGCTCACTCCTACGAGGTTTCAAACCTAAAAATATAAGATGTTCTTTCCATTTCCTTATCAGAAATAGTCACTTAGACGGTAACAACTGTTAGAACAAGATAACTCCAGGCCATCTGTCAGATACTCATCATCACCAGAACTCTCCCTGAAGGGAGTGCAACTTTGGTTCACCCCACCAGCAGTAATTTGATTTTTCCTAGGTTCAAAGTGTTGTCCCAGACACAGCAAAGAAACAAAATAAGGTCTCTGACTCCAGGAAGCTTACATTCCACTGGAATTAAAAAATAAACAAATTAAATATGGGATGTGAGGCAGTATGGGGTTCAAAGAAGAACAATCAAGTGAAGTAGAAAGATAGCAAGTAACAGGGTGGGGGGAGTTGCTATTCAAACAAGATGGTCCCGGTAGTCCTCTCTGAATAGCTGACATTTGCACAGAGACCCGAATAAAACAATAAACAAGCCTGTGTGTATCCTGGGGGAAAGCCGCATAGCCAAAGGAAATGGCAAGGGCAAACATGTAGGTGGAAACATAGTTAGTATGTCCAAGGAACAGCAAGGAGACCAGTGTGGCCAGGGGAGCGTGACAGAAAATGAATCCAAAGGAAATGTAGAATCTCGTCTTTGTGTTTTATAGTCACAATGATGCAAAGTGTCTTGGAGGATTCTGAAATAAGAAGGGACACAATCTGACTGGCATTTCTAAAAGATCACTTTGTTTTCTGCATGCAAATTAGGCTCTGGGAGAACAACAGTAGAAAACGAGTTACAAGACTTTTGGTGGTGGTCCAAGTGAAAGCTTTGACAAGGGTGATAATGACAAAGAACTTGGAGGTGGTTGGGTTTTTGGCATATTTCAGAGAGAGAGCCAAAGGATTTACTAGTGTATTTTGGGTATAAGGAAAAGGACTGTGATGGCTGGGGCTGAGCCAGCAGGCAGAGTCTTTCACTGAAATGGGGAAGACTAGAGAGAGAAAGAAATTAGGGTTCAGCTTGAGGGCACTGTTAAGTTTGAGATGCTCAACAGACATCTAAATGGAGACATAAAATAGTTGAATACTTGAGTTGAGTTCAGGGAGAACTTGTAGCTGAAAATAAAGATTTGGGAAACACCATCCTATTGATGATTGCTAAAACCACAGGATTGCGTGAGAGCAACTGAGAAATATGAGTGTCAGCTAGAAAAGGGGAGGACCAAAGCCTGTGTCCTCAGAGTCTTATGGACCTGCAAAAGGAGGAGGAGCAGCAAAGGAGTCTGATAAGGAACGGCCATGGGAGAGGCAAAAACCCTGGAGAATGTGGGATTCAAGAAGGCAATAGAAGAAAATACATCAAGATGGAAAAAATTACCAACTGAGTCAAAAGTGGGGAGAAAACAAGGTGAGGACTAAACACTGAGGGCATGGAGATCAAGATGGTGGCTAAAAACTTGTCAATCCAGAGAGCGTTAGTGGCCTCCAGGAACAGTCTAGAGGCAACACCTGAACAGAGGAGGTGCGAGAGAGTGTGGAAGGTCATGGTAACGTAGTAACAAGTATTAGAAAACATTTTCCAAGAGTTTTGCTATAAAGAACAGAGATATGTGGCAGCAGCTGGAGGAGAAAGCTGTTCACATATTCTAGATTTTCTAATTGTAACTATAAAATAGTTTCTGTTTTACAGTCAATTTAATGTTGGTGGAGGTTTCTAAATGCACAAGTTGCTCAAATTATAAATTTTAATTTTAATAGTGGCCATAATAAAACAAATTTAAGTTTAGGTTGCACCTGTGTGGAATTGCTCATCAGGAAAAGATGCTGAGAAAGGCAAAGCAATAGTTAGTTTCATTGAAGCTCCCCAGCTCCTCAGAGTCCTTCTGCATCTCCCAGAGGACATAACCAAACACCATGCACACCGAAACTCAACAGATAGTAGTTGGACTGAATTTTACGCCACCAAATCCAGAGAAATTAAGGTTTAAAGAAATAATAAAACAAAATATCTGAGGTTTCCTGCTGCTCAGGGTTCTGCCAAGACATCTTAATGGTCATGTTCATAAAGTGTAGTACAAAGTCAAAGCAACTATGTGGGCAATTTGGATTTTTAAAAAAAATCTGTGCAAGTTAGAAAAAGGAAAGCAAATTAACCAACTAAGTAAGGGATAGATGGGGTGGGGAGGATCTCTCTACATTTTTATTTCATCATTTGTGTTCTACATACTGGAAAGGAGGAGTGAGCCCTTTCCAAACTGTGACGTTAATTCTCTGTGTAATCATTTGAGTTTCTTCTCTCTGAATGTGGCAACATTTACAAGATCATTTCCTTTAATTAAAATATTTTGGCTGTGTGCTCTGAGTTAAACAGCATCTCTCTATTCACTCAGGACTCCATCCTCAGGAAATGAGAGAGCCTCATGTCCCCAGAGTTAGGTCACCCCTCCCTGGCCTCCACACATCACTCAGAAGCCCTGAAGGGGGTATCCCAGGCCCCCACTCCTCACGACCTCTCAACATGCAGAGACTCATCACCACTCTCTGCCTTGAGGGCATCAAGATTCATCTAATTACGCTCCTTCCCACTAATTACATGCGTTATTCCAAGAAGCTCCAACTTCTAGGTGACCTTCATCTCCTGTATCCCCCACATCTCACCGTATCCCTGGGTCTTTTCCAACCCTGACTCTGCCCCTGGACCTCTTCCACTGTGCCCTCTGGAACTTGAGCCAGACAGCCTCAAAAACATCCAATTGCCTCAACTCTCCTCTGGATCTTCATTGTCCTTCTTATTCTAACAGATACCTGGATCTCCCTAAGGGCTTGCTGCCTCTCAAATCCTCTCAAGGTGGTTACTTTCTCCCACTGCCTTATACCCTCAGTGGGGAGCTTGGGAAATGTCTTCCTTGATTCTCACTTCTACACAATTCTACCCTTCCTAAAACCCCCAGCTTTGAATTCCTCTTGCATCTCAAAAACCTTAGCATCCAGCTCACTGTCATTCCCTCTTCTAAAGGACCTCTGTCTTGAATCCTAGTGATTTCATTACTCATATGAATGATGTTCCCAACATCCTGGACTCTCGACTCATCAAACACCTCTCCTCCATAATCTTGATCTGAACAGTTCCTCAACCACAGATCCCCACGGTCATAACCCAGGCCTTGTCATAATAAATAAATGCAACCCTCCTTAATTTCAATTTCAAAAATTCTGTTCTCTGACATCCAACCATCCTGCTCCAATAAAACCTTCATTCCTTTAATCCTGCCCTCTTTCCACTCATTCTCCTGGTGTCTGCCTTCTCCTCTTGACCCAAACTTAAATTCTATCTCAATCACCCTTGTGAACATGCTCAGTCTCTTTCTCCTCCTCACTTTGTAACACATTTTTAGCAAAACTTAAACCCTGGTCAAGTTCACTTCTCTACCTTCTTGACACTTGCATCTCTGAGACTAAATGTGGCGAGAGTAAAATGGGAAAAAACATGCTGGTTGGTCTCATTTTAAACTCATGACTTCCAACCCCAAGTGGGCTCTACTGCTGCCCCCAAATTATGCTCCCCTTCGTTGGACCACTCACACTCTCATTTAGTGAGTGACTAAAAGATACCTTCTCCTCTCTCCTGAATTGTTGACATTGTCCCACCCTTCTGCACTCTGAAATGATGAACTTTCTTTTCACTTCACTGAGAATATTTAAGCCATCAGAAGAGAACTTCCTGAAGTTCCCACCACCACTACGTTGACCCATCTACCATCATTGGCCCCACACACTGTAAATTTGCTCCTGACACTCTGATCTGTAATCCTTAAAGAGTGGTCCATAGGCTAGCAACACCAGTATCACCAGGGATATTAGATATGGAAATTCTCATATAGATTCAGGCTTACTGAATCAGAAACTTGGGGGTGGAGCCCAGCATTCTACCAAGTTCTAGAAATGATTCTGACACATGCTAAAACTTAGGAACCATCTGGGAAACGTCCTTTTTTACATTTTAAAAAAAGTCTTCTCCCAGAGACTCTTTAAATTTTTTGGCAGGGGGAGGAATAAAAGGTGGACATTAGGAGTTTTAAAAGCTCTTTCAAGTAGTTCTAATATGCAATTTTGAAAACCACTGCTATGAAAAACTGTCATCTGTAAGGACAGCCTCTTAATTTGATCAGTAGCGTCCACTCCTCTTGCTTCCTCAAAGACCTTTCTCTAGCAATTCTCCTCTCCTCTCTCTCTTGCATCTTTACTTTTTCTCCTCTGCTAGATCATTCCTATTTCCCTAAAACATGCTGTTCTCACTCGTTAGAAATTTTTTTTTTCTCTTGACTCCACCTGTCTCCAGTTACCGCCCTACTTTTCTACTTACCTTTACAGCAAAACACTTTTTATGAGTAGTATCTTTTTTGGTACTGTTTTGGATATAAAACTCTCTTAAGAGAACTCTATACTAATTATATCCAGTGCAGATCTTTCCATTTCCATTCTCATTGAACCCACTCGAATCTGCTTTTCCTCCCACTACTCTAGGACATCTGGACTGTCAAGAATACTAATGGCCTCCATGCAACTCGAGCCAATGGTTACGTATTAATCCTCACTGCATTTGACTTAGCCGCAGCAGCTCACGCTGCTGATCCCTCCCTCCCCCTGGAAACACTTTCCTCACTTTCTCCCTGCTGTGCTGGCAGCTCCTTCTCTGTCTCCTTTGTCAACTTCTCCGTAGTGTTGGGATGCTCCAGACCCCAGGCTTTGGTCCCTCCCTCATTTCTCTCCACACTCACTCCCTTGGTGAGCACATCTCATTTAATGAATTTAAAGGACATCTAACAATAACATCTACCAAATTTCTATCTCCTGGTAAGATATTCCTCCTAAACTCAAGACGCATAAAGCCATCTGTCTGTTCACCAAGTCCTAACAGACACCTGAAGCTCAACATGAGCAAAACCGGTCGCCGAGCCTCCCTCCAAAAACAGGGCTCCTCCTACATTCTTCACCAAATCAATCAGTGGCAACTCTGCCTTTCCAGCTTGGCATCATCGTTAGTTCACACACACACACACACATCCCATTCAGTCCATCAACCCCACTGGCTCTACTTTTAAAATGTATTTGGAAACCCACCATCCACTGCATCCACCTGTAAACAACCATCTTTCTTGCCTGAATGAGGCAGCAGCACCCTCGTTGGTCTCTCAGTTCCACCCTTGTCTCACCAGTGTCTATTCTTAACTCACCATCCAGAGAGATACCTCTAAGATGTGCCAGCTCACGTCACCTTTTCACACAGAACTCTCCAATAGTTCCTCACTTCGCTCCCGGCAAGAGCTAAGGACGTTACAATCCCCAACAGTGCCGACCAATTCCGGTCGGCTGTGTCTCGGACTCGTTTCCTGGTGCTCCTCAGTCACTGCTCTGTACTCACGGTGACGCCCTTGCTATGCCTCCTCCTCGGAGCTTGTGCGCTCTGTCTTCAGTCCGCCCCTGCGGACCCCTCTCCTCCCTTCTCAGCCCAGCTCTGTGTGTGCTCTTTAAGGATGAACTCCGTGACTGACCGCCACCATCTCCCTCGTGCTCTGCTTCCAGGTGGATTCAGCCTGTGGAGGTCACGGCAGAAGATCTGAAGGAAGGACGAGAGTGAGGCTGGAGTCTCCCCTGTTCTCTCCTTCCCGGTGCTTCCTCCCTGCAGGGCTCGCGCAGGCGCTGCATCCCTCCGCCTAAGGTCACAGCTCCCGTCAGGCGGATGTCCTCTCTCCAGGTGCCCAAACCACTCCCAGTAATCTCTCAGGCCTCGTGATGATGAAGGCGCCCCTCCATCTCCAGCTCCTGAAATCTATACTGTCCCTTGTCATTCCCTTACAGCCGGCCCACATTTTTAAAAATAATCGCTTTTTTTCAACTCTTCTCGAAACATCCAGTTTGACTGTATCATCAGTCCTCTATTCTGACTGATCCAGGGCCTTTGCACTTGCTGCTTCCTCCGCCTGCAGCGCTCTTTTCCAAGATATGTACAGCACGCACCCTCCAGCCTCTTACAAGTCTTCACTTGAATATCACCTTCTCACAATGAAATATCTCCTCGCATCTGTTAGAATGGCTATTGTCAAAAAGACAAGAAACAGGAAGTGGTGGCAGGATGTGGAGAAAGGAGAACCCTTGTGCACTGTTGGCAGGAATGTAAACTGGCCAATATGGAAAACAGTATGGAGATTCCTCAAAAAAATTTAAATACTATCATATGATCCAGCAATTCCACTCCTGAGTATTTACCCAAAGCAAAACTGAAAACATTAATTTAAAAAGATACATGCACTCCTATGTTCACTGAAGCATAATTTAAAATACCCAAGATGAAGAAGCAACCTAAGTGCCCATCAATAGATAAATGGATAAAGATGTGGAGTGTATACACACACACACACACATATACATATATATATGCATATACATGTACATACATACATATACACATATATATGCATATACATGTACATACATACATATACAATGTAAGATTACCCAGTCATAAAAAAGAATGAAATCTTTCCATTTGCAACAACATGGGTGGACCTAGAGGGTATCATATTAAGTGAAATCAGTCAGACGGAGAAAGACAAATACTGTATGATCTCACTTATGTGTGGAAACTAAGAGACAAGATGAAAGAATAAACATAAGTAAACAGAAACAGAGTCATAGCTACAAAGAACAAATAGGTAGTTGCCAGAGGGGAGGGGGCTGGGATGAGGAGAGAAATAGGTGAGAGAGATTAAAAGGTACAAGTTCCAGCTATGGAAAAATTTTTTTTCTGTTTCTTTAATATATTTATATGAGGTGATAGATGTTCACTAAACTCACTGTAAGAATCATTTCATGATGAATGTAAGTCAAATCATTATGCTGTATACCTGAAACTTATACAGTGCTGTATGCCAATTATATCTCAATACAACTGGAAGAAAAATAATAAATAAATAAATAAATAAATAAATAAATAAATAAATATAAAATTACAAAATAAAACAGAAGAAAGGAATTTCGGGGGTTTTTTTGTTTGTTTGGTTGGTTGGTTTTTAGTTTCTTCCATTTATTGCACATTTACTGGTACTAAGTTTACTGCCTGGGACTAAACACATAATGTAGTTTTTTTAAGGAATTTCAGTATTTTGAGTTAGAAGCCTGAGAATTCTGACCACACGTCGATCACATCCCTAATGGAAGGTTCTCTAAACTTCCATTTCCTTAACTCTAGAATGAGCCTAATAATACTTCTTTTGGAGGTTTGTTAGGAGAATTAAATGAGATACTGTGTAAGTAGCTCTTAAACTTTGCCTGGCACATAAAAATCATCAATAAATAAGGAAACTTTCTCTTTATTAGTATTACCTTACCATAACAATATTACGATTATTTTACCTTCTTGGTTATAATCCTAAAATTACATTCCAGAGCACCCAGAATAAGAATCCTCATTTTAGTTTCTATAAACTTCATAATCTGGCTTCTACCTACATTTAGCTTCACCTCCTTAACCACTTTCACATGCCATGTCTTCCCTAGACACACGGGACAATTGTAGTACCCAAAATATACCCTGTTGTGTCCTCAGCATACCCACATTACTGTCATCTGTATCTTGAATACCTTTATCCTTTTTATCAGCTAGAAGATTTCTATTCATTCTTTAAAACTCAGATCAAATCTCAAAATCTGCTAGGAAATGTCCCCTTTCCCCAGAGTCTCATTTATTCATGTGTATGGGAATAACCTCTTTGGTGTACCTACATCTTTGTGTAACCACATCAACATTTTATTATCTTGTTCTATTTGTGCTTCTTAGCGTGACTCTCTCTCCCCAGTCCCCTAGTCTCATATCATAAACTCCATCCATACAAGGGTCTTGTCTGTGTCTTCATCTGTTTATATGCCCTGCATAGAGCAAGTGCTCAAAACCAGTAGATGAAGGAAAGGAAGAAAGGAGGAAAGAAAAAAAAGAAAAAGGGAGGGAAGGAGAGAGGAAGGAAAGAGCAAACAGGAAAATAAGAATAAGTAGACGAAAAAAAGAAACCAAAGCTATTTCTTACTATGCTGAAGTCCCATAGTATTAGTTCTTTAGCTTCTGAAAGCTCATAGACCCCCATTTTCCTGCAGCAAGAGATGTTTTACTCTCCCAGGTGGAGGGTTCATGACGTCAGCTCCCTGCAAACAATCTCCCAGGTAGCTTTGCTTCTGTGCTCCCTATTCAATCAAATCCCTGCCTGTTTTAATCCACTGTGATCTGCAGATCTTCATCCTCACAAATGATCCTTTATTAATTCTGGAGAGATTTATCCCTTTGACTTTTTTGTAGGGCCCTTTCAATGAAGGGAACAAAAGGATAACCTGTGAAAAGAGCCAGAGAGAGGAATTTGTGTTTCACTTGCATTATTCCCCAGAAACTCAGGGATTCATTGAACAAATACATTTTGAGCACCTGCTCTTTGCCTGATAGTGCAGTACACACAGGAAATAGAAACATCAATAAGTTAAAGTCCTAGTTTGGCAAGAGCACACAGATTGGTGGATTCTTTCAACTAACATTGCTTTGAGT
Organism: Camelus dromedarius; assembly: GCF_036321535.1. NCBI lineage: Eukaryota > Metazoa > Chordata > Mammalia > Artiodactyla > Camelidae > Camelus > Camelus dromedarius. Next base: position 106,801,031 of record NC_087437.1, on the reverse strand, counting down.
ACCTATTGTGTGCCAGGCATTGGACTAGGTGCTGGGGAAACAGCGGTGAACAAAACAGAAGAAGTCCCTGATCTCATGGCAGTGACACCCTAGTAAAGAAAGCAAACAATAAACACTTGGGTTGCTCTGAGGATGAAAGAATGAAGAGGAACAAAAGTGAGCACAGGGAGATCAATTACCCACTTGAGGTTGATCAATCAAGAGGTGATTGTACATTTCTTGGAGTAGCGTGGGAATAATGGTAAAAAGAAAAAAAAACTATTCAATTCTGTAGTCAACTGAATCTGCTGACAGATTAAACATGAGTTATTAAAGAGAAAAATGAGTCACCCTGACATCAAGTGTACTTGGATTATGTACTTGAGAGAAGAGAGCTGCCTTGACTTGAGTTGGAAAAGTCATCAAGAGGAGTAGGTTTTTTTTTCAGTGAAATAACAACAGCAAACATTTATGCATAATCACTATACAATGTAATTGGAAAAGATGCATTGGTGTAACACCAATACAGGATGTGCTGTATTGGTGGAACTGTAACAGCGATGTAACTTACCACAGTAAGTGTTCAGAACTTCATTTTCTCCTGCATCGGAGTTAAGACAGAAGAACATTATGTATCTGAGAAAAGAACTGCTTTATTCTTCATGGATTAAGATAAAGGAACACCAATTCTTTAAGAGTATGATGCTTCTTCATGGCAGCAGAAGTTGTAGATCATGAATAATGGCTTATGTCATGGAAGTAAATGAATATTCTCCGATAGCAGAGAAAAGCATGATTAATTCCTCTCTGAAGGGACACTGGCTTATTACACATCCACCTTCATTAAATATTTAGCCTCAGTTGTAAAAACTGTGGAAAGCAAAACCCTCAGTTCATATATCAGAAGAATCAGAATGTTTCTCAAAGTTTATCATTTGTGTTTTGACCAAGGAACATTTGGTGGATTTTAGTAGTGCTTTATGTAGAATGTGTTGAGTCCTTATATTTCAATAAATAAAAATTAGCCCTTGTTTACATGGTAAAAAAAAAAGTGTTTTAAGAGGATGAACTGTGACAAATGTTACTGATGTAAAATTAAGACTGAGATTTACCTTTGAACTTGACAATTTTAAGGCACTGGTGACCATGACAAGAGCAGTTTTTAAGAAGGAATAGGGTAGAGAGCCTGACAGAAGGATGTTCAGAGAGAACACAAGGACAATAATGGGAAACATAGAATATAGAGAACTCCTAAGGTGTTTCTCCAAAAGGAGCAGTGAGATGGAGTCACAGCTGGAGGAATAGCCGGGTTGAGGGAGGGTTGTTTAGGTGGAAGATTTATAGTTCCTTTGCAAGCTAACAGAAAAGACACAAGGTGAGTAGAAATTGATGATGGAGGAGGAAAGAAGTCCTGGAGAAGTAGAAAAAAAATGGAAACTAATGATGGAATAGAGAAGTTGGATTTAGATAAAATGAGAGAGGACAGAACCACCATGGTTACTGGAGATTAAGGCATGAAAAGATGTGTTATATTTACTAATGGAACGTGTCCAATTCTCTTTTGATTGTTTTTTTTTTTTCAGTGAAATAAAAAGAAGAGATGAGACAGAAATGGGGAGGTGATGGTGGAGGCTTGGGAGAAAGCAGAATGTATGAACCAGTTAGTCACCTGGGACAGTTTTTAATTACCTCTCTATGGAATGCTTACTGCCAAAGTCCCCCATCGAAATCATGTGAACCTATGTCGTGACCACAGATCATCACTGAGAGGTGAGCTCTTGTTCTAAATTTGGTTAATTCTGCCTTCTCTATGACCACCACCTTCTAGATAGGCCTAGGAGGGAGAATCTCATACAAGATGGGCAAATACTGATTCCTTCCGTGGGAATTTTGGACCTAGATATGAGAGAGTCAATCCCTCTCTTGAAAGGCTTGGTTGGTGGAAACATAAGTCCTTATTTCATGCCATGGGAAAACACGAAGCAATATTGGTGAAGGGTGGGGGGAGGGGAAGAATAAAGTGCATAAATAACGAAGTGAGAGAGTCCTGAGTGTGTTGTTAACTCTAATTCTAGGCATTCCTGAATCCTAGACCTGGGATTGCAAGAGAATCCTTATTTACTATCCCATGTCCCTTTTAGTGCTTAACATCACTTGACTTTGGGTCTATCCTATGCAGCTGTAAGATTCCAAAATAAGCCACCTCCACCATGGCTGGCCTTGTGAATAGGCAGAATAGGTACTAAGGGTATATATAATATAAGGGATTCAGTAAAGTGTATCTTTTATTTGCAGGGGTTGGGGGGGTAATTAGGTTTATTTATTTATTTTATGTATTAATGGAGGTATTGGGGATTGAACCCAGGACCTTGTGTATGCTAGGCATACACTCTACCACTGAGCTAGACCCTCCCTCTCAAAAGTGAACCTTCTTGAGCAAAGCATCTTCCCTAATTCACCAGCTGTGGTTTACGAAATTCCACAGTGAGGGTGGAAGGGAATCGCCATTTACAGAGTTCCTTCTAGAAGTCACACCCTAAGCTGAGTGTCTTAAAAATATTATCTCATTGAGAAAGTCAGTCCTTTGGTACTGGAGAAAAGCTTATTCTTCCAGAGCCCACGGAAGAAATAGCTGTTCCTAAAACAGATCCGTACATGTCCAAAATATTATTATATATGTCACTCATTGCTCCGGCTTTAGGTGGGAATAACATTAATTATGGTGTTTAGAAATGTTAAAAAAAATTAAGATTTAATGAGAAGAAATCAGTGAGGCCAAAAAATGTGACCACTTGAACTGGAGACCAAGACATTAGGACAGAGGGCTAGGAGTGAAGTGGCAGCCACCAAGAGTACAACAGCAGACAGAGGTAAATAGGATATTTAAAGAAGAAGGAAAAAAAAAAAAGCTCTAGGCAGCTGCTAAAAGAAACACATCCAGATGGATAAAAATGTGTCTGGGAAGGAGAGAGATTGGTGCATGAAAATGCCTATTAAGGGCATCAGTTGTTGCTCAATACGTCAGCTGGGCATTCTCCACTGGATGATAAGGTTTGAAGGGATTACACGAAAACTAATGTCCTTAGTTATCAGACGTTCAAAACAGAAAGATCTGCCTGGCTTCAGCTTAGACGTCAGGGTAGAAGACAAATGTGACATGGAAAATAAACATCCATGAAAGTCAACTCTCAATCCCATGAAAAGCCTTTTATTTTCAGCTAGAATAAATAACAGGAGGCTGTATTTACTGTAATTTGGCTACCAAAACAGATATCTAATGCATATATATTTATATAATATACATATATATACAAGATACATATTGGATATCTCTTTGATTTGGTAGCTAAATTATACATATATATATATATATATATATATATATATACACTCTACCAAACATATTACTAAGGAAAAATTATGGGGAGAATTCAAGGCCAAAGTGGCAAGGTTATCATCTGGGGTGGGGAAATCCTTAGCAATGAGTTCTCTGCACGGAAAAGGATCAACAGTAGAATCCTTACTCACGCCCACCCACTTTCGGAACCAGGAACTCTACCCAATACTTAGTTTAAATCTTAGTTCTAGAATTTTTTGTTTCCCAGCAATCAGGGCCTGCTGAAGGAGAGCTGTTTACAATCTGGGAAGTGTTCATACAATTATTTGAAGCTCAGTTCTCCCTTTTCTCCCCTTTTCTTTCCCCATCTGAGTCTCATTTGAGAGATCTTTCCTCAAGCAATTCTCAATCAAGGTGTAGAAAAAAAATATTTCTGAACAGAAGGAATTGTAAGGCTTTTCAAAACAGCACATTGAAACGTGATTTGAAATGTATAACCCAAAGTTTAAAATATTGCCCTTTATTCCAGACACATAGAATGCTAGACCTGGAAATTTAAGAATCATTTCGTACAAAATGCTCATTGTGTTCATAAATAAACTAGGGCCCAGACAGCCAAAAAGATGGGGCCACAGCCACCCTGACTGGATTGCACAATTGGAAGGAAATCAGAGGGGTTCTACTCCCAGCCACAATTTCTTCTGAAATATACTTACTGAGGTTTGTGAAGAACTTTTATAAACTCCTGACAGCATTTGAATCCAGACATTAATAACTAATCTGAAGAAGATTGCTAAAAAGATGATTAATTCAAGAATCTCAACAGCACATAATCTTTATGAATGAAACTAAGTCATTCATTAAAAACTGGAAGGGGAGAGAAAATTGTAAATATCCAAAATAATGCTCTAAAGTTATCCATGTAACACATAGATGATTACCATAAAAGTTACCCCAAAATTCTATTTTTTATAGATTCATCAAAAATGACTCTGGGAAAAAAAAAAATAGTAGAACCTAGAAGAAGTGGTTCCTGACAGAGCGTATCCAACTGGTGGTCCTTTTCCATCCAAAGTGTTAGCAGAGTGCAACAGGTCTTCACCCAAGAAGACAGCTGAGAAAATACTAGACTAGCTGGACAGGTACAGCAGAACTGTGAACTTTCTCCAGTAAATTCAGGAACTGTTTTAAACAGAAAAGGCTTACTAAAACGTAAGAATAAAGGCATTGATTAAATAATAAAATGAAGTCGGTTCACTGAAGTCACTAAAGATTTGGGGGGACACTCACTCTAGTCCAGCTCCAGTGCCCCCTTCCCCACGATGGAGCAAGGCTCAGAGATGGAAGATGTCAGCTGACTGGACTGAGGTCCAGGAACTCAGGCCCGGTCTTTTCCTGAGCAATCAAGGAAGGGTGGGAAGACAGGAAACTCACTGCAGGAAGAAAGGTAAGAAATGTATGGGGGAAATGGGAATAAAGTTGCGTCAGGCACCAACAGAGAGCGCAACAAGGACACAAGTTGGGTGAGTAGGCTAGTGGGTCATCAGCAGTCCCACCCATTGGACAAGAGACCCAGTGAGGCTCAGCTGACCAGCTTGGTTCTGTCTTAAAGGCTCCTCTGATGGGGCAGCTTGGGGGCCTTAGCTTGATCCAGTGACTGTGAATCATGGGTTTCAACACAAAGCCACTTTTAACATAATGCCAAATGAAAGTAAAGAAAATGGGGTGCCTGCCCAAAGGAGCAGAAATAATGGGCCTGCTCTCCCTTCAGTGTATTAACCTTCAGGGGAGAAAAGAGCTTTAAGGACAGAGGAAGCAGCAGCTTCTCAGGCATTAAGAAGACTGAGGGAAATGGTACTGGACTGGAGCAGAGAGGAAATTATTTACCTGCCTCAGAGAGGACATTCCTGTTGTTATTGCCCCTATAAACCATCTTCACCCTTGGTTCCAAATCAGGCAGGGCTGATGGGATTTGTTGAGGCAATATATCAAATTAGTCCTGTTGAGGAAACTCTGGAGGGAGGCCTGGGGCCAAGGAGTGAAATTTATCTGAAATTTACCCTGAAATTTATCTAAGTGGCAGGATACTGAGAAGAGCAAATGGAGCTCCTAGCTGCCACTTGGACTTCAAAGCCAAAATAATGACAATTAGGAGGCTTGTGCCTTAACTTCTGGGGAAGAAAGGAAGATCCAAAGAGCAAACCAATGTCTACCCAAAGTCTTTATTCCCAGGCTTGAACTTGGGTGAAAATGGGAAAAAAAAAGTCATGAACACAATCAGAAGTTCAGAGAGTTCCAGCACCATTAGGAAACCACGTGAGGGCTATAATGATGCACACCTACACCATGCATTGGATTAAGAACACTCAAGATGAGGGGAGACCAATAGCTCAGTGGTAGAGTGCATGCTTAGCAATGCACAAGGTCCTGGGTTCAATCACCAGTACCTCCACTAAAAAAAAAAAGAGTCAAGAGTGCTCAAGACGACATAGATATAAAAGCGAATACGTTGTCTATTTAGCATCCAGGGAAAGATATTTGGCAACTTAGCGAACCCTGAAAGGCACTCAAGGGGCCCTGAGGAGCCCCCTGCAGCCTGGGTGGCTTCCCTTTCACCACCCTCAGTGTGTAGGAGGCATAAATGGTGCTTAGCAAAGCCACACAAGTCATCCAAACTTCTCAGGGTAATGCACAGTCAGCTTCAACAGACCACAGCCAAACACAGTCTACTGATTTATGTTCTTGACGGTTCACAGCGAGTTCATCTTCTTCACGTGGACTAGCTAAGTCCTCCCTCCCGCCCCATCCCCCACCAATCTCCTCTGTCTTGGGTTCCTCAGAAGGCAGACTCTAAGAGTTTAATGTGCAGAATGTTTACTCAGGAGAGCCCTGCGTTTCAACACCTGAGGAAAGAAGGAAAAGGAAGCAAGATTTGGCAGAAGTTGAGTCATGATGCAGACTCATGACAGCCTCAAGCAACCTCATGGGCAGCTCTGATGCAAGATGCCCGTTCAGAGTTGTCCTGAGCTGGGCCAAGACAGCCAGGACTTTAAACCCTTCACTGATCAGTCTTGGGATGTGGGCCATTCTGGGAATGAGGAATGGGTGTAACCCTTGGGCAGGGCAGTCCCCTGAAGGGGCTGACAGCTGAAGGCATCCTGACAGCTGGAGAAGCAAATCCTGCCTTAAAGGCAGACCAGGACAGCACGTCACAGTGTATACCACACGCTCTCCATGTGTTTTCTAAATTCGCACGGAATTCCAGGAAGCAAACACGGTATTGAAGTTGGAACCTCCCAACCTTTTCAATGCAGAAACCACAGCAGGAAAAGAAAAACTGCTAGGCATAAAAAAATACTTTGATGCCAAGCACCCTGAAGAAGTAAAGTAACAGCCTCCAGTACTGCAATTAGGAGACAAAGATTGAAAAGTTGCTCTGCTTTAAAATGATGTCTTCCCTTTGTTCCCTCCTGAGAAATGTTTACAGAGTTTCATTCAATCGGTGACTTCTTGTTGTTCTGCTATGTGCTCAGCATTGCACTAGATCTCGTGGTGGGAGATGCCACAGAGAAACACAACATGGTCTCTGTTGTGAGGATGTTATAGGTCTAGGAAGGAAAATAAACACACAAGAGTAGAGAAAGGATTCTTTTTTCTTTTAGGAGCAAAAAGCTCTAAACTACAAGCTCTTAGGAGGTCAAGGCAGCACAGCATAGCATTTCAGAGCAAATTTTTACTTAATTACAGTATGAACTTGGGCACATTATTGATGTAAGGTTGGTCAAAACATCTACATAGCTAAGGATGAGTTTCCCCATTTTTTTTACAATGGATCTACCATGCCTAGCTTATAGGTGTGTTGTGAACAGTAAATAAGGCAGGGGCTGTGAGCATATTTGGTAAGTTATGAGAAACAATGCAAATATTTGCTGCTCCTTTCATTCCTGACTTTTAGCGTATCAGAGAAGGGAGAGAAACGTTGATGAGCTGGAGAAGTTAGAGATTTCAGAGAAGGGGTCTGGAAACTTTGAGTAAGGGCTGAGAGCTGGCAGCTGTGCTGGCCCAACCTGCCCACAGCCTCTGTAATCTGTCCTGCACTATGTTGCATTTTGTTTATTTTGAATACCTTTATGGGAGGCGGGGGGCATGTCGTTCTAAACACATTCTAGGTGACGGCCAGCACACCATTCCCACTGTCTGTAGAGCCACTGATGAAAGAACACTGGGGATGGAGCTGGGACAAAAAGTCTGTCATTGAACCTGCCGCAGCATGGAGCACACCCTGGAGGAACTGAGGGCCATCGGGAGGAGGTGGGGGGAGTTTCTTGGATGGGAGGAGTCAGGGGGACTGAAGGAAGCCGGACCCAGGGGTGGACTGGAGGCTGTCAGGAGGTGGGGCTTTTCATGACTGATTAACTTATTAAGTTTTATCTAGGAGTCAGGAGGGTTAAACTGAGGTTTAGAGCTATTGTGGGTAAAGAAGTAAACAGAAGACGGGGAGGATTAGTCAGTTTTGCATTTGTTGCATGGCCCTGCCTGTCTCGTCCCCAACACGGCTGCAGTGTAGCGCTGCCTGAACAGTGTTATATGCTGTGGACATGTTTACGATCTGCTGGGAAAGTCACAACCTTGCCGCCAGCAAGGCCGTTTTTCATTTCTCATGTCTGCTGCCTCACCACATGCACACAGTGGCATCACTCTCTGGGTCTCTTTAGATACCTGAATTTGCTACTGTCACGGGCTGAACTGCGTCCCTCTAAAATTTGTATGTTGAAGCCCTAACCCAGCACCTTAGAATGGGACTGTATTTGGAGACTGGGCCTTTAGAGAGGTGAATAGGTTATGTGAGGCCTTTAGGGTGGGCCCTAATCCAATCTGACCACATCCTTATGGGAAGAGGAGATTAGGACACACAGAGAGACAACAGGGACTTGCGCCACAGGGGAGGGACCCACTGAGGACACACTGAGGCCAAGCAGAGAGGCCTCAGAAGAAACCAAATCTGCCAACACTCTGATCTTGGACTCCCAGCCTCCAGACCTGTGAGACAATAACAATGTCTGTTGTTGAAGCTCTGCCAAGTGTGGTACTTTGTTATGGTAGCTCTAGAAAAGTGACACAGCGACCCTCCCTTAACTGAGGGAGGACAACTCGTGAGGTCCGGGCTGAGAGAAGCCTGACTCTGCGGGGGGGGGGGGGGAGCCTTCGGGGAGACAATGTGAAGAGGCGTCTTGGAGGATGAGTTAGGATGTGGCAGGCAGAGGAGGAGGAAAGGGCATTCCCTACAGCGGAGACTCTGGAAGTGTGGTCCCGGGAGCAGCGGCATCTGCCTCACCTGGGAACTTGTTAGAATGCAAATCCTCAGCCCGCTTTTCACGGGGACTGAATCAGAAGCTCTGGGGTGGGGCTCAGCCATTTGTATTTAACAAGCCCTCCAAGTGACACTGATGCCGCTGGAGTGTGAAAACCACAGCCCTACAGCGGGCGTGAAGGCTCCCAAGTGTGATCATGCTTAGCTCAGTGTAGCTCATAAATACTAGTGTGACTTGGGAAGGTTTAAAAGGAGCAGTGGGAGTTGAGTTGGGTCTTGAAAGAGAAAGGGGGAGTGGTTATGAGGAGGAGGAGAAGCAGTCAAGATACAGAAGTTAATGAGTGGAAGCTCCTGCCCCTGGCTTAATCCTCAGCTTGGCACTTGAGTTCTAAACACTGCACTGCTCTAAGGTCAAAATGACCCTAAACTTAAGATGCTTAGGACCAAAAGCACATTATCCTGGATTTTCTACCAAAACAAAGCCTTAATGAAGAACTTCCTCAACATTAATCTGAAGTGGTGAAAAACACATAAAACCGTCCATCCGGAAAAGTTAAAAGTTATCAGGCAGAGAATTATGGTCATTGAAAGTGATATTTTAGAGCCAAATTAAAGAGGATGTAAAAGTTGCATTAATCGTCCAGAAGGCATCCTTTGTGTGGAATGCAGCCTCAGCTATAGGCTTTTAGTGAAATTAAATCTCTTCACACCTCGCCAAACTTGTGACTTTCCCGTAGGAGGGACTGGAGCCCACCTTCCGGAAAAAGGATGCTGCAACACTCACCTGCCAATGACTTGTGGGGGGTGGATGGGAGTGTGATGCAGAAGCTGAAGAAGAGCAAAAACCATGAACCCAGTGAAGAAAAGACAATTTCCATCGTCATACTTTGGACTTAATGAAATTTGCTGTTAGCAAGTTGAGTCATTCCAAGCTAAGATTGGAAAGTTTTAATTAGTCTTTCATTCATGCTGGGCAGTTTTTGTTCTTTGTTCTTACAGAATTGATTGAGCTGCTTTTGCTTTCCCATGCCGCATGAAAGCACCTGATTCGTGCTTTCTGCCCCCTTGACAGGGATGAGTTTGTGTCCTGTAAATCATCATCCCATTCAGTTTATTTGCTGCGACTTGGACTTCTGTGTTGACAGTGTGTGACTAACTTGCATGCTTCTGTCTCCTCCCTTCTCCATACCTTGCACAGATGTTTTCATTTATGCTTTAGCTTTTTTGGATCCCTTTATAGCATGAACTAGTTTCTTCATGTTCATTTAACTGCACCCTGAGATACTATGTATCCACATACTCAGTGGCAAAAGGCAATAGCAGATGGCTCTAAAACTGAAATAGGAGTTCTTCTGGAAACTTAAAGGGAGAGACTGTGTTCAGGGACTGGATTATGTGCATGTCACATTTTTAGTTCCCATAAGAAAAAAAGTTGACTTCCTCAAATCAGACATAGATTTGACAAAACCATTTATTCAGCAATGGCTTCCTTGCTCTTCTTCAACAGTGACATGTGATATCTGAGCATTCTCTTTCCTCACTGATAAGAAAACTATTCAAATGCCAAATATTGATTTAATTAGTTAGGTGAATTTCTATGGAGAAATAAATGCAGCTTTTTGCTCTTTCCTTTTCAGACCTATGAAATGAAGCTGACTTCTAGTGCTACAATATTTTAGTGTGATTTGAGTCTTTCAAAGATGAAACCTGGAAAATACAAATTTAAAAGAAGCCTGGTATAAACTATAGTGTTTTTTTAATCAGCACTTCTATTCACTTCCATTTTTTTTTTCATTTGCCAGCTTTCTTTCTGATTGTATCATAATAACTGTCTAGACTCTGTTCTCAACTGTGATGTATTTTAAGAGACTGTACAAATGAGGCCAGAAAAAAATAAATTAGCAGTACTGTGCATTAAAGTGCCACAGCTTAAAAACCTATGAGTAGAAGAAAAATCACTGACTACTTACATATCAGCTAAGATAGCCTGCTATCTATTCATTTCCCTCAAGGCTATAGCTTTTGATTAGAAGGTTCTTATTCACTTCGCTGTCAAAAGGCATAATAAATGATGACCTAGAACAGCATGTTCCTATGTTCCCATTTAACTTTTTGTTTTACACTAGATGCAAAAGTCTCACGGGAGTCTTGATTTGGGGTTAAGTTACAGCCATGACTATGATGGTATTAGAGAATGGTCTTAGGCATTTCTGACTTCTTTTGTGATTTGCAGGACTGCCTTAAGGCTCAAAGCCACAGTTATTAAGGTTTTACTTAAACCAACACACAGTACAATGACAACAAATAATATCAGAGACAATTCTCCCAGTCTGATGCTTAGCCAGTAGGAACCTGTATAACCATAATAAAACACTTTCCAGTGGGTTGAAAATCAGTTTATGTCCTAAGCTTCCCCCGACCCAGGGCTCCACCACTCCACCTCCAATGCCTCAGCCCCTTCTCCAGGACCTCCATCTCTTAATAACCTGACAACTAACATCTGGCCCAGTAGTGACACTCCATTCATAGTATGTTCTAATTGGCTACAATTGAGCGATAAGCAAATATGCTATACATATTCTTAATGTCATTCCTGATTAAATCTGATCAATAACCATCTCAGCTAACACATTAGTATCCAGTAAAGCCAGGTTTAAAAAATGGGGCTCAGAACAACTCTTGGATTTGTGAAATGAAAAGGAAGGAGGTAGGGGAAGCCAGCAAGGGGAATAAGAGAGGACGTATGGGGACAGGGATTCTGATGGGAAGCTTTAAAAGACTCTTAAAATTGCAAGCAAACCTCTATTTCAGCATTTTTTTTTTCAGGTCACTTTATCTATGTCAATTACCTAATTGCTCTATAGGATTTTCTGAGACAAGATGACTTACTGTGTCCTGCAATGTGATAAAAGATATATTCAGCCCCTCAAGTTAGAATTTGGGAATATTTGTGGGTGGGAAGGATTCTGCCTAAAAGCTTACTGTATTCAGTAAATGGCACCCCACCCAGATCTCCTTTGCTGGGCTGATGCACCCATCCCCCAGCAGCTGGTGTTAGTTGCCAGATGCCTCACAGATGCACCTTCTTTGGATATTCTGAGTCAGCCAAGGAGATCACCGTCGCCTGGAGATGCCTGGCAGGTTTGGTTCCACCCTCACCAGAACAGCTTGCTCCTAAGGACAGATTCTGTCCTTGCAGAACGGTTTTGTGGTACCATTCACACTCCAGAACCCCTTGTGGCATCAGGCTGAGCTAGGAGATAACCACATCTTTGCTCAGCTTCTTCGCCTGCACTATCCTGCTTTCCTTGGGTCCAAGAAGACTTCTCCTGAAAGCACTCCCTTTAAGAATCCCCATATGTCCCCACTTTGAGATAACCCAACACATTTTTTTCTTGAGGACAAACCTGAAGACTTTTTTTCCTAATTATAAATGACAAAAAAGTTATATAGACAATTTTTAGACTTTTGTCAAACAAATGTAAGGGGCATTAATAATGTTTAATTTGATCTTCTACAAATTACGCCATGAGAAATCTAAAATAGGATGTAGTTATAGTTTTTTTTTTCTGCTGCAGTGTTTTTTTTCTTTCTATTGGTCTTTCATATTTGAAATTTATGTTTTCCATTATGTTTTCCCTGTTTCTAATTATCCTGCACATACAGAGATACAAAGGAAAGTGTCAATACTTTTGTAGACCACAACTAGCCACCTTAGCTAATAGAGAAGGGATCTGGGTATGTTTGGTTTGCCCATCTAGGTCCACCCTTCTCCACCCTGTGCTAAGCCTCAAGACTTCAACTTCTGGGGACTGCACCAACACATCTCCTTGCCCTTCAATTTTCAGTTCAGCCAATGGGAGCCATGTGCCAAGGAATCGAAGGCTTAGTGAAGAATGTGGCATGAATTTTTATTCCAACAGCAACCTCCCTGCCAGGTCATTATAATTTGGTTCTGACCCCTCAACCCAAAGCCCTAATTCCTACTGGGCAGCCCTTTCCATCCAACTGCTCACTCTATGTTCCAGTAACTAACTGCTTCCCACCCCAGCCCCCTCAGAACCCCTGCTTTTGCTAGCTCTAGGGTACCACACTAACCCTGCCCACATCATTGTAAATACCCCCTTCATTACAGTCTTTTCAGTGGTCCCTTTGAGCATATGATCTTCAGACTGGACACTGGGTGAAACAATAGAGTGAAACACTGGGTGAATCCTAAGTTGGCTAACACCGGAATGAAAAACATCTTTTATTTGGGAAAAAATGCAATCTGGTTAAAAAAAAAAAAAGTAATTCCTATGGTATCTGATTACTTAAGAACTCCTACAGTCATCATTACCCATTGATTTTTTGGGGGTTATAATCATTTAATCATTCCTCTTTTCACTTATTCCATAACCAGTTGTTGATCACCAACTAAGATTGATGGCCTGTGAGCTATAGTAACCATGCAAGGCACAGAACTCTAGAGTCACGCACTCCATCATACGTTTCTCCCTGTGAACGACTTCCAGGTTACCTTTGAACAGTGACTACAGGTAATGAAAATGCTAAGGACTGGAAGGAAACATTCTGACCTCTGTTTGGGACTGAAATGAGAAAGCCTATGAATTTAAGGAGTGAAAGTGACTTGTAAGACAATTTCTCTTACAATAAGCAATTGAAGTACCACTCTGGACAGGGTTCAATGGATGAAGAGGTGATCAGCCTTTTGTATGGAAAAGTCTGTGCCCTAAAATATGCCTAGTAGCTAAGTGGATGGTCTTAAAGCTGTGCTGAAAACTGGGGTGAAAAAAAGCTGTGAGTCCCAAATGCTCTGGAAACCATTTCCCAGGCTGTCTAACCTAAGGGGCATATCATTCAACAGTGACTAAATAGTCAATTTAGTGAAAGTCAGTCAAATAAACTGTCTGATATTCTCAAGACTAAAAAAGCCAATTGTGTGACTGAATTTTTCATTTTGCAAGGCAGTCATTGCAGAAAGAATCTAAATTTTTCATATGATTGCTTTTAGAATAACACTGATATTTAATCTCTGATTTGTTCTTTCTGCTGCAGACATCTTGAAGCAGGGAAATAAATGCTGCAGGGGAAAAAAATGTCTTCAGAGCAAAAGCCTGGTTTGGGGTACCACTTACAAAATATTTCTATATTCTGCTCTGCATTCTGTATTGCTGAATTATAACTAAATACCCACTCCCAAATGTTTTCCTTTAAATAAAAGGAGCTAGGAAAATGCTTATTTCATCAAGAAAAGGTATTGAACTTAACAAAAGTATGGTGGGTGGCCATCATCCTTAACCCCTACCACCTGGCCCAGTTCGTGGCACTTCTGATTATGCTCTGCAAATTGTTAAATGACTGTAAAAGAGCAGAAGTTATTTGTAGATGGCAATAATTTCATCTATGTTTAAGAAGATGAAGAGACATTTGACAAAGATGTTGATCAGTGTAGCAAATATTTGAGAGCTGGCAGATCCATGTTACATAAATTTACTTGTAATCATATTATGTGGAGATATGTAAGCCCACATTGAAATATAAATATTTGCTGATATTTTTTGTGAAAGATGGGCTTATTTCTAGCCTATTCTTATATTCATCACACCTGCTATATGCATTCTGTAAACATCGATGGGGAATGGGAAAGCTTTATATGCTCTAGGTGCAAATTGATCTTCAAGAAGAGTAGGGGAGAGAAATAGGTCAGTGATAGAGCTCATGTTTAGCATGCATGAGGTCCTGGGTTCAATTCCTAGTACCTCTGCTGAAAGGAAGGAAGGAACGAAGAAAGAAACTTGGGAGTGAAGCAGATTGTCAGCACAGGGTCTCTGAATGCCTTGGGAGCTGAACCGTATGCCATTTATCTTGATATTCCAAACCCAGGTCAGTGCTTGGTATACACTAGACACAGTGTGCATAAACACCCATCATAAACCTTCCTGGAGTGAAGCAGTGTGTTTTGAGTTTTAGCAAAGAGTAACATTCACTGCATCTCTCTAGGGAAATAAAGTGTCAAAACAACAAATGACCTCATTTGGCAGAGTAGGAAACGGATATACTATGTGCACAATTTGACATGAAGTAACTTTGTGAGAGATAAACATAATAAGCCTGATGTATTTATCTTCCTAGAAAACCAATAGCTGCTATTTATATTCAAGACAAAAGGTTCAGTTCTTTACAGATAATCCTCAGTGGTCATCCGTGATACAGATGAATTTAGTCCACACTAAGTAGGAGAAATATCGCATCTTTATTTCTTTAAATCCACTTAATTCAACTGTGACCCATCCTACTGGAGTTCCCCCTCATGCTTGACCCCAGCCTCCAACCCTGACCCCCATGTGTACATGAGTGTGGGAACACAAACACATACGCACACACACACCCACATTTGTGTATGAGGCTCTGATGAGGCACAAATAAGAATAAAACAGAGTTCTGGGCTTTGGAAAGGTCCTTCTAAGATTCTTCAATTCTCACTCTACTTCTGCATATGCTTATCAAGGTCTCTGCAACCCGCCCCTCCGTCACACTTGGGGCACAGGGATTTGGGTGCGTCTGAGAATCAGAGGCACTCCTTTCTCGGGAGTCCTCACTTTCTCTGGTGCTCTCAGAGTGCAAGGCTTAAGTCCACAACACCAGCAGCCCATGGTCCTTTCTCCCCTTTCCATTCTGACTTAGCTCTTTCCCTGCTTCCAAAACCTCTCCCTTGTTCCTCACCAACTCCGGCACTCCATCACTTCTAAACAGCTGAGATTTTAATAGAAAACAAAAAAGAAGTTGTGGGTTTAGGAGTGCTTGTGTTTTCTGCCAGGCTAACATCATCCATGCAGCAAGAAATTTCAAAGCCTGGATCTGCCTTGAAATAGAGCAAGGGAAAAGCAGGAGTAGAACAAATACAACTGAATGTCTTAAACTGCTGCAGAACAAAGTCAAAGTGTTTGGTGAAATTCAAGGAGGCTGTAGATGGGTATTTGTAATCCCACAGTGGGCTAAAAATACAAGTTCATGAAAGATGAATTGTTAAATCCTATTTTAGAAGTTGTTTGTTAATTAATCATTATGATTTCAAAAAAATCACTTTATTTCTACTCTAAAATTCTTACAGACAATTAAGTGGTAGATTCGTGGTGAAATTGTACTCATTGTGATTTGTGAGGGTTTATCTGTGCGTGCTTCCTTATAAACTCTTACCCTGCAGTATAATTTCTCTCCAAAGGGCTTAGCTGCTTTGAGAAATAAATTTAGAACTCAGATGGGGTGTCTGTTAGATAAAACCACAGAAAGCCTAGAAAACAATTTTTTCCTAATATTTGGAATCTACCTCCAATTGGCATGATTTACCATAATTCTATTTTGAACTTGATTCAACCTCTCCGTATGTATTTCTCATGTGTGGCATATTTTGTCAAATATTTTATTTTAAATATAAAGAAAAGTTTTCTGTGAAAAAAAATTAAATCTTTTTCCCAACTCAGATGTTGGTCTAAAGCAATTTTTTAATTAATGTATAATTTTAAAATTCTTTTTACAAGATCACTAAGATTCTTTGCCTAAAAAATAAAAAAGGACCATTTGTAGTAGTTAGTAAATCACATGTATAGATGTACTTTACATTTGGAAAGAGTAATAAATACTTAAGACTGACAGGCATATCACTGTGCCATGCTACATGAGTTTGTGTGGAGTAAATTCTTCTAACATTTTGACCACCTACTATTTTTTGAGGAAAAAAAAATGCCCAAATGTAGTCACGAAGCAACCTGTTAGATACCTGTTTTCAAGGACAATTACACATACAGTATGTTTGCACATATTTACCGAGTGTTTCCAAAATGCTTTGAAACCCAAACACACTCTAGGAATTAGCACTACTCTCAAATACATCAAGGATTCTGCAGTTTCCAGGCTAATCTGGAAGGACTGGATCAACTTGACCTGTGTTTTAATGCTCCTGTGTTTAACGTGATCTGTATTTAAACTCTTTGCTGACTCTGTACACTTTGCTTTGTAGTTCCTGACCAATACTGAAGAGAAAAGGTATGGGAGGATCCCTTTTGTAAAAATTTTTTGTATGTCTTATTTGGTTAACAGATGAAGTTTGATAAAGAGTAGGAAGTCTCTACCTACATTGTTGGTAGAAATGTAATTTGGTGCAGCCATTATGAAAAACAGTATGGAGAGTCTTTAAAAAACTAAAAATAGTTACCATGTGATCCAGAAATCCCACTCCTGGGCATATACTCAGAAGAAACTATAATTCAAAAAGATACATGCACCCCAATGTTCACAGCAGCACTGTTTACAATAGCCAAGACATGGAAGCAACCTAAATGTCCATCAACAATGACTGGATAAAGAAGTTATGGTGAGATATATCTATATATTATATATATATGATGGAATATTACTCACCCATAAAAAAGAATGAAATAATGTCATTTTCAGCAATGTGGATGGACCTGGAGATCATCATACTAAGTGAAGTTAGCCAGAAAAAGAAAGAAAAATATCCTATGATGTCACTTAATATGTGGAATCTAAAAAAATGGCACAAGTGAACTTCTTTACAAAACAGAAATAGACTCACGGACATAGAAAACAAACTTACAGCTACCAGGAGGGAAAGGGTGGAGGAGGGGTAAATTAGGAGTCTAGGACAAGCAGATACAAACTACTATATATAAATAGATAAACAACAAGATCCTACTGTTTAGTACAGGAAACTATATTCAATATCTTGTAATAACTTATAATAATAAAGAGTATGAAAAAGAATATATATATATATATATATATATATATATATATATATAACTGAATCAATATGCTGTAACCCAGAAATTAACACAACATTGTAAATCAACGATACTGCAATTTAAAAAAATAGTAAGAAGTCTTCACAGGTGAGAAGGGTCTCAGTTGTGGACTCTTTCCTTGACTCTGTAACTTTTATTACTGTTTCTGAAATGGACTTCCAACCTGTTATAGATAAATCTATTTCACTGCATGACTTATAGAAGTGTTGGTCATCTTCAGGGCTTATACTGGCTGGTATGACTGGTTATTAAAATAGAAATCCTTAGAATTATCCTAAAACTCCATCCTCCACCACCCCTTCTACCACCCTTGAGTCCCACTGACCTCCCTGTACAAGCTCTATGACTGTGTCTGCTCTGATTCTTCATGGCCATCCCAACTAGTTGGTAAATATTTTTCACATTATCTAAGTTCTTTTAATTATATTTGTTCTTCTGTGCTTAGAGATAGTAAGCCAGATTTTTGGTAGGGTTACCAGAATATTTTTTGTTGAGTGAGGTGTTTTCCATTATGAAGTGAATCTTTTAATTCAAGAAAGGCATTACTTTGGAGACCCTCCTAATGTTATCAGCAGGGCAGACAGTAATTAGAAATTAGATCATGTACCTGGTGCCCTTCCACCCACAGATTCTTATGATGACCGTGGAGCTGGCGTGCTCTGCTCCGTTGTGTAACGTGTACATCTTCCCATCCCACCCTCATATACCCCACATTCAAGCTGGTTTTCTTCATTCAACTTGCCCTATCTGGGACATTCCATGTTCACTTTCACAAATTCCTCCCATCCTTTTTAGACACCCCCTCCATCCATATGGTTCTGTGCTCATCTTAAGAACTCTGCTTTTGGCATTCAAAGGAATCAACTAGCTAAACACTTCACTGCTGTTGTGATCTTTACTACTGTAATGAGAAGAAAGGACTTGCACCTGGTGAACTGTGTTTTGACTGAGACACACTGGAGGCAGGGTCCTCCCCCAAAGACACCCTCAGTCAGTGAGTCCTACAGGCCTGGGCGGGATGCTGACTCATAAAAAGCTGGCTGAACCCTGTGGGGCTTCCATTACTCATGTCTCCTTCCCATCTGTGCAGCCCTTCCTGGGAGATGAAGGCTTTTCCAAAATTGTACTTACACAGCCTGAAGGAAGCAGAAGTTTTTTCATCATTATTTAGTAAGTTTAAGAGACTGTTCACATTGCCTGCTTGCATGGGGCAAGTAAGGAAGAATAAATCAGTCTGAATGGCTGGATCAGGTCCCAGATCATTAAGTTGTGCTGGCATCTTCATTTTGCTTGGGCTCTGAAGTCACTGTTGGGGAATATTCTTTAACTCAATTAAGCTCACTCTCAAGTCCTCTTGTGTTCAATAAGATTAAACATTACTCAATGGCATATTCCTTTTGAAAAAGATTTCAAACCCCATGAACGTTAGACTCCATTTCTTCTAGCACAGTCCACCAGCCACATCACACTGCCTGATACTTCATACCTCAAATATTTAAAATCTGCTCACTATCTGCTCACTCTAATGCATCTAAGGACCCATCATGCCAAACACCATTTATCTCAGTTTATGGATTTCCTGTGAGAGAGCCCTAATATTCTGCCTCTGTCTGTATTCTAGAAGGGCATTGCTGTAGTATACTTTTCCTATTCTGATATTTAAGAAAAATCATCAGAATATACACATTTGCTAAAAATGACCCAAACCACTTGAAGGAGAAACAGTAGCCAAGAGTGTGGGGGTGGAAATGGCAAAGATGCTGCTGGTTTTCAGAAATATCAAGACCATCTGCTGTGTCAACAACATTTCTGCCACAGTCAAAACCAGCTGGGGAGAATGAAGTCTCAACGGGATGGCAGCCCCTGAGACGAGAGAAGCCAGCTGCCCACCCCCCAACCCCACGACAGAGGGAAGCTTGTTTTGGAAAGGGTTTGACAGTTAGATGAGACAGCCAGTGGGGAGCTGCAGGCCCCAACAAGGTCTGTGTCTGCAAACAAAATGTAGATCATACCACTGATGAGGGTCGTTTTGTCCTGGATATGTCTCAAGAACACATGAGTCACACATACGGCATTTATAGAAGAGAGGTGCCAAATTACTCACTGGAACATCATGTCCACACCTTGACTGGAGATGTTATGGAGCATCAATACATCTGATCTTCTGCTCTTTCTGTACTTGTCCTGGGAACGCATGAGAAAGCAGTAAAAGAGGACTGGGCACTGTGGGGTGGGGGGTTGTCTTAAGACTATTCTGAGTCATGGTACATTTGCCTACATGAAGAAGTAGTGGGTCAGATGACTCCCTAGGGGAAGTGAAGAATGCTCTCTCAAGAAAACAGTCCCCTAAGCTATGTCTCCACAGAAAACAAGTCATTTTTGTCACCATTTATTTCCTCCTGGCCACAAACGTCCATCCATCTGTCACCAAAAACTCATGATTTGGGTTTAATCCAATGGCCTCATAAAGAATGTCATAATCAAAAAAAAAAAAAAAAAAGAATGTCATCATCATTTCAAGGTAGACAAATGTAATGTGATTTAAAAAAAAAAAGTATAACAAAGACCTGCGTTAAAATCAAGTGCATCACTGAGGTCTGATAAATAAAGTAGAAAAGACATGATTCAATTTTATTTTAGTTTCAATTTTGTAGAATGCTACAGTTGGTAAGGTCTTGCCATTTATAGGTCTAATCTTTTACATTATAATAGTAGTTGCCTTTAGCTTCTTTCGAATCTGTAAAAATATAATAATAAGGACTATGTTGGAAAGCGTGTGTGTGTGTGTGAATGTTCCTCTGGCATTCAATCCAACTACTGACCAGTGTTGTTTTATTGTACTGTCCTATGGCAATGGTTTTTCAAGAAAATAAGCAAAGTGATGATCTCCATTTTAGTATATCTTAGATAAGTGCCTAAAAACTAAAATGACTTTTCCTGTGTCAAGACAGGATGGTCCACCCCCTCAATTTGACTTTATTTATACAGGTAATTCTTAGAATCACCATGGTAGCCAGTTCCCAAGACAGCTCCCTTCAATAATCCATAAGATCATTTTTATCACACTGTAGTCCAAATGTGAATCTTGCAGAGTGTTTTTTTCATGGCAGTTCATAAACATTCTATTTAATTTTTAGCTAGACTTGTCACTAACAAAGCATTTACAGTCAACGTTTGTGAGGTGGCTATCAAAACCGAATTTTGCCGCTCCATGGTGAAGATATTTATGTACTTATAAAAACAACTACTCAGATTCATTAAGTACAGCTATAAATCTTTCTCCTGCAATGGTGACTCTGCTACCTTCAAGTCTCTGTGGAAGCATAGCACTAACTCTGCCACAGGATGACTTCAGCCTGCAGGTAGACTGCTACCGAGACAGCATGATCTGGTAGCTAGAGTGTGAACAGAACCCACTCCCCTATCCTGCCCTGAGGTCCTAGGCAACCTTGAGGAAGTCATTTGAGCTTTTCTTTGCATTTTAGAGTTTCTTTCTACAACAGTGGAAAACTCCTGGCATCTACTCTCTTTGCAGGGATCATTCCAATATTGCCTTCATTTCTTCCTATTATATACATTTTTATTATTGTTTTCCTATTTAATATCCCATATGACATGACCATCCAACATTCCTGGGTAACTGTGTGATTACATCAGAGAATCAGAGGAAATTTTCACTTTGGGCAGGAAGCTGGGTTAGAAGGATTAGGCAAACCATCAAGGCCTATGAGTCTCTTTCATTTCCTGTTCTTCATTGACATTTTATCTACCATGAACTCTATTTTCTTCATAGCTTTCTTTTTTTTCCTATCTGCTCTGTGCCCCTTCATCTGTCATCTTTTAGATAGTCCACATTTGTTTTAATATTTCAAACCTCCTAAACAAAAGAAAGGGCTGCATGTTACTGAGTTCTATCATGCAGGAGATGATTTAGTCATTCAGCAAGCATGTACCAATAGCAAAGCTAGAGGACTCTCAGACAAAAGAAGGACAAAGTTGGGAGAGTTTCAAAGAGACAAATTTTGACTCAACGTAAATGTTCTTCTACTTGCTTGAATGTGAGACAGGTAGGGCAGAGAGCACTGCATTGCTAGGAAAAGGCCATATGCTGAAAAGGGGGTATTCTGGTCACCACCACCAGCTGTATACAACTACCCGAGCTGCCTGGGCTGGGCCAGCAGAATCACTGGCTTGTCCAGCAGGGTTGTCAGAACAGGCCTGATAGAATGAAGAGGTGATACCAGTAGACCCTGTTCAGCTATTGGGAAGGAGGTTCCCAGGCTACGATGTGAAGTCAGATTTCAAGGTTTCAGAACATTCTCCTGTCCTCAGCACCTCAGAAGCAGTGGCTGGAGAACCACCACATCACCACCACCACCATCACACTCACTTACAGTAAAAAGGACTGCCTAGAAATGGGGATAGTATTAGCCCCAGCGTACCTGGGTTCTGGCCCTAGAAACTGAGGTTCCAGGCAGAATAACCATGCAGACTACTGAGAAAAGAAAAAGGGGGAAAAAAGTAGCCCCTGACATCCAGCAAGTGGCCTTGCACATACAGCCAGGTCATGTTGTTTTCCTATTGGACATCAACGACCTCACAGAATACCTACACCAGACAAGGTTTACTCTGAGACCAAGATAAAGTGAGAGAAAACAATCCTACTTCATAATCTTGTCTAAGCACAGATAAAACCGAGGTCACTGTATCAACCGTAAAATCCCAAACACCCCCTCTGTTGGCCACCATGAGTGCCTCCTACTTCTTTACTAGACTGCCTTCTCTACAGAAAAGATTTCTTGATACCCGATTGTAGAATTGCCCCTGCTTTCCGACAGCATCCAATCTAGAGTGAACTTCTGCTTTCTTAGGCCCTCCCCCATATCACACAACCAAAGCCCAGGTCCTCTAAGATCCTCTAAATACCCTCTTACAGAGACACTCCCTGGTTTCCGATGGTGTGTGTTCTCCCTCACCAAAACAAGTGAAGAACCTAATTTGTCCAGTTATAGATGTGTTCCTGGTGGTCTTTGGCTGGAGAGATTGACACTGCAAAGATGGAGTCAAGACAGTTCTGAGGAATGGGCCAACATTTAGAGGATGAACATTTATTATTAAAATGGTAACATATTTCGAGTTACACAAGCAGCTGAGGTTTGCCCCAGGGTCCCGGATCTTGGAACTAGTTCTCACTATAACTGAATTCCAAACCACTCCAGAAAGTAGAGCTGATGTCACAATTCTGGCTGAAAGTGAGATCTTTAGGGAAACAGGAAACATACCTGAGCCTGCAGTGGGGAGTCAGGGGAAGAAGGAGGACAGAGGGAAGGGAGCAGAAGTTAGTGAGCTGAGCTGCTTTTTAATATTCTAAAAGTTCTGAAATGTTATAGATCAGGATCTTTACAATCAGGACTGTTAAATCTGTCAATCACTCAAAGACACATTAAAGAAAACTAAAAATAATAACATAGTTGCTTGAATCTAGGAAAACCTTAAAGAAGTCCAGTGATGGGGCCATTAATACCATACCTTTTTTATTTAGTTTATGCTCTCTTGCTTTCAGTTTGTCTCTCTTTCACACACACACCTTGTTATCAATGTATCTTGATTTTTTTCTATTTTCAAGCCTTTTATATATTTATTCCCAAGGTTAGATGTTCTAACTCATTTTATTCTCTGCTTAAAGCAGTAGTTCTCAACTTTGGTGGCTGCACATTAAAATCTCCTGGGAGCATTAAAAAAAAAATTTTGTCCAGAACATATCCCCAGATCATTTGAATTAGAATCTCTGGAGTAAAACTCTGATATCAGTTTGGTGTTTTGTTTCATTTTGTTCTTTTTCTTATGTGCAGGTGACTCCAATGTAGTCAAGATTGAGACCCACTTAGCTTTGCTAAGAGTCTCAATATTTAACTGGTGAATTCCTCTCCAAAGAAAAGGCCATTCCCTTCAACTATGTTCCTTTAGCACAACTGTTCTTAACCTGCCTGCAGACCCCACATGGAGGGGGTGGGTATTCTGACAGTGCTGGGGTAGGTTTAGTCACCTGTATTGATTCTGAAGAATAATGGAAGTTTAAGAACCACTGATCTTCCACCAGGTGCCCAGGGAGGATATTTAAAATAAGAACAGTTAACATCAACCAATCAGAAT
Source organism: Camelus dromedarius (assembly GCF_036321535.1). Taxonomy (NCBI): domain Eukaryota; kingdom Metazoa; phylum Chordata; class Mammalia; order Artiodactyla; family Camelidae; genus Camelus; species Camelus dromedarius. The sequence continues at coordinate 106,777,426 of NC_087437.1, read as the reverse complement.
GAGCGATAGAAGTTGGGCTGGGGGTATCCAGGGAAAGAGGGTCGGAGAGACCTCCAAATGTGCCAAATATCAAATCTTAATTGCTGGATGAGGGAGAGGCACAGGGGATCCCATGAAGGGGTCTGGAAAGCCAGGACACCGAAGGGTCATTTGGGGGAGCTGTGACAGTAAACATCAACCAGTTAAGAAGCATTTTCATGTTTTAACATTTGGTGAGGGTTTCCTGTGAGTGTTACTAGGAAATCAGCCCTCCAGGGGGCTGCAGCTAGAGAAGCACCTGTCACTCTTCTATAGCAAGTATGTATATATTTGCATATTTGCTACTTGAGAACACATATCATGTGCTCAACAGATGTCTGATAAATGAATGAATGGATGAACTTTGTCCAATGCAGAGAGCCCTTTTATTCTTTCTCACAACCTTTAAAAATATTTTCTCTTTTAGGCCATAGCCACCGTCTTAGTGTCTTTATAACTGTAAAGACCATGAAGAGTTTCATGACTGCATTTTTTCATGTTGAGTATTCTGTACACTTATCATAGTTTTAGGTATTATAAGGAAGAGCAGAAAGCATAAGAGGAGGTTTCTGAGTTCCAGGTGCTTATGGATACCTGTGCCTCCAGGTTAGACCCTGCTGCCATTTCACCTTGTGGTCCTACCAGACCCTATGGAATCAGCACACAGAGGTAACATCTCCCCTGACAGCATCTCAGGTCCCATGGCTGGCTACTGGGGAAGGACATTTGGGGGCATGAAGACACTTCCTTTATCCCATTCCTTATAAATAAGTTCTTATTCATAGACACAGGAGATGAAATTTCCTGATCTATATCAAGCTGTGTTGCTTGATGTGTATTATTTTAAGAGATACCTCTTGGTCCAATTACTTAAAATAACAGTAGAAGTCAAGATCAAAACATTCAAGCATCCTAACTCCCGAATGTCATTGGTTCACATTATTCTTCTTGTCTCTCTCTTGAAGAAAATTAAACCATAAGCCACCCATAGCTAAAAAAAGCAGAAAGAAGAAATGCATTTTATTCCACAGACAGAGCCCATAGTGTGCATACATTTATACAATGAGCACACATTTTAACATTTCAGAAGTCTTATAACAGCTTATGAATTCCAAAAATGCCTTAATTTTTAAGAATCTAGGCAAACAGATTTTCATTATATTTTAAAATACGGTTTATAATATTTTATTTGGATTAAATATTTTGTATCCCCACAATGATTTATATGATACATGCATTTTAATCAGTCTTTAGGATTAATCATGATTATATTTGTTATTGTGAAATATCCACCCAAAACATGCTCTCATGGCCATACAGTGTCCAAAACAAGTGTGGCCCTGGGCTGAGACCCTAACTTTAAGGATTATTTTCTTGGTCTTTCTCCAAACCATGCTTCTGTAGATAGAATGAATATCTTGCTTTTTGTACAATGCACCCTCTCTTTAGAGGTTGTAATGCTCTTTGCTATAGTGGCATTAGATTTTTTAAATAATTAGCTAATATTTAATATAGATCCCTGAAGATAAACACTGTCCTACCTTATCAATGACCAAAATAAATCATTCGGTTTTCCACTGCACAGGAAAAGCCCATTTTCCTGTTGGTATTGGGAAACACACTGAATGACCATCATTTAATCATATCACTACAGGGTGTTATTGTATGAAGCTCTTATCATTCAGGGACTTAATTTGATGGTTCACATTCTTTATGACATATGTCTGCATAATATTAGGCTTTACTCCAGTCATTTGAATGCCCAATGGAAGCTTAATATTTTATTAAGGTCAATCCTCTGAAAATAAGATGTGAGTATAAATTTTTTTTAATGTATTCGATCTTTGGTATCTCTCTGTATTTGATTTTTGTGGACACTTGTTTCCACAGGACATGGTCGGATGAATTTGTGGCTGGAATAATACGTAAGCAGGATAATACGCTGAGAATTCTTATGAAGAGATGAAAGTTGGAATGCAAGGCCCAGCCAGCACCGACGTAGGTGAAGTTGAAAAATACTAACTCACAGAAGAGAACTGGTTCCAGGCAGAAGGAGAAAGGCATTTAAATAAAAAGAATGGAGGGTAAACTCAAGTCCAGTCCTGGCCAGCCCCACTGTGGAAGGGGCCTACATTGAGAAATCAGGACGGAATGAGGCACTGGGACTCATCCAGAATTCTAGGTGTCAACTAGTCATGTGAGACAAGAGGATCTGCCATTGGAGGCAAGGCACAGCGGGCCAAGAGCCAACAGCCAGAAGCCTGGGGCATGGACTAGAATGACATGGCAGAAGCAGACCCCCCAGCTCACCAGCTGAGATATCAGAGTAAGTCCTGCAGCCCACACCCCACCTGAACCCCAGCTGGGTCACACAAGGAAGGAAGTTACTGATGGGATTGCAGAGAGATGCTCTCATCTAGCATGTAAGGTTCCATTTATCTCTGGGCACTGGAACATCAAAAATGGCAGCCTGAGGAATATTTCCGGAACCTCTTGGCTACTCACGGAGGGAACAGCCAAGAGACATATATGAGAAATAAGTTAGAAAGGAGAATGAGAAGGATGGCCACAAGAATAATGCCAGGTCTCAGGACTCAGACTGTTGTGTACTGTTAGTAAGTCAGATCAGCTTGAGAGCACATTCACACTCTGGCAAGACCAAGTTTTCAAACGCAAATTAGCTTTCAATAAGGTTGAACCAGACTCAAAATAAATCAGTCTTAAGAAGACAAAATTTTTAATTAAAAAAAAAATAATGATAAAACCAGATGCAATGCCATTGCAGCTCACAGCTCTCAGATGCATTAACTCATTAATTTATTCATTAAGCAAACATTTGCTAGGCAAATAACATGTGGTAGGCATTGTTCTAAGCACTGGTGGACAAGATGCACAGAGCTATTCTAATGAAGTGGGGACAAAAGAACATTAACAAGAAAAATACACGATAATTCCAGATATTGATTGTCACAGGAGGAATATAGTGGGTTCATGTGATTGACATTGACTATAGAGAGGAAGTGAGAGGACTTCTTTAAACAGAAGAAATGGCCTTTTCCAGGAGGGGTAGCTTTTGACTGAGATCTGAATGGTAGAAAGGAGCTGGCAGAGGAAAGAACTTCTTCCAAGCAGAGTGAAGCAGAATTTGCTGCTTAGAGTTCAAGCACATCTAGGCATATTTGATAAACTGGTTTTCAGGTCCAAGAGATCTCAGGGTCTATAATTTCATTTGCTCATAACCTTGATGTTTGGCTCAAAGAAAGAGGAGCAATGGCCTAGAAAAATGCAATGGAAGTGTAGAGGAGGACCAAGCAGTGTCTGTTATCCAGCCTGGTCCATAGACCACCCACCATCTGAGACAAATGAACAGACCTGCTGCAGGTCAGTGATGGAGGAAGACGTTGTTTTCACAAGAGGCTCATGAGATACAAAGGAACAGGATCTAGGGGACAGAGCACATTCCAGAGTAGAGGAGGGGCATACCTCCCATTTGCAGGGGAAGCCTGGTATATTTCAGGCTCATTGTGGACAAAAGTGGAAACACCATTCTGACACCTTGAGGGATGCAGAAAGTGCAGATATCAGCATACTTATTAAAGGCACCGCTATTGCGCTGGGTGGGGAACTGCTACTCTCAAGTAACTCTGGGGAAAGGATGCTTGCCTTGGTGATTTCTATAACTATGTTCATGATCCTTCCAACACCTTGGCCTTTCAGTTCCTTGTTCCTCTTTCTGGCCCAGCCACCCACTCCCATGGTCATATCATAGATCAGCTGCCCTCACAGAGGCTGAGAAGTGGGTGAGCCTCCAATGCCCTCAGCCGATCACTTCTGGCCTCAGGACAGATTACTGAACAGTTAAGCTATAAACTGTTACCATTTTCTATGTGTATGACAACAGAAAAAAAGCTAGAAGGCAATGCCCAAGATCTTATCACTACTAATAACAGCACCCCATTCACAATCTCACCGTAACAATGACCTTTTTCCAAATCACTACCTCCCCTGGGTCCAGCCTCCTTTCTATAGTTACCTAAATCTAGAATTTTTTAAACCCCATTAGGACCTAAATGCCATTGAACCTTCCAAAATTAGTATTTGTTCAATAAATGAATGAATAGATGATGTTTTAAGCATCATCCCACCTTTCTCTGTAATCTTTCTTCTTCCCCAAGTTCATGAAATTAGGATGGGGCTATTTGTATTTTTTCACTGAGGAAAATGTGACTTTCCTGATACACATGGGACAAGAAAATTAATCTCAAATTAGAATCATAGCCTGTGGGACACAGCTTGGGAGCCAGGAAGCCCTCATAATAGCCCCACTCCACTTCTCCTACTGCTCATTATGGTTTTCAAGAAGGCATCAGGACTTGTTTTAAGGGCTCTGAGATTTTTTAAGATGTTGTTCATCACAGCTGTCAACAAAAGCAAGTATTGATGTGCTTGACTTCAAGGACAATGTGCAGCAACTGCTGATATTCTGCAAAGAGCTGTCTATGTTTTTTTTTAAAGATAAGATGTGACAGTATATTTGGGGTAAAAATCCACTCAACACGGATAGGGAAAAGTTCAGTAGTCTAGAGAATATGTTGTAATCTGCTCAGATGTCCCATTATTCCCTATCTATTATCTTCAGAAATGTATAAGTTGTTTCTTCTAAAGGTTTACATATGTATCTTCAAACTCTCCTGCTCAACTAATTTCACTGAGCTATGAAATTATAACTCTTGGCAAGACCACCAGACTTCACAACGACTGCAGCTTCCCTGCCAAGATCAATGGTCTCTGTCTGTCACCTGCCATTGACCAGAAAGCTTTCACTTCATCGCCACTTAAACGTCTGTCACTTTACCCTCATCATACCCCCACCTCTTCCGAATTACAGAGACTCCCCTCATTCTCATCACTATTTTACTTTTAATGTAGAGTCTAGACAATATATGCCTGTGGAGACAAGATGTTCTAGAAAATATTAAAAGGCATTATTGTATATCATGTGCAGCTAACTAGAATTTTTTTAAAAAGAATTTAATATATATTCATATCTCAGAGAGATATTTATATAGAGCTAAAACTATGTAAGTCTTTATGGCTGTTACTAGTGCTTTGTTCACACTTTACAACACTTATTATTGTATATTATTGTCAACCATTTAGGTGTCTGTTTCCCAACTAAACAATAAGTTCTCCAAGGGAAAGTGCCAGGTCTTATCCATATTTATATCCACAAGAATCTTGCCTAGGGCCAAACACCTAGAACAAATTGAATAACTATTTTTGAGGGGAAAAAGCTACATGAAGTTATTTAATTTTGTGTGCATGTTAATAAAAAAAAAAGAACTGGCTGTTGAGTTCTACCTTCAAGGAAGTCAATAGATGAACAGGATAAAATTCTATTTTAGGAATTTTTGAAAGAGACCTATATTTCATTGCAGAAATAGAGAAGCAGTCACAAACATGTGAATCAGTCACTCTAGAAGTGGCTTTGGAAGCTGGGCTTTGATATCGGTGGAAAAACTGTACTATCACCAAGAATAGAACAAGAGACCAGAAGTTGCCCAAAAAGCACCATGTGTAATTTATATTTGAACCACTAATCTTAATGTCAAAACATTTCTCTTCTAGTTTACAATACATATATATGTGTCCTATGTGAATGCTTCACACACACAGACACATACACACAGTCTCCCAATTCCAAGTCTAGACTTCATGTCCATTACAAAAATTATATCCAACTATACCAAGTCACCTTGAGAAGAAAAATAATTGATTACACTAGTAGAAAAAAAACTGACCATTTTAATAGCCAACTGAACCTAGTCAAATTGATAAGAACCAATTATAGGTAAACCTTGGAAATTTTGCAGGGTCTGTTCCCAACCACCACAATAAATCAAATATAGCAATAAAGCAAGTCATGTGAACTTTGTGCATATAAAAGTTATGTTTACACTATATTGTATTCTGTTAACTGTGCAATAGCATTATGTCTAAAAAGTGTACATATCTTAATTTGTCAACACTTCATTGCTAGAAAATGCTAACCATTATCTGAGCTCCAGTGAGTTACAATCTTCCCTCATGAAGGGTCTTACCTCTGTGTGATGGCTGCTAACTGATCAGGGTGGTGGTTGCTGAAGCTTGGAGTGGCTGTGGCCATTTCTCAAAATAAGACAACAATGAAATTTGCTGCATCAATGACTCTTCCTTTCAGGAGTGATTTCTCTGAAGCATGCAATGACAGTGTTTTACCCCCAGTGGAACTTCTTTTAAAATTGGAATCAATCCCTTCAAGTCCTGCCTCTAGTTTATCAATGTTTATGTAATATTCTAAATCCTTTGCTGTCATTTCAACAATCTTTACAGGATCTTCACCAGGAGTAGATTCCATCTCATGAAACCACTTTCTTTGCTCATCCGTAAGAACTAACTCTTCACCTGCTAAACATTTATCATGAGATTGCAGCAATTCAATCACATCTTCAAGCTCCACTTCCAATTCTAATTTTCCTGCTATTTCTACCACATCTGTAGTTACTTCCTCCACCAAAGTCTTGAACCCCTCAAAGTCATCCATGAGGGTGGAATCAGCTTCTTCCAAACTCCTCATAATGTTCATACTTTGACCTCTTCCCATGAATCATAAAATGTTCTTTGTGGCATCTAGAGTGGTGAGTCCTTTCCAGAAGGTTTTAAATCGACTTTGCCCATATCCAACAGAGGAATCACTATCTGCGTCAGCTATAGCCTTAAGAAATGTATTTCCATTTTTTCATTATTGACATATAATTGTATTCAATATTATGTCTCTTTCAGATGCACTACAGAGCAATTTGACATTTGCACACATTGTGAAATGATCATCACAACAAGTCTAGTAACTATCTGTCCCCATAACACAGTAGTTGCAATATTATTGACCGTATTCCTTATGCTGTATATTACATCCCTGTGGTTTATTTATTTTATAACTAAAGATTTGTACCTTTCTTTTTTTTTTAACCATTTTATTCATTTTATTCTTTTTTTTTTAAATGAAGTATAGTCAGTTACAATGTATCAATTTCTTATCTTACCCCTACACTCCTTTCCTCTGGCAAACACTGTTTTCTTTATCTATGAGTCTTTTTTCATTTTGTTTTGTTAGTTTGTTTTGGTTTTTTTAGATTCCACATATAAATGACATCATATGGTATTTGTCTTTCTCTGTTTGATTTATTTCTTTTAGCATAACAACCTCTAGAGCCATGCATGTTGTCACAACAGAAAGATTTCCTTTCTCTGGCTGAATAATATTCCATTGTGTGTGTGTGTGTCTGTGTCTGTGTGTGTGTGTGTGTGTGTATCTCGCATCTTCTATATCCATGTATACCACGAACATGGAAAATCTTTCTACTTGTTTATGTACTTTGAGAAGGATCAGTATTAACTCCTCTTTAAATGTTTGGCAGAATTCACCTGTCAAGCCATCTGGACTTTTGTTTGTTGAGAGTTTGTTTTTTTTTTTTTTAATTGCCAATTCTATTTCACATCTAGTAATTGGTCTGTTCAAATTACCTGTTTCTTCTAGACTCGGTGTTGGCATGCTGCTACGTTTCTAGAAATGTGTCCATTTCTTCTAGGTTGTCCGGTTTGTTGTCATATACAATGCTCGTAGTAGTCATTCATGATCCTTTGTATTCCTGTGCTGTTGGTTGTTGGCTTCTCTTCCATTTCTGATTCTATTTATTTGGAGTCTCTCTCTTTTTTCTTGATAAATCTGGCTAAAGGTTTATCGATTTTGTTTAGCTTTCAAAGAAGCAGCTTTTAATGTCATTGATCTTTTCTATTTATTTATTTAATTTTTAGTCTCTATTTCATTAATTCCACTCTGGCCCATTACTTTCATCCTTCTACAGACTTTAAGCTTTTTTTGCTTTTTCTACTTCCTTTAGTTGAAAGCTTGGATTGTTTATTTGAGATTTTTCTTGCTTCCTAAGTTAGGCCTGTATTGCTATAAACTTCCCTTCAGAACTGCTTTTGCTGTGCCCCATAGATTTTGAAATGTGTTTGATTCTCATTTCACTCAAGGTTTTTTTTTTAATTTCCTCTTTGACTTATTCATTGACCCACTGGTTGTGTAGTGCAAGTTGTTTACCCTCCATGTGATTATGATTTTTCCGTTTTTCTTCTTGTAATTGATTTCTAGTTTCATAATGTTTTGGTTGGAAAAGTGATTGATATGATTTCAGTCTTCTTAAATTTACTGATATTTGTTCTGTGGTGTAATGTGATATATCATGGAGAACTGTTCATGCACACTTGAAAAGAAGGTGTGTTCTGCGTTTTGGCATTGAATGTTCTGAATTTATCTACTAAGTTCCTCTGGTTTAATGTGTCATTGAAGGCCCATGTTTCCTTATTGATTTTCTTGTCTGAATGATCTGCCCATTGATGTAAGTGGGGTGTTAAAGTCCCCTGCTATTATTATTATTACTGTCCATAGCCCTCTTTATTTTTGTGAATATTTGCTTTATGTATTTAGGTGCTCCTATGTTGGGTGCATAGATATTTACAAGTGTTGGATTGATCCTTTTATCATTATGTAATGCCCTTCTTTGTTTCTTATTGCAGTCTTTGTTTAAATTCTATTTTGTCTGATATGGGCATGGTTAGCCCAGCTTTCTTTTCATTTCCATTTTCATGAAATGTCTTTTTCCATCCCTTTACTTTCAGTCTGTGTCTTAAAATCCGAAGTGAGACTCCTGGGCAGCATATATTTGGTCTTTTTTTTTCTTTGGATCCATTCAGCCACTCTATGTCTTTTGACTGGAACACTCCTTATTCCCAAAGAATCACTGATACCTGTGCATTTTGGGTCAATATGTAGGCCTTCCATCCTGAATATACTTTTCTTTTATAGTCTGCTTAGTGAAACTTGAGCAAAGCATAGTGCTACCTTCAGACTTGTTTTATCCCTCATGTCTTTTGCTAGAATAAATCACTGAGGCAATTGAAAGTTAGCAAGAACGTTTGCATTTTGGTGTTTGGGCCCCTTCATAGGTTTATGGCTTATTCTATTGCTTTTGAACTGATATTCTTACTTCTCTATTTTCTAAGTGGTGGTTATGTTCAATGCATTCATTTTGTGAGAGAATTTTCCTCCCTTCCAGAACACTTTTTGCTTCTAGCAACTTTCCTGGAAGCCAGAGAATTCCTAAAAAGTAGGTTTTTCTTAGTAGCCTAATCACAGCCAGGAAAGAAATATGCTAATGTTTTCACCATTCTTCATCTACCTCACACAATACTACACAGATTGATTTCAGTAGGAAAATCACCCCAAAAATGGAGTTGGAAATGGGGTTAGGAAAATAAGCAGCTTTTTTCTTCATTGTTTAATGTCTTCATTGATATGAAGAACAAAAATTAAACATTAAACTCCATCTTTATACTTAGCAAATACTCCTGATTTGAAATAATTCTGGTATTCATATTTTGGAATTTTATTAGTAACTAATAGTATTATAGTTTATAAAGTACATTGTATTATTCCAATCGATTATCTTGACTGATTCTTATAACAACATGCTGATTATCTTGACTGATTCTCATAACAGCATACTGAAAAGACTAAGTCAAATATTTATATTTATGTTTATAAGTTATAAGTTTAAACAACTCCTCAAGTTCCCTCACGTGCTTACTAGAGTAAAACGACAATCTGAGCCATGGTCTTTGAAATGTTTATTCTACACCACCAAGATTCATTGTTATTTGGACAAATATTCAACTAATATTAACTTATCATCTCCAAAGAAACCCACAGGCAATGTGGTAACTGTAAACACAAAGTATTTTGAAAATATACACATTCATATATGTATTCATATTTCTTCTGTAATACCTTTCAAGTCTTAGAGATTCATCCTTCCAGTGTGACATAAAATCAACCATCAAGGCATAAAGATGGTGAGCATACTTTTTTGAGGATTGCATAACGCTTCATGAAAATATTATCATACATAATTATAGATATCCTCAAAAAATATATAACACATCTTAAGAGAAGAAATGCAGAGAAATGTATTCTATTAAGTTCTAATGGTAGTACTAATAGCAGAATTTGAACTGGAAGGCGATAAGGGAAAAAGAGGAAGGAAAGAGGGAGAATATCTAACCCACTGAATTTTTCCTAAATTCTACACTTAGGGAAAGTTGAGCTCTGAATTCAACCCAGTCTGTAATGGATGGATTAAAGAGTGCGTTGGTTAAATGTATTTGGCTGTGAATAGGAAAAAAAATACAGTAGTTTAAATAATTTATTTTCATCTCACAGGAAAAAAAAATTGAAAAGGAGATGGTCCAGGGCTAGTGTATTTGTAAAATTATGTTTTCAAGGAACGAGGCTCCTTTCATATGATAGCTCTGCCATCTTTAGTATGTGACTGTTGTCTTCAGGGTCAAAAAATGACTTCTGGACTTACTGGTATCATTTGCACAATCCAAGAAGGAAAAAGGAGTGGGAAGAGAAGGCAGATGGCATCTCATAGTGAGACTGTTCTCTGTATTTCACTAGTTCTCACTTTATCACATGGCCACTTCTAGATGCAAGGGAAACTGGCCAGTCAAGTGTTCCTCTTTGAAGCCTCTATGGTATGGAAAGGCAGGGCAGGAGGGTGCTGTTGAATGAGCACCCACAGTATCTGCCATAGAATGTTAGATTTCAAGATCTTTCTAGAAGAGGAGAGCTTTAAAACAAATCCTGAAAAATAAGTCTAGAAAACAGTGAGAGAAGGGAAATCAAGACAGAGAAAAGTACAAAATGAAAATTCTGCAGGGTGAGTGTTGTTTTTCTTCCTGACATTGTAAAGCATTATATGTCAAAATGAACCCAAGTCACATTCAAGGTCGGGAAATCTCTAACAAATCCATCTGAGTGCATATTGTGTCCTTGATAAATAAATGGATGAATTGTGTGTAGCCTTGCTTCTTCTTTTGCAAATGTCAATTGCTTATTGAAGTTAAGGCTTTTGTTTCATGTTCATGTTTGAAAGTAAATTTTTGGCATTTAGCTCACTATGGTGAAAGGTAAAAGCTTGATATTATGCTCTCAATACTGATCACTAGATTTAAATCTGAAACCTATTCTTACATAAGCCATTAGTTTTAGCATTTGAAGTCTAGAGAGAAACATATTATTTGCTTGTTTTACTCCTTAATGAAGTGTTTCTAAAAAAACTTGGCCTCAAAATCTCCATTAGTTGCATCTTTCTTCACTTTACTTTTAATCTCCTTCAAAACAAATGAAATAGTAACTTAAATGTATCAAGTAAAAAAACAAGATTGAGATTTTGCAATGAACTGAACAAAACAGTTGTTTCTGTGGGATGAACCTCACCCAAATGATCTCACTTGATCTGTAGGAAATGAAGGCAGGCAATAAAAAGTTCATGACAAAGATTCACTCTCTTTCACAGGAAAAAAAATTATAGATTTGGGATCAAGTAATAATCTGAACAAGATGGAAAACTGTCTTGCTAAAAAATAAGAAAGAGAAACTGTGAGTACATAATATGCTTTAGTTCTCAACATGAAGAAAATAACACCAACTACATAATGTTCTCCATTTCAAGAAACTATAGTCCTAGAAGGTAGGTTCTGAATGCTGAACAGGAAAATGTAATGATTAAATTCCATGCAGTCTGCATCAATTGGGGCTACCACAAAGCCCCACTTTGTGGCTAGACATTTTCATAGGTATAAGACTATTATCAACAAGTATGTGTTAACAAAATGGATAACCTACAAGAAATGGATAAATTCCTAGAAACATACAACCTACCAAGACAGAGTTAAGAGTAAATAGAAAGCCTGAACAGACCAATAACAAGGAGATTGAATCTGTAATAAAAATCCTTTCAACAAAGAAAAATTCAGAGCCAGATGTCTTCATTGGTGAATTATACCAAACAGTCAGATATACCAACCCTTTTAAAATTATTCCAAAAGAAAGAACAGAACTTCCAAACTCGTTTAATAAAGCCAGCACCACCCTTATACCAAAGCCAAAGAGACCACAAGAAAAAAAAAAAAAAAAAAACTACAGGCCAATATCCCTAGTGATCATAGATGCAAAGATCTTCAATAAAATACTAAAAAACCAAATTCAACATTACATTAAAAGAATTATAGACCATGATCAAGTGGGATGTATCCCTGGGATGCAAGGATGTTTCAATATATGCAAATCAATCAATGTGATACAGCACATAACAAAATGAAAGACAAAAGTCACATGACCTTACTTCACTTAATATGATAATCTCTAGGTCCATACAAGTTGCTGCAAATGGCATTAGTTCATTTTTTATGGCTGAGTTATATTCCATTATATATATATACTATATATAATATAGTATATATAAACACACACACCACAATTCCATTGTGTATATATATAGATATATGATGGATAAAGAAGATGTGGTGTATATATTTCTGTATATGTGGCACAGATATAGATATAGATATAGATATGTATGTGTGGTGGAGATATATATATATATATATATATATATACATTTATCCATTCATCTTGTCAATGGACATTATGTTGCTTTCAAGTCTTGGCTATTGTAAATAGTGCTTTTACAAACACTGGGGTGCATATATCTTTTTGAGTTAGAGTTTTCTCCAGATACATGCACAGGAGTGGGATTGCTGGATCATATGGCAACTCTATTTTTAGTATACAGCAACATGGATGGACCTAGAGATTATCATATTAAATGAATTAAGTCAGACAAGTATCATATGATAGCATTTATATATGGAATATTTTTAAAAATGATGGAAATGAACTTATTTACAAACCAGAAATAGACTCACAGACATAGAAAATGAACTATGGTTACCAAAGGGAAAAGGATGAGGGAGGGATAAATTAGGAGTTTAGGATTAACATATACACATTACTATATATTAAATAGATACACAACAAGGACCTACTGTATAGCACAGGAAACTATATTCAATATCTTATAATAACCTATAATGGAAAAGAACTGAAAAAGAATATATATATGTATGTATAACTGAATCACTTTGCTGTACACCTGAAACTAACACATTGTAAATCAACTGTACTTCAATTAAAAACATTTTTAAATCACATGATTATCTCAATAGACACAGAAAAAGCACTTGACAAAATTTAATATCCATTCATGAAAAAAGATCTCTCAACAAAATAAGTACAGACGGAACTGTGCTTAACACAATAAAGGACATACACAAAATGGCCCACCACTAATATCATAATCAATGGTGAAACACTGGAAGCTTTTTCTCTAATATCTGGTATAAGGCAAGGCTCTCACTCACAATTCTATTCAACACATAGTTCTGGAAGTCTTGGCCAGAGGAATGAGATAAGAAAAAATAAATAAATAAAAGGCATCCAAATGAGAAAGGAAGAAGTAAGTTTATCCCTGCAGATATGATTTTATATACTGGAAACCCTAAAGACTCAACAACAATAACCAAAAAAAAAAAAAATCTGTTAGAGCTAACAAATGAATTCAGCAAACTTGCAGAATACAAAATCAGCATGCAAAAGAGAACAGTGATGTTTCTATATATGAACAACAAACTATCCAGAAAGGAAATTTAGAAAACAATTTGTAATATCAACAAAAAACAATAAAATAGTTAGGAATGAACTTAACGAAAGAAGTGAAAGATTTGTACATTTAAAACTATAAAATACTGATGAACAAAATTAAAGACATGGATAAATAGAAATATATCACACACTCTTGAACTGGAAAAATTAATATTGTTAAAAGATCTATACTACAAAAAGTGATCTACAGATTTATGGCTATCAAAATCCCAATGGCACTATTTAAAGAACAAATAAGCAAAGCAATCTTGAGCAAGAAGAACAAAGCTGGAAGCATCACACTTCCTGATTTCAAAATATATTGCAAAGCTACAAAAATCAAAACAGCATAGTACCAGCATAAAAACAAACATATAGACTAATGGAATAGAACAAAGAACCCAGAAATAAAATCTACATACTTATGATTACTGGGTCTTTGATAAGGGTGCCAAGAACACACAATGGAGAGAGAATAGTCTCTTCAATAAATGATGTCTGGAAAACTGCAACTCCATATGCAGAAGAACTAAATCGGACCTTTATCACACAACATAAAGAAAAATCAACTCAAAATGGATTAAAAACTTAAAGATAAGGCCTAAAAATATAAAACTACTAGAAGAAAACATAGAGGGAAAGCTTCTTGATACTGGACTTGGCAATGAGTTTCCAGTTATAGCACCAAAAGCACAGACAACAAAAGCAAAAATAAGCCAGTGGGATTACATTAAACTAAAAAGCTTCTGCATAGCAAAGAAAAGAATCAACAAAATAAAAAGGGAACCTACTGAATGAGAGAAAATATTTGCAGCCATATATCTGATAAGAAGTTAAAAAGCAAAATATATAATTCATACAACTCAACAGCAAAAAAAAAAAAAAAACTAATTAAAAACTAGGCAAAAAACTTGAATAAACATGTCTCAAAAGAAGACATACAAGTGACCAAAAGTACCTGAAAATCACTAATTCCTACTTAACATCACTAGTCATAAGGGAAATGCAAATCAAAACCACAATGACATATCACTCACACCTATTAAAATGTCCATTATCAGAAAGAAAAAATATAACAAGTGTGGTGAGGATGTGGATAAAAGGGAACCCTTCTACCCTGTTGGTGGAAATGTAAATTGATGCAGCCACTATGTTAAGAGGTTCCTAAAAAATTAAAAATGAAACTACTATATGATCCAGCAATTCCACTTCTGGGTATTTACCTGAAATAAGAAGAAACACTAACTCAAAAAGATATCTGCACCTCCATTTTTATTGTAGAATTATTTACAATAGCCAAGACACGAAAACAACCTAAGCATCCATTGATGAATGACTGGATAAAGAAACTGTGATATCTTTATGCAATTTAATATTATTTAGCCATTAAAAAGAGAAAAAGCCTGCCATTTGCAAGAATGTGGATGGACCTTGAAATCATGATGCTAAGTAAAATGAGTCAGACAGAGGAAGAGAAATACTGTTTGATCCCACTTATAGGTGGAATCTTGAAGGAAAAAGAAAAAAAAAAGAACTCATGGAAACAGAGAATAGATTGGTGGTTGCCAGAGCTAGGGGTGGGGGATAGTTGAAAGGGGTAAAGTAATCAAAAGGTACAAACTTTCAGTAACAAAATAACTAAGTCCTGGAGATATAATGTACAGTATAGTGACTATATTAATAATACTGTATCATATATTTGAAAGTTGCTAAGAGTAAATCTTAAAAGTTTGCATCACAGGAAAAATAACTGTAACTGTGTGGTGATGAATGTTGACTAGACTTTACTATGGTGATCATTTAGTGATATATACATATATCAAATCATTATGTGGTACACATAAAGCTAACATATTGTTGTGTCAATTATATGTTAATTTAAAAAGATAAGTATTGGTGAAGATATAAAGAAAAGGAACCCCTTGTGCACTGTCGATGGGAATATAAACTGGTGCAGCCACTATAGAAAACAGCATTGAGTTCCTCAAAAAATTAAAAATAGAACTACCATATCATCTAGCAACTACACTTCAGGATATATATCCAAAGAAAACGAAATGTGCATTTAGAAATGATACTTGCATTCCCATGTTCATTGCTGTATTACTTTAAGTAGCCAAGATATGGAAACAAACTAAGTGGTCGTGGACGGATAAACAAAGAAAGAAAATGTAGTATCTATATATGGAGGCAATACTTTTCAGTCATAAAAAAGAAGGAAATCCTGCCATTTGAGACAGCATGGATGAAACTGGAGAACATTATCCTAAGTGAAGCAAGCCAGGGACAAAAAGACAAAAACTCGATGATCTCCCTTACATGTGGAATCTAAAATAGTTGAGCTCATAAAAGCAGAGATAGAATGGTGGTTTTCAGGGGCAGGGGGTGGAGGGGGAAATGGAGAATGGAAAGATACTGATTAAAGGATATCGTTTCATTTATGCAAATGAATGAGTTCACAAGAGCTATTGTACAGCATGGTGACTACAGTTAATACTGCCACTGATTACTTGAAAATTGCTAAAAGGGTAGATTTGAAGTATTCGCAGCATAAAAAGATAGACAAAGAAACAGAGATGCAAGGAAGGTAGGAGGGAGGAGGAAATGAAGGAGAAAGGAAGGAAGGAAAGAGTTGGTAACTATGCGGGGTTATAGATATCTTAATTAGTTTGATTGTGGTGATCATTGCACAACGTATACATATATCAAAACACCAAGTTGTACTCCTTAATATACACAATTCCTGTGTGTCAATTATACCTCAATAAAGGTGAAAAAAAAAATACTACGTTCTTAAAACCAAGCTGTGTGTTAGGATAGAGTTCCCTGCCCACATCACTCTTACAGTCAGTTTGGTAGGGGAAAATCAACTGGTAGAAAAGTAGGATTAAATATTAAATGCAGAATAACCACAAGTAAAACAGGTAAACCTTTTGGTAGTAAAGCTGAGATCCAAACTGGAGGTGCACCACTTACCGAAATGCTGAATGATAATTGCAAATACTTCCTGAAGGTTTGCTGTTATTGTAGTAAGTGATGAATGTGTCCACAGCCAGCAGTCACTGTATGAAAAATGTGGTTGAGCACAAGAAGACACGTCCCTCAAGGATAATTTTTAGGGTAGCTATAAAATGATCATATCACTTCACTTCTATTTTCCACAGATTCTCAGGGGAAACTCCCTCTCTAAAAGAAGGTTATGATTTTTTGTCACCTTCCCACTGGGGATTCTCAGTATCCTGATTTGTATTTCACAAGATGCTTTAAACTAGGCAGAAAAGGTGTTGTGCAATTACTATTATTATTCCACTTCTGTTTTCATCTGTACTTATTTCTCTGTTAAGTCCATTCATGGTTTCTGTAAAAGCCAAAAGCAAAATGGTACTTAGGGGTGTTAACGAACCATTAAAAAATCACACAGAATTGCTTCTGAAGTGAAAGTAAAGTGCAACAAAAAGAAAAGACAACCTAGAAAAGAAAATCAGAATGAATACACTGATTATTTAAAGGTAAACATTCCTTTAACAGTCTCCCAAGGCGTTCTTAAATAATCGACTAGTGACCTAATTTATCAGCTTGATAGTGAGGTCTCATCAAAACCCACTTTATTTTGGTCACATCATCTTGTAGAAAAAAATATGAATAGAGCTAGCACTAGTCCCTTGAGGTACCCTGGATCTCAACAAGGGTTATTATCATTTTAAGTTCTTCACTTCCCCCTCCACTCCCCCCACACTGTTGCATACCTCATTATAGCACTCACAATTTTGCATCATGAGTGATTACGCTCTTTTCTGTTTTACCTGTTTTTCCTAAAATTCAACTGAGTAACTAACTACATCTTATTAACTTTGAATCTCTACTGTGCCTAGCAGAGTTCACAGTAAAAGAGAAGCCAATGTTCTTACACTAAATTACTCAATCGATCAAGTCTACACTAAGATGAGTGCAATTGCTTAACCAATGTCAGCTCTATCTTTCATTTAGAACCAGCTTTCTAAAATATGAAAGGCAGAAGTCAAAACTGAGGTAAAAATAAGTGCTAAATAGAAAACAGACTGAATGAGTAGCCCCTGGAATGTGTTACAGGGAGCCTGAAACCCACTGGTGGGTCAGAGAGCTCCTTCCCGTCATTACCTCTATGTTAGCACAGGCCACGTCATGTCAAGTTTGTTGATTTATGCAGCACTATATTGAAAGTTTCTTGGGCCTTATTCATCTTTGTACCCCCAGTGCCTAGCACAGTGCCTGACATAAGGTAAGTGTCCAATAAAATTAAACTACTAACATTTCCAGTCCTGGATCTTAACTTTCTGACAAAAATTAACTGCTTATTCCTAAAATAGATGAAATTTACATATTTTGACCAAGCTTTAAAAAATAGCTCTCCTTCTCTGCTCTTCTTTTGAGCGTAATGAACCCATTCAAGTTCCTATTCAATTCTCACCTCTCCCAAAAGGGATTCCTTTGAGTACTTTTTCTACTATTTTTCTCCCCCTCAGTACCTTTCTATAATTTCCCTCTATTTCTACCTGGTGAAATTAACACTATATGAATTCATCTTGTCCATCCATTTATGGTCCTCCTTTTTCACACCAGAACTTAAGTTTCCTGTGAGCGAGGTCATCATCTTCACGGTTTTCCATCGTATCCAGTATCTAGAACAACTGTGCTCAGACCTGCTCCATGTTGGAAACACAGGGAGTTTTTAAATATATTTGGTGGGGGCAGTAATTAGGTTTGTTTGTTTGTTTACTTTTTAATGGAGGCACTGGGGATTGAACCCAGGACCTCGTGCATTCTGGGAATGCACTCTACCACTGAGCTATGCCCTCCCCTCTGGAAACACAGGAAGCTTTTAAATAGATAGATGCTCAGTCCCTATTCAGAAAAATTAAACCAGATTCTCAAGAGCAAGAAACTCAAGCATCACTATTTCATCTTGGTTTAAGATTAACAAGTAATTGTAATTTGCAGCCAAGTCAGAGAACCACTGACCTAGAACATAAGGGCTTATTACTAAGTATAAGCTAAATGAGTGAGTGAATTGACTAGAACTCCATCCTCAGTGTTCAGTATCTGATGTTTATATAGGAGACGCCCTTTGCTTAATTTCAGAGCCACAGCTGGAACCTGACAAGTTGTCACGGATATGATGGATTTTAATTTAAGAATCATCCCTTTACTGCCGCTAGAAAAGCTGCTCGTAATGAGTCAGTAGCAGATTCTGTTTATTCAAGGCATTGTGTTCTGGAACCAGAATAAGTAAAGGGAATCCTCAAAAAAAAAAAAAAAATCCAAGGATAAACAATCCTGAACATGATAAATGGATGGGTGTGATAAGGGAGTTGATTAGTACAAACCAACCCATACACAGATTTTGAAAAATGGGAGATGTCAGCTACCCAGACAAAGCAAATATACAATATCCAAACACCATAACATGAAATCTTTTGAAAATATTCTTGAAAATATTTATTTTATTCTGCCTTCTCTCAATCACTAAACTCCTCTTGCAGTTCTCAGAGGAGGAAATATTTGCGATTATATCTTGCACTCTGGTGAGCTTCTCGGACTAGACAGATTTATTCCTGCATTTTGCAAGTTACTCCATCACCCATTCATACTCTGCTTCAGTCAACAGTACAGAAAACATTAAAAGTCCTATTAGCTCTGATATTTTAAAATACAGTCATGAATCTCCCTTTGGATAATTCACATTTTTCTTTAGTCCTTCCCATCAGCCATAGAATAGCCAAAATAAGAAGCTAGTGGGAAAGTTTTACCCAATGTATTGAAGGGGAACCTTTTTTTTTCTTCACAAAATTCTTGCTCCCTTCATCCTGGCTACAAATGCCTGATGCTAGATCATACGGAATTTGACAAGAATCATTTTATCCAATTTCTAAATTAAGATGCTACAAGTAATAACTAGGAACACTAGTTATTTAATAAGAACCAAAAATTCTTCAGGGTGAGTACAAACATGGAATTAACTTTGGGTAAATATTATTGGCTAAACTATTTCTTTCTAAAGTGAGAATGATTTATATGACTCTACGTAATACTCGAGAAAATAAAAGAGATAGAAAGGAATTCTATAGTTTAGATGAGATACCAACTAATTGCAATGGGTGGGTCTTATTTGGAACGCAATTTAAATAAACTGAAAACTAATTTTTAAATTCTATAAGGCAGTTGGGGAAATGTGAACTCTGATAAGGTATTTGATGATAGTAAAGAAATATCAAATTTTTGGATAATGGTATTATGTTGTATTATACTTAAGAGTCCTTTTCATACAGAGATACATATTGAAATACTGAAATATTTACCATGAGATATGTCTGAGAATTGCTTTCAAACAATATGGAAGTGGAAATGGATGAAGGTATTGATGAAATGAGGGGGGAGGGTAGAGCTCAAGTGGTAGGGCACATGCTTAGCATTTTCAAGGTCCTGGGTTCGATACCCTGTACCTCCTCTAAAAATAAATAAATAAATTACTCCCCCGCCCAAAAGTTATTGATGAAACAAGAATGGCCATATATTAATAAGTGCTGAAGTTAGATAATTGGTATATAGGGTTTATTTTACTCCTGTCTCTATATATAGACAGATATGTAAAGATATGTATATCTATCTATACTTTTTTATTATGATTGTCAAATATACATATGTATGCACAAATATGTATGTATATATTTGAAAATTCCCATAATAAAAAGTTATTTTATGGGAATTTATGGGAATTTTCAAATATATATATATTTGAATATATGTATATATGAAAATATATGTATATTTGAAAATTCCCATAATAAAAAAGTAAACAACCAAAACCAAATTAGATAATAGGAAAGACAATGATGACAACAATCAGATATTTCTTGGTGTGGCAGTGCCAGAAAAAAAACAGTAAGTAGAAAAATATGTACAACAAACTTTGATATACTTAGATTCCTTTTCCTATCACTGAGTGAAGAAGAGATTTCAGTCCAGAACCCTAGGACTCTACCCAAAGATGTTTAATTCTGAAAGTGACAAAGTCTTACTATATAGGACAGTCCCCCACATGGACTACAGAGTAAGGAAAGTAGTCCAAAGTATTCTATTTAAATGCCGTGCTATCCTGTTTAAATAGATTTCCCTTTATCAGTTACTCCTTCAGTGAATATTCTCCATCGTCTACTATGTCTCAGAGACCGTTCTAGGTGCTGGAGAGGCAACAACGAGTTAACTGTATGGTCTCTGTCCTGGGGGAGCTTACAGACTATGGCATCACAGCCACTGAATAGATAATCAAACAAATATGCAACTGGATTTGTGGTAAGTGCTGTAAAGTCACAAGATATTTATTTTATGGGGATATCTGTTATACAGAAATATAGCAAGGCCACCTGATCTCCTCTGGACGGTGGTGATGACAAGGCTTCATAGAAGAAGACTTTCCTGAGTAACATGGGAAGCCCTTGCAGGGTGTTAAGTATGTGTGACATGATCAGTTTTTCATTTTTATAAACAACTACAGCGTATCAGTAGAATACAGAAATACATAAGTCTCAGTTTTGCCCTTACTAGCTATGTCTCCTTCAACGTCCACACCTTTAAAGCGATAAAACAGTAATTTCTCAATGAGGATTGTACTGAAGATTAAATGAGATAATCCATAGGAAGTTCTCAAAAATATTACCAATTTTTAAAACAAGAGAAAGAAGATGGGAACTTGGACCAGTCTGTGAAATTCCAAACTAAAGAAAAAACACATTTTCTATTAAGTATGCCTTTTAAAAAAATCAATACTTGACTTTTAGAGGTCTGTAAAGTTATAACCAATTTTTCAAAATAAAAACAGTCAATTTTCAAACTGATGATTAATGTAAAACATTCCTATGTTAAAAGATTAGTAACACTTCTAAAAAATCTATTTTATGTTCATATGCCATGCTCATTTCTCATTTACAGGACTATCAATTCATCTCACGCTCAGTAATAACATCAAAGTATCAATCACAGCCAACATTCTCCTGATTTTATCATCAGGTTCTGTCACGTCCAGAGTCATGACAACTACAGTTTGGCCAAGTTAGGAATTCGCCTGCATTCTGACTCCTACTTAAATATCTCATCATGTAACATTCAAACAATGTTTATAATCTGCAGATTTTTTATTCTATCCTCATTACCACTGTAAAAAAATAAAATAAAACAAAACCCCCACAAGCCTACTATTCTTTGCTAACCAGTTTTAGCTACAGTGAACTTCATGGCAAGATAAAGAATTATGTTGCTCCTTTGTTTCTTAAAAATATTTGACAAAGATTACAATTGCTCCTGTAATAGCTATGTTTAGAGTTCTGTTCCCTTAATTTTTTTCCTGTGTGGTAAGTTTCAGTGTTGGTTTGTTCACACAGATCTAAAACTGAAGAGCAAAGATGGGCTGTCCTGGTCACTACTGTCCGTCACATTCACTGATACAGCGTCGCACCCACAGCACAGGCTACTTAGAAAGGAGAGAGTGTTGTCTGGAAGTGGAGGCAGTCAGCTTCTGGGGCCTGACTTTGCAGTTGATGGTTGTGTGGCTTTGGTAAACCTTTCACCGATGATGGGACTCGGATCCTATTATCAGCAAAAAATAAAGGAAGCTGACTGGACTAGGGGTTACAAATTTGGCATCTGGGGGCCAGATTTCATTGTAAGCCAAATCCATTGTTTTTTCAGCCTGCAAAATGCCAGGTGGGCAGAGCATTCACTTTGCAGTACATCACAGCCCTACTCTTTCCCTTTAATCATTTTTAAAGTAATAGACTTCGTTTTTTGAATAGTCCCATATTTACAGAAACATTGACCAGATAATAGTTAAATATTCCCTGCACACAGTTTCTCCTGTTACTACCTTCTTGCTTATGTTTCTTTTCTCTTTCTTTTTTTGAAGTATAGTTGATTGATACTGTTGTGACAGTTTCGGCTGTACAGCAGTGATATACATGTACTTTTTCAGATTCTTTTATTTACATTTCACCCTAGTCGGATCTACCTCACCTCCACAGAACTTTCCAGTGCAGGATTTAACCTTAACACCACTGACATTTTGAGCTGGCCCATTCTGTGTTGTGAGAGGCTATCCCGTGCAGTGTCGTGTGAGCATCCGTGATGTCTACTTACTAGATACCAGTAGCTACACTTCCCATTTTGGTGTGACAACCCAAATGATTTCCAGACATTGCCAAACGCTCCCTAGGAGGCCAAATCGCCCTGGGTTGAGAACCACTGCCCTAAAATGGAAAATTAAACTTTCAGAACATACAGCTAAATCCTTCTGACACCCTAGTTCGCCTGCCTGCCTGGAAAAACGTGTCGCTTTGGGAATGAAGCCTGTCCCACAATGAGCACCATGCTACACTGGCTCCAGCTGCCTGCCTTGCCCCTGTGATCTCTGGTTTCTTATTTTTCTACACTACCTCGGCCAACTACTGACAGAGCCCTGGCTATGAGCAGCTCATTGTCTTTATCCTCTTGGTATTTGTATTTGATATTTGGTATTATCTCTTCACGTGAGTTCTTTTATCTCTACTTTTAACCTGCAAGCACTTCAAAGTCAATGACTATAATTTGAGTTCCTCTTTATCTCAGACACGTCTAGAAATGGCTACAATGTAGAATTGTTGGTTCACTGATCATTTTTCAACTCACTACATTAAGGAATCTCAGTACATCAAAAGAGTTTTTGAAAAAAATCAATAATAATTGGGAACAAGAGTAAAGCAAGTTGAAGTTACCATCTTTGCCAAGTTAACAATATCACTTTAATGGAATCATAAGCTTTTATTATTCTGGATCCCTATTTAAAGGTTTATAAGGAACACCTGAGGAATTAATGTGGGGAATTATTGTTTCCCCAAAATTGATTTTTGAGTTCTCTGTAACCTTTACCCCTTGATTGTGGCAAAGATTTTTGTGTAACTACAGGACTAAGGAGGTAAATTTAAATGAAGATGGAAAATTTCACCTTTTTATATTGTTTCTTTATATTCTGGCTTACCACATTTCAGTAATGTCATCTCTGTGCACAGTGGGCATCTTTTCTGGTCTTCCCAGCACCTGTACTTGCTTCTAGCAACAGCATCCCCTGTCCTCCTTTAGGGAAGTACCCCTCCCTTATCCAAGACATGATTATGGACAAGCTGGAATTTCAGTGCTCCACTTTTAACCACATAGAGTGGACACATGGCCAAACAGCCATATTATTGTAAACTGAAAGCTCCTTCTGACAAAGCAGCCCATGAGGGAGGTTCAGAACTAATTCCTACAGACAAGTCCTTCTCCTTTTTGTTGCTAATAAGAGGAATGTAAACTTAGGACTGCTCTTGATTTCATCCAACATTATAGTTGGAAAGAATATAGCTAAGACAGAAAGAAGCAGAGATGGTTACAATTCTGCCCCCAGTTCTAGATCTGTCTCAGTGTTCAGTGACTCATCTCAACATCTGTGGTAGATTCTATTAATGTTCACCATGATCTGCTGCCCTCTCTGTAAGAGGACTCTGTCCCGTCCTCGGTCATGTCACTTGCAGTATCTCCCTGTGGGAGGTGATACTTCCCTCCCCCATTCCATTGCCTTGGCCATGTGGCTTGCTTTAACTGGCAAAATATGAGCAGAAGTAACTTATGATACATCCAAGCAGACACATTAAGAGCCACCACCTCATTCTACAATTATCTCTTTCTTCTTCCATAAGATTGAAATCAGGGCTGCTCCTTCAGTCCAGGCCCTAGAATGAGAAGGTGTGTGAAACAGAGCCACACCCAGAATGTAATATAAACAAGGAGCAAACCTTTGTTACTGTACAACAAATATTCCTTCTAATAAATCAATATTTCTCTCTCTCTCCCCCCCTCTCTCTTTCTCTTCCTCTTAGAAGATGGTTCTACCAGCTTTTTATCCCTGTATCTGGAAGCATTCTGACTAATGGGCCTATGACTAATATCTATTCATTATTCCATGACAAATACATACAATTTAGCAACGCATTTACGAAGCAAATTACCAAGGTCTCAACATGTGTGAGCAACTATACACTTAGTAAGTCTATCCTAGAAATGGTTATTCTGTCTAAAAAAGAAATTATCTTCAACATTAAACATATGCTCAGAGATGCTAAACAACTTTTCACAGTAACACTAATTTGTCTTAACACTCATATTTACATTATAGCTAATTTTAAGTCTCACATCAAATACAATAATTATAATTTCAACTCATTTTAATAATTCTTTCAATGTATTTTCACTGTTTTTAATAGTTTAGTAAATATTTAATAAGCACTTAAGAATTGTTACATTTACTTTGAACATGCAGTATTACTTGTTCCATGTTGAAATTGAAACATATTAACGTTGTCATATACGTTTAGATACATAATAAAACTTTGAAATTTCTCTATTTCCATGAGCTAATGTATTACAGACCACCAGTGCATGTCCACGTCTGGTTCTCCTTTCTTTCCTATAAACACAAGACCATTTTTCTCAACAATCCTGCAGTTAGAGCTAAATGACTAGTTCTAGTTCAATGGTTTATAACCAAGAGCAATTTTCTCCCTTACCCCCCAACCCACTTGGCCAGGGGACACTCAGTACTACTGTCTGGAGACATCTTTGGTTATCACAGCTTTAGGTGGTGTTACTGGCATCTCATGTAAGGAGCTGGGATGCTGCTACACATCCCACTAAGAACAAGACAGCCCTCCAACAACAAAAGATTATTCAGCCCCGAATGCCAATAGTGTTCTAGGTGATGAAATTTAATTGGAAGTAATTTAGGTCACTTCCAAACTGTGGCCCTCAAAAGCATCTTTTCTCTTTAGGAAGCAACTGTAGAAACCATATGTTGAAACAGAAGAACCACAAGAAGCAAATGAACTGGGTTCCTGAGTCATCAGTCACATAGATAGGAGCTGCCCTGGAGAGTTGCCTGAACCTTAGCAGTCTTGGTGTAATCATTACATAAATCTCTTTCCATCTTTAACCTTTGTTGTGTATCTGAAACAGATTTCAGAGCTCATTTGTTACTGCAGCATAATCCATCCTATCCTTACAAATGCAGCTAGTTTCACAAATTTTCACTTATGTGCATATAAATGTACCACATTTTAAAAATACCAGCTCATACCATATGCACACATCAAGTAGCCTTCAAATATAACTTATTTTCAGGCAAATACCTTTTATTATTTCAGTCATTAATAATGCTGAGGATTGAAATGACATTATTCAAGAAAGATCAGGATTTAAAGGATGTATTTTAAAGACCAGTTGGCAGTACATGAAATAATCTTCAGAATGCAGAACATAATTGTATCAGTGTGAGAAAAAGAGATCTCCTGGGTCTGAAAATGAAACTGAGAAACTATAACTTCCAGGGAGTATAGAATGTTTTTGTGCAAAAGTCATAAGAATATAAAATAAGAGGTCTGAAAACAATTTTTTTCCCTCAGCAGAGTAGACACTATGCTGCATTTCACAGTTGCCTCGCTACGGCAAGTGATGTATGTTCATAACACAGTGGACAGTGGCTTGGGAAGGGAATTCAATAAAATCTATGCTGGAGCCAAGAATACAATCCTAGGAAAATGCCTCTAGTTAATCACCTTAATCACTCCCCCTGTGTGCCAGAGAAGGGCTCGCTTGGTAACTCAGTCTTATTGTAGATTATTTGAATTAGCCAGAAGCAGTGCTACAAAGCTAAGGCTCCCAAAAATAGTTACCTGTTTTTTTCCACACTTTCCACTTTTTTCCTTTCTCAGTTAAAAGCATAATAATAATTTGTAAGGTCTTCAATTCATGCTTCAAAGCCCATAACAACCATCTTATCATGAGACAGGAAGTTGTTTAAAAAGGAACAACAAAAGGAATAAGAAATGTGAGTCCTACCGTGATGACGCCAGCGTGCAACATATTGACAAGTTCCAAAATGGCGATACTTGTAGCAACTGTGTATCCAACCTCAGATTTTCCCAATGGAGACATGTTATTGCCAAGAAGGCCATTAAAACCAAGACACATTTTTTTTTCATTCTAAAATTAATTCTATAGCATATTTCATGGATGGCTGGAGATCATTTTGATGTAAACAAGGGAAAAAATAATTTTTTCTAATAATTATTTTTCCTCTCAAATAAATTTGACCTTGTGATGATGCTTATTTTTCTAATACAGTCCAGTGGAAGTGAGACTATATGATATTCTGGGAGGCGCACTTGGCTGGTAGTTCTGGGATTCAAATTCTGATACTAAAGAACTTTCAAAACTCTAGACTGTTATGCAAATATTGCCGAGTCTCTGCCTCCACTGCAAAACACTAGGACCTCACTATCACCTAGAGAGGGAGAGAAGAAAAGTCCACAGTTGAAACACTGGATATGCAACTTTGTTGTAGGAGTAACCAACAAATTAATATATTTTGTTTAGGGTCATGTAGCGAAGAAAGCCTGGTTCACACAGAATGACTGCTTCAGAAATCCAGTCCAAAGGACGGGATGGACCAACAGGGGCATAAGTGGTGACAAGACTAGCTCCTGATGATGTTCAAGGAGGGATGACAGTCAAGTAGCTGACAGTCCAGGAAGGACGCTACAGCATCATGAAGGCAGCATCGGGGACTTGGCCTCACAGACTGGAATTCGGACTGGTTGCCAAGCACCACAGGAAACTGGAGGGCTAAAGACACAGGTTACAGACCCAACCCCACGACCTGGGCTACCTCAACAGAGGGATACACAAGCTGTCCAAACACAAAGATTACCAGGACAGGGTCTGTAATAATTATATCACATTCTACTTCCAGGTAGAACTAAAATTCTCAATCTACTCCTCACCCTAGTCAAGACCGGAAGGGATGTTTGTTGCTACTCACTTTAGAGTCAGGAAAAAGGCAATGACCGAGAAAAAATGATAACTGTATTTAGCTCCTGATATTTTTTTATCTTACATTTACAACGTGCTTGTATACTTTCCTTGGAACTTCTAATGTAACCTCTTAATCTAAATGTTATTCAATATGTAAGCACTCCAGCACTGAGCATAATTGGAGTCAGTATTATAATTTCACATTGACAGTGCATAAGAAATTAGAAATGCAAGGGTTAAAACTGAGAGAAAATATTTAGTTTTTTAGAATTGTCACCTAGTTAGAAACCAAATTAAATACTGAAATCAGTCTGTCCAAAGTACAATGTAATTACTGTATGAAACATGTTAAATTATATGACCTTTCTTTCCTGACTGCATTTAAATTGTATCCACTGGTACTAGAATTTGAAGATGGATAATGCATATTATTCATCTTTGTAATTCTTCCAGTTTTGTGACTCATAGTAGGTACTCCTTCAATTAATGTTCTCCAAAGGAATACATTTGAACCAAGGCTATGATATCAGCTTTACGACCTCAACTTTGACAGTAGGTATAACTGTACCGAAAAACGTGGCTAGTCTACCCACATGGTTGATCAATAAAGCAATAACACTTTTAACAAGTACAACACCCTCCTGGGGTTTCACAAATTCGGTTCTAATTTTATCCATTGTGAAAGTCATGGTGATTTTATTTCTAAAATACAATTATCAAACTGCAACAATAGACCTTCATGCAATTGACTGGAGTTGGATAATTCCTGCCCTTTAAGCAAGCATGAGCTCTCTGGTTTCTTCTTGACTCTGAGATCTGTGTTATTTGCTACTTGTCACTCAGTTTGAGTTGGTAGACTCAGCCTGCCCCATCCCTGTAAGGCATTTGAGTTTGCCCCAGCTATTCAGCCTGGACCAAAGAACCATCCTGCTTTATCTTGCAAGGGTCCTCTCATATAGCTCTTGATACCTCTTGCAAAGCTTTGGGAAGGACACGTGGGGCTATGACAGAGGCAGAAGACACTCACACACCCACCAGACCAACTGCCTCAACCCATGCTATCACTAGGAACAACCATTACACTGAAGATTATTCTTTTTTCATGTTTGACATGCACATATCCATGAGGTCGATATGTCACTTTTAAATACCTCGTTAGAGTGATTTCCACTAACTGTGTATTTTCACAATGCCAAATATATCAAAGATGAGTTTTTCTATTGTTCTATATCCCAACATTTTCCAAAGGTAAAAATTAGGAAAGTTTTCTTGGTATCATGATGTTATCATCATTTATCATAACTTCACAGGCTGGGTAGGTATATAGTTGCCCAACAAAACTCAAAGATAAGGTCCTTATAATAGAGAGAGATAACAGACCACTGAGAATATATTATTTTGCTGAAAGTCCTTAGTCATTCGCTAGGTTCCTTTTTCTGAATGTCCACTTTTCTCCTTCAGTGGCTTTGATTAAAATTCTGGGAATAGATGCAACTCTCTGGTAATATAGCAGGCAAAATGTAAAGCAGACCACATTAATCTGTCACTAAGCTTTAAATATTCCTTCTCTTTTCTCATACAAAATGAGCCCCATCTACCATGTGTTTTCATTCCTCCAGCTCCTTTCAGGTTATTGATCTTTGTGTTATTTCTGCAAGCACATGGAAAGGTTTTATCATGTGTCTGAGTTAAATCTATGATGCATAGAGGCTGCTCTACTCAGCTGAATGTATCTTTAATACTCTTCAAAGTGAATCTTTTAAAAAAAAATCTTCATTAAGAACTGTTTCCCGTTATAACTTCTAAAGTTACTTGATAGCCTTGCGCAGTTTTACAACATGCACTAAATATAAATGAAGAGCAAATAAAAATAAATATTACACATCAGGAGTGCTCATAAAACCACTGTGTAATTGTTCTGTCCTCTAACCAAGCCCAAGAAAGTAGAACCTAAAATACTATTTTTAATGTTCTACACTTTCTATTAAAATCTTATGACTGTTTCCAAGATAAGGCCATCTGCTTAAACCAACGTTGGGCAATTTCTCTTTTTCTCCCATTAAAACAACAAAACAACACCAGAAATCCAGAAGCTAAGCAATTTGGCTTTTTAGTAACAACATTTTTAATTAGGAAGATGAAGCATTTTAATCTTAAAAGAAAATTATTTATTCCTCAGAGGTTTATTTTTCTATAATACATAACATTGAATGTTGTGAACACATTATTTTCAACAGTCGATGGGTCTCTTGGCTCCAGGGCAGAAATACACACCATGATATTCTCACATCAAGAAACAGTTTATTCTCTTAATTACTTACAATGTTTTTTTTTTCTCTAATAACATTTATGGTGTGTTAAGAAAATAAATCAAGAACAATTTGAAAGTAGAAAAATATGAAACATTCTCTACAGAGGTCACAAAATACAACTGAATGAAAAATGGAAATCTGAGTGGCTGGGGGACTCTACCACTAATCTTGGGTGTCCAACTGCAATATAAATTATTTATTCTATTCTCTCATTATTATAATATTATTGCTATAATATTAATTATTAAATAATATAAGTATATTAATGTAAATTAATATTTAATTAATAACTGACCTACAGGAATATATAATTTATATACCCATCCAAAAGACTGTGCATTCTGATAAAAAACTATATAACAATAAGCATTTGGGGGACTAAAATTAAGATAGGAAAACTGAAGAACCGGAGTCAAAATCCACAGTGTGTATAAAGTTGAACACAAAGTATATACACAGTGTGTATGAAGTGCAGCAAGGTTTAAAGCTCTCTAGGAATAAATCAATACACAAAAAATTAAATTCTGTCCATGAAAGAGTGACTTTTCTGCCCCTAACTTGACCAAATACAGATAGAAAAAAAATTTTTTAATTCAAAAAAGGGAGGCAAATTTAAAGGGCAAAAACTTTGAAAGGTGTTTCATGAAAAAGGCTATCAAAACTGACAACAAGCATATGCTCAGCATCATTACTCAACAGGGAAGTGCAAATTAAAACCCTAAACGAGATACCACCAACCCCCTACCAGAATGACAACAACGAAAAAGGCTAACAATTGTTACGTGTTGGCAAGGACAGGGAGCAAGTGCACTGCACTCTCATAGATTGTTAGTAAGAGTGTGAATTGATACAATAAATTTGCTTCGAAATAGTACTTGATAGTATCTATTAAAACTATATGCCTACTATGACCAAATAATTCCAGTCTTACATATATATCCAAGAGAAATGAATGCATATGCCCACTAAAAAACAAAACAAAACAAGAATTCTTAGCAACTTTCTTCATTGTTACCAAAACCTAACAACACAAATGTCCATCAGCAGTAGAATAAATACATAGCAGTTAAAAGGAAAAAGAACTATTGCTTAATACAATGAATATGAAGGATGTTTAACGACAATAGTCACGAGGAAAACGACAGAATTGAGTACAACCTACGTTCTTAGAAGGTTTTTATAAAACATCTTTCTTTAAAACATTTTTAGAGTTTAATAACTGGTAAAACAAATTAGTCTTGAAAAAGTCAGAATATTTATTTTGGGAGGGAATTGTGGATAGGTGGGTTTTGATAGGATGGGACACAAGGGATCCTTCTGGTTTGCTGGACGCGTTCTGTATCTTCTTCTGGGTAGTGGTTACAGTTACACAATTTGTGTGTGTGTAGAAATTCAAAGCACATTAATATATAAACATACATGTAAAAATATATTACTTGACATTGCGATATCTTATAGGGTGTATGCTGTATACCTCAATAAAAATTAACAACTGAGGATTTTACATCTTGGTGGCAGAGGTAGGTGAAAGACTTACCAGAGTCCTCTTTTCAGTGGAGAATGCAAGAGATGAACTTCCTAATGGCTTATTTCCCTCCTCATGGTCCAGCATGAAGAACCAACAATGGAGCATTTTTATTTTCCTTAGCCTATTGGTCTCTGCTTATATGATGTGTGTATGGGTTTCCTGGGGCTGTCATAATAAACTGTCACAAATTTGATGGCTCAAAACAACAGAAATTTATTCTCTCAAAGTTCTGGAGACCGGAAGTCAGAAATCCAGGGTTGTATTCCCTCAGAAAGCTCTAGGGGAGACTCCTTCCTTGCCTCTTCCAACTTCTAGTGGCTCCAGGTGGTCCTTAACTTGTGGCTGCATCTCTCCAATCTCTACCACTGTCCTCACATGGCCTTCTCTGAGTCCTGTGTCTTTTCTTCTGATACAAGGATGTTTGTCTGTGGCCATACCATCCTGAACATGCCCCAATCCCGTCAGATACAAGGACACTTGTCATGGATTTGGGGCACACCCAGATAATCTCATCTAGATCCAGAGTGATCTAGAGACCATTAACTTAATTACATCTGCAAACATCCTCTTTCTAGATAAGGCCACATTCACAGGTTCTCGGTTTTAGGACATGGATATATCTTTTGGAGGCTACCTCAAAATTCAACCCACTAAAATGTATATAGACTAAAATGAATGCAAATTCCCATTATAATGAAGTTAAGATAATATAACATATACTCTCTAATCAGTTAAGAACAACAAAAGTGTATGTTTGCTTTGTGTTTTCCAGATACAAAAGAAGTTTTAATTTTTTTACCTGATTTGACCTTCATAATCAGACTCCATATAATAAAAAAGATTTGCTGTGGTAACAAGACTATACAGTTGACAACTGAATTTTTGCAGGGGTTGAAAATCTCCATATAACTTCTAAGTTATAGTCAGCCTTATGTATTTGCAGTTCCTCCATCTCTGCAATTCAACAAACCACAGATCATGGATACTGTAGTGCTTACTCTAGAAAAAAAAGCCATTTCAAACCTGTGCTGTTCAAGGACCAACTGTATTTATCACCTCTTCCTTTATTTAACCAACTAGAACCCTACTAGTGGGATACAGTGTTGAAAGTTTTAGTCTTAGTTCAAAACATTTAGTCTAAGCCCATTTCAAAGAAAGGGAATAGGACATTAAACTTCTAACTCATGAAGGAAAGGGTTCAAAATCACTTAAACAGTAACACCAATGTAATATGATGGCATGTGATAGAAGACAAAATTCTTCAGGTCAAACTTCCTAAGAAACAAGTTGAAACTTCTGAAGAAATAAGTTGAACAAACATAGAAATGTTTGACTGAAAATATAAAATTGGTCCCTAGCTAAAGCTAAGAAACACTGTTTTCTGTTTTCATCTTTTATGGTTGCTGACTTTGGTCCACCGTAAGCCATAATAATATATTATTTTTAAGAATTCAATACATTCACTTTTTGAATACCAAACATTCTGTCTACAAGTTTAGAAATAAGAGTGTCTTTTAGAAACATGCATTGTTTCTTTTCTTCCCCAAATTATGTTATAAATTAGCATACTTTATAGGTACTTTATATGTGCGTGATACATGTTTCTTTGTAAAACAAATTCACTACTGTAATTAAGTATCCGAATTTATATTGGTGAATATTGAGCCATTATTTACATAAAACAAATATTCTACTAACAGAGAAAAAAAAAAACCTCCTATAAGTAATTATGGGCATTGTGTATTTCAAACGTAATTCCACTTACAAAAATTTGATTTTCACACCACTATTTTTCTATGCATAGAATGGGATGCGTTTGTAGTTACTGCATAAGAAACAACTTGGCTTTCAACAACAGGGTAGGAGATATTTCCCAAACCAAATATCCTAAACTGCTCTTTTATCCTCTCAGACTTAAAAAGGGAATTTCAATTTGTTAAATAGACGCATGGAAATGGAGAACTGCCTTTTATTGTTGTGCAAAAGACAAGATTTTATGAAAATTGGTAAGAAGCATTTTCCCGCAATAGCATATTATGAGGTGTGGACTTAAAAAGGTTTTTCTATGACCAGTACTGTAATTGGGCAGATTTTGGGCTACAAATACCATGTCTGCATTAAGAGCCAGATTTTCCTAAGAGTTGACTATTGGGAGCACTTTAGATTATAGCACAAAATACTCATTGATTATTTTGCCAATGAAAATTTTAGTTCTCTTGACAATCTGATCGGTGTTTTAGAAGATGGCGTTTAAAATGGAAAGGACAGGCAGTGGGACAAGACGCAGTGAAGCAGATGCAAGGACGTAAAGGGGGAAAGCAGGCTGAGGGCGGGAACTTTCACAGAGGCCAGCAGCTGTGTCCTATCACGAGGCATTTTCCTCAAGACATCCTGGGATTCCAAATGGTCTCGCAAAATGGGGAAGGCGGCCAGAAACCAGCCTACCCGAGTTAAGAGACTACTGGTTATAGATGTAAGTTTGGAGTGAAAAGCTAACAGTATAGCAAAGTGTGCTCAAGTTTCAGGCATAACCAAGTTCAAGTGCTATGCCAACCATTTACTAGTTGTGTGACTAGTGAATAATCTGCTCCGGCATCCTGAGACTTAGTTTCCTTATCTGAGAAGCAGGGATAGAAGTGATATCTACCTGGTTAGAGTTATGCTTGGAATTTAGTGAATAGTCAATAAATGGTATTATCATTATTATTTTATTATTGCTTAGGGAGGTGATAAAGTAAGATTCAATTGATGTTTTTTGTTTGTTTTACTGGAAATATACCTGTTCTTTTTCCTCTTTATGGAAGAAGCTCTAGAAGTGAAGAACGGTGAAGTGATTCTGATGATCCCCTGGTGAGAGCCTCCACCCAAAGGAAAGAAGGTTGTCAAGAGCTAAGCAGAATATCCAGTCACCACCCGTGCAGACGAAGATATAGGGCAACTGGATGTGCATTCAGGAACCAACTGGAAGGACCAGATAAGCAGATTTGGGAAACTCAGCAGGGTTTTGAGAAGATCCTGTCTCTGTGAACTCGTAGGACTTAGAGTCTCAGCCCGGATCCACTTGCTTAGATGAACTCCTCATGCTGATGGGGCCATGGCCCTGATGCTCTGTGGCCCTGGTTCCACGATATCAAGAGGGATGACTCTGCTGGAGACCGGCTGTCATGGGCTGAATTGTGTTTTCCCCAAAACTCATACACTGAAGTCCTAACCCCAGTACCTCAGAATGGGACTGTATATGGAAATAGTCTTTAAAGAGATAATTCAATTGAAATAAGGCCATGCAGGTGGGCCTTAATTCAATATGACCAGTGTCCTTATAAGAAGAGGAATCTAAACACAGAGACAGGTAGAGGGAAGGAGATGTAAAGACAAGGGCAGAAGACCATCTAAGAGTCAAGGAGAGAAGCCTGGGACAGATCCTTCCCTCATGGCTCTCAGAAGAAACCAAACTTGCAGACACCTTGATCAAACTTCTAGCCTCCAGAAATGTGAGAAATAATTTCTATGTTTAAGCCACTCAGCTTGTGACCTTTTCATCTCTCTTCACATAATCTTAATCACACAAATACACCCATACAAACACATCCCCACAAGTTAGCCTATACAGCGGAGCAATATTTTATTGAGCAGATTCCAAGTTACAGATTTCCTTCAGAATCAGGAAAGTTTGTCATGCCTGTACACCAGTGCCCATGAGTCCCAGACAGTTGGTTCATCGTGAATGTTTTAGAGTCATCTGTACTTCTGTTCTGACACTATAACCACTGTCACTACCAAAAAGTTGGGGTCACTTCTAATTAACTAGGTGTATGTTGAAAGTACTTTTGATGGGGCCTCTAGAAGGAATGCAGTAACAGTCTGTTTTTAGCAAGAAAGAAAAAACAGTGTCACTTGTTTCTTTTATCTTACAACCAAGGTTTAAAAAAGTATGAGTTGGGTAATTAACACATATGGTTCTTAATGTAAATGTTTAAATTATAATGGTGCTTCCTTCAAATAATACACATGTCATTCCAGGCACTGTGCTGGGCATGAGGAGGGCCACTAGGCACAGGACAAGTATGATCCCTGCTTACATTAAGGAGCTTACATTCAGGTGAAGTAGACAGAAAAACAAACCAACAAAATGTCAAATAATTAGATAACTATGAATGGTGGTAGTTGTGTGAAAGAACTATGAAGAGGGAGCTAGAGAATGATAGATAGCAGAGAGTAGACATTTTAGAGGATAATCTGGAAGATCTCTCTGATGAGGTGGCCTTTCTTTCAAACTTGATAATTGGACCAACGTCATGGTAAATTCTGTTCCACGACCAGAGTCTGAACATTTCAGTTATAAGGTACAGTGCAAAAATGACAAACTTCTTCAACTAAACCCAAATTACACGCCTCGTGCCCTTCCATAAACATGATGATCTCTTGGACACTAAAAAGTTGATGTAAAAAGAAGATAAATGAGTAAAATCTGGTGCTTTGTCTTCTAGTTTTATGGAATTCCAAACTAACTGTGAACAGCTTACAGAAACAGACAAGTTCATTGGGTTCAGTCCCTGGCAAGACAGCACACAGCACTTAATCCTAGCCAGAGTATTACCTGTACATTCAAATCTACAAGAGAAATAAATTTCAGCATTCAATTGTCAGCTCTAGCCACAGAGAATGGAAACAGGGAAAGATGTACTTATCCAATGTGAGAATAACCTGAGCTCCCAAGCAGGTCAGCTGCTTTGGTAAATTTTAATAAATTACTATGTAATTTAGCCAATGGAACAGCCAAAGGTATATAATACAGAGAATTATTTCTAAGTTTTCATCAATTTCAATCTGCTCTAGTTTGGAAAATTTTCTGCATTAAACCAGCTGCGTTTTGTTTTGTTTTGTTTTGTTTTGTTTTGTAGAAAAATCATAAAATGCAGAAAAGCAGGAAGGAAAGAAAAAGCTACCCTTGTGGTAGCTCAAAGGTAATAAGGGCCCTATTTTGTCATTCCTCCCTGTGTCTACAACCTTTGTAACTCAAAGTGATCTCCCATTCTGTGCTTAGCCATTTGACCTGCTTAGGTCAACAAGATTATGATGAGTGTGACACAGACAAAGACATGAAAGGTCCTTGCATGACTGAGCTTACTTCTGCCACTACTATTAGTAGGACATGCCCCGATCAGCCCTCTTGTATCAGGAGGAGAATGAGAGACAAAAGGACCAGACTTGAGCTGCCCAGTCTTGCTACTCAAGGCCATCACAGAAGCCACCCAGACTTGGAAGAGAGCCTAGCCAAGGTCAGCAAAGCCCTTCTCAACCTACAGCTGACAGTAAACACATGAGATGAGCCCAAGCCAAGCCTGACTGGCTGACCCTGCAGACCTGGAAGCTGAATAAACACTTGTCGTATCCCACTTGTCGGACTGTTGCTGTTTATTAGGGAGAATTACTGTGACAATCAATTTTTGATACACCACCCTGAAACCGAACAATTTAACATTGCTCTAATTTTTCTTTAGCTTTTTGCATAATTTATGGGTTTACTAAAGGTTAAAGACAGCCATCTACATCAGCATAGAGCATGGTGAGTTCTGGTTTCCTAGATTTAATCATCACATCGGGCTAGCAGAGATACCAGGAGAGAAGAATCTAACTATAGCTCTGATGTTGAAAGTTCACTGTGGTAAATTAGAGCAATTTCTGATTTTCCAACCAGCAACCAGCAAGGAACAGCTCTAAGGGGTAAAAAGCAGACCATCTCATCAAGTCAAGAAAGTAAAATGGGCTAGATGTAGGGAGTGAAGCTGGAAATAGAGTTGGGTGGGGGGAAGGCATTCCAAATGGAAAGAACCGTGTGACACTTAAGGCTCTTTCCTTATAAGCATCTCTGGCCACCTTAGGTAAACAAAAGAACTTATTGGAAAGATTCTGGGTAGCTCGCAGATTCAAAAAAAAGCCAGCCTTGCAAGATTAAGTAAGGACAGGAAAGGTCACCCCGAGAGAGCTCAGTAGCAGTAACAGGTCTCTTTCGGATGCGCCCTCTAGGCCAAGTCAGTTTCAGTTACCTTTGGCTTAAGCTGCTATTCTGCTCAGAGCTGAAGACCTGGCAAAGATCATCCAAATGTGTGAGGGTTACATATGCTCCCTTTCCCCATTATTAAAATCACTTATATTAGATTGGACTCCAGCTGAGTAGAGAAATGGTCCGTTCGCATCAAGAAACAGATGTCTCCAAGAAGGTCTCTCCATCTTAGTGAGGGCTGCTCCTGGATTACCCTCAAGGAGCTCAGCAGCTGGGAGGTCTGTCTCACCATGACAACATGACTGCTTCCGAGCACGGCTCCCACCGGCCCGCAGGGCACTGGACAACGACTCAGTAAAATAGCTACTCCAAAGCACGTGGGTCTGAACAAAGGCAATGGGGACAGGATGACTGACTTGGAGAGGTGAAATGAATACGACCGTAATTCCCAAGGGGAAATTCTGTATGCCCCATTATCTTTTCCTAAAAGAGGTAAACTAAAATATAACACAAAAAGTTAAATTTAAGGATTTCAGTTTGTGTGCCAGTTCACAAGGTGCGCCAAAGTGACCCTTGTGCCATGCGAAGTTCCACGGCTGAATGTATCCGGAAATGATCCAATAGGGATAGGTGGTCAGCTAAAGCCCCCCACCACATTTGCAGGGCTCAGGGCAAGAGTACAAACAGAGGTCCCTGTTCCATCTATTTAAAGATTTTAAATCAAGTTAATAAACTGTTAAATCAAATAGGTTCTATTCTTCTGCCTTGACAAATACTCCTGCATTACAACCTGGGAGGCCAGGTTCAAATTTATAATTTTCCAGCCCTATGGGGTACTTTGCCAGAACACGGCACTTGGGAAGAGCCAGCCCCCAATCATTGGTTGCCCTGAGGCCTGCTCCGTTTTCCTTCCTACCCCAGCTCCATCCCACATGTCAAAGGCCTTCATGAGCATGCATGCAGAAATCCCAGTTCATGAATGTAAACGCATCCGCAATACACCACACCCTGCAATCAGCCTCCCCTTGGCCACACTTGGGAGCAGGGGTTTGTGTGCCAGTGTAGTTACCTCCTCCTATGATGACAGACTCTGGGGAGGCGTCTACTGAAGTGGGCCCTGTGACATGACACCAAGACCCCCTTCAATGAAAGACTCCTTTCCCCATCTTCCAGGACTGCTGCAGGCAGATAAATCATTTTTAGTTAATAGCCTCTTCAGGATCACTCAGCTACAAAAATATGCCTCCACCAAGGTCATGCTCATTCCAGGGATGACTCACATTCAACGGCGGACTGATGTGGGAGTATACAGGCCTGCCCAGCCTGGCCCGGTTCTAGCTGCAAGGCTCCCATGCAGTCAGCTAAGGCTTTTGCTAGCCCTGCAACAGAGCTCAATTTCTTCCTCTGTCCAGTCCTGCTTCCTTTCCTGAGCTTCCCCAAGGTTCCACCTCAAGGCCACTTCTTTCTAAACAAGCTGCCTGCTAAACCCTTTGGAGGGAGTCTGCTTCCTTCCCGGGGAACCCAACTTGAGCTCTGGCAGAGACAGCAGAACTAAGTTCAGTGCTGTATGAGCAGTAATTCCAGGATGCTGTGGTCCAAAAAGGCAGGGCACAGGCTCAGATGGGCACATTCCCTTCGGCCCATGAACCCTTCATCTTGTGGTGGGAGGTCCTCCAGAGCGGAGTTCTCTGAAGAACATGGCCTCGTGTAGTGGTCCTCTTGACTGGATCTAAGGGCAGCACTAATCAGCTATATCGCTTTTTAAAGGTCCTCAAATTCCCACTAACTTAATGACTTCACACAAATTTTATTCTCTTACAATTCTGGAGGTCAGAATTTCAAAACTGGTTTTATGGTGCTAAAGTCAAGGTGTTGGCAGGGCTACACTCCTGGAAACTTGAGGGGAGAACTGTTTCCTTGTCTTTTCCAACCTAGAGGTGTTGCCCTCCTCGGCTCATGGCCCCTTCCTCCAACTTCGAAAGCAGCAATGTAAGATCTCCAGATCTCTCTCTGACCCTGACACTCCTACCATGGAAACAACCCAAATGTCCACTGACAGATGACTGGATAAAGAAGATGTGGTGTATAGATATATACACAAAGGAATACTACTCAGCCATAAAAA
Organism: Camelus dromedarius; assembly: GCF_036321535.1. Taxonomy (NCBI): domain Eukaryota; kingdom Metazoa; phylum Chordata; class Mammalia; order Artiodactyla; family Camelidae; genus Camelus; species Camelus dromedarius. The sequence continues at coordinate 106,737,883 of NC_087437.1, read as the reverse complement.
TAATAAAATAATGCCCTTTGCAGCAACATGGATGGACCTGGAGAACATCATTTTAAATGAAGTAAACCAGAAAGAAAAAGAAATCACTTATATGAGGAATCTTAAAAAAAAAAGGACACAAATGAACTTATCTACAAAACAGAAACAGACTCACAGACATAGAGAACTAACTTATGGTTACCAGGGGGTAAAGGAGGTGGGAAGGGATAAATTGGGAATTCGAAAATTGCACCTCTTGGGGAGTGATGGAAATATTAGCTACCATGATTGTGGTAGCAGTTTCATGGGTGTACACATCTATCAAAATTCATCAAATTGTACATCTGAAACATGTGTAGTGTACTGTACAGGAATCATACCATAATAAGGTGTTTTTTAAAAAAAAGGACACCTGTGATTACATTTAGGGTTCTCCCAAACAATCCAAGATAATCTTCCTATTTCAAGATCCTTAATTTAATCACACCTGCAAACTCCCTTTTGCCATGAACTATTCCATAGTCACAGGTTTAGGATTAAGATGCAGACATTTAGAAGAGAATATTATTCTGCCTACCACACTATCTTAGAGCAGGAAGTCTAAATTTTAGCTAAGTCTGCGAAGTTTACTTGTTTCAGCCACACTGGCCTCACAAAAATCCTCCACGCTCCAGGCATGCCCCCATCTTAGGGTCCATGTGGATGGAATATTTTTCCTGCAGATGTGGCTTACTTGGGTCCATGTGGATGGAATATTTTTCCTGCAGATGTGGCTTACTTCCTCACCTTCTTCCAATCTTTACTCAGATGAGACCTCCTCAATAAGGTCTCCCCTGGGAACACTATCTAAAATGACAGCCCACCCCTTCCCCTGGACATTTCCCATCTCTCTTGCTTTTTTCTCCTTGGAAGTTATGAAGACGACTCATCTGTTGTGTTCCTTTGCTGCCCACCCCATGGAACGTAGCTCCACGATGGTGGAATCTGAGTCTGTATCTCCAGCCCTCACACAGTGCTGCCTGGCATGTGGTCGCACTGAGTACAGGGCGGCTGGGTTAGTTAACGGAAGGTTCTACTGTGGAAGCGGGAAAGCCCAGCATTACTCGGGAAGAAGGGAAAGAGATGATGCCTTAGTCAGGGTTCCCCTAAGAGGACAGCCTAGGATAAGGACTGGTCACAGTTAGTTTATTTGGAAGCAGAACTTAGGAAGCAGAAATGAAGAAACAAAAGTGAGGAAAACCATCAGGTAGATGGTGCTTACTGAGGTCTCTTCTATAGGCAGCGAGAGTGGGATTCTGCCATGACCTCTGGGATGCGCTCATGAAACGCCCCCCAGAACTGATTACCTAAAAGGTAAGAGACTGGAACATTTTTCCACCTGCTGCCGTCTCCCACTGGACATGAAGCCCTCCTCTGCTCCTGGAACCTTGAGTTTCCCAACGTGAGCCAGCTGGGGGACCCGTGCACTGAAGAAGGCTCTGGGGAAGATGGCAAAGAGACAGATGCAGGTGCTTGCAGCAAGATCGGGGCAGGAACAGAAAAGTCTGAGCTTCCATGGTCTGTCCACCACAGCCGTGGTTAAAATCAGAAGAGAGCTGAGTAAATGAACACAGGCATCCAGGGCCTCTGTTTCCGATGAGGAAAACAAGCATGGGGCATGTTATTTACCACTGACTTTCGCTTAATGATGATTTCTCACTCTTGCCATATGGCTTAAAAACAATAATAATTACTAATATGTATATAGCATGCTCATACATACGTGTATATCCCAATTTCCTCATGAGGCAACTATTCTCATTAGTTTTCGAGGCTTGGAAAAAGGAAAGGAAAAAATATATCTGATGGAGCTCCCGATGTGGCAATCAGGGATAAAAAGATACAAATCATTAAAACAATCAGAGACAGTTTTGCCCAGCAAATTGATGAAGATGTTCTTAGCACTCTATTCCCCAGTGTCAACGAGAATACAATGAGATGGCACCCTAGTACTATAAAGGGAGAAACTGATACATCCCTTCTGGAGGGCAATTTGAAAGCATGCACCGAACATCATTTAAAAATATTCATTCATACGGAACACTACTCAGCCATAAAAAAAATGAAATTTTGCCATGTGCAGCAACATGGATGGACTTGGAGGGCATTATGCTAAGTGAAGTCAGTCAGACAGAAAAGGGCAAATACAGTATGATATCACTTATATGCAGAATCTTAAAAATACAACAGACTAGTGAATATAACAAAAAAGAAGCAGATTCACAGATATAAAGAGAACAAATTAGTGTTCACCAGTGGGAAGAGGGAAGGGGGCAGGGGCCATGTAGGGGTAGGGGATTAAGAGGTACAAACTATTAGGAATAAAATAAGCTACAAGGATATATATGTGTGTGTGTGTGTGTGTGTGTATACATATATATGTATATATATATATATATATGGGAACATAGCCAATATTTTATAAAACTATAAATGGAGTATAACCTTTAAACATTGTGAACCACTATATTGTACACATGTAACATTCAATATTGTACATCAACTATATTTCAATAAAAGGACAAAAAAATAGTTGTTCATGACCTCTGGTGCAGTAATTTCTTCAAAAGTGAGTAGAAAATTTTTGTGCAAAAATATCCTCTGTAGCCTTATTTTTAAGAACAAATAACTGGAAACAACTGGAATGCCACAAAACATAGGATGGTGAAATAAAATATGGTGCATCCAATGTTCTTATCCCCTGGATGCCTCAAAATTCGTGGTTTTGAACATTATCAATGACAAATTGTTAGGTGACAAAGCATCATTTAAAACTATTTATGCAGCATATGACAAATTGGTTTAGGCATAAACATATATGCATATACCATGGACAAGTATAGTCGTATGTATAGTTTTATATGCACTAATATGACTGAATAGAAAAAGCACTAGAAGGAAGTAGAACAATACATTAATAATTCTGGATAATTCTGAGTAGTTAGCAGCATAGTTACCTGAGTAGTAGTAGTTAATTCAAGGCATTTTTTTATTTTGTTATTTTTTTTTTACTTTTCAGTATGCTTTAAATTTTTAGACATAAATTCAGAAATGATTGTTTTTCTTTAAATAAATAAAAAAATTCAGTACTAGCTTTCCCCAAATTTACACCCTAATGGGAAAATCAAGACAGAATTACCATAACTTTAAAATCCTAAAAGCAGTATCAGAAATTTAGACATAAATTACATCTTAATGATTCTTTGTTTAAAGAAAGAGGATTGCTAAATGTTCTGAAGATAAATAAGATACCAAATAACGTGTATTCCTATCATTTGAACTCCTTACATTTTTTATTAACTGGTTTTTTTTTTTTTTCTGTTTTGGGGAAGACTAAGGACTAACCTTCTCTTCTAAAACTAGAATTTTAAGTAAATCAATATCAAGGAGGTAGAGTGATCAACTGAGTCCTTTTGGGGAGAAAAACTATAGATTACAGTGATTATGAAAATTCATAAGGGCAAATGAACAGCAAGGCAGCAGACTTCACATTTAGCACAGATTCCTGCCTCTAGCTACAGCATAGAGTTAACCAAGCTTCTTCACTTTGGCAAGATCACAGGGCAGTCTGTCTGCAAAATACCTCCAAGGTCAGGTGGGGTCACTGAATCAGTCAGAGTTACAGAATAAGAAGAGCCAGCCTTAAGCAAAATTGGAAAGCCAGCAAATTTTTGTCTTCTGCACTGTGCATAACACACACATGTGCAAAAATCTAACCTTCTTTGGAATTCCTCCTTCTACTCTCTGCTGCAAAGCCCCCTGCCCAGTATCTGAATACACTCTCACTCTCATCCCAGCTTTCCAGGTTAACTCAAAATAGATCGTACTGCCTTCCTAGAAGTAGCTCGAGCTGTGTGACCCTCCCACTCCTCTCCTTGTCTGTCCTCAGTCTTCAACCAATTTGGAGAACTACATTGCTCTTTAAAATAAAAAATGTAATGGCTGATGAGGCATGAAAATTGGTTATGGGGTTTTCTTCTTTCAGGCAACAGACTCAGATTAACAAAGCCCTTGCAGAGGTCATGAGTAAGAAAAAAGAATGCTGAAATGGTGAGGACTGCAAATGCTCTTGTCTGAGCGGTAACAGAAATACTCTGGGGCAGGCAAGCCTTTTGAGTCACATCATCCCAGCAATCACCCGCCCTGGTAGTGCCAAGCCTGACTGACAGTAACGTTGGCAAGCATTTTTGCAGCATTTTGTTGGAGTTAGTGGGAGCAGTAGAAAAGGACGAAGAGAACAGAGACAAGAAATGGTGCAAAAGCTTAGAATCTGAGTTGATGGAAATGCCCGAGAGACTCCACAGAAACAGAAAGTTGAATATTCAACTCCACAGATAATCAGCTGTAAAAAGCTGAGGTGTAACCTCCCTTTCCATTACCTGTGTCTTCAGTAAAGTTGGTGACTCACACAAATGCCTGTGTGCTTAAGGGTTCTCACTGGGAAAAGCTAGATGAGGAGAAGGATCAGAATTCTCTAAATGATAAAATTAGCCATTTTCTGAATTTCTTCAGCAAAATCGGTCTCTGAGACAAAAAAAGATAGGGGAAAATGTTAGTCATGCTTCTCCCTAGGAGCCTTATGTGCTAGTCAGTCTCCTTGTCTTCAGCCACCATTGGGAAGGGGAGTCTAGACAATTTCATCTGATTCAAGTTCAAGCTATCTCAAACGACAGAGAGCTACAGAAGCTAAGTTGAAACATAAGTGACATCAATGCCATCCCATAGTCGCAGAACATGGCCAAATAATGTGTCCTGACTGGGCCAGGCGTTTCCTATCAAGTCATGAGTTTCTTTGCTATGTGCTATTTTGCTTAGGTCTTCCTTGACTGTCAGTTCTACCAAAATGTATCTGAGCAAAAGTCTCTCCGAAATGGTGAACTCGGGGCAAGCTGTACCTGTTGTCATGGATATCGTCAGACAGTTTAAATATATGACTGGTCATTATGTTGTTTCTTTGTGGTCTTAACGAAGCTACAGAAAACAATTACTCAACCTGCCTACTGCTTGGCTGGTTCAAACAAACAGCACCAGCTGGTAGCACGCCAATTTTTTTTTTTTTGAGTTACAGTCATTTTATAGTGTTGTGTCAATTTCCAGTGCAGAGCACAATTTTTCAGCTATACATGAACATACATATACTCATTGTCACATTTTTTTTTGCTGTGAGCTACCACAAGATCTTGTATACACTTCCCTGTGCTATGCAGTATAATCTTGTTTATCTATTCTACATATGCCTGTCAGTATCTACAGATTTCGAAATCCCAGTCTGTCCCTTCCCACCCACCTCCCCCTTGGCAACCACAAGTTTGTATTCTATGTCTATGAATCTGTTTCTGTTTTGCATTTATGTTTTTTTTTTTTTTTAGATTCCACATATGAGCGATCTCATATGGTATTTTTCTTTCTCTTTCTGGCTTACCTCACTTAGAATGACATTCTTCAGGGACATCCATGTTGCTGCACATGGTGTTATGTTGTCGTTTTATGGCTGAATAGTATTCCATTGTAGAAATATACTACATCTTCTTTATCCAGTCATCTGTTGATGGACATTTAGGCTGTAAATATTTTTAACTCTTTCCTAGTTGGCTGCCTTTCCTCTCTCCCCTTAATCCAGATAAAATGTATCATTTTCCTGTACCTCTCAGTCCAACTGTCACCCTCTTAACTCACCAATGACTCACTTAAACCTAAGTAATAGAATGTATACATGTGTCTCCTCTACTTCTCCAAAATGCCTTGTTAGGTCAAGGACATGAATTTTACATTTGACATTGAGCTTGGCATTTAGAAAATGCTCATAATATATACTGAATAAATGAAAGGTCCTTTCCCCTTCAGGGGCTTTGCCCTTGCCCTGGAATTCTTCTCCTAAGGGCTTTTTAGATGTCTAGCACAGTCTCATCCTTAGGTCTTTGACTCAGCTGTAACTTTTTACTGACTCCTCACTACTTTCTCTAAAGCAGCCTCTGCCCTGATTACTTTCTTAATCATCACTTTGTTGATTTTCTTCATAGCAATAGTCACAATCTGTAATTACCTTATTTCTTTCTGTACAATTTCATTAATGTCTCTTATAAATTATCTGAGGGAAGGAGCCTTGTGTGTGCTGTTTACAGCTTTTTCCTCAACACCCAAAGCACAGAAGGCACCAAATTGTTGTTGAAAGGAAGGTTACCAGGTCTGGGTTGACAGTGGAGTTCTGTAGTGAAGCTTTCTGCCCAGGACACAAACTAAGACAGACCAGATACCTAGGAAGTAGTTTCTGAGTGTGATTGTGTTTTATTTCCGTGCGAGGCTTGCACTTACTTGCTGGGTGCGTGAGGTGTGACCCTTGATGTAACAGTCAATGAATCCTACCCATCGGCACACATGTCTAAACACAGAGCACCACTGCCGATGGCAAGCACATTGGCAAAGGTCCAAATTCATATTAGCGCTCCTTACAGCTGCAAAAAGAATGCTGAAGATTTTCCTTTTATACATAAATCTTTGTGGTCTTTGACTTTACTTTGTTCTGATATATTGAACATTTTTCTTCTCCCTCCCACCATCTTTTTTTTTTTTTTAAAGGAGAGAGGATTTGGTTGTTCAATCAAAATATTTCTGTCTTAAATTAAAATGTACTTAATCTTGTTCCAAACTGCCACAAGAACAGTGATGTTTTTTGGAATGAAACATATTTTCATGGGAGGATTACTTACCACTTTAAGTATTTGAATAAATTTCCCTCTAAAGCTTGGCCTGTGCACACAAGAGTTTTCAAATATCTAGGAAAGCACTTTTTTTTTTTTTCTTTCTGGAAACTTCACAGTTTATCTTGTTCTAAATTCTCTCATGTTTCCTAATCATGGGAAATCTTTTAATGAAGTAGTTAAAATTATGGATAACTTCATTATGGAAAAATTGACATTCTTCAAATTCTCTTTAGGACGAAGTTATGGTTTTGGAACATTAGTTCATTTCCCTTAAGAGCTTAACATTTCTTGATAAAGAGACTTTTTTCCCCATGAATATCTTGCTGCCTCAACTTTGTATATAATTGTTGAATAATCCATGTCAATTTCCTATCAAAAGCTAAATGTGGAAAAAATATTTTGTTGTGGCCAAACATTTTATTTCATTTCACTTTTCATGTGCAAATGTCACAAAACTGGTCAGTCAGGAAAAGTAAATTTGTTAGTATTTTTTAAATAAACCTTTATCTTCTTGAAAGTAGAAAGTAAATTATTCTGCAGGGGTTGGGGGTAAATAATGAAAAGCCATGTAGTCCAGTATAAAACAAGATTTAATGTAAACATTTGTCAGTAAATATTTCATATCAAGTAGATATTTTTGACTAATGTATTTTTGTTAATCAAATTCAGTATTTTTATCAAAACCAATTTATAAGTCTACTCACCAGTGAGAGAGAGCTTCAGTGATAAATTTTCTTGACCACTTTTCTTTTTACGTCTTATCCTTTCCATAAAGCAAGGACCCCTGAGCCTGGCCTCCAGGGTCTTCACAGTTCATCACTTGGGTCTTCATCCATCTCTCTTTTCCACACGCTATTTTGCAGGCAGGCACACTGGATGATTTGCCATCCTCAGATCAACAATATAAAACATGCAGACTTCTGTGCTTTTCAGTATGATGCTTCTTCTTTCTCCTTCCCAGCTATCCAGCCTGGATAAACAATTAATTCCTCTGTGTTTCCACGCAACTTGATACATCTACAGTTATCAAATTAATTGCTTATATATCTGTCTTCCCATATCCCCACCTCCCCAACTCCTCTGGAACAGAAATCTTTCCTTAGTCATTTTTGTGTTTCTAGTATAGAGCATAATGTTAGCATACTCTGACCTACGTAAGCATGCAAAGGTTGCCTCAACTTTGTTCATTGTTTAAATCTGCATGTATATGATTCTACTTTGTTCTGATTTTTCCAACCACTGCCAGAAAACAAGTTATTAGAGAGAGAAAGAGAGAGGGAGAATTAAAATACTTTCAGTTAATAATTGGTGATTTAAAACCGGTCAATGGAAATGATAGAATTTGTACTCCTATGTATTTTTTTTAAAACCTTATTGACTGACTCTCCTGTAACATTATCTGGGTGAGCTGTTCAATTGAATAACCACATCTTCCATCTTCTCTTTAAAACAGGGGGACATTATGTGTATTATTCTGAGAACTAAGGGAAAATATCAAGGTGGCTTACTCCTTAATAATTCTTACTAATTTAAATAATTCATATTATGTGAGGAAGCCACTGAACCAGAGTATCCTGGGAAATCAAGTGAAGAAGAGCATGTTTGCTGAAAGCCCTGATGAAAACATTAGAAAGAGGATAAATCTACACTAAGAAATGATGTGTCTATTATTAGCAACCTACGATTTATATTAAAACAGAACTGTAGACCAGATAAGCTGTCTCTCTCAGTCACCTATCATTACTTTCCACCTTTGTCTCTTTGGTACAAATGGAAAATTACATAGAATCCAGCTATTTTTATTGTAGTCAGATCTATCAATATATATATAGGCGTGATTTTTTTTATGGTTATAACTTCATCTTTGACTTCACTGGATTATAATGACACTGAGGAAAACACTGGGGCTCAGGGTTTAGCAGTGGTGTGGTAGGTAAGAGAGGTTCTTTGAGGCCATGCAAACAGACTGTCCTTGCAGCCAGTGTAGTTATGATGGAAGGTCACTCTAACTGGGACTACCATTGTTATCCATTTTCCAGCATTATTATATTTACTGAACACATAAAATATTAGAACTCCTATTTTGTGTACATATGAATGTGTACCAAGATTTCTTTTCCTAAATGTCTATTAAAATAATAAGCTGCATAACTCAAACAATCTCTCAAAACTCTCCTACCATGACATTGTATGTCTTTAAACTAAAGCAACTCTTTAAAATTCCAACAAATAATACAATAAAATAGTTTAAGAGAGAGTTAGAAGAATAGGTATAAAACACACACTAAAGTTCAGATGATGGAAAAAATTCTGTCTCAGAAATCTTAATCTTTATTCAAAAAGAAAATAAAACGTCAAAGCAATATAAATGCTACAAAGGAGCTAGCTATCATTTTTTTGTTTGTCAATATCTAGAAAGGAACAGGAATTCTACAAGGAATGATTGAAGAATATCTACCTTTTGTGAGCACACTTTCCCCGAAACATTTACCTATCCAAAGTTTTAATCCTTCCTTAAGACATTTCACATCATGTATTAAAAGAGTAGAATTTTCAAGTTATTTGAAGAATACAAAATTGAAAATATTTCAGGTTTTTTTACTGCAGAATAAGAAAATCATACTTCTATAATGGGAAATACCTTTTGTACATTCTATAACCAGCAAAGTTAGTTTCAATTTTCAGAATATTACAACACTCAACAATTTGATTTGCCTAACCTTCTTTTCAGACCAGTTTTACAGAAGACAACATTTGAAGAAGAGTGGGAAAGAAATAAGGCATGAAAGAATAAAATAATAATTTTGACTACTGGTGTACAATAGTTCTTAAGCTCAAAAAGATGCAATATTGTGCAAAGAAAGATCCACTTTACAAAGAGATCATAATGAAAGGAAAATGTTGCTAGCTTAGAGTGTGCTTATTAAAATCATAAGACTATAATCTTGTGACCTTTCTCAGAGGTGGCATTCAACACATGATGGTTGCCTCATGCTTCTTGTACACTCATCTATGTGCAAAGAGATCAAAGTGAAGCCTAAAAGTAAACAGCAAAGTGTTAGAATGTCCTAATGTGTGACGGGATCTTTTTCCCATTATGGAACCATCAAAAAGTCCTTAACCAAATTCTGGAGTTGCTCTGAGCAAAAATTATGGGATATGTGCATATACAAACACATACACCACGTAATATATTGGCCTTCATTTTCACAATGGTTTTATATTCTAAGGATTCTCAAGGTAAGAATACTATAATATTACTGCCCTGTCCTCTAGGGACCAGATGATATGGCAGTTCTGTGGGTTCTGAAACCAAAATACTCAGGTTTAAATCCTGCCTCTCCCATTCAAGGTGTATGAACTTGAAAAACTTACTTAACTCCATTTAGCAGTTTGGTCATGTATAAAATGAGGATAATACCTACTTTGTATAGTTGTTAAAATAGCACTTTAAAGAAAAACTGACAGAACTGAAAGAAGAAACAGACAAATCTGCAGGTATATTTGGAAATTTCAAAACTCCTCTCTTAAGCAGAATGGTAGTTGCCAGGGGCTGGAGGATGGGGACATGGGGTGGTATTAGTCAAAGAGTAAAAACTTTCAGTTATAAGATGAGTAAGTTGTGGAGATCTAAGGTATAGCATGGTGCCTATAGAGAACAGTACTGTATTATATTCTTGAAAATTGCTAAGAGAGTAAGTCTTAAGTGTTCTTATCACCAAAAGAAGAAAAAAGTAATTATGTGAGGTGATGGAGATTATTTCACAATATACAAGTGTATCAGATTATCACATTGTACACCTTAAACTTACACAATATGTCAGTTATATCTCAATAAAGGTAAAAAAATAACTGCTTTCTCAGCAAGCAACAGAATTAGTAGAAAGTCAGCAAGATTATAAAAGAACTGTTCAACATCAACCAACTGTCATTAAGTGACATTTATAAAACAGTCCACCCCAAAAGACCAGAATAGACATTGTTTCAAGTGCACCTGGGACAGATACAAAAATAGACTATATACTGAGTTAGAAAAGAAGCCTTAACAAATTCAAAGAATTTAAATCATACAAAGTATGTTCTCTGAAAATAATGGAATTAAACTAGAAATCAAAAACAGAACTGTACCAGGAAAAACTCCACACACTTAGAAATTAAACAACAGCAATTTAAAGTGAACAAAAATGAAAACACAATATATCAAAATTTGTGGAATGCAGCTAAAGCAGTGCTCAGAGGGAAATTTATAGCAATAAATGCTTATGTGGGCAGCCCTAGCTTTGAGTAATTCCAATATACATGAATTTCAGTTACCACAGTTTAACTAAGTAATATCAGTTCCTCAACAACACTGTTCAAACTTCAGTTACTAAAAACTAAAGATTTTTAGAATATATTTACTGTGAATAATTGCATAAAGTACAAACTTTGTTTCTAGCCCTTCAGTCCACAAATCACTATGTAAATAACAGATGAGCATTGTGATCAATGACCATTACTCCTTTCAAAGTCTGTCAATAGTTGGGGGAATCTATTATTTAGTTCATGCACAGACAGCAAAAGGTGTAGTTGTGTCAAAACCTCATTTCTCAGTTTTAAAAATCCATCTGACATTTTTAAATGTATAATTAAAAGAGGAAACTGGCCACCAAAGAAGAATGTGCAGCAAAGAAGAGAAATTAAATTTGAATCCGACATAAACAGAGTTATAGAAGAAACAGCTGGCCATGCAAATGTGGGTGGTGTTGCCCTTCAGGAGGCTCTAGACATGGAGCCAGAGGAACTCAGTGCAGGTGATCTTATTGGCAGAAACAAGGAAAGTGGTAGCAACCAAAAAGATGAAGACGTCCCAAAGGAAATGACAGTGACAAAACTTCACATTAAAGGAACAGCTGGAAATAGTTCACAACATTAGGAGCACAAAGGATAAACTGTTGGAAACCAATCCATACTTAGAAAGCAGTAAGACAAATTGTATAGATAAGATGCTTGCTCCACACAATGTAAAGTTCAAAGTACTTTCATTAAGTTTGTATAAACAAATAAAACGTTTCATGTCTCAAAAGCTATAATGTTTTAAATTACAATATATTATATGTGTTATTTTCATGGGTTACTTTTCTGATTTGCCAAATACTTATAACCAACAGTAAGAGAGTTGTTAATGTATTTACAAAAATTGTTAGCAGTCATGGAAAAATCAAACTTTTCCTCTGACTATTAAGGCTATTTTGCACCATTTCAGCTTACTTGGTCATTTCTGCAGTCCAGCTCTACCAGGCAAAGCAAGAACTGCCTGTATTACAAAAGAAGGAAAGTTACAGCTTAATAATATAATCTTCCAATTTAAGAAATTAGAGAAAGAAAAGCAAAACAAATTCAAAGCAAGCAAAGGACAAAAAAAAAAAAAAAATGTGAGAGCAGAAACAGATGAAACAGAAAAAAAAGAGAGAAAAAAAAACCCCAATGAAACCAAAAGCTTAATTTTCAAAAAGACCTCTAGCCAGAATGACAAACCAAAGAGAGAGAGAGAAATTACCAATACAAGTAATGGAAGCGAACATATCATTATATCATTACTGACCCTGAAGATACTAAAAGTATCCAAGACTGTACTACAAAACAACTCTATGCACCTAAATGCAATAACTTAGATAAAATAGAACAATTCTTGAGAAACGTAGTCAAAATGAAATACACAACCTAAATAATCTTGTATCTCTTAAAGAAATTGAATTTCTATATAAAATCCTTTTGAAAATAAAATCTACAAGCCCACATGGCTTAACTAGTAAATTATATCAAAAGTTTCAAGAAAAAAATAACAGCAATTTAATATAATCTCTTCCAGAAAATAGGAGAGAGGAGAGGACATCTCTCAACTCATTTTAGAGGCCAGTACTACCCTGATAACAAAACCAAATAAAGACAATAAGAAAACCACAGACTACTAATAACCCTCATGAAATAGACACAAAAAGATCCTCAACAAAATATTAGCAAATCAAATCCCGCAAAATATAAAACAAATAATATACACTAACCAAATGGAGTTTATGTCAGGAAAGAAAGACTGGATCAACATTCGAAAATCGATCAAGGGGGGAGGGTATAGCTCAATTGGTAGAGCACATGCTTAGCATGCACGAGGTCCTGGGCAGTACTTCCATTAAGTAAGTAAGTAAGTAAGTAAGTAAGTAAATAAATAAATAAATAAATAAAATAAAACTACCTCCCCCCTCAAAAAAATATATATAAAGAAAATCAATCAATGCAATCTACCACATTAATAGCGTAAAGAAAAAAACACATGATCATATCAATTGATCCAGAAAAAAAGACACTTGATAAAATTCAACATTCATTCATGATAAAAACCATCAGCAAACTTAGAATAGAATGAAACTTCCTCAGTCTGATAAAGGGCATCAGTGAAAAACCTACATCCACATAATATTTAATGGTGAAAGATTGAAAGCTTTCATCCTAATAGGAACAATGCAAGGTTGCCCACTCTCATCACTCCTATTCAGTATTACACTGTCAGTCCTAAGCAGAATAATAAGAGGAGAAAAAGTCGTATAGACTATAAGGAAAAAAAAAAAAACGATCTCTACTCACAGACAACATGGTATTTCCCTACATAGACAATCTCAAGGAATCTACAAAAAAAAAAGAACAAAAAACAAAAACAAAACAAAATAAAACACCTCCTAGAACTAATAAGTGAATTTAGCAAGGTCACAAGATACAAGGTGAACTTTCAAAACTCAATCACATAGTCCCATCTACTAACAATAAACAATAAGCAATCCAGAACAATATTGAAATATACACAGCTACAACAGCTGCAAAAAAAATTAAAATCTATGTTCACAGATTGCAAGGCTCAACATAGTAAAAGATGCCAACTCTTCCAAGTGGATCTACAGATAAAACACAATTACAATCAAAATCCCAGCAGGATTGTTTTGTAAATGTAGACAAGCTGATTCTAAAATTCATATGGACAAGCAAAGCCAAAGTAATTTTGAAAAAGAATAAAACTAGAAGTATCATGAATTTTAGACCTACTATAATGTTATAGTATGGTACTGGTGAAGAGATAGACACACAAGTCAGTGGAACAGAATGGAGTCCAGCTAAACCTCCACATAAATGGCCCATTAATTTTTTCTCTTTTTTCCCTATAAAAATCCTCTGTGTTCCACCTATTCATCCTTCCCTCCTCATAACTCCTAGGAACCACTGATATTTTTATTATCTCTATAGTTATAACTTTTCTAGAATGTCATATAATGGGGCTCATACAGTAAATAACATTTTCAGATTGCCTCTTTCACTTGGTAATATGCACTTGAGATTCTTCCATGTCTTTTCATGGTTTGATAGCTCATTTCATTTTAGTATCAAATAACTTTCCTTTCTATAAGTACCATAATTTATGTAACCATTCACCTTCTGAAGGATATCCTGGTTGCTTCCAAGTTTTGGCAATTATGAATGAAGCTGCTATAAACATCTACAGACATGTTTTTGAGTGGACATAAGTTTTTAACTCATTTGGGTAAATACCAAAGAGCATAGCTGCTAGATTGTAATAGTAAGAGTATTTTTAGTTTTGTAAGAAACTACCAAAATGTCTTTCCAAATGGCTGTATCATTCCACATTTCTACCAGCAATGAATGAGAGTTTCTGTTGCTCTACATCCTTTCCAACATTTAGTGTTTACAGTGTTTTTGATTTTGGTATGTAGTGGTATCTCAGTGTTGGTAGAATTTGCAACTCCCTAATAACATATGATATTGAGCATCTTTTCATATGCATATTTGCCATCTATACATCTTCTTTGATAAGGTGTCTGTTCAAGTCTTTGGTCCATTTTTTAAACCAGATTCTTCACTTTCTTATTGTTAAGTTTTAAGAGTTCTTTGTATATTTTGGATAAGAGTCCTTTATCAAATATGTCTATTGCAAATATTCTCTCCCACTCTGTGAATTTTGTTCTCATTCTCTTGAACCAGCTGATTTTTTACACAAGTGCAAAGGCAATTACATTGGGAAAAAATAGCCTTTTCAAAATGGTTGATATAATTGGACATATATATGCAAAAAAAAGTGAACCTCAATTTAAACCTCGTACCTCACACAAAAATTAACTCAAAATGAATCACAGATTTCCATAGAAATGTAAAACTATAAAACTTTTAAATAATTTTCTTCATAACTTCAATTAGGCAAAGAACCAAAAGCATGAATGCTGCCAAAAAAAAATCATAAATCAGACCTCATCAAATTAAAAAATGTTCACTCTGTGAGAGACACTATTAAGAAAATGAAAAGATAATCCATAGTCCAGGAGAAGATATTAGCAAATCATATATCTGACAAGGCTTTGTATCTAGAATATATAAAGAAATCTCTAAACTGACAAATAAGGAAACAATCTAACTTTAAAATAGTCAAAAGACTTGAATAAAGATTTCACTAAGGAGGATATACAGATGATTTGTAAGCACAAGAAAAGATGATAATTAGCCACTAGGGAAATGTAAATTAAAACCACTAGAAGGTATTGCCATACACTTGTTAGAATGGCTAAAATAAACAACACTGACAATACCAAGTGCTGACAAGGATACAGAACATCTATAACTCTTGTATACTGTTGGAGTGAAAAATGGTAAACAGCTTGGCAGTTCTTATAAAGTTATATATACTTACCATGTGCTCAAGCAGTTTCATTCCTGGGAATTTACACAAGAGAAATCAAAACTTATGTTCACACAAAAATCTGTATATGAATATTTACAGCAGACCTTCTGGTAGTCAACCAAAAACTGAGAACAATCCAAATGTCCTTCAACAGATAGATGAATAAACAAACTGTGAAACATCCACAGAATGGAAAACTACTCAGCAATAAACATTATCAATGTATGTATATCACACAACTTGGATGACTCTCAAAGACATTATGACTAGTGAAAAAAGTCAGTCCCAAAAGTTTATATATACTGTATGATTCTATTTATATGACTTTCTTTAAAACTAGATAAATTATAGTGACATAAAAGAGATCAATATTTACTAAGGATTGGGAGGAAGCAAGGGAGGGAAGGGTATAAAGGGATACCAAAAGGGAGTTTTTTAGGATGGTGAAACTGGTCTTATCTTGATTATGTTGTGATAAGACAAATCTATCATGTGTTAAAATTTATAAACCTGTACACCAAAAACAGTCAATTTTATTGTATGCTAATTTTAAATTTTAAATTAAATTTTTTTAGAAATAGCAATATATCTAGGTGAACTCATTCTAAGATGATTTTATCTTGAGATGTTGAATAGTAATTTTTTTTGTATTCTTATACATTTCTTTTCCAGTTTTATCCTGTACTATCTCTTTTGTCTCATTGCTTTTTCTTTTATTAGTACTTGTGGTGTCATTCATTCTTGTGTTACTTTAGAACTCTTTATGTTTTTATTTTAAGGAGAGTAGATATTTGGCACCAGGGAGGCATTCTTCAACTCTTATGTACATAGGAATCTGATGAGATAGATGTAAAAAAGCATATTTATTGCCCATCTCCCTCAGAAATCATTTAGAAATCTAGATTAGGTCCTTGAAAATCACCATGTGACATCAGCGTGGGAGGGTTCTACTGACCACGCTTTGAGAAGCACTGAGTTACAGGCACATGAAGCAAAAACATGAGACCATCTTTAGTTTGTTGAGTCTCTTCATGAAAAGACTCAGTTATCCTGCAAACCAGTAGAACATAAGCTCAATCTGAAGAGCTTCAGTCATTGTTACCTAGGAGTACACTTATCTTTGCCTATGGGAGTGTAAACACCAGGACTGGTATTTTAGTAATGCACCTGGCAATTTGCTAGAGATTTGATGTCTGATATAAACACTTCCCACAACTTTCACGAAAAATGGATCAAGTTTTTTCACAAGAAAAACATAATCATGGCTTGTATTTTCTCCAAAGTTATGGATTCAAATAAATTACAGATGTGCTTAACAATATGTCAAAAAACAAAGCTACACCTATAACAACATATTTGTTTAAATATTTAAATAATACACTGAACCCTATAAATGGATATACTTCTCTGTGAATGTACATATTGATATACATATATACACATACATATATATGGCATATATGCATGCAACATATACGTATGTATATGTATATACACATACATATATCTATACATAAGTGATATTGATAATAATAATAGATTCTATCAGGTATTAAGTACCTGCTGTGTACTAAGCATTGAGCTAATTGCTTTCTACTCATTTTCTTATTTCATCTTGAAGGGAGCATATTATTGTATTACCCACTTTACAGATGATAAAATCCAGGAGCCAAGAGAAGTCTCGTCTGAGGTCACACAGAAAGTCCTATGACAAGCATGTAGAAACTAAATAAATATAACTATATTGCATCATGCATTTAACCTACTAAAATGAATATACCAGCTACAGTAACAATGCACCATTTAGTTACCAATAACTCAGCTTTCCTTTAAACTTGTAAGAATTTTCTTATAATGGTTTGGAAGGCTCATATCAACAAAGTTATGCAGTAAAGTTGCAAACAATAATTTATTTGAGTTTTCCAGAAAAACTCTCTGAGGCAAGAGAACTTAAAAGCTTCTCTCAAGGTAAAAAAAATAAATAAACATTGTTCGGTTATGTGTTAACTTACATCAATTTTCTTGTTTTAATAATGTTCTACAGTTATATAAGATTTCACTCACCATAGGAAGCTGGGTGAAGGGTTGAAAGGATTCTATGCACTATTTTTACAACTTCCTAGAAGCCTATAATCATTTCAAAATAAAAAGTTAAAGTAAATAAACTTTGTGGATCCAAATATTTGAAGGCTTTCCAAAGCTAAGATATCTAAGTATGGAGAACTTACCTCATCCTTATATTAATCCTCTTTAAATCCCAAACCACAAGTTAGACACAGCTTTGGAAAAGTAAGAAGTATCTGATAGGTGTTTGTGTGTGGGGAAGAGCAGATCCAAGACCGCTAAGAGTCCTTGGCCTTGGTGCTGCTGAGTTGTTGGATCTCTTGGGATAATTGCATTTGCGAGTAACAGAGGAGCCAACACAAACTGGCTTAAACTGAAATGTACTGGCTTAGTCCAGAGAACGTTTAGGCTCCTGGTAAGGTTTGATAAGGACTCCAGTCCACAAACATACCTCTTTATTGCACCTCACTTCATTGCACTTTACAGGTACTATGTTTTTACAATTGAAAGTTGGCGGCCAACCATGCATTGAGCAAGTTTATCAGCACTATTTTTCCAACAGCATTTTCTTACTTCATGTCTCTGGGTCACATTTTGGTAATTCTCACAAGAGTTCAAACTTTTTCATTGTTGTATTTGTTGTGGTAATCTGTGATCAGTGATCTTTGATCACTATTGCAAAAAGATTGCAATTCATTGAAGGCTCAGACGATGGTTAGCTTTTTTTTTTAGCAATATAATATTTTTAATTAAGGCATGTTCATTGTTTTTAGACATAATGCTATTGCACATTTAATAAACTACAGTATAATATAAACATAACTTTTCTATGCACTGGGGAACCAAAAATTTATGTGCCTTGAATTATCATGATATTTGCTTCATTGTGGTGATCTGGAACTGAATCCACACTGTCTCCAAGGTATGCTTATAGTTGTCTGTAATTCATGGATATTTACCACCCTGGTGTGTCAGCTTTATCCTGAAACCGGCTTTCCTCATGGTAGCAAAGTATCTATAACAGCTCCAGGCCTCACATCAAGACACTACACCACTCAGAAGGAGAGAGAACTTCTGTTCTCCCAAGCTTTGAATAAATGCCATGGGCTTCACTCTGATTGGAACAACTCATCTCATGTGAACCAATCTGAACCAATCTGGGCCAATCATTGTAAACAGGGAGACGGAACTGCACTATGGGCCAGGCCAATCAGAGTCCGGTTCTAAAGCTAGAGCTCATGCCATTTATCTGGATTAGTGGCTCCTCTATCATTAAGAAGGGATGAACTGATGCTGGAGAAGCAACAATATCATCCACTGGAGATATAGTCACATTTAAACAATAGAGGCTTGCCTGCCTAATAATCACTTGAATAGTATTAACCGGAAAAATCCGTTCCTTCATTCAAATAACAGATCCATTTAATCAAGTATGCAGCGTGGAAGATATATTTTACTTAATTGGTCAGTCAATCATTTTTAAAAAACGATTAGAGAATTGAATCATTATTTCACTCTTTTAACAAGACACCTTGATAGAATGGGTATCAAAATATTGGTTAAATTTTGTATGTGTGTGTATTCAAACTATTTTTATATAGGTCTATTATTTTTCAAGGATTTTACTGGCAGTTTTCAAAGTCAATTTAAGTCACAAGTAACTTGCTCTTTTTAACAGGATTAATCAATAATCAAGTACTAATACCATCACGTTTTCTCTGCACAATGTAAATTCAACCAGTTGAAAAGCTGAGGAGAGTTGGGGAGTAAGAAAATAGTTTATTTCCTCTGCATGTTGATATATAACTGACTTATTACTACTTTCTCCCCCACCCCCAAATTTACTTGTAATTTTATCAGATCAACTGGTTATTTTGGCACCATAAAGCCACAATATATATTCAAGCTCTTGGCCCAGTAAATGAACTACAATATTATGGAAGCATTTTTCATGTGCAAATGTGCACTGTGAAGCACACCAACCTGAAAACCAACAGCAGTTTCCTCTAAAACTTGCAAATCAGCTCTTAAAATTGATCTTCTTTAACCATCTGGTCATAGTGCTAAACAACTTAGAAGAAAAACTGTCTCACATTTTTATTGGCTTGAGAAAGGGTAAAGTTTTGTTTGCAATGTTTTCCATTAATCTTGTTTTCAAAGGAACCACTAGAGAGACACTGCTATCATTACACCTGCCATGGAAAGCTCAGACACCTACTGTGCGTATATACTATTTTTGATCTAGAATTGTTCTTTTCCACATACTCCCACTTAATGTTTCACTGTTTTTCTCTTCTAGTCACATAGTTCTTTTTAAAAAGGGTTATATATACACAAAAAGACCTTTTCATTTCTTTCTTCTTTTGATTTATCATCTTATCCTGATTGATTCATGGTTATTTCCCTCCTGTATTTTAATTATAATGTGTCATCTTCTACTTGATTTTCTTCAGTTTATTTAAAGCAAAGACCATGCATATCCACTAAGTCGCTTTAACTTTTAAAATACAACATACATTTTATTTTTTTCATGATTTCTAGATCAGTATATTTTTAAATAATTGAGTGCTCTTCTTCACAAATTCACAAAAAGAAATTTTGCTCCTCTTTCTTTCAAGATTTAGTCCTCAGGGATAGCTTTGAGCTTTCCTGGAACAGAAGAAAGATCACAAGCCAATTTACTTATAGAAAAAAAAAGTATGTTAACTGAACAACTGTAAGAAGAATTGTTCAAATGTAAGATTTTAGAAATTTCAAAACCACATACCACATATTTCTCTTACCGTCTGATCTAAATGTGGCTCTGTTCCAAATTATAGTTTTTAAAAATGCAAAACTAATTTCTTAAATCAACATAATATTCTGTAGCATAAAAAAATTAGAAACAGGCCTTCAAGAAGACAATTTTCACCATCAAAGTTATTTTCCTTTAGCTATTTCCTCTTCCCTCTCCAAATATCCATGACCAAACTACAATGCGAGTTGTCTTGAAATAAAAATATATTGATTCCCAGTGACCTCTGGCAAACATTAACATCTTTTTCTTGCTTATATAATTTAACCTTTAACCAGGAAAGAAAAGAAAGGAAGAAAGGAAGGAAGAAAGGAAGGAAGAAAGGAAGGAAGGAAGGAAGGAAGGAAGGAAGGAAGGAAGGAAGGAAGGAAGGAAGGAAGGAAGGAAGGAAGAAAGGAAGAAAGGAAGAAAGGAAGAAAGGAAAGGAAGAAAGGAAGAAAGAAAGGAAGAAAGAAAGGAAGAAAGAAAGAAAGAAAGAAAGAAAGAAAGAAAGAAAGAAAGAAAGAAAGAAAGAAAGAAAGAAAGAAAGAAAGAAAATAAAGGAAATAAAGAAAGAAAGAAAGAAAGAGAAGAAAGAAGGAAGGAAGGAAGAAAGGAAGGAAGAAAGAAAGAGACGGAGGAAGGGAGGGAGGGAGGGAAAGAAAGAAAAGAAAGCTACCATTTTGCAAGGATACCTTTGTCTTATATTCTCAGGAAGACATATGCCAAATAATTTAGTAATTATATGAGTCTTCATGCTTTTTGCTCTACTGAAATAACTGTGTAGCCCAAAGACAAATGGTCTCAGAGAAGGCAAAGCTAATGGTTCTGCTGTTATGAATTCACCTCACGAGATACACCTTTACATCTGGTCACAGTGAGGAAAGGACTCTAACCATCTGTGTTCTGCACACACCATCCAACCTCAGTTGCATCTCAGGGAGAAACCACCCCACCGGACCCGCGCCCCAGCCCTGCAATGGCATCACACTGACTTGCTTTCATCCCAAACTCTGCTCCTGTTTCTACACATAACCTCTTGTTTTCCTCCAGATGTAGAAAGGAGGAAATTACAGCACCAACCTCACAGGGTTGGTATGAAGATTCAGTGAGATAATATACCAAAGATGCATGACACATAGATTTTTCTTAAAAATAAATTCCCAGTATCACTCTCTTTAAAAGATCTAGAGTAAGATTGCTTTTCTTTTAAGTCTTTTCATAATCTATATGGAGAGAGTTGAGGAGAATCTTCAAATGTCAACCATAAGGTAATTCAAAGATACTGACTCATTACAATCAACATTATTTGATTTGTTCTTTTCCATACAGCAAAGGTACACCCCTGGTGTAATAATTTAATACAGAAAAAAGCTCATGTTTTTCTTAAAAAAAAAAAAAAACCCAACTGAATACTACAATAGAAACACCTATAAAAACTTACTACCAGCCATGCATACATATTAGTCATTTAATCTTTAGAACTCTAGTACTATTATTATTATACCCATTTTAGAGATGGGAAAACTGAGTAACACAGAACTTAATTTCCCCAAGAGAACCAAGCAAAAGAATGGTAGAGCTGTGTTCTGAACCCAGCAGAATCTATGTGTTTTAACTACTATATAATGCCTCCCCATGGATGAGATTCTATAATTGGGCCATGCTATCATTAATGCCCAGCTAGTGTTTGGTTCCCACAGGATGTGAACCAGTCCTTTCCTAGGAGACACCTGCAAGGCCCCTCTTGAGATGGCAGGTTGCAGTTTCCTATCCAGATGTAAAACAGTACACTTACAACCCCGCCATTCAGCTCTAGTCCCTAAGGATTTGGCCTTGAAAACAAACATGTTTGATGATTTGAACTATCTTTATGGTTATTAATAAAAATCATCCAGAATGCATTCATGTTCCTCTTGTGCTCACAATTAAGTATGAGAACTGTTGCAAATCTGCAGAAACTTGGAGCACCTTACTCAGAAACTTCTGGCTAATGTACAAATCTACCATTTCATTGTGATGTAATTAATCAGTATCACCTGGGGATGAGAACTAGTATGCTGGATCTTGGGCTTGATTATGTTGGATTTTGAATGGCAGTTTATTCCCTAAAATCAAGTTTCCCTCATCACCTACATTTGACAGGTTTTGCGGTGATCATGGTGTGTCCCTCAGTAGCTCAAATTATGCTGTACCTCAGAAACTTACACAACATTGTAAACTGACTATATTTCAATAAAAATATATATATTCAAAAATTTAAAAATAGAATAAATTAAATTAATTAAAATTAAAATTTTATGGCAGATGCCATGGAGCGCCCCCTCCAGAACTGAGACAAGTATTCCCCAGCCGCTGCAGGTAGTGACTGCTGAGAGTTTTCAGCTGAGCCTCTCTGCAGGGGTTGTTTGTATATAAAGAGTCACCTTACCCAAATTTCTGCCGCCTCCTCTGGGTCGGTGCACATCCAATGATGCTTAATATTGAGATCTAAGGCCCCGACCTCTTTGCCTCTATCTGGGACACTCTGGGACCATCCCAGCTCCACTGCACCCCATGGGATCAGCTGAGGCCTTTGTTGGAACTGCATTAAAGTTCAACCTCACCCCCTGCTCAGTCCTCTTTCCTTCATTCTCCCAGAATTATTGATCCCAAGAACACCCGCCAGTAAATCTCCTACCACAAACCTCTGCTTCAGAATCTGCTTTCTGGGAACCTGACCTTCAACAGTTGTTTAACAAGAAAAAACCTCCAGGTCATCTGGAAAAAACATTTCCTACCTTCTGCAGACCACACTGGCCTCGTCCCCAGCCTTCCCATGATGAAAAATATTTGTATTCTGTGCCATACTGGCAGTGTCTCTGACAAGGACATTTTCTCAGGTCAATATAATTATGAAAATTGCTTCAGTCAAGGGCTGTCACTGAAGAACTTTACTATAAACTCAACACATAAGTCAACCCCATAACATCATCTAAGAAACGTCTACAATTTAATGTTGAAAAAGATAGCACGGTCTGCAAAATAAGCAGTAATAATTTTACTGGACTATTGGCTCAACCTCTGAAATTCTAATTTCTTAAGAGTGGGCAACAGTTCAATTGAAAATTATGATTTTAATGATCATAAAGTTTCATAAACCACTGATCTCAGGTAAAATACAGAGTATATTCTTCTAGAATATGCTGCTTTCCCTCCAATTCTTCAAGAGAATCCATGCAGCTCTCCAGAACCCTCCACTTTGTTTGCTCAAGATTAAGAAGTTTTCATTCCCATAAATGGAGAGATGACATCAAAGCAAGGTGTGCTCCACAGCAGAGAGCTTTGTCAATGACCGACCAATACCATAGTGTCTTTTTATATATACTAATCTTGGGCAGCTTTTTTCCCAACAGAAATAGACTTTTCTAACAAGAAAAAAAGTTCTGTTGGACAAGAGCTTAAGAACAGGCACATGCACACACACATACAAAACACAGCATCTCTTCAGCAACAAAACCTTTAGTTTTTACAAAACTACTCCAGTCTTAAAGCATTTTACTGGTAACTATGAGATGTCAAGTGGACCTATATATATGGGGCCTACATGGACCTAAACAATTTTCCAAAGAATCTAAAATATGAACCTAAGACTAAGATTAATAAATTATTATTGCATTTACCAGCCAAGCTTCCTAGAATCTATCACTTTTCACTCACTGATCACTTTTTATTGATTTAACTTTACATTTGGAGCTTCCTTTATATGAGCTCTAGATTTCTTTAGTTTTATCTCCTGTTCAAAAAAGACAAGTGATTTAAACCGAAATTGGTACTGATTTCCTCTTGTTTTACTTACAGCCAGCTGTATTTTCCAAAGATGACTGCAACAGCATCCCCCATCTTTCTCGCTTTTCTTATCATATGATCATGCCATCGCTCACATGAAGTCGGAGTGCCTATGTCACCCTTTCTTTGAAACTGGCTGCATCCTTGTGACTGTCTTATCCAAGAGTATGGCAGAAGTGACGCAATGTGACTTGTAAGGTTAGACGATAAAACTCGTGCACTTCAGCCTTGGTCTCTGGGGGTCTGCTCTTAGACCCAGTTGCCATGCTGTAAGGAAGTCCAGGCAGCCTGAGCGAGGGCACCCCTCCATCAGGGACGACTCTCTTTGAAGGCCAAAACTGGGTTAGGATCTCCCTTACATATTTTCATAATACTGTGTATCTTCTCCTACAGATCCATTCAAACAATAGCAATTAGTTACTTGAATATTTATTCATTTATAGTCAACTTCTCCCACTAGAATTTAATTTCAGGGAGACCTCAGCTGAGTCTGTCTTATTCCTGTCTCCCTTATGTCTAGAATGCCTGCCACGTAAGGTTCAGTCAACAAATGCTGATGAATTTAAAAAGGAACGAAACGGCCGAGCACCTGGCAACGTTTCACATCATCGGGTATTTGTGAATTTCAGGATAAGGTACAGCTCTTTAGAAGCTTACAAAAGGGACCGTGACTATTGCACTAAAAATTAGATGCTAATAAAGTTTAAATCTGAACAAAGCTGGGCATGCAGGAGGTGTTTATATGCACCGGCATGTTTTCAGTTATTTGGTTCCACACCCCTCTTTTTGGGAAGAACTGTCCCTTTGCAGCCTCTCACAAAGCTCCAGGGTCCCCATCGGGATGTTTCAGATGTGTCTGTGGAATGGATCACCTCATTTGCCCAGAAATGCCTCCATGTTTCTCCTTTCTTGCTCAAACCCACTATAGTGATATAGTTGTAAATGAGAGTTAGTCATGGATTTTGGTGCTACTGACATTTTGAACTGGATAATTCCTTGTTTTGCAGGGGAGGCAGGGACTGTCCTGAGTATTGTGGGATGCAGAGCAACATCCCTGGCCTCCACCCGCCAGACAGCAATAGCAACACTCCCTTATCCCCCATCACGTCCTCCCAAGTTGCAATAACTAAAAAAGGTCTCTGGACTATGCCGGATGTCCCCAGCAGGAAAAACTGCCACTAGCTGAGAATCGCTGGTTATAGACAAAACACAGAAAAGCTGCCTGGCAGCCACGCAGCCCCTGTCTAAGGAGCACAGTGCTGTTCACGGCGACACCAAGGGTGTCAGTGCCCACACAGTGTGGCTGCTGGCCTTCCCAGTTTCCCTTATAGCCAGGTCCAGGCAGGTCTGGCCTGATGCTCCATCATCTCATTTTGTTCTGTGTTGGGACTGTGTGTCTGCTGACCCCTCCACGTCACGTACTCTTTACCCTCCTCTCAGGCTTACTCTGCAATAAAATCCTCAAAGCAATGCTTTTGTGCATTAAATACCTTCTGGAGGTTTTAGACAGTTCTTTTACCCATATTCTCTCTTTTACTGTAATCCTTCTCATAGGGTCTGGGATAAGGACAACTGGCCCATCCAGAGTACCCGTCACAGAGACATGCGACACTGGGATTCTACTACCCACAAAGGGTCCTTCAGGATTCAAGACATTCCCAAATATAGAGGAATCCTAGGATGAGCACGGCTTAGGTTCAGCCTGGGACCTTCACCATAATCAGGTGTGAAATAAGTAATGCACATAGCAGGACAGAGCAATGAATAACAATACTGAGCTCCTGGTCACGTTTCTATTCCCAATTCTTGCTGGAAACATTTGTTAAAAACCAATAGCTAACATTGCTCAGGGGGATGCCAGGCAAGTAAGTGTCATGAAATGGGTATCTCTCCACATCCCTTAAAGAAACCCAGGCTTTTCCAATGGTCATGTACCAAATGGCATTCCCTCAAAGACATCTCCCCATTTCAGTTCATTAAAATTGATGTTGTCTCCCAAGTCCCAGGCAGGAGAGATTCAGTCAGCCACACGGCTTTCTGCTTTCCTGCTGGTCTGTTTATAGAGGAGGCAGCCTGCTTACAAATTACTGAAACAGAAAAGCCAGATAATGATGTGTTTTGAGAACAGCCTCAGAAGCATTGCTCGTGCTCACTCCCTCTTGTGTTTTAGGTGCCGGTATTCCCTGGCTGTGAGAGTTCTGGTCTAATGAGAGTGATGCAGCTGTGGCCCAGCCCCCACATAGCTCCCTTTAAAAAGCAGGGATTCCTGTGCAAAGAGCTAGACGGAGACACGTGGTGGCCACTGTCTGTGACTTTAAGGCTTGCGATCGCAAATACCCTCACCTCACATTGAAAAGTTAGAATGAGGAGAATCTGTCTTCTTTCTCAATATTGCTCTGGAGATAAATTAAAGGGTGTCTTCCAAGACTAACTGAATCACCTCCTCTTGCTTCCGTTGCTATGTGGAATGTTTGTAGATTATTTTCTGTTGTTTAAAAGTTCAGATAACTCTTTACCTTCTGTGGAGTGATCGACATTGGAAATCATTTTTCGGCAACAAGAATGATGGGAGTGTGATGTGAGGTTATTTTCTCCCACAGCAAAATAGGTATATGTGTTGTTCTTATTGCATTTGTGAGTAGGAAGGTTCTAGAATCTCAAATAGTGCAGGACATGAATATTCAGGTTATGATGAAATAGACTCATCAGTCACACAGATGCCGATGACTCTGACCCGCCTGCCCTGTATAATAAGGAACCTGTCGGTGATGCACTCGGGATGCAGAGCATGTGCTTCAAAGGAAGATGCAGCTGAGCAGAGCAAAGAGGAGCACCCTCTTCCTTCCCAAAGGGGACAAGTGCCTGAAGAGTCACAGGTCACCAGCCAGTGGTGCTTAACAATCACCTGAATCATAAACAGTATCAGGCTCACCAGCTTTGAGCGAGAAAAGAATGTTCTTTCATCTTAAGCAAGGATTTCTGTCAGCCAATTAAATCTCAGTTCAATGGAAAACGATCTCAGGCAATCGTTCTTTGATTTGTAAGAAGAAAAAAAAATAGAATATTAAAAATAAAAGTTCATGACTGACCATAACCTTAATAAAACTTTGAAGGGAAGAAAAAAGCAATACAATATTATCAAAATTCCATCACCAATCTGCAAAGCAGATTCCAAATCAGCTCAACTGAAGCTTTCCTTTAGAGTGAAGCTTAACAGCTTCTCTGTCTTACCTATTAGACTCTCTATGTGCTTGACAGTGGATATCAGTTTTTGTTTCAAGCCTCTCTAGGGCAAGAATTGCTGAATTTTTTTCACATAGACTCTTTCCTAAGAACCAAAGCAGGTAAGCATCATTAGGAGTCAAAAGGGGAGAAAGTGTAATGCAGAAGTCATGGCATTTGAAATTACTAAGCCTGCTCGGGGTAGCATTCGGGGTAGACTTCTGAGCTCTTCTGCTTCTCTTTACATTGTCAGCTAACTGCAGAAAAGTAAATGTGGTGGAACAAATGAAGTAAAAATGGCAGAGAAAGGATATTAAATAAGCATATTCTGAAATGCTCTCAGGAACAACAGGAGCTGTGCCAAATAATAAGCATAAACAAAATGTTAAGCTAAATGTAGTTCAAACTGTCAAAACTTTCAATATTTATTTAAATGCCCGTTTACCATTGCCGTGACCACTGCTGGAATGGCTTTGCCGCTGTATTGGAAGTATCGAGTCTGTGAACTGAACATAGACATGCAGGAGAAGAAAATGTGTTCAAATTCTAGTGTTCAGATGTGTCTATTCTAGTTCATCATGTGAATTCCCAGTAGGACGTTATTATCTGGACTGCAATTTGGCTACAGTGCAGTGATGCTCTGTCCAGATCCTCTGCTGATGGTGGGTACCCCCAATTCCCACATGCTGAGGGCTCACAGCTGCATCCCACACTGGGAATTGCCTCGGCCACAGAGAACTGCTTCACGCAAGGTCACATCTCCCAGGGAGGGTGGTCCCACAGCTAGTGACTAGCTGCTGTGGGGGTCTAAGGCCAAGCTCCCCTGCCTCAATGTACGAGAACCTGAAGGATCAGCCCTGCTCTAGTGCTCCCTCTGGGATGTGGGAGCCTCACTTGCAACTGTATGGAGGTCAACTTCTTGGTCTCCTCATCTAATCACCCTGACTTCCTTGCCAGTGTATTTCCCAAGAACCCTCCCCAACAAGCCCTCTCCTTCTGTCTGCAACTCCTTGTCTCAGAATCTTTTCCAGGGACCCAGTTTAAGCAGGTTGATGCAGTTTTAGGAAGAAGACCCTAAACTGGGATTTGGGAGCCAGCTCACCAGCTGGCCACGAGGACAGTAGATGGCAGAAAGTGGTAAGTAGGATGCAGCACGCAAGTTGTTAAAACTTTCACTGGTGGTCCCATGGGTGAGACAGCAGCAGAAGGGGAAGCACTAGCCAAGGCAACGCCTCTTGCATTTGAGGGACAGGAGGAAAGATGCAACTCCAAGAATGGAACTGGGTGGCTGTTGAATGCCATTGATTTATGAAAAGAAGTAATAACTAACTGAGGGTGATCAAGCACTGATTCAAGGCAGAAGTGAAAGCAACGATGGCGCTGCAGGACCTGGCTAACAGATACCACTAGAAACTCAAAAAGTATGACTGTGTCTGTGGATTCTAAGAGAATGTCAGATCAAGGGGAAAAGGAGAGGATGTGAAGTTGGATTAGGGAGAGTTTATTAATACTCTTTCAGAATACAGATTTAATACTTTGGCAAGGACCCCGGGACACAATGCTTATACACTGCTAGGCTGGCTCTTGGAAACTGAGAGAAAGCAAGAGCCCACGCTAAGTGAAGCAGAAATGTCAGAACAGTGGACAAGATAAGGAATCAGAAGACTCAGAAAGGTGGGCATGGTAAAGTAGATATATTACAGAAAGCCGACTCTTTTCTGCAAGTCGGCACACAGAACACTCCCTTTGCCGACGCAGTAAGAATGCACTGGTGAGAAAGGCACCAGCATTAATGAAAAGCTCAGCCGTGGCCATATTCTGAAGTGCAGGACCAGGACTGGCAACAGCATTTGCAAGGCCCGGTACAAAATGCAAATGTGGGATCTCTTGCTTAAAAGGAATTTCAAGACTGCAACAGCAGAGCATTGAACAAAGTGTGGGGCCCTTCCAAATGGAGGGCTATGTGCAAGTGCACAGGGGACAGTCACAGTG
Source organism: Camelus dromedarius (assembly GCF_036321535.1). NCBI lineage: Eukaryota > Metazoa > Chordata > Mammalia > Artiodactyla > Camelidae > Camelus > Camelus dromedarius. Next base: position 106,708,569 of record NC_087437.1, on the reverse strand, counting down.
TCAGTCATGAGTGGGGCTAATGGGAAAACCTGTCATTACAGAACTGGGATCCCACAGGACAATGAAGATGACAGAATTCTGAAAGAACAGAGACCAAGTGGCAGCACTTAACCCTCAGAAGCAAGTGAGCACAATCATCACAATAAGAAGCAAGGCTGGTGGAGCAGCCAGGGGAGCCTGACTCAGAGAACAATGGGGATGGTCAAGAGAAGGCCGTGTTCGTGGTGGCAACATAGAGAGGCAGCAGATGAGAGTTGTCCTGTACATCAATCATCAAGATGATCAGGAAGCTGAGAGTGTAATAGAAAAGAACAAATTTGATTCCCTATTAGATCTGTTCCTTTGGCTTTAACTCTGTGCCGTTTTCTAGGCTTAGTCTTCCTGGCTCTGCACCTTTTGTAAAACAATGTTGTCTAGAGCCTGAAATATACAGGATAGCCTATTCTCAAGGCTCTGATCTTTAAGGATATTAACACTTCTGCACTCATATAAAGACAACAAGTTGCAGAATAGAAAATAACATTTGTTTTGTTGAAGGTTTTACAGGGGCACCATGACCTGACCTACACGGACAGCCGCAAGAACAAAGGATTCCAGGAACAAAGAATTCCTGCACCAAGAAGTTTGCAACAACCAACCATGCCCACTCCCCTTTTTAGTACAAAAGGAGCCTGAATTCTGACTTGGGGAAGATGGTTCTCCAGGACATTAGTTTGCCATCTTCTCGGTTTGCTGGCTTTCCAAATAAAGTCACTATTCCTTGCCCCAACATCTCCTCTCCCGATTTATTGGCCTGTCACGCAGCAAGCAGAACGAGTTTGGACTTGGTAACAGGAGCAGCCACCTCAATAAAAACTGAGTCTCTCTTGCCCAATGTCCAGATATGAGCTTGCTCTCAGGCCCAGAATCCATGGACTAAAGAAAGGCCAGTTTCCTCTGAAGAGAGAGTCTGAAGCTCAGCAGTAAGTATACTTAGTAGTAAGTTCCCAAGTGCTTCTTCAAAGGGACTAATGCCATTTACTTAAGTAACTGTATGTTGAGGACAAAGGAATGCCCAGACCTTTCCAGAATTGAAAGAGTCTAAATTGGCATTGATACTCAGGACCCAAAGCATCACCATGGTCCCCCTTTTGGGGCACAGAGAGGCCAGTAATATATGGAGTCTCAGCGTAGGTCCATCTCACAGTTCATTCACTGGGTCCATGAATCTATCCAGTGGTCATTTCTACCAGACTCCAAATATATCATGGAATGGCCATGAGAGTTGACAAAATCCTCACATTGGTGCCTTAATATGTGGTGTAAGAGCAATCAGAGTGGAGAAAGCCAAGAGAAAGCTCTGAAACAGCTCCCTCCTTGACCAAGATGGTAAATCAAAGCACAGGTTCATAGGGGTGGGGTGGCACTGCCACCTTCATAGTTTAAAGAAAGCAGGGATGGTGGTCTCCATGAGTTCTCAGTCTAATCAGAGTCAGGTTCCTCAAACACCACATGAATTATGGTGGAGGAAAAGGAGCTGCCACCAAATTAAACGAGTATTAGTCCAAGGGCAGCTGCTCTGCTGGATGTGGATTTGCTGTAACAGGTTAACACAGCTCATAGCATGGCGAGGCTACCTTTAATCTGGTAATCTTTCATTCTTTTCTCTCCCCATCATGAAGGGGGTCAGAAGCATTTTGCATTTCAATAGAACAGAAAATAGTATACATCTATGGTATGCATCTAATAATAGTATCTGATACGCCCCAGGGCTGTATTATCTCTCTCGCCCTTGTTAAAATATGGTCTGGGCTGTCATTTTGCACAACGTCACATTGGTTCACTATATTAATGACATTAGGCTAATCAAACCAGATGAACAAGAAGTGGCACAGACAACAGAAGCCTTGGTTAAGACACAGGTGACAGAGTATGGGACATAAATCCCATGGAAATCTTAGGAAGCCATCACATCAGTGATGTTTCCAGGAGTCTGGGGTTTGCCAGAAAAATCTCTTCTGAAGTTAAGGACAAATGAGTGCTTATTGAACCTCCTAAGACAGAAGCATGTTGCCTTATAAGACTTGTCAGTTCTAGAGGCATCTCATTTCCCTACTCAGGAATACTATTTGGACCTATTTGGCAGGTAGCAAGGAAAGCTGGTGGCTTTGAGAGAAGCCAAGAGCAGGTCCAGTCTGGGATCTACACAGCCCTACCTCTCAGGTCATACAACCTGGCGGACCCTATGGTGCCAGAGGTGTGCATCGTGGGAAAAGGCACCATGTGGAGTTTCTGACTGTTTCTAATAGGACAATCACAATGTGGCCCACAGGGTTCCAGAGCGAGGCCACGCAGTCCACAGAAAAGAACTGTACACCACTCGAAAAACAGCTCCTAGCATTGCCCTTCTATTGTCTGACTGTGGGATCCCAAGTGATCACAGAGTTGGACCATCAAGAGCTGGGTCTTTCGTGCCCACTAAGTTAAAAGGTTGGGCAGGTCCAGCAGCAGTCCAGTGTATAATAGAAAGTTCTGGATTAGATGCAAACTCAGCCAGCGAACAAAGTAAGCTGCCTAATCAGGTGACCTAGACTCATACCTGAGCCACACCTGTTGTTTCATCACCTCTCGCTCAGCTCACATCTTTGGCCAGATGCAGGGGGCCTTTATGACCAGCTGACAGGGGAGGAAAAAAAGGCCAAACTTGTTTCTTGGATGAGTTAACTCAGTAAATAGGTACCAGGCTTGTCCTCGTTTCATGTGATCTCACTCAATCCTTATGGCTAGGCTGAAAAAAGGCTTCATGAGGTCAGAAAGTTTGTCTTATTCACCATTTAATCACCAGGGCCCAGTACAGTGTCTATATAATAGGTATTCTTCCAACAAATATTTATTGATCCCATAATATCTTCCGAGTCCTGTGCTATGCAGCAGGGATACAACAGTAAACACAATGGAACTTACTAAGTTATAGTAGATTTAAAAAATATTTGTTGAAGAATGTAAGAACAACAATATTTCATCATCCAGGATCTCATCAGGAATCAGAATCCAATTCAAATGGCTAAAAATTCTTTCTCATGATATGGTCGGAGACCAGAAATAGTGGGAATCCTTTACCACCCCTAGACCTACAGGCATGAGAGGTGGGGAAGGTGTTAGAGGGTCAGATTTGGAAGTATGAAGCCAGGACCATCAACAGAAGCAATAGTTGAGGGACCTAGCCATTGCATAAAATATGGTCCACAGCAGGAAGAGAGCCAGGAAGAAACAGATCACCTCTCTCTTCTTACCATCCAATCTATATCAGTCTCTGTCTTTGGCAACAACTGGAAGCCAGCTCACTTGCATGGAAAAACCCTAGTGATGTGGTCTGCAGGGATCTCCTTCCCAAAGAACTAATCAGTGCAGAGAAGATGAAACAGCAGATGTGGGAGTTGGGAAAGAGGGTAAATGGAGAAAAGAGAATAGACTCCTTTTCTCCATTTTAACATATGAGAAAACTGAAGCTATCCTGCATCACACAAATGAACTGCAGAGACAGTATTCAAACTCAGGGCAAACAATCCCAAAGTCATTGCTTTTAACCAGTACCTTATTTTGACTCACGATATTCTGATTTCTGGAAAACCTGAAACTGTAGATTGCATAAATTATATCTTATATTCCCATAAGCACCTATAAATTAGTCTCAGTGAATATCAGTTGATAAGGTGACAATGCCCTAATGACACACCTGGAAATTTGATCATAGAAAGTCATGTAATGGCCAACTCACTTCAAAGGGGAGTACGCACCATGTCTGAGGGTTGCTGACCTTTACAAAGGACAGTCTTTGCCATATTGGCCCTAGTGATAAGCTGGCATGAAATAACAAGGGAAGGTGTCATACTCCCTGCCCCTCCTCTGCACATCTAGGCTTTATACTCCTTGGCAGGGGGACGTGAAGGCTTCCCGGCAGGTATGCACCATGGTAGTTTTAAATGAATCCATTTCCAGATCCTCAACTTCCATCTGTATCCCCTAAATCTGCCCAATACTGTGTCTGCAGGCTGCTAGTTCTCCATTTCCACTTCTTATCTCATAATCACTGTTCCCTCACTTTGTAAAAGAAAGGCGTACTCTCACTCACTCTGAGACCTATCATGATATCTTGCCCCATAGTTTACTAGCTTGCCTGACACCAAACAAAAGAACACTTGGAGGCCATATTGCTCTTGAGGGTCAGTCTTTTACATGCAAATGAAGAAATACTCAGGGCAACGTGCTCTTCTTTAGCTAGCTAGCTAACTAGTGTTCTGAGTATCTATTTAATTATCTTAGAATTAGTGTTCTATACTACTCAGCCGAAAAAAAAAAAAAAGAATAAAATAATGCCATTTGCAGCAACATGGATGTACCTAGAGATAGTCATTCTAAGTGAAGTAAGCCAGCATGAGAGAAGAATACCATACAATATCATTCATATGTGGAAGCTAAAAAAAGAGAAAAAGAGGACACTAATGAACTCATCTACAAAACAGAAACAGACTCGCAGACATAGTAAACAATCCTATGGTTACTGGGGGGAAGGGGGTGGGAAGGGATAAATTTGGGAGTTTGAGATTTGCAAATGTTAGCCACTATATATAAACAGATTTAAAAAAACAACAAATTACTTCTGTATAGCACAGGGAACTATATTCAATATTTTGCAATAACCTTTAATGAAAAAGAATAGGAAAACGAATATATGTATGTGTGTGTGTGTGTGTGCATATATATATATACATATAGTGAACGAAAATACTGCAATGTGAGTGAAAACACTGCAACCATATCAGTAAACAAAGAATGCTGAAACCAAGTCATCCGCGGCTGCCGCCACCCCCCAGTGGGGACAGGCCTGCAGCCCAGCCTCTGCAGCCACTCACAATGGTGCACTCTGTGCGGACTCAGAATAAGAAAGGACAGGATACTGGCCCTAGAGAGCTAGGTGCTTGTCAAAGGAATGAATTCAATGAGCCCAAATGTTTGCTTCCTCCCATACATAGAAAAGCACTAAATTCTTTAACTTGAGATGCCTGGTTTTCTTTAGATAACAAGTAATCTTTTATTGTTCCAACTACCTGGTCTTTGTTGTAAAGCGTCTATATATCCTAGCTCCTCCCCTACCTCTTCAGAGCAGTTCCTCGGAGTGATCTTGAGGCTGTCATCCCGGCTCGAGTCCTCCCGCCAAATAAAACATAACTCTCAACTTTTAGGCTGCGCGTTTATTTCAGTCAACAATATATATATATGCATGACTGGGACATTGTGCTGTACACCAGAAATTGACACACTGTAACTGACTATACTTCAATTTAAAAAAACAAAATAATTAAAGTATTAAACAAAAAAGAATTAGTATTCTAAAATGAGATGGCTGTCACCAGGATGTATGTTAATAAATGTATTTAAATGAAAAAATAAACTCAGATGTTTCTAATGAAAAATAAGTCTGATTTGGTTGAATGATTTGACAATAAGAACTGGCTTTGTTAATTAGATGAGGTGGCAACATGTACCATAAACTGAATAAGTTAAATCCATAGGTCCACAGTTTTGATAAAAATACATTAAAAATCCTCATGCAACATAGAATATGTTGGAAACTACATCCTTTGTAACTAAACTCATGACACGTGGACTGAAAAATATGGGGGGTACACATCTTTTTAAAATTCTTTTAGGCAGTATAAGAGCGAAACAGTTGGAGGGCATTGTTCTAGATCTAGTAGAACAAATTTTAGATCTGGAAGGGATATAGCTATTTGGTACAACTTTATTTATAGAAAAACAAACAAACGCAAAGAAGTTAAACACCCTGCAGCCAATCCGTGACAGATCTGGGATTAAATCCTGAGCCTCCTGGTCCCTTAGGAATGACTCCGCTGGATCTACTTCTCTCCTAGAGTTCTGCCATCTATCCAGCCATCGGGGAGCCTCTTAATGCAGAAAGCAGACATTACTTAAATAAATACACAATTCTCTTCAGAATAGAAGTGCCAAAGTAGGCAGAATCTGCTTGATTGCTTGTCCTTAATGGACTTTAGCTGTGACACCAATGAGAAGAAGTGGGATGAAATCCTTGGAGCCTGAAGAATTAGACTGAGTCACAAAAATACTTTGATGGGCCACAGGTTCTGTCACAGTCCTGGGACAGCTACTGAACTGGAAGTTCAATTTCTCCCAACCTCACACAGTGATCACATCTGTCTTCTGAAATGTGTTCCTTGAGCTTACCCAACTCTTCTCACTCCACTGCCAGACTTCAGCCTGACACCTGGTCGCTTCCCAAGATGCCCCCCTTTCAGATTTAATTAGCATGACGCTCCAGGAGAGCCCCTCACAGAGGTACAGTATCCCGTATCCCAGGGCACATTTGGTCATGGTTTTGCCTCACAGGCGATGAAATTATACCCTCCATTCATCCAGTCATAACTTCCCTATGATAGAGTTTATGTTGTTTTATTTTCCTGGTTTGGGGTTTTTGTTCTGTTGTGTTGATATTCCAGAGAATTTCTGTTTTTTTCTGTTCAGCTTAACAGAAGATGTTTACCTGCTCTGGGCTGAAAGGAATGAGGGCACGTAAAAACTACCTCTGAAAGCAGGTAAGGGAAAGCATTCAAGTTTGTAAGATTCCACTGACTTTCATCTGCAATGACTAATAGTGCTAACTAGACTAAAATCCGAAAACTATATATTAATAGTGAAGGAATCATCCATATTAATTGGGCATACAATTACAGTGGAACATTTAATAAGCACAGTATAAGGGCCAAGAGCGCTCAGAATAAAAATCATTGAAAGAAGTCCAGTGACCACTGATTCTGAATGGATGGCACTAATTTATAAGCAATCAATACTCTTTTAATTGGACTTTTGCTGTCTCTGGGTACATACATAGCACAGTCTATTAAGGCAAAACGTAAGTTCTCTTTGTTTTAGAGCTTACCACAGGGAATTGGAGATAAGATCTTGGATTAGGACATTTATTCCACTCACTACTGTCATTTAGGTATGAAATAAAATCAAAGAAGCGGCTCTATTTACATCAGAGACTCCAGATGTAAAAAGATATTCTCTTCTTCTGTATGCACAAATTCTGTCGCCAACCACCTCCACCCTGCTTCCTTGCTATCCACTGTTTCAGAGAAGGCAAGGCCAGGTGCTTTATAGGTAGATTTTTTTTTTCTGCTTAGTAAATTAGATACTAAAAAACACCGATTGGCCAGAGTGAGGGCTCCAGATTTCATTCAGATGCCATACCTTATCACTCATCGCGTGTGTGAATTCCCTGACCTTAGGGTGCATCACCTATAAAATAGATAATAATATTTACTTCCTCAAGTGGTAAAGATTAAAGGTTAGAAGCAATATACACTGTAAGTCAGTACGATGGCGTCGGCAAATGAAGCCTTCTGGATGAATATTTCACTTGCTCACTCACTCTTCAAAACAAAAAGGCCCCCGAGATTCTAGGAGACCAGGTAGTTCCATGGACAGTACATCACGGTCTCATTCACATCTCATTTCCTTGCCTTCTCTGTACCTTCAAAATTCACGTGATTCCACAGGCCACTCCCAGAAACAGCTAAGTGTCCTCGGAGCTAGCCTGACCCAAGCTTGTCTAACAAGGCCAAATGCTCTTCTAATGTCAGACAAACTGAGGAACGTAGGATGTAGTCCTCAAAACTAGTGAGGGAAGGTTCTAGAGAGGCTGGCTGTCCAAACTGGCCTGGTTCTAAACGAATCAGTCCTGAGCAGACACTTTGACATAAGCTCTCCCCGCTCAGGATGAATGTTCAGTGCAGAAACGTGTGAGAGAAAACCTCTTAAAAGGATGAGTTGCAGCAAAATTCCGAAAGCCTTGAAAACGGGGAAGAAGAAGTGCCAGAAGCAGATCCTCAGAGCGTGTTATATCCAAATGCATCATCTGTTCTGACAGGCGGATTTCACAGGGAGCCAAGCCTTGACAATTCTCCTCCCCTGGTTTCTAAAACCTGCTCCCCTAGCAACCCATCACTAAGCGGTGCAGTGACACTACACTGCAGGTGTGCTCTTTGCTGTCACGTCCCTCTCGGGGAGGCTAATTTATTCAGATGGATGGTGCAGGTGGAGAGGGAGGGTTGAGCAGAAGATGGGAGCAGCTGCACACCTCCACCGTCCCCCCGATATATACTCAGTGCATCTCCCCTTTATGCTCCAGCTCTTAAAATTAATAAAATTTCCACCTTGGAAACGCTATTGAGGAGTAATGAGTTAGATTATTTGCTTGGGCGGGGTGGGTGGGGCATTTGTTTCATTTCTTTGATAGTAAGTAGGGTAGCAAAACAATGCCAGTCTACTATAGGGTGTTGACATACTGGAACAACATCAGAGAAAAGCTAGTAACATAATGGTCGAATCTCGCGCAGTGAGAGCTTTGTATATTTTAATTCTGATTGTGGAAGGGAATAAGGAGGAAGCTTATAAATAAATAAACAAAAACTACATTAAAAGTGTTGTGGAGATGATTATATAAGATTCTAAGTATATACACACACACACACAACTAAGTTTAGTAAATATTAGACCAGGGTTGAACAGGGACCCTACCCTTAATATCTACCATATTAGCAGATGAAGAGATAGAGCTCTAAGATATTTTAATAAATATTTACATAATATGGCTATCCTAGGTCAATAGAGGTTAAAGCAACAGAAAGTTTGCCTTTAGGCTGAAATACGACAGGCTGATGCTAGTTCCATTTTCCTGTATGTTTGCAGCAATTCTAGAAGATATACCTCTCCACTGACCCATGTGTTTCTATTTTGAGCTCTAAACCATCCCTACTGTCTTGGCCCAGAGGTGATTTGGAAGTCAAACCGGAATATCCCACAGTGTGAACTTCTTAAACAGCTTGCTATTTGTCTCAAATGGTAACTCCTTTCCTAAAAGGACAAATGCTAGATTGATGTTGATTTCCTGATAAATTTAAATAAGTTACATCTTTTGGTCCAAATCCTAATTCCTCTCCCCACTATGGCTCACTTGCTCAAACATTTATTTACTATTCCAGACCCAGGTGGTGACCTAGGAGGTGCCTGATTTTCCCTTCTCCCACAGATGCACCAAATGTACAGCCACACACAGAGCGATTCCCTCTAAGAGATTCAGGAACTAGACAAGGGCCTGCTACACATCAGATGACTGAGAAAATCCATCAAAAGAGATAGGAAAGGCTGATACACATTCGTGCCATCATTTGCCCGGCACAGCAACACACAATCCTCCAAACTCCCAGCATCTCCCTGAAGAAAGAGGGGTTTGGACCCCACATCCGGCTCCCCAACCTTTAAGACTCCCCCAGAGAGACTGCCCCCAAGTCCTTAGCTCTGATAGCCAGTGGGGCTTCTGTTCACAAGTCCCACAGGACTGTAGCAAACAAAGAAAAGGTTGTTAACCGAGCACATGTGAACTCAACGCAGTGCGGAGAGAGCGTTTGCTTACTTTACAAGCTGCTGCTGGAGAGTCTGGCTTCTAATGAGTACGCATTTCAGTGATGACTTCGATCCTCCCCAGAGCCCGAATGAGCTGGTGGGTACTTCCTGCCTCCCCGCTCTGGCTCATCCCAACAATAAAAACAAGTGTCCAGTATCTGCCTGGAAGGTCTATGTCCACATACCTAGTGCTCCAAGTTTTACAGCTGCCACCTAAAGCCTCAAAATGACCCAGCTCTGATGGCCAACAGGGTTGGCATTCACAAGTCCCACAGGACTACAGCAGTTGTTCAACAGGTGCCGGAGCGCAAACACACACACACACACACACACACACCCTGCAGCTCTACACCCGGACTCAGTGGGAAGGGAGCAGGCAAAAGTGCCCATCTCCCAGTTTCTCCCAGGAAGGAGACTGCCAGCTCCCTTTCCCAGTTCCTGCCTGAGGGTCCAGCCTGCCCCAGGGAAATGCAAATCAAAACCACAGTAAGATATCACCTCACACCTGTTAGGATTTCTGTTATCAAACAGACAAGAAAGAACAAGTGTTGATGAGAAGGTACAGAAAGGGGACTCTTGAGCACACACGGTGGGAGTGTAAATTGGTGCAGCCACTACGGAAAACAGCATGGACATTTCTCAACAAGTTAAAAGCAGGTCTGCCATGTGACCCAGTAACCCCACTCCTGGGTATACACGCAGACCTCGTTTCACTGCACTTCTCTTCACTGTGCTTCCCAGATACTGTGTTTTTCACAAACTGAAGGTTTGTGGCAATCTTGCATCCAGCAAGTCTGTTGGTGCCATTTCCCCAACAGCATTGGCTCATTCCGTGTCTGTGTCACACGTTGGTAATTCCTTCAGTAGTTCAAGCTTTTTCATCATTGTTTTATTTGTTATGATGATCTGTGATCAGCTATCTTTGATGTCACTACTATAGCTTGCAGAAAGCTCAGATGATGGTTAGCATATTTTTAGCAATAAAGTAGTTTTTAATTAAGGTATGTACATTTTTTAGACATAATGCTATCACACACTTAACAGGTTACAGTATAATGTAACATAACTCTTATATGCACTGGAACACCAAAAAATTCACGTTAACTATCTTTATTGTGATGTTCACTTTATTTTGGTGGTCTGGAACTAAAGCTGCAATATTATTAAGGTGTTTCTGAATATCCAAAGGAAACAGAAATCACCATCTCAAAGAGATATCTGTTTTCCTATGTTCATTGTGGCATTTTTCACAATAGATAAATTATGGAAACAATTTAAGCATCCTTTGACAGATGAACAGATAAAGAAAATGTGATAGATACAGATATAGATACAGATATAGACACAATGGAATACTATTCAGCCTTAAAAAGAAAACACTTGCAACAACATGAATGAATCTGGAAGGCATTATGCTAAGTGAAATAAGCCAGACAGAGAAAGACAAATACCATATGTTGTCACTTTTATTTGGAATCTAAAAAAAAAAACAGTTGAACTCACAGAAGCAGAGTAGAAAGGTGGTTGCCAGGGGTTGGGGTGTGGGGGAAATAGGGAGAGGCTGGTAAAAGGGTACAAACTTTCAGTTATATGATAAGGTCTGAGTATCTAATATACAACATGATGACTATAGTTAATAATACTATTTTGTGTAATTGAAATTAGCTGAAATGGATAAAGAAGATGTGGTATATTTACACAATGGAATACTATTCAGCCATAAAAACCGACAACATAACACCATGTGCAGCAACATGGATGTTCCTGGAGAATGTCATTCTAAGTGAAGTAAGCCAGAAAGAGAAAGAAAAATACCATATGAGATCGCTCATGTGTGGAATCTAAAAAAAAAAATTGATAAATACAAAACAGAAACAGACTCATAGACATAGAATACAAACTTGTGGTTGCCAAGGGGGCGGGGAGTGGGAAGGGACAGATTGGGATTTCAAAATGTAGAACAGATAAACAAGATTATACTGTATATCACAAGGAAATATATACAAGATCTTATGGTAGCTCACAGCGAAAAAAAATGTGACAATGAATATATGTATGTTCATGTATAACTGAAAAATTGTGTTCTACACTGGAAATTGACACAACATTGTAAAATGACTATAACTCAATAAAAAAATTGTTAAAAAAAAAAAAGAAATTAGCTGAGCGTAAAACCTAGGTACTTAAGTATTCTCACCCCTCAAAAAAGGTAAAAATGCAAGGTGACGGATGAGTTAGTTAACTCAATGGTGGGAACCCTCTCACAATGCATATGTATATGTTGGTTCCCAAACTTAGAGCTCCCCCACTCATCAATACACAGAGGGCAAGGAGAGACCAAAGAAAGAGGGAGACCGCTCCCAGATTAGCAGGTGGCAGTTTTAACAAGTAAGAGTACTTACATACAAGACTTGTCTTGGGCGGCTACAAGAAGAACATATCTCCACACCCTTTAGCCAGAATCTTAAAAGTTTACACAGAGGCCTTAATGGGGTTCAGTCACATACACAGTCCAGATGGTCTCAACACCTTGCTTTCTCAAGGCTGCCCTTGAGAACGATTCCTACTGTGGGAACAGTAGATGGATGTACCTTCCAAAGACTCAGGGAGGAGGTAAGGAGCCTCTGATTGCCAGGTCCAGCTCACAGGTAAACCAGCTGTCATACCCTCTAGATGATCTCCTCCAATAGTATATCAAATCACCATATTGTATACTTTAAATATATTATAATTTCATTTGTCAGTTACACCTCAGCAAACCTGGAAAAGTTAACATTTATCTCCTGAGCTTCTGTTATTGCACAAGGCATTGAAAACATATATGAAAATTTTAAAACCCTGAAACTTGCCCTTAAGGAAATTTCTATCAAAATAAAAATATTAATACAGTCAATGAATTGTTATAATTCCAGATTGAAAACAATTCATAAAACAGAAATGTAATAATAAAGTACTATAATGATTCAGAAAGGAGAGAGTATTTTTATGGGGATTAACAGAAAAAATAGTGTGAAAGAAATGACATTTTAACTGGAAATGACATTTAAACTGGATTTTGAAGGAAAGATGGAAAGATGAAATTTGGATATTTAAATCATGGAGGAATAAAAAGCACTCCAGAAAAGGCAAGAACTTGAATAAAGCAGAGAACAATAAAAAAAAGTTGTGTGAGGATAACAACTGGTTTAGTCTGGCTGGAATACAGACATCACGAAAAAAAAAATAGAGCGAAATAAAGCTGGAAGACTGTGGAAGGCCTGAAATGCCAGGAGAAGATTTTGAGTGGAGACTCTTGAAGATATTTTGAGCAGTGGTGCAGCATTGTCAAGCGCTTTGGGATGACTGATTGGGCAGCCATGTCTCAGACAGTTTTGTTAGGGAGAAAGGAACTGACTGCAACTGCTTAATAAGTGGTTGTGAAGGGTCAACACAAGGCCATGAGAATGGAAATGGAAGGAGGCAAAGGGGTCAGAAAGCAGAATGGACAGGAGCTGGCATCAGTTGGAGCAAGAGCAAAGTTAACCGGGGCTGATGAGTTTCAGAGCCTACGTGATTAGAAGCACCGTGTCTCTTTGAAAGAAGAGAGAAGAGCTGAGACCTGGCTCCATCAGGAAGACGCTGGCATGAAGAAGTGGTGACACTGATAACCACTGCCAGGCGACAGGGAGGGTTGCCCGTGTGGAGTGTCATAAAGCCACTGGAAGCAGAAATAGCAATTTTTTATACATATATATGCACACATATGCACACAGAGCCATGATCGGACGGGAGTGGGTAGTATCATGATAGAGTCACAATTTATTTTCAGAAAGAAACGGTGGAGCTCTCCTGCTGGGGGCTCATCGAAACGTGTCAAAGGAATCGCAGAGAAAGTGCTGAATAATGTTGGCACCCTCCACGGCCAGGTGGGAACGGATATGAACCCACCTTTTGGAAAGCATTTGGGTAAAATGTCCATTAAAATTTTCATAAAATAAGGCCACATTATTTCACTTCCAGGAGCAGAATCTAAGTAAATTATCCAAATATAGGGAAGCTTCTTATAGGCAATCATCACTGCATTATTAAAATGAGTCAAGTAAATATTCTATACCTGGTTGGGATTAAGGGTACTTGAATGTAAACATTTATCAGAACTCATCAAATTATTCTCTTAGGATCGGTACATTCACTATAAATTTTATCTCAAAAATTAAATAATAAGTATATATAAACACAATTTCCTTCTTACAAATAAAAGAGCCAAATACCAAATTAACCCAAATGGCCCAACACAGAGAACTATTACCCTTGGAGGATCCATTTGATTCTATCCCATGATGTTATTAAAGTAAAGATTTAATCTTGAGTGTTCTTAATAATATAGGAAACATATGTTAAGACATAGGTTAAAAAATAAATACAAAATGCTATAGAGAATATAATCATAAGAGTGTTAAAATATGCACCAGAGACAGACTGAAGTTTAGTATGTCTAAATATTAACAGTAATTGTCATGATGGGATTATGAATGTTTTTCTTCCTTTTTTTTCTGTATTTTCTATATGTTATATAATGAGCCTTATTAGAGCAAGAAAATTTCTTTTATTATCTTCAATATTGAATCAGGCGCAGCTCCCAGTCACTTCCCACCCCCTCTCCATGTGCTTCTCAAGCAAATTAGCAGCCTGGATGGCACCACTCCTAATCAAGGATAAGAATTAATCCAAAAGGATCTAACATAAATACAATCCAAAATGGAAATTCCTTCCATAAATCAAGTTAGCAAATTCATAACCACATTGGAAATAAGGTTTAACAGCAGGCTAGAAAAATAAGAGATTTCTAGAAGTAACAGAGCAACAGAAAATAGACTGGCAAAATTACCCAGAAGAGCTGAGGAACCACTCTCGGTAGACACATAAAACATCCCCCAGTGGTGCTCTTTCCTGGAGAACTCCAGAATAACGCCGCAGTCAGAGGCAGTGGAGGCAGGGAGGACAGTGTGCCAGTGTACGAGGTAATTCACTGAAGAGTGGCACAGATAAGGCAGCAGCTCGCACTCCCCCGTCTATTGCGTTTGTCCCCAGCTTAGAGCTACGACTGGCCCTCCTAAGAACTCTGACGTGTGAGACGACCAGGGTGGCTACTGAGCAGAAGAAAGGGACAGTTCCCTCCTGCCAGGAGGTACCAGCAGCCTCATTCCCAGAAGTCCAGCCTCCTTCACACTTTCCCAGCCTCCCTTTGGTCCTCTTCTCCCGTAGACACACCAGAGGTAATTAGAGTTTGCATCAGTGGCCAGACAAACAGGGATGCTCATCTGGGCTGAGAAGATACACCCGAAAGCAACGAACTGTTCCATCTAGAACCTCAACCATAAATAAGAGCAAACAAGAAACACTAAGCATTTATGGAAGTTAACACCACAAAAGAGACACTCTGAACTCAATAAATACCTATTACAGGAAAAATGTGTTTTTACTGGAAAAAAACTTTATTATAATAAAAAATTAAGTATAAATATTGGGCAAAAAGCCAGAACAACTATTATTATCAAACAATGTGAGTGTCCATCTAGAATACTTGAAAGATTCTACTAATAAATTTTTAGGACAAAGGATTTAGTTAGGTGAATACATGATCAACATATGAGAATTAATAGTAGCTTTTTTTATACCTAAAATAACTAATTAGAATGTACTTAAAGATTCTATTATAATAGCAAAGAAAAACATTACATATTATAATTAAGTCCAAGAAGAGATATATAATACATTTATGGAGAATGTTGTAAAATTTTGCTGAAGAAAGAAAAAGAAGCTCTAAATTAACAGAAGGGTAACCAAGGTTCTGGATGGAAAGACTCAATATTAAAAATATCAGATCTGTCCAAGTTTATATATGAATTTGATATAATTCCCAATCAGAATTCTAAAAGGCTGTTTTACAAAATAAATGAAATGACACAGATAGTAAAACCTGGAAAAACAGAATGATGAGGGGGACCTTACACAACCATTCTAAATATGAAAAATAGCGTGGCATTGGTCCAAGAATAGATAAAGAGATCAATATGAAAAGATAAAGCAGGTGATATTTCAAATCAGGAGAGAAAATAATTCAATACATACTGTTGGAATAATGGGCTAATCTTTTACAGACAGATTAAAAACTAAGCTCAATGAAACATTAAAAGCATTAAAAATGATATAAGTATTAGAAAAAATATAGAACTTTATGTCTTAAAGGGGGAAATTCTCTCATAAGCAAAGACAACAAAAGCCATAAAGTTAAAAGATTTGGCTATATAAAAACTCAAATATTTTGAATAATGTAAAGCTTATAAAATTGAAAGATGAGATACCAACTGGGGGAAAATATTTTCAACATTTGTAATAGATAAGTATTAATAACCAATGTAAATGGCCCCTAGAAATTAATAAAAAGTGAAAAAAAGCTTACTAAAAATAGACGAATTCACAAAGAAATATGTGTCTACGGAGTATTTTTATAAAATGCTGAAGCTCCATTGTAATTTGAAATATGCAAATTTTTTAAATAATGAGTTAATATTTTTAACTTACAGTCAAAAATGAAAAAGCAGGATAATATTCCATTTTGACAAGGGTGAATATAGGGAAACAGACTCTAGTCTTTGGAACAGTAAATTGGAACAGACTTTTTGAAGTACAATTTTTTGATACTTTTCAAAATTTTATTTGTGTATTTTCTTATATCTACAAAGTCCCCTTCTAGGAGTATATGTGATAAGTAACTCACAGTATCCACACCGAGGACTGTTCACTGAAACCTGGAAGACATTATGCTAAGTGAAATAAGCCAGACAGGGAAAGACAAATATTGCATGACCTCACTTCAATGTGGAATCTGAAAAAAATCAAACTCAAAGAAACAGAGAGTTGAATGGTGGTTACCAGGAGCTGGGGGATAAGGGAAGTGGGGAGATGTTGGTCAAACAGCATAAACTTCCAGTTATAAGATGAATAAGTTCCAGAGATCTAATGTACAGCATGGTGACTGTAGTTAATAATGTATTGTTTACTTGAAATTTGCAGAGGGTAGGTCTTAAGTATTCTCACCACACACAAGAAAAGGGAACTATATGAGCTGGTGGATACATTAACTAGCTTGACTGTAATTATTTCACAATGTCTACGTACACCAAAGATCGCATTGTACATCTTAAATATATACAATTTTGATTTGTAAATCACACCTCAGGAATTCTGGGGGGAAAAAGAACTATTCACTGCAACATTTTACGGTATGCGGCCAAGAACAGTAGGTGGTTAAAGAATCAATATTATAGTCATAGTGTACAGTGCTATGAAAGTCATTTTGTGGGAGAAAAGGAAGTAACAGCATAAAAAGATCACTGAGATACATTAGTGAAAACAAAATTCTTATGTATAAGCATACACAGGAAAAGGTCAAAAAATTGACAACGCAAAGCATTACACAGTAGTCACTTATTTGACAGGGATGGGGTGAAGGACTGAGAGGAAGTAAAAGCTAACTTTCACTTTTGCTATCTATATTTTTTATTGTTTGACTTTTTTAAATGACCATATGTGGAGACCAGCAGGAATGATACACTCAGGAAAGTTTTTACAGTCATGACAAATGTTTACTCAACCAAGGTAAAATACCTCGGCCATTTAAATAAAACAAAGGTATACCTGATGGTGGTGTGAGCATGGCTCCCTACAGCTTTCCTTGTGTGGGTCAGCTTCTTCAGGCAAGCCAGGTGAGGGTCTTGCCACATAGACTAGCCTTGTTCCTCTCTTCAAACTAGGGCTCTCTTTCCTCTGTTTCCTTCAGCCCAGGAAGTCACATCCTAGAGTCAGCCCCTGCCTTACACAGTGATGCTCCGCCCTGTGGATGGTCTCTCCCACCATCTAAATCCAGTCTCCCCATTCCTGATGCCAGATTTCTAACTCTCCCATCTAGGGAATGCTCTCAACTGGCAATGGTCTAATTGTTTAACACTTGTAAAATTCTTTCAAACCAAGGGGTAAAAAATTAGAATATACATGAAAAGAAGTACCACAGGGGAAATGGCGGCGGGGAGGGGAAAGACTTAGACAAATAATTCTCTACACTCCCAATGAAATTAAAGAGGGGCAAGAATTAACTGAAAAGAATTCTGAGGAGGGATATGAAATTAAAAAGGAAATAATAAAAGTGGTAAACGTGAACTGGCTGAGTTTACAAAAGATATCAAAATTAACATTACAAACACCACAGAAATGAAAATGATAATAGAAACACAAAAACAATACAAAAGGTGCTATTTTTAAAGAGAATTGGAACATGGAAGAAAGACTTATAAAAATCCCAAAACTTAAATGGCAAAGAACAAAGAGACAAAGATAATTAGAAAGATATATATGGAGAGAGATCAAATAGAGCCAACGTGGGCTTGACCAGAAAAGGGAGTCAAGCAAATGAATCTGGAAATAACATTCAAATCTTAAATAGAACACATTTCTGAAGTAAAGGGAGGCCTGAATGTGAGGACCAAAGGGCATACCATGTCCCAGAGAAAAGCAATTCATTCTAGTAATCAATATAATATTTTCTGGGGAGGCTGCTTATCTTTAAGAACAAAAATAAAATTATAGAAGCATTCAATCAGAAAAGTAATGCACCTACCAAGGAGGAAAATCAGAGTGAACTCAGATTTCTTCACAGCAACATTTAGTATCCCAAAAACTGTGAGCCAAGAAGTTTACAGATAGCCCCTCTTGTGGAACAAAACACTACTTGATGATAAATTCTCATCAAACAAGAGCTACAGTGAAAATAACTGAGAAAGGAAGAATTCATGGCACAAAAGTATTTGTGATTTGCATTGAGTTGATTAGAATATAGAAGTAGAGCTGAACAATTATGCAAACTTACAAACATTGAAATGTGCAAGTAAGAATATAACTAAGAAAAAATGGGCAATGGTGGAAAAAAGAGATGGAAGAAAGTATGAATATGCTAATTTCTTAATCTTTCAAATCCGGAGTTAAAATACATTATTTATTCCTGATGGTCCAAATTTCCCTCTGATTTCTCCCCTCTGTCTGAAGAAAAAATTCCTTTAGCAATTCTTTAGCTGTAATGTCAGGCCTAACATTAGAAAAAATATGAATCATCATATATTAATAGACTAAAATTGAACAACCACATGATCATCTCAATAGATGCAGGAAAAAAATGTACAGACTTCAACACCCATTTGTGATAGAATCACTTGTAGCAAACTAGGAATAAAATAAAACCTCCTCAATCCAATAAAAAGATATTCATTTTTAAAAAACCCTAAAAACAAAAAAAGACTACTGAAAGTTACTGACAGGAATTAAAGACTACTAGGTAAATGGAGAGATATACTGTGCTCAGGAATTAGAAAATGTAAATTTGTAAAATAAGATATCTGTTATCCTCAAATTAATCTATAGATTTGACACAATTCCCAAATCCCAATAGTGACTTTTGTAGAAATTTCATGCAGATTCTAAAATTTATATAGAAATTCAAAATACCCAGAATAACCAAAAGAAAAATAAAGTTGGAAGTCTTTTGAAAAAGAAAAACAAAATTGAAGTCTTAAACTCCTACTTAGTATAAAGCTTACACTTAGATTTAGTATAAAGCTGTAGTAATCAAGTTAGTTTGGTATTGGCATATAAATCAATGGAACAGAATAGTGAGTCCAGAAACAAACCTACACATACATAGTTCATTGATTACCAATAAAGGGGCCAATGTATTTCACTGTGAAAAAGGTATTCTTTTTGCATACAGAGCTGGAAATTTGGATATTCACATACAAAAACAAAAGAAAGAACATCAACCCTCATCTTTACATTATATCCAAAATTTAACTCAAAAAATGATCATAGACCTTAGATCACAAACCTGTAAGAATTAAAGCTTTAAAACTTCTAGAAGAAAATAAAGGAGAAAAATTTTATTACCTTTAGTTACACTAGATTTCTATAAAAACACACACTATAAAAGCAAAAAAATTAATAACTTGGACTTTAAAAATTAAAAAGTTTTCCAAATGTATATAATAAAACAGAAATAGACTTACAGATATCGAGAACAAAATAGTGGTTACCAGTGGCAGAGGGACAGGAGGGACAAGATAAAGGTATGGGATTAAGAGATACAAACTACTATGTATAAAGTAAATAAGCTACAAAGATAAATTGTACAGCACAGGGAAATGTAGCCATTATTCTGTAATAACTTTAAATGGAGTGTAATTATAAAAATATTGAACCACTATGTTGTAACCTGAAACTAATATTGTAAATCAAACATACTTCAATAAAATAAAAACATTAAGTCTGCTCTTCAAAAGACACTGTTAAGAAAATAAAAAGACAAGTTGTAGACTGGGATAAAATATCTACAAAGCATATAGCTGATAAAATATTTGCTTTAAGAATATATAAAGAACTCTTACAACTCAATAAGACAAAGAATCCAATTTAAAAACTGGGAAAATTTTTTGAAAAGACACTTCATCAAATCAGGTTGATAAATGGTAAGGGAGCATATGCAAAGATACTCACCATCATTAGTCATTAGGGAAGCACAAGTTAATTGCGTTACACGTACACACTGATATACCACAAAACACTCATTAGAATTAAAAACAAAAACAAAAACAAATTTAAAAGCCACCTAACTTAAAATACCAAATGATAATGAGAATGTGGAGCACCTGAATCACTCATATGTCGCTGATGAAAATACAAAATAGTACATCCACATGAAAAAAGTTTGGCAGTTTCTTATTAAGTGAAATATACTCTTACCATGCAACTCAGCAATCTCACTCCTAATTATTTACCCAAGAGAAACATATGTCCAAAGACATGTATTTGAATGTTCATAGCCATGTTTTTCATTAATAACCAAAACATAGCAAGCAACCTAAATGTCCATCAACTAGTGAATATATACAAACTGTTGTATATCCACGTAATGGAATACTAAGTGAAAAAATCCAGACACACAAAAAACCCTGCATATTCTATGACTCCATGTACACAAAATTCTAGAAAGGACAAAACTACGATGACAAAAGCCATTTAGCGGTTGCCGGGGGGGAACACAGGGAAAGGCCATTGACTAAAAAGGACCAGGAGGGAACTTTATGGAGTGTTAGATATGTTTTAGATCATAATTGTGGTGTTTATTACACAATTGTAATGTAAGCTATATTTTTGTGTAACTATACAAAAATGCAACTTATAAACTGTGTTTTTGTGTAACTACACAAAATATCACTATACATTTGTCAAAATTCAGACAAGTTGGCAAAATTTGTTGCATATATATTTACTTCATTAAAGGTGATATTTTTAAAAGGAGGAAATTAGAAAGAAGGTTATATTCTACAATGAAATGCATTTTATAATAAAAATATAATCTCATAGGTAGGATGCTTTATATTATTTGTAGATGATCATTGTAACCTTGAAAAGCCCAGAGGAATCCTCCAACAATGAACTTAAATAATATGAGAATTCAGTAAGATGACTGGCTAGGAAACCAATACACAAAGATACTGAGCTTTCCTACATGTAAATGATTAGTAAAAACAAATTGTAACATGTAAACATCACATTTAGAAATTCACAAATACATAAAAATTTAAATAACTCCTGAGGAAAAAAGAAAAAATGAGCAAGTATAAAGATGTGCTCTATTCTTGATTAGGAAAACTTCATATTAAAAGTTTTCTTTTCCCTAAATTGAGCTACAAATTAAATGCAATCTCAATGAATGCAATAAACCAAACATAACCCCAAGTATACATTCTGATTTTGAATATGATTAATAAGCTACTTTAAATCATTGGAGATAAGACAAATTAATAAATGAAACTGGAATAACTTTTAAGCTTTAGGGAAATATGCTTACGTGTATACTTTACTCCTTAAGTAACAATAAGTTCTGTTTACATCAAAGATGAATATGCTGAAAATGAAACCATACAATTTAGAGTAAGATGTGAGTATTTTTTAATTATCTTAGGGTTGGGAAGATGCACCTAAGCTTATATAAAATTCAACATTCAGAAAAATACAAACTAATGTGCATGAAAACTTTAACTATCTGTGATGCAAAAATTTACTGAGTTCAAGTGACAAATTGGGTGAAAAAAAACTGGCAACACAATGACAAAGACAAATTTCTTTAAAATTAAAATTGCTCTTACAAGTTCATTAAGAGACAACCAGTCAGTAGAAAATACGGCCAAGAACATAAAAAGGTAACAGTAAAGCGGAAAAAAGTGCAATGGCCCATAAAATGAAAAGATGCTCATCTCATTTCACTTATAATTAAAGAAATTAATATTAAATAGGGATAAGGTGCCATTTTTCAGATAGACAGGAAGCCAAAATTTTGTTAACATTTGGCCACGTCCACTGCACGCCTCCTAATGCAGTAAGAAGCAGGACAGACACCGAGCTTTATAACTATGGGGCAGCAGGAATTGCTGTTTATGGAAGTAATTACTCCACTGAGTGCCAGCGTGGCCCGTTCTCCACCCAGATGGTATGAGATGCAGAGAGTATGCAGCCCGGGGCACCTTCAGCCTGAACCAGAGAATCCCAGGTTCACCATGAAGAGAGCTCTGGGCAAGCTCCACAGCAGTGGTCCTCAAATTTCAGTGAGCGGATGAATCACAGGCAGGCCTTGTTCAAACTCAGACTGCTGGTCCTTGGCATGGGAATTTATGATTCAGGAGGTCTAGGGTGGGGCCTGAGAACCTGTATTTATAACAAGTTCCTAGGCGGTGCCCATGCTCCTGGGCCAGGGACGACACTTGGAGAACCTCTGATCTAGTGAATCCCTTTGCCCCGCTTGCTTGCCTTTTCAGGGGTAAACTGAAATAAAATCAATATTAATCAGAGTCCCATTCTTCTTTGCCAGTCTTCAAAGCTAGACCAGCCCTCTGAGGTTTGGCTTAGTTTACCAATCGGTAAAGACCTGGATTAAAAAAAAAAAAAAGCTTTAGCACAGTATTAGTGAAAATGTAAACATATGCAGCCCTTTTCAATTTGGCAGAATTTCTCAAAGTTCATATGCATATAGCCTTGGCCCAGAAATTCCATTTCTAGGTATTTATCTTGCACATATGCTCCTCCCCTCCACAAAATGCACAAAGATGTTTATTGCATCATATGGGCAATAGCTAAAAACTGGAAACAACTTAAATGTCAGCCCAATGGGAATTGTTTAGATAAATTAGGGTACATCTCAAGGGAATACTTTGCGGCTATTAGGATGAATGTGGTAGATGGATTGTAGTGAGCTGGAAATATGCCAACAATGTATAATAATTAAGTGCAAGAGAGGAACTGCAGAATAGCACATGGAGTGAGATCCATTTTTTGTCAAAATTAAAAAGATATACTAATACAGAAAACATGACAT
Source organism: Camelus dromedarius (assembly GCF_036321535.1). Lineage (NCBI taxonomy): Eukaryota > Metazoa > Chordata > Mammalia > Artiodactyla > Camelidae > Camelus > Camelus dromedarius. The sequence continues at coordinate 106,685,630 of NC_087437.1, read as the reverse complement.
AGGATATGTATAATGTTTTAAATGGATACATATGCACAGTGTATACAGGTATGTGTGTGTATGCAAAGGTTTCTGAAAAGCTTCTTACAGGCGTAGCCCAGGAAAAGGGCACTGGAGCTTCAAAGACAGCAGCATGGCAAGGGGAGGGGAAAAGCAAGTATGACTCTGAAAGACAATTACTTTGAAACGTTCCTGTTTGAATTATTTTACAGGGAGCACATAGACCCTGTCCTGTCTCATTTATTTGTAAACTATTTTTTTAAAAGTCAAAGCCAGGGCAACAACTTAATACCTCCAATGCCTCAGCATTAAACAAGTTTTATCTATTGATTATAGGTGGGTCTTCGGGCCCTTGAGTTGGAAACAATATTTTGCCTAGTTTTTAATCACTGTGTACACATGAGATTAATAAAACAGTGACTCATTTAAAAAAAAGATAAAAATAAGATAGGAAATAAATAAGGTGTTCACCACAAAGGGAGAGGGACCCAGTGGGCCCTGTCCTTTGTCGTATTTTAATTCTCTCTCCAAAATCTTGAGGAAAATTTAGCATCCTATCATTGAAAATGTAAATGGTTATCTTACGTATCTGCAGTTTCTCTGTTGACTTAATAGTTGCTTCAATAACCATGAACTGAGTTGGTATGACTCCTGCCTACTTCATGTGACCACCATTTCTATGAGTTCTGCAAAAGGGACAGAATGACAGTATATGATGCCAGTCTATGATGATAATACATATGTCAGGTGATGCTAAAAACCCTGAGGACCCAGAATTCCCTAGTGGCAAGGGTGTACCTGAAATTAGCATTACTTAGGAGAGTAACAGGAAATTCCCAACTTGCAGTGAGAAATTAATGAACTCTGTTGTGGGCCTGACATTCCAGACTTTCAGGCAGCTAGGTCAGGCTGGCATTTCGATATGCAAACCTACTGCTCCAAGGTATAAGGCCAGCTCTCAGGGGAGACAGAGCAGGACTAAAGGTACAATTCAATATTAAACTTCTCTTTAGAGTCATGAAAGCTTAAGCCATGAGATAAATATTTATATGCTCTGGAATTTTTTAAATTAAAAAAAAAATTCCAAAAAGCCATAATAGGGCAATATCCTCTATTACTCCTCAATCCGAAAAAATAAAATAGGACTGAGATTTCCAAAGAACCACGTATTTTCTCATTCTCCCAAAAGCCTGTGGAGGAGGCCCTGCCTCTTAGTTATCCCATAAAGAGGTGCTGATATTATCTGTAAAGGTTTTATCCTTTAGTGGAAAATTCCGTAAAACTGGATCACCAACATCAAAACAGACTCAAACCTTTACATGTCAAACAATAAGAACTCAGAAGATTCTGTCGTCCTGGAACCAGTTGTTCTTTCCCCTTAGCAGGCCAGAAACATCATGCGTTGTATGTCATACGTCATGTACCAAAGGACATAACATTTCAGTTATGTAACTGATTGATTTGGGTCACTCACTGATAACTTTTCTCCACTCAAACCACCTTAAGTGTTTTCCCTAGTCACCTTAAGACAGGCTCAAAATCCTCAAACTTTTCTAATTTTTCACATCTACCTGAATGCGTTAATTTGATTATAGCATCATCATTTGGGACACAGGATAGGACATCGTTGCACCCTTGAAATTGTGTAAAGGAAACTTGGCTGGATTTGGGAAAGCCACAGAAAAGCAGATGAACTACAAAGGACTCAGAGCCTTGACTAATGCAGGAAGACTTTCTAATTAATAATCTCCAATAAATCTTGTGATCCTGGCTTTCTCTAAGGGACTCAAAGTGCTTTACAACAATTATCAAATGAATCTCCCAAACATCCTTGCTCATCAGCAGGAAGAATGTACTATAATAGTCACCTAATGGATTGGAAAAACTGGCACCGCAGAAAGGTTAAGTGATTTACCAAATACTACAAAATGAGTCAGGACTAGAAGAGAAAATAGTCCTCAGTGACCCTGATCTGGTCACTGGACCTAGCTGAATAAGCACTTTTGTTTGTCTCTTTTAACTTTCTCCAGGTAAAAGCGACTAACAAAGGATTCAGTCTTCTCCTCCCCATTGACTGCTCTCTGTTGGTTCTCTTTTGTTCCTCCTTATTTTAACTCCGTAATAATACTATGTAATATCTGAATAGCACTGTATCTAACAAAGTGCTTTTTTACTGTCATGACCTCCTCTAATTAAACAAAACCCATCTCTGCATTCTGCATTTCTCCTCTCCCTGACTCAAGCTGACCTGACATTGTCAAAAGGTACCGTGTATGAAATGCAGTAGGGAGAATGGGATTTCCTTTCAGCCATTATTTTCATTATAGACACTGAATATAAGTGAGCACGCCACTTTCTGTCCTTCATGACTCAGCAAGCATTCATTGGGCACCACTGTGTGTGAGACAAAGCTACGAACTAAGGATATGAAGACAATTAAGACAGAGCTTAAATGAAGGAGCTTATCGTCTAAACATGGGAACAAATCACAAATGTATCACAGGTGCCTGGGCTGAAGTATGAACAAAACGTTCCTGGACTATCAATGAGGACGAAATGAGTTCAGCTCGGGGGACTCAGGAAAAGCTACTGTGCTGAACTGCCTTCATCTGCCCCTTCCACCCCAGATCCTCTCTCCACCTGCTCTGGACCCCAGGGAGCTAATCACTGTGGACCGCATCACCAAGTCCCCCTGCTTGCCCTCCAGCTTTTGGCGGGGTTTGGCAATGGCTGGTTCCAGCAGGAGAGCAGAGGGCATGCAGAGGCAGGTTGGGGTGTTTATTTTCCCAGATCCCTCCCTGCCCAGTAGTGACTATATTCCTCTATCAAAATCCAGCATGCCTGTCCTAAAGTCCCAAGTTCACTCTGGGTTGCTGTTCCCTTATTTACTTCCTCAGGCCCAGGGGTGGCAGGACTGCCTTTCTTTCTCTCCCTAGAGAGCGTCCCATCTTTGTATTATCGTAACCCTTTGTAACTCATTTATCCATTAAGATTTTCAAGCAGGAGAATGACTGAATGAGTTCAGAGTGGGGAGGTATAAAGTCAGGAAGACCTTGGAAGCAGGGGTCCTAATTAGAAGCTTGGCCTCCTGAATTCATGCTAGAACATGAATGAAGGCAATGGTGGCTCAGGATGGAAAAGAAATAACTGACCACCAAGATATTCTTGGAAGTTGAATTGCTAGGCTCAACTGAACATTGTGGAGGGAGAGGGAAGATGAGTGAAGCTGAAGGTAACTTCTAGTCTATTTAAAAATATTTTTATTTAAAAAAACTAAAGCTATATTGGTAGGTGTGATATATTTTTAATTAAAGATAATTCAGCAAAAAAATCCTACTGTTTATTAAGTGACCTGCCTGTCCATTTGGCCGGAAATCAATAGTCACCTTCAAGAGGGTTTGCACTGCAAACTGTGCCACCTGATCCCAGGTGTCGTCAGGTGCAGTCCTCCCGTCATTGCCACGTATCCAACTGCCAGAGCCTCTCGTGGAGGACGTTCAACCACATAAAGCCACGTGGGACAGCAGAGAAGAGCACACAACTTTGGAGTCCCATCTTGTGCCATACTTTAAAGTCAATGTTTTTTCACAGTCTGGATGCTGAAATTATCTATCATTCAGTCTAAATATACTGGAACACGGATAAGTGCATGCCACATTCCAGTATTTATGAGAATGGCGATAAACCTGGTGTTATCATGCCAAATGCAATAAATCAGACAGAGAAAGACAAATACTGTATGATCTGATTTATACGTGGAATCTAAAAAAAGCCAAACTTACAGAAACAGAGATCAGATTTGTGGTTGGGGGTTGGGGTTGGGTGAAGCTGGTCAAAAAGTCCAAACTTCTCGCTTTAAGTTGAATTAGGTCTGAGGATGTAATGGACACAGTGATGCCTAGAGTTAATACCGTATTGTACATTTGAAAGTTGCAAGGAGAGTAAATCTTAAAAGTTCTTATCACAAGGAAAAACGCGGTAACTAGGTGAGGTGATGGATGTTAACTAAACTTGTTGTGGTGATCAGTTCACCATACATAAATATGTATCAAATCATTATGTTGTATATCTGAAATGTGTGCAATGTTGGATGTCAGTTATATCTCAATAAAACTGGGGAGGGAGAGTCCTGTTATTGTTGCTTTCTCTCTAGGGCTCTGCTGCTCTTGGGGGAGGTCATCAAGAGGATGTGACTGCCAGCTGACCCAAGAGCTGGATTTGGGCACTCTGAGTCTCCTCACCCCCTCTCCTGCCTTTGGAATACACATTCTGCCCACTGTTCCCATAGCTGGGACCATTTCAAGGATTTAGCCTTGAGAGAGTAATGTCTTATGGAGACTTTCTGCACTGTCGTGTGACTGAACCCCATTAAAACCTCTGTATAAACCTTTAAGATTCTGGTGGGCAGGTGCAGAGATCTACTTGTCTTGCTGGTCACCCAAGACGTGGCTTATATGTAAGCCGCTTTGCTTATTAAAATTGCCACCTGCCAATCTCAAGTGGTCCTGCCTCTTTCTGAATGGCCTTTCCTTGCCCTCTGGGTATGGGGGCCAATTCCAGATTTCACCCAGGAAGCTCCCAAGGGTGCAAACCAACAGCTGCCCACTTCACATTTCTATTAACCTTAAAAACACATAGTGCAAACAAAGGCTTCTTGAATTTCATCATCAGACTACTTCCACGTGGCTGAAATTCCTAGAGAAGTGTTTGTAAATATATACTTATAAATAGATATGGACCTGGGTGAAAATGAAATCTCAGAGGTCATAAAAAATATATCCTTTTTCTGGAATATTAATAATTAGGTATTACAACTATATAATAACTGCCTTCCATTTCCATCAAAAAAGGAAATTGAACCTTAACAAATATTCATACTCAAATGAAAACAGAGGCTCAAATGACCTTAATATTTCTTCCATTTATGAAATCAGAGAGAAAGAATTTTTTAGGTCTTTATGAGAAAACCTGTTTCTTGAAATAAAAGTGCACTAAGTCGGAGGAAGCAGCAACTCCTCTGGAGGTACTCTGGCACAACACAATGTGTAAAATGTGAAAAAAACAAAGAATAACATGTGCAAAAGTGTATGTAGAAGGATATTGATGACATTACTCATAATAGCTGAAAACCACATGCATTCACGTTCAACAATAGAAAACTGGTTTGGTACCTATTCTTGGGTGCCAAGGAGACGGTTCTTTTTTGTTCAGCCTCACGTAGCTGACCCTCATCCCAGCAGCACAGGTACGTCACCGGGTCACTAGGACAGTCTACTCTTTTCTCAAGGTGAACCTCTGTCTGGAGTGCTTGCTGTTCTTTCTTGTCTGCAGCCCTTGATCGCTGTAAAGGTTTCCTTAACGTTGAATTTTGAAAAGAAAGATCAGTATCTCTTCCAGAAGGCACTGGGGCTTTTTATGCAAATGATCCCCCACCATTGCCATCTAATTCTGCATACCAAGAGAAAGGGCAAACTTGAAAAGTGACGCAGCTTTTTAAATGTGGCTGAGTGAAAACATGTGTTTACATCTTCTGTTCTCTCTTAAAATACTGCTAAAATGATGTGTTGGGTTTTTTTTTTTTTTAATTCACCTGGAGAAGAAAAGGAGCTGAGGAGAGGAGACATCAGCAATCAAGCTGGATGCCAAAAAGTAGACAGTAAAGCTGTGCCTGGGACAGAAAAAAAACAGGTCATATGCACAGGTTAGGAATTAGAAGTGTAATAGAGGAGGACCAATCTGACTCTATATTGGATCTGTTCCTTTAGTTTTAACCACTGTGCCCTGTTTCCTAGTCCTGTTAGCTCTGCACTCACGTAAAGATAACAAGTTGCAGAATAGAGAATACTGTTTGTTTTGTTGGAGGTTTTGCAGGAGCACCATGAGCTGACCCATGTGGACAGCTGCAGGAACAAAGAATTCCTACAGCAAGAAGTTTGCAACAACCAACCACACCTCCTCCCCTGTTTTTGTTTTGCTTTGTTTTGTTTTGTTTTGTTTTGTTTTGTATAAAAGGAGCCTGTATTCTGACTGGAGCAGGATGGTTCTCCAAGACATTAGTCTGCCATCCTCTCGGTCTGCTGGCTTTCCGAATAAAGTTGCTATTCCTTGCCCCAAAACCTCATCTCCCAATTTATTGGCCGTCACGCAATGAGCAGCATGAGTTTGGACTCGGTGACAGAAGGGTATCTGCCTTCTTAACAGAAGTACTGGACACTAGAAGAAAACAAAGCAATGCCTTCAAAACCCTGAGGGAAAAATGAATTCCAACCGGGAATTCTACGTTGAGCTGTTGCGGAAAAATGTGTTACAGCTCAGTTGTGACAGCAACCTGGATCCGGGAGAGAGACCAAGCAGCACTTGGAGAGTTGGAGAACTCAGGTTTATTATGCCAGCGGGCCCAGAGGAGTTAACACTCCAAGCTCTGGACCCTGTCTGTAGGTTTACACAGGTCTTTATAGGCCGCCAGTTTTACACTTTGCAACATCATAGGCAAGTAAAGTATAACAGAAGTTGACCAACCAGGAACAAGCTTTGTAGAAATAGACCAATCAGGAGTGAGAGAAATAACCAATCAGGAGTGAGCTCCATGCAAATGAAGTACTACAAATGGACCAATCATAAGTTAGGGAAGTGGGCCAATCAGAAGTGAAAGTAATAACCAATCAGGAGTGAAGGAAATAACCAATCAGAAGTGAGCTCAGGGAACCAATAGAATTTTAGGGATAAGTAAGCCATTTCAGAGGCAAAAAATGAGATAGAGCCTCTGGGCCAGGGAACCGGATGGTGCCAGCAGAAGAGCAGTGGCCCTGCTTGGGGGCCCTGCCGGTTTTTTATGGGGCTTCCCACCTCAGAGCCACACTTTTACTAAAATATGAGAGTGAAATAAAGACTTTTCCAGATATGCAAAATTTCCCCAAAAAAGTTACTTCCTATTAAGCTTTACTCAGGAAGCTACCAGAGTTGGGGCTCCCCACGTAAGAGGGTTTACCAAGAACCAAAACAGGAACTTGGGGTCCATTTCAGAACCAGATACATGATTTGCAGGATGGGACCCAATATAAAATGAAAACTCTGGGCCCCTTGTTCAAGATTTATTAAGAATTTCAAGATGAGGACAGCAGAGCACTAAATCCAATGCAGGATCCTTCTAACTGCACAGGACGCAGAGCCCATGAAATCAGCCCTGGGTCCAGAGCAGGAGAGGAAAGAGAGAATTCCTAGGATGATGTTGAAAAGAGATCTCAGCACAACAGATGTGACGCTAGTCTAGCCAATTACCAGTCCACACTGGAGCCAGAAAATGGAGTGCTTCCAGAAGGGTACCTTCAAAGAAAAGAATGAAATACAGAGATGGTGCACTGTGTTGTAAGGGATTGAGAGGCCGTGTCCACTTCTTGGGGAAAGTACATGGAAGAATTAATGATGGATATGGTTAAAGCAACTTTCCAGACAAATCCATCACTGGCAAGTGTCAATATTTTATGACAAGCTGGCCACTAGAGTAAAGCTACTATGCTCTGGAGCTGTGAAGAAGCAAGAAACTCATCTTCAGGCATAACTACCCAGTCTTGGGAGACATAGGTGTGAATCAGAGCCCATCTTGGTAGAGCAGTGGGGCTTTTCGAAGAATCTGAGATGGAGAGAGACCTTCTGGCAAAATACAGAACAACATATACAAAGGCATGACAGAGAGCAAACAATTCTGAACAAGCCTGGATGAACCGAACTCTTGATTGATGAGGAGTAGGGAAATGGTCTAGATTTTCCCCTCACCATCCGCCACAAATTTCCATTCAAAGAGAGATGTGTTAGAAATACATGCGAGTGAATGGTTCCTGGTCGAGATCCTATTAGGACCTGTAACACAAGCACATTTTGTTTTGTGTTCATTGACTCCAGTATATCGATTTTCATTTATTTGCTGTAATTAAACTTGTGTAATTATTGCAAGGAAATTCAAAAACAGGCTCAGACCTTTCTGTTACACCAGCCCTCTGCACTGCTATGGTTTACTGGGATTCTTTTGTGGCTCGAAGATAGGACTTCAAGACTGAAGTGGAATGTTCCCCAATAGTAAGGAGAGTAAGGGGCACAATTCAGAGCAGAGTTACTTATCCTTAGAAAGTTTGTTCTTGTGGTATATGCCGATTTTTTTTGAAAGTTCTAACAGTAAAGACAATCTCAAAGGATAAACAAAGAAGCAACCTCAAACCCCACCACTAAGAGGTAAGCACGGTTCACTTTTACCAGTCATCCTGCTGGACGTCTCCCTAGGCACACAGATACCAAGAGAAGGTGAACACTAACTCTACTCTGTGATCCACTTTCTTCGTTCAACAGTATGTCATAGGTTTTTTATATGTCAAAATACTTATTTCCGTATCATCACTTTAATTGCTCCATAGTCTACCATCTTATCTATGCAATAATTTATTTTAAAAACTTCTATTGCTGAATGTATTTCCAATTTTTCTTTAATGTAAAAATAACTGCAATAACTTAAGTACACATCATACTTCTCTAAGTATTTCCTTCAGGTAAATTCCTGTAAGTGGGTTTGTTGTCTCCGAGAAAACTAAATTGCCATCTGTCCTCCAAAGTTGTTTTTGGTTTTGTTTGGTTTTGTTTCAGTTTTTTGGTTTTGTTTTTTTTTTTTTTTTTTTGCGGGGGGGATTGGGTTTATCTATTTAATTTTTTTTAAATGGAGGTACTGGGGATTGAACCCAGGACTGCATGCATGCTAAGCACGTGCTCTACCACTTGAGCTATACCCTCCTCCCAAAGTTTTTTCTAATCAATTTACACTTCCACTAGCAGTATAAGAATATACACGTGCCAATAAGTACATGAAAAGATACTCAGCATCATTAGCCATCAGGGAAATGCAAGTCAAAACCACAATGAGCTATTACTTCATACTTACTAGCACGGCTATAATCAAAAAGACAGATGATAACAAGTATTGCTAATAAGCTATGGAGAAATCGGAACCCTCATACACTACTGGTGGGAATGTAAATTGATGCAGCCACTTAGGAAAATTGTCTGGCAGTTTCTTAAAAAGAATTATCTTATGACTCAGCAATTGCATTCCTAAGTATATGCTCCAAAAAACTGAAATCAGGGACTCAGACAGATATTCGTACACCAATGTTCACTGCAGCATTAATTGCAATAGCCAAAAAGTAGAAACAATCCAATTCTTCATCAACAGATGAATGGATAAACAAAATGTGGTGTTGAGTATTATTCATCCATAAGTTCTGATACATGCTGCAACACGGATGAACCCTGAAAACATCATGCTAAGTAAACTAAGCCACACACAAAAGGATAAACATTGCATGAATCCACTTACATGTAATATCTAGAATAGGCAAATTGATAGAGACAGAAAGGAGATTAGAGGTGATTGGGGGCTGAGGAGAGGGGGAGATGGGGAGTTACTACTTAGTGGTTATATTTCTACTTGGAGTGATGAAGAGTCTTGGAAATAGATACCGGAGATTGTTGCACAACCTTGTGAGTGTAATTAATGCCACTGAATTATATGTTTAGAAGTGGTAATGGCAAATTTTGTGTTACATATGTTTTACCACAATAAAATAATAAAAAATACATAAGTTCTAAAATTTTTAACAAAGGAATTCAGTATGGATACTTGCTGCAATACGGATAAACCTTGAAAAGATTTTGCAAAATGAAATCAGCTGGTCACGAAAGGCAACATACTGTATGATTCCAACCTATTTCAAATGTCCAGAATTAGCAAATCTATAGAGATAGAAAGTAGATTAGAGGTTACCTAGTGCTGGAGGCTGGGGGTCAGGTGAGGTGACAAGAAGAGTGACTACTAATGGGTATACTGTTTTTATGGGAGAGGGGCTGCAGTGATGGTTGTACAACTCTGTGAATATACTAAAAACCATTGAAATATACATTAAAAATGGTGAATTACATGGTAAGTGAAATATACCTCATGAAAGCTGTTGAATTTTTTAATTGTGGATTTCTCTGTGATGGATATCTTGGATCATTTTTTTTCATATTTATTGGCCATTTGTGTTTATTCTGTTGTAATTGGCTTGTTCTTTGTTCTGGTATTTTTTTTAATGATGAAAAGTTCCATTCAGAGTCTACATTGACATGTATTTTTAAAGTACATTATGAATAAAAGGAAGAATAGACAAATGGGACCTAATTAAACTTACAAGCTTTTTGCACAGCAAAGGAAACCATAAGCAAAACAAAACGACAACCTATGGAATGGGAGAAAATATTTGCAAAAGATGAAAATGACAAGGGCTTGATTTCCAGAATTTATTAACAGCTCATACGACTTTATAAGAAAAAAAACAAACAACCCAATCCAAAAATGGTCAGACCTAAATAAGCAATACTCCAATGAAGATATATGAATGATCAATAGGTACATGAAAAAATGCTCAGTATCACTAATTATCAGAGAAATGCAAATCAAAACTACAGTGAGATATCACCTCACACCTCACACATCAAATGCAAATCAAAACTACAGAGGTATCACCTCTGAATGATGGTCAGAATGGCCATCATTCAGAAGTCCATAAATGACAAATGCTGGAGAGGCTGTGGAGAAAAGGGAACCCTCCTACACTGCTGGTGGGAATGCAGTTTGGTGCAGCCATTGTGGAAAACAGTATGGAGAGTCCTCAAAAGACTAGGAATAGACTTACCATATGACCCAGGAATCCCACTCCTGGGAATCCTAATTAAAAAAGACACCAGCACCCCAATGTTCATAGCAGCACTGTTTACAGTAGCTAAGTCATGGAAACAGCCTAAATGTCCACCGACAGATGACTGGATAAAGAAAATGTGGTATATTTACACAATGGAATACTATTTGGCCATAAAAATGACAACGTAATGCCATTTGCAGCAACATGGATGTCCCTGGAGAATGTCATTCTAGTGAAGTAAGCCAGAAAAATACCACATGGTATCACTCATATGTGGAATCTAAAAAAAAGAAGAATACAAAAGAACTTAAATATAAAATAGAAACAGACTCATAGGCATAGAATATGAACTTGTGGTTGCCAGCAGGGAGAGGGGTGGGAAGGGACAGAATGGGAGTTCAAAATTTGTAGACACTGACAGGTATATATAGAATATATAAACAAGTTTATACTGTACAGCACAGGGAAATATATACAAGATCTTGTAGCAGCTCATGGTGAAAAAGAATGTGAAAATGAATATATGTATATTCATGTATGACTGAAAAATTGTGCTGTACACCAGAAATTGACACAACATTGTAAACTGACTATAGTGCAATTTTTTAAAAAAGTACATTATGTTCTTGAAATTGGTGGAAATACTGCAGGTGGCATGCCTCAAGCCAGAAGAGAAGGCCAGTTCTGAAGATGATGACAGTCTAACAGGTTGAACTGATTTTATCTGTCACATAATGAACACAGCATGGAACGGCAGCACAAAGAGAATACGCCTTGAATTCTTCAGTACCATGGAAGATGCCTTACAAATATGACCTCGTGTAATGCATCACACCCACTGACAAAGGAGAGAGGTTCCCAAGGTTATACAGTCAGCTGTTGCAACTGGGATTTGAGCCTATTTCTCTCTGCCTTCAAAGCGCTAGTCCCATCTTAAATGCCCTCTGTAGAGTGCTGATCACATATGCATGACCAAGAATAGGAAGCAGTGATGGTGCCCTTTGTACTGTCTGAGTTCCAGACACCTAAGGCTGGAACAATGCTGAGTAGCCACTGGCAATATAAAGTTCGAGCTGTCAGAATATACATTTCCTTCACTGCTCCCAGGGAGACCGTGTGGAGAAATTTACCAATAAATTCTTCAAGGTCCTTTGAATGTCCCTGAGGGAATTATGAGACTCCCTGGGTCATAAGGATTGCAGTGGGACTATCTTTGCTCAGCCAAAGCTCTGATTCAGGAGGTAGCAGTAATAGGTCAGATGTCACAGAGACCAGGAAAAAAAGTCACACGAAGAACGACACACAGCCATCAAAAGAGAAAATGAATACCATACTTGGGAAATTAATTTGTAGATTAATTTCCATGGGGATTAGATTATACATCTGTACAATTAAAAGTAGTATCATACAAGGATCACATTTCTTATTTGAAAGGAACCTTAGAATTTATCTCCTCAAGGCTTTTATTTTACAGATGTCAAAGCTGAGACCTTGAGGTTTTAATTAACTATTTTACTTAGAAAAATCTAAATCTCAGTGAAGAGATGACAGCATGATTTCTGCAGACTCCAAACTCCTAGATTGATTGCCCTTCCTCCTCACTCTGAAAAACCTCCAAAGTCAGTTTTCAATGGCAAAACCGTACCCTGTGAATTTAATATTTTCTAGCTGTCCGTGATGCACTGGGAATTGTTCAGCTCTAACTCCCTTTAGCTATTCACTGGAAGAGAATATAATTCTTACCACTGCTCATGTTTTCAAGCTACATGTCCTCAGGTAGCTAAAAAGTTCCAGTCTGTGAAACACAAAATGAAATGCCAGGATGCTATTTTTGATTGACATCGAAAGCAAGGAAGCAGATTAATATCCACTGGCAAAAATTGTATGCTGATAGAGAGAAATTGCTAGCGATAAGCTATAAATGTTAGCCCACTGCACTGACGAAGAATCCACTCTCCGTGTTGACTAAGATGACAGTGCTTTCCTTTGGTTTCCACTTTCTACGATTCTAAAATTAGACATTTAATTTTATTTTTAATTTAATTATAAATGTAATTGTATCATAAGTGCGATTCAGCAAAGAAGAGAGAAAAGAACCACAAATGGAGGTCAGGAAACACCTGCTTTTTTATCACCTTCCATTTCATGTACATTTTCCTTGGAATTTAATTGTCTTCATATAACTTAATTTTTTAAAATACTTTTACAAATAGATATGCTCAGAAAATGTATATGAATTAATTTTTCAAGCAATATTACAAGGGGCAAAACCTAGTTTAATAGCTATAAATGTACTTTTTAATCCTTATGTATAATCTAGGACAATAGAACAGCTTGCTCTAAAAGAGACAAAGTGCTCATTTAACTTTTAAAAAATATATTTCACATTTATTCTGGTATCAGGCAATCCTGTGCCACAGTAGCAGGCAATTCAAGATAAGCCCAGTTAAAATGTAAGAAAAGTACTTTAAATGTCAAAGCCTGTGGCACATTTACATAGCAATATAGAATTTTGCTTCACTCCTTGGTTAATGAACATAATGGCCAGGCTTAAAAATAAATATTTAATATGTTTGTATATCTAACATATTTTATAATATATAATATTAGATAATACATATACTTGTATTTAATATATATTAAATTAAATAACTATTTGAGGATATAATGCAATTGGGATCAATTAGAAAGTCAAAATATAATTGTGTATATATAGATATATATTGAACTAAATATACACTCAGATACGTATCAATATAAGATATATACAGCAGATAAAAAGCCTGACATCTTTTTTCCCATTCAATGAACTGATTGGTCATTTTCACAATCATGTAGATAAAAATACGAACAAGAATATGCACTTACATAGCCAAGAAACAACCTATAGCATTGTCTTTTTATCTGCTTTTATTGGTCTTCATTTTCTAAGGGATTAGATTACTTCTAGACTTCAGTGTTTTTATGTTAGTTTGTTATTTTCCAAGTTGATTTTGTTTTGCTCTTTGAACATTCCATTGTTTCATGCCATTGTTTGCTGACATAGTGAAATGTGACTCACAGCACAAAACCCAGCCGACGGGAGGACATAGTATCTGGAAACTGGGGATGCAGGCAGTAAAGGATGTCAGGATCCACTAAAAATAGAAGGTTTTATACTTTCAGTTTAGTCATCTTTGTTTGGGATAAAAATCTCTTACTTCAGCTCAGCATGAAGTTTGTTTTTTTGTTTTTTGTTTGTTTGTTTTTTTTTTTTTAAGCATAGTAGAGGGAACAATTCAATGTGAAAGTTATTTTTTTAAAGGTGTTTTTTTAGCCCATCAAATTTCAGTGAACATGGTTAATAACCACTTCAAATTGCTGTGCCAGGAGAAACTGCTCTTACCTAATTGCCTGCCAAGGATCATAAAGCACCTCTGTGTCACTGGCAATTCATCGGTCTACTGATATCATAACTCACATTGATTAGTTTCTGGCTCTCATTTTTCACATTCACTGATGCTCACTTCCTTTGATTTTTTTTTTTTTTATGTCCAGTAGTCCCCAAATTAAGGGCTATGCCTTGGCTCTACAATTTTTAGTAGTTTCTGTACAAGTTCTCCTAAGTGGATGTTCTTTTCTTCCACATCACACACATACACATGTGCACGCGTGCATGTACACATAGACACAGAGACCTTAAATGGCCAAATATATTCTCCTCTGAGTGCAATTGTTTCATTCGATGTAAAGCATTTCATTTTCATATTGATCTACAGCGCCTTTTAAAGCCACTCCAAAGCCTCATTATGTGACATGCTGGTGATCAAACCACTTTATCTGAGAATGCCAGAATCTTTACCAGATCACAGCTAATGAGTTGGCTTCCAGCATGGTGTCATAAGGCTCAGTTCCCAGAACCAAATCGTATCTGTCAGTTCTTTTCACAGGCACACACGTCTTCTCTGTTGGTATAGCATGTCGTGCAGTGGCCAGCACTGAGCAGCGGGAAGCAGCTCATATGAGGACGCCTCCATCATCCTCTCCTGGATAACTCTGCACGATGTGAAGAAAGAATGTTCACACCTGCCAATCCTGCTGAATCTCATTGTTTTTCGTGCTGCAAACCAATTAGTTTTACATTCTCTCGAGGAAGGCAAGAGCGTGAAAAGCTGTCTTTTGGCCACAACATGATGGCTCTCTACTCCCTCAAAGGAGGGTAGAATTCATGTTGGCCAGCAGAATGGAGAAGGGTTTGAGACATGATGGGAAATCGTTCCTGTAGGGACAAACATCTCCTTGGAGGTGTCAATTCGCTGTGAGCTCAGTAAACGTGGTGACCCAGCTCCAGGGGGGTCAAACTCCTCATTCCTCTCACCACCACCTCCTGGGACATGAAATGACCCAAGCAAAGGGTGGATACTTGATCACTGGGGGCAGTGTAACCTGGCTGGCCAGGTTAAATGCCACAAAGAAATGAGTTACATAGAAATCCGTCCACTTCAGGTATAGGGCTGCCACATCTAATGCAGCTGACAATTCTGTTTGAAAAATACACATTCAGATCATTTTCCAGAAAGTGGCTAAGACATTACACTACACCTTTATTGCATTTGCCTTTGAAAAAAATTAATACAATATTTTGTCAAACTGTACAGCTTACAATGATAAGCTATTGAATTTACTGCCTCATCAGCCTCACAGATTTTAAACTCAGGAGAGTCATCCAAATGACTAAACAGTAATCAAGGAACTGTGTATAAAATCATTTTCTACACCAAAGATCACCTCGCCGACATCCTCAGGCCAACCAGGTCCTCCCTGGGTTTTTAAGCCAGGATTGCTACTACTTATGCCACAATTTTTTCTGATGATGGTATGAAGTTTTAAATTTTTCTAGTTGTTGCTTCATTAAGGAGCATATGCCTGAAAAATTCAAAAGAAATGTTATCACTGTCAAGTCAGCACTCAGCATTCATGTAAATGATGTGATATTTTGATTCATAATAAGAAATATATTTTTTGGTCTTGGTCCCTGTTTCTGGCACAGAGCTCCTAAAACTCTTCAGCATTTCCTAAAGGTGTTTTGTTATATTAATGAGGTGACTTGTGCAAAGCACTTGAGGATGGAGGCTGGTTGCCAAGGGAACCAACCATGTGATTGGAGCATTGGAACTTTCAGGCTCAGCCCCCAGATCTCCAGGGAGTAGAGAGGGGCTGGAGACTGAGTTCAGTCACCAATGGTCAATGAAAATGAACCTCCATATAAACCCCAAAGGGCAGGGTTAGGAGAGCTTCTGGGTTGGTGAACATGTGGAGATTCGGGTAGAGTGGAAGTCAGAGAAGGCATGGAAGCTTCTTACCCTTTCCCTTTTCCTTGCCCTCTGCATCTCTTCCATCTGCCTCTTCCTGAGTTATATCCTTTTATAATAAACAGGTATTCTACTAAGTAAAATGTGTCCCTGAGTTCTGTGAGCTGCTCTAGTAACTTAATCAAACCCAAGGAGGAGGTCACTGGAACCTCCAATGTATAGCTGATCAGTCCAAAGCATGGGTGATAAACTGGACTTGAAACTGGCATCTGAAGCTGGAACGAGCGGCAGTCTTGCAGGACTGAACCTTAATCCGTGAAACCTGACGCTATCTCCACGGAGACAGCATCAAAATTGAGTTGAATTGCAGGACACTCAGCTGCTGTTGGAGACTTGCTCGGTGGTGTGGGGAAACCCACACACACGTATGCCACGGAACATGGAATCAGAGATTCCTAAAAGTTGTGAGTTCTATGTGCAGGTGAATCGTGGAGGATGGATAGAAGGATAGTGGGAGGGCTAAGGGGAAAAGAAAGGATAAATGGGCATAAAAACAATCTGTGATGAAGGGCCAATCCTTCTTCCAATTTGTATTTAAAAACAAAATAAAATAAAAATAAACTCTTCAGCGTCCAAGACACACACAGCATACGCCCAGGGATTCCACACTTGGCTGTCGCCGCTATGTCAAGCTGCTATCGAGTTCTCTCCACGTTTACTCCGAATTTCTCACTTAGGACGTAAGAAGCAATTCACAGGCTGCCTGCTTCACCTCACGCTGGTCTGCTGACACGATGGGTCTGGTAGAATTTTAGAACCTGCGTTTTCAGTCTTTTCTCCAGCTGTGCCCCCAGGGAGCAGCCCCTTCGCTCTGGGTTGCTGCATGTCAGCCCCGCGGCTGCTCTGGCCTCTGGAGAGTCCCTGAACGCTGATTCTCAGGAGAGAAAAGCCTTTCCCAATCTTTACCAACCTCTGTCCCTCATCTAGAGATCTCTGTGGTCCTGGGGTCTGGGGTGGCGTTCTTACCTCCTGGCTAGCACTGCTTTCTAACATACGTGCTTTCTCTGTTAACCACTGGTTCAACTGCTTGGAAAAGCGTCTTTCTCTGTGCTTTTGGACCTGATGAAATGTCCTTTTTATGAGGGCTAGGATGATGGGCCCCACGATCTTGTTCTTCCCTCTTCCCTCATCCTTTGGATGGATTGCAGTGCTTGTTCCCGAGCCACTTTGATCCTCCTGCTCATCTTGGGTTTGCAGTCTGAGAGATGCCACCTATCCACAGCTCATCCGAAGAGCTCAGGTGATTGACATCCCCCTGACATATTAATGCTGTCCTTTATCCATCCAAATCTCATTCTGCTTCTAACTGCAGGATGCTAACTCTTGCCACTCTCCAACTTGGCGCAAAAATTTGACATCCAAAACCCTCCGCACGCATTCAGGAATGCTGTCATACGTAAAGACAGGAGAGCAACTTTTTCACATCCCTTCAGGAAGGAGGATGGAAGATTTGTGGACTTTCAGTGGGATTGTTCCTGACTCTTGATGACTGGCTAGACAGAAACAGGGCAGATTTATTTTCTGACCGGCCCTTGGATATGCATGCTCAATCGTCTGCAACCCAGCTAATTAGAAAGGTCAGTGAGCAAAGCAGAGAAAGAGACCTGAGCCAAACTGCAAATGTACATGTTACTGATGACTGTGCCGCACGGAAGCAGGGAGAAGACTTAAGAAGAGTGCTCGCGCCCAGTAAAGAACCTTGGTGAGAAATTTTGGAAGGCAAAGGAGTGAATGCTACTGCTGGACAGGTCACTGTCAGCAGGCTCTGTGCAAAATTAATAATACGGTGTGGCTGGGGCCGTGTTCCCTTGTTCCTGCAGAAGGGAATGGCTGCACGATGAATAAAGGAAAAGCATAAGAATAAGAAAGAAAAGATGAAGTATGAACTACGCCTTAATAACAGACCATCACTGAGCACACAGAAGCTACAAAATGCCACCTAACTCCTTCCTGTAGTGCAAGGAAAGGCACCTTATTTCTTGAGCATTTGGTAGGTTCCAGATACTGCAGTAAGGTAATTTTCTATACTATACAAGTGATAGACTACTGTCCTCTTTTTATAGTTGAGAAAGTGGAGACTCAGAGAAGTTAAATATGATGTCTCATTTTACACAACCAACAAATGGAAAAGCTGGGGCCAATGTCTGTTTGAATCCAATGCCCATTCTCTGTGTACCAACTGCCACCCCGAAGAAGACAGGTACAAAGTCTTTGACATCAGATCACTAGATATACTGTTGCTACTTCAATTCTACTCTTCAATCAAAGTTAAATTATACTATGAATTAACAGCAATTGGATTAAAGCTCTAGGAGAGTGCCTAGTCCATGTTTGTTAAATAACACAATGTACAAATATGCGAAACTTGAACTTATGTAACTGCACAGGCACAAATCCATTTGTCCTACTATGTTATCCAAACATAGCTCTGTGAGATTTTACTCTATGAGATTACATTCCAACGCAAGAACTGCAAGTACGCCCAGGGCCTCAGCACATTTACTTAGCTGAGAGAACCTGATGAAAGAATGAAACTTCTCGAGAATATATCAGGATTTGAGAACAACAGGAAATGATGCTACCCACAGAGACTGGAATGTTTTATGAAGCTCTTTGCTGGCGATGTGACAGTTGTTTTATCTATAATAGAAGCTTTGCCAAAAATATCCCAGCCCATTTGAGCTGCGGGCTCAAAGTACCGCGTTCATTCTCAAGTGGTGGGTTTGCTATATCCCCAGGGATAAATATCTGTCCTGGGTATGAATAAGAGGTTTCTAGCATGTGAACAGGCAAATTCTTAGACCTCCCCTCATAGAACCTTTGTTCCAGTCGGTCTGAGGTGGGGTCCAGAAATCTGTACTTTAGCATCCATCAATTTCCAACACAGGTGGTCTAATGCTTACTGATTAAGAATCAGTGGACTAGAGGATCCTCTACTTCAGTTTGGAATGAATCCCTCAGGTTCATGCTTGTACTCACAATATGGCCATCACAGGCTTTC
This sequence comes from Camelus dromedarius, assembly GCF_036321535.1. NCBI lineage: Eukaryota > Metazoa > Chordata > Mammalia > Artiodactyla > Camelidae > Camelus > Camelus dromedarius. Next base: position 106,666,557 of record NC_087437.1, on the reverse strand, counting down.
CAGCTGGGTCTACAGTGGTTGAGGTTTTCCTGGGTTCTCAAATTGCTAGAGCATTGCTTAAATTGAATCAAGTCTACTTATGATAAATCCCAAGGACATACCTACATGAGACCAGCCTTTACAACGGGAGTGCTGAAGTTCTGTTCTGATGAGAATTTGCTTCCTTTGGTGTGCTCTGGGCTGCTCTCAAAACAAAGCTGTGAACTGGAAGAATCTGGTTTGTATCCTACCTGCTAAGCCTTTATCACTTCCAGCTTCAGTGTCCAAACCACATGTGGGAAGCTAAAGCTTCCTGGCTCCTGAGGATCAACTGAGGTACCCAGTTGAAGCAGCCTAACCCTCCTTCCCCTGCTCTGGATTTCTCTCCATTTCCTCCATCAAAATGTGCCTCATCCATTTGCCACCTGGTCCGAATCTTAGCTAGACCCAGCACAGTGATAAGACTTTGATATGATATCTTAGAATGAACTAACAGACTATTTTATTTGGAAGCCAAACTAGGGCTAAGAGAGGTAGATTTTGTCTTGGGTCTCACATATTGCAAAATAACGTTCATGAATAAAGTCAGAATGATGATGTCAGGTGGTGTGGACATGCAAAGTATGGTCCTTCCTCCACTTTTCTGTTAGAGAGACTAAAAACATATTTATCAGTCATCCACTGCCTCTGTTGACAATTCAACAAGATCATAGAAAGACTTAGCCAACAGATAGGATTTAGAACTCAACATGGCAAAACCTGGACCCTAAATATGTTTTAATTTTTGGAAGGAAAAAACCAGGATAATATGCTAGAATACAAAATACAATCAAAATCAAAGATAAGGATCGTATACCAAAAATATCATTTGGTTAAACATGAGGTTCCATGGCACTTTTCCAACCTGAGACCAACAACTGGAACATCGGAACAGACACAACAGCCAAGCAAAATTCTCAGGGGAAAGCAAAGAAAACCAGTTCTCCCATTAAAGCTCTAAAAAGGCAGCAGAGACTTACTATTTTTAGAATATCTTTGATGGCCTCAGTATCTGACATGATCAACACTTAAATATATCATGAAATAGTAGCAGCTTAGGATAAGATAAAGAGGAGGAGGGGAAGATCCCATAATTTATTGATACTTTTGTATCCTTAGAATCACTCAGACTTAAGCTCTATCCTTGGAATCAGACATCTAGAAGCCTTTGGCTTCTTAGTAATAAATCATTCAGCCATAACCTTCAAACTTCATGGTTATAATTAACACGTAAGGCTTAATGGATGCTAATGAGTTACTTTTTTAAGGTAGCATGCTATTTTGACAGAGGCTTTTTATACACAAGGCCTTACAAATTCCAAGGAATAACTCTTAGAGTTAGAAACTGAATGCATTCTAATAAGATAGGAAGAAAGATACCAAGAAGGAGGTTAAGTGGTCGAAAGCAGCTCCCAGTGTCTCCACAAAGACCATGCACTGTGTAATGCTTTCCATTCATTGTAAATCAAACGCGTTAAAAAAAAAAATAAAACTTTAAAGCATACTGCTAAGTGAAAGAAGCCAGCCTGAAAAGGCTACATACCGTCTGCTTCCAGCTATATGACATTTTGGAAAAGGCAGAACTATAGAGACAGTAAAATGACCAGTGGCTGCCTGAGGCTTGGGGAGAGGGACAGAGTGATAAATAGGTGAAGCCCAGGGGATTTTAGGATGCTATAATTTTTCTGTTTGAAACTGATTTGTGGATACATGACATCACGCATTTGTCAAAACCCAGAACACATACAATGCAAAGAGTGAGCCCTACTGGAAATGCAAGACTGTAGTTGCCAATAATGTATCAGTATTGGTTCACAGATTGTAGCAAAGGAAACACATACATGCAAGATACTAATAATGGGACAATAATGGAGAAAATGGGAAGGCGGGTGGGTATATGGAACTGCTAAGTACTATCTATTCAATCACTCTGTAAATCTAAAACTGTAGTTTTTTGAACGTGTAAGAAAATGAAACGTACTCAAAAAATGATGATGGGGGTGGAGCACCACGGCAGTCACCACACTCACATTTACTCAGTGCCCACTGTGTGGGAGCACCCAGCTAAGACCCCCAACATCACCTCATTTACCCCCAACAACATAGCTCGACGGCAGCTCATAAGAGCATCACACTCACTTGAGGGTTAGGGAACCGAGAGTAAGTGCAGGTAAGTCCTTGCCCCAAAGAACACAGCCAGCCCTTGTCACTCAGTTTCAAACCTCGGGTCCAGGCTGCCCCTAAACCCACACATCTCCCCTCTGTGGGAACCCGCTTTGATTTGCTGACTTGTAGTCGCTTTGGCCTGTGCACCAACAAGTGGGTTACTACAAAGTTCCACGAGTGACTACGGGCCAAAATGATCAGGATATTGTAACACAGGGTCAGATGGAAAGCTTCTCACCGTGAGGCAGTGCCTACTGATAAGCCAGGGACACCCACAGAATGAAACAAACACGGCCCTCCAGGAGCGTGGGATGGCGGGAAAGCAGGTCTGGTGGGCACCAGCATTGATGGCTTCGGGACGAAGTCAAGTTTCAAGACGGAACCATTCCCGCCCCGGGTGCCATATCAGCAAACTGAAACTCAGAGAACTTCTGTGCCCCTGTAAATGCTTTACTGTTCCAGAAACACGGACCATCCAGTCATTCTATCCTCAAATGCCAAGCCAACTCCAGGCCTTCTCGCCCCAAACTGGGCTGACTATGTGGCCCCAGCCAGCCAGGTGTTTTCTCTCTGTCCCTTTCCTGTTCTTTGCTCCTTGTCCTCTACAAGCTTCCTGCCTTCTGCTCCGTTTAGCAGTTCTCCACAAGGAGACTGTCAGCTTCATGACGTGCTTAAAATAAAGTTTGTTTATATCACCTAAATTGTCTTCTTGAATCATTTTTTAACACAAATAAACCAATCATAGTAACATTGACGTGTAAGCTTAAATGACAATGTTTTGCCTTAAAACCAAACTGTTTTTTTTTTAATAACAATAACAACAACAATAAAAATAAGCCAGAAAAAGAACAGAAAGAGAGACTGGGAACCAGTGGAGATGAAAAGAGACTTAAGTGCCATACCAGCCCCGTGCCATGTGTAGGTCTCCTAAGGGTCTTTACGTAAACAAACTGACATACAGAAATCAGCAAATTTTGAATACAGATTGGACATTATGTGATGCTAACAAATTATTAAATTCTGGGTATGGTAGTTTTATTAGCATTAAGTCTTTTTAAAAAAAAACTGTCAAGACTACTAACAGAGATGAAGTATTACATCTGGGATTTGCTTCAACACGATTCGGGACAAGATGGAGAGTGGGTATAGGTCAAATAAAACTGGCCACGCCCTGATAATTGTATAATTGCTGGAGAGAAGGGATGGGTACATGGGGTTCATTTTGTTCCTCTCTCTCCCTTTGAATATGTTTGAAATTTTCTATTACGAAAGGGTTTTTCTTAAAGCTTATTATCCAGCATGAGTTCCAGCACTAATCTGACCGTGTACGTTGCTCTTATTCTGTAAATATGGATATGAACATTAATCATAAAAATAACCATTGTAGTTAAAACATAGGAGTACCATATACAAGCATTTTCACTCTGACTGTTTCAATAAATCACACCCTATAGTTTCTGTTAACCTTTTCAGGAAAGAGCCCCCATCAATTCACTGCTTCTGTCGTCCCTCTGGCCTGGGTCTCTCATTATTCATTCCCCTCAAGAGCCTGCGGCCAGGAAAGGGCATCCCTGGCAGAAGCCCGGAGTCCGAGGAGCATGTTCCCTGTTGACGTCTCCCCTGCAAGTGGAGGCCGGACTGAACCCTCAGGGCTGCTTGTGGCTGCTCTGAATAGAGCGACAGATCTCCTTCGCCCCAGGCATCACCCGCTGCCACGGACGCCCACATCTGGATCCCAGTGATCCAAGCACCGTAGAGTTGGTATCACCCCCCCTTCCCTGAGTCTGGGTTAGTTCTTCACTTGCGATGCTTTGGAAGGACAATTCCAAGGACCCTGAGTGAGTCATGGTAGGTGTATAACAGAAAACGAGGTTCCACCTCCTTCCCAAACAGAGCAGGGCTAGCCCTTGGCTAGCCACAGGGGGGATATCGGCTGGGGGGTGGGGGGGCTGGTGCCAAACAGGAGGAAACAGTGGAAATTTCATTTCCCTAGCAACAAAAGTATAAGCCAAATTCATGAAGTGCCTTCATGAAATCCCAACTTCAGAAGCTGGTACGTTATTTCGTTGCAGAAATTTCTTTGATAGTAAAGCCCCAGGCCTGCCCAGACACGGGAAGATCCCAGCGGTCTGAATTCCACACCATGAGCCTCCCTGGATTATAAAGTTTAGTTTTGTGTTACGTTATCTCTAGTGCACATGAATAACTACGCAGCTCACTCCAATTCCCGAGGTGGCGAGAGGTGGAAGTGCTTACCTATTACCCTCTTTCCCCCAAGGATTCTCTCACTCCCAAGAAGAAAACTTCCACAGGCAAGTGAACATTTCAAGTTTGGTTGATTTATTCAGCCAGCTGTTAAGGTATTCTTTTTAAACCCTTGTCATTTACATGTGCAGTTTGGGCTTTTGGTATTCAAAACACTCCAAAAGCCTGCATTCATTTTCCTTTCCACAGGTTCTTAAAGGTGTCTGGGGAATTTCACTAAGCCCAGAGATTTAAAATTCTAAAGGCCAGGAAGTGTATCACTGCTTACTTAAACAGTGACCCTGCGTGGCACAAAAGTGAAAGACTGACTATGCAAATTGACAAGTGCGTATTATCTAAGATGCTGTGGCAGAATACTGACCTGAATTCCAAGAGGGACAGGTTCTAGTCCCAGTCTGCCCATTCACAAACGGATGTCAAATAAATTGTGAAACTCCTATGACCCCTGTAAGATAAGGGATGGAGATTAGATGATGGTTGTGCAAAATCTCAGATTCAATGAAATGCTTACAACCTAATAACCCTTCAATTCACAACTATTTGGTTTTCTCCAGGATGAGAAGAGCTCAAAACATGATAATAAGCCCCCAAGAGGCTTTCTCAAACCAGAACTCCAGTATGGTACTCCATGTGTTGGGAGCTTTCTCTGAAAAATGTCCATTTGCACAGGACGCTCCCTTTCTGAGGGTAGGTCCCCCAGGACACCAAATCACAGATCAGACGTTGCTTAACTAACTGAGGATCAGAACATATGACACTGTGTTTCTGAAAACGTGTTCCCTGCAAACTAAAAGAGCTTGTAAGACTTCAGCCATTACAGAAATACATCAATTTAGACACTCAACATTAATCATTAGAATCACAGCATTCTCTCTTCTGACGAATCCTAGAGAAATGACTTTAATGTTCATTTTCCACTCCGTGCAGCCTGTGATCCTACAATTACAATGTTATCTCACCTTTGTAATAAATAATTAGATATTGGCTTCTCTTACACTATCTGTTTTCTCTTCCTTGTAGCAGACACACTTGGCCACATCACCTGGTGCCCCAGATTTCAGCACAGCAGTGAAGAACAATACTGTGCAAGTGACCAGCATCCCATTTCAGGATGTGCCTTGGCCCCCTCTCAGATTTGAGACTTTCTCTGAAGTCACTTGAGGCAGCTCATCTCGCAAGTCCTCCACATAGGCACAGCTTGGAAGTGCGTGATGCAAAAGCACCTCTGGGGCGGTCCCCAACCAATGGGAGACAGGAATCAATGGATAGTTGAGTCAGCCACCCTGTACTCGCTGGAGCATCTCTAAGGTGAATTCTAAAAGGGCTCCAATAGAATTGAGCACGACTTGTCTGTGAGGCAGCCAGCTCAGTAGCCCGCCCTTTACCCACTGGGTGTCTCACCCCCCACTCCCTCCTTCTGCCTCCTGGGATTAACTCCCAAGTAAACTAGGGTGCCCACATAGTAGCTTCAAGCTCTGCTTTCAGGGAGACTCAAATTAAGTTGGTCTTCTTGATGACAACTGGAAATCATGAGCAGGACACTCTAAGTTCATGGTCTCCTTTATGACAATGATAATCAAAATACTTCCTTTTGTCTAATACCCCAGGTTTGTTCAGGGAGATAAATGTCTTCCAGTCTGCTGGAGCCAATACAGTTCCAAAGATGGAGAATTTTAATGCATTCGTAAGTTAATATTGGCTGAAAGAGTTACAAGGATTGGCTTATTTTACGCTACCATCTGACTGCGTCTCCTGGAGTCTCTAAGTCACTGTTCCTCATTTTCACTGTCTTAGAATACGTGCCAGCTGACTAGGAATCAGCTGTTCAATTCATTCTGAGTAAGACTAACACCTCCCCTTACATTAATAGATTCTTCGACTTATTGCCCAGAGATGATTTGGGGAAAGAACAGGTATATTGTCCTTGAAATTAAACTTGCTTTCAAAGTAAGGCAAAGATTTTTTGAAACAAACATTTTTGAAACTTTTTTAGAACGTACTAGTTAAACACTAAAAGAGTAAGTGTGTTTGCATTTATTAAACCGGAAAACAAATTTACATTTCCAAAACCAAAGTTCTCTCAACAGTTCTCAAGGTAATTTTATGTATTACTTTGCTTTCATTTGGATTTTTTCTTAATGAATTGTTTTTTTCACCTCTAAAGTAATGACTTTTTACAAAATACTAATAATGCCTTACATTTGCATGGTGCTTTCAAGTCTTGAAATGACTTTAACTTGAATTTTTTTAATTGAGGCTTAGAAAAAACGTTGTGAGATAATGATAATACCTGGCTTTACAAATAAGGAAACTGAGTCCATGTTGCTAATAAGCAGCACTGTCAGCATTCAAATGTAGGTCTTCCAGCTCCAAGTTCAATAATAAGCCATTTGTCTCCTAAGTATTAAGACTTCCAGGAAGAAAGCCTCAAAAATCACTTCAAGCATTCCACAGAGTGAAATGGAAGCGCATTTCTCAGCAATAATATTCAGAAAATAAGACAAAAAGTGAAGTCTCTACTTCATGGAATGAATGACAGAAACAAGTAACTTCATTAGTTCATCAAGAAAAGACACTGGTTACTTCCTAGGTGTCCAGACTCAAGGAGGGACAGTTTCATTGAGCATGCAATACTGATAAGACTACCAACCTGATAAAACATGAGAGCTTTAAAGGACCCATTTTGATTTATCCAATCAATGATCCATAAAGTCAAAAAATCTCTCTAAAATAGAACTTGACATGATAGACTGCAATAATTCTGTGGGGGCTCCGGGGCTCTATCACATTAATGGCGCCCTGCATTTGCCTGATCGACTACAGCAAATCTTAGAGACGTGCTGATTCTCAGAAAAGAAGTGCCGTTGATCAAGGACATGACATGGTAAGGTGTTAACACTAGGGCCCCGGACAATATCCCCTGTGGTTCCACACAGTCACCTTATGACCTGCTTGTGTGTGATGATGCTAACTTTGTTATGCTCTTGTCTTGCTCACTAGCAGTTATATTTTATGTGAGTGGCTCCCCATCCCTCATATAAAATGTGTTTGGTCCTCTGTGACCTAGTGAAGTAAAAAATGATTTACATGACTTACTACATTCAAGAAAATATTATTTAAAAGCATTAACATTGATGGTACAGAAAAGTAAGTCCTTTGCAATCACAAAATCCAGGACCATTTCTCAGTAATGAAGAAATGAAAAAGTAACCATTGCAAAGAAAAAAAAAGTATGATTAAGTGAACTTTGCTGAAGGAAGGGAAATAAGTCCTAAAGCTTTGTCTTTGGTGGAAATTATATTGGTCACTCACCTTTACCACCTCTAAGCTAACGATCAAGGCTTTCTTCTCCATGGTGCAGAAATTAACTTTGCAAGCAAAACTTTGTCTTTATCCAGCACTCTTTATAAACTAACAGTGGGAAAAAAAAAAAAAGCCCAAGTTTTCAGAAATACACCCCATCATTCTCTTTTAATAATACACTGAGTTGCTTAAATATTTTAGAAGTTTGACCTTTCATTTTAAAATCTAATGAGTTGTTTTCCCTTTTTCTTACCTTCTTGAACAATTTAATCATAAATCCAATAAGTAGGGCATAGGGTGCAGCAAAGCAACCAACAGGCCAGCAGGGATTGCGGCGTGGGAAGCTGAACAGCCCAGCTCAGGGTGCCAGAAATTGAAGTGAGTAAGAAAGTCATGCATGTAGGAAGCTTACCCAGAGTACAGTGCCAGCCTAGAAGAGCGAAGGAGCATCCTCATAGATGCGTGACCTGGCACAGGATGTCAGAGGCCAAGCAGAGTGATGAGAGCTTCCATGCGAGCAGGGAATAGCAGGGGAAATGGGAGCTTGGTTACATACAGGGGAGCAATCAAATAAGTACATGTACATTCAGTATAAATGGAGCCATTCACTGTTGGAGAAGGAAGATACAAATACTGAAATGGAAAAAAATAGAAAGAATTCAATGGTGTTGGATTGAAATTGAAAGTGTTGGTATGAACTCATGGATGTTGATATATATATTGATAGATAGATAGATAAAGTAAGAAATAAACATATGTGTGTATGTGTGCATATTATATATATTTTAGTTTTCCCCTCTGAGACACTCTGAAAGCAGTGGCACCCCAATAACCATGAACACACTCAGTATCCAAATCTTGGCTTCTAAATACTACTCTCACTACAAAGGAAACAGGTCTCCTTAGAAAAATGACCAACTCTAGAATGGGACAGAGAAAGTGTAAGATGAACCTAGAATGTGTTGCAGTGCCAGAAAGTAAAGAAATGCCCAAGGAATAATGGAGACACATCAAAAGAATATAAGAACAATCAAAGTGGCTCCCACAACAATAATTTTAGCATCAAAATTAAAAAATGATAGTAGTGGATTTTAGTCCACAAAATGAAATAGTTGACCATGAGTTCATAAAGACATAAACAAATAAAGAAATAACGGGAAAGTCTGAAGAGGCCCGAGATGTTTGCATTGTTTTAAATTACCTCACCATGGGACAGTTACTACTCACAGAGGAAGAAAGAGTAACTTCGCTGTGATGAAACCTAGCAGATAACCACCTTAACCTAGTTATCAAAGTGAACATCACCAGTGATCGGACAAGTCACAATCCTGTACCACAGGATGCAGTGAGAAGAAAGCAGCATCACTTTTGTGATATTCCTTCCAAAGATGCATGAATTTAAATGAAAGGTAAAATTAGAAAAATTGGAATTGAAGAACATTCCATGAAATAACTCGCCCATAAGCTTCAAAAGTGTCAAGTTCATGAAATTCAAGATTGAGGACTTTGCCAAATCTACAGAGTTAAAGAGACATGCCAGCTAAATGCAGCACATCATTCTCAACTGGATCTTTGTGCTATAAAGGACGTAACTGGAACAACTGGTGAAACTTAAATGGGACTGAGGATTACATGATAGTAAGACACCAAAGTTAAGCTCTGATTATAAAGCCTGATTTTGATGGCTGTACTGTGGTTCAGGGGTAGAGAGTCTTAGACTGTAAGTCTGTTAAAGTATTCTTGGGTCAGGGGGCATCATGTTGGCAACTTGCTTTCAAATGGATTGGCAGGAGTCAAAAATTCTTTGTATTATTTTTTCAACTTCCTATAATTTTATGATTGTTTCAAAAAATTTTAAGCTTATCAAGTTGTTATAGTTGGTATAAATTTATGAGGGTAAGAAATACATGAATTTTAATTCCCATAAAATAAAACAAATGTGTATAATCTACACGAGACCCCACACCTTCAGTGATGTTCTTATTCTAAACCCTATCCCAAGCTTTGATTAAAACAAATAAAAATGGATTAACTTATTATATGATATAAATAATACAGAAAACGGGGAGAAATTAAAAATATTAAATGTGACTTAGCTAGTATCTGTCCCTCGACCCACACCTAAGGAGAAGTGGAGGAACTCATTCATCAGAATATAGTTCTATTTAGCACCACAGTATTGTAAAATGAGCTCTCTTAGACTTGGCTTGCCCTCTCTGGCTTGTTTCCATACAGATTTGACTGTCTGACATCAAATCAAAAGGAAGAAGGAGAGAATTTTATGATGGAAGAAAACACAACCTCTTTGCTTTGTGTAAGATTTAAACATATGCATAATTTTTAAAAAATTGATTCAATAATTGATACAATAATTAAATTTCTCTGGCAGCATTTACCTCGTTATACCAGTGATTGATAACCAGTAAAAATCAAGTCGCAGATTGTCATTCCAGCTTGCCAAGTCTGAGGTGGATGTTCCAGAATGCTGTTTCCTCTCCCAAATACTGTTATTTCAGCCCATATGTGATTACAGTTCACCATTTTTCCAATTGATTTTTCTTAAGCAATTACAATTATCTTGCATGTGTCCGCCTATCACAGGAGACAGTGGCATGCAGTGAAAAATGGACTGGAAAAGAAATGGGAGCCGACTCTGCCACAATCTGACCATGACTTTGGATAAAACACTTAACCTCAGTCTGCCTCAGTTTCCACTCCTATAAAATTAGAGTCCCAAGCAAGACAATTTCTAATGTTCCTTTAAACTTGCCTTATGTCTTCTTCATTTTCATTCAAGGCATTATCTTAATTAAATTGCAAGTGACCAGCTTTAATTTGTTTCATTTTCTCACAGTACCTAGTACAGTTTTTTCATTGTGGTTTTTTTGAGGGGGAATGTTTGCTTCTCATAGGGCCTCAAACATGTTAGCAAATGTCAGTATCTTGTCTTAAATTTGTAAAAACTTATACAAAAAAATTTTGTATAAAATAGTGCAGAAATTATCCACTATCAGCAGACTTGTTATTTTGGTGTTGTTTCAATTTATGATTGCAATTTTGCACCTGCTAAGAAAATATATTTTTCATTGGGAGTAATGAAAGCCTGCTCAGTTTCAGCCATCCCTGTGTTTGTTTTCTGATATGCACACCTGAGGACAAATTCCAGATATATGAATTGTGTTAAAAATTTAAGCTATTTATAGGATACCAATCAATCAATAAACATAATAGAAATGTATCTATTGTAGAAACAGTAAATGGAATCTATAAAATATAGAATTTCTATAAGACATACCTTTAGTATTTCAAGATACTCCTAAAGAAAATTAAAATTTATTAAGGCTTCTCTTCTCAATTAACAATTTACTTAGAAATTCATTTTCTTATAAACTAACAATCTAGGCATTGAGTTGAATAGGTAATAACCATTTGAATTTTTAATGTTTCTTAATGTATATAATTGATGCCCGTTGTTTCATTCTGTGAATTATTTGCAGAATATAAGCTTTAACAATGTGGTGAAATGAATAGAAGGTTGCTAAGTAATGTAATTTATTCCTCATAAGTTAACTTTGTCAGAGATTGAGTGTCAAAAATGAAGAGCTCTTTGTAACATCAGATAAAGTATTGCTTTTCTTTTTAACTAGGTATCTACTCTTCTATAGAAAATCCACTTGCTTCAAATGGATTTTTAAAAGTCCCCAAACCCATAAATCCCGAGTCTCTATAAGCATTCCGTGGACACAAGCACAAACACACTAGTCAGATTCCATCAATAAAGATAACTTACATAAAGAATCTGTTTACACAGTGAATTAAGACACAATCGTGCGAGAGTTCTTCTCAGACAGTGTGGTTTTATGAAAAGGAAGACATTTATGAAGATTCAAAGTACTTGGTTCCCAAAAGTCCAGATTTCATTTACATATTTCTATTTAAAAAGTTAGATACCAAAAAAAGAAAAAATCTTACAATCGTTAAGAGAAAAATAACACTCTTCCATTAACAGATGAAAGAACCATCATAAATAATTTTCTTTAAAGTACTTAGGAAATTTATCCCCATCAGTTCATCTCCTGAATTAGTCAAAGTATTCATCAAAATGTAGCAAGCTATTTAGCACAATAAAACAAACTCCTGCTCTTCAGAAGTTTACATTCTAGTTACGTATTCAGAATCCTAACTGTTGTACTCAGCAAAACTACATACACTGTTAAGATATTTAATTTATCACAATAAAATCTTCAGAGTAGTTACAAATCAGATGTGATGAAAAGATATCTACAAATACTAGTTGCTATGATTATTGAAATACAGATGGGTCAGGGACAGAACAGAATAAATAAATGAGACAATAAACTCTAATGCGTAACACAAAATAGATCAATCTCTCACACATAGTAGTTCTTGGGTCCAAAAATCTTGGGGAATTTTACGCTTGGAGGCCAACATCCAAATTAAGACTCCCAGAAACGTAAGTAGCATTTTCAATTTTTCAGAGAAAACAGTCAGGATAGAGAATATTTAATGAAGACTATTCACCCATTAAAATGTCATAATTGCGGGGCTGGAGTTTGGGGAGAGGGGATATCCATTTGCTCCTGTATCAATTTTGGAATATGAATTAACTGAAGAGTTTAGGACAATTGGGAAAAGCTTAGACACTGTTAAATATTTGAAAACCCTAGGAAACCACACAAATGTAGAGAGAGCCTATGAACTCCAGAAATCATTTACAAAAAGCATGGAAGTCAGTCCAGGGATGATTACAATATAGCAAACTTGGCTTGGGAGCTCATTTCTGCCTTTTCCTGTCTGTAACCATAGCAACAAGCACAGAACCCCAGCACAGAAGAGGTGCTCTCTAAATATTGGCTGAATCAATAAATGAATGAGCCTCTCAATCTCAAATCTATGGTCTTTGTCTTTTGAAAAATCAGAACAGAACTTCTTGTCCAGTGTCTGACTCAGCATTTGGCATTTCCCTTCTTGCTCATTCCCCAGTATTGTGCTTTTCTGGACTGACGTAAACCCCTCTGGCCATACTGGCCGCATAAACACAATACAACAGGGGAGATGGGCATTCCATCCCCTGATCAATTGGGGCAAAATATGATTGTTTCAATTTCCTTGCCCTTTGGGAACCCAATTTGAAACATTTGTAATCTTTGTCCATGCCAAACCAACTGTTTTTAGTCAACGCTTAAAGAAATGTGTTAAAGATTCTGTTTTTACATGATTCTTAATGCTAATGAGTTCATCCCTCTCATGATCACACATCTTTCTGCAAATGTCAAACAGGAGGTAGCTGACAAGGTCATGGCCATTAAATACAGGTTCACGGACATACACATGGTTCTTGACAGGAGTCATCTATGGCTAACCTTTGACTTTCCCTGCTTCTATTACTTGAATGTCAACAACTGTGCACAATTTTCACATTACTCTGTCAGTATATGTCAAAATTTCCAAACATCAATGCATATCTTGTATATTTAAATGGATATCCTTTATTGCTTTGTAAATGTGATTTTTCTGAAAATGGTGTAGATCCCTTTATTTTAACATTTTTCAATAGTTACCCTCCTTTGGGACTAATGAGCATTTTCACATATAGTCTTAGTTTAAGTTCACAGGAGGCTGAGCCTGAGATAGGGAGCCTTATGTCACTGATTCTTTGAGGGAGTGAGTGTTTCAGGAGAAACCTGCAAGTCAGTGAAGGAAATAGGACAGCGCACGGGGCGAAGCAAAGCAAAGATGTGATTTCCGCTAAGCCTGGTCTCAGCCTGATCCCACAGAGAGTTTTGGAACAAGAGTGACACCACAAATGTTGTCCCAACTTAAGGCAAAGGAGCAAGACTTTCCTATTTCTTTATCAGCCAAGCGGGTGTGTGCTGCCCCTGCTTGGGGGTGAGGGGTGTTTCCCCCAGGCAACTTCCAGTTAGATGGCCTCCATCTGTGGAAGTCAGTTCTCTAGCAACTGGGGCAGCTGTGGCCTTTCAAAGCTAACACACACCAAGTAGCTGGGGGTGGGGAGGGTGAAGGGGACAGGCAGGATGCTAGCCTCCCAGAGGATATTTTTTTCTGATATTTAATTTGACCAAAAAAAAAAAAAAAAAAGCTAAAGTGGTACTCGTAATAAAATCTTAAAATCCAAGTGCAGCCTACCCTAGGAATTCAGTTCTGGACATTGCATCCCATGAGCAATAGACACTGTGTAAGTCGCTTATGCCAAGTTTTATTTCATAAAAGAAAAAAAAATTCAAATGACTTTCAAATGTGTATTCACCAATGGCAGTAATTTAGGAAGCTTCTGTACCACGTAAGTCAGAGCAGATTTACGAGCACAGGCAGAGGTTTTCCTTTCACGAGGGTAGGATCTCCCCTCATTAAGGGCAGTGGGCCGGCTTTAGCCAGGGCCCTTCCCAAGGAGCACTGAACGGGAGAGGGCATGACTGTACGATCCCACAGCAACTTGGGAACATAGGCCCTAGTCCCTTCACTGAAGCCTGTTCTCTGATATCACAGTGTGTCTCCATCCTTTCCTTCTCTGCCCCTTACATTTAGCGTCTTGCAGGATTCATCACCCCCTTTTCCTTGTTCATTTTTTTCCCATGCCATAGACTGCTTGTTCTTCATTCACTGGACTGACTATTAAAGAAGCAAGACTAGCTCTCAGGTGGACCCAGTGAGTGGAAGAGTCAGAAGCAGCCCCTTCTCCTTCCCTCTTGTGTTTGCGTACACTGATGACTGAGCCCGTGATGAGGGATAGTTCTGTACAGGCATCAGGACTACTGCCCAGTCTTCCTTGTTGCTTTATCAGGACAGAGGAATGGCTGACAGCACAGGCTCCGGATGCTGGCTTGTGCCCAGCTGAGAGGGCTGCTGCGGCACTTGGAATGTCAGGCTCTTTCTCTTCTATTTGCTTGTTGTCTGGCTGCCTTAAGCGAGAGGCAGTAAATGAAGGTCAAAGATAAAGACATGTAGCTTTCAAAGAGGAAGGGGGAACCAGTGACTGCTACTACTATACATCTAAGAGTAAAATGTGAGGCAGGCCCTGATGGAGCCTGGTATATATATGATTTTGAGGACCTAGAAATACCCAAATTTTACAGGAGAACACAGCAACCACCTTACCTGGGAAGAAATGAGTACTGTGAAGACTATGGGATGGCTACAAAGGCTTGCAATCCACATCTGCAGAGATGCGCCAAGGGTTCCAGAACAACCATTAGGAGAGGATGTGAGGTCAGATATAAGGAGTGCCCTTCTCATGAGTCATGGAGGGCGGAGTCTGGAAAGGATAAGCGCAGACTCGCATTTGGGGTTGGGAAGTTTCTTCTCTAGGCAGTCAGCGCTCCTGGAGCACCAAGCCAGATTTGAAACTCATGTTTCCTTTTTTCAGAGTTTTTCACTTCAATTGGTTTAATCTGAAATCTCACCTATGACATATCTCCCTCATCTCATATAGTTTTATCTGTCCAAGTCTTGGCTATATTGGGGACAATATCAGAAAGTTCTTTAGGACTTTTTTTTTTTTTAGCAATTTATGTGTCACTTTAGAAAGGAGATACTCACAAAATCTATTTCCCACTCAACATTTGATGACAAATGAGGCACAGAGAGGTTAACAGCTTATCTGATGTCACACAGCTATTTAGTGAGCTATTATAAATTACTGCACAATCATTTTTCTCTCATTACTTCTCACTGGCAGGCTACATATTAAGTAATTATATTTCCCCTTTGAAGATTCTTTATCTCAGAGGCACTTTATGACCCAGAACTACTACACCACAATGATAATTTCTTATTTCTGTAGCTTGCACTGTTCCCTCTTCCTGGAAAGTTCCCCACCTCAGCCTAGCCTGTCTCTATATCCACGCTGTACAGTTTTACAGCCTTCTTCAGGGACCCCAAGATGGGTTAGGAACATCTCATCAATACCATATTGTATTATTATAACAACTTATTTACGTACCTTCTCTCCAACAAGAGGTGCCTGTCTTATCTTTAAATCCACTAAGTCTGGTATAGTGATTGACAGTGTGTAGGTGCTTAATAAATTTGTACTGAGTGAATGGAGGAGCAGATTAATGAATACAGATATGGATGTACAGATAAGCGGAGGTATAAGAGGTTATAAGAAGAGCTAAGAAACGATGATAGTTTATTTAGATAACCAAGGAAGATGCAGGTCGGCTGCTATTTTTGTTTTCCTGCACAAGGCAGTCTACAACTACGTCTGCCGATAAATGCCGTTACCCTACTGCCAGGTTCCATCTAGATCTTGAAGAATCTAGAACTTAAAGAGCCCATCAAAAAGTTGCCCAGTGCCTAAAACATTGCCTGATTTGCAGTAATTGCTCAGTGATTATTAATTAAGTGAATAAAATGCAGAATATGTAGGATTATCACAAGGAAATGTTTTAGGGAGATGAGGATAGAATCACTAACTCTTAACCTTCCCAGTGATAGGAGTACCAGAGAAGGCTGGAATCCAGCCATTCCAGCCCTGGGTATATACGTGAGAGAAATAAAAACCTAAGTCCTCACACAAAAAGTTGTACGTTAATGTTAACAGCAGCAGAATTCATAATGGCCAAAAGGCAGGAGACAACCCAAACGTCCACCAACTGACACGTGGATAAACAAAATGTGGTGTGTGTATATAGATACAGATACAGATATAGATATAGATATAGATATATAGATACATACAATGGAGAATGATTTGGCCATAAAGGACTGATAGATGCTACCACATAGATAAACCTTGAAAACATTACGCTAAGTGAAAGAAACCAGTTACAAAAGATCACACGTCATATGATTCCATTCATATGAAATGTCCAGAACAGGGAAATCTATAGAGGTAGAAAGTAGATCTGCAGCTGCTTAGTGCTGTGGGGAGGGGAGGCAGGATGGGAGGTGTGACAGGTAAAGGATATGGGGTTTCTTTTAGAGGTGATGCAGTGTTCTAAAATGGACTGTGGTGATGGCTGCACGTATCTGTGAATATACTAATAATCACTGAGTTACATTTCGAGGTGAATTGTATGGTATGTGAATTATACCTCAATTAAGAGAGAGAGAGAGAGAGAAACATCTCAGACTAAAGGCGGTCCATGAGAATTCTCTCAGTATGCTAAAGAGATTCATTTCATTTCAGGCATTTGCTGAAGATGTCCCAGACTGAGGACCTCATTTCTACCCAGCCAACTTCCAAGGCCCCAGTCAGAGCTCATTATTACTCAGCCTGTGTTAGCCAGCTTTTACATTGTGAAATCTTCTTTTTTGCGGTTGTATATACTAACCAGCTGAACCATATTAAAAAGTCCTTGTCCAAGCCACACGGACAGTTTCAATACCAAACTAGCATTTATTGCATGCCCATTACGCGCCAAGTGCTTCGCATATGTCATCTCTAAGCCCCATCGTAACTCCAGGAAGTAGGCTGTATTACTTCATTTTATAGAGGATGATATGGGACTGAGCTTAGCTAATTGCCACGTTGTCACTATGTGGGAATTGACAGGCCCAGGTTTAAGGTATGTGTGTGATTTACAAGATCTGTACTCTGTTCACCAATTTGTGTCCTCAGGGTCTAGCGTGGTGGACAGAAACGCATAAAACCAGAATAAGAGAATAAGGAAGGAAAGTATGGCCTGTCTGATAAAGACAAACAACCTGATCTGGCGTTCCAGTGTGGGAACAGGGATGCGAGACTGTTTAAAATCCTGCCCTAATGACCTGCGCGACGACACAGCTCTCCTGGGTCTAGGACCACTCAAGCTGTCTGCTTGAAGGCGGAGCTTTTAAATCTTGTTCTAGCCGAGCAAGCGCCAGCATCCTCCCAGGTCAGTTCCTTTTGAAAACAACCCATGCTTTTGTTCCTAATTCTATTTGTCAGTCCTATGCCACCAACACCAACACCTCTAAAGCCATATTTACTTCCCTGTGTTAAGGTAGCAGACTTCTTATGTCCTACACTATGAGCATTGGTACCCAGATATCAATGGCATCACTTGTGGTTTATTCCCTAATCTTCATCCTTGTTTTTGTCACGTGAGGATGTCTGAGGACACTCTTTCTCGCTTCTTTTCCATTTTTCTTGGTGCCCTTCTATCTAGACGCTGTCCTCCATCCGTCCCTCTTTGGTAGTTTTGGAAGTAGACTGTCCAGTTTCTTGTCATTTGATCCTCCATGAAATGCAGGCTCCTTCTTGCTTATAATACCCTAGAATACTAAGTTCAAGTCCAATAAGTCAAAGCCAGCTTTACTACCATCTCTATCTTCACTTTCTCCTCCAAAGTCAGGAACATCAACACCAGAAAATAAGAAAAGATCACCTCCACATAAATGAGGGTAAGGGTATAGTCCAGGTTATTAAAAAATTGGCATGAGAACCCACAGGAAAAGAAGCAGGAATCTCTGGAAGCTGAAGTTGGCACAGATTCACTGGGAAATGCATGCCAGACTAACCTCTATTAGATTAGCGTGGCTGGCCTGGCAGTTTTGGACTTTAACAGAACATATGACTAAGAGTCTCGTGACACTTTTATGGACAAGCTATATTGGGTTAGATAAGAACATAATTAGATATAGTCATGCCTGGCTGGACATCCTTAATAAAAACCTTCTAACTGATGGGTCCTTAGTAGCTCTGTCTTCACAAACTTACATAAAGCTGCCCAAGGCAAGCATATCAAATTTTGAGGTGACCCCAAGGAATACTGTATATGAAGTGAGATTTTTAAATTATCTCTGTATTAAGAAACAATCATCTGCATCACCTAACAGCCAGTAAGAGATCAGTGTCTCAGCATGTGGCTTATAGATGGAACACAGAGAACCTCTTCCACATTTACTTTTCATCCAAATAAAATGCATAGTGCACCAGAAGTTTAAGGTCAGGTATGAGCGTTTGGGCAAGCTAATAACACTAATGCTTTACAATCATGTAACCTATTACGGTGTGGAATTCTTTGGAATGCTATTCCAACTTGGAGCAGGCTCAGGGGTTTCCATTGCCTTTATTATTTTTATAAATCTGTTAAAAAAAATTCTGTAACATCGAGGCTCCAGTGTGGGGAGTGAGAGGTCAATAAGATGATTATTGATAGTCTGATTTTCTGCCGTTTGCAGGGGAGTCTTACATGTGTTGGGGCTTCACAGACAGTAAGCGTTGCAAAGTACCAGCTGTATGAAAAGCTGGAGAATGCAATGACATAGAGTTTCACCAGCTTCACGTTCACAGTGGAAAGTCTTATCACACAGTAGCAGAAATAGGTTATTTTTATTTGTTGCTTGTACAGTCGTGCCCTCCGAATCCGTGGGTTCCACGTCCATGGATTAAACTAAGGGAGGACTGAAAATATTTGGGGAAAATAATGTTCCAGAAAGTTCCAAAATGCAAAACTTGAATTTGCGAAGTATTTACATTGCATTTACAACTATTTACATAGCACTTACATTGTATCAGATACTCAAAGTAATCTTGTAGGTTACATGCAAATACTATGCTATTTGAAATAACTGACTTGAGTATCTGAGGATTTTGGTATCCTGGAGGGGAGGGATGTTCCTGGAACCAGTCCCCTGTGGATACTGAGGGATGACTGCATTTTAACTCAAATTAAATTGTAGATGTAAGGTAATAAATAAAATCCATCCAAAAAATTATCTCAATAGAAGAGACAATAAAACAATTTTACCAAAATAATTTTTAAATTACCTATATTCTATTCTTAGATATACAAATGACAATAATATAATCACAAAATTACAATCTTAAAATAAAGTAATCAATTATTAAATAAATAATGCTAAGGTTTTGAATTTGGGTTTTCTAAAAATAATCATTAAAGTATATAGAATGAGAAAGACATGGCTTGAAATGAAAGGTTAATTTGGGGGGAAAAAAAACTTGGAATCTTTTAAACCATTCTATGAACCAAAAGAACTTTACTAAAAGAGTTGATGCAAACTTGGCGCACAAAAAAACTTGGAATCTTTTAAACCATTCTATGAACCAAAAGAACTTTACTAAAAGAGTTGATGCAAACTTGGCGCACATAAACTGTAGTCTGTGATTGATCCTGCGCACCCTAGGAGGACAGTCCATGCCCTGACCTCCAAATCTCCGTCAAAAGGCCTCCAGAGCTCTTAGTGTTCCTGGGAACGCCACCCAGGATGGGATTTAGCCATACAGATATCACAGTGATGACTCCGACAAAGACTTTCAGGGCATGGTGAAGACAGAGTTGATGGAAGTGAATTCAAGAGAGATTAGGAGGAGAGGAATATAAGTAGGCGAATATAGAAAACTCTTTTGAGGATTTTGTGATAGTGAGAGGGGAATGTCGAGTTAAAAAAGGGCTATATATACCTATATATATGTACAAATAGATATTTAATATGGTATTTATTACAGTATGTTTGTATTATGAAAAGGATGTCCCATAGAAATCACCCAAAATTTACAGCCTCATCACCCCACCCAGACCCACAAGTTCTGCTGGGTAGCCACTAGCCACAAGTGGCTACTGAGTACTTGACATGTGTCTGCTCTGACTTGAGATGTACTGGAAGTATGAAATATACACCAAAATCTGAAGACAAAGTATTTTAAAAAGGATGCCATGTATCTCACTCGTACATTTTATAATGATTCATGTTACAATAATATTGTACATATAGTGAGTAACAAACATGTATTACTGAAGTTAAGTTCTCTTTTCTAAATGTGGCTACAAAAAAAAGTTTTAAATTATCTATGTGGTTTGCATGGTATTTCTGCTGACTGCACTGATTCAGACCAGAGTGGCAAATCCTATTGTTTGATTTTTACCTGGTTTATTTTAGTCACCCCATAAGCTCATCCCTCATCTCCCATCAGCCTTGAATACCCTCAACCTGATCCCAACTCCTGTCCTCCACAAATCCTGACCCCTTTCATTGTGGAACCCATGGCCCCAAATTCCCTATTCCTCAACTCTTCTTCACATATTTCCTTCACCTTCTTGCTCTAAATCAGTGGTTCTCAAACACATCCGTGCACAAGAATCACCTTGGGAGCTTTAAATAGATAAGTGCCCAGTTCTTATTTTCAGAATGTTCAGTCAGATCATCTGCTGTGGGGATAAGGCATCTGAACTTTTTAATAGCTCACTCAGGTGATTCTAACGTGCAGCTGGGATTGATAACCACTCATTAAGCCAGATCCAGCCTTCCACCTACTCCAACGCTGCACCCGTGTTAGCAAACATGGCCGGGGAAAAACACAGTGTGCTGGCTGGTCTCCTCAAGGACTATCTAGAGTGGACTTAAAGCTGCCCAGCAATCCTACCATTTTCCCCTTGTCCATCACTATCTTTATCTGCTAGAGAAACATCTTTCTCCTCCATCCTCTCTCTGACTTTGCTTCCTGTTTAAGCAAGAAAATAGAAGACATTAATGCAGACCTTGCACAAAGCTCCCTCCACCCCACCCACCCACCTGCCTGCATATGTAGCTATATATACGTCCACCTTCCCTCATTACTGCAGCTCAGGCTGTCCAACAGAACTTTCTGATCAAAATGCTCTATGTTGGGGCTGTAAACTACCGCAGCCACTAGCCACCTGTGGCTATCATGCACTTGCTCTCAGGGTAGCACAACTAAGGAACTACATGTATAATTTTATTTAATTTTAAATTAATTTAAATGGAAATAGCCATGTAGCTAATGGCTACTGTACGGGGCAAAACAGGCCTAGATGATGGTACCCCACCTGAGACCAGATCCTCCACTTTATTCCGTGTGCCGTTCCCTCTTACCTACTCCAGGATGCTGCTTCAGCGATCAGCCCCTCTCTGTTGTTCTGTCAATTTTCCGTTGTTACTGGATCATTCCCCTCAGCAAAATCATACATTGTAGTATCTTCCATTAAAAACAAAACCCTTTCTTGGTATTCCCCTTTAGTTATCAGTTTCTTTGCCCCTTTTACAACCAAAAGCCTCAGAAGAATATTTTTATAATTACTGATTCAAATTCCTCTCTCCGTCTGTCTCTTAAACTCCTGCCAGTCATACTGTCTCCCCCATCCCCTAAACCAGCTCAAGTCAGCATCACCAGTGACCTCTCCATCACCACTGGGCTGCACCCTAGGGAGCTTCCTGAGTGAAATCTGAAACTAGCCCCCACACATGGAGGGCAGGGAGAGGCCAAAGAAAGAGACAGAACACTCCGGATTGGCAGGGGGCAGATTTAACAAGCAAGAGATCTTACATGAGGCTTGTCTTCGGTCAAGAAATGAGTAGGTTTCTGCACCTGCCCACCAGAATCTTCAAAGGTTATATATAGGGCTTGACGGGGTTCAGTCACATACACGGACGAAATGGTCTCAACAGCACCTTGCTCTCTCAAGGCTGTGCCCTTGGAACAGCTCCTGCTGTGGGAACAGTGGGTGGAACGTACACTCCAAAGACACGGAGCGGGTAAGGAGCCCTATTTCCCCGGGTCCAGCTTACGGGTCAACCTGCAGTCGCGTCCTCTCAATGACCTCCTCCAGCAATCACCAGATCCGTAAGGTCCTTATCACATTGGGTGTACCTGCAGCTGGTACCCCAGTAATCCCTCTCTCCTCATGAAACACTTTCCTGACACTTCCTTCACTTGGCTTTTTGGAAACCACTCTCCCAGCCTCCTCTGACTTCCCCTCCTCTTCCTTCTCTGCTTGCTTTCCTAATTCCTGCTCATCTTACCAACCTTGAAATTTCCAAGCACACCAGGGCTCAATCCGAAGTCTTCTCTTTTTGCCGGATCACATCCTAAATGAGCTCATTCAGTACCATCTGTATCTTTACCCTGACCACAACTTTTAATTCTAAATTCGCACGTTCAACAAGCTAGTCAGTATTTCAAGCTCAAAGGTGAGTAGGCACCTTAAGTTTCTTTTTAGTTTGAAGTACACTGATTCACAGTGGTGTGCTAGTTTCCAGTGTACAGCATAGTGATTCTGTCATATACATATAGATATTCCTTTTCATATTCTTTTTCATTATAGGTTATTACAAGATATTGAATAGAGTTCCCTGTGCTATACAGTAGGACCCTGTTGTTTATCTATTATATATAGAGTAACATCTGTAAATTCTGAACTCCCAATTTACCCCTCTCCCCTTTCTTTCCGCCCAGTAACCATAAGTTTCTTTTCTATGACTGTAAATCTGTTTTCCCCATTAACACCTGTCCTCCCCTCTAGAACTCGCCACTGCTACAGGGTTTCCTACCTCCGTGCATGTTAACTCCATTCTTCCAGTTGCTATGGCCAAAAGCTTTGGGTCATCCTTGAGTCCTTTCTCTTTCACATCACAAATCCAATCCATGAGAAAGTCATTTGGGCTCAAACTTCAAAATACATTCCAAAACTTTTCTCGTCTCACCACCTCCCACTCTCATGTAAATTTTTGCAATAGTCTCCTGCCTGACTTTCCTCCTTCTTTCCTGGCCTCCTTATGGACTCCTTTCTATACTGAAGCCAGAGTGATCCCTTTGAAACATGAACCAAATCACGCTCTTACTCTGCTGGGAGCCCCGCACTGGCTCCTACGGCACTCAAAGGACTCACGGTGGTTTTCAAGGTCCTGCACTGTCTGGTCCTTTTCACCTCTGCGTTAGTCTGCTAGAGCTGCCATAACACGGTACCACAGTGTGAGTGGCTTAAACAACAGAGATGTATTTTCTCACAGTTCTTGAGGCTAGAAGTCCAAGATCAAAGTGTCCCCAGGGTTGGATTCTTCTGAGGTCTCTCTCCTGGGCTTGTACACGGTCGTCTTTCCCATGTCTTCACATGGCCTCCCGTCTGTGTGTGTCTGTGTCTTAACCTCTTCTTACAAGGACACCAGTCACACTGGATTAGAACCCACTCTGAAGATCTCATTTTAACTTAATGACCTCTGTAAAGCCCCTATCTCCAAACACAGTCATATTCTGAGGTACTGGGCATTAAGACTTCAATATATGAATCTGGGGGTGGGGGAGGTAAGGACACAGCTCAGCCGCTAACAACCTCCCGATCTCACCTCCTATCGCGATCCCCCTCCTTCCCTCCCCTAGCGCCTCAAGCACCATATTGCTGCTCTTCAAACAGGCAGGCTCGCTCCTGCTTCGGGAGCTATTCTCTGTGTTGGAATCCCCTTGCCCCAAGACAGTTGCAAGCCCTTCTCTCATTTCCTTTATATGTTTGCACGAACATCACCTTCAGTGAGGTTATTCCTCTACCAAGCCTCAGACCTCCTAACCAAACACATATTCTCCATCTCCCCTTAATTCTGCTTAATTTTTTTCCATAGCCTGTATCACTATGTACCACACTCTATATTTTCTTGTTACTTACTAGTTTTTCTTTTATCTTCTTCCACTTAGTAGGTACTCATTAACTATTTGTTGAATGAATAGATAAATAGAATACATTCATTTGCAGAAAGAAATACATCTGAAGGTCATCATAAGGGATCTGGCAATGATATCCTGTAAGCCACCGCTTAGAAAATCAGATTTTTAGGTTAGAAAAGAGAAGAGAGGCCTAAGGGAACACTGGGAATAACTGATTGAAAACTTCTGAAGGCTTGTCCTGTGGATGACAACAGAGTCACTCTGTGCATGTGTCATTACTCTATATGGCAGAGCTGGACTAAAGGACAGCATTGAAGAGAAGGTGAATTTTAGCTCAAAACAACAAAAAAGTTCCAGTGAAATGTTTATGTTTCCAGAAGATGGCTCCCAATAACAGAAAATAAAGAAGCAGAAGCCAAATAATTCTCTCAGGAATACTGCAGGCAAGACACCTGTGCTCATGAGAGGATCAAACGTGAGTTTTGAGTTGGGTTCTGACTCCAAGTTTCTAGAAGGATAAACTGACATTATTTATTTATTAATGGTGGTACTGGGGATTGAACCCAGGAGGTGGTGCATGCTAAGCATGCACTCCACCACTGAGACTCTCCTCCAATCAACTGATTTCAGATGAGGAAAAATATCACAAAGTATGGCCGGTCTCAGTGCCCCACTGTTTCCGTGAGTCAGGCCTGGTGAGACTGGCAGGTCTGGGAAGCATCACAAGCTGAAATGAGAATGGGAAATCAGGGAGACGAGGGTCAAGGTTGGCCAATAAATAGTCACGTGACTGTAGGCAAGTCACTTCCCTTCTCTGGGTCACCAGGGAGTCCTCGTTAAGTTAAAGGCTTGGCAGAGATGGGCACCACATCCCTTCAGTTCTAAACACTGCAATTCTAGGTTCTTTTTCAAGTCATAGGAACTGGAAGAGGACTGGAGATGAAAGAGTTTAGGCAGTCACGGGGTATTATGGGATGGGGGAGGAGGCACCCGGGCAAGTTCAGACTGAAGGAGAATCATGTTAAATGGAATTCTTCCTCTGCAGAGGGATTCAGAAATGAGAGAAATGGCTCCCCTGGGCCAGCCGTCCAGTATCTTCTCTTCAAGTGTGAAAAGGTGAGAGGGCTCCAAGCTTGAAAAATCAGAAGAAACTGCTACTTACACAGAGAACCACTTCTCACTCCGGAGGGACTAGCTAAGCTGCGGGGTGTGCTGCGCTGTGGTTCAAGGAGACCCGGCATGACTGTCACCGAAGAGTCATTCCAAAGGGGAGTGTGAGCAAACGCACATCACTGTGCTTGCCTGAGCTTCTTCCTCTTGACTGAAAAGACATCTCTCATGGATGTTTCCTAGGCGCTGAATTATCAGGACTAACGAGGCAGCATTAAGGACTTGAGTTACGCCAGCTCAGTTTCTAACGTCTTGGTCAACCCTCTCCGAGGCATGGCCTGCACAGGGCTTTGGGGGCTGTTTAGAAATTTTAGTGGAAAAGTGTCAAACAATGTTGACTGAATCTGATTTTTTAACAAAAATTCCCAGTAGATTCCAAGCAGTTGAGACTGAAATGGTCTGATCGACTTGAAGCAAATCCATGACTTGTTTTCGTAGGTGGGCCTAAAATCAGTACTGATTTTGATACTTTCCAAGATTTAAGCCAGGTTGATGCTAGGATTCTAGAATTTTCTGACAACCAGAATTTTGTTTTCACCATCTTCCCTGTTTATTTCCATTTCATTTTACTCTTCCTCTGAGAACAGAAGTGGGCCTGCATGGTTCCCCTGTTTATTTCCTCAGAATCTCTTACTAGGCTTCGCAAACTCACCAGAACAAGGTGGTTATTTGGACTCTTGGTCCCATGAGGTGAGACAACAGAACCTGTTTTCACTGATAGTTGGAAAACAGAAATGACAATGATCCTTTTCAGGCTGGGCTCCCTAATTTTCCCTTGTTTTCCTTTGGTGCAATAATGAGGGCTGACAGGGCCCCTTGACGCCATTAGCAGTAAATGAATTTTTCAGCGAGGACTAACAGAGAAAAACTATGGAAATTTCGGATTTATTTTTTTTGACCCAAGAGAGCTTTCTGTATCTCCTTATGCCTTTGCTTTCCATGCGTACTTTACAAAAAATTTCAGTAAAAGCTTCTAAAGTTAATCCTTAGCTGTCTCCTTCAATTCTCCTCCCCGGAACTCTTCGTTCATCTGTTTAGAGATCCTGGCCACTTCTTTAGGGTCCCTATCCCAAAAAATTAAAGGCAGTGCAGTAAACTCAAGTCTTATCCTGAGGCTTATCTTTGTAAAGTTAGCAATACTTCCTCCTTTTTACACAAGAAAATTTAAAGAGAAGCAGTCTCAGACGTGAACTGGATTCTGTCCCATTTCTCCTCCAAACTGGGAAAAAGCTGGTCATATAGTTTTACATTGTTAGTATAAATATTCAAAGACTCTAATCCGGTATCTTCCACATAACACACATTTTAACTCCTACTTTAAACTTTCAGAATGCTTTTTACGGTATCTGTTATGCCCTACTTTAAAATGTTTGTCGGTCTAATATTTCTACTTTCTTCCTTTATTAATTTATCTTCAAGGTCATGCGTGGAAACACCTTTCAGTGGAAAGAACCCATCTGCTTTGGCAAAAATGCACGCTATAAACCTTCACTTCTGCAAGGGCCTTAAAAAAAAAAATTTAAAAGCCAAGAGTCTGTTAAAATGCTTCCAAAGCAGAGTTCCCTCAAGCTTGCTCTGGTGCAACCCTGGTGCCAGGCGTTGATGTGGTAAATAAAACAAAAACTGGGGAGAGGGAGGGATGCCATATTAAGGAGCCACTCTCTTTAAAATTCAAAATGTACAGAAGCATCTTAAAGGGCTGGAGGCATTCTTAAAAACATACATATATTTGTTTTGTTTTATTTAACCACTTATTTCTCAAACTTATTTGATCACAGAACTCTTTTCACGTGTGTATGCAATACTTAGTAACATACTACTCTATTAGGGTTCCAAGGTACATGGTTTGGAAATTGTGCTAGAAGACATTATTCTTCATTTTTAAATAAGTATTATTTCAATGCATTCATACACTGGAAAATAATCTTGAGATAGAAATATAACACTTCATTCTAATACTGTATTTACAGAGGTATCTAGGGTTCATTTGACAAATAGTTAATCTCCAAGTGCCTACTTGGTTCCTATAAGTCAACACAAAAACGGATCTTCCTTTTTGTAATATCACGTTAAACTTCATCGGAATCGTCCACTAGTCATCTTTTAGGGGTAAATCATCAATTATCACAGACAACGACCACAGCCACGTCTCCGACTTTCATCTCTCACCTGCCTTCCCTTCAGTTTGTATTGGCCATATTTAAGGTACTTCTTATTGTATGTATTTCTGATTCTTAAATAAAAACAAACTAAAAATCTCATTTATTATTTCCCTCAATTTAAAAACAGCATAATCAATGACGTCCAAGTGAGACAGAAGTGGGAACAAACTCTCCCTCCTCCATCCCTATCTGGCTGAGTTAACCTCTTCAGCCTCCTCGTTGGTGACACGGAGGGGCACCCCAACACAACTCACAAGTATTCAGTGAGACCCTGTGTGTAAAGTCCTCAGCTTGGCACACGGCGATCCTTACGCCGGATTAGTCAGAAGGGTCCCACCATGACGTCTTCACAAATGTTCTGTTTGTACCTGGAATCTCTGGCATTCCTTTCTCTCCGCTCTTCCTCATCCCAACTTTTTCATCCTCCAAATTTCCCTACAGCTCCCGCACTGACAGATTTTTCTCTCGAAATGTTAGAATGAGTCAGATGGGTCAGGAAACCCATGGTGAGCTACTACTGCCCGCTCCATCCGCCCTAACTTCCTCAGCTCCTCAAACCTAACACGTGCCCCACAGCTAACTCCCGCTTACCAGCCCCACCATGAACATCACTGCTGTGTTTACGCGGTCCTTCCTTAAACATTCTCATTTTCGCCCCCCTTTTCTTTTCATGGTTACTGTCAAATTCCCTGCGGGGGGAAAAAAAAATCTTTTCCTGGTGTCCCCAGTTACCTCTTTCTAGTGCTCCAGGTCTGTGATTCTAATTTCCTTCTGATGAATTCACATATATACACACAAATACTTTATACCAAGTTGTACTTACTGATGTATAGTTTTTACTATGCCTTTTAAAAAACTTTAATTGATATAATTGACATATAAAATTGCATTAGTTTTAAGTATACAACATCATGATTCAACATATGTATATATTGTGAAGTGATCACCATAATAAGTTTAGTTAACATCTTTCACCACCATAGCTACAACATGTTAATCTTGTGATGAGAACTTTCAAGATCTCCTCTCTCAGCAAATTTCAAGTAACGATATTCACCATTCACTATACTTTCCTCCCCAGACAGCTTTCTCATGTAAACACAAGCTCTTTCAGGGAGTGAACGTATCAGTTTTTCACTCTGCCCGCAGTGGAAGTGTAAAAACTTCTGACTGATCCACTAATACTAAACACTTTCATTCCTAGGAGTTCTATTTACTTTAACCAGAATAAACTACACATAGGACAGAAAACGTTAATTGAGGGAGAGAGCAAAGTTGGATATAGCAAAGTTGAATGCTATTTAAGGACAAGGTTGTATACCAGATGACTGTGAAGTTTTTGTTTATTTGGTAGCTGATTTGTGTGTTAGTTTTGTCACCCAAGATGCTGTTTATTTATAAAACGTGCTCATGAATTCTTCGGGCTCGTCTGCCTGGAATTTCCCCCCAATCGTTTAAGGTTTAGGTAACACATCTCTGGCTACAGCCTTCACTAGGATTCTGAAAGTTGAGTTACTCATCCGAGAGTGTAGAACTTCGCTCTTTTTAAAGAGAAGGCAGAGGACAGCCCCTCGGTATGGTCTATGTGGAGACAAAGAGGTCTGGCCATCTTGGAGCACAACCTCTCTCAGCCTCATTGTTATCAGTGTTGAGCACTGGCAATGGCCCCAGGCCATGCAGTCCCGGTGAGAGCTGCACCTTCCCGCCCTGGGAGTGAGTCTTCCCCACCAGGTGATGTGGTCGGTCCTCCCATCTACAGGAGGTGGCCAGCCCCGTGTAATCCTCTCAGCACCTCTGTCAAGCAGCCTTTTCAAGCACTGTGACATCTGCAGACAGGATGCCTGTCTTTCACATACCAGACACATGTCCTTGGGAGTGGTGGGGGCTCTTCCTAATTCTTAGCCTGTTGCCTAATTCTACATTACTGGACTCCAAAGGAGTAGCCTGATAAAAGGGTAACCTTGAGTCTGGTCTTATTGATGTGTCAAAAAAGCTAATCACTCACAAATCGGGAACTTTTGTTAGCAACTCATTACCTGGGGACCCACCAAAGTAACGCTGGGTTGAGAGTCACTGTGCTCAGGGACAGCTCCTGGCAAAATCAACACATGGTCAAAGTCAGGCCTATCCTGGTCACTCAGGTGACAGCTATTGTGAATTTCTGTTCTCTCAAGAAGAGAGGACTAAGCTAAGTACTGTGCTAGGTACCTTCTCAGTTTGTCATACCACCTGTGACATGAGGGGACGCATTTTCAGAAATGAAGGCGCTGGTAGGTTTCACAAGTACATCCAAAGCTGGTATGTAGTGGCCAAGGTTTCCCAAGGCCTGAGTCCTTTACCACCATGGCACGACGCTGCCTTATCATCAAAGTTCTCTGAAGAAGCAAATGTGTGCATGGCCTTCTTTAAACCTCCCTGCTGCTGGGTTGGTTTTCACACTTCCTACCTCTGGGGTTGGCATGCATGGTCTATTTTTTTCTCCCTCCTTTTCATTCCATAAAATATAAGAATATTCTTTTAAATTAGTCTTTGCGGTGACCTTGGAATTACCAACGTTCTTCAAACAAGTTATGTAAACCAGCTACCAAAAGTGGTCTGTGGCTTAACATTCAATATTATTGTCCCACGGACTGACTGCACTAAGCTCATTGGCACACTGTCTGTTACTTGAACTGAAGGGTGTCTCTGAAGTAGTTTTGTGCAGTGATTGCAGAGGAATAATTTTAAAGCCCTTGTATTGTTTGAAGATAAATGAACACTTCACAGATGCACCACTGAAGTAAAGACTCATAAATGAAGCGGTAACTTAAGAAACAGGGAGAACAAAATGCCACATCCTTTGTTTACAGGAAGGTCCGTTAGATGTGTACAGTTAAACGTAAGTACATTAAGTGCTAACTATTCATTTATAATTTTCCTTATGTTTATTCATCAAGAAGAAAGAAGGAAACCTTATCATGTGAAAATCTGCATGCACCATTGGAAGAAAGAATTTTATTATGAAAACTTGAATGCTATTTACAGTTTAGACTTCCCGTAGATACTGAAGGCTGCAGTCAAGATGAAGAAATATACGATGCCCTCTGTCTTAGAAAAGGTAAAAAGAGATGAGAGTGAAAGCAACTCAAGATCTACTTCTGGTCTACAAAGAGGAATCGGCACGTGGCTCAAGAAGAGAACGCAGCTGAGAAGCATGTGAAACTCTCAAAAATGTCACAGTGTCTGTCATCACAGCTACTACTCGGCAAGGCAGCACCTCTATGGAAGGTACCACAATTTACAACATGATTGGAAGTCTGGAGTAGCCAAGTTACCCAAACATTCAACCAGGAGGCAGCTAAAGAAATCACGCTGGTTACCTAGGACTTGCGCTGGTTTCAAAAGGATGTGAATAAAAGGTGGAAGGAATCCACTCTCAAGGATGGATTGGAGGGTAGCTTAAATGTGAAAATAATAATTTTAGGGGTCCTGTTATGGACTGAATTGCATTCAACCCAAATTTATATGTTGAAGCCTAGTTCTCAGAACCTCAGGATGTGACTGTATTTGGGGATGGAGCTTTTAAAGGGGGTAATTAGGTCAAAATGAGGTCTTTAGGGTGGGCCTTAATCCAATACCACTGGCGCCCTTGGAGGAGAGGATGAGGACACAGACTCACATAGAGGGAAGACCATGTGAAGACACAGGGAGAAAATGGCCATGTACAAGCCAAAGAGAGAGGCCACAGAAATCAACCCCATGGACACCCTGATCATGGACTTCTAGCTTCCAAAATCGTTAGAAAATAAATTTCTGTTGTTTAAACCACCCAGACGGTGGTATTTGGTTATCGTATCCCTAGCAGAAGAACACAGAGCTCACCTTCTGGCCTAGACTAAGACTGCTTTTGGTGGAAATCAGAAAACTCATAGAAAAAAACATATGTGGAATACTCTTTGACATAAATTGTAGCAATATTTTTTTTTGGATCTGTCTTCTAAAGCAAAGGAAATAAAAGCAAAAATAAACAAATTGGACCTAATTAAACTTAGAAGCTTTTGCACAGCAAAGGAAACCATTAACGAGATAAAAAGATAACCTACTAAATGGGAGAAAACATTTGCAAATGATATGACAGATAAGGGGTTAATATTCAAAATATATAAACAGCTCATACAACTCAACGTCAAAAAAAAAATCTGATTAAAAAATGGGCAGAAGACCTGTATAGACATTTTTCCTAAGAAGATATACAGATGGCCAACAGGCATATGAAAAGATGCTCAACATGGTTACTCATCAGAGAAATGAGAATTAAATCTACCAGGAGATACACCCTCACGACTATCAGAATGGCTGCCATCAAAAAGAATACAAATAAATGTTGAGAAGGATGCAGAGAAAAGGGAACCCGCGTACTGCTGGTGGGAATGTAAATTGGTGTAGCCACTGTGGAAAACAGTATGGAGGTTTCTCAAAAAACCAAAAATAAAACTACCATATAAGCTAACAACATCATACCTGAGTGTATACCCCCAAAAATGAAAACACTAATTCAAAAAGATACAGGCACCCCAATGTTCATAGCAGCATTATTTACAATTACAAACACACGGAAGCCACGTAAGTGTCCATCAACAGATGAACGGATAAAGAAGATGTGATGTATATATTCAATGGAATACTACTCAGTCATAAAAAGAATGAAATTTTGCCATTTCAACAACATGGATAGACTCGGAGGATAGTATGCTAAGTGAAATAAGTCAGATGGAGAAAGATAAATTCTGTATGATATCATTTATATGGGGAATCTAAAAAAATAAAACAACCCAATGAATATAACAAAAAAGAAACAGACTCCCAGATATAGAGAACAAACAAGCGGTTACCAGTGGGGAGAGGGGAGGGAGGAAGGGCAAGGTAGGGGAAGGAGATTAAGAGGTACCAACTAATATGTATAAAGTAAATAAGCTATATGGATGTATTGCACAACACAGGGAATGCAGCCAATATTTTATAACAATTATAAATGGAATATAACTTTTACCAATTATGAATCACTATATTGTACTTCTAAAACTTATATAATATTGCACATCAACTATACCTCAACAAAAAATAAGACTGCTTTTGGTGATATTTGCATGGCACAGACAACACCTTAAACACAAGATGACAAGAGATGTGGCTCAGCAGTACTCTGCATCAAATAGAGGGGAGATTCAGCAGCAAATGTGACCAACCTGAACCCATCCAATCCAATGCAACACTAACCTGCAGAGTGAGGTGGACAAGAGACTCCTCCATGCTGCAGTGGCCACAGCACTCTTGGAGGACTGTAAAACACACACACACACACACAGACAAATCAGAATGCATTTAGAGAACAGCCAGGGTGTGGCAGGAACCAGAAACAGGTTCCACTGTGCCACGTGTGCACCTGTTGAATGACGTGCCTGTGTTACTGTGCAAAAAGAGGACTCTGGAGGCAGGAGCAGCGTGAAAGCTGTTGGCAAATATGTGAAGATCTGTGACGTGGAAAAGACTTGTTTGGCTTGGCCACAGATGTACAACAAGGACCTCTGGGTGCGAGGTGAAAGGGACGGGATGTGGGCTTTCAGTGGGGTAAGAGCTTTCTAGTAACCAGAACAGCCAGAAGACAGAATGCACTGTCTGAGGAGTTAGGGGATGCCTCCCAAGCCGAGGCATTTAGGTCTAGGCTGGGAATGTTGTGGAGATTCCAGCCAATGGGTGCTCAGTCCCCTCTCCAGTGCTGAGTTCCAACTAGAGATGTTCTCCTATTTACTGCTCAGAGGATCCTGAAGACACCTCGGGGCAGGAAATGGCATTAAACACAGAACAGCGATAGTGGCTGAAAATTAAACACCATCAGGCTCTCTGAGTGGTGATGAAACAGGAGAAAATGTAAAGAACGTCCATCACTCTGACACAGTCAGCAACTCATCACCCCCACGGAACATCTTCTCCAGGGATGGTGACTGCGGTGCGTTTCAACAGGGGGAAGGGAAAGTGCCAAATCTAAGAACTTTTATTTTCATAGATTATAACCTCACCTCTGTATTTCCGAATTCTGTGCTCAGTAAAAGTCCCTTACTCTTAAAAATTGCTTCCTCCCTCCCAGGACTGACTTCATGGGCACACAATCGGTGTGGTCACAGAGTCCTGTTGTGCTCAGAAGGACCCTATTCTTGGTTAAATATTCTTAATTTTGGAACAAAAGGTCCCATCTTTTCATTTTGCACTGGACCCTGTAAAATTTAAGAGTTGGTCCTGCTCCTTTCCCGTCTTTGAGTCAAACTCCTCTCTGCATTCAATTGCTCCTACAAACCTTGGGCAGAGGGAATTGTGGTGGTGCCTAAATGTTTGGAAGCAACTGGGTTTTGCTGTCACTTGGGCATTTCTCTGCAGTCCCAACCGCTGTCAGCTTTGCGAGAAGTTCCCTCTCGGCAGCTTCCTCACTTCTCAACGTAAATAGTAACAGTAGGGGCCTCATTGGTTTTGGTAGGAAGTAAATGACTTAAAGCATGTTAAACAAATAATTCGCGGTAAAAAGTATTTGTCATTATTTGTTGAGGACATTCAAAGGTCATTCAGGGGAAAAAGCAACCCAGGGATCAGGCTTGGATGCTTAGAGGGGGTAAAGGCAGGAGACATCTAGAGAAGCTGGCAGAGAAACGCTGACATCTCGGGAAGGAAGTCTGCATCCTCCTTGGCCGAGCCATGAGCCCAGGGCCAGAGTCTGTGGCTTCATTCCATCCCACCAGGCCCACTGTGGACTGTGGCTCAGAGACACCTGCTCCTTCAGATCAACAGCAGGGGATACATCTGGGCAGTTCTAGACCATTCTAGACTCACTGGGCACTAACTCGGCATTGGACGGTGTGTGTTTAGGAGAAGGTGGCTTCCCAGAAGTTTCACTTCTGTAATTTAGGACAGACACAAGGAAGCACAAGGACGGAGTTGGAGGTCACAAGTTCTGAGGTATGGGGGTCGGTCATCTTTCCAGACCCCTTCCCTCTTAACTTTTACTTCACCCGCATCTCAGATTACATTCCTGTCTGATAAAAAAATCCCTGATGACATCCCCTTCTCAAAACAAAAACAAAAAAGACAACAAATAAACAAAAATTTAAAAGAAAACAACCTTTTTTTCAAGGAGAAGTAAATAGGTCGCCGCTTCTTCTCCGGGTCCGGCGCCCTGCTCCTTCGGTTCGGTCTAAAGATAGAAATTCCAGGTTGCTCGTGGCTGCTTTTGACGGAAAAAAAAAAATGAGGTTTTTTTGCTCTCCCAACGAGCAAAGGGATCCTATTTCCTTTAAGCTTGCCTTGTTCCCATTCTCTTCCAGAAACACCTCCCCCCACCTCTCCAAACCGAGACAAAAAACGGAATGCGGATAAAAACGCACCCCGCAGCAGCGCTTTATAAAAAGGCACCCCCGCGAGGCCTGCGGGGTCGGATGAGTCAAGCTCACGGGAACGAGCGGGGAGCGCTCCCGACTTTTCTGGAGCTCAAACGTCCTACGACTCACCTTCCCCTGATACTGCACCGTCCCTCTCCGGGCCCCAGACTCTCCGTCCCACCGCTCGCGGGGCCAGGCGGCCGGCGGCGGGCGAGGCGCGCGGGGAGCGGAGGGGAGCCGGGGCGCCGCACCTGTGGGCGCCGGGGACGCAGGCCCCTCCCCGGCGGAGCGGGCGCAGCTCACCGGCGGCGCCGCTAGGGGTCTCTCTCGGGTGCCGAGCGGGGTGGGCCGGATCAGCTGACTCGCCGGGCTCCGAGCCCCGCCGCCTCGCTGCTGCTCCGTCAGTTTCTTCGGCAGCCGTAGGAGAGAGCACCAGGAGCTGCGTGAGCGCGGGGCCATCGGAGACGGCGGCGGCGGCGGCGGCGACACCGGCAGAGCAAGGGCGCGGCGGATCCCACTCGCACAGCAGTGCACTCGGTGCCCCGCGCAGGGTCGCGATGCTGCCCGGTTTGGCACTGGTCCTGCTGGCCGCCTGGACAGCTCGGGCGCTGGAGGTGGGTACCGCGCCTTGGAATGGGGGTGGGGGTACGGTGGGGACCCGATCCCTCTAAGTCTTTCGTCCAGAGAAGCTGGGGGCAGTTGAGGGGCCCCCTCTCCCCTCCGTGCCCTACGTCCCCGCTTGCGGGCACCCTGCGCATCCCCGCCTCTGGCCCAGCCCTGCCCCGGGGACGCGCGCTCTGGCCCGCGGAGAGTGAGCGGGCTAGGCTTCGGGCGCCTGGGTCCGGGCCAGTTGGGGGCGAGAAGAAGAGGCGATCCTGAGCTCAGACCCCGACTCAGTCCCTGCCTGGGGGCCGGGGGAGGCGAGAGACATCCAGAGGGGAGCTAGGGGAAGAGAGCACGTGGGGAAAACCGAAAACGCAGAGTCCCTGGATCCTATCCCCAAGTCTTGACCTCTGCCCTTCCCTTTCTCTCTGGCCCTGGGAAGGAGGAGTCGGGACAACTGGGCACCCCCGTCCCACTTCCCTTTGCCTTTCCGCCCGGGTTCACCTTCCCTTCGCATCCCCAACACCCCTTCCTTGCCCGACCTCCTCCTCCTTCCTCTTAGCGGCTGCTCGGGCTGCCGCCTGAGTGCGACCACAAGCAGGGTCGCGCACCACCCTCCTCAGGCAAACTTTGTACATTTCTGCGTCTCCCTTTTGTGTTAAGTTGCGAGAGATGGGAGGGGTCAGAGACCCACAGCCACCTCGTACCTTCCGCAAGCCAAGACATCCCCGGCGTTCGCTCGCACCCTCAGATTGGCCTGGAGAGGCAGAAGGTCCCCGGGAACAAAAGCCGCGACACCCCGCCCTCGCCAGCCCGGGGCGCGGTAGGCTGAGCCGCGTTAGTCTGTGCGCCACCGAGGCTTCCGCCTGCCTCCCTTCCCCGCGCTGCGCCGTCTGTCCCGGAGGGGGTTGGGGCGGCTCTAGGGAGCCTCAAGGCCCCTCTACTTCCCACCCACCCCCATCACCTCCGAGCCTTGCTAATTCGTTCTTGGTTGTAAAGTCCTTGGGGAGAAATACGCGGAGAGTGGGGTGTGCGTCTGGAAACGCAGTTGCGGGCGGTGGGGAGGCACGAGCTCTCCCCTCCCGTGCATCAAAGGAGGTGTTTGTGCGATTAAGGCGCGGCTTCTTCCCGGGCAGCGCTGGGCACTATGGTTTAGCTCCTCTGGGGGCGTGGGCTGCTGGGAGGGTCCTCAGGGTCTTTTTTTTTAGGGTGCAGATAAAAAGGATTGAATTGAGTGAAGATTAAGACGGAGAAGATGGCGCCTCTGCAGTGCAGCAAAGAAAAGCTGTGTGGAGGCTGCAGCCTGGTAAAATCCACCCACCACTAGGTGTATAACAAGTCTTCCCCATTCAGCCAACTCTCGAACATTCAGCTCACGCCTGTGCAAAATGACTATTTTCCTTTTTATCTGAAGATGCCTAGAAATTGTTTGCGTGGATAGTTGGGGCAGAAAAGGTTGTATTTAACATCGTTTGGGTTTTCATTCGGTATCTTACCCTTTGTAGCCCCACCTTTCCCCATTTTTTCCCCCTTCCTTTTCCCTACCTCATGGTAATTTTCCAAAAGAGCAATTTCTGGACAATTGTTTTCCTGTAATTCCACTGAGGCTACTGACTATCACAGCCTAGTGAAACCACACTGTGGCTTTTTAGTCCCTAATTTACAAGGTCATTGAACTTTTTCCCCTTCTGTGTTTTACCTACAAGTGGCTCAGGAAACTCCTCGGAGCTAGTTATGGCAGTTTGTTTTAAGAGTTGAAGAATTTGGTTGACCATTAAAAAATGCATTTAATTAAGGAAACTGGTTTTTCCCATATTTAAATTTACTCCTACAATTATTTCAGTTTTCCTGATTGTCTTACACACAATTAAAAAACACAAGTAATTAAAAGCATATCATATTCTTTATATTTGAAGCTTTTGCCAAAATGTAAATTTTTAACTTTTGGAACAACATTTTTTCCATGTGAAAGAAGGCAGAGTGCAGGCAGGTATGATTCAGACTTCTTTTTTAGCTGGTTTGATTGCATGTTTTGCTCCTTCTGCCATCGTTTTGGACATTTTCACTGGTTACTGTCACCTCCTTCAAAGGGTGGAGATCAGATTCACATTGGTTCATTTGCAAAGCATTAATGGAAGGGTAGGCAATTCACTCTAACGAGGTTTGAGGGGGATTTATCCAGCTAAATCTCTGTCCTCTGAAAAGATGTAATTATGAGTTGCCTGTCTCTTGCAGGGCTTAGAAAATAGGTCTACTGCAGATGGCTCGAAAAAAGAAATGAATAAGGGCAGTGATAATGGGGCCTCGGCTTCTTCTGGGGGAAATGTGATTACCTGAGCGGATGATTTTCCCTGGCATAGTGAAAGAAGAGGCGTTAAAAGGGCCCGGATGTTTGTTGATTTAAACTTGCTTCCTCTTAAGTTTTATTTTCCTGTGTTGTGGGGTTTAACCTAGTCACAATTATCTGCTTTGATAGCGGTGCTAATTCACAGATTCCAGATCCCTACTCACACTGACTAGGACTGTGCTAACAGTAGGTGCCTTGGCACAACACAGGGATGCTCAGATTTGATGGTGGGCTGTAAGGAGTCCTGGTCCTTGCTGATCCGTGGGAAGCCACAATAACCACAGGGCACCAGAGCTGCTCCCTTGTCACCCCAACCAGCAGAGGCGCCTGATGGGCACTTGGGAGGCCATTAGTACTGCAGAGAAGGACTCCAGGCAGACTGATGATCCCTGGTGCTGATTGGGAGAGTGAAGAGGCACGTGTAACTAAGGATCACAGGGTTAAATTAGGAATGACTGATTGTAAAAAGAAAAAAAGGAAAAAAAAGAATGTGATCCACTAAATATTGGGTCAAAGAAAAAAATGGAGAGGTTTTCTTTGTGGAAAAGGCTTTCTCCCTGTTGGTGGAGGAGCCCTGATTTTTATTACTGTTTATGGCTTACTAGAGACTTCTAGACAGATACTGGTATGAAGATGAAGGTTGTCGATCATTCTAGAAAGAAGCAGAGCTATCATGTGCCTTTTAGGTGGCTGTTAAACTGCCACTAAGGAATGTGGTAAAATTCAGTAGAAATGTAATTCTAACCTAGGTGGGGACATGTGTTACCTTAAGAGACTAAAAAACATCTTTCATTAATGCACTTCTTTGACTCTGCCTCGTTATGTCAATTACAAATGCAAAGATAAACCTTATAAATGTACTTTAAAAGTTAAGCTCCAGGACGTAAGGTTTAATTTGGCTTGCATACACCTTATTTCTCCCCACCCTCGTTCCCTGATCCCCAGGAAGTTTGCAGAGTAAATAAGACAGGCACATGATTACAAAAGAAAACACAAAGTGTTAAGCACCAAGAGGAAAGTACAAATTAAGCCATATCCTGAGTAAAACTATTAGCAGTTTAAACATCTATATTTAAGGAATGAAGAAACAGGAGGATGAGATAATCCTGGAGAATTGCCTGGTGGTTCATTTTCAGCCAGGTTTGTATCTCAGGTCCTGGGAAGGGTGATTAAGTCTTTGCAGTTACAGTATTTGTTTACCTACCTCTGTCCACTTTTCCACTCTGAGACACACACACACACACACACACACACACACACACACACCCCCTGAGGGTGCGGGTGGAACAAGTGTGGGATTTGATTTTCTTAGTCTCTCCATCTATTCATTTGGAACATTTTTTATTGCTTCTCATTTTGAGCCAAGCTCTGTCCTGCAGCCCTGAAGATAGTGTGGTGAACCAAACAGTCTTTTGCTTCAGGAAGCTTCCAGTCATGGAGGGAAGACAGAGAATAAAAGAATCATTATAAACGTGTGTTCATGAGCAGTGACAGATGCCTTGACGGAAAGGGAGAGTGCAGGGTACACTGTGGAGAGGAGCAGGGAAGTCCCAGTGGGGAGCTGAGGGGCTAAAGGCAGCATCTTCAGTAGGACCTTGGCTGAGGGAGTGAGTCCGAGAGGAAAGACATGATTCACTGAGCAGCAACAAGGAGGGTGGGGAAAATAAAGTACTTCACTCATTTTCTGTTTTGTTTTGTTTTGTTTTTCCTGGTAGTTTTCTACCTCTCTGGGTTCTACTTGACTATAAAATGGTTTCCTTTTCCTAGTGGGACCTCACATACAAATGTATGGAGTGGGAATTGCTCA
Source organism: Camelus dromedarius (assembly GCF_036321535.1). Classification (NCBI taxonomy): domain Eukaryota; kingdom Metazoa; phylum Chordata; class Mammalia; order Artiodactyla; family Camelidae; genus Camelus; species Camelus dromedarius. The sequence goes on along the minus strand of NC_087437.1, from coordinate 106,626,932 downwards.
CCCAATCTTCTGCACATCCTTGGGAGCACTGTCACCCTGTGTCTCTCAGCCAGTATCCAGTTACACCCTCATGAGTGGCTGGAGGAAGACAGAGGTGGCAGGTGGAGGTGGCCAAAGTGAAGCACTGAGCAGACCTGAATGAGTAGCACGTTTAAGCAAGAAAATATCTATTTCTTAATTTTTATTATTGTTGTTAATGAAAAGCAAAGAGTATCTGAACCCTCAAACTAGGTTTGGAAATGGAAACCATAGTGAAGAGGACAATGTTATGTAACTATGCCTGCAGTTTAATGTGGATAGTTTAAGAAATAACCGTTTCAGTGAGGTCACTATCTGGTAAATAAGATAACCTGGTGAATTTTTTTTCTTTGGAAAAGATACCTGGTGAATTTTCTTCTTCAGATTAATGGTTAATAGATATGCCTTACTGGTACCTTTTTAGAAGTAGAAATCTACCCCAAACTGGATTCGAATGACTCTAGGAATAAAGTAATTCATTAAAAAAAAAAACAGCCTGGACACGTTCATGAACTAATACTTCTCTGAAAAACAGATGCCTGATAGGTTAGTTAGCTGACTTCAACGTGGAATACAGAGAATTCAGTATGAAATCTTAGCTGAGATGGAGAACTCAGGGGCCATTTTATTTAGACTTTGTGGGGCTATATTTGGAAGAAACATGCAGTAGAGATTTAGCTTGAGCATTGCTAGGATTATAGTATTTTATGAAAGAAGGTAGTGGTTGAAATGGGGAAAATGAGAGGCTTTTAAAAGCCAGCTCTCTGGAAAGTGGAATTGTTCCTACATTTATAGCCTTGGTTTCGACATCAATGTGATGTCAGGCCAGCAGCCAAGTTGTGGGGTTTCTCACGTGTTCAGGGAAGGTAGCATCCCGCAGTGATCAAGAGCCTGGACCGAGCCAGGAATGACTGGGCATAAATCCTGGCTCCGGCCCTTTTGAGCTATTGACTGTGGGCCTGCTCGTGTCTCAGTTTTTCCCTTTGTAAAATGGGGATAATATTGCGTATGGTTGTTGAAGATAGAGTTAATGTATGTGTAAATTGCTTGGAGTAGTATATGAGTTTATATATATACACGCACATATATATATGTGTATATATATATATATATATAAAACATGACACATTATGAAAACTCCATGTTAGTTACAATTACTGTTTATGATGATGTGAAATAGATATATTGAATCTCATACGCTGTTGAAAGTTAAAAAAAGGGTATATGATGTTTCACTTATTGACTGATGCACTTGCTAACCAGTTAAGATTATTGCAGGCATTTGGCAGTATGTTCATGAAAAGAATGAGTGAATTTGATTGAAATTTTAAAAAAGACATTGCAGATAAGATTTTTACCACATATAAAATTTTTTAAATACATGTTATAAAATTTCATTGATGAAATATTCATAGGTATTTTATATTTCATTTGGCTTTTTGGAAAACCATTAAAACAATTCATGCTCGTAGAAAAACTTGAACAGTACAGAAATGTGTAAAAAGTGTAAGCACTCATTACGCAAATGGGAAAGACCTGTTTTAAATGTTTGCACACCCTGGCAGCTTGCTACACATGTCTGATATTGGGCAAGTTTATATTCTGGCTCAATTATTAACTCAGCTATTGGTTGACTATCAGCTATGTGCAGAGCTGTGAATAACTTGGTTTAGTTTTAAGCAAAGCCTATTCTAGAAAAATGAATAAACATGTTTTGCCAATCTAGGCAGAAATAGAAGATTTCAAATGCCAGCAAAAGAATTTTGATCTTACCTAAATGCTTGAAATGATCTTCATCAGAGGGCGAGGAAACCAAAAAGCAGACTGCTTGAGAAGATAGCCTTTATGTAAGAAATCAGTTTACAAAATAAAATGAATTATATTACTAGCCAGATGATGGTAAGCTCTGAAACTTTATCCTGATCTACTGCTTAATTAAAAGGCATCCTTTTTTAAATCAGCATACTTTCCTCATTATAAAATAAAAGGTTTTTCAATCTCAGTTTCAAAATTAGGCTAACGATATTTGAGAATACCCTAAATTAGTAATACTGTGGTTAAGGTATGATTAACACATTGAAGAATCAATAAGCCAAGTCCCAAGGAATCTATATGGGTTTTTTTTTTTTTAACTCACACCAGCTCAGGTATTTATCCTTGTCCTGCTCAATCAAAATAAGTGGATTCAAGTAGGAGGAGATAATTAATGTAGCTGTGTTTGAACGTCGTACACAGAGTAGATACAGTGAGGAATGAAGGTACCACAACCACATAGTAGGGTCAATGCGCAGGGGCAAGGAATAAGCAAGATAAACATTTCAGAAAAGGAAATAGAACAGTAAGCTTGTTTTGTAGATGAACAAGTTCTAGAATTCTTAAGGTCTGAGTAGTGATGCACCCCAGTGTTGGTATCTTCTAATTTCCAGAGGGTCTCTCTGTCTCTTTTTATTTTTCCTTCCCAAGTTGAGATGATTTTTAGCTGAGAAATTTCAGTACGAAAAAAATTTTGAGTGATTTTTTTTTCTTGCTGCTATGAGATTGTTCTTTGCCTTATTCTCGTTTGTAGAGAATCTAATTTGTCCTATGTGCTCAGTTCGCTTCCATAGAAATCTGCATACTATCTTCACTAGAGGATGTTAGGCATCCTAGATGATTAAGACAAATTACTTTCAGCCTCAAAGAATGCTTAGGAGAATAAGAGGTCTGCTCTATCAAGAAAAGTCATTTTGTATTAGATGAAGAAATGCATTATTACTCTTGTTGCTTTGTTAAATTTCAGAGCCTTAATGGCTGTGATATGTTTTGACCCCATGGAGACATTTTACAGGAATAAAGACAGGTTTAATTCTACTTTTGAGATGCAGTTATACACTTTAGACCTGACCTCTTACCCCCTCAGTGACCACAAACTCGTTTGTTGTTTCTCTTGTCTGCACATGCTTGATTACAGTAAAATTAACAAGACAACATAATTTTTATTTTTAGTCAAAAATGAAGACAATAGTATGGTCTATTGAGGCTTGGTTACTTCAAAAAAGGACTTTTTATGTTTGCTCTTTCTATGGGATGGCTTTTCAAAAACATAATTATTGTTTTTATAAATAGCACGACTCAGTCATTTTGTAATGGAATTAACAGGCACACATGATACAGATAGCTAAGTACTACTTTGTAACCATATTTATTGATTTTTTTGTCTTTCAAAAAAAGAGTCCTTTTCTACTTTGAAGGTTGAGCCTTAAAACTGATGCAAATTTTTCGAAATCTTAGCCTAACTCTTCAGAGACTAACATAAATCTTACCATACGAGAAATGATATTTGAGAGCAAATATTCCTCATGTTGATGCTCTTAATTGCTTGTTACGGTTTATTTAAAACAAATACAGGCTTATCATTGCGGTATATTGGTTTTAAGATATGTGATGAGTTCTTAAAGAACTCCCATAGAAACTTGCAAATATGCAGACTGATCATTCTAAGAATAATTTATTCAGATACTTACATATGAAATGAATTAGCAGTTTAAAATTAAAATCAAATTTCTATAGAAAAGTGTTAACAGAAACCTAGATTTTTATGGGCACACCCAGAAAAGGAAAATTCACTCCTTTGTTTAACCAATACTTTTTAGGTCCTTCCCCTCAGAGGAACTTACAATCTAATGAGAGGCAGACAGAATAAACAGCAAATAGTAGGGGACTTGGGAAAAATTAAGTTGGGTAAGGGGGTAGGGGTTTGCTAGATGGCAGTTGGCTGTGAGTGTGGTATTTTATGTGATATTATCAGAAAAGTTCTCTGATCTAGGCACCACCCAAATGTTAACTTAGATACCTGGAGGAGAGAGCTATTTAGTCACTGTGATGTAAAACAATACCTGGGGACAAGGGATCTACTTTGGTGGTTAGATATTAAAAACAAAAATGGTGGAGCAGAGAAGTTGATATTGCCTGTGATCCCAAACTGTTTCCTATAATTTGTTTCCCCACTCAACGACAATGCCTAGTAGTATTTACTAAGTGTTTGTTAAATGTTTTAAATGAATACTCTAGGAATTTTATACTTTAGTGATGAAAAATTATGTACTTGATTCTTGGCAGTTGAATTAACTTCTCTTATGTTTAAAAAGATTGTGAATGACACCTAACTACATGTGTACAGAAAAAAATAAAAGCCTCTTTAGTAAGATTCATTTTTCAGCCTTTTCTAGAGCATTTTATTGTGAAAAGATTTCATAAATGCTCAATAACTTCATTGGCAACTCTTCATTTCAGAAATTCAGCTCACTCAGCAAAAAAGGCCTTGTTTTTGAAATATTCCACCAGCCCTCTGGCTGGCACACTTTCAGTTGAGGGTAACTAGAAATGATTTTCTTTGAAGAAGAGGGTGGAATTCAGAAAGAATACATTGTGTGTTAGAATGAAATTGAGTGGCTATCAAAATGAAAATTTCATTATCATTGTGTTTTTTCAGTTTGCTGCTTTTGGCCATTTTTCAGCTAACATCCACTTGTTAATTCAGTGTGAACCAGGATAGAAATTGGCCCTTTAAGAAAAAATTGAAATTCTGTTACTCATATTCTCTTAAAGAACTCTTCAAATTCAAGGCCTGAAACCAGTGCCACTATGTGCTATTAACTAGACGGGCACTGAAAATCTAATTGAGGTCATTATAATTAGCCTTGTGTCTTGCCAGTGTTTTCTCAGACTTGTTTTTAATGTTTTGTGTCAAGTGTCAAATCCTCTTAAATCACAGAACCCAGAAATTTTAAATCCATTGAAAGTAAACTAAATTTTAGAATCCTGTGGTGGTTTTGTGTGGGACAGGTCCTTGGCTGGTAGGATGACTGAACAGGAAGGCAGCTTACATATTGCTGTTAGTTTAAGGAATTGTGAAGGGCTCCTTTCAAGAGTACATTTGTGACCAAATTATAATTTTGGAATCACTGCATACTTGTTCAGTGAAGTATGATCAGAGGGAATCCTCTGAGCATGGCCATGTGACTGGATGGCTGAGACAGCCTGCTAGATGGAGCGATCTTAAGACAGTGTAAGTCCTGGGAACTTGCAACTGAGTAATTAACCAACATGCCTTTGGAGATATCCAGGACAAAGATAACGACGAGTAATGACAGGGAGGACACACTTAAGTAAACAAATAGGAAGCAGACCCACCCAATTCCTAGGTAATTTCGTCCTTTGTCTTTACTTGCCATTTGAATATTTCACTTCACTTTTGTGAGCCTGGATTCGAAGGTTAAGTTTGTATCTTTGTGAATTTTCTAGGTGGTGTTTATAAGGACACAGCTGGGAAGTACTCTGTTTGTTGGCAGTTTCTGTGTGTGTGTTTTTAGTTGTATTTATTGATTTCATAAATAGCCAATAAAGAGAAAAACATTTTAGCATTTTTTTTTCCTGGAGGAAAACAAAAGACATTGGTTAAAATATCATTCTAAGGGTTTATTACCATTGTTAAATTATTTATACGTAAAAAAAATCTGACATGTACCTTCATGGTCTTTTGCTCATTCATCTCAGAAATGTAGCATGTGAGACACAAACCCAAACCCATCGATCAATTCTTCTGTTAGCAGATGAGGGGGAAGTTTAATGCAGGATGTTTAATTGGCTGTTTGTATAATGTGTTCACCTGTTTTGTCTCTAGTCCAAATTTTCTCAGGGCATTTGTGATTGCCTTCTGTGATACTGACACTGATTTGGAGTTATGATTTTTCATTATTATTAATTTTTTATCTCACTGCATTTTTCTCCTACTTTCCTTGAATTTTTAAAAATATCATTCATTTTTTGGACGCATACTGGATGCCTTCTGTGTTTCTGGGTGACAGGAGCCGTAGAATCTTCTTGGGACTGTGAGTAAACAGAGAAGGGACTCAGTCTGTTCCTTGAAGAATTCGCAGCCTGACAGGGGAAGAAAGAGATGGAGAAGTAATTAGGTACAGTGGGCCAAAGGCCACAATGGCCGAAGGTACAAAGTCTTCATAGAGAAGGCTGGCAGCATTTGAACTGAGTTTTAAGGATGAGTGGAGGTTAACTGGGGCATGGTAGAGCTTTACAGATAGAAGGAACAGCAAGGGTGTAGATGGGATAAAAGAGGAAGCCATGGAAATGTAGATGGAGGAGATGGTATGGAGGTTAAGAGCTTTGGATGCCTTGATGAGTTTGAATTTCATTTTCTCAGCAATGGGGCACTTTTAGATGTTCCTAAAATGGGGGTAACCATTGATGGCTATGGATCAGTTAGGTTTAAGAGACATTGTCAATGTCTGCTTCATCTTGTAGCCAGATGTTCCTAAAATGGGGGTAGCCATTGATGGCTGTGGTCTGGTACATGCGGTCTGTTAGCTGGGAGTATTGCCACCAGGAGTACGTTCCAGGTTTTCTTCTGATAAAGGAACGGTAGGGTATTGGGTAATAATTGGCATTCTGGGATGCAGAGGGAATACAATACAAAAGGATACAGAGGGAAGTGGGTAGATTAATAAACTTGTTGAACCAAACCAAAGGAAAGATTCTTCATAAACAATTAGAGAAGGTTTTTGGCTTTTGCCCACTTCTCCTTATCTGCTCAGGAAGCATATCTTTGGGGAGTGATGGAGGAGGAGATGGGGAATGCTATTTTATTTTTATGGCAGGAACACCCAAGAGCTAAGCCTTCACACTGGTGGATTGTACCAAGGTGGTTTAGACTCCTGTTCCTGGAGATCCTTCCAATCAGAGTGATGGAAACAGGGCTAATTCCAGTGGCTCGGTGGGTAGTGATGGCAGTGTCAGTTTACTCTCTCCGCTGGTGAAGCATCTTTGATGTTTTCTAGAGACTTGCCTAAAGCACCTTTGTTGTTGTGCTTGTTCTTTGAAAGGAACAGCAGATAAAACAAACTTTGAAGTTTTTAGAAAAGAGGGTGATCCTGAGAATCTTTTTTGAGCTAGATTTCTCTACCTTTTCTGTTGCTATACAGCCTTTCAGGTCTGTTTATGTGCACCTATTATTAAAACAGAATGGAAACATCTATGGAAAAGAGGAAATTAAGCCTTAATATACTTACATCAGTAAAAATGGGACTGCCGTTTTAAAATTCATCTTATTACTTATCTATTTTCTTACTCACTTCAGTTTTCTAGATGTGGACAAATGAAGATACTTACCCAAAAGTATGTGATGAAATAAGATATGGGAGAAAAACTTGGAGCCTTGACCAGGCTTGATATAACCAGCCACATTAGGGGGTGTTTGAGGTTTATAGTAAACATTTTATCAGCATCTGAAGATTTATTTACATATTGTACATGGCTCCGTCTTAAGGAAATGTCTACAGTATCATGGTTCCTCGTGAACTACTTTTGGTTTTATTTTCTTCGTTTCTTTTTGAACCCTTGGTTCTCTTTAAGAGTAGTCAAAAGCATAGTTCAAGTTTGATCATCTTAAGTCTTGACATTTCTTTCCTTTTTTATTTTGAAGTGTTCGTCAAAGAAAATATTTTATCTTATCATTTCAAAGACTGCCTTCAGAAAAACAGTTGACAGTTTGTTGTTGACCGATCATGACAAACAGAAAGAGTAGCCAGTATGTGTTTGAGTATATATTTCTCACACATTACCCTGGTCATATTTTGAAATTCTTTTTTTTCCCCATCAAAAGAGTGGGTGGTAATTTATATCATGTAAGTTTGAAAATTTGTTTTAATTATATTAGCTAGAACTTGAAAATGTAAGAAAATCTTGTTCTTTAAGTTGGGCATAGTTTTCTAAGGGTCATGTAGTTTATATAATTTGAGAAACTTTATTTTAAAAATTTACTTATTATTATTGTTAATTTAATTTAATTTAATTTAATTTTTTTACAATTTCCCCAAAGGACATACTTTCTTCTGAATTCTGTTCTGCTTTCATATATCTGAAAATACTTGACTTAATTACTGAGTTTAAGCCCAGTCTGAAATGGTTGTGCCTTTAGTTGGTTCTGGATTGCAGTTAGTCTGTTGCCTACTTTATTGACTTTAAATAATTGGTAGTTGATTTTGCAGGGAATTAGATGAGTATCTTTGTTTAAGATCTTCTAATTGAAAAGTTGACAGTCCAAGAAAACGTTCTGAGAAGAACATTCATTCTCAGCTTACCTGAATCTTGTAAATATTTTATTGGCTGTGTTCATAGTATGTTGTATTTCTAAGTAAACAAGCTCTCTAGAAACAATCTCTGCTTCTCTGATCATTTAAAATACATTAAATTAATTGATACAGATTGCAAAAATAGTGGAAAAGTTTCTAGTTCGATATCAATGAAATGTGTTCCCTCCATGCAAGTTCACTGTAGCTGTTCCTATTGAATTCAAATGTGAGTTTTAAAAAAAGAAGGTTGTGATCATCTTTATGAAGTAAACTCAATTATTACTTTAAATATATATTCAATTCAAAGGAAACTGAAAACATGTTGTGCCTGTGTGAAGGTGCCATCCATCTAGGGTTATGTTTAAAGCCTACGGTTGATAGTTAAGATTAAGCCTTACAGTAAATGAAATGATATTGATTATTTTTAGGCCCAATGTTATTTTCTATTGATTCGTTGGTGAGCAGAATTAGAGAACAAAATCATGGCTTTAAGACAGCCTTTTTTAAGTACTACATGGGAATGATAAGCCCTGAATCCTAACAGTGAATAGCCAGGGAATGGCAGCATTCCATTCAGGTGTCCTCTTGATGTCACTTGCTCTCAGAGTTCCTCTGACCCTCACATAAAGCCCAGGCTTAACTCTAAAGCAGGGCTATCCAATAAAAGTGTAATGAGACCACAGATAGAATCTAAAATTTCCTAGTAGCCACATTAAAGAAAACAAACTGGCCAAATTAGTATGTTTTATTGGCTCCAATAAATGAAAAATATCATTTCAACATGTAGTTAGTCTAAACATTACTAATGAAATAGATGACATTCTTTTTTTTTTTTTTTTCATTTTATATCTTCAAAATTTTACCCATAGAGCATATCTGAATTCGGACCAACCACATTTCATGTAGTCAATAAGCCATATATGGCTCGTAGCCGCCATATTGGACAGTGCAGCTGTAGAAGGGCCAACTCAACCTTCTACTTTCTAGGAAAAGAATCAGGTTTTGGAGCAGGTAGTATCCGTAAGACCTCCTTTCTGTGCCCCCTCATTTTACAGATGAAGAAACTTGGATCTGGAAATGTTGCCCAATATCACTTCAGATATTAAGGGTCAAAGCCCAATCCTTGTCCTCTGGCTTCTAATCTTTCTTCATCACTGATTCTTCCTTCTTTCCCGTGTTGCTGTGTCTGCTTGAATATGTACTGACGTTAGGTGGTTGCTATCAGTTAAATATTGAGCCAGGAGCTTTGAGAAAATCTGGCCCACTTGATGAAGGCATGGTCTGATCCAGACAAAACTCTTTTTAGGGGCAGGATAAAAAAAATTATAGGCATATCTAGAATCTTTCAGTGGAATAGTAATGGGAGATGATTCTGGGTCCAGTGGTTAGTTTTGTCTTTTTCTGGAGTGGGCACTGTTGGAGTAGGAGGTGGATGGACCCTTTGGGACCCAGAGTATGTGACTGGAACATTGGTTGAAATGTCAACTGCCCACTGAAAGCAAAGGAGATCAGCAAGGCATTATGTACTATACACAACTTGTTGTGTGTGTGAGGTCTGTTCCTGGAAACAGTGGGTTAAGCTTGCTTTCTTTTTCTTTTTTCTTCCAATTTTTGGAAGGCTGCCCGTGTGTGTGCCCATAGTTCTTACTCAGTTATACTCAGAGTATGATATTTTTTGACAACTTAAGCCCAGTGCACTCCTGGCATGTAAGGTGGTTATTTTCCGAGTGCAAGCAAATGTGGAAAGCTTACCGCCCAGCATTGTGGGCTGGTGAAGGCAGGGGTTTGATATACTCCTGGGGTTACTGCTATAAAGTATTTGTTTTACAATATGAAGATGCCCAGTGAGTGAAGTTGGAAGTTATTGTAAAATATTTATCAGTCTGGAATATTGTAGACTATATGAGTGCTTTGAAGAGAGTTTAAGTTTATTCTATGACTTAGGTTTAGTGATTTTAGACTTTAAGTGTTAAACTTGACAATTTTTCTATGTGAAACTTAGGACTTCTCATCTGTGGTTAGACTTTACCCACAAGGAGCATTAGATCTTTAAGTTAAGCATGCACCATATTTTCTTTAATATTCTATGATGAAAATAATTGCATTTTGCAAATGCAGGTGTGGGACGATGCTTAGAGGATTCATGGCTTGCAGGAAAAAATAAAAGTATAGAGATATCTGAATCTCCTCTGGCAGTAGTGTATTAAACTTAAAAAAAACATGTCTTCCATCCTAAAAAAAGACCACCTTTTTTTTTTTTTAAAGCAGTTTTCCATATATTTTTCATAGTACATATAACCAAGAAGAACAGAAGTTTAGAGCTTTCAACTGTTTGAGGGAAGTCATATTTTCTAAATTAGGTTTCAGTTAGTTTTTTTGAATTAGAAAAGTCTTACAAATTCATTGTAGGTAACTTAGAGAGAGTGTAAAAACATGCATAATCCTGCCATTCCCAGGTGTCTGTTTTATATCATTTTTGAGATCATGGTATAGATTCCATTTTATATCCTGCATTTTATTTCTTAACATTAACTCTCATGCCATTACCAGTTCTTTGTAAATATAATGTTTAATGGGTGTGTGAATCAGTTTAGGGCAGTGGAAGCTAGTGCTTGTGGGCATGTGCTTTTTTTTTTCCTTTTTTAATTGAAGTATAGTTGATTTACAGTGTTTCAGATGTACAGCAAAGTGATTCAGTTATACACGTATATATATTCTTTTCCAGATTCTTTCCCATTATGGGTTATTACAAGATATTGAATATAATTCTCTGTGCTATACAGTAGGTCCCTGTTTACCTATTTTATATATAGTTGTGTGTATCTGTTAACCCCAAATTCCTAATTTATCCCATCCTCCTTTTCCTCTTTGGTAATCATAAGTTTGGTTTCTACATCTGTGAGTCTATTTCTGGTTTATAAGTACGTTCATTTGTATCATTTTTTTTTATAGATTCCACATATAAGTGGTATCATATATTTGTCTTTCTCTGTATGATTTACTTCGCTTAATATGATAATCTAGATTCATCCATGTTGCTGCAAATGAAATATTTCATTCTATTTTGTGAGTGAGTAATATTCCATTGTGCATATATATATATATATGTATCTGTCTATCTCTCTCTCTCTCTATATATATAGAGATATCCATTTTTATCCATTAATCTGTCAATGGACACTTAGATTGCATCTATGTCTTGGTTATTGTAAATAGTGCTGCTGTGAACATTGGGCTGCATGTATCTTTTTGAATTAGAGTTTTCATCTTTTCCGGATGCATGCCCAGGAATGGGATTGCAGGATCATATAGTAACTCAATTTTTAGTTTTTTAAGGAACCTCCATACTGTTTTCCATAGTGGCTGCACCAACTTACATCCCTACCAACAGTGTAGGAGGGCTTCCTTTTCTCCATATCCTCTCCAGCATTTATTATTTATAGACTTTTTGATGATGGCCATTCTGATGGGTTTCAGGTGATACCTCCTTATAGTTTTGATTTGCACTTCTCTAATAGTTAGCGATGTGGGGCATCTTTTCATGTACCTGTTTATCATCTTTATTCTTCTTTGGAGAAATGTCTGTTTAGTTCTTCGACATGTGATTTTTTTATTTGGCATTTCCAACCTGAGGTTAAGACGAAAGTAGTGATGTAGGGAAGGACCCTATGCCAAATGCCTGTTACTATTTTAAGCATTTATGGAGTGATCTTAAATTGCTGCTCTCAAGTAGGGTTCAACATGGTGGCTCTTCAACTATAATATACTATTAAAGAAAATGAGATGAACAGAAACTGGAGAGATGAACAAAAATAAAGAAATAATGGAAACCTGACCTAGTAACTCAAACAAGCAATCCTCCTGCTCAATAGTTCCATGACCACTTTTGTAGGAAGTTTTTAGACCTGACAGGCAAGTATAGCCAGGGGTGGAACGTAGGCATGAGTGACATTGTGATTTCAGTTTACTAGAGCCACACGGTGGGAGCAAGAATTAAGTAACGTGATTACACAGATGTAAATAAAGCATCAGCCTTCCATTTCCCTGCTGTTAAAGTCTCTCCTGATGTTAAAGTCAGAAACATTTATTCTCTGAAGTTCCCAAAGTTTAGAATCTTTAGCCACAAAAGAGAAGTAGATTTATCTATAAATTTAGCAAAGTGTGATGTGGTGCCACTTCCACAGAACCTGTGTAGAGTTACAGAGCCTGTTCAACCAGACCCGTATAATCTTTGATTATTAACTGCTATCACATGGACACTTAAGCAGTTATATATTACTGTATTCCATATCAGGTTTTTGGAGCAAGCACTATGTTCTTTACTTAATACTTATTTAAAATAAATAGACTACTATAAATATATAGTAAAAAATGTCACCCATAGAAGCCCAAACCTCTTTTCTTTTGTCTTGTCATGTCTCCATAGTTAACTGCTCTTTGCTATGATGGCATATATCCTCTCAGACCTAATTGCTCCCTTAGGACTGTCATTTCTTTTCTGTGAACCTCTTCTTACCCTCCCTCTCTCCTACCCCATGTGAAAATGTTAACATCAAATAAAGTTTGTATGTCTTTTCTCCGTTAATCTGCCCTTTATCAGTGTAATTTGCACAACTCCAGGAACTGAACCTAAGAGGGTTGAGGAGAAAACTGTTTTTCCTCTCCTACAAGTATGCAAGCTTCAGGGAAAAGTAAATGAGAAGGCTGAGGTGTCTGAGGACATATATGAACTGCTACAAACATCCCATGAATTATAGTGGACATAATTTACTAAAGATGGTTCATATTGATGAATCATTTATGGAAACTAATAGTAGGTGTCCTCCATAGTGAATTTACTCAGTCTTGGAGAAGAATGTATGTTTTAATCAAGAGGAATTTATAGAAGACATTCTGTATTCTAAACATTTAAGAGTTCTTAGAGTATATAATACGTCTTTGCCTCTAGTTAAAAATTTAAGTCAGGAAGAAATAGTCTTACAATTATTTCAGAGTTTTTTTGTTTTTGTTTTTGTTTGCAGTGTGCATTAGAAATTTGGCAGTCAATCATGTCTTACTAGTTCTGGAATAAACACTTCTATTTCTGACATATGTAAAAATGGATGCCTCCTTGGCTTTTGCAATAATAGTAATAACAAATATATAACTCTTTCTATTGGAAGCACTTCTCATGTATTTCTCAACAGCAGCCTGTGAGGTAGCTACTGGTCAGTTACGCCCAAGTCTCTGTATCAAGCCATTAAGGTATCAGCAGGGGAGGAGCTTGAAAAAGGACCAAGGTCAAGCTGTGTATTCTTAACCACTTATCTCTTCTGCCTCTGGCAAAATGGAGTCATGGGTGGAGCTCAGCCAGTGTTTCCTCTTGGACTAGGCAATTAGCTCCTTGAGGAAGCAAGCCCTGATTACAGTCTCTGCTTGTTTAGAAACAAGACTAATCTGTTACACCTTCAGTTCCTGGTGGCTCCCCCTCCCTGCAGCCTCACCTGCAGGAACTTCTGAGCACTGATGTCTCTACATGGTGGCTTCTGCAACACTCCTTCCATCCCAGCCCCATTCCTTCCCCTTCTCCCAAGCCCTAATAAGATTGTCCAGAGTGTAGATGTTAGAGTCATTCAGACCTTGGATTTGAGTCACAACTCCTTCAGTTACTAGAGTTATAACCAGCAGGAAAACGATTTAACTTCCTTAAACCTAAATTTCCACATCTACAGAGTATCTATAAATAGGTTGGTCAAGAGGGGAAGTAAATTAAAAATAAGGTACATCCACTAAAAAAAAATACTCCCCCAAAACCAAAAGAAGAACTTCTTGGGTAGGTGGGGTATAGTTCAGTGGTAGAGCCCTTGCTTTGCATGCACAAGGTCTTGGGTTCAATCCCCAGTACCTCCACTAAAAAAAAACCAAAAAAACAAAAAATGAGGTACAAAGCATAGAGCCTGACCAATAGGAGGCCCTGTATGAATAATGGCTCTGGTTTTCATTCTGAGTCTCTTTGTAACGTCTCCTCTTCTTGGATCCATCACAACTATCCTTGATGTTCAAGTCAGCCCCACTCCACCCCTCTGTAAACACAGAGACGGGAGAGGAAGCCCAGGTGCCAGTGACACTGCGCGCACTTTCAGGGCTATCAAATAGCTGGAAGGCTGGAGTATCTCAACATTTTATTGATAACATTTTCGAGATCTGAAAACAGAAATGACCTGTTTAAAATCCTGCATAAACTCTGGTTAAGGTGTTAGAATTTGAAGTGTCTGTCTGTGAACCCAGAAGAAAAGCCACTTGGTAAGGAATGTAAAGCATGCGTGTCCAGGCCGCGGCTCTCTTCCGGTCACTCTCCTGCCTTCCTTGCCCTGCCCCTCCTTGGCATGTTTAGCAATGACCCTGGACAAGTGACAGCCTTGGCTGCTGGGAACAGCTGGAATTTGCCACAAAATTCCTGGCTGCTCTCTTTCCGAGATTTCTGCTAACCCTTTTGAAAATAAAGAGATCGCTACATGTCAAAGGGGACTGGGAAGGAGATAACAGAGATCTTTCTGATGGGACCTGTGGCTTCTGGCACCTTCAGAAGCTTCTGAAAATGGTAGTGCTCATGCCTTAGGTAGACTCAGCTTAAATCCCTGGAGACGTGCTCACACGTTGCTCCAACACTGACTGTATCTTAGAATTCTGCTTTTTTTTTTCCCCTGTTTTCTTATGTTTATTTTTTTTATTTTTTAACACCTTTATTATGGTATGATTCCTGTACAGTACACTACACATATTTCAGATGTACAGTTTGATGAATTTTGATGGATGTGTACACCCATAAAACCACCACCACAATCAAAATAGCTAGCATTTCCATCACTCCCCAAGAAGTACAAATTTTGAATTCCCAATTTATCCCTTCCCACCCCCTTTACTCCCTGGTAACCATGAATTTGTTCTCTATGTCTGTGAATCTGTTTCTGTTTGTAGATAAGTTCATTTGTGAACTTTTTTTAGATCCCACACATAAGCAATATAATATGGCATTTTTCTTTCTCTTTCTGACTTATTTCTCTTAGAATGACAATCTCCAGGTCCATCCATGTTGCTGAAAATGGCATTATTTTATTCTTTTTATGGCTGAGTAGTATTCCATTGTGTGTGTGTGTTTATATATATATCTCTCACATCTTTTATCCAGTCATCTGTTGATGGACATTTGGGTTGTTTCCATGTCTTGGCTATTGTAAATAGTGCTGCTCTGCACATTGGGGTACATGTGGCTTTTCAAATTATATTTTACTCCAGATATATGCCCCAGAGTGAGATTGCTGGATCACATGGTAAGTCTATTTTTAGATTTTTGAGGAATCCCCATTCTGTCCTTCATTGTGGCTGTACCAGTTTACATCCCCACCAGCAGTGTAGGAGGCTTCCTTTTTCTCCACGCCCTCTCCAGCATTTCTCATTTGTAGACTTTTTAATGATGGCCATTCTGACTGATGTGAGGTGGTATCCATTGTAGTTTTGATTTGTATTTCTGTAACAGTTAATGATGTTGAGCATCCACGTGCTTGTTGGCCATCTGGATGTCTTCTTTGGAGAAATGTCTATTTAGGTCTTCTGCCCATTTTTTAATTAGGTGGTTTGTTGTTTTGATATTAAGGTGTGTGAGCTGTTCGTATATTTTGGAGATTAGTCCCTTGTTGGTCACGTCATTTGCAAATATTCTCTCCCATTTTGTAGGCTGTCTTTTCATTTTGTTGGTGGTATCCTTAGCTGTGCAAAAGCTTTTAAGCTTAATTAGGTCTCATTTGTTTATTTTTGCCTTTATTTCCATTACTCTAGGAGCTAGTTTGAAGAACTGTGTATTTCTATTCACATTTTATCAAGTGTACTTCTGTTCTCGTGTCATGCAGACATTAGATTCAGGGACAAAATCACCATGTACCTTTGGTGGTCTCAGGTGACTCTTAAGCTTCACTTATTCACAAAATGTGAATTGAATGGGGCAGTCTGTTTTTGTTCTGGGAGGGGTTGTTTTCGAGTGGGGAGTTAATCTAGACTGAGGAGGGATTGAATTTTTTTCAAGACGGACCCAAGAGACTGTGGGATATTTGATATTTTGAGTCTAGAAGGATATACATTCCCTCTTCTTCATTTCTTCCTTCTGACCTAGCAAGTGTCAGACCCGATCAGGTGTTAGTCTGTGCGATCCTGTTACACCCACATCCTGCAGCTGCATCCAGGCGCTTTGAGGCCGACTTAACACAGATTAATTTAACAGTTGCTGTGTGGGAACAGATGCTCTCTGCTCCTTATTTCTAAAAAGTTGATCAAGCTGTATAAAAAAGATTTTTCCTCTTTAAGAAGTCACAGCTTCCTATGAAGCTCTAGACCAATAAAGTATAACTGAAATGCTCAGGACCCAAAATTGGTGTATTATATTTATAGCTCTTGGCCTCACACTGATTATGACAAGCTCCTTTTTTGAATTTCTGGTCAGGTGCTTATTCATAAAAATAAGGCTGATATAAATGGCGGTGTTCAAATGTTATACCAGTCTGTTTTTGCAGTTTGACCTTTCACAGTAGCTGAGTAAATATTTTTTATACTGAGAAAAGAATTATTTAACATTTGTGTTGTAGCAGGATGTCAAGTGAATTCAGAGTCTGAACGCAGTGGACGGGACCGCAGGTAAAGACACGAAAACATCCTGATGTCAAAGAGAAAAGCAAGCTGCACTGTGTTAGAGAAGCAGCTCTAGAGAGAGAGATGTTTGTAAGCATGATGGACACATAGGAAAATGGACACAATCATTGTAAAAGTCATCTGGGAAAATCATTTGGTAAGAATAGCCAGAAAAAAAAAAATCTCAGGAAAAATGCAAAGATACAGAAATTACAACCGCATGGTACACGCAGAGACAAGTCAAAAGGACAAAATGTAAGTCTAGAAATAAACTTGTCTATATATGGGAAATTAATGCAGGATAAAGGTAGGTTTCTAGAGGGAAAAGAGATTATTCAGTAAACGGTGGTGTTGGTATCTGACCATAGAGAGAAAGAAGCTAAGTTTTTTTAATTTACAGTTTCTGTAACAAAAGGGCAAATTTCTTTATTCTACAAAGTGTCCTTGCAAATCAATTAAGAATACTACATGTATTTACAAAACAGAAGCGGACTCACAGACATAGAAAATAAACTTATGGTTACCGGGAGGGGAAGGGGATGGAAAGGGATAAATTGGTTGTTTGAGATTTGCAGATACTAACTAATATATATAAAATAGATAAACAACAAGTTCATACTGCATAGCACAGGGAACTATATTCAATATCTTGCAGTAACTTATGGTGAAAACATGAAAATGAATATACGTAGGTTCATGTATGACTGAAGCATTATGCTGTACACCAGAAATTGACACCTCTTGTAAACTGACTATACTTCAATAAAAATATTTTTTAAAAATAAAAAAAGAATACTACACATGAATACTGTAAGAGAAAAATGAATGAAGCACTTTATAAAGCTTTTATTATCAAAAAAATTAAAACATGCAAAAGGGAATAGTGTCATGAGTCCCCAGGTCCCTGTCACCCAGCCTCAGAAATTATAAACTTACTGCCAACTTTGTTATCTATTATTATTTTGTTTTACCTATAAACATCTCTGCTTTTGATTCTCCTTTTCCTCACTGGGTTATTTTGAAATAAATTCAGTTGTATAATTGTAGCCATACATATTTCATTATGAACCTCTGAAAGAATTGAAAAGAAATTGACCAAAAAAAAAAAAAAACCCAAAAAACAAAGAATTTTAACAGTGTCATTTGGGTAAAAAATAGATATAGCCCATAAACCTATAAAGATATGCTCAATCTCATTAGTAATCAAGGACATGCAAATTAAAACAGTGAGATAAGGTTTTTTTTAACCATCTGATTGATTGACAGAAACCAGTCTTGCCAGAGTTGGGAAGAATGTGAAGAAACACATTTTCTGTCAAAGCTACAAGAGCAGTCATTCAGAACTTTATGTACACACCCCTTGATTTAGCAATTCTAAAAATTAGAACTGTAGTATATTGTATAAGTTCCCATAGATGAGGACATTATTGGAGCACTATTTGTATCAACTAAGCAAACCTGTTTTTTCACTGTGTTGCACCAAACTGTAATATTAAGCCACCATAAATGAAAATAATGTTAAGTCAAAAGAGAAATGTTCAGAAAGTAGGCATAATAAATTACATTAAGGAAAGTTTTATATATGAAACAGAACATTTCTGTGCATAGAACATATCTGAAAGATTCAGGTACATCTAACAAAATTTGCCCCTGGATGGTGAGATGGTGGAATGGAGGAGAGGGTAGTACACACTACTTTTATCATTGGCACCTTCTGTGGTATTTGAATCTCTTTTAACTGTAAGCTGACATTTTAGAGGTGTCCCACCAAGATGTCTCACCACATCTTGGATGGACAACTCCTTGGTTCTCTCATTCCTGGTAGGTAGTCAACTGGCTTCTGACAGTTGTTCCCGAAGACGTCTTTCCACCAACGAGCCATCCCATTCTATTTAAAACATCTCTAACTTCAGGAAGACAGGCATTTTGATGGGATATCTAGAGTCCTCCCAGGTGTTCTTCTCAGGAACATCATTTTTATATCATTTTTATAAAGTTGAAAATAGCAAGTTTTATTGTATCATAAAACTTGGTCATTTCAGTGAATTTCATCTATTTATTTTAATGGGTGACTGATTCTTATATCAAAAGTTGCTTTTAAAAGTATTGGAAATGTCATTTATTACTTCAGGCTTATTTGCCCTTCATGGGACATCGAGAAGTAACTCCTTCAATTCAGAGTTTCTAGTGTTGATGCTTGTACTGTCCTTTCTCAAGTTGATAGTAACAGTAGTGATAGAAGTCTCATCTGTTTAATGGAAGTATTCTTTCCCCACTGAACTTCATACTGAGAGTTTCTACATTTTAACCCAGAAAGTTATTGAAAAGGCTTGACTATGATAAAATCTTTGTCTTTATTTTATTTTATACTTTCTTAACAGACGGGAATTACAACTTTCTTTTTAATTTAAGGTTGAATATTGACACTCCTAAGTTAACAACAAATGTTTTAATGACTATTTGGATATGGAGAAATATAAACAAATACACATTGTTTCGGATAGAAAATATTTGTGCAGTATTATGCTGAATTAAGACCGTAAATTGAGACTGTATTACAGATAAATGTAAACCAGATTTGAAACATGGAGAACAATCTTTCCAATTTACAAAGATGTTTGTAATATAAAGATTCACTTACTAATTTGATATTCTTTATGGCTTCATAAGAAAGGCAGGGCAAATACCATCTCAACAGAAAATATGAACTAAAGTAAGTTCAGCGGGACTGCATCATTTGCCTCAAACTGTGGCAGACACTTGAGCTGAGGTTGGAACCCAGGCTCCTGATACTTAATAAGCGACCTAACCAGGGCACCTTTCTAACTCCTATGGTAAAGTCTAAAAGAACAATAACCGATAACTTTTGATTTTCAAGACTTCATTATTTTTGAAGGCCTATTTCTTATTTATCCTTTTTTTTGGTTTAGATATTAAATATTTAACATTTTAGCATTTTTTCCATTGTACAATTGATTTTCCCACTCATTTTATCAAACTATTATCAGAACTGATTCCCATTCCACATTGTTTATAAAAGTTGGAGGTTCCAGCAATTAAAGTAAAGCTGAACTTTTTTCTAAAGCCGTCTTTGACCTTGAATGAAGATTTTTAAATTGCTCATAACTTCATTGATTAAAAACAACTCACCCTCTTTAGTAAAAATCTAATGTTGACTATTTCACCATAAATTTTGCCTATTACTGAGATACAGGTAGAATTTATTTTTACTAATTTTCTTAATAGATGCTAAGTGACATTATCTTAATTCTGAACAGGGAAACATCTAATAGGGTTGAAATGGGACCAGGGAAAAACGGGTATGAAGCTGGGTGAAAATAAGCACGCGATACGCCCATCTCAGACACGTGTTAGTTACTGCAGTCAACAAACCAGCTGTGACGTTCCTGGCAAAGCTCATCGGCAAAGCTCATCGGGAGGAGACGGCAGGCTAGGCACGTCCGGGAGTACAGCTTCTTGAGTTTTCCTAGTTTCTCAACGTTCACAGCGTGGTTGCGAAGGCATTTCACCTGTCCTAGATGGGTCGCCGGCTTTAAGGAAGCCCCAGTGGATATTTACCAAGCCACTGACATCCATGTTTTATGCTACAATGAAACCGCAGCATAATCATTTTAATGGCTATAAAAACTCCTTTTACAATCCTTTGGAACTAGCATCTGGCGTCTGGATACCATTTATTTTCCTTCGTCTTGCAGCCTTGTCCATAGTGTTACCAGGTAGCCCACGTGGGCTCTTTGCAGCCCTGCAGAGGTGACCTAAGTGGCCTGCGCGGTTGGTTATCTCTGAGGTGCCTGCCGCCGGTGCAGGTCAGGGGCCTTCCACAGGTCCATCAAAGCAGCTCACTGCCTTTCTAAATTCCTTTCTTTTTTTTTCAATTTTTTTCAATTGTCTTTTTGTTTTGAGCATTTTTTTTTACATTTCATATTATTATTTTTATTTATTTTTTATTCTTTTTGGAGGGGGGGTAATTAGATTATTTATTTTAATGGAGGTACCAGGGATTGAACCCAGGACCTTTTGCATGCTGGGCATGCGCTCTGCCACTGAGCTATACCCTCCCCCCACACCTTGCCTTTCTAAATTCTTGAATGCTTTTTACCTGTATGAATCTCTTTGTAATAACTGTTTGTTACCACTCCTTTTTGAAAACTCACTTTACACATCTCAGTGTCTTTATTTGTACAGTAGGAATAATTAGAAAAGTACCTAACTTCTTGAGTTACTGTGAGGATTAAAAGAAATAAAATAGCCCATAGGACACAGTATATGTTCAGTAAATATTTATTATTACTGCTCTGTAAGCCAGCATTGATGATTGGCTTATAACGTTATAAGCCACATTTTCAGGTGGCTGTGTACACACCCACCTGTATAAGTGACAGCATGTAACCTTCTTAACTCTGCCTTCAGTGTCAGCTCTTATCCCCCAAAGAACTCAGTCATCTATGACCCTGCCTTGCAGTTCTGTTTTTCAGTACAAGATTAAAAACAGTTTATTATCTTTCCTTTGGTTTTGTTGTTTTCTTTTCTCTTGTAATGTGGCCACACCCAAAGTGTAGGTGAAATCAGGAAATTATGAAATATACTGTCAGGCTATTCATATTAAATATAAAACATTTACATAAAATTCAAGTTAATTTGTGGCTTGTGAAAACTTCAAGGCTCATAAAATGGGCAAGTGGTGTAATTTTCTGAAAATTTTAGGCTTTGTGTTGGTATTTGTGACTTCAGAGTTACATGTCATCATTAGCATCCTTATTTTTGCTCCTTAAGCAATTTACATGCTCATTTAATTCTCACACTGTTTCTATGAGATAGGTATCCCCAAATTTACAGGTGAGGAGCCCAAATCATAGCCTTTTGTCTACAATCACAGTGAGGTATTAGAATTTAAGCCTGTAAAGTCTGACTTCAATCCTCTATTTTTCCTACTCTAGACAGTCTATAAATGAATTGTTTTCTTAGACTTATAAGGCTAAAGCTAGAAAGAAACTTGAGAACCTTTAGCCCAAACACACTCATAATGTTGGTAATATTCACTGTCATTCTTCCAATAGAAAATTTGAATTTAAATTAAGGGAAAGCCCATGAATTGACACCAGCAGCAAAACCTGGTAAGAAGTAATACAGGCTACTACTTAAAAAAAAATTTTTTTCTAAAGGTGTTAATATATCTTCTACCTAACAGGGTTATTTAAAAATTTTTTTTTCCCTTTTTAAATTTTTATAAATAACTTTATTCCATTTTTTAATTGAAGTATAGTCAGTTTACAGTGTTGTGTCAATTTCTCATGTACAGCATAATATTTCAGTCATACATATATATACATATATTTCTTTTCATTATAGGTTATTACAAGATATTGAATGTAGTCTCCTGTGCTATACAGTATAAACTAATTGTTCATCTATTTTATATATAGTAGTCAGTATTTGCAAATCTCGAACTCCTAATTTATCCTTTCCCATCCCCTTTCCCTCCTGGTAACCGTAAGTTTGTTTTCTATGTCTGTGATTCTGTTTCTGTTTTCATTTGTGTCTTTTTTTTTTTTTTTAAGTTTTTTTTTATTGATTAACTTACACTGTTCTCATTTTGATACAGACTTTGAATTTGCTGAAATCTGGATTTCATCTTGAATTGTTATCTTGACTGCAGCTGCTTTTTCAGAAGCTTGATTTAGAGGTGGGAGTTAGTGGAAATTAAATCACTGGTAAACCTTAGATGGAATTTTGGCCAAAGGTTCTTTAGGATTCTGTTCTTCCTCTCTCACCCCAGACACTGGGCTTTGTGTTAAGAAGTTTACAAAAGGAAATTTATTTAGGATACTCGGGCTGTATTGTCCATTGTTGGCGCTCATCACCTCTTAGCTCGTCCCCAGTGCCTGTGATCCATGCCATGCTGTGCCTGGTGGAAGCTGAGTTAGTTCTGATGCTCTGTTGACTTACCTTGTCAAGGAGGGAAGCTCTGATGTGGATCATTTGTGGTCACTGCAGCAGCGGTATGTTGATTGCAGGGAGTATTCCACAGCCGCTGATGTAACTGAAGGTGATTGGGGCCAGCTCACCCTCAGATTCAAACAGACCAGTGACAAGACTTGGCACTCAGTTTATCAACTATTTAAGTGAGTTCTGTGAAGGAGGAATTCTTTTAAGTCTGTGTTTGTGTGAAGTGAAACTCTGTTCCCAGGTAGTATTATCTTTTTGTAAATTACAATATTATAAAAATTTGTAACGACCAAAGTAGGATTGGGATTGACAAATTACTTGGTACCTGTTTAATTTGTTAGTCCGTGAAATGTTAGTCCAAGAATTACATTAATTCTCTTTGTAATACTCTCCTGCTCTGCTTGAAAATTCTGTTTAATGAAATGCTTTTCATTGATTGTATATTGAGTTTTCAGAAGTTGTGGCTGCTTTTAAAATCTGGTAATTTGCAGGAATTAATCATGGACTATCCCACAGTTCTCAAGAGTCTGGGGGTGGGCTGAGCAATCTATTTAACAGTCCCTCTCATTGATTTTGATGGAAGCTAAAGTTTGAGAATCACTAATGTAAATTTACCTGTAGAGTTACAATCAGTTGACAATTGAGCTTCTAGAAGAAATAACCCTTTGTATCCTTCCCAAGGTGAAGGATGATTTTTTTTTTACATAATCATTTGATATTGAGTTACCTTTGAAATTAAGGTATGTCCACATGATAAAATACATTCCTCTCAAGGTCATGGGGGGGTGCACCTTTGGCTTTTCTGTCCTTTATCTTTCCAGTTATTTGGTTTTGTGCATTGACACACCTTCTTCCCTTACTTATTTCTCATCTCTTATTTACGTTGCATCATGGTGTTTCTTACAGCCCCCGCAGTTCAAGATATTGATCAGCCTTTTCTACCATATTAAAATGTACAGACTCCATCTAAAATCACCACAAAAAATACCTATCGGACAGCTCTCACTTCTGGGGAAGATAAGTTCCCTAGGGAGCCCTTTGTTTATAGAACAAATATGTATTTTGCTTCATCAGTAGAGTCCTAGGGACAGCCATGACTCATATCCACTAAATGAACAAACAGAAATAGGATACCCTCTGTATTTTTAATTTATCCCTGGGATGGGTGACTAGAATACTTTTATGTTATTGCTAGGTTTTTTTTTTTTTAAGTTTGACTTATTTTATTTGAATTTTAGAAATATGTACTTTTTAGTTTTAGTTCTATCTAGAGTTTTGAAGTGAGAGATTATAGCTCCAAAAATTTGTCTGGTTTTGGCAATCCACTTTCTGCTTTCGCTCTCTGCAGTTTTCTGTAATTCCCAATAGAGAAGTGGTCCTGCTGTGAGTTTTCCCTTGCACCAGCCCATCCCTCCCAACAAACCTCAGCTTGTTTTGTGACAGTGAAAATTCTTGGAGTGTGAGTTCTACTTTTTTTTTAAGATATAATTGATGTACAACATACTAGTTTCAGGTATACAGCATAATAGTTAGATACCTGTATATATTACAAAATGATCACAGTAAGTCTAGTTAACATCCATCATCGTAGATAGTTACAAAAATTCTACTTCTGATTGTGACATGGGTAGAGGGCATGGGTTTTCACTTGGGTTTAAACACAAGGCAATGTAACTAATTCTGTCAAACAAAAAATAGATTGGGTAGGACCCCAATTTATAAAATACGTTAAAAAAAATCTGCGTCCATTGAAACCTTAAAAACCCTTTCTTTTATTTGGCCTCTTTCAAATACTGAAGCACCTCTAAGGAACCCCAGGGTTCCTGAGAGCACAGTTTGAAAACCAATGATCTACAGGGACCAGATTGTGGTTTCTCGAGGGAAGGGTCTTTCCAGTTTAGCAACAGAAGACAGATTTTCCTTGGAGTCAGGCCCAGGACTTGAACCTAGGTTAGAAAATAGCTTTATTTTTTAAGAAAACAACCAGCCTATGTTCTGGGTCCATTGTCTGCCTTATAGGTTGCTCAAAGCTTAGATACAAAGCGATCAGCACAAATTTTTACAAAGCATCCCTGAAAAAATAGACAAGGTAGACCGAGTTAAATAAACTGTTCTTTAAAAATCCACATTTTGAAAATTCTTTATGCATCACATTGCTGTAGATGTCAAAGATGAAATGAAGGTCAACTTCTGTCTTAAATTCAAGTTTCAGTTTTCCTAAGGGGGCAAAACATTACAGTAACTTACTAAACAAGCTTGTACACATTAAAAAATAACATTCCCTTGAGCCCAGTTGCTCCGGGATGGAGTAGAATCGTGGAATCATCTATTTATTTATTGTTGAAAGGTTTATCATGATAGTTTGGTGATTGCATATTGCCCATGTGTATGTAATGTGGTGTGTGCATGTGTGGGTTGTGTGTTGGGGGGTTTCTACAGGGTGAGGAGATGTGTCATGTGATTGTATGTGGGGGTGGTGGGGGTATATGGGAGAGTTGTGTATGGTGGGTGTGGTATGTGTATGGTGTGGTGCTGTTTTTATGTGGGTGTGTGTCGTGTGTGGTGGGGTGAGAAAGTTGTGTGCAGGGAGGGAGTGTGGTATGTGGGAAGTGTGGGT
This sequence comes from Camelus dromedarius, assembly GCF_036321535.1. Lineage (NCBI taxonomy): Eukaryota > Metazoa > Chordata > Mammalia > Artiodactyla > Camelidae > Camelus > Camelus dromedarius. The sequence continues at coordinate 106,601,546 of NC_087437.1, read as the reverse complement.
GAGAGGGTGTGTGTATACATATGTGTACACGTGTTTGTGTGTACAAGTCTAGTGTTCGGAGAGGCAGTAGGGTGCAATATGAGAGGATTACAGATGTGTATGTGGCTAAGTTTCTAAAAGACAGTTCCACATACTCCTACCTCTGTTCTCTCTACTTCTTCCTCCTGAGTAATATGCAAAGCACTCCTGGTTTGGTGAAGTTGAGAAGATGGAAGTCTAAGGTGAGAAAGAGCGAAAAGGCAGGCAGGGCTCTTATAGTTCCAGTATCTTCTAGGTAAGAATTTCATTTAGCCTCTGATGGAAGACTCACCATTTGGCAAATGAAAATATTTACCCAAGAAGGAGTTTGACAAGGTCCTGGGTTCAATCCCCAGTGCCTGTGTTAAGGGGTGAGGGGTAGAGGATGAGTTTGAGATAATAGACAAGTATATTGACCTCTCTAAGTAGTTTGCATTCTTCCTGATACATGAACAGGGAGATTAAAAATGAAAATTTGTGTGGTAATTTCTCATTTGGGGTCATTTTACTATGGTTATGTAGAAGATGTTAACATTAGAGGAAGTTGAGGCAGAGGGATATGGAAACGGTACTATCATTGCAACTTTTCTGTAAGTCTAAAATTAATTCAAAATATAAAGTCTTTTTAAATGTGCGATAAAACTTTTTAAAAAGAAAAAATAAAAATAAAAAAATGAAAATTTGTGATGGTAAAAAGGAAAGAGAGGTCTACATGAAGTAATTAGATTGAGTTTGCATTAAATTAACCAGAAATCTCCTCTGGATTTTGCATGGATTTTCGTGGTTCCATGATTACTAGTTAGGAAGTTGTATACAATTAAATTATATATATTGATATTGTTAGGTAGTTAGATAAGTGGGGGCACCGGGCAGATAGGTGGAGGAGAGGGAAGATGGTCTGGAATATGGCGTTATGCCCGCCTCCAGCATAAAGGGGCTTTACTTCCAAATGAGCGCCAGCAAGAAACGGGTTAGAACCCGACAGCTTGACTGCGTGGTAGCAGAAAGGACTTAACTGGACATGACCCGATGTTCATTGTATTATAATTAACACTGCGGTTTAGGCCCTCCCACACCATGGGCTTTTCTGTGTACGCCCTGGGTAAGGACATGCGCAAAAAGGGCCAAACTTGGCTAAGCATTCCGGGGACTAGAGCCGTCAATCAATCAAGAGACCACCTCTAAGCCGGGTAATAAGAGAAAGGGGAGGGAAAAAACGTCTCTTTTCCTCCCTTGGATTAGCTCCCCTCCCGTTCCTGGAGGTGTACTTTTCCTTTTCTAAATTAATCTTCTGAAATCTTTCACTACACAATGCACCATCTCCCGATTATAAACTTATCTTTCAGGTATGACAAGAACTGGGGGCTTTACCTTTTGGGGTAACAAGATGTACTTGCACTGTCGCACGTTCTGAGGTATGGAAGTTGTGTCTAACGTGGCTGTTTTCAATCGCTACCGGCTTTCAGATAGACGGGGGAAGGTCTTGGCTTCCTGGATGAGAAACTCTGGTGCTTCTGTAGAGGTAATCATCCGTATTCGCCAGCTCTACTTTCTTGATAAGCTAAGGAATTTAAGAAGGTAATTCTAATCCTGGCTTTATCTTTGGCTTGCTATCTGATTATGCGCAGAGCATCCTTACCTTGCTGCCTATTCCCCAGCGGTAGTGTGGATACAAAGCTCTAAAAATACCAGGAGGTGGGCACTGCTGTATTTACAGAGAGATGTGTTTAAATTAATTATGTACTCTTTTAATCTGACTTTTGATTTGCAGCCCAGGCTCTTTTTGCAGATATTAATAATAGTGATGGTTTCATATTTGTTATTGTCAGTAATTTTCTGGAAGAGCATGTTAAAATTATGCTTCCAAGAATATGTAAAGTATGGACTAAAAACTGGAACAAATATATACATAATTGCAAACAGGCAAACATTGCTTTTCTTTTAAATGCTAAACTGCTTTAACACCTTGAGGAAATTCCTTTAAAGGAATTCCAACATCAAGGAAGTCAGTATAAAATATTGAGGGTCATTTTGCTAGAAATCAAAGTTGTTAACTAAATTTACATTGTAGATTAGAGCCAGAAAGATCTAGTCATTTAAAACAGAGCTCTGTTTCCATGGAGGAAAATTTTCTTAGACTAGTCTTGATTGATTTCATATTGAAAGGGGAGTGTTTTCCTTTATTCTCATTGTTCATCAGTTAGCAGCCAGAAAGATGTAGAACAAGATTTATGGCTAATCCACAGTCTAGTGAGTCATTTCCATAGTAATTATAATTAATAAAATTAAGACATTGAAACGTAGTCTGTCCTAAAATCAAAAAGTTGGCAACTGTGTTAGTAATAATTGCATATGTGATATTAATAGGTTCCTTCCAATTACTCTGGAATTATCAGATTTTTAATCTTCTCTTTGACATTAAGTTTCAGCAATGAAGTATATATAGGGAACTCCTAGTACAGAGTGAACTAGGAAGACCACTTTTCCATTCACTCACTTTCTTATCTCAAATCAAGACAGTTCTTTATTCATTTTGACCTTTGGGGTCTTTGCACTTAGAATTTAACATAGGCATACAAGGAAGATTCTGCTGTGAGTCAACACGGAGTATTTTCCTTAGAAATGGTTTTAAATCTCAAAATGCTATAAAATTAACTTTTTTTTTTTTCAAACTAATTTGGAGTAACTAAATATTTGTTTGTCATTTGGGCAAGGCGGCACTGTGTCCTCAGAGGCAGGACTTAAGGAGATAAAGTATACTGTGGATACTAAACAAATATCCAGGCCATAAGGCAGATAATTATAAACTGCATATGGAAATGTCAAGTCCTGGGGTAGTTCCAGAGTAGGAGAGTTTTTTTTTTTTTTTTTTAATGTGAGGAAGAACTAAAATTAATTTCTTAAAGAGGATTAATTTTTATCTTGGACTTCAAAAGTCTAATTCATCACACTGGAGCCTTGTTCTTTGTCGGTTTTGGTTTGAAAGAGCTTTAGTATGCTGAATTATCTATTGGGTACAAGGTGCAGATTTAATTATTATAAGGCTGAGCTAAAATCAGAATTCAGGCATGTGGCTTATATTAGTTTAACTTTTTTCCTCCTTAAACTACATTATTACCAGTGAGCTGCAGGTGGCATGTAAGAGGCATAACTTCTTACCCTGGTAAACCAATTTTATCTTACGTTTGTTTGTTGTTTGTTTTTTTTTTTAACTGTCCCTATTTACAAGATTAATCCTTTATCAGTGGCAGAGCTAGATCCAGCCATTGTCATCTAAAAATTAGGTGGGCAGCTTGGGGGATTTTTTGTAGCTGTTGAACATGGTGAGGAGTTTGTTGTAGTATTTTTCCTTGTTTTAGAAAAGAAGATCTAGTAAAAAAAAAAAAAAAACTAATTAACTATCACCAACTCATGTGAAGTAGACACCCCTCTGTGTAAGTTGGGTGTCAAATTTGAGTTTCATGGTTTATCATTCTGACAATTTGAGACTCCAGACTTAGCTATATTTCAACCATAGTGTGTTATACATCACATGTGTGTTACATAATGGTTCTCACTGATGAGATTAGTTGGATTTCTCAGATGACTTGAACTAGGTATTCAAGTGAGTTGTCAATAAATAAGGCTTCATAATTCAGTGGAGGTTGTTAACAATTGGGTGTTTTTACCGAGATGCTCATTTTGGCTATAAAGTGTCCATCAATGCGGAAATTTTACTTTATGCATTTTCTTATTATTTAAGCATGCTTCCATCTCACAGTTGATGTTTCTGCAAGAGTAATAATTTTTGTTTTGGCTTAGTAAAAGGAGCCAACAAATATTTTGATTGGTTGAGTGTCTTGCTCTAGACTCAATTTTTTTTCTCTTTTTTTATTGCTACAATGTGTCGATTTCTGATGTACACCATAATGTTTCAGTCATGCATGAAAATACATATATTTATTTTCATACTTTTTTTCATTATAGGTTACTACAAGATACTGAATATAGTTCCCTGTGCTATACAGAAGAAATTTGTTTTTTATCTATTTTATATGTAGTAGTTAATATCTGCAAACCTCAAACGCCCAGTTTATCCCTTCCCACCCCCTAGACTCAACTGTTTTTGAAGAAAAAAAAATAGTTAATAGAACCACTGTGAACTATAAAATTTAGGTTACATTTTGCTAGGCAACCTTGGTGCTTCTTGAGTAATAATGAAATATTTGATTTTATGGGCCTTTTCAGTACTTTATTGATAACATAAATTTATACTACCCGGGAATGGGTATACTCAAAGGAAAATATAGAATTTATTCTTAGTAATGAACTCCCATCTAAAAGATGGTGTTGGCTGTTTAACTAAAAACAAAATTTTCCTGCTTTTTTCTTTTCTGTGGTGGTGAGGGAGGAAGGAAAGGAAGACTTACTGCTAAAAATACAAATCGCTAAATAGAAGTAAAGTCTTTGTTTTGGTTTTAAGACTCCCATATTTGTGCTGTCCAGACCTGACACATTTAGAAACAGGAATTTGCCTTTGGCTGTAAAGTTAGGCAAAGAATTGAGTCATTTCTACGCATTTTTATGTTACAGAATGTCTTATGGAATATTCTGAATATCCAAAACAAGTTTTCTGGAGGATGTTATGAGTTTTGTAAATACGGAGAGATGCTTGCTTCCTGAAATTCAAAGGCACTTGTCAGTTGCTGTGCTTGTCAGCTAGAAGCCACTGCTGTCAGGGACAGATTTGTCTCCTTATGAAGAGAGTCCTTGTTCTTTTCTGCAGAGATTTGCTCCTCCCTTGAAAAGTGAATGCAGTGCTACCTCCAGAGAAACACTGAGAAACTTGAGGATCTTCAAACAGGAATTTAAAACCAGAAAAGTTTTCTTTCAGAGATGTTTTAAAACTTTCAGCTAAATCTAATCTGTGACTAAGTTATGAGGGCCTAATTATAGCACTTATTTTTAAAAACGACGATACAAATTCTGCTGTCTTAAACGTTGCACACAGAATGGTGATCTGTGTCTGGTTTTGTTTGTGAATGTAACCCTCGTATGAATTAGAGTCTATTCGTTGCTAATTGGGAGGCTGGCTTTTGTATGATGTTGAACTCTTTCTAGCTTCTTTATAGTGAAAATTAGCATAACTTTTTAATTTTTGATGAAAACATTAAGAAATAGTGAGGTTCTGGTTATTACATTAATTGCCTTCTACTTACCTGGTGCTTTTCTTTTCAAGGTCTTCCCCAATTTAAGAATTGTGCTGACCTCTTTCTCACATGTGTGAAAATGGGAAAATCAGAAGTAATTTGTATCCTCTACTGTTACATCAGTAGTAACTGTCATGCTGTGTATTGTGGAAACAAAAGCACTACTTTTTTCTTCTCTGGGGTATGTGCTTCAGGTCAGAGTTATGGCATCCATGTCTTCTGCCTTTTCTTTTTTTAGTCCTTATTCACCCATTGTTTTTACTTAGCATTACTTTATTGAAATTTACAGATGTGATTTTGGAATCCTGGGATGTGATTTTGATACATGCACCTGTCATCAGCCTTCTCACATTTATTTCTTTAGATGAAAATCTAACTTTTAACAAACACCTTAATTCAACTGACCTGTATAGTTTAAAAGGCAAAAGACCAGGAATCTTATTGGGACCTTATAAAGTTCTTGATTTTCACTTTTTTGCATGTTTCTGCATGCTCATGATTTGCTTTTAAAATATTTTGAGCATTTGGGAATACATCATCTCTCTTATCATCTCTTTCCTTGCTTTGAATTCTACATATCGTGTAATTATTTTGCCGAGAGTCAAATCTGATGGTTTATTATAATGAGTTCTGCAGGCGCCTGGTAACACTCACTGCTCTTGTTCCCTCTAAGACTTCTTTTTGGTTTTATTTATGTTGTTTTACTTAAAATGACATGCTGAATTTTTGCTTAATTATCCATTTCAAGTCTCTTAGAATGTTTTTCAAACTCTGTTCCAGATAATGTTAAATGGGCTGCAATGGAAGGGTTTCATGACCAGATATATTTGGGAAACTTTGGTGTAAAAAAGTTAAACTGGCTTCATTATTACAGAATTTTCCCAAAGCTTCAATGTCCACCCTGAAGGATCCATTTCCCATATTTGTTTGACAGTGGAATCCCCCCTCCAACAGGAAATAACTGTTGACATCTTTTGGAAATGATTTTTGAGAACACTGAGAAATTAAGTGAGGCATATGTTAATACTTTGAAAAACATGTTCTAAACTCCACCAGCCCATTTTGAGTGTGCATTATTACTGATATGTATATGTATATATGTACATGCATACTTAATAATTTATTGATATTCGCTGGCAACAAAAAAAATCTTAATGTAAAAGAACTCTCATAAAAAATGAATTTAATACTGTGGCTAAATAAACCCCAAAATTCTTAACGTCTTGAAATTTGCTACAGCTCCTTCACCCTGTTAAAACTTGTTATGATTCACTGATAGTACACTGAGGGGACTTCATGAACCTTGTATTAGACATTTTGAAATGAGCTAAAATAGCCATTAACCTGCATGAATTAAAATATCATAGATGGTGTAAAAATACCCTGTCGGCTTGGTGAGTCAGATCTGCTACACTGAGCTTGCAGGTCATGGCTGGGAATGAGGACACTTGGCCACAGTGTCATTACTGGTTTGTCTCTCTTAGAAACAACTTGGCAGGCAGACATCTTGCAGATAAATGAGGAAAGATGGTCTATTTCAAGTGGCATTAGGCATTCTCTAAACCCGTGTGTCATATCTGGTTTACAGTCAGCATTTTCTTGAGAGCAGAAAATCCTCTCTCAGAATTCCTGAATAAACAGCAGGCATCCTTGTGGGAGTAACTCTCAGGAGATTTCAAGGGCTCTGTGAGCTGTAGTTCAGTCCCTGCAGATGTCTTGGGAAGTTTCTCATTTTGGAATTCCTTCCTTCCTTTCTTTGCTGGTTACAAGCTGAGTCATTATGGTTAGCTCTTAAAACAAATGGCCTACCATCCATTTGATATATGTTACTGAATTTTAATCCTCATAATGTCCTGTAAGGTGGGGTGTTAATATATCCATTTCAGAGATAAAGAAAGTCAGGAGTCAAAGAGAAGAGGCTCCCCAAACAGCAGCTACATGCTAGACAAGCATCTTTTCCTTTTGATTCCAGGGTTTATCTTGGTACCTTCAGGTGTGGGTTCCCTCAGCCAGTCCCTCCTAAAGGTACCCTGAACCTGTAAGTCCCCCAGGGTCTCCAGAGCTCTTTCAGAAAGTGATGGATTAAGACCAGGTTCATAGTTGCAGATACAGGGCATAAAGAAGTTTCTGGAAACAGGAAACTTCTGGTCATGACTTGTGATTGGGCTTTTTGTGTATGTAACCTGTTAGTGTACACTTGTTATTCCAGTAGAATTATTCAGTTATTTAAAGGGATTCCAGTGGTTTAGCCCTCTCTCCCTTTGTCCAGATCATTCATTCATGATGAAATGATTGGATAGGATTAGAAAGTCTTTACTCAAGGAGAGAAGATCTGGCTGGATTTCCTTAGTCTTGGAACCCTAGTTATGAATGTGTGACCCTGCTTTCATGTGAATTTTGCTCAGAGGCAGTTACCACCCCTTTTGTGTATGTTTGTGTTTGTATGTGTGTGTGTGTATGTAGATTGACTCACAACTTCTTAATTGACAGAATACTGTTATACACTGACCCAGAGGGAGTTTATACAATAAAGTTAATTTTTCATTATTTATACAAAATAACTACGGATCAGTCTTGAACCAGAGGGGTCATTTTACTTAATGTTGATCACTTTTGATCTCCTAAGTACCTTTAAAACTGTATGCATATATATATTTTGCACCTGTGGAAGGCAAGCTGTATTTTTGTCACATTTACATAGTTATAATTTATATTATTTCAGCTGGATTATTCCAGTATGTTCTGGAAGGAAATCTATTTGGTTCAACCAATATTTGAGTGCCAGTATTGTTCTGAGTATTTTCCTAGAAATACAGAGATGAGTAAGACATGATTCTTTCCTCCTAAGGAAAAAGCTTAGGTCAGAGTTTTCAACCTAGGCACTATTGACATTTTGGGTTAGATAATTCTTTTTTGGGGAGAGGGAGAGGGGAGACTGTTCTGTGCAGTGTAGGATGTTTAGTAACATCCCTCCCCTCCACCTACCAGTAGTATCACCTAGGTAGTGACAATCAGCTTTCCTAAAAACCTTGGGCCTCCTCCACTGGAAATAATTCATGGGGCTTGAAAAGCAAGATGGCTTATGATCTGCGTGGGTAACAAGCTTTCCCTGGTGGAGAACCATCGGCACAGCTGGACAACACGGGGGAGACTAGTGCCAGGGTAAAGCACTTTACCGAAAATTGGTTGTGCTTATAAAAGAAAGTAGGTGCATGTAGATATTTGAGAGTTTCCCTTCATTAAGCCAGAAGAGCTTAGTGTTAAGGGTACACCCACATAATTCCCTCTTTAGAAAAGTGCCGTGCCTATAAAACACCTTGGAGCAAATCTGAAAAGTTACTTCCATTCCAATTGCTTAAAAATTCTCATTATTTGGAATTATATACCATGAGGAATTGCAGTAAAGTAAGACATCTTAATCCATATGCTGTCTCCTCTGTGTGTGTGTGTGTGTGTCTGTGTGTCTGTGTGTCTGTGTGTGTGTGATCACAGCTGTACACCTTCTTGGTTTATTTTAACCAATTTGTTTAAAAAGTCTTGCTTACATAAACAGTCCATTTCTTGGTAGAACTTGAATCTCTCTAACACAACGTAATGCTTCTCTCCCTCAAGGGCAGGATGTAGATTGTATTGCAAGTTCTTCCTCTATTTTAGGGTTTGTTTTTCTGTAGACATGTCAGAAAGACATCCCTATGGTTTGGGAATGGATTAGCAATGCAAGATTCCAGCTCATTCTGTCCCCAGGTTACACAGGCACAGTTTTCCATGACAGAGCAGTAGCACTGCACAGCTCCATTAAACATCTGCTAGTTCAGAAAATTATAATAATTTCCTATCACTCAAGGCAAGGAAATGTAGATGGATTGAGGTGCCAGATTGTCTATAAGAACTCCTGGTGTGATCTGGGGCGCGCGGCAGTCGTGACAGAATAGGTTGTTTGTTAATGAATCAGGGAAGTGGTGACTAGTGCGACAGTTGCCTCCTTCTTCCACCCCATTGGGATGAACTCGAATCTTCTAGCAGGAGGCCTATTGTTAGCTGGGAAGGCATTGCAAACTCATACTCCGCCAGCACCTCCCCTTGTGTTCCCATCCTGAAGCTGACAAGTCTCAGATTCTCCACCTCCACTTCCATTTTCTGCCCTTACTGCTGTTGCTCTGCTTCTGGTACTTAAGTTCCTGCTGTGGTCTTGGCTGTACACATCTCCCTTTCCCTGCACCCCATGGCGACTTCGCCATTATGCATAGTTGGCACAGTGCCTTGGACCTACCTTTAGGAGCCCACGAAAATGTTTCAATGTTCATTTATTTTAAAATCATAAGAAAAGATAGCTATGAAAATGGATAGATACTAAGGAATACAGCTTGAATTACACTCATATTTATGCCAACACAGTGTAATTTTTAATAATTTTTTTAGAGAGGAAGGGACCCAGGAAAGATGCCATGAGCCCCTGCATCCCCCGCATACAGAGATAGGATGGCGCCCCTGCTCTCTGAAATGTGGCAGTTGCTCCCTGTGGCTTTGGATATTTCTTACAAATTCAAGGTCATTCACAACTAACACTGTCCCACCTTTCACGCCTCCTCTTCTATGTGCATTTTCTGCTCTAGTCATTGGTCTGCCTACGCTATGCAAACTCCATCCTCTTCCTTCTCCAAATCACCCCAGTCAACGCTTTATCACGTGAGCATCTTTTACTAGCGGGTGGGGCCTCCTCGTTTTTGTCTCCACCATTGTATGTCCTTTGAAGTCAAGGATATTCGGGTCATCCCTCCATCCCCAGCCTTGAATGTGTTCGGTTCCAGGGAAGTGTTTATCTTAATATATGGCTTCAAGCCAGAACTTCCCTGAAACTCAACCCAGGAATCCAACAACTCTGAAACCTTGTCTGTTTGAAATGCAAGGGCATGTGTTTGATAATCAAAGGCATATGCTGTTTGGCTGAGCTGTTCAACAAATAGTTTCTGTCTCTTCTCGGTCATATTTTCAGGTGTTTTTTTTTTTTAACACGAGCCTTCACTGTAGGTGTTAAGTTACACCGAAATCTCTGGATTTGAGAATCTGTTCTGTGCAGCTGAGGGCTTTCAGCTGCAGGAATGTTTTAAACAGCTGATGGGATGCTTTATTAAAGGAGTCTGGCTGCCCACGCTATTTGTGCAATTCTTTGGAGTCGAGTGAGATAATCTGATTTTTTTTAATGCTGCCTGAGTTGCAAAATGATGCTTCTTTCAGGAATGTGTTCTCAGAGTCAGAAAATTAACACCGAAACTGACAGAGGGATAATACTTCTTGTGCCCTATTTTTTTTTTTTCCTAAGAGAAGCCTGAGGGTCTTGAACAAATTGAGCTGTAGCTGGTATTTGGACGTTGGCAAAGACAGGGAGGGTGTGGGCATGCATTTTCTTTTCCCTGCGTGAGGAAATTACTCTCTTGGTGCCGCAAGAAAAAACAAAACAAACAAACTCACAGGTATTTAAGTTGGAATTATTGTTCCACTTCTTCATCAATAATTACATTTTCTACATTCTAGTTTATTATTGTTGTTACTTTTCATGCCAGGCATTCCTTAATGCTTTCCATAAATATTTATTGAGTGCTTTATATGTGTGGGAGTGAGAGAGAGAGGAAGGTGAGTAGTAATTACCTAACTTAGTGAATTCATCCTCATCTTGTTTGCATTTACGTATTAAAAAAAAAATGAGGGCTGGGAATCTTTGTTCCACACACTTGAATTGTTTCAACATTCCCTTTACTCTGACAGATAAAACTTAGATGAATACTTACAGTTGGCACCGTCGACTACACCCTCCTAGGACTAGTGCCCCCACAATACTCTCATTGTCACTTTCAAATTGCCTCCTTGTAGATCATACCTGGACCCCTAAGCAGCCCTCCAGGTTCTATCCTCACTTAGAGATAAAGAAACTAAGACTCAGATGTTGTGTCACTGAAACTGACATTAGATGTAAGTGGAAAAGTAAGACTTCAATATGGTCTTTTTTTTTTTTTTTTTTTTTGGCTCCTGGTCTTCTGTTATATCTGCAATGATTTTTTTTTTTTAATGTAGCTGAGCATGTAGAAATAAAACCTTCACTGCCTTTCTTCTGAATAATTTCTTCCTAGTGTTGTCATTCCCAGTAGGTCTTTATTCTGATAGGAAAGGCAGTCTGAATCACTCCTATTGTGAGTTTTAGGGCTTTAGAAATGGAAAGCTTCTTTGAAAAGTGCCTTGATGCCTTATTTAAGGAGGATAATCTACCCATGCTTATCAAGCAAATAGCCTGAAACTTGAACCTTGAGAATTCAGTGTTATAACCCAGGAGGAAAAGAAATAATCTTGGTTTTCACTAAAAGTGGTAAGTTAACAGTAAACACTTTGAACAATGAGCAGGAATGCTGTTTGAAAGTTATCACAGATTTTTTCGAATCAACTTATTATCTCTCTGATTTCCATTATGTTTGCAAAGTCCTATTCTCCTGCACCGAAAATCGTAGTAATAAAAACACAATGGTTTGAGAGTGATAAGCAGCTGGGAAAGGTAGATAAGTAAATATTATGCAACTTTGAAAGGAAATAAACCGAAGGACAGAATGTAAATATCCTTTGTGCTTATCAAAAATAAGATACTGTATGTTCCCTCCCTGAAATAGTTCTATCAATATTTTAAAAATAGAAAGGTAGAGTGGTCCTAAGACCATGAATTCTTTGATGCTACTTCACCATATTGATAATTGAACTCTTATCCTATATAACGTACTTATTTATCTTCTCTCTTATTCCAACAGGCTTCTTCCTGTCTATACGTACATGTGAAAGTGTGTGCATATGTGTGTTTGTGTGAAGGCATAAGAACAGAAGTAAATGGTGAAGAAGGGAGGCTATAACTCAGTAGAGTGCCTGCTTAGTTTAGCATGCACAAGGTCCTGGGTTCGATCCCCAGTATTTCCATTAATGAATAAATAAATAAATAAACCTAATTTCCTTCCCCTCCAAGTTTATTCAGAAGTTAAAATAGGAAAAAAAAAATATATATATATACACACATAAACACACACAAAGAAATAAATGGTAAATATCTCAATTCCTCTATCTCAATCAGCCTCCAGAGTAAATTATTTTATTCCTTCTTCATTCTCTTCCTGCTTGCCTGATTTACTCTAATGTGACTTGCTTTAAAGACTTTTCAGAAGGTTGTTAATTGCCATTCTTCCACTTATGATCTTCTTCACGCTGTTAACTGAAAACAGCGTGCTGATGGCGAGGACTGGTTGGTGTCATCTTAGAAAACACGATCCCCTGTATGTGTTGGGCCCACGCTAAAACATACAAGTACCTTAAATGTGGCACTTCTAACAGCATGCCCACTGTTTCTCCCGGTGTTCTCTGCCACTCCACCCCAGGCTAGTAGGAAATCAGATGGAAATGACTTCTTAGAGGGTTTAGCAAGGTCCTGGGGTTGTGTGTGCTCCTCATCCCTGCTGAGAGCTGCTCTGAGATTTTAATGTACATTGAAGGACAACATTATGATTTAATCTACCTGGGAAATGAGCATCTTTGTAAGGGTCTTCAACCTTATTAGTATTTTCATACCATTTTAGTACTAGAAATTATAAAGATATTAAGGGATACAGACAGTCTGGAATGTACCAGGTCCAGATATGAGTACTGGCTGTCTCATGGCAGCCTAAGACTAGGCATTCCACTAACCACCTCTCCCCATTTTAGTCCTCATTGCCTGTCCCCCTATGTCAGTTTCACAGTGGCCTGAAGCCTTAAACCTAGTAGAAGCTATAAAGGAAAACGGGAATGAATTTCTGGGCTGACAAAGGGTAGAGAAGTATGCTCTTTTTTCCGCTTGCCCAAGTAAAATGGGTAACTCTAAGACGCAAATACTGGAATATGGCCCTACTCTCCCATGTGCTCATTATGTAATGATCTGGGTCCATTTATAAATCCACTTCTTCTGGAAGCACGTTCTCCATTTATTTCCCACCTGCAGCTTGTCCAAAGACTTTGTTCTCTCCTCCTCTCCATCTCATGATTCCTTGGGGCTCTGTTTCTTCTATGCTCTACATCACGAATGGGTCAACATTGTGGTGGGTAAGTTTAAGAAATAAAGAGGGGGAAAAACAAAGAACTAAAAATTTGCACTCATTTGTACCTTAAGAGTAAGCTTTATGCTCTAGAAAATCCATTGTAGTGCTATAGATAAAGTGCTGTTGATAAAGGAAAGGTCCATTTCAGAACTGTGTCATTAGATAGTGAGGAATATGATACTGTGTAAAAGATAAAGGCGAAGTGCACCTGCCAGGTGATGGGCGAGGTATCATGAATACCATGTCAACATCCAAAGTCTCATATTATGAAGTAAGAGAACCACCCCAGGACAGACAAAACAATTTAGCCTGCAAATTATGTGGGGATAGTAGACTCCAAGGCAATAAAATGAATTGTATCTAGAGCTCCCGACTATTCATTTACTTGGCTACTTCTATGCACTCAACTCAGGTAATAGTGAGTTTGGTACTTGTTTGGTGCCACATAGGTGAAATCTGGTATCATCTCAATGTGAGGTGTCAAATGACGGAGAGACTTGACCCACCATTTCAGAACTTCATGTGCCCTCATTTCTCACCCCACCCTCTTCTCCGCAGACACATCTACCTCTCAGAGAGGGCTGGGCCTGGGCTATATGCGGCAAGAACCCTCACTGCTGGTGTTCCACATATTTCAACAAGCACATACCAGTTGGTGGAGTGTGACCTTAGCAGCTTAAGCATTTGGTAGTGAAATTTGCATGTCCTTTGCTGGAAGATGTATAATTAGAATAAGATGTATTCATGCAGGCACATGTAAAATGTGAGCAGGAGCATGGTCTGTTTAATAGCATTAACTCTTTTTTATTAAAATATTTCCTTTTGAAAACATATTGAGTGACACAGATATAGTGGTTACCAGTGAGGAGAGGAAACTGGGGAGGGGCAATAAAAGGTAGGGAATTAAGAGGTACAAACTATTATGTACAAAATAAGCTTCAAGGATATATTGTACACCATGGGGGTTTAGCCAATATTTAACAATAACTGTAAGTGGACTACAACCTTTAAAAATTGTGAATCACTATGTTGTACACCTGTAACATATAATATTGTACAGCAACTATTCTTCAATTAAAAAATTGAGAGAGAGTGAAAACAAAATATATTTCAAAAACCTGTACATTTAAACAAAGTGTTTATCATTTATAGAGGTATAAAGAAAAAGAAAGAAAAGCCCATAAAAATCAGTCAATTTAAAGATGGCAATTGATTATCATCTTCTTGAAAGCTTTAGTACGTGTGTTGGAACATCATCTTATTTCCCCTCACTCAGTCCTTTGTTTCCAGTTCTAGGAAATAAAACTAAAAGAGTACAGCTCAGATGCCCTAGCTGAGCCATTTTCTGATGCCTGTCTCATAGAATACTGAAATATTTGTCAGATTTCTGAATATCAATGTGCTGGTTTATGCCATTTGAACTAATTGAAGTCCTCACTTTCCAAGAGTTGATAAAAAAAGGCTGTGCAATAAGATTAATGAAAGACATGGGTAATATGGGTACTATGTTGACATGAATGTAATTTATTATTGTGTTGTAAATTTTGTGCTGCCTTGTCTGACATCTTTAAGACAGCGTAGTCCAACAGAAATATAACACAGGCCCCATTTGTCATTAAAATTTTTCTCAGAAATTGACACAACATTGTAAACTGACTATAAGTCAATTAAAAAATTTTTCTAAGAGCCACATTTTAAAAAGTATAAAGAAAATTAATGTATTTTAATTTTAATAATGTATTTTATTTAACCCAATTATCATTTCAGCATATAAAATTATTAATGAGGTATTTTGCAACACAGCTTTCACATTAAGTCATCAGACTCAATTGGGACACTACAGTTTCGTTTGAAAAATTGGATACAGGGTATAAAATTTACAGTAAAAAAGTAGGTGTGCTTACCCAAGTTGTTCTAAACATGCCTTGAAGTTTTTTAATAATAGGATTGAATAGTAGGATTTTAAATTTAAATTTAGAATAATTACAGTGAACTCAAAGGAACAATTCAGTTCCTCAGTTGAACTAGCTAGTGCTCACCCTCCTTGGACAGTACATTCAGGGTGCTAGGCTGTATCGTCCACCCTGGGTATCGGGGGTTCCACAGGCATCCAAGTCCACTGGAGGCTGACTGTACCACATCATTTTATACAAAGGACTTGCGCATCCGGGAATTTTGTTCTTTTATTTTTGTTTTAGGTCTGTCTGAGAAAGTTTCCTTTGTTTTTTTTTTTTTTTTCTTTTTCTATTCTTTTTTTTTTTTTTTTCCCAATCCAGGGATTTTGGTACCCACTGTACCACGTCATTTTGTATAAAGCACTTGAGGATCCCAGTATTTTGATATGGAGGTTGGAGCAGGGGGAGGACCTGGAACAAATCCGCCATGGATACCGAGGGACTGGAGTGTCATTTTCTTGAGATCTATGTAAGACCGATAGGCTAACAATAGAAGAAATAGTAGAAAAGCCAATTTTCTGGGAGACCAGTGCCTCCACAAGCTGGGTGGGGTTGACATCCAGGTTCTGAGGGAGGAAGTGCCCAACTCGGAGGGTTTCACAGAAAATAGGATTTGAGCTTAAGTCCTACTGCTTAAAAACTTTTGAAAACTGTTAACCCCATCTACCTTCCCAGCCAGCTGAACAGCCCCTTCCGAAACCATGATGGCTGGTTACCCAACCATATAAGAAGCTCCTTGGTGAGGCACTCACCGTTTGCTGGTGTTCCTCCCAAACCCTCTCCATCACTGTTTTCCTATTTATAGGCTCTTGTGAATTTCCTTCACATGTCATTTTCTGCCCTTAATTTTTTTCCTGTTTTCCTTAAAGTGTTCTGATACAATTTTGTTTTCCTCCAAGGTAGCCTTTCTTTAATTTTTTAGTGTTTATCTAAAAATGTGAGAATATCCTCCTAGATGTGATCTAACACAGCAACTATTCCCATGATACCTGGGGCCCTGTATTTGTAACGTGTGGAAGACTGCGTTAGCTTTTTTCTGTTGTCCTTTCATTTTCATTTCTTAAAACCTTTGGAACTTTTTCTTACGGACCAGCTACATAGCTGTGCCTTTCCTGTCCTGTACTCCTTCAAAGAATTGTTTCAAGCAAACTATAGGATCTCATATATACTTTAAAAATTCAGCTTGAAAAAGTTTCTACCTTCTGAAATAATTTTGAGCCTGATTCTGTCCCTTAGGACTTTATTTATGCCTATCAAATACATGCCTGTATTAGCTTCTCTTGCTACAATAATGCTGCAAAGCCACAACCCACCCCAAAATTCAGAGGTTTAAAATAATAACCATTTATTATACTTCACAGGCCTAAGGGTCAGCTGATCTTAGCGGAGCTTGGCCAAATTTGATAGAAAACAGTAAAACTTAAAGTGAACACATATAAATTATCTCTTGTATCTGAAGTGGAGAGGAGTAGCAGAATTTGACTTTTCTGTGTTGCATGGTGTGCTGAGCCCTTCTCTGCCCGAGCTGTCAGCACTAGTGGGGATCACACTGGAGAGCGGTTCATCTGTTACCATCAAATTTCTTTGTAGTGAATGCCATTCAAACCAGCATCCCCAAGGAACCCAGTTTCCAAGTCCTTCAGCTTGTTAGCAACGTGACTTAAGTGCAGTCACTCTAGAGTGAGATTTTAGCAAAACACTGTCGTTTGAGATTTGCTCTAATTGCTCCCCAGCTGTAAACTTTTGTGTGGGTGTGCTGTGTGTTTATTACTGCCCTGGGTACCACCACTACGTACTATACAGGTGGCCGCATAGTTGGTACATGTGTAGAGATATGCATATGTATTATATGCTCATTGTTTAGAAATTAGTAGGTAGAGATTAAATAAAGTAAGCCATGAAGACCGTGTATTCACAGTTTGGGATTTTGGAGATTCTGGACCTCTACTTTGCTGATTCAATTGACTGTTCTGATTGAAGGAAAAAACTAATTAAGGGGGAAAGTTTTGCCTTTTCATTTCAGGGGAGGTCTCTTAAAGCAGCAGCTACCAAAAGTTACTAGATGTTAACATCTAGGGATTTAAATTTAAGAAATGCAGGTTAAATAAACATTTAGACTTTCAGACTTCTTTTTTTTTTTTAAACTGGATTTGCTTCTCCTTTACTTGGTCTAAAAATAATTTTTTGAGAAAGCTAGTAACAAAGAACTGCAAAATACTACTGCCATCAGAGGAAAAATTTATTTGAAAATAATATTCAAGATTTGAAAATAAAAAGGCTTGAGAACTAGTAGCAGGAATGCCAACTGGCACATTGTGGAAAAAAGTAAGCATGGACTTTGGAGTAAACGGCCTTGATTAGACTCTTAGGTTTTGAGCCTTTCTGATTATCTAAGTAGGTGTGGAAGTGACTTATCTGGGTTCTTCTGAGAGTCAAATGAGATAACGAAGGGAAAGGACTAAGTAGATGCTTCAGTTTTTGCCCTTAACTCTCTTCTTATCTCTGCGTTCATTCATAAGATCAAGACTGATGAGCTATAGTAATATCGAGAGTCAAAATAGTATAAAGATCATGATACTGTATGTTTTTGAATGTGAAATATGCCAATAAAACGAACTAAAAAGAAAATTAAAGAGATAACCATCAAACTAAGGTTGAAAAGAATTTGTTACCAGTGTCAGAGCATAATAAAGACAGTTATACAGGGTCTGGTGTATATACGATGTATGTGTGTATGATGTATGTGTGCAGTTGAAATGTAGAACATTTACTGTTTAGGACTAAATGGGCATTAATTGGATTGAAAACTGTTGTTTAGACAAAGAGTTGGATTGTCACATATAAGGCTCTTTTTTTTTTCTTTTTTTAATTAATAGACTTTATTTTTTAGAGCAGCTTTAGATTCACAACAAAAATCAAGGGGTAAGTACAGAGGGTTCCCCCATGACCCCTCCTCCCAAACACACACACACCCTCCCCCACCATCAGCATCGCCCACTGGAGTGTTACATTTGTCATAACTGGCGAACCAACATTGACAAAGCCATTATCAACTACAGTCCATAGTCTACATTATGGTTCATTCTTGGTGTTGAACAGTCTATGGATTTAGACAGTGATATGATGATACGTATCCATCATTATAGGATATTTTCATACAGAGTATTTTCACTGCCCTAAACATCCCTAAACTCTGCTCTGCCTATAAGGCTCTATTTTTAAAAATTCCAGTTTTATGTCTGTTCTAGGTACTGGGCATCCTCCTTTCTTGGGCCTTCTAAAATTCATGCTTTCAACATTGGTAATTAATTCCCTGGGTGTTGAATAACAGAGGTTTCTATTGAGAGAACTCTTGATTTCTTACTGGGCACCAGCAGCGAGAATTATTCACTGGCCTTGTTATGAGTTGGGAGGAATTTGGGGTCAGCATTAGAATATCCTTTAGGCAGAAAGAAAAGCTTGCTATTGTCAAATGACAAAACTAGAACAATTTAGTAATGAGTTTGATGTCCTTCATTCAAAGGAAGACAAACGATACCCTACAAGCAGCACAGGTTCCTGAGGGATCTGGGGCAAGAGCGAGTTTACAGAGCCTTAGGGAGACAGCACAGAAATGGCGCTATTGTCTAGGAGATCGGGAAGCGGGGCTCCTCATAAGGCTGGCACATCCTGTTTTCTAGGGTAAGTCAAGCTCACTGAAGCTGAGCTGGAGGACTGTGATCGGTGTGCTAGGATTCCTTCACAGGTGTTTCACCACGTGCAAGCTGACGCTGGTCTAGATTTGTGATGTGGGCCACACCACTGGGACAGCCTCCATTTTGTGGGTCCCCAGATAAGTTATTAACTTTATCAATATCAACAGAGGCTATGGTTTCATCAAGGAGCTTTAATTTGTCCTTTGAAGCCAGGTCAGCAGTATCCCAAGAAGAACGTCAGTAGTCAAGGGGTGAAAAATGTGGATTCGTCCTCTGAAAGGAATGTTTTCTCTCCTCACTCGTCTTTGTGGCAAATCATTTTTAGCCTGAAACTCGAGCTCTGAAATAACTGTATGGTGACTGATGGATGTGAGGAATGTGGCCGCCTCTCCACACGGGTAAATTGAAGCTGTGTACGGTTTCTGTGATCACATTTCATTTTTCTGTATGCTTTGATTAGCTCCTCCAGCCTCTCTCACTACAGATACATTCACACACACACACACAGGGGCAAAACCTTGGAAAATTGCAATTTTCCGTTTTAATTTGAGAGTCAGGCAGGTCACGTCAACAAAACCCTTGATGGAGTAGGTCCAGCTCCCACCTCTGCCTCTTCGTGATTCTGTGGCCTTGGACGAATCTTTCAGAGCCTTTTCCTTCTCCTTAGAGTTGGGTGATTTTACAGATTGTTTCAGTTTTGTGATTCTGATTTTAATTTCGGTTCCCCTCTGTTAGCGATGAAATGGGCAATTGTAGATGTTCTGGTTCTGCTTAAGATTTTTTTGCGGGGGGAGGGGGTGCACTTCAAGGGAAGCCTTACAAATAAGATAGTCTTTTCCTTCAGCGAATGAAAATTTGTTTACGTGAAGGATTAAGTGAGGTTCTTTATTCATCCTTGAAAGGAGTTCACGCTCAAATCTTCTCGATTGTGATTCTACAGAATAATTACATTGAAGATGGAAAATCTGAATGTCTTAAAAGCATTTCGGTGGAGTATAATTGTATTATGCCCAGGGTGAGAGAAAACTATTTATGTGAGGAAACCACGACTGTAATAGAAATAGCATCATGTGTGCTTTTTAAGAGATACTTACTATACAAGAACCTGACCCTGAGGAGATTGTGAACTGATTAAACAGTACCAAATACTCTTTTGGTCTGCTATTCAGACTGGTGAGAAGTTCATTTAAATGCAGAAACCAGATGGTTTTCATTAGCCACAAACTTTAAAATTACATAAATCCACCGATGTACTACGCTATGGGTCTCTGCCCTCTCCTCGCTGAGGAAACACAGGATAGCTTGTTCCCTGTCCCTTGTAGTTGGGACTGTGTGCAGAGGAATGCTGCCAAGCCGGCTCCATAAGGAATTTTGATCTCCTTGATGATAATAAAGATCAACTTTGGGGGGAAAGGGAACACCCAGTTTGAAAGACAGCAGGAGAACTTGCTCGAGAAGCTGCTTTTGCACTTGTAAATTGCATGGATTCTAGGTGTAAGTTTACAGGTTCACCTCTGTAGACTGGCCCAGGTTAGGTATATATATTTCTATTTATTTTCAATTCCCCTTAAGCCCTTTTAAAGCCGTTTTCTAGCTAACTTGCTTTGGGAAAGTCCATTTGCACTTTGGTACCTTGTTTATATATTATGATTCTTAAAATTCTAGAAGCTAAGGGCTGGGTTTTTTTTTTTTTTTTAAAGATTGACAGCATTGTTAAGTGTAATATTTGGACCCCAGTAGTTCAGAGCATTCTGTAAATAGCCTGTTGCTCCTGAAGCACTGTGTGCAGGCGCCATTGTCTTAGCCAGTTATTTTGTTCATTGTCGCTGAGCACTGTTTTCCCATGGGAAAGCATCTCTGGTCTTATGATGTCAGTGGAAAGTCATTCAGTGTACAAGAATTATCTTCATCTTCAGTCTCCCAGAAATGCATGGACCGTGAATGGCCATTTATGCCAGGGTGCCAATCTCTTAGATGTCTTGGATTTCTGCAAAGTAACCTTAAGTTACCTTAGATCTTGTTAATATGAAAATGAAATTAAAATGTAATAGTTGTTTAAGTAGTTGTATTTCCCATCCACTAAAGCTTTTGTATTTCTTTTCTATTAAAATGAGGAATGTTTTTCAAACTCGAGGAATAATTATCTTTAGTATGACTTTGACAGAGTATCTGTTTTCATTGACAGCAAGTAGGACCAAAAGGTTGTAGTTTTAAGAGTGTCCATATTAACAGATCGTGACTAGGATCCTGTATATGATTTATTAAACCGTTTTTTGAGGCTTCATTCAGAAAAGGGGATTGGAGTAAACCTGTCGGGCCCTTGAAAGGCTAAGTATTATCTCCCGTGTGACCATCTTGGCTGGTGACGGTTTCCTTCTGGCTAAATGCCAGGGAGTGAGTGGGCTGCTCCTAGCAACCAGGCTTTTTTTCTTAAATGAATTGTTTGATGCCAGTCAGGATCCTGTGGGTTGTTTGTCTTGTTTTAATTCACTGAGCCAGGAATATGTTACTTACAACATGATATTCCTTGCAGGTGGGCTTCATTAAGAATAGAAAAGCTTTTGGTTCAATTTGTGATCACCCAGCCAGATACTCTGATCTTACACACAGCTGGTGTTGATTTGGGAAAGAATTTTTGCCTGAGAAACATGTCTTTGTGATTTAAGTATTTATTCGTGAAGGGCCTCTTGTGATGTCAAATGTAACAGATGTACACATACAGCCAACTTTATAATTCCTAGCATAATAGATGGCCCTAAGTATTGAGAAATCAGTTTGAACTATTCAACAGTCTCCATTCTAGGAAAACAGGGCTTGACTCTCTGGACTTATTTTTTAAAGTTAATATTAGATTTCATCTGGTAGGAAATCCAGAAGGAACTGAAGCATCTATTTTCCTTAACTGCCATTGTTAAAAGGAAGAGATCATAAGGCAATTAACGATGTTTTCCAGTAATATGATAGGGACAAAATCAGTTCATTTGAAGAGAGTGAGAGAAAGATTACCACCGTTTGGTAGTTGGCATATCCAAACGTACAAACACATAGCATCAAAACAACCAGAAATTCGAAAAGAAGGAAGGAGAACAAAATGAAGACGGGAAGGAATAGAAAGATATTGAGAACTCAAGGTAGGAAAAATGAAACATTTGATGTGTTTGTTAGGTAGGGTGACCAGTTATCTCAACTTGCTAGGGACTTTCTTAACTTTTAGCTCTAAAAGTCTCACATCCTGGAAAGCCCTCAGTCCCAAGCAAACTAGGAGGGTTGGTCATCTTATTGTCAAGGTAAGGACTTGTCAGATTTACTGCTTTGTCCCCCAGACTACATCAGTGCCTAGCATGTGTTATATTCTCAGGCTTACTGAGTGAAGAAATGTGAACTTCTGTCATTTATCTTTGCTGTTACTGTTATCATGGAGTTGCCTCTCTGCAGCTGGGAGGTAAAAGAGTGTCATCACCACAACTTCTTAAAGTAGGTAAAGAAGAAGCAATGGCCTCATCTTTAGGAATGTCTTATGCTGTGGAATTGAAGGACTTTGAGTTAGTAATGAGGTCATCAGAAAAGTAGAGAGAGCTGGGATGGTTCATTGAGACTGAGCCAACGTAAAAGACTTCCAAGGAAGTCTTCATGTATGGCAAAGAAATTGAAAAGTGACAGGTATTGAAGAAAAAAGCCTATTTTCTTTCTCAGGAGGTCATACGTAACCTTTGAGAAAAGTGTTTGAGTGGGGTGGGTATATAAACCAGACTACAGGGGTCTTAAGAAGAAGGTGAGAAGGTGGTATCAGTGAGTGTTTTAATCACCACCTGGGATCTTAGCACAATTTGTTGTAAGAAGTGGGAAGGCGATAGTTCCTCTAGAGCAGAGATAGGCAAATGATGGGCCACTGGCAACATCTGGCCTCCTGCCTGTTTCATAAAGAACATTTTATTGTAAAACAGCCACACCCATTTTGCACGTTGTCCGAGGCTGCTTTTGTATGACAACAACGGAGTTGAGTAGTCACAAGAAACCGTGTGTTTCCCAAAACCTAAAATATTATAATCTGGCCCTTTACATAGAAAATCTGCTGACCCCCTGTTCTAGAGGATAATAGAATTTTTTGTGTGTTTCCTTTTTTCAGTAGAGGATCTCAAAGGCTGTTGGTAGATGTATTGTGGAGCTGGGGGAAAGGAAGAGCTTATTGGGTATCTCTTGCTGTGTAACAGGTTACCTCAAACCTAATAATTTAAAATAATAATTGTTTATTATCTCAGTTTCGATGGGTCAGGAATTTGGGAGCATCTTCTGGGTGGTTCTGGCTCCAAGTCTGTCTTGAGGTTTCAATCAGGTCAGCCAGGGCTGCAGTCAAATGAAGGCTTGATGAGGCTGGAGGATGTTTCCAAGCTCACTCGCGTTGCTGTTGACAGGAGTCTTCAGCTCCTTATCATGCGGGCCTCTCCACGGGGCTGCTCAAGTGTCCGCACAACATGGCAGCCAACGTTCCCCCCACGGCATGTGATCCCAGAGAGCAAGGAAGAAACCCGGGAACCCTTTACGATCTTGCCTGGGAAATCACACGTCATTTTTGCTACATTCTATTTGTTGCAACGGACAGACCCTGATGTACTCTGGATTGGCCCTGACAAAAGCATGAAGCCAGCAAGTAGGGACGATCAGGGGTCTTCTTGGAAGCCAGCCACCATGGGGGAAGAAATTGGTACCTCAGTGTTCATTGAGGGAAAGCTATGGAATGAGGGGCTTTTGCATTGACAAGGAGGTAGAAACTGTAATAAACACATTGTGGAGAATCAGAGGTATAGAGAAATGTTGAGATTGAGAACGGGGGCATTCATTCAGCCAAATCATGACCAACTGTGGTAAAGGATCATTAGTCTCTCTGTTCAGTTAGCGGGGGTGAGGTACCGAGATTCTACTAAGACTGGAAATCTTTGGGACAGGAATGAATTTGAGGAGAATAAAATACCGTGGGGAATACAATGGTGATTGCATTACTAGATGGTAAATTTCTTGATAATGGAATTTAACATATGGGCAAAGCTCATATTTTATAAATAAATACATGAATAAATTTTATGCATTGATCTATATTTTAAATCTATTTTATGTCCTTCATTGCATCTGCTAATAGGGCCTTATCTATGGGATTATTATTTGACTTTTTTGCAATGCTATTGTCTTACTCCTTTAATGACATTGACAGAATCTGTGCTCTGATTTTTTAGGATCGAGGCATTGAATTTCCTCTTCCCTCAGGAAAGCTGTGAAACTCAAGTGACTGGTGTATTCCGCTTAGGCTGCTTCTTTGCATCTGTTGGAGAAAGAGCTTCTCAGTTTCTGGCTTAGAAATTGTAGGTTTTGGGCAAGACCCCAAACTGGGGAGTAAAGGGGTCCCAGCTATTTGCTGACCATCTGACACTCTGGCCTCAGCTGCTGTTTGTTACATCTGGCAGGGTGGCGGCAGAATTTTATTAAATGTACCTTACACAGTAGAACTAGAAATGTAGAAAATGTTGCCTGCAACGTGGTTGGAGAGACTCTTGCCAGAAGCTTTTGCACTCAGGTCTGTGATAGGTCTCCCCGGGTTCAGTGCAAGATTTTTTTTTTAAAGGGCATAAATCTCTAACGGATGTATGGACAAAATATATATGACGATGACTAGAGTGGACAGTTGTTTGATCTATTTTTACATTTCTGTGCAAAGAAATGTCAGGAAGCTGTTTCTTTAACTGAAGTCTCTCTATGTAATTTTAGCATTGTTGTTGTTGTTGTTGTTTTCTGTCCTGCGAACAGTTTTTAGAAACGATCCAAGTGATTATAGAATCACCCAGTTCTCAGCTGTGTGAATGGCTTTTGTCGGAAGTTAACTCTTCTTGGCACGGATGTCACACGTTTTCTCAGCAGCTGGATTTAACAAGGGAGAAGTACTCGGCTACCGTGTCTTCTGATTCCTCGATTGCAGATAGCACTTTAACTCCTGTGGATTTAGTTTTCAGCTCTTGCTGACTTTATTTTTGTCTTCCTGAGCTGTCAGAACCTATTAAGTGAGGTAGTATGGATATTTCAGAACTTCCATTTTCCCTTTTAAAAATATTTGTCTGATGGAAATACCTGTGGGCAGAAGGGTTTGGAAATACAGAAGGGCACCCATTTCAAAGTTATTCTGGTGAAATGGTGTTGCCCGCAGGGGTGATAGGTAAGAACTGTAGAGAGCTTACAACAGACACAGCTTGTACTGGGCTCTAAATGAGACTTGTCGCCTCCTGTAGGGTGGCTGGGGAGATGGGACACCAGCATCCTTACTCTTAAGAGCTGAGAGAGTGATAACCAGAGAATGTCCTGGAGGAAACTGGTGGGATGGCCAATATATTCATTCACATCTGTGCAGAGTAAATTCTGTAATAATTTTTTGGTTGCAGAAATCACAGTGTCACTTGCTAACCAGTAATGCACACCAAGACAGTGCCTTCAGCTCTGGGAGGTGTGTGACACACACTTCCAGACCTGGTCACCAGGCGGGGACTTGGCATTCTTTGTGTGAGTCAGTTGGAGTTTATTATGAAAATACGGTTTCCTCTTTTTTTGTGTGATTATATTTATTTCAGAAAAACATCTTATTTTATTGTCAGGACCTTTCAGTCTACAAAACGTATAAGCTTTTTCATGAAATCTGCCCTTGCGGAAATGTATAAACTTTTCAGTGAATAAATTCTTCTCCATATTACTAATTTTTTCATTTCAATATTAACAACAACACTATATCATAGGTGGTTGGAGATGTCTGTAGCAAAGGAATTCGTAACTGACATTTCGCAAGAATGGAACTGTTTTTGGTGTGGCTCCATGCCGGGTTCCTCTTTGCAGCCCTTCCCCAGCCTCTACCCCCCGAGCTATGGACTTCGGTAACTGACCCAGACTTATTTTTCCAGGTGCCCACAGACGGCAGTGCTGGCCTGCTTGCAGAGCCCCAGGTCGCCATGTTCTGTGGCAAACTGAACATGCACATGAACGTGCAGAATGGGAAGTGGGAGCCAGACCCATCAGGGACCAGAACCTGCGCCGGCACCAAGGAGGGCATCCTTCAGTACTGCCAAGAAGTAAGTCTCCGCCGGGGACCAGCCGCTCGTGTTGGACCCCGTGCGGCTTTTTTAAAATTCAGCTTCTTTTATGTTTGTATTTTATCTCTTGCAGTAAACATCTCGGTTCCTAATGATTCACCATTCCCTTAATATAAATACTTGCTTTACCCTGCAGTATGGAAAAATATGTTTGTAATTATGTCCTGTAACAACCATCATTAAACCAACTGCAATAGAATATTGTATGGCAAATATCCTTCATTTAAAAGAGCTATAAAAGATCCCAACTGAGTAAAGTTTAAGATATCTTGGCCCTTACTTTTCTCTTTAGAGTAGATCCCACTGTGGCTGTGCAGTCAAGGTATTGTGTTTAAAAGTAACTGGAATTAATTTTCTCTCTGTTACCAATTTGATATATTTTAGTACATACATTTGTTTATATTGAATTTTAGTTTTTCTCTCATTTTTACTATTCGAAAATGTAAGACATTTACATTGTTAAAGTATTGAAAATAAGTTGCACTCAAGAATCTCACTCGCCACCCACCCTCTGTTACTAAACATTTTTCATTGTTCTTGATTAATCCTTCTTGCAAAAGAGAGGATGTTATGTTTTCCCTTGTTTTTCTCATAAAAAATGTGGCTTACTTTAAGCACTGTTCTGCACTTTGCTTTTTTAACGTAACTTTTAGATCCTGGAAATCATACCCTTACCCTTTGTAGAGATCTTCAGCCTTTGTATAACTTTTCCTAGTTTTCTTGCTATTATTGTATATGGTATGGTATATTGTTATTTTTAAAATTAATTTTTAAAATTAATTCAGTTTAAAATAGCTGGAGTCCACGGCATTTTGGCCCATATTTCTAGACAATTATCTATTCCTAGGATATGCGACTCTTTGTGTTTTAAGAACATTTAAAGGAATTATTCTTATACCTCTTGGCAAAGCAAAATCCTTTACCTTCCATAAACAACCTATAACCTGGCAACATTTTCTTTGTTGTAATCTTTTATGTACTAAAAAAGTACTAAAAATTTTCATTAGCCTTTTTTGATCCAAGCTGAGTGTTTAATGAAATATATATATGTATACATATTTTAAACACACACACACATATATATACGATTTTTTATTAGTAGCACAATAAGAAAGGACAATCTCTAAATTTTAATTCTTGTGTTTTGAGAATCAAAAAAGCATCTACAGTTGTCACAATATCAAGTAATTTTTATCTTGAAGGAGTCCTATGATGTGAAAAAATAATTCTTTATATTTAGGTAGAAATCACTAATATCTGTGCCCTTTATATTTTTCTTAAAAGCATTGATTAAATAGAAATTGATAATAAATTCACTTTTGCCCAGATATGACATTTCTAAAATATACATTTTGGAAATAATACTCACATTCAACTGAAGAGTTCCTCCAGTACAATTTCATAGATGAGTTATGAGTTTGGAAGTTGAAACTCTGTGTGTGCACGCTTACAGGCTTTTGATACCATTTTACTTTTCTGGATATACATGCGTATTAGGCATTCTGAATGTTAAATAAACTTTATTTAGAGACTGGAACTCAAATTTAGTAAGTGACATTGACCACATCATTATTTTTTGTTGAATGTCTGTTTCAATACATGTGTCATGGTTTGCATCAAAGTTTTTCCTCCGTGTCAGTTATAAATAATCAGATGTCTTTACAGTTGTATGATGACTCTATAAAAAATACTCTTCATGGCTCTGAGAACAACCCTCCTTCCTTTCCCACTTAGAGAGCCCACTGATGCCTGGGCAGCTTCACTTCCTGTTCTAGTCTGTTGTTTGTCCCAGGGCTAAGCCACAGAGTGGTTGTTCCTAGACCCAGACTTTGCCGGATTGTTGGTGGCCACGAGGTGGGGGCAGGGAGGGTGAGCCCTTTCGTTGTTTCTCCTTTGTCTTGCAATTGTGGTTATATCTGCCTGTCTCAGCTCCCCAGCTACAGAGGCCTTGTAGGATGAAGCACACAGGTCAGAATCTTAAGATGGATTAGACAAACATTATACTGAAGAAGTAAGAAAGGGCCAGGATATCAGGCCTTGTGAGCCCTTTTAATGAATTTGGTCTTTATTCTGTAACAACAGGAAGTGTCATTGAAGGTTTTTTTTTTTTTTTTTTTTAAAGGAAGGAGAATTGGGGGCTGTCTGTAGAGAGGGTATCTCTCGGTGCTAAGGATGCAATTATGAGTGGAACACAGGACCTATTCTTAAAGGAGGGACCTAAAGGGAGAGAAAAGCCTATAAAATAACGTTAGCAACATAAGAACCGGTGATGATGATGATGTTGGCACATGTCTGTGATGTCGATGATGCTAGTACCAACTAACTTTTATTGAACATTTAAAAAATGCCAAGCTACCTCGTCAAGTGTTTGCCTTCGGTTTACGCTAATGGTGCCTCTGGGGGAGAATCTTGGGAAAGAAACTTGGTGAATTGCAACATTTAAGGGGAACAAAGGGAAAGAATCAATGGAGGAGGAGCAGTGGCTAAAAACCTAGGATCAGAACTAGGTGCTGTTAGGTTCTGGAAGTCAAACTCGGTTAATATCTAACCAAGGGAAATGACAAGAGTGCAGGTGTGATGCCTACCAGAAATGATTGAAGTGTAATTTTTCACAACGCAAATTGTGACTCCCTTGCAAAGTGAACGCACGTCAAAGATTTTACTCAGTTCATTAATTAATCAGGTAACCTGTAAGATGTAAACCAGTCTGACTTGAAGAGATTTAAATTCTTTTTCCAACAAACTTCATTCACGTGGCTGTGAACAGGAATCATCTGGTCTGCGTTGTGTGGGACAGGAAACATTTACATTGGCAATGCAAGTAGTTTATATGTAAAATAGCCTATAGCAAGTCCTGATAGAATCAGGAGAAGATATAGAATAATCTTCTCCCCTACCACTCCCAGACTCTGAAAGACAACACCTACATTTTACTGCTAGAACACTCAGTTTATAATCTCTTTTGCCCATTTCTAAGTCACGGACTTAGAAATGTTTTATAATAAAACATTCTTCTAATTTGGCAAATCAAAGTTCATTGTTGATCTTTGAGAGAGCAATTTCAAGGGAATAGCATGGGAAGAAGTCAAATTGCAGTAGGTTACAGGAAGAAAAACATGAATGGGTGGTGAAACCATCTCTGGACTCTTTGAGGAAAGACCTAGAGGCAAAGAGCCTGTGGGCAATTCACAGAAAAGGGAAAGGCTTTGTTTTTTTTGTTGGGCTTTGTTTTTAAAGGGAACGAACTTCAGCTGAGGGAAGCTTAAACTAAACTCTGAAGAGTAGATGTCTATCATAAGGAGACTGGGCTCAAGCAGCTGGAAGACTAGGGAGAAATGAGATCCAGTGGATAAGTGTTTGGCTGAGTCTTAGGAGAATAAGGGATGGGGAAATAGTCAGGGGGGTTACTTAGGCAGTGTCTGTTGCCAGGTGATCAAAACCCACTAAACAACTGTACATGGAGGATATTTTCTCCCATGGGTGGGGAGGGTCATGGGGTGAGGATAACTCACAAAAAAGGCATCCAGAAATCAGGTCCTCAGATATCAGCACACTCAGTGCTGCCTGGAATGTCTCCGTTGGGGTCTCTTATTTTCTACTTATCTTTTCTCCTTCACATTCACCTTGTTTTCTCCTGCAAAGATGGGTTCTTCTTGGAGGCCAGGGAAGGTGGCAGCCAGTACCTCTGGGAGTGTGTCGTTCCAGCTTGGACCCCCAACTCTTTTTGGCCAGCGTGCACTCTAATTCCCAGGAGGAGTTCTCTCTGATCCTGCTTTTGTTCACACAGCTATCTTTGGACCAGTGACCATATCCACAAGGACTCAGTACTGGGACTGGCCCACCTTGGTCGTGAGGGTGTGTGTCTTGTCTGGCAGCTCAATCAGAGCCACGTGTTGTGGGGAGAGGAGCTCTGGCCAGAAAAAAAAGGATGAAGAATGGCATGGGAGCCAAATAGAAAAATGACCACAGCCCAACACAATGGGCTTAGAAACACGCAGTGCCTTTTAAAAGTGGTATAGGTTGGAGAGTGGGTAGCTGAGGGAATTCATAGTGCATCATGACTTTAACCGGCTTTTGGGAAGATGTTGGGGAGGTGGGTGTTGGAGAGGGGCTCACTCAGAATCTTTGGTGCTTCCTAAACTATGTAGAACATTTGATATTGATATTTTGGGGTCTTCCTATCGCCTCTCACTTTGTACACATTCTGATATTGTCCTTTTGTAATTGGAAATAATGAATAGTTTTCATTTGTAGGATTGAATTATGGGGGAGTTTGTATGCCTTTGTTTGTTTGTTTGTTTTTAGCTTCATGTTTTTCAGACAGTTGATTGATTCCCTGCTAAGAAAGTCAAGGAAAATAATGCTCATAATTTTTCTACCTCCCCTTCTCACAGGTTTTGTAAGTTAATATTGTTTTTATATTCTCAGAGTTTACTATTATAGTCTGTTCTGTTGCTATAATTCCCACAGTCGTCAGTTCCTTCACTGGATTCATTGTTTACAACCGATTCTTTCACCAAAGCATTTCTATTCCTATATTATTTATTTTGATTCCTCTATGTTTTGGGATCCCTGTCATCTTACTTAGTTATTTCCAGAAGCTGTTCTTACTGAACAATAGCTTAGTTACGTATAGAATTCCAGGTTGACAGGTATTTGCTTCAGCACCATGAAGACACTTACCACTATATTCTGACACCTATCATTGTGCAAATTCCTTTTTAAAAAATCTACAGAAACCATCACTGTTACTATTTACAGTGCTCTTCACTGACTGATTATTTTCTCCCAATAGTGATAAATAATTTTTTTCCTTATGTGCTCCATCCCTCTCGTGACCAAAACACAGATATTGTAGAGACAGCTGGCTGAGTCACAGAGGCAGCTGTTAGCAGTCTGTGGTCCTAGGACAGAATCAAACCAACTAAATTCATCACCGTGACCTCATTTTGACCTTGTTAATTTAACTCACTTGTGAAATTTGTTTTTCCAGAGGATTGCCTGTATAGCTGCACATCGTATCTGTTGGTGCTGGTGCTTAGCTTAATATGATGTGTCAGATATTACTGCTTTGATGATGGATTGTCTAGTCAATGTCCTTCATAGTATCAGGTTCCTCTTGATTTGTATTCCCTGATGTTGGTGGTTTTGCTGTTATTTATTGTCAATGTGGTCATTTTTGCCTCCTGATTGCTTTGGTCCTATCGTTGATAAGGGGCAAGATTAGGGAGAAAAAAGTAAAAATTGAGTCTTTTACCTTTGTTCTTGATTGTAAGCCCTTATAAAGTTTGATTGGGATGACAGTTTGAAACTTAGGGTTTAAATTGTGTATTTGTTCAAGCAGTGTTTTATCCCATATCATCCAAATTCTTGGTACCTGTAAATTCTCTCTTGTTCCCCAATCATAATAATTATGCTTCTGCCCTGTCATCATTCAAATATTTGCATTTTCGAAATGTGAAAATTTTCTTTACATATTTTTTATTAGCATAGTCGGCGCTATTCTTTCTTTCTTTCTTTCTTTTTTAATCAAATGTGCCTTGAGGACTTCTGTAGACTGAATGTTTGTGTCTTCTCCAAAATTCATACAGTGAAGCACTAAGGTCCAATGTGATGATATTTGGAGGTAGAGCTTTTGATAGGTAATCAAGGTTAGATGAGGTCATGAGGGTGGGGCCTTCATGAGAGGATTAGTGCCCTTATAAGAAGAGACACGACACCAGAGAGCTTGCAGAGAGTTTGCCCTCTCCTCCTGCTCACACAAAAAGGTAATGTGAGGCCACAGGGAGAAGATGTCAATCTGCAAACCAGGAAGAGACTTCTCCAGGACCTGCCTGTGCTGGCACCCTGATCTCAGACTGCCAGCTCTCAGACCTGTGAGAAAATAAATCCCTGTTATTTAAGCCACCCAGTCTATGGTAATTTGTTATGGCAGCCTGAGCTAAGACTGGGACTTATACTGGGGATCCCTGGGCAAAGGGATTCTGGAGATCATGCTTTACAAAGCATTTTCTCCAACGTTTAACTTTGATCCAGAGCACATGAGCTGTCATTCAGTAACTGCTTGTGGACGGCCTATTGCCGGCACAAGGATGGAAACTGGATGAGGCAGGTGCTCCACATCACTCTTGGCACTGGAAAGCCTCCCCTGAGATGGCCTTGTGGGCTCCTCCTGCAGAGACTGCTTCTTTCCATTGACAGAATTCCAAAGAAATGTTTAAGCAAGAATTGGGGTTCTTGGTCCATAGTCCAGATTTGCCCTCAGTTTATTTTCACCCAGTTAAACACAGTGTCATGATAACCCTCAGTAAGAGAGTAATACACATAGAGTATGGCTTGATATATTCAGTCAAATGTACCAAATGATCATAAAGTCTGCTTCCTGAAAACAGGAAGGAAACCTTACGTTGTTCTTTGTGTCACCCTGTGTTAATATGTTGTCACTGACTCTTGATGAATCACATCTTCCAGTAGTTAACTTCAGTCTTGGTTGGACATGAGACTTGCTTTAGCCAGTAGAATGGAGTGGTTTAGTTCTGGGTCTAACCCTTAAGAAGGCCTGGAAGTTTCTCCTTTTGTGCTCTGAGAAGGCAACCATGGGAGAAGCCCAAGTGGAAGAAAATGGAGGCTGTCATTCACTAGTCCTCGCTGCCCTCCCAGCCAGCTGCCGGCACCAACCAGCAGCCACGTATGCAAGGCCAGGTTGGACCCAGCAGCCTTCCTTGCAGTCCTCCCGCTGACAACACCATGTGAAGAAGGACAGTTGCTCAGCTGACTCACGGAATTGTGAGAAATTCTAAATTATTGTGTGTTAGCTGGCCTTCAAGATGGCTCCCAGCAGCACTGGACTCCCTTCTCGTATTTACATCCACATGTAGTGTCTTCCCACTGTGCACAGGGCTGACATTTGTAACCAACAGGATTTCAGAAAAATCACAGTGTGTGACTTTTGAGGCTGGATCATAAAAGATGTGTGGCTTCTGTCTTGCGCTACGTCTTTTGCCGTGGTGGGAGCTAGCTGCCATGGCATGAGGACACTCAAGCAGCACCATGGAGCCGTGCACTTGCTGCAGAACTGAGCGCTCCTGCCAACAGCCGGCACTGACTTGTGCCCACTCAGCCACGTGGAAGTGGATCCTGTGGCCCAGCCAAGCCTTCATTTGACCGCAGCCCCTGCTGACATCTTGACTGCACCCATGTAAGAGTCAGGGTCCCTCAGCTAAGCCTCTTACGGATTCCTGACCCACAGAAACTGTGTGAGGAAAGAAATGCTTACTGTTTGAAGTTACTAAGTTTGGAGATACTTTGTGTGCAGTAATAGATGACCACAACAGACACTCCTTTAATGATTATTTTCCTCTGTGGTCCCTTTGATGGAAAAAAAATTTCCTTTTCTTCATTCTATAGGAGATGCGGAAACATCATGGGAGCAATTTGAAAATTACCATATAAATGAGTCATCATGTGACAGCCTGAAGTGGCCACTCGCCTTCACGAGCTGTTATATAATCCAGACGTTGGCCTAAGGCACCTAAGAGTCTTACACATAGATCAAAATTAAGATACTCTTACCCTTGAAACATACATTATCAGGTCTAGGGAGAAAAATTAGAATTTCTAGATTTTGTTATCCCTTTTCTTTTGAATGAAATGAAATTTCAAAACAAAACAAAACATTGTTTTATTTAAATCAAAGGCTTTAGGTTAGGAAAAGAAAAAATTGCGAGTGTACTTCAGTTCTTCATCTGAAGAACCCTGTTCCATTCCCAAATTTAATTTAGGCAAATTGAGCAGGTATTTACTGGTTCAGGAGAGGATTTTGTGTCGCGTGTTGCTGAGTGGCCATTCTTGCACAGAAGGAGCTTATACATATACGATTAGATAAATTGAGAAAAGAATTTAGGAGATTGAAAAGGTGGAATGAAGACGTAAAGTAAAG
Source organism: Camelus dromedarius (assembly GCF_036321535.1). Lineage (NCBI taxonomy): Eukaryota > Metazoa > Chordata > Mammalia > Artiodactyla > Camelidae > Camelus > Camelus dromedarius. Next base: position 106,567,530 of record NC_087437.1, on the reverse strand, counting down.
GATCTTGATTGTAATCTGGGGTTTGGGATCTAATTTTAGAGATGACTAAAGGCTAAGGGACTGTTCTTAACAGGAGTGTTTTCTGATTGAGACACTTCTGGAAAAATTAGCCTGTATCCAAGTGTAAGTTGGACTTGGGAGAGAAGGGAATTCAAGTCTTAAGGTGCTGGTGGGAAAGGGGTGGGAAAGATCACTCTGCCCATCCTTGTTGTGTAGATGAGCAGGTATGCCAGGCCCCAAGATGCTGCTATAAGGAAGCCTTAGGGTTAAGTGTAGAAAAGAGGGGGCATGGGCTTCCCTATCAGACCTCCATTCACATGCAGCCTTTGCTCTTTGACACCTGAGCAGTCCAGGAAAGTTGCCCAACCAAACTTAGACCATGGCTTCCTTTTATGATAGGAGGATAGAGGTACCGTTGTAAAAGTTAAACATTGTTGATTAAACAAGAAACTGTATAAGTCCCAGTACTGTTCTTCCTCCTCTTTCAGGGAGAGAACTTAAAACACAGGCTCCCTGACATGCAGAGCACCTCCTGCGAGGTAGGGGCTTAGAGCAGGTGACCATGGCTCTGCTAACTCACACTGGGAGCAGGTCTCTAAGAGAGAGTTTTGAACAAGTTAAGCCTCAATCCCTGGAACAGATGTCCAACTGGGAAACCTAGACAGGTGAATGTGGCTTTGCTTACAGTCTCTTCCATTAGATTGTGAGTATACTTTCTTTTTCCAAAGTGTTTTCTTTCCACAGTTCACAATATGTATTCTGTTTCTTTAACCTTCTTGCTCTAAATGAACTGTTGTTTTGTCTATAAATTAGCGGGATCACCAAACAAAGCATACCACTGCTTGAACCAAACAAAGATGGCCTGTTGGATGAGTGAACAAAGCCATGTCCTTTGCCCAACTAACTCTCTCCTCTAAAATATATAACTCAGCAGGGACTCCCAGATAAAACTTGTTTGTCTTCCTTGATGTTTTCATTCTATAGTAATGTGAAGTTAAAATTAATTTAAAAAAACCCAGCATATGTGATTGTTTTAATCTGACCAGCTTTGAGGACATTTTGTAGACACACCTGTATGGTAGATGCTGTGGTACCTTCTTGGCCATTATTATTTTGCTATATGGACTGTCCACTTTTATGGGCTTAAAACTGACCCACGCATGACAGGCACCTATGCATTGTGGTTTGATTCTTGAAAGATCCAAAAATTCTTATTAAGTGAAATAGTTTTTGAGTAGAGGTATCCAGCTACCTCTACATGAGGATAGATATATTTTGCATGTTATTGGTCTTGTGCATTTATAAAGATTGCTTGCACAAACCATAGGATTCAGAAGTAAAAGAGATGAAACCAGTTTGGTTCTCCCCCCGCCCCATTATCATTTAATCAAATTAATGTTTGATTTGACATTTATCCTGGTTCCTGTCTAGCTCTTTGCTAAATGCATCCTCAATTATAACATATTTGCAGTAATACTATAGACTTCTAGATTTGGCATGTTTATTTTTTATGCTTATTATGTATTTATTTTATATTTATTTATCAAAAGTGTTTTTCCTGCAGTATATTTTTTTCTTTTTTCCTTTTAGCTTTATTGAGGTACCAATAACAAATAACCTTGTATAGTTTGGACATTTTAAAAATAAGGAAGTCAGCCATAAATTGACAGAGAGCATGAGCATCTTGGCTACATGTGGACACAGCTGTTTGTGTTTCCACATTCTTGTCTTGTCTTGTTTATTTTGGTGTCCCCTCCTCCCTCATTTGTTTTTCCATTCAGCACACTAGCGTAGGAGTAACTTACATATCCAACAAGGTTCTTGGACAATATTTTCCAACTCTGAGAATGAATGTATGTATATGAGAATATATTTGTATCCAGTGTGAGAAACAGACTTGGGCCAGATTATTGGGAAATAGGCTAGCGCCCTGCGGCATTTTGTGTCCCTTACTCCTACGTAAGGTCATCATTGTGAAACCCCAGCGCTGTTCAGACCTCCCAGTATTGCAGTGGTGTTTCATCAGCTCTACTGTACTTCCCAGCACCTCATGAAATTGTAATCAGAGAATGTTTTTGGTTTCCAGTTCTCTTTCTCAATTAAATTAGATACTGTTTCCAGTATCTCCCATTATTCCAAGAATTTGTGTTGCGAAGCAGTTTCAGGTATGATTTTTCTTCGTATTCCAGAAAACCTTAGAGGAAAGAGTATGTTATTTTCATTCAGAAACAGAGATATATGCTCTAGGACATGCTTTGTTTCGGTTTGGACACTGGAGTGGAAGTCATTTAAAACTTAGAAATTAATACACTCTTTGAGTGCTCAGAGATGTCACTTACTTTTGTTGTTCTGGCTTCATCAATTCCATCTTTGATGAAATGGAGCGATTACCAACTGATAGAGGTTTACAGGACCTGCTACACATAAAACATTTGTAATGATTCAGGCATATAGTAAACCCTCAATTATATATTTTTCTTATTGGCCTCTTGGCTGTATTCTTTGAGCAAGAAATTGATACGTAAAAACTTTCACAGGATGAAAATATCCCATGATCCATCGGCTAGCTCTATGCCATTTTACTATAGTTTGATTTTTTTGTTTCATGCGTATGTTAAGACATGCTAGCTAGCTGACATCATGCGTTTACAGTTAAGTTCTTGGTTTCGTTTGTTTGCGTTTTGTTTTTTCACTTGTAATGTAAATTTAGAAATCTGACTTTGTTTCCACTGGGCTAGTTTTTTTTTTTTTTAACTGTTAGTTCTTTGTAATTCAAAATTTCAAGCATATGTGAAAGTAGAAAGAATAGTATAACGAAAGCCCCGTGTGCTTATCATTTCCAATAGTTACTCTTATTCTAGGATGTCTGGAATCCAAGTTCTCTACCTTACCTCCTTCAGAGTCTGCATTATTTCTCGCAAGCCCATGTGCAGACAGATGTGTTGCTTGTCCCTTTTGCAGTCTGTAAATTGATGAAGATGAATTAAACAACACATGTTATTTACTGACTTCTGACTTACGTGTTTAAAATACCATTTTATTAACACTGCATGGTTTCCAGCATGTTTTTTCAAGAAAGAAATATCCTGGAGAACCCGATCAAAAATCGATTTCAAAAGTTGAAAGACTAGAAAGAACAGTAAGCAAATTATTTTCAGAATTAGTAGCAATTCCCATTCCCTGACCACAAACTCTGTTTTTAGCCTTTTATTGGCCACATTTGATTTTGTGTTCTTGGAACCTGCTTGGTCATTTAGAACCTAATTGTGTGTAAATATGACGTTGGGCATTAATTAATCCTTTGTTCCAGGTGGCCAGATGCAAAAGGATGCTCTGAGGGTTCTCCTATTTGTCCTTAATATTGGGAATAAAGGAGAGTTTTTGTAGCACTCTAACAGCATATGTCTTAGAGAAATATTTTTATATTTCTGTATATATAACTATATGTTCTTGACTTTCTTAAATATCATCAGTGTCTTTTTTTTGCTTTGGGTATTTAACAACTTAAATGTCATCTTGTCTGAGATTAATATAGCTCCCATTTGGATAGACAGAGAGAGAGAGAGAGAGAGACTCTTTAGATTTTTTAAATTCAGAATGAAAATGTTCTGATGGTGACCAAGTTTTAAGGTGTTTTCTGTAGTGAGGAAAACCAGTTAGTTTTCCAACTACAGCCTCCTAATATGGATTTAAGATTGTTTCTACTCTACCTTTCCTGGCTCTTAGTATTTGAAATTTCTTCGGCTCGTTTTAAAAATAAAGTTAATTTATGTACTGGTAGGTTTGCTTTCAGAGATAAAACATGTTCCTGTGGCCAGAATAGTAGGCTGCTTGTGACAGATGCCTGGACCAGCCAGATGGGCCCCCTTAGCTTGAGAGCCTGGCTTCTAATTCTTCTTCCTCAGCGTGTATTTATTAACATTTATTAGCAGTAATCTACTGCTTTTTATACAGGATGCTATTATTGGTCTAAATTGCTACATCATACTTGGAAGAACAGTATTGGAAGGCACTGAGATGCTTACTTTTCTCAAAAGCTTATAATCCAACTATAATACCATACTCTTTAGATAATCTTATTTAAGAGATGCATTGATAATACCCAATGGGAGCTTTGTATCTACTGAATTTCCCTACATCTAGTGGATTCTGAACTTAAGCATTACATATTGATCACGCACTTACTGTGCTGTCACCAAGTTGACCCCTGTGGAGGGAACACAGAAATGAATCACATTGTTCCTGCTTTCAAGGAGTGTGTGTCCTAATGGGCAGGAAGCCACATAAGAGCAATAGGAGGTAGAAAGTGGTCAGTGATCAGATAAAAGCAATCGGACAAAATGCTTTGGATGCAGAGATCGAAGGGAACGTTAGTGAACCATCTTTGGAGCTGGGCATTTTTCTTGAGTTTTGTTCATTTGGAAGGAAAATAAAGCTACCAGAGCAGCTTATTTTAAGTGGGGGCTTATTAAAGGAGACGTGGCACACCTCCCTGGAGTTACAGGTCATCAGGTGGTCCGGGTCTCATCTGCTGTCTGTCTCTGTCTCGGGTACACAGTTGTCTCATCTTAGCATCTCATCTCCGTGCATCTTCTTATTTTCCTCCCTAGACCAGCTGCCTCTTCCAGATTCCTGGTTCCCGCCCACCCCTGGGTTTTGACAGCACCATCCCTGGCTGCGACTTCCCCTCCTGCTAGTCTTGTATCCATCCCCTGTCATCTAACTAGAGCCTGTATGTGCTCGTTCAAAACGCTTGAGGAAGAGAATGCAGTCTACAGTTTGCTTTCCTCTGGCTATAATGAGCTACGGGGCCGGAACTGCAGAGTTAAAATATGGTCCCTAATGAGTACCCTTCCAGGGGACCGGGGGCTGGAGCGCTGGCTGCAGGGAGGGGCAGGGAACTTGGCAGCCTCCCGATAGCCTCGAACCAACGTTCATAAATGTGGAGCGCCACGGGGAGGCTGCGGGCGGGTGCCAAATTGTGTTTCCTGCCTTTGGAAAGTGTATTTTCACCGGGGAGGCGGTACACAGATGTACTTAACCCAAATGTGAGGCACACTGCGATAAATACCATAAAGCGTTCCTGCAGTGGGAGAGAGGGACTAGCATTCTGTTACACTGTGGGTGGAGGAGGTTTGTCTACGTGAGAGGACCCTAATGGGCCTGGGCGTTTGAAGTGGGGTGTGAGGGTCTTAGGAAGAGTGTGTTGGGAGCACAGTGTGTGTATTTATTCAGTGGCTGCCCTGTGTGGTTCAGGAAGGTTTGTTGGAACTGAGGACGGTTTGCTTTTCAAGTAACTGACATAAGCCTGGGTCTGCTTCTGCTTTAAGTATTTATTAATAGCTGTAGTCATCTACATTTTTTTTAATAATCAAAAAATAGTTACTCCTCATTGGGATTCACACAGGAAGCATTTTAGAAAAGGAAGGGGGCCACATAGAAGTCGGCTTTTGCTAATGCCTGCTGTTATAGCAAATTGTTAGCGATGCTTGTGTTAGCAATGCATGCCCTGCATGTGTTGAAAAACCTACCAATTAAAAAGCTTAGGGATCTCAGATGTCTTTTGTTTCCTATGTTAAGGTGTGAGATGACACAAAGAAAATAAAAAACATTGAGCTGATGCTTGTAATCAATTATGATGAAAAGTCAGGGACTTATTAACTAGCCATAAGCACATTTGTGTGTCTAATTAATTTTTATTCTTGCCTGAAACTATGAACCATGCTCTTTTTTCAACATATAATGCTTATTTGTCTCACCACATAAAAATGCTTGTCTGTCTCTGGTCATACACTGGAACTGCCTAATAGAAAGTGAGATGTAGTACTTGGAATTTTTGTCTGAAACTTGAGTATTTTTTTTTCACTGGGAGTGCATGTGGTTATCACTGTGACTGGGACTAGGTATGTTTCAGAAGCACTTTTGTTATTTTAATGTTTGATGTTCCTCCCCCGACCTTTTAAAATAAACCTCCTGAATTTAGAACAGCAGATTTGTATTCTCTTTGGCAAATTCAAATTCGTAACTCCCCATCTCAGAGCAAAAATGGGGTGGACGAGATTGAAGTTAGCACTTCCGTTTTCATTTCGGGGCAGTAGGCAAATTGTGCATGGGATTCACGTGGTTCAAATTTTACAATCTCATCCAACTGCCTGTAAACAATTGTCATTGTCCAAATTCTGGAGGGTGAAATCGAAGCACAGGAAATCACATGTATGCCCTAGATTTCGTGGTGGGAACTAGAAGTGGATTCTGTGTTTGACTCATTGCTTTGTGAAGCTAGTGACCTTTAGGGGAGGAATCCTGTCTCCTCTGATCTTAACTGGTCAGTATGCAATTCTGTCTGCTGGAAAGTGACCCACTGAATACGTTACGGCTTTTTTGCACCAGATATTACCTTAGGAAACTAAAGATGGAATGCAACGTGAACAAGAGATTTTTTTTTCGCTTGTCAATCTGTTCCCTACAAATAGGTTTTTTGGTTTGGAATTAAGAAGGAAATGACTTGACTGTGCCTCCTACACAGTCCTTCTTTATAGAAAACGGAGAGTTCCTGAAAAAACCCTCAGCAGGGTAGTATTTCTATGAAGTGACAGCTAGAACCTTTTAGAAAAATGCAGTAGCTCACACTTACTGCATGGGATTTCACGTCCCTCGGGGCGAGCTCTCTAGTGTCATAGAGTTTATGACTTGTGAATGCTGTACTTTTGTGGTACCATAAACCAGGAGAGGTGGTGTGAGCATTCTATTCCTGTATGAAAAGCCACTTCATCTTTCATTATATAGGAAAGAGCCATGGGGATGTTAAATTTTAGTGGCATTTTCAAGTTGAGCCTTATCTGCTACTGAAATGCACGTGTTGAAGAGTTAAGATACTCAAGAACAAAATGAAATATAGGAAAGGCGCTGTTTCCTTTAGAGCTGAGTTACTGGCAAGTGGTTTTGAAGAATAACTTTCTCAATACCCACCCCCGCCCCGCCCCGCCAGGATATCCATTTTGTGTGTTTTTATAGCATGTACCTTCCTCACTGAACTTATCTCGCACTCCACAGATCAGTGCTGTATTTTTTAGAGCAGTTTTAGATTCGTAACAAAATCAGGAGGAAGGTGCAGAGATTTCCCATATAACTCCCCACCCCAACTCATGCAGAGTTTCTCCCTTATTATCAACATCCCCTAGCAAAATAGTAAATTTGTTACAACTGATGATTCTACATTGACACATCATTGTCACCCAAAGTCCATAGTTTACCTTAGGGTCCACTCTTGGTGTTGTACATTCTGTGGGTTTGGACAAATGTCTAATGACATGTATTCACCATTATAGTATCATATAGAATAATTTCACTGCCCCTGAATCCTTTACGTACCTCCTGTTCACCTCACCTTCCCCCTAACTCCTGGTAACCACTGGTCTTTTTATTGTCTCCTTAGTTTTCCTTTTCCAGAATGTCATGTGGTTGGAATCACACATGTATCTTCACATTGGCATCTTTCACTTAGTAATAGGCAATAAGATTCCTCTGTATCTTTTCATGGTTTCATAGCTCCTTTCTTTTTGGTGCTGGATAATCCATTGTCTGGTTGTACCACAGTTTTTGTTCATTCCTGGTGCCTTAATTTTTTTAACTGATTTATCTCAGGGTTGGGAGTAGAGTGAGGTGAGCGAGGCACTCAGGAATCAAGATAAGTAATATTTTAATGCAAGGTTTAAAAAATCAAAATTAATCCAAAAAATCCTCAACGAACAAAATATCAACATTGTAAATGAAGATGGGATGATGGTGAGCTTTCACTGAATGTCAGCAACAACCATAGCAAAATTCCTTGTGTCCATGACCCACAGTGTGGACAGTATCTTCTTGCTCTGAATCCTGGTTCCTCCCCAAAGGCACTGTTTCCCCGGGAGCTTTCTCAGGTGTTCTTTTCTTGCGGTCCTCCTCGCATCGTGCCTGGAGGTGGGGAGGTCCTCCTTCTTCCTCATTTTCACTTCCAGACCATTCTTTCCCTCTCCTCCCTAAAACACCCCCAGCCCAAACTGTGAGGTGCACGCTCTTGAACTAGATCATCCCTCTCCTCTACTGTTGGAGAGCTCTGTCTACTGCAGTGGAATGCCCCCACAGTCTTTGAAGGTTTTAGGTCCTGGCTTTCTGTCATTCCATCAACTGCATCCTTTGTAATTCTTTTTTTTTTTTAATTGAAGTCTAGTTGATTTACAATATTATGTTAGTTTCAGGTGTATAGCACAGTGGTTCAGTTATACATTTATATATTCTTTCCCATTATAGATTATTACAAGATACTGAATATAGTTCCCTGTGCTATACAGCAGGTCCTTGTTTATCTACTTTATATGTAATAATGTGTATATGTTAACCCCAGTCTCCTAATTTATCCCTCCCCACCACCTCTTTCCCCTTTGGTAACCATAGTTTGTTTTCTATGTCTGAGAGTCTGTTTCCAGTTTGTAAATAAATTCATTTGTATCATTTTTTTTAAGATTCCACGTATAAATGATATCATATATTTGTCTTTCTCTGTCTGACTTACTTCACTTAGTATGATACTCTTTGGGTCCATCCATGTGACAAGATTTCATTCTTTTTTATGGCTGAGTAATATGTTCCACTGTGTATATGTATCACATCTTATTTATCCATTTATCTGTCGGTGGACATTTAGGTTGCGTCCATGGCTTGGCTACTGTAAATAATTTCATAATTCTTAAGTAATTTTAATATCAACTTCAATGATCCTTACAAGACTCTAGTTTCTCTGTTCTTTGATTTTCATTCCTCCAAGTGGTCTTGCCTTCATCATTCTTCTTCAGTCATTCCTTATGATACTCATATTATACTCCTTGCAATTACCAATAACTGTAACTGCTCCAAAAATATTAATTTCAACTTTCTGACTCTCTTCAGTACTGCTTCTAACCACTCCATTGTCTTTGGTACCTTAATATCAAAATTCTGTAGCACACACCAGGATTTATTGGTACTACAGCCTTTTAACTGTGTCTCCCACCCCCATATCCCCACCTTAGATTTCATGGCCCATCGTTATAACCATTCCCTTGCTTACACCCTCAGTTCTCTTATGCTTTTCTCTCTTCATTGTATTTATCTGACAAAACAGCAACCCTGACAAAATGTATGATTCATGCAAGGAAAAGCCCATTTTAGAATTAAATTTTTATGTTTCTATTTTTCTTTCAAATCTCTGCTCATTATTATTAATAAATAGGAGTGATTTGATATTTTCACAGATACATTTTGGTTCATCAAGTTTCACACTTCATTCCAAGTGCTCAGTAAACACCATGATTTATTGAGAACAATAATCAAAGCAAAGGGCTATAGTTAGTTATGAAGGAAAGAGATTAGGAAATGCAATTCTTTATCTAAATGACACCTATCATAACTTTTTGATAAATTATTCTTACGTAAATTACTTCAAATAAAGAGAAGCATTTTTATATAAAAGCTTGCTCTGTGTCATATCCTGTACTTGAAATGTTTGCTTAATTGAGAAGACAAGGGTGGGTTGTGAATATAAGTAATGGTAATATTACCAGATTACTACTGTAACATCTATTCAGGGCATTGCAGAATATCATCCTCACACCAGTTTACTTTGCATTGAAAATAACCCCATGCTTGTAAGAGGGCCCCCTCCTTCTTTTCTATTTTATCTCCCTTGGAAAAATAATATTTTAAGCCTGAATGGGTGAGATTAACAACAAGGTCCTACTGTATAGCACAGGGACCTATATTCAATACCTTGTAATAATCTGTAATGAAAAAGAATATATATGCATATGTAACTGAATCACTATACTGTATACCAGAAATTAGCACAACATTGTAAATCAACTATACTTCAATTAAAAAAAAAATAGCCTGAATGGGTGTAGTAAAATCAAATCAAAGTTGCATTGCTTACTGTTTTGAACGGGTTGGTTAGGTTCTTGATCTTTTTCTTTATCCTAAATTCCCTTAGCTTGACCACACCGAGAGCAGGCTAAAATCTCAGGGGTTAGCAATACCTTACTTAGGAGGATAGCAGGGTTGACCAGATGCTTATGTGTGCCAACCTCCGCCTCAGGTAACAATTTACCCTTTTTGTGTGTTTTCCCAGGTCTACCCTGAACTGCAGATCACCAATGTGGTGGAAGCCAACCAACCAGTGACCATCCAGAACTGGTGCAAGAGGGGCCGGAAGCAGTGCAAGACCCACGCCCACATTGTGATTCCCTACCGCTGCCTCGGTGAGCCGGCCGGCCGTGGAGCTGGTGTTGACTGGCCATGGGCTTTGGGGATGAGAAAGAAGGATGCTCTCATGAGTTCAGATATGCAGGCTCTTCCTTCAGCATAGTGCCGCTGTGTGTTGGACAATGAAGGAGCAGTATTTATGAGCTTTCCGCCTCAGAATGAATTTATCCCATGTGTTTATTATAATTACAAACCTGTGGACCGATTCCGCAACTGCTAAATGAAAAGGCCTATTGGTGGGGTCCAGGAATCCAAATTTTGCCAAATTCTGGACGTGATTCTCATGTACACTAATTATCTAGATTTAATAGATTTAGGGCCTTGTGTGTTTCCTCACATAGACATCCTAGACAAGACACCCTAATGTGCTTGTTGCTAATTTCTTAAAAATCTCTTTCCTGCAACAACTGACCACTCCTCCTGTTTGGTGATGATTGAAGAATGAGAGCTGGGATTTTTTGTTTTTGGTTTTGGGGTTTTTCTGATTACATCAAACTAGAGGAAAGTTTGATCACTAAGGTTTAAATGCCTGTTTCTCTCACCGACCTCAAATTTCACTTTAACTCGTTATTTATAAAATTGAGTTGTTTTACTTCGTATCATATGTTTTTCCTCTGGAAACACTGTCATACTCCGTATTTAATCTGACTCAGTTCTTAGTCTCTTCCTAGTTGACTTTTTTAGGTAACCAGTATTGGGGAAATCAGCGATCTTTGATCTGATGGCTAGCACCTACACATTTCCCAGAAGTTTATTTATCAGTAGGATGGCTGTATATAAGGACATAGAGGTTTATCTGCAGAGGATGTAGACAAATATTGATATACATTCCAATTTGTAAAGACTAAAAAAGGTTTTTTTCTAAAAAAAAGTACCAACAGCAAACTTAGAAAGTCCGGATGACCAAGATTCTGGAGGTCTATTTAATACTTTGTTCAAACATGAATGTCCTAAGAGCGTACTGATTACTGTTCATGCACGCACAAAATTTGAAATATGAATAGAAAACACCAAGCATTCGAATATGGAAGTTTCTTCTGGTGGATTTACGATAAAGAAAATGGGAAAATCAGATTCTTAAACACTTGGCAATTCAAGAGTTTCCTTGTTTCTCCTTATTCCTTGTTCCTAAATATTTCATAAGGCTTCTAACCCATTTCTGCCTGACTAGTCAAGAAATGAGGTTTCAATAAGATGAAAATAAGTGATGTTTAAATACAAGGGACAGAACTCCAGTGTTGAGAAAATATAGAGGTCAGCTGTCTTCAGGAACTGTGTGTTTCAGTCTAATTTAGTCATTAAACCTACAGACCATTTAATCCAGGGTAAGTTAGGAAGTAGATCAGGAACCGGTTATTAGGTGGGCCACGTCTTGTTAATAGTTTGTTTCTTTTCGTTGTCACTTACCCATTCTATGAAATGTTTCAGATACATTTTCTTTAGGATGTAAGCTCCCTGGGAACAGGTTCTAGGTCTCTGGATGAGGACCCCTGATCTGACACTGACAGCTGTAGTTGTGTGTAAGAAGTAAACTCATACCATTTTGCTTAGATCTTCCTGCTTCATAATTCTATTCAGAATTATTAGAGTTAACTAAAAGGTGGAATCCACATTCACTATCATTGTGCCACTAATTGTGGCAAATTTCCTTTGATCCCAAATCAACTGTATACCCACGACCAGCCACTTTCCCTGCCCCTCCTCTGCACACACCTCCCCAACTCTGAAAAGCTCTGTTCCTACGGCAGGAATGAATTGAAACTCCAAGGGAAAACACACTGAAAAGGAACACAAGATATATAGGATGTGTTTTGATCTAAATATAAAGTCAGGAGACTTTATGATAATGCTATGATTGCTATCAAATATATGTTTTTTGTCGTCATAAACTGAATTGTGTGCCATTTGGGGAAATGCCATCCTAAGTAATTTGGTTTTTGATAATTAATCTTATCTAGCAAACATCTGTTTGATAGCAATGTTAATGACCTGTCCTCATCCTATTTTGTTAACCACTGTGGAGAGAGGGCCATTTCAGAATGTATCACTGCGGTGACAGGTTATTTCCAGAGCTCTGATGTGCAGGGTGAAGATGGACGGAGGAAATGGAGAAGCTGAGAAAATAATTCTTTCCCTGAAACGCTCTGCAAAAGAATAGAAAGGAGCTGATTCCTGCTAAGGCTTTGGCATCAGTGTGTGTTGGATTTCTTTTTCATCATTTTCAGTACAATTTTTAAAGGGTACATTCCATTTACAGTCATTACAAAATATTGGCTATATTCCTCATGTTTTACATTACATCCTTGTAGCCTGTCTTACACCCAGTAGTTTGTACCTCCTACTCCTGGAGCCCTACGTTGCCCCTCTCCACCCCACTGGTAACCACTAGTTTGTTCTCTATGTATGTGAGTCAGCTTTGTTCTTTTTATATTCACTAGTTTCTTGTATTTTTTTAGATACCATGTATAAAGGGGGTGTACAGTATTTGTCTTTCTCTGTCTGACTTATTTCACTTAGCACAATGCCCTCCCAAGTCCATCCATGTTGCTGCAAATGGTAAAATTTCATTCTTTTTTATGGCCGAGTAGTATTCCATTATGTGTATGTATATATATACCACATCTTCTTTATCTTCTTTATCATTCATCTGTTGATGGACACTTAGGTGGCTTCCACGTCTTGGCAGTTATAAATAATGCTTGATGTGAACAATGGGATGCATGTATTTTTCAAATTAGTGTTTTGGGGGTTTTTTTGCATATATATCCAGGAGTGGAATTGCTGGGTCATATGGTAGTTCTGTTTTTATTTTTTTGAGAAACCTCCGTACTGTTTTCCACAGTGGCTGCACCAATTTACATCCTCCTCAATAGTGTAGAAGTTCCCTTTTCTCCACATCCTCACCAGTATTTCTTATTTTGAACAGATTGCATAATTGCAGAAGACAGGTCACTTGTGATGTGTTTAGCCAGTTTCCCAGGTCTGGTATAGTATCTGGTATGAAATTAGCACGTTGACACTGCCTCTTCTTGACTGCTAAGGGGGACTAGGTAATCATTAGATATTTCCAGTAGGTACCTGGCCTGTATGAGTTTTTTTATCATATTTTTCTATGTTACGAATCCTTGCTATTTTTCCATTGGACTAAAATTCAGACCCTAATATGACAAGTAAATCATAAAATGTCTCCTACTTTGTTTTGGAGCTTAGTTTAGAATTAAGGAATGTGGGTACTGCTTGTTCCCTTGCTAGTGGCAAATCTTCCAAAAGTCTCTAACTAAAAGTATTACAAGAGGTAATGTATAATATAATAACCCCACTGAATATGCACATTGTGTCTTATTTTCAGGAAAAGGAATGGGAAAAAGGTGTATAATTTATGTATTTTTTAATTCCATTAATACTGCGTGGTCCCGATAACTTTAACATTGTTTTTCCCATTGTCCTCCTTTCCCTATTGGTCCTTTCTTCTTTCCTCCCTTCCCTCTTTTTTCCCCTAGATTTTTAGGTCTGTTGTACATAGTGATACCAAGCTCTTTATAATTACACAGGGCGCCCATTGAAATCTTTCCTCTGTGAGGCAGGCAGTGTTGGTTTTATTAGTCTCACTTCACAGGCATAAATACTGAGAGTCAGCAAGACTGGATTTCTAACTCACACAGCTATTGACTGGTAGAATCAGGACCAAAGCCTAAGATCTTTCCGTTCTCAATCCAGTGTTCCTCACAGTATTAGCCAAAAATTATATTAGAGCCAGTAAACACCTGATTTACAGAATCAAATCATAGAGGACAGGCTGTGAATTGGAGGCAATATGTAACACTTTGAAAAAAAAAAATCTCACAGTGGATGTCTCATAAAGGACACAGCCATGTCACTGGAACCTCCGTGGTTCCAGGATAAATCTCCACGTGACAATGTTTTCCACTTTATGGTAACAATAGGTAACGTTCTTGTATATTACTTGCTGCAGGAACAAAGAATTACTGTTTAGTATCACCATAAGTACCCTCTAAAGTTTCTGCGTGTATCTAAATAAATGCTTTAGACAAAAGAAATTATTTTACTGAAGTTAATTCTCAGAAAGCTGCTACCTAGAAAACAGAATAAGATTGTCTTAAACATTAAGCATATTGAAATTCAGAACAAAGCTGGCAGAGAGAAAAATGCCTGTTATGTTCTGCATGCAGTCTCCTTGACTTTTTTTTATCAGATGCAGGATCCAGTGCTGATTGGGTTATTTTTCTCTAAACCATGTATTTGCCTTGGGCACACTTGCAGTGTCTTGCATTCTTTGTCTAGATGTAGAAAGTGTATTAGGCATTGCCACTCTCCTCCCATGGAGTGGATGATTTCCCTTGGGAGTGAACTGGCTTTCTCATTTCACTCTTTGCCTTTAGTTTTGCCTCTGGCACCAGAGGGTAAGATCTGCCCTTAGTCATTTGAACATTTTATTAATTATCTCTTGCAGGATTCAAGCATATCATTATGACTCAAGGAGAATGTTTTCTTTGCAAAGCATTCAACTCCTTTCCATTTGAATGGCTACTCTTTATGGTGTAATAGATCCACTATTGAAATTCATGCTCTTCTGCATTTGCCTCTGTCCAGTAGAGGCAGGTAGCATTGCATCGGGAAAGTTGTCATTGACTTATGGGGCAAAGTACGGTTAACAGCTTAATTCAAAAGAATTAGAAATTAAAGAATTACTACCTTCAGTGTCATTTTGTTTCATTTCACATTCGAGACTTTCCAAACATACAAATAGGAATGACGTGAAAGCTATTCAGATATGGTCAGATGAGAAATTGAAGTTATTTAATTCATTTCCATTTTGCATTTTATCGTTTTAATGAAACTTTAGGACAAGCAAACTTTGTTTTCTAGGTGACTGCTTTTGTGTGAATTCTCTAAAGCTATCTTAATCTTTAGCGTGAAAAGCAGGCATTTGGATACTTGAAAAGATACTGCACCAGGATAGTTTTTTGGATTTGTGCTATACGCTGTTCTCTTGAGACACAGCATACTGCAGAATTCAAGGTTGCTACTTAAGACTTTACCTAATTTTCAGGATGGGGTGGGGATGGTAGAACATTTTTATTGTGGACTGTAAAGCTCTTTGAACGCCCAGATCTCAGCACGGTAATCCACTACGATAGCTAGCCAGTGCCTCCGGCTCCTCCAGTCCTGGGACCTCTGAGCTCTGTAGATCCCACCCCTTATGAAGTCCTGGGAGATGTATAAACACCATGGGAATGATGCTTGATGAGTCTGGCCTCTGCACATGAGATGGAGACAGATTCTCGAATGTTCTCTGTTTTTAAGCATTGCCTATGTTGTCCTCTCGTAAGGAAGGACCAGAATCTCTGGGCATTTCTTTATCAGGGAAGGCTAATCGCCCACTTTGGAGGGACATCAGACTCCTTTTTATGTGGTCTTCCACCTTTGAATATTAGTCATACTCCAAAATCAGTAAGTAGAGTCTGGTTCTCCACTATGGAAAAAAAAATGCATGGAAAAAAAATCTCACCAGTGTTAATCTTCAAACAGTGGAATTACAGGCGATTTTTATTTTATTTAGGCCTTTTTAAAATTTCTATAATAAATGAGTAGTTTTTTTCTTCAGAAAAAGCTAAACTATGAAATCAGCACATAAAATTTTGTATCTACCTTCGGTTAGTGATGGTTGAAAAAAAAATCAAAAGGCTTAAAAGGACACACAGGATGATTCTTAATTTGTTTTATCTATTGGTAGTTATGTTTTATGAGGTTTATACAGTAGGAATAACTTCTTCTGGGAAAATATATTTTAGAAATATGATGCTGCCAGAAGAAAAGTAATCTCCCTTCTTACCTTCAGCCAAGCTTAGGCAGCATTAATCATCAGTAGTTCTTCAGAAAAATCCTTGTCTTGCTTAAAATTTTTTCTCAAAAAATTGCATCTGGGAACCACATTTGTTTTGGGGTGTGTTATTGAATGGGAAGAAATCACATTTATCCTGTAGATTCCTTTGGGGTGGGGGAGGACTTAGAAAGTGAAGCCCCCTCCCATTTGGTTGAGCAGGAAAACCTGTAAAAATGATTTCCTTCCAATTTGACCATCTGCCAAGACCAGTGATCCACATTGGTCCCAGCTTTGTTGGCTCCAGCTTCATTTGCTTTCTAAAATTTCAATATCTTGTAATAACCTATAATGAAAAAGAATATGAAAACAAATATATGTATATATATGCATGACTGAAACATTATTCTGAACACCAGAAATCGACACATTGTAACTGTGTATGTTGATAAATTAAAAAATAAAAAATAAAATAAATAAAACTTATGAAGGGAAATGAGTTAAAAGACCGATTTAAAAAAAATAAAAATTGGAAAGAAAAATTTAGTGGTTCTTGTTAGCTCTAATTCCACTTTAGTTTCATCTTCTCATCTTAATCACTGTACTTGTTATTATGTCATTATTCTGGGACATTGTTATTATTTTAACAGCTTCACGTTCTATCCGGGTTAAGAGCTATGATAGCATTAGTGACTTATTTAGGTGAAATCTTTGATTTTGTCTTTTTTCCACTGGAGATATATTTGGAGTCATTACATAATATGAGTCATTAGGAATTAAAAAACAACTTCCGAAATTTTGCTACTATACACTATGGGTGTGGTCTGTTGTCAGCAGTGTCCTCAACACACAGTGCATCCGGGGGTTCTAGGTGATAGGCCAGAAGAGGAAGCGTCACTTTATTTGCCCTGCTCTTGTCCCAGTGCGTCTCAGTGATGCATGGTGTTTAGTGAAATTAATAGGCATCTTGGTTAATACGAGCTAAGAACTGCAATTGTGTACTTGAAATTCTCTGACTTTAAAAGTAATACATGTTCATTTTACAAAGTTTAGAAAATGTGACCGCTACCAGGAAATAATAGCCGAGACCGTTTGACATCCTTTCAGCCTATTTTGTCTGCATTTTTTTGCATATATGTTTTACTTAGTATTTTTAACAGTGTATACTCCTGTGTTTTCTACTTTGTGACCTGCCTTTTTACACCTGACATTTTTATGACACATGATTTATGAAATCAAATTTTCTTTGAAAGCTCATTTTTTAATCTAGCATTACCTCAGACACTAAAATGTATTTATTCTTTATTTTTGGCAGTTAGGTTGCTTCATTTGTTTTGTTGGGGTGGTTGTTAATGATGCTGTGGTTAACATCGTGGTAGATGTATTTGCATTTGTTTGACTTTTTTGCAAACAATTATTACCTGAAAGGCTTTACAAATCTTACAGTTGCTTTCATAAAATAGATGTGCCGTTGACTTGTATATATTTAAACATGGAGATCCTGAGTTTAAAGTAAGTATACAAGGGGAGGGTGTAGCTCAGTGGTAGAGTGCCTGCTTAGTGGACATGAGCTCCTGGGTTCAATCCCCAGTGCCTCCCTAATAAACAAACAAACAAACAAGTATACGAATTCCTCTACATTCAGCTCTAATATTACTTACTGATGAGTTAAAAAGCATTCATAATTTCTATTATTTGTTAATAATAAAGGAACTTTTAAATAATTTTTTCTCTAAATTTCCAACTTGAGAAACCGTCAGTTGACTATTCATAGAGAAGTAAATCCTAAGAAAAATGACTAGTAAGAGTTATAATTTATATATTTGTTGTTTGAATTTTTATTGACTACCTGCATGTGCTTGACCCTGGAGATAGGTGAAATGTGGTCTCTTTTTTAGAATTTGTAATCTAGGAGTAGAGGGATCTAGCTAAGGACTTTAAGAATACTTGGCAAGAAGTAGCATTGAGCCAAGATTTCAAGGATGAGGGGGCAAGAATGGAGATACATTTTGGGTATTTAGACAAAGATGAGCAAAGTCCTGAAGGTAGCCTTAAACGCTATGCACCATTTTCAAACGTAAGAGGTCATTGGTTCTGATAAGAGTGGCAGTTTTTAAAAAGCATCAGTATTGTCATTTATTTATAATAGATACTATTGTTATAATTTTTTCATTTAAATTTATATCTAAATACTTATTTTCAGGTTGGCTTCAAGTATGTACCTCTTCCTTTTGTGTATCCACATGGTGACTTAACTTTTGTCTTTTGGCAACTGAGGTTAGAATTTTTGAGAGTAGGAAACATTTTTTAAGCTAGTAATTCAATCATCAAAAGATGAATAGAAACTTGGGAATCACCTGCTGCTCTGGGTGCCATTTGTATAAAATACTGGCACTGTTTGAGTTGTATGTATGTATTAGGGCTCTCTCCAAGAGATCCTGGGATATGAAAATTTTTTTTAATTGAGATTATTATGGATTCTCCAAATAAGTTAGTTATGACCCCTATTATTTACTGTTTGCTTTCATAAAGAGCAGATAAACTCATGAAAAGCCTAGTCTGTGTTTATTTTTTATATTGCTTTTAGATAGTTTCCATATTTAGAGACAGACAGACAGACAGACAAATGCTGGCATCCAAAAAAAAAAAAAGTCATGTGTAACTTAAAATTTCACATGGTCACATTTTCACCTACTTAATTTTTTTTTTTAAATAAAGGGCAAAATTGCCTTTAGATTTAATAACACATCAGCTACATAGTGAACGTATTTTGTTTGGAGTTTTAATTTCACTCTCTGTATTTGGAGTTGGTGCTGTCATATCAGATCTGCTGGTCTTGAAACATTTACTTTTCTGGGCCAGCCAGTAAACAGCTGCTTCCTGGTTACCTCTGCATAATTCAGTCTTGGAAGTCATTAGCTTGCTGTTTAACCTAAATTTAATACAAAGAACCACAGTGTTTCCACCTAATCTCAAGCTATGTCTTTTGTCGTGGAATTTCCTGTTTTCTGATGTGAATGATTAAACATGATTATGGTAGGGAATCAAGAAATAAATTGACTTTCATCAGAGTTCTCTTTTTACTCTGGTAACTTCTTTTTTAGATGATGTATTGCTTGCCATCACTTCCTACCTCCAACGGAGGAAGGAAATTGATTTTTTCCTATGTGTTTAGAGCTCAATTCTCATCATATTATTTCCTAAAACAAATAACACACTTGAGACGTTTTCTTGATTTTTGTTTACTGTTCTAGCCAGTAAATAACTTTCCAAAGGGCTATGGTAGAAAATACAACTTGTGAATGACAGCTATACCAGACTTTTCTGGATTTAGGGCAAGATGTTTTATGCCACATGAATAATTGTAACTAGATAAAGAATATGAAATGTAAGAAAAACTTTAGAGTGATACAGACAACCATTATTATGGTTCTTAGGACAGGAAAGTGGCTTAAACCCAACATAAAAAAAAAATGGAATTCAATGAATTAAATTAGACTCTTACCACAAAACCCTAGTATTCATTATATTTTACTTAGTAAACTACATTTTAAAAGTTATGTAAATGATATGTAAAATATATTAGACATAGACTTAATGCCATCACCAATGACAGGAAATTTTTGATGTACTTCTTTCTTAGGAAAAGAGATGAGAAATGCTTTTTTGTGGGCTTAAAGAATTTTAGCTTTATATTGTGATTTAGGTACAGCATATCTTTGTAGTATCTCCAAATAGTGCCCATTAATGTATAAGTGTATTTATTATGAGAAGAGCTAATTAAATCAAACATATTGAAGAGAAATTTGGGGAAACAATTTTTCTCAGGTATTTTAATATAAACTATAGATATACAATGTAAATATAAAAGTAATTTGATATTTGTAGGTCATGAAAGAATTGACCAAAAAGCCCTGAGGCAAAAAAGTATGCACAGTAAAAGCATCATGAATGTCAGAAATGACATGAAGATGACAGCAGATATGAAGGCTAGATGTATTTCAACTTCAGTATCAAAGGATGTTATGAAATGTTTGAATTTTAGTACTTGGCACAGCCAGCGCTCTCAGTTTGTTTTGCTGTAGAGTCTAAGGATAAATTCTGTTATCTTTCTTTTTTATCACAGGAGTCACTTCATTACACTTTCCCTCTCTTCCAGATCCCTTGATAAATTTCAGTTCTTGCTGGTGATGTGGTGTGTCCCAGGAGTCCTTTTTTTTTTTTTTTTTTTTCTCCCCTCCTATCAAGGAGTCTCAGGCTTTAGCTTTGAAACCTGATGGTGAAGGGACGTCCCAAGGCAACAGCTGTGCAGCAGGCTGGAGAGCAGTCAGTCCAGATTGGAGGAGAACGGGGAGGCTCCCAGGAGGGAGGTCTCCAGAAAAAATTAGCGCTGGTTCCTTACTGGTGGACCTGCCTGTACTTAGAGTGGTTACAGAATTCTGTTGCAGAGTTCAGGAAAGAAGGACCGATGAGTGCCTGGAAAATGAAGCAAATGTGAAAATGGGGTGATTGTTAACTTTAGAAAAAGCAAAAGCAAAAATTAAATACAAACAGTTGTAAGATGAAAAGAAAGACTGCACCATTGCCCAGGTCAGAGCAGCACTGAGCCAGTCACAGCGCAGGTGATATATACATGATGGAACTACTGGAAAGGTGAGGGGGCGGGGCGGACTCACCTTCACAGTAAGAACCGAAAGTGGAAAAATCAAGAAAATAGCTATTTAAGTACAGAGTTTAGAAATATGGTGGTGTGTAGCAGAGAGACGACTAATGAGTGATTTTTATCACTTCTTTCTGCTACAGAGAAATTTATCAAGTAGGTCTACGGCAGGATGAAGTTGAGTTTAGGCTTCCGGGCATTTTTTTAAATCCAGAAAATTTCTTTGAGATTACAAGTTGTAAGTGAAACTAGTGTTAGAGGTGTCTGTATTTAGCTAACTTTGAGCTGGAGAAAGCTGAACTGCAGATTCACAGCTGAGCTTGTGTCTTGTGTATCAGCTGTACAGGATGTTTGCTTCACCGTGGGTATACTGTGTAACTACACATATATACAATTACCTCTATACCCACTTTATAGAATTCAGGGCAGAATTTCTCTGTTTTCAATGTTGTAGCGGTTTGTCGTTATGATCATTTTTACTATAGAAACATGCTGATCTTCTCTGCTAATCTAGTGACAGGTATTTGTTTAGGGCCTCAAACTCAAAATAATCAAAACTAGACTCCTTTTTCCCTGGAAGCTCTCTCCTAACCACAAATCTGTTGAAATCTCCAATCGTAATTAATAATCCACTTTATGGCCAGAGGGTATGCACTTTCTCTGTAAGATGAAGGGTCGCTGTAAGAATATGAGATAAGGCTGGAGCATTCAGTAGAAGTTTCTTAAAGGAGAGTGAGGCCTGGTATGAAGTCTAAGGTGTATGTAGAGAAAATGAAGAGCTTGAATGAGAAAACATGTTCCAGGGACAGTCGTTTGTGTTAGTAGTACTGGTACCTGATGTTGTTTGGAATAGTGTAGAAATCACATTTTTTTTATTTGCGTAAACAGTATATTCGTTTGTTTCTTTTATGTGGTGGGAAAAACTATCTGAACAGTCTGGGAAAAAATCTGAACAGTCAATGCAGTTTTAATCCTTTAATTATGTCAATTCTTCTAATAGATGGTACCGTTGGATTAGAGAAAAAACTCCTCGTACTTTGGAGTAATATTTCCATAAACTGTAGTAGTAACCTGGCAGTAGAGCACCTCAGCACCTTCTGATTTTAAATATCAAACCCATTAAGAGGGTAATAGGTTGGGAGAAAATTTGACAATCAGGGGATTTGAGGGTCTAATGAGGGGAAAGAATAATCATAGAGCTGTATTGAGAATGACCAGTACATGGTGCTGAAGACTACGACAGCTTTTCTGCAATGCCTGTAAATCTGTAAATAATTGTTTTTTATCTGAAATGTAAGCACTATGAAAACTGGGACTTTTGTTTCGTTCGCTAAAATATATTCCTAGAGCTTTAAGCATGTCATGGCACATAGTAGGTACTTAATAAGTGCATGTTGAATGAGTGAATTGAGGAGTTCAGTTGAATCTTGTAAAAGGAAGGAAAACTAAAAGAAGGAATAGGGTAAACAGTAGGAAGGCAAAGGGCATAAAGCAGCAATTTCACATGCCTAAAGGGACCTCTGAGATGACAGAAATAAATGTCGTTTACTTACGCCAGAAGTGATCAACAGAGGAAGGGCAGGTTTATTCAACAACCAAGAAATAACATAAGGATCTCAGATTAGGGAAGAAACCAAGGGTTTTTGGATCTGGATAAAAGAACATTAAATTCTTATCTCTAGGAAATAGGGTCTAACCTACACATGTCTAGTTTAAAGCCAGAGTGGAAATTAATAAAGAGAACCTCATTTAAAGTAGAGTCAGGCGTCCCTGAAGTGGGAGCCCTCACGCACACACCACTCATCGCAGCTTTACATTTCTAATTAGGAAGATCTCTACTTTGCTACCCATGCAGGAGGAGGGAAGGTTTTCTCTTTGCCCAACAACAAGCTCAGCCAATGGAAAACTCCGCAACTCAGCCAATGAGAAGCTGCCACCACCCTGAACTCTCCCTTTCCCTCCAGTGTACTTTCATTCAAACCAGCCCCTCCCAGCTTTCTCCTTTTTCTCTATAAAGTAACATTCCTTTCCTTCATTTGCTGGGCTGGCCTGTGATTTTTGCTATAACTCAGTTGTCCCGAAATGCAGTTCCTCTGCAACTCCTGAATAAACTCATTTTGCTGGTAAAATAACTGGCTGTTTTATTTTAAAGATTGACACCATTGTTACCAGAGGCATCTATATTCAGAAATAAAACATACCATGAAATTAGTTTATGACAGTTTCATTATCTTTAGCTTTTAATTCTAATGGTAAAGGATTGTTTTAACAGAGACCCATTTCTAAATATCATTTGTAATGGTAATAGAGTCTAAAAACTTATTTGGATTCTTATGTTGTACCTTGTTAGGATAATATATTAATTAACTCCTAACCATTAGTTCCTGTCATCTGTAAATGCCTTTATTAAATGATGAGGTGAATGTGGTGCTTAGTAGGTTCTTGATGTGTGGATGTTAATTACTCGCCTTCTAGAGGTTTAAATCTTCTTAGGACATTAAAATGTGGGCCATCCTATTGACTTATTGATTAAGGGTACCTGTATTTTCAAGAACGTTACCCAGCAGGCATCCCCTAAACCTTCCTCTTCAGTCTTAACTACACCTCTGGAATCTGGTACAACCTGGTGGATTTGTTTGTTTTGTTTTTCTAAGAAAATTTTAAAGTTTCGCCTGTCACCGAAGATCTCTGTTGTATGTTATCTTCAGCAGCTCCAGGCTGCTGGATCTCTATGAGTTGGCCATGCAACTCCTTCCTCTTGTTTATCAAAAACTTAGAATGAATTGTCAGTTAAAGTCTTATGATATTCTGTGTTCTCTAAACATATTTAATACAGTAGGCTTATGTTCAGTATGCCAGGAAGTTATCCTGTGTTTTGCCATTTAAATAGTATTACCTTATTTTTCCTTTTCTACTTTTTGTTCTCATGTTAAGGTTTTAGTCAAAATTCTCATCTGAGTCCTGGGTACCTGCACACGTATTTCCTTCAGTAGATTCTTTAACTTCATTGCATCTGATCTTTGACTTCAGAAGGACCTTTGGTCAGTAGACCCTTCATTTCATTTCATATGTCGGCAGTTTTTAGGCTTCTCAGATTTCCCTGTGGATCAGAGACCCCTGGGTCCTCATGTCAATCACTGAACCCCGTAGCTTTAACTTCGACCCCTGCCCTCCCATTCACAGCTGTGCTTCTTGACATGCTCGTCAGCCGGTCCTGTTTTATCTTGACAGCCTCCACCTCCCTCCCGTCAGCTGTCATCGGGCATCCATCCCCTCACTGCCACTTGAATGAACACTGCTTTGTCCTCCTTAACCTCTCAGTGGTCCCTCACCCTGTTGATCACTGCCTTCTCCCCGCACCACTAGGATGCTCCGCCCTTTGTTTTTCTCTCTGCTGCCCCCCCTTCTTCTCCTGGCTTATTTATGTGCAGCCTTCTCACTACTGGTGTTTTATAGGCGTCCTCCTGGGTCGTTGGCTTCCTCACAATACACATACTCGGAAGCCTCATCAGTGCATTAGTTTCCCAAAGGCCTGACCTGATGAATCCTGAGGGACTAGTCCCAGTCTCCAAGTACTTACTGGTCATCAGACTTGATATGACTCACAGAGTCTTGATAATTAGTCTTGTCCCTGCAGGGTCAGAGTGCTCAGGCTACTGCAAATAGTGCACACTATTGGCTTTTAGCTTTCATGGCCATTTTATCGAAGATATATGCCAGTTTTCCTTACCAAGAAATGGTGAATTGGGACTTCTCAGGTTAAATACGGAACACGCGAGCATAAGTTGCACCTATTCCATTTTTCCCTGTTGGTTTATTGTACCATTTGGGATAGGATTTTTTTCAGCGTTTATTAACATCTCTTGGACTCATGATTTCACGTGAAGGAATTAATTGGATTTGAATGAGTTTAATGTAGAAATCCTGCTATGGATGCAAAAATACACCTCATGCTGGGCTGTCACCATCATCAAGGACTTTTGTTGTTGTTTTGTTTTATTTTGCTTTCTCTGTGGGTTAATGACAACTAGCATGCAAGAATACAGTGAATCAAACTTAAGTCCCTAGGAGATATTCATGTATTCATTTTTCACATTTTTTTTTAAATGAAGATACACAGGCATAATCCTCTCTTAAAATTTGACATCAAAAAAGACTTTTAGATATTTCAAATATAAATTTCTAACAAATATATCTTTATATAGATGTGATCTCAGTGTTGGAATTAGCATGTTGCACTGTGAGGAGATCTTTCCTTTGTACTGAGGTTTATAACTGGGAAGACGAAAATTAGATCATCTGGCAGCAAAACATAGAAAACTGCCCTAATGTAGGAATGCCAATGAAACCGCTGCCTAAGTGGCTTAAGAATGATAAGATGGTCTTACCGAGTGCTCAGAAGTGCAAGAAAACACCCAGACTTATTACTTACTGTTACAGTTGGCATATGTCCCTTTGCACGTGAGAACTCTCATCAAAGATGTCTTCTGTACTTCCTTGGTATGCAGTTGGCTTTTCAATACATCAGTCCTGTCTTCCCGAAGAGATGTCCTTCTATATAGATGGTCTTTGAAATACGCATTTGTTAAGGATTTATATAAATAGCCAACTCCTCTGTTACAGAAATTTAAAAGCTAAGGCTTTGAGATAGCTGGACAGTTTGAACACCAATTGAAAATGAAACACCACGAGTTACCATGGAAGGCCTGAGTGGGAAGCCTGTCAGGGCAGGAGAGGGAACTGATCTTACGCCTCTTTTGACTGGGAGAAAGGCGGACATGCCTGCCTTGTATAGTGGTGACCTTTAGCAGACACTACATTAAACCATTAAATGGGTCACCTTAAGCTTACGTAATGTAGATCGTGTGGCTTATTAGTCTAATTGCATTGTTAGAAAGTCTGCTTTGGGCCAGAAAATAGCAAATCACACCTTTCTTAGACAATTCTGATAACCAGATAGTCTTAGCCAGAAATCAAAAGTCTTTCCTCAGGATTTTCCCCAAATCACAGCATTTCTATGTTAAAAAACTGGGACTCTAAGTATAATTTTTCCTTTAATCTGCATTTTAGTCATGTTTATAATTTTAAGTGAAAGGCAGAACCTGTATTATTTGGAATGAGGGATACCCTAGAACTACCTCTGTATTTGAAAGCCATAATCATCCATGATTTCTTCATTTATAAATGTTAAATCTAAAATGATAGATTTGCCTTTTTCAAACACTTTTGTGTGCCTGCTCTGTGCAACAGGACCTTCCTTTGAAAAACTAGTTAAGATGTAGTTTGATTTAAAGGCTGAGTTTCTGCGTGCCTGGAATTCTTGCTCTTCAAAATATTTGCTCCCTGGAGACGTTGACTGGATGGAGTTGTCATGTGACTTCGGACCATTGACCCGGAAGACGTTGGGTAATGGAATGGGCTTTGGTAGAATTCCACTGCTTTCTGGTCGAGCGGAGCCAAGGAAGAAGGGCAGGGCTGGCCCTGTTTAGACGGAAAAAAACTAGTCTGAAGACGTTTGAAGCCTGGCTGCACCTTCATTTGATGCCTTTGCTTTACTGCCTAAGAGAATTTTAAAGTGCAGCATCTGTAAGTGGGCTGTAACTTGTATTGATGCATATTTAAATGATTTTGCATCTAAACAAGTGCATTCACTCTCTGCCTGGTGTGTAAAATTTGAATGATGCCTGTACTCTCTTGGAAAGGAACAGACGTTTTCATTACAAAATTCAGTCAAGCAGAAAAGTAGCAAAGTGAGCAGAAATTTTCATTTACATCCATGATTGAAGTTGCAGTGATAAAAGAAAATTGCTAGGTTCGAGAATAACCTTGTTCGCATTCTGTTATACGACATGGGATTTTGTCAATACGGAAATAGCTTTTAATACTTGTGTTATTGAGGAAGGCTCTGATCAATAGATTCAAATTGTGCATATATCTTAACTTATCTTAGATTTTTCTAGGGTTTTTTGAGTGTCTTTAAACAGATTCCACTATTCCTGTTACTATCCTGTCCATTATTTATTTGTTAAAATGTGAGCTTTGTATTCTGTTACCACAGAGATTTGCAGTCATTTCTGTGCTTTTCTTGTGAGTGTCCAGAGGTGTAGACGGTTAACTCAGTTGGTCTAAACCTAGAAGCCATCATAAGGCACTGGGTTAGAGAAGTAGGATTAGAATTTTCCGGAGAGAATCCTCTGCTAAGTAGTTTGTGATACACCTTTTGGTACATATATAAGCTTTAATGTAGTAATTTCCAGCCTCAAACCCTCTTCCTTAGAAGTCTAGAAATTCAATTATCTGATTTCTCTCAGGAGCAGTAAGCCCTGGCAAATCAATTTACAGTAATGAAGCTAAGCCTTATTTACAAATCCAACTGGCAGTTTCTAAGTCCACAGTGGAGTGGTAACAGAGGGAGAAAGTCTAATTTAGCCAGATCATCCCCACTGAAAAGACCATGTGATTTTTGAAACATGACTCAAAGTGGAACTGGGTAATTTCTTTTTTTTTTTTCAGTTGAAATATAGTTGATTTACAATGTTGTGTTAGTTTTTGATGCAGCATAGTGGTTCAGTTACACACATATATATATATATATACTTTTTCATTTTGGATTATTACAAGTGATTGAGTATAGTTCCCTGTGCAGTAGAGTAGGACCTTGGTGTTTATCTATTCTGTGTATATATAGCAGTTTGTGTATGCTAATTCTAAACTCCTAATTTATCCATCCCCCCTTTCCCCTTTGGTAACCATAGTTTGTTTTCTGTGTCTGTGAATCTATTTCCAGTTTGTAAGTTAGTTCATTTGTATCATTTTTTTTAAGATTGCACATATAAGGCATATTATATGATACTTGTCTTTCTATGCCTTAGTTCACATAGTTCGACAGGACCTGGGTAATTTCTAAAACTTTTTTCCGAAGAGTTTGATGAATCTTATCTACTCGTATTTTTTATTCTGTTAGATAATGTGTCCCTCTTTCCCTGATAGTGTTTCGGGTACAGTGGCAGAACTCTAATTCTTTTTTCTATGTTTCAACAAAGCCTTGGGAATTTAGAGCAGTGTCCTAATGCCAGTAAAAGGTTGTGCTGATTCCAAATCCCATTTCCTAGGTATTTCCTGGCTAGCTCTTTTGTTAAATGCTGTGATATCTTTTGTTCTGCGTCATTCCCTCTTTATCTACTTCCTTTTGCCGTAAATAGTTTTGCATCTTTTAGGATACAATTTTTTTTTCTAGGAAGTTTTGAATTAGAAAATCCCTGAAAAACAGAGCAATATTTATTCCTCTGATTGTTAGGAGACAACTCCCTTGTCTCTTAAAGCTAGACATCTCACGTCTGGGCTATCCACAAGAGAATCCAGGAGGGACATTTAATAAGCTCTTAAGATGCACGATGTGGCAGTTGGTGTCAGGGGTCTCCCATTTAGGAGAGAGGTGGAACAGAGGTGGAACAACCGAGTCTGGGCATCAGGAACACATAGTAGAAGCTGGTTATAAGCAAAGATGGTGAGTGTACGTGTTGATGGTCCTCGGCCAGACGTGCCAGGAAGTGGAATGGAGGCATTGAAACTCCTCTGCTAACCTTAATGAGTGATGCAGAGACCAGGGACATGGGGTCATGATGAGTAGCTGTAGTAGATGAAAAGCAGAGGGGAGACCTAGATGGATAATTCTTTTTTTTTAACTCAGGAAATGGTTCACTGGAGTTCAGAATTTTGGAACACTTCTACATGGGACATAATCTGAGATCCACCCTCAGGAATATGGATAGTTTGAGTGGAGTAGAGGAAGAGCCCATGGGGATAGGGACACGAATCAGTGATAAATATTTATGAGCAAAATAGAAGCATAGTATAGTGGGAACGGAGACCTGAGTTTAGCAACCAAGTAAGTTTGTTCCGCAGGCACCACCATTTTCGACTTCCTCAAAATGCTGAGTGCTGTGGTGGTGTGATGCACAGTCTGAGACATCCCCCGAGCCTTCCCCAGAAAGCAGGGGAAAGGGAGAGGAGCAGATGTCAGTGGGGGTAGGAACCCAGATGAAGACAAAGAGATAGAGCAAGCATAATAGCTACCCCAGGGGGTGCGCCCCCCCCTCCTCGGCTGGTCCAGGTCAACAAAGTGGATGAGGCCATCCAGTGTGTTAGGAGCTGGTGTGGTCCGAACAATACACCTCCTGAGCAAATGCCCTCCATAGAGGGAGAGTCATCCCCAGACTGCAAAACCAGCGAATCATGAGAAAAACCAAAAAAAAAAAAAAAAAAAAAAATGATCATAAGTAATGAGACTGAGGAGATATATAACGAGAACTTTAAAACTGCAAAGATTAATTTAAAGACTGTAAAAGGCAGGAAGCTAGAAGACCTGAGCAACGTCTCAAATGTTAGGACAGTCTATTAGTTGAGGAAGAACATGGCCTTGAGCATGGTGCTTCCTGAGGATTCAGAGGACTCTGAGTTGGAAGGGAAGGTTGATGGAATGTGTGAGATGACGAAGTGTCTCCTTGAAGAAGTTAGCCCACAGAAGTCTGACATCTTCCAAAGAAGATGTCGTCTTCCAAAGAAGTCTGACATCTTCCAAAGGAAGGTTTTATCTCAAGATGGGCAGGATAATCAGGCTGCCACCTGAGCACTCTCTCCCTCTCCAGCTTATTGTCTGGCTGCCAGAAATAAGTACAAGTGAAAGCATGGTGAGCACCAGGGCACCCCTGTGGTTTACAAGGTGAGGGGACAGGATGACTGTCAAGTCACTGTGGGGTCTGAAGGGGAACATACCACGGCCAAGCAAGAGGGATTGGAGTCCAAGAGTGCCTCTCATAAATCACTGGGATGTAACTGTGAGAGATCAAAACCCAAGCCACCTTACAAAGTAACAGATTCAAGAAAGAGGATATAAAGTTTAGGAAATACCCAGCAGACCTAGAGGAAACAAATTGCCGAGTTCCGGCTACAAGAAGAACTACCTACATATTGCGTTGGCAGAATGGATTAGAACATGTGACCTTCCTTGATTGGAACCACTAAAGTTATACCAACAAACAAGTTAAAAAATGTGATATTGTAAAGCCTTTGGAATTATAAGTTGTAAAACAGCAGTAAATTGTATATGGAAAAAAAAAAGTTCAATGTTGATTCTATTCCCTTCTCTTGCTTCCACGTAAGATAGATTTGGACCCAATGAGGAATTGCTTCTTGTTCTTTGGGTACAGTTCCAGGAGTGGAGGGTCAGTGGGTACTTGATTCTAATGTAGTACATTTGCTAAAAGTGATGCCCTCTCTGTGGGTGTCCAGCAAGGGAATGGAAATGTAGGCTGAAAGGTCCACACTGAGGGGAGAGGAGAGGAGACTGTGGACGCCTTTGGCATGAATGATACATCGGAGTGAGGGAGGAAGAGCAGAGGGTAGAGGACAGAGTCTTACTTCATAATCAGGATTGTTAAAAGGTGAGTCGGCGAGAGGGAAAGAAAGATTAGCTTAAGATAGAGGATGGGAGACCAAGTGTTCCTAGGAAAGACTGAACTTAAGAAAGAAAGTGATACGGTAGAGAGAGTGGACAACTGACTTGAGGGCTGAGAAGAGCATTTGTTGCTACTGATCTTGAAAGAAGCATTGCAGAAGGCTGTTGAAGCAAGGCTGGATGGTGATGGGTTGGAAAGAGCAAGTCGGGGGCTTGAAAGTGATGGTCCACGACTCTGTTGAGAAGTTTATCTGTGGAAATGCCTTTCCCTGTTTTGATGGTAGCCTACCTCACGCATGGGTTTCTGAGTATGGTATGTGGAAAAAAAACACTGTATATTTTTACCTCTCTGTATAATTTAAGGCTTTGGTAATAACTGGTGGTTCTCTTGCCTCCTCATACATCAGCCTGATTGGTATTTTGTTCGCAATTATGTGGCTTTTTGAAAGCCCCACACTTAACCCTAATTAATTGCATCTTTAAAACCCATCAGGCTTTGAATTTTTTAATAAGTCAGAAAGAAAAGAAAGTATCAGGAGAAAGCAGCCAGTGAGGATGTTTGCATTTCCAAGAGACGAAAAAGAGAATTTAGTGGGTTATCTCTGTGATATCGGCTCTTCACCTCATCTCCCAGTGTACAGAAGACAGAACTAGGCTAAAGATAAGTAGGTCTGAAGGAAACCTGACTTAGATTTCTGCATGTGAATCAATCACACACTCATAAATACAAATTATAGTGTGAGAACTACAAAAAGAGAAATGAGGGAAGAAGTGGCATTTGCCGGTAATAGGGTTAACGGTCGTAACAAATTGAATAGCCCTCCCAGTGATTAGACGTAAGGTATTGTGATGGCATATAGAACTGGGTATACAATCTTCTTAGTGTCTTCAGTCTTAGGTTTATTTCTCTGTTTAGACATGTATCTTTGGATTCAGTTTCCCCCATCACCTCAGCCTGTCTACATTCAACTTATTACTCCTTGAACAATAGTACTGATCTTTAAAATTTGATGCTAAGCTGGTATTGCCCAATGGTGACCACTAGCCCTTGTGTGGCTAATGAGCACTTGGAACATTCCAAAGTGGTGTGTGCTGTAAGTGGAATACACACATCAGATATTGGAGAGTTAGTCTGTAGGGGAAAGGAATGTAGACTGTCTTAGTGATAACTCTTTACGTGAATTGCACATTGAAATGCTAAAATTAGGATACAGTGGGTTAAAAAAAGTATGATATAAAATTTACCCATTTCTTTTTAAAGTGGCTGCTAGAAATTTAAAACTACAGATGTGGATCGTGTTATATTTCTGTTGGAAGGGGCTGCTCTAGGCCCTTGGCTGCAGGACTGTGTCTCAGTTCTTTTGTAACCTTAGTGGAACTGGGTACATAGGGGTGTTCAGAATTACTCAGTGGGAGTAGAGATCATTTCTTCAAGCTCAACCAAATTGTGTTAGGTTTTCATTTTTATACTTGTCTCTCATCCTATTTGAACCTCTTTGGCTGGGAGGCATTCCTCGCCTCACCTTTTCGTGTGTGGAAATAACTCCATTTCTTGAGTCATTGTGTTGTCTTCTCCCCTTCTGGCCCCAAATCTAGAATTCTATCTTATTTTGTGATACCTTCTGTGATTAAAGAAGCAAAGACAAAATAGAAGCAACTTGACTTTTAGGGATGTGTGAAAAGGTGGCAGTGCCACCATCACAGGCTTATGGAAGGAAGGCATGAAAGGTTTGATTATTTTTTCAAAAAAAAAAAAAAAGGGACAAACCAAGCCATTCACAAAAAGACAAGTGTAGTATATGATTTCACTCCCAGGAGGTACCTAGAATGGTCAAGTTCATGAAGACAGGAAGTAGAATGGTGGTGCCAGGGCGACGGAGTTCCAGTTTTGCAAGATGAGAAGAGTTCTAGGGATGGATTTCAGCACAGTGTGAACACACTTAACGTTTCTGAACTGTACACTTCAAAATGATTCAGATGGTAAATTTTATGTTGTATGTATTTTACCACAATTAAAAAGAAAAAGACAAACCATCCTAAAAAGTGTTTCATAATGCAATAACCTGTAACTTAAAAAAAACCTTAATAAGACTAGTAATAATGGATTATCTTAAGTAGACCCTTGCTACCTGAAGGAACAGCTGAATCCAATCACTTGGGAGCTTGTTAGAAAAGCAGCATCAGTCCCACCCTAGACTCGTCCAATCAGAAACTGCATTTTAACAAGATCCCCAGGTGATTCAGATGCATGTTAAAGCTTGAGGAGCCCTGCCCCAAGCGTCATTTCTGAAAGTGTGGTCCGTGAACCACCTGAATCCGAGTCCCTCTGGGGAGGTGTGTTTTCATGCCCATCCCAGCACACATAGGTCAGGTCCAGGTCTTGGGGCCAGAAGGGGATGGATCTGCAGTCTGATCAAGCATCCCTGGTGACTCCGAAGCACACGTTAGCGTTTGAGAACCTCCTGACCTAGAAAGATTTAATAGCTTTTATTTTCCTAATTCCATCTTTTAACTGATGTTGAAATAATTACAAATAGAAGTAATTAAAAAGGTCCATTATTAATGCAATCAATATGAGTAATAACACAATAAAAAAAGAGGCAACAGAAAAAGCATGTAAAACTTAACTAATCTTGGGTTGGTTGGTGAGGAAGGCATGATTCAGAATATGTGGACTGTTGTAACACTTTGCTGAACTAGTGAGCGTTACAGCAGAGTCAGGAAAGTCCAACCCGCTTCCGTTATTAGCTAGGCAGAAATCAGGCCTAATCTGTAAAGAGGAATTGAATTCTGTGATCAGTGACTGTTACATTTCTAAGACAAGGTTAACGTTGGAAAGCAAAGAATTTCGTTTAGTGTTGACGTATGTGGGATTATTCTGAAATTCTGTAAGGTTTTAAAAGAATTTGTATGCCACACATTACACAAATTATTGACAAGGAGAAGATTTGATAAGAAAATCTAAAACCAAGCTTTGTCTAAAATAGGGTGTATTTTACGTGCCATAGACAAGCCCACGTTCGTGAAGATCTTTTTAATGCTGGTTCTTTTCAGTTGACAGTAATTTGATGGAGAGTGTTTGAATGCCAGAATGTTAATGTGGAAGCAGAAAGGTGTGTTCCTATTAAAATGTACTCGCAGACAGTACCTTAAGTTTGAGATTTACAAGAAAATTGAGAGGATAGCCCAGAGCGTTCCCATATAACCCCTCACTCAGTTTCCCGTAATATCAACATCTTATGTTAATGTGGTACATTTGTTACAATTAATAAACCGATCTTGATGCATTATTATTAATAAAGCCTGTACTTTATTCATACTTTATTTGTGTCCTTAGTTTTGACCCACGGTCCTTTCTCTGTTCCAAGAGCCCCTCCGGAACACCACGTGGCATTTACCTGTCAGGTCTCCTCAGCCTCCTCTCGGCCATGACAGTTTCTCACACTTTCCTTTTTGATGACCTTGTCAGTTTGGGGGAGCACTGGTCAAGCATTTTGTTGGATACCCCTCTGTTGGAATTTTCTCATGCACAGCCTGGGGTTCGGTGTTTTCTGAAGGAAGAGCACAGAGGTAAAGTGCCCTTTACAGCCCGTCACCTCAAGGGCACGTCGCATCATTGTGACATGTCACTGTTGTTGGTGACTTTGATCACTGGCTGGGGTGGTGCTGATCTCTTTGAAAGCGAGTCACTATGTGTAGCCTGCATTTCTCCTCAAGGGCAGAGCATCTACAGAGATTATCTGGAATTCTGCCCAGGTTTGCCTCTTTCTGCCCATTTACTTATGTATTCAGTCATTTTGATTCATAGATATTTATTTTATATTTTGTGTTTTAATCTAATACTACTTTGTTAATTATTTGTATATATTATTGCTCAAGTTGTTCCAGTTTTGGCCATGGGGAGCTCTTTCCATTGGCTTCTGTGCTTATTTGAAACCCCCTCTCCTTTATTTTTTTCTCCACAAGATGCTCCAGACTCATCTCATATATTTTCTGCCCCAGTTCTGGAGTTCACTATTTCTCGAAGGAGCTCTGGTTCCTTTTATTGGAGAATAATATTAAAAACTGCAATCTGGGCACCAGGTGTGCTCATTGCTACTGGAATGCCTTTGCTTTTAGGCAGAAAAAAAGCAGAGCCAGCACAGTGAGGCACAGTATTTGTGCGCAGTGCCCACTGTATTGTTTGTATCTATAAATATTTCTATAGCTAATCATCTGTATCTACATTAAGCTAAATACAAGTTCATCCCAATGTCTCCAACCCTCATCTGTTACCATCTGGATCATTCTACCTCCGCCCCTTGCTTATGTGTAAATTCTCAGTCTATCAGTGAGAAACCTGGTGCCACCATCCACCTTCTGTTCACACAGTTGTTCAGTTGTGCACTTGCCTGGCAGCCTCAGAATGGTCACTTCGCACCATTGGGAGGCTTTGGAAAAGCGGCAATCTTGCTAACAAATGCTTCTTTTGTTCCTATCTTTTCATCATGTGTTTTTTGCACTTTTTTCATCATTTTGAGAGCAGTGTTAGTCCGAGTCTGGGTCAAACTCTTTCTGTCTTGTACTCAATCTGCCATTTGTGAATATATGTGAGACTGGGCCCCATTCACTTGAAAAAAATCAGACAGAGGGTTTAGGGGAAACTTGTTCTTTTCACTTCTTTTACCTTTTCTTATCTTGATCCATGTAGTTTCTGCCATCTGGCAAATGGTTCTGATCTCAAAGAGTGCCATCTGTCAGTTCTCACTGCTGAGAGTTACTGTGAAATGTTGGATTGATGGCAACAGTCACTTTTTGAAGCAACAATAAGCTCAGGTACCTTAGTGTCCTCCTTGAGAACCCGGTAACTAACTACCTACTCTCTGGAGCAAAAACCATAACAGTTCTATCACCTGAAAAGTTTGTTAAGAAGTATTTTGGTCTCTTCTCTAAGAATCCTTCCCATCTCTCGAACACAAATGCCTCCCAGAAAACTTTCCCAGCCTATTTGTTAACTTGTGAAAATTACAGAATATCAGTGTGTCATGAGCAAATTCAAGAAAAAATGTAGAGGAGGAGTCTGAAATGATAACATTAAAAATTGAGTAACACTTGTCTCCAATTCTCATTCTGATGCGCGTGTCTGTAGCACTGTAGTAAAAAGTTAATAAGCACATGATCTCCTCGTCTGCACGTGCATGAGGAAAGATTAGGAGCATCTTGCCTAATTGTTTTCTGTCCTCTTCAGTGTAAAGCATCTTCAGGCTGTTGGAGTGGAACCAATAAGATCCTTGACCTTCCTTCCTTATGCCCCTCATTTAATCCTTTTGATTCTACCTTCAGACTATACCCAGAATCTTCCTATGCCCACCAGCTTTGCTGCTGTCATCCTGGTCTAAGCCTTGTCATCTCCCAGCTGGATCATTGCAACAGCTCACTCCCTGGTCTTCCTCCTTTCAATCTTGGCTCCTCAGGCAAGAATAAGTCACACAGAAGACTACTCGGAGTCTTCACGTGTTACTCAGAGCACTGGCCAGGGTGTGGGCGATGTTTAAGGCTCCGTGCAGTTCATTCTCACTCCGTCACTCGCTCAATGACTTCCTCTCCATCATTTGTCTCTGACAACACTGGTCCCCGTGCTGTTCTGTACACTCACAAAGTGCGCTCTTGCCTCAGGACCTTTGTACTTGTTCCTTCCGCAAGATCTGGATGGCCTGTTCTCTCACTTCCTCAGGTCTTCACTCACATGTCGTATTTTCAGTGATGCTTTCCCTGACCACTGTTTAAAATTTCACCCCTTCCACCAGAGTCCGCCATCCCTTCATCTGTTTATTACCATCTGACATTCACTTTTACTTTTTTTCTTTATTTTTACCCACTAGCAGCTGATTTCATTTCTTCTCTTTAGTCCACTGCTGTATTCTCAGCAGTAAGGAAAAATGGAAGGTAAGCAGTGAAGAGTTAGTACATGAAGGATGGTGAGCATCAAAGGGGTTCAGGAAACTCCCTCACAGCCACGGCCCAAGCCCACTGCAAAAAGTGAGAGCGCTGGTCTCTCACATCCCCGACTTCTACATTCCTGGGGGCTCCGCCCCACCACAGTGAGCATCATTTTTTACTCCCACGTCATAAGCAATACCCAAATGCCATTTTATCTATAGAACTGTAACTGGCTGGTGATAACATAATGAAAATAAAACCCCACTGCCTTCAGTAGGCGCATAGTAGGTGATCAGTAAACAATAAAGAGTCGCTGTTACAGTTCTCAGTAACTCTGATTATTATTAATAGGAGAAGCATATATGGTTGATGACATGGGTATAGGGGAAAAGATAATAGTAATAATAATAACAGAATAGTTTATTGAGCACCTGTGTTGTGGGCACTGAGTTGAGTGCTTTATGAGTACTAACTCATTTCAGTCTCCCAACTCCACCACTGACTACCTGTGTGACCTACGCTGATTGTGGAACGTCTCAGTCTCACCGCCTTCTCTTACAAAGTGACATCACTGTAGCTGCTTCGGTGTGTGGTTCTGAGTACCACCTGAGAGGGTGTGCCCAAAGCATTAAGGGCAGTGCCAGGCCCAGAGTTCAGAATTACCGGAACTGTTGACATCTGATCTTCAAGAGCCAGACCTGGGTTGCGTCTCATTTCTCACAGTTGGGCAGAGTACAAAGGAGGAGACTGAGGCCATTTTTGCCATTTTCCAGGAACTCCATTGCCAGAACATTCTCCCGCCCCCTTTCCTTTAACGCTTGAGAAACAAGGAAGGGCGGTTACACCTTGGACAGAAATCCAAAGACTTCAGATGTTTCTAGCCAACACTGTGTCGGTCTTTGTGAATTCGCAGAAACATTTATTCATCTGAGATCTGTGTCTTGAAGAACATACGGATGGTTCTGGAATCTCTTAATTCATCTCTTCAAGCCAATGCCGACCCTCAAAAATTCAGCAGTCTCAGTTTTGAGAAGTTCTGCTCTTACGTCTGACTTCCTTTCCTCCCATTTCTATGCCGTGAAGTCACAGACCCTTTGGTTTTAGCTGTTACATTTTCTCCTCTTAATTCTTCTTTTTCCTGAAAGTATCTGTCTTTTGAAAAGGAATGTAAAGAAACAGCTGAAAATTGAAAAACAGATTCCTATCTTCAAATTTCATAGTGTGGGAGACTCTGCACCTTGTCTGTT
This sequence comes from Camelus dromedarius, assembly GCF_036321535.1. Lineage (NCBI taxonomy): Eukaryota > Metazoa > Chordata > Mammalia > Artiodactyla > Camelidae > Camelus > Camelus dromedarius. The sequence goes on along the minus strand of NC_087437.1, from coordinate 106,530,130 downwards.
TAACATCCATTCCCAATTCTTCCTTTTGAAAAGAATTCTAGATTTTTTAAATTCATGGTGACAGTGGGCTCAGCCAAAAATACTTACTGCAGATTCTCTTGCAGCTCAGTGTGGCCAAATAACACAGCTCTGGCTTATAGGATGTAGACAGTGGGGAGAGTGTTCCTCCCGTGTAAAACGGCAAAGCTGTCATAGGGATAAAACAAACAGAAAACCTTCTTCCCTTAGTCTGTTCCTCCTGTTTCCCATCTGGAACTTCGATATGAAGTCTTAAGTTTCTGTGGTCATTTTCTGACCGCAGAATGTGATGACAAAAGCCAAGGTGCTATGTGGGAAGTGCGGGCAGACAGGAATCACCTAGTCCCTGAGGGTGTCATTGAACAGCTGCAGCTCAGTACCAGACTTCTTCGGGGGAGAGAAGTAAGACGCGTCTTCAAGCTCCTGTTTGTCATGCGTTCTCCTCTGTGTTTATCATGTGTTCTGTTCAGTGCAGCGGAATTCATTTTTAACTGTTTTATATGGTTTGATAGCTAATTTAAGTCCAGTTTTATTGTCAAATTGACCACATTGTAGATCCTAATGTTAAAAGTATTTTATATCTATAAGTGAGTCTACTTTTATAAAAAGCCAAAGGGAATTAGCCAAATAACCCATTTCGACTGGACTTTTGATGACAGCGAGTTGAGTTCCTGTACTTGGATTGAGAGCCCGGAGACCCAGACTTTCAGGCTAGTTCTGCTGCCAGTTGGCTCCCTGGGTAGGCCCCTTGACCTGGGTGCTTTTCTTCCCATCTGCAAAAGGAGGTAATTTGAGCAAGACAATCCTCTCGAAGACCACCAAAGAGCCGGTGGATTGCTGCCCGCAGAGTCCCGACTGAACTCAGCATTATTCTTCACCTTGCCAAGACTTTTTAGTAGGAAGCCAAGCATGGCTCTTGTTCATTAGCTTTGAAGATTTCCTTTCAATCGGAGTGTGTGTGTATAATATAAATTGTGAATTTTTAAAACAAGAAGCCAGGTTAAATGATTATCAATAAATATGCACAGTGTATATTGAATTTAACCACTAGGTTTAAATGGTGCCAAATTTCCTAAAGTTCAGCATAAACATGAACAGGATTTCTCATTATGATACTTAATTTATTTTGGTCTCTTTCACTTGAATTCTGTTAATTATTTTTTTTTTAACCTGAGGATCAAACCGAATAGACAGAAGGCTTGTTTTAAAAATTAAAATATGCATGCTTCTATATGGAAACTCCAAGTATATACTGTCAGATTTTTTAAATTAAAAATCTATTTCTTGGAGCAATTTTAGGTTCATAGCAAAATTGTTTGGAAAGTACAGAGTTCCCTCATGTCCCCTGCCATAGCATAGATTTTTAAGAATAATGATTTAGAATTAAAAAGAGAAAATATAAACCATGTTTGTTTTATTTTTAACCATTCCTCTTGAATTCCTTATCAAAGAAATTTTAAAGATTTTTGTGGTTTCATTGCTTAGAATTTCTGATGTGTAACATGCTAATATGTTCCATCAGTTTTGAAAATAATATAAGCAGGGTTACAAAACCACAGAGTCTTTGCTGAATTTTATTTTAATGTTGGAGAACAATGAGTCTTCTATTTTGCCATTAGTCCTGAGGGACTATTAAATAACCAGTATTATTCCTTTAAAAAAGGAATTCCATTTTAGGGACATACATTTCCTGGCCATGTGCAATGTTACAAACCTAAGAGCATCTTCACACTACTAAATGAAATGTTATTTTCCAAATTAAACAAAAAATCAAATATCCTTTTATAAATTAACACACAAGAACGCAAGAACTCTTTCAGGACAAAATTGAGAGTATCCGATAGCTTCTCCTGACTGTCTCATAAACTGACTAATAACTTTGGGCCAGGCATTTAATCTTTCCAAATAACTACTTGTAAAATAGAAACACATTTCGTAGTATTTCAGACATTTGTAAATATGGCTTGACTGACCAGAGCTAATAAATCAGGCAGGCGTGTTCAGGCCACTGGTCACTTCTGGCCTCCTGTGGCCTTGAAACTTGGGACGCCTCAGGTGTCAGGTGTTCCTGCTCAGACTGATTGCCTGCCCTGAAAAACCATGAAGAGTCCACTTGGAAAAAGGTGTGTCAGTTTTGGGTGAGGTTACTTTTTTATTTTCCATTCTCCCAACTCATCTGGGTTGTAGTTCAGGTTTTTTGGTAGTTCTATTTTTTGTTCTGTTTTGTAGTATTCTACATAAAAGAAAAAGGAGAATGTAACATCACTTGCGTTGTTATGTTATTTCTTTCCTTATAATTTATATCATACTGTTTCTCTCTGGGGCTAGGTTATAATCTCCTGAAGGTAGGTGGCCTTAGACCTGTTTCTTGGCAGGCATTTCTCACCTGAGAAATGAGGTTTATGTTATAAGAAATGAATCACCCAGCTGTCATGGAGATGAGATGCAGTGATGCACATGGAGCCAGTCACTCCGTGGAGGAGGTACCAGGACCCATGGGTTCCTTCCCCACCAAGCACCATCTGCAGCCCTCGGGGCACCGTGTCTCATAATTCTTGTATTCTCTGTAACTCACAGTACAATGCTGTGGGTACCAAGTGTCTCAGAGACTCAAGGAATGACAAGATGAGAGGCTCTTTATCCCCTGCGATTTGCTTAGATTTTTATCTAAATATTATTTATTAAAGTAAATGCTTATAAAAACAAAAACAGGCCAAAAAATAAAATAAACACTTAAATATCATGAGACATCGTGCATGTTTGTGTTAGAAACAGACTAAAGTGTGAACACCTCTATAGAAAGAGAGTTTTAAAGACCCTTTTCTATAAAGGGAATGAAATTTTTTTTTTGTCTTTTCCTTCTTAGGACCATTATCTCTTTCTGTAGCATTTCAGAAAATTTCACGTAGCATACTATGAAAGAAAAAAAGTGTTCTTTGCCAGTGTGTATAAACAACTTGTATTCCTTGCTTATTTGGAGTCGTTGGTTTAAATCTGTTCTTGCATGTCTTGCTTGAAGGATGGCAGTGCCTTACCCAGTGGTCTCCTTGCTTTCATGATCTCATGACGCCGGTCCATCCTTCACTTGATTACAGAGTGTATCTGAAAATCAGACTTGAGAATGTCATTTCAGTTTCAAATATCCTTTGGCCTATCTTGCCTGCAAAGTAGTATCAAAAACCATAGACTCTAAAACTGGAGCCCAACATATTTCTCCAGTCATATTTACTTTTGGACTTTTTTCCTCCGCTTACCTTGTGTTCCAGCCACAATGGATTTTTACTTCTTCTACAGATAGGATATGCTTTATCCTTTCTTTATTTCTCTCTTTGCACAGAAGTCTCCCTCAGTTTGGAGTGCCTTGCCATCCGTCCATCCATCCATCTATCCATCCATCCATCCAGCCAGCATGGTTACGTTTGCCAGAACTGGGCCAAGAATTAGAGTACAATGTTAAACAAGATAGATACTGTCCTTATATCTTTTATTTAAATTTTTTTGGGGGGAGGGTAATTAGGTTATTTATTTATGATGTATTTCAGTGGAGGTACTGGGGATTGAACCTTGGACCTCATGCACCTGCTAAGCACACACTACCACTGAGGTATATCTTCCTCCTTGTCCTTACATTGAAATTCCCATTCACCTCCCCCATGGCACCTTGTGCTCATCCATTTAGACTCATCTCTAGTGTTATTGCTACTTTGAGGTCTTTCCCAGGGCACTCAGGCAGATTTGGTCACTCTGTTGGTCTAGCGCTTTCTTTATCTCTCTTAACAGAAATTTAATTTTTTCATTCATCAAGATACTTATTGCCTACTGTGTGCAGAATCCATGCTGAAAGCTGAGGATACAGTGGTGAGCAAAGTAAATAAAAATTAAGCTCAGAGCTTACACCTTATATTGTAATTATCCAACTTTCACCCTCACAAGAGAGTGCGTTCTTATAGGACTTTATGTAATACTGTTCTACCTACAGTACCAGCAGTGCTAGAAATAACTTACATGATAGTCAGTTTTTTTAAATAGCAGATACCTAAGGAGCAGTTTTCATAATTTAATTGAATTAAACTCTATGTGTATTTGTGTATTATGTATAAATATATAATACACATATGTGCGTATGTAGATTTTGTTTGTTAAGGAAGTAAAAAAAAAATGCTAAATTTTCTACTAGTTTACGAAAATTTTCTACTAGTTTTCTACTAGTAGATTAAAATGTCCAAGAAGGAGGAATGGACAATTATTTGTATTGATTCTTCTCAAATGATCACCCAGGTATGTCAGTCTGTATTTTTTTAACCCTTGTTGCAGTTGAATGGCAGTTTTTTGTAACATTAATTTGCATTCAGAGAGTCATGTTAGTTAAATAACAATTTCATTTAAAACACTTAGGAAATATTTTAACCATCAAGGTAATGTGACAAGGAACTTAAGGAAGCAGGACTCAGTATTCTCAAGGTCCTAGTCTTTCCTGGACTGATTACTTCATCCTTCTCAAAGCTGTACCACTTCTCGGAAGTTCTTTCAGCCCATCTTTCCTTGGGATAAGACCCTGTGATGCAGACGGAATGACATGAAGCTGTTTTCCTCTCTTGCAGTTGGCGAGTTCGTAAGCGATGCCCTCCTCGTTCCCGACAAGTGCAAATTCTTACACCAGGAGAGGATGGATGTTTGTGAAACCCATCTTCACTGGCACACCGTTGCCAAAGAGGTACTAGCCCCTACGTTCTTTCTCCTTTTAAAGTGAAGATTTCCGAGGGACTGTGCACAGTGACATTTTAGAGGATATTTGGCAGCAACAGCTGTGTTGACAAATACTATTTTGAAATTAACATTATTAAAAATAAAAAACTTCATGAATATTTTAAGAGGGTATTTTGAGGCAACAGCTGTGTTGATAAATAAGTTATTATTATTGTCATAATTTAAAAAACCATCCATGAGTATTAGATTCATTATCTCTGTATTATGTTTTATAAATTAGAAACTATAATCTTATACTCTAGAAACCTTAAAACGTACCTTTTTTCAAATTCTTAATTTACCTCTGGTTTTCTTTTGTCATATACCAAGTTTTTAGAATTTAACCATTTCCCCTATTATCTGTTGGAAAATTATGGTAGGAGAACAGGAAGTAGCTTGTCCAGTACCAACATGAAGTCTACAGTTAGACTCAGTTTCTAAGGTGTGCCATCCAATTTTGTGCTCACCGTGTGGTGCTCCCACCTCAAGTGTTCTACAGTGGGTGAGTCTGTGGCACCAATTCTAATCTTTGCAAACCTCTGCTTTTGGCAAAGCTGATGAGAAACATAAGACAATGAGCATAAAATGTTATTTATTTTGAAATTTGCTATTTTCAAAACTGCTTTGTCCCTTTGATATATTGCAAAGTTTTCCTAGTAAATTTGAATAATTTTCTATGATGAGAGCAGTTTCCTACAATTTGGCTCCCTTATCTAGCTGAGTGGTTCACAAATGGGGTCAGTTTTGCTCCCCACTCCCTTCCCAGGGACATATGCCAATGTCTGGAGACGTTGTTGGCTGTCACATTTGGAAGGGATGGTGTACTGGCATTTGGTGGCTAGAGGTCAAAGGTTCTGCTGAACATTCTTCAGTGTACAGGACTGGTTTTCCTCTCCCCTCGCTCTCAAGAATGATCTGGTTCAAAATGTCAATAGTCCTGAGGTTGAGAACCCCTGATCTAGCTCAATTTAACCATTGTATCATAGCCCAAAGCTGTTAGGCAGAAAACACCACTTAAGATTCAGAATTCATTTTTGCCGTTTATAGAATAATACGTTTTAATTTGCTGTAAAACATTTTCTTTACATAAAAATGTGTTTTGGAGGTTTAAGAGCTTATTGATCTTAAGAAAATGAACTAGATAATTTAAAATCCAGTACCCATCTGATATCCTCATTTTCCATTTTCTCTTGAGTTAAAAAAAATTTTTTTCATTACTCATAGTCAAAATGTCTCTAATTCGTATGAGGTCAATCTACACTCTGTAAAATTTCATTGTTTACCTGTATGCATTGAATTATTAATCATTCCTCTGTCAGTACTGGATGCTTTCAAAACTTTATGTTAGTCAGGATTTGTGGGAATTTAGCAAATCTCAGGAAAGCAAAATGATAATGACTATATGTTTGGATGCATAGCAGAGGATAATTTCTTCTCTTCCCAGGATTGTTATTTTGTTAGTGAGCCAAGAGAGTTAAAATTTCTAAGATAGGTTCAAGTCAGGGAAGTGGAAGTGAGTTGGGGATACATACATGGAACCATCACTACTTCCCAATATGCTAATGAAGCCAGAAAGCATTGCTTCTCTGATGACTGTTCACACTTCAAGTTTCTTCTACTTCTTAGCTCCCAATTATTTTCTATTCCTATTGTTTTTCTGTTGATTTCTACAGTATAACAACATATTCTTATTAAGTAACAAAGTTAAAAATTAAGGTTACCAAAGTAGTCTGTGCTAAAGAAACTGCTGTCAGTCCACTCAAAAAGCAAATTGATTCTTTCCATTGTGAAGTTGGTTCTTGATATGTTGGGCCTGTGTGTTGTTTAATTGGGGTTTTCTTAAAACGAACACGTCTACTCCAGTACTCTCACTGTCTTCTCCGTATCTTTTGTAGACCTGCAGTGAGAAGAGTACCAACCTGCATGACTATGGCATGCTGCTGCCCTGTGGAATTGACAAGTTCCGGGGGGTGGAGTTTGTATGTTGCCCGCTGGCTGAGGAAAATGACAATATCGATTCAGCAGATGCAGAGGAGGATGACTCGGACGTCTGGTGGGGTGGAGCAGATACCGACTATGCAGATGGAAGGTAAGGTGGCCTTTGTGTTTGCTGTCTTGTAGATGCTGGAACATCTAGCACATAGTTCTGGTTCTTCTCTGAATGTGTCTTTGTAGTTCTCATTTAAAGGATCTCTGCCCACTCCCATCAAAGTTTGATTTTTTGGAAAAAAAAAAAATCTAACTGTGAAGTCCTGTTCTGGTTATGACCTACCATTTAATTTTAGTATAATTGATCAGCCATCACAGAGTTAATTTTAACTATTTTATTTTAATCTCAAGAGTTGGGATCAAAATTCTACTGATAATGTAGTAGGTCACTGGTAGTTCTACAGAGACCTGAGGTCTCAGTGAGTAACATGGTCTTCTGTTTTGGTCTGTAATTTAGAAAATTTGGGGGGATTTGGGAGTTACTTCATCAGTCATTAGCTAAATCTGATTTTTCATTCAGAAAGGTTTTATTTTGGTTTTTGTGGGTTTTGGGGTTTCGTTTTTGTGGGGATTTTTGTCTTTTGTCATCTTTCCCTTCGTGAGTAAAGTCAGAGGCATTCAGAAATGTTTGCTAGTTTTTTTAACTGTCTTTGGTTTTGTGGTTGTTAAGAAATACATTTTCACCTCTTTTTCTTCGGAATCTTAATCCAAAATAATTTATATATATAATAATTTATAGATTCTTATTTTTAATTAAAGGCAAACATTTATATTCAGGTCATAAAATTATAAAATCAGAATCTTTGGGTTAGAAAGGCCCATCTGATTCAGCCATCAGTTTCCTGCTATCTCATTCCCCAGAGGTGATGACAATGTATCACTTCACTTTTTCCTTCCGTATTGTCTCAGATGTTCCCTAGTGTGACAGATTTCCAAATAGAACATTAACTATGAATTATAAGACTTAGAGATATTATATCAAGTTTTCTGATTTTTACATAGTCAAACACAGATATTTTAATACTATATTTTGTAGAATTTTAAAAATAATTTTACAAAAATACATATATATTTTACAGACATATAAGAATTGATGTACACTGAGGTATCCTTGTCATTTACCAGTTAATAATGCAGGCTTCTCTTTAGTGGCTCTTCCCCAATTTTATCACAACTCTCTTGTTAGCTAAGCTCTTTTGTGCTTCCTCTTAACTCGGTTTAGAAAAATTGGATTCAATGTAGCAGAACATAAAGCTAAACAAACAAATTCTAAAAAAAAAAAAAAAACAAGAGAAAGAAATAAGGGAAAAGTCAACAGTATGCTTACAATATTCCTTTATGCTTCTAAGAGTTGAAAGTTAAATAGTATAAACTCTCCCTTTCCCAGGGCAGGACACATCAGTAAGAGCAGGATTTGCCTCACTAGGAAAGCTTCTGAGCATTGCGTCCTGGGCCATGGCTGGTCCCCTCACCTGTGTTCCATGTGCCAGGTGTGGAAACGTCCACTGGCGTGGGTTTAATTACCACCTGGTCTAAAAGTTCGAGTTGCCTCGTTCCTGTTGTTTCTATGGCTTTTTCATATTCTTCCTCAATCATATCTGGATTTGAAAGTTTCAGGCTGCCTTCCTGAAAAAATTCTTGTCACCAGAGCTCTTACTACGTGATCCCAGGTATAATCGGCATGAAAAAGGGAAATGTGAGGTTGGGCAGCCAGTTCCTTTCTCCCTGGTCTGTTGGATGCTTGATCACCTCCCATCACTGAATTGACTCCATGTTGAGTAAACAACCCAAATAATGGCAAGAGAACCAAGGAAGTTCCATGGCTGCTGTTAAAATCGTACAGAACTGGCTGTGGACTTGTAATCAAGGTTGGTGACTGGCCACTCATGATTCTGCATATACGAGAGACTTCTGTAGTGAAAAAAATGGGTATTTTTGCTTTACTTGAGTGTGACAGGCTTTTGCCAGGTCCTCTTCCCCATTTAACGTATTTTTTGATGTCTTGAAGCACCTACTTTTTATTGAGGGTAGATTTTGATGTGTCTTGATCTTTTCCTCCTACACTCCTTCCAATTTACTGACCTAGTCGAAACCATTATCAACATCATATGGTATGAGACCCTCTCAGTGGCCCTTTCTTCTCCTGCATCCCTTCTCACCAATCCCGGAACAAGATCCACGGGGCTTCCCGCCCCTGCCTCAAGCCCTTCATTTATCACTGTCAGTCAGTAACTCGACCTTCTTTGATATCCATCTCTCTGGTAATACCACTACTATGTGTCTTCTTTGTTACCATCACTAAACTATAGCACACTAGTGTACTGTTCTTTCACTTTTTTTTTTTTTAATTTACTGCTTTACCTATTACTAGCCAACTACACAATTTATCATCCAGACCAGATTTGACACTAGGACCACAGTCATTAACTAAAAGACTCAGACAAACCAGGTCATACAATCACCTTACTTATTTCTGTGTTTAGTTACATCACCGTCCAAGATGACATTCAGCTGAAATGCTAGCTGGCTCCCTCCTAGTCGCCTTCATTTATGTGCCACTTCTGCTGTCTGCCACAGCGTCTTCCCTTGGACTCTGTCATCACTTAGAAATACTGCGCCTGTGTGGTTACCAGCTTTGACATTACTCTGTGAATATGATCTTCTGATCTTAGACCTAAAACACTAGTCAGGTCCAACTGACTTCACCCTTCCCTCATAATAATCGCCTCCCCTAAGTAAATAAATAAACTTAATTACCTAATAGTCACCTCCCCAATTCAGGTTTTAGTCCATTATTCCATTGGTGGGGGGGAATGGTCCTTTCTGACCAGGATGGACCCAAGGATAACCATTTTTATGTATCCATTTGAATTTCTTGGATTTACTGATACCCTTCACATTTTCTAAAGATATTTTCATCAGTCCTCCCTATTTGGGAAAAATTGATTTCTCCCTTGAATTGCTTCTGAATATTCTAAGGTTGATGTAGCATGTCATATCACCCCACCAGTTAATTCCATTTCTTATTCATGCTGTAACATCAGCTGGGAGCACGGTGTTACTAGATACACCTAATTATCACTATTTGATGCCCTGTCACCTTCCACATAGCAGTTGATCCAAGTCAGCTCCATTCTCTTGGTTCCTAGCGTCACTCTCCTTAATGCTCTGTAAGTGACCCCTTCAGTCATCAGTCATCCACTGTGAATTTCTGCATATGGTACCTGGGAGTTGGTAGGTGCTTGGTACATGATTTCTGAATAAATTAATGAATTTTCTTCTCTACCTCAACATCTCTCTTTACCTTCTTCCATTCCTTGGCTTCCCATATTCCCTTTATGATTATGCACTATCTGAATACTTGATCACCTCCACTTCCTTTCTTGAATTTTTAAAAATGTATTCAAGATTATTTTTTAGAGTAGTTTTGGATTTACAGCAAAACTGGACAGCACGTACAGAGATTTTTCATATACCCCTTCTCTCCCACACATGCATAGCCTTCCCCGTCATCAGCATCCCCCACCGGAGTGGTGTATCTGTTTCAGCTGATTAACCTGCATTAACACATCTTTACCATCCACAGTCCATAGTTTACATTGGGGTTCACTTCTGATGTATATTCTGTGAGTTTGGACAAACATATAATGACATCTATCCATCGTTACAAATGTCATACAGAGTGTTTTCACTAAAACTCCTCTGTGTTCCTCCTATTCATTTCTCCCACCCTCCCAACTCCTGGCAACCACTCATCTTTTTGTTGTCTTCATAGTTTTGCCTTTTCCAGATTATCATATAGTTGGACTCATACAGTGTGTAGTGTTGTCTGTTTGGGTTCTTCTACTTACTAATATGCATTTAAGGTTCTTCCATGTCTTTTCAGGCTTGACAGCTTGTTTCTTTTTAGTGATGAGTAATATTTCATTGTCTAGGTATAAAAAGTTTATTTATCCATTCACCTACTGAGGGACATCTTGGTTGTTGCTGAGTTTTGGCAATTATGAGTGAACATCTGTGTGCAGGGTTTTGTGTGAATCTAAATTTTCAGTTCCTTTAGGTAAATAGAAGGGGCTCAGTTGCTGAAGCACATGGTAACAGTATGTTTAGTTTTATAAGAAACCAACAGACTATCTTCCAAGTGGCTGTACCATTTTGCCTTCCCGCCAACAGTGAATGAGAGTTCCTGTTGCTCCATTTCACCCCTAGTATTTGGCGTTATCAGTGTTCTGGATCTTGGCCATTCTAGCAGATGTGTAACGGTATCTCATTGTTTTGATTTGCATTTCCCTGATGACATATAATGTGGAGTATCTCTTCATGTGCTTATTCTCCCACCCACACAACCCATCCTTTTATTTTCAGTCTCCCTTGTCTTTCGCTCCTTCACCTCTACCTGCTGCTGTTTTGCTGAACTGCCACCACCTGAGTTCAGATCATCATTTACCTCCTGCTTGACTAACTTCTTAACTCCCGACTACATCAGTGCCTCACGTTCTTCTGTTACCCTGGGCATTTTGTGTTCTTAAAGGATTCATTCATACCTTGACTTCTATTCCCATGACTTGGAATTCATTCTACCTGCCCACAAGTCTTTGTTGCTCTCTTCCCAGAGAATTCTCCACGCCTTAGTAATGTTTCTGTTGTGCATTTTCAATCCTGTTGACACTGGTGGGAAATAGTTGATGGTTCCTGCAGCCTATAGAAAAGTCCAGATTCCTAGGCAGGGCATTTAGAACTCTTATTCCATGGCCCTAGCCTGCATTTCAGCCTTGCACATATGCCTCACCTTGTCTACTGAAACCCCCAAACCCTTGGCCATTTCTTTCTCTCTTTTGTTCTCACCTCTCTGCCCGTTTTGAAAATGTATTTCCATTTTTGTCAAATGGTGTTAAGGAACCACCAAGATATTTGTCAGTTCTAAAGTGCTGTATCTTGTCAGGACCTGTAAAATCTTATGTAATTTTTACCGTTCACCAGAAAAGGTACGTCTTTTACAAGTCTTCTCTGACTACCCCTTGAAATACTTCACTTTCCTCTCCTGCCCTTGCTTTTCGTCTGTATTCTTTTATTTATACTATGACTTATTTTCCAATTAACTGTAGCCATTTCTCCTTTTATGTGCTAGAATTCAAACTAGCATGGATATGTTTCATTAGTCTTCAAGAAATATTGGCCAAATTGAATTTTTTATTTGAGAAAAAAATTTTAAAGCTTTTGGTAAAGACTATGTGATCCATAAATGGATGTTACAGAATCTCTTGTGTTTTAGCTCAGATCTATCCCATAGAAATAAAATGTGAGCCACATAATGTATTTTGTAATTCTTTTTGTTTGTTTGTTTGTTTTGTTTTGTTGGGTTTTTTTAGGGGCTGCAGGGAGCAGGGTAGTGATTAGGTTTACTTATTTATTTAATGGAGATACTGGGGATGAACCCAGGACCTCGTGCCTGCTACGTATGCAGTCTACCACTGAACTATACCCTCCCCCACGTAATGTATTTTTTTACACTTTCTAATAGCCACTTTTAAAATAGTAGAAAGAAACAGGTGAATTAATTTTAACAACATTTTTATTTAATTGATTTAATTAAAATAACAAGTGTTTTAATTAAAATTTAATTTACTTAATATATTCAAGGTATTATTATTTCAATGTGTAACCAATATGAAAAGTTACCAGTGACATATTTCGCAATCTTTCATTTGTTTCTTTCATCCAAGGCCTTCAGAGCTAGCACATACTTTACACTTACGGGCAGCTCATTCTCACTTGCCACATTTCAAGTGCTCAGTAGTCACACGTGGCTGGTCATGGTATTAGACACTGTAGATACTTAAATTTTCTAATCACTTTATTTTCCATTCAAATGAAAGGTTTATGTATGTAGTAATATATTCTAAGGTTGAGCTCTGAATTTTTACTGTTTTTGTAAAAAGTGTTGATGTTTTTAAGATTTAAAAGAATTGTTTTGAACTCATTGTAACTAGGATATCAGGTCACTTGCATCACTTCATTTTGGACCGTGTTTTTCTGTCAGCCCTGCAGGCAGGCATGCCTTCACGCTCGTCTGGCAAAGCCCGGGGGGCAAAGGGAGAGAGGTAATGCATCACTGACCCACACACTGGCTGGGCTTCTACCAGCTGGCGGCTGCCTAGTTCCGGGCTCCAGCCCTCCTGTGATACTTGAAATGCAGAACAGGAATAGGAATTAAATACATCCTACTTGAAAAGTCCTTAGGGGACACTATATGACAGTTATTGAAGAGAAGAAAAGGAAGGAGAACTCTGGTCCTCCAAAAGAAATTTGATCCACAGTTTAATGTACTTTGCTGATTGGTAGGTAGTGAGATTTGTTTTGGTAGAAGGGGAGTGTTCTCCTATTGCTTAATGAGGCATTTAGAGAAACATTCTTTGTGGGATGAGCTCTGTTTTGTGACCTTATTGAAAAAGAGGTAAGTCTTTCAAAAGATTAAATATAAACAAATCAGTTATTGTTCCCCAAATTTATTTGTAAGTGACTCAGTATTTATTTCTCCAGTGTTGTAGTGATTAAGTTCTCAGGCCACCTCAAAATACCTATTTATGGGGTCGGTAATGCGGCTTACTTACGTTAACAGTATACATATTTCCAGCCATCTTGGGTAAGAATTTTTCGATGGGAAAATTCACTTGGAAAACTAACATGTAAGACCAACCTCATACCCAGTCTGATCCTGAGAGGGAGGATCTGGAGCATGAAGTTTGCTTTCACCTGGAACTATAGAATCTGACCGAAACCATGGAGTCCACAGGGGTTGGTGAATTTGTAGAGCAAATTACTTGAAGGAAGACCTTCTAATTCATTTGTAACAGCTTTCCTCTTGGGAGAATGTCCTTAGATTTTGTTTTTCAAACCAGAATCTCAAATGATATAGTTTCTTATTTTTAGAGCTGCTGACATGAGTGAGAATGTGCTGACAGATAACCTCATATATCTTCCTGGATAATTAGATGATTTTTTTTTCTTTTTCCGTTTAATTAAAAAAAAAAGCCATTAAGTTAGAGCCAGATGAGTGATTGCTTGTGACTGCGTCTCACCAGGCCCTTCTCTAAGGCTATATTTTGAAGCTCAGGAGTCTTCTTTAGTTGATAAAAGTTTCCTCAGCAGTTTGTGTGTGTGTGTGTGTGCACCCACGTGGGCACATGTACATGCATGTGTGTGCACGAGGGAACACATATACCTTCCCATCCTCACTGAGCCCAGTCGGTGGAATCCGTTCTGGTGATCGCCTTGCCCTGCTCTGTATTAGAAAAGTCAGTGCAACACCATTGACTATCTGGGTATAGCGGTCCCTTATTATAATTATAATTTTTATATTTTAAAATTATTTTACAAATGATTTACAAAAGCGAGAATAAAGGGATAGTGAGAAATAACTTCATTTAGACATTTTAGTAAGAATTAATATAGTAATTATTTACTTTGAATTAAAATGTAAATACAGTAGAGCCAGATTTTTATTTCAGCTTTTCCTGGTTTTGAAGGTAAAGATTTCTGAAATGGGCAGAATCCTTTGACTAAAACTGGCGGCTGATCACCTGCCATGCATGAACCTGACCTGTATCCATCTTGTAAATAGTGATTCCAGGTTCAGATACATCTCTGTTCGGGTCTAGCCTGTTGTACTTCTTGGTTGTTTTCTTACACTTGCATTTTCACTGGATAATTATTTTTTAAAAATCAATACTTCTAAAACTTAAAGAGCTCATAATTTTGTTGCAGAGAGAACAGCCAACTTCTGTCCATAATTGCAAAATATTTTCAAGTTTGGGTTAATAAACACCCATGAGAATCATCCATCCAGTCCTTTTTTAAGTTCACTTTACATTGGTTCTTAACCCCTCATCCCATTTGGGATTTGTCTACTTCTGAGCTGTATCAAAAATATCCTGCTGTACAAACATCATACAATGTGTTGCACACATTACAAAGGACAAAGAATACTGTCACACATTTTTTTAAGCAATTTTAGCAATAATTTCTGTTTCTGTTGCAAAATACTGGATAATGCCGTCCTTCCTGTAAAATGACTAAGTGGATGAGAAGACCATGTTTTCTTTTTGTCCTTAGAAATACATTGCTCACTTTGCAGTTCTTGAGCTTGAGAAAATTCATCTGGGACAGCATCATCTGAAGAGTCATGGTCTAAGGTTTCGCTGATGGGGGCAATTTCATTCATTTTTCTGATTTGTTTAATAATTGTGAAATATCTCCTGTCAATTTTCTCCTATTTGCCAATGTGGAAAAATGAACATTTTTGATTTTCACTTGTATTCAGTGAAAGTCTCTAGACTTCTTTTTTCCTTCTTGAAAAATGATGCAATATTTTGGAAACACAGTAATAAAACTGTGATAATTCCCCTATTGCATCATCCTTCTAGGCAATTCTTTTGTTCTTTTATTTTCCTGTATTTGGTCTTCCTTAGCACAGTTGGCAATAGTTAATGAGTAATGATGAAATAATTATTGGGATGATAAAAATAGGAAAATTGCAGAAAAATGTCTTAGGTATAAAAAAAATTCCAGTTACTGATATGGTATTTATAAGGCACAATGATTTTTATTCCATTTTTTAAAAATGAAATAAGAAACTTTTAAGAAAGTGTAAAAATCAGAAGTATTGATCCTTATAAGTAGACAGAGCTGCTCAAAAGTGAGAAAAAAATGTAAAATCGTGTCCAGGGGATCCTGGTGGTATTCTAAGGGTTAATAGCCCATCCTGCTTATCAGGAATTTACGTTTGTTATGAGGCCTGTGTGACTTGGTTAAATACTTGACCTAATTTTCTACAAGCTAGGTGGTCAGCAAATATTTGAGTTAATTGAATTGGCATTCATGTTAAATGCACACGCAGACGTAATTGGTAACTCAAGATTAAGCTAATCAGGCTTTAAAGCAAAATCTACTAAAGAATATCATTCCAGGCATGCAGTGATTAAGAGAAATTGCATCAGGAGTCTCTAAGGCTGGAAATATTGGGGGAAAAAATGCTAGGGCCTTAGGAATATTTATAACAGCCAGCAAACACCTTTACTGTGGTTACTACTTGAATATCTTTCCATTGCTTCAAAAAACAAAATAAAATAGAATACAGTGAAATTAAATTGGAGTTATCAATGAAGGTAAGATTCATCTTTATTTGAACTTTTGGATAAAAATCCATTCTTAGAGTGGCTTTCTTATTTGAACCAGCAAGCATTTTTTGTTCCCTAGTGTCAAATTAGAGCTCTTTATTAAAAATAACAGTAGGCAGAAATTTCAGGAAGTACCAGTTACAGTCATGAGACCAGCTCAGCTCCATTAGCTGTTGGCAAGCATTGTGTGATTTTTAAAATGAGTAAACAAAGATCAGTTTAGAGCAGTGGTTCTCAACTGGGGGCAATCTTGGTGCCCAAGGGACCTTTGGAAATGTCCACAGACATTTTTAATTGTTGCAATTAGGGGGATGGATGCGCCTGGCATTTGGTGGGTAGAGACCAGGGACAGTGCCAAACATCCCGTAATACATAGGACAGCCACGACAAAGAAACAACAGTAGAGCCGAGGTTGAGAAAGTGGTTTGGAGTACTGGAAAGCTAGGGAAATTATTATTATTATTATTTTTTAATTTCCATTCCAAGCTGTTGTCTCGCCCTGATCTCCTGTGGACAGAAAAGCAAACACACCAGGAGGAGTCTGCCTCTTGAACGCAGCTTTTGTGCAGATGGAAATGTTTGAGATCAAAATAAACCTTCCAATCATAACTGCATCCAGAGCTTAAAATGTGCTCAAATACAGTGGATGATTAAGAATTAACGTCTAATTCTTATGTCGATTATGTTTTTCCTTCCATTAGTATCACTACTGTCCATTTTTACTACACTAAAAATTAGCGTATTTTCTGGGGCAAAATGACCATGTAGTGAAATATTTGATGTATGTGGAGGCCTGGAAAACCATCTTCACTTAAAATATTTTTTCCTTACATCTAATTAGAAAAATATTTAAAGTATAATAATTTTTCAGAAGAATTTGGGTCAAGGAAAATCACCTGTAATTTGACCTTATTGTAAGTTTTATGTTTCGATTTGTTCTTACTTTTGTTTTTATTTAGCTGTGTTTGTTTAAATGATAATGTTTTCATTTTTAAAACAATATTTTAAATATGTAAAAATATATTCATAATTTCCATATTTGTCCCCTTTAATTATGCATATTTCTTCAAAATTTGTTCATCTGTGTCATCATGTCAGACTTTTTTGGCTCCGTTTTTTTTACATTATAGAAGCTAAGCTTCTGAATTCCTTACTGAGTCTAGATTTTCCCCCCCGTGTTATATAATAATTGCTTTAAAGCAGTTTTCCAGAAATAGGACAGCTGGGTTAAAAGATATGAATGTTTTGACAGCACTTAAAATGTATCTAAAAATGCTTATGCCCATTTGCAGTGAGGTGTTGACAGTGGGTGAATTTATTTTGTCATAGCATACTCACCAGTACTGGATTTTTATTGTTATTAATAACTTGTCCCCTTCCTCAGACCATCAAGCTTTCAGGCTTTTCTAGACTATGAGTGTCATGAGGACATGGTCTCAATTTTATTGCCTTCTTGTATCCTAGTCTGTGCATGAGTAGTAATAATAGATATGATGTAATCTTGCCACACACAATCCACTGTCCAGACACCTTGCATGTTAACGTGTTTAATGTTCACAGCTTTTTAACATTAGTTTTTTTATACAGTGATTTAATGAACCTTACTTTGGCTTTTTCAAAACTAGGAATAGATTCGTGTTGATATATCTATACTTGAGGGTTTAGCTTTTTTTTCTTCTTCTTCTGCAAAGTAAATATTACAGGTATTTCAAGTGTCAGATTCAGCAGAACCCTTGCGTAGATACTCATTCCATTAATTCCACATTAATGAAATGTGATTAATAATCAGCACTTTTCTCATTCAACCACATTTCTTCCATTCCATCTGATGAGCACATATAAATCACAACTTTAAAATGATTAATTTATTTACTTTTGATCAAAAAAAGTTTCAGAGCAATAAATAATTTTGATTGAATAACTCATATATATTTGAGAGAAGTTAAAAATGTTTGACTTTTACTGATAGTATCGTGTAAGTTGATCCCGTGTTGTTTAATCTGCCCTAGTTGTGAGCCATCGGTGGGGAAAGTCAGGTGGAGATAGAGTCTAAAGCTTTAGATTAGTTTAATACTGATAGGAAATGTGAGAAAAAAAATATATATATGCATTGTGACGCATGCTTAAAAAAAAGGCCAACATCTGCAGAGGGCTAACTTATTCTACTTGAGAAACATCACTTTGACCTAGGTTACCTAAAAAGAGCAAGCTATTTCTCTTCAAGTTCTTGCCTTTTATTTATTTTTTAGGGGGATTGGTGAGATGAGTGGAGGGACAGAGAATTTATAGACCCTACTCTTATGTTAGTACAGGTCTGTTCAATCTGATTCTCCTAAAAAGGAAAGAAAAGCAACTTATTCTTATTTCTCCGTAAAATGTCCCACAGTGATACATCTTTTTTTGTAAAGGATGGGATTGTTGTGAGCAGAGAGAAATATACATGAAAATTGCATCTCCCTTTAGTCAATAGCTAGGGCATTTTAATGTTGTTATTGTTGTTTTTGGTTGAGTTGGTCACATTATTCAAATCAAATAAGATAGAGATGGAGCTAATAATACAGCTTGTGAGCCCATCATGTTAAAAGCTAACTATTTATGGAGAGGAAATGATAATCCAGTAACCAACCCCAACCCAACATAACATGTCAAAGTATAAAACATAATGACGGTAAGCTGACTCTGAATTGAGGACAGTTGTGTCCATGGCTTCATTTAACGCTATTGATGGAGTTCTAGTGTAAGTAACACAAATCTGGTTTTATGGTGTCTTGATCAACATTTTCGATAAGAACTTGTGGCATAATGAATACGTTGACATGGCCACAACTATTGAGAGCGTTTTTTGGTACCCTTTACATGAGCACGATTATGAGCTTTTTAAAATCCATTTATTAAGCCTTCTAGAAAAGTGGGGCTCACCTTTGTCCCAGAAACAAAGGGCTGCAAAAATACTGGATGTAGCCCATTTCCAGTCATTCCTCAGAAATTTGAGCAGAGACCAACACAAGCTGATGCTTAACATAAGAGATAAAGTCTTGATCGTGATCACAACTGCAGTCTACATGAAAAGCTTCTGTTAAGGCTCAATTTATGGGTGACTCAGTGCTGGGTATAGTTGAAGGTCAATTTAATTATTATGGTCTGTGTGCTCCAAGAACTTTTTTCAGAAAATAATCACCAGATGGTAGTGTGGAGGGTACATTTCACAAACACATTATTTGTGGTTTGTGAAAACTTGTCATTGAATCATGCAGCAAGTTATGCCCCTGTTGTCTTCCAGTTAGCCCAGGATGCGGAAACATACATAGCCCTACCTCATCTCAGGCTGGTGTGAGAATTTGCGTCTATTGGTGGGTCTCTGCCTTTAAAATTGATTCTGAGAGAGGAGGTGGGGGGCTTCCTTTGGTTTTATATCCTGTTTGGACCTCTGGAGTTAAAATTCTTTGAATATGTAATCTTTCAGCTGCTCTTCTGCCTTGCATTTTGAAAAAAGAGATAATAAATCCTTAAAGGGGAAAACTAACAACCACGGAGGAGGGTTACAAAGTGAATCATGCAAATGATAAATTACAGCCTGAAATCTTTGCCAGTGGATGAGTCAAGAAAGACCAGATTTGATGAAACAGTTTATGGCTTTGAGAAATAACTGTCACAGCACTGGGTTGGCAGCATCCAGCCCTGTTTTAGGCTGTAACTGTATCACTGAGTCTTGTACTGAATTACGGGAACTAATTTGAAAATGATGAATAGGAGAGAAGCAGAAGCTTGCATTTTCTCTTGAGGGAACTGGCTGCCAGCTCTGAGGTCTTATTAAAAATGCTGAATCTCTGTATTTAATAAGCTTGGACCACATGTATGTCAAAAAGAAAAACAAAACACTGTAATAGCCTTAACCAGATTATAGATGTGTGGCCAGACCAGTGAGGTTTGTTTTGGTTTCTAAGCAGGTGATGGCTGGAAGAGGAGATGGCTTTGAAGTTCAGGGTTGGGTTGCTGCCATCCCAGCTACATCTGGCAGTGATCACTGTGCTTACTGGGACTTAATGGTGCCAGCTGCCCTAGTAACCGGATATCGCTGAATGAGAAGTACTGGGGAATGATTCATTTGTAAAAGTTATTTGGATGGTGGGATTATTCTGTGCTGAGAATGTACACCATTGGGGCATGGAAGGTCTCTCTTTATCCTCTCCAATGTCTTTTTTTAAGATTTAATTTTTTTAATTTTTATACAATTTTTAAAAGTTGCTCTCCACTTACAGTTATTACAAAATATTGGCTGTCTTCCCCATGTTGTAAAACACATCCTTGAGCCTATTTTACACCCAGTAGTTTGTGCCTCCCACTCCTGGACCCCTGTAATGCCTCTCCCCACCAAACTGGTAACCACTAGTTTGTTCTTTATATCTGTAGGTCTGCTTCTTTTTTGTTATATTCACTAGATTGTTGTATTTTCCACATATAAGTGAGATCATACAGTATTTGTCTTTCTCCATCTGACTTTCTTCACGTTCATCCATGTTGCTGCAAATGGCAAAATTTCATTCTTTTCTATGGCTGAGTAATATTCCATTGTATATATATATACCACATCTGCTTTATCCCTTCATCTGTTGAAGGACACTTAAGTTGTTTCCATATCTTGGCAATTGTAAATAATACTGCTGTGAACATTCGGGTGCATGTATCTTTTCATATTGGTGATCAAAACAGTATGATACCGGCACAAAAACAGGCAGATAGATCAATGGAAAAGAATAGGCAGCCCAGACATAAACCCACTCACTTAGGGTCAGTTCATCTACGACAAAGGAGACAAAAATACATGATGGAGAAAAGATAGTCTCTTTAATAAGTGGTGCTGGGAAGACTGGACAGCTACCTGCAAAAGAATGAAACCAGAACATTCTCTAACACCATGTACAAAAATAAACTGAAAATGGATTAAAGATCTAAATGTAAGACCAGATACAATGAAAATCCTAGAGGAACACATAGAATACTCTTTGATATAAATCACAGCAATGTTTTTTTTTTTTTTGGATCTATCTCCTAAAGTAAAGAAAATAAAAGCAAAAATAAACAGAAGGGACCTAATTAAACTTAAAAGCTTTTGCATAGCAAAGGGAACCATCAACAAAATGAAAAGCCAACCTACTGAATGGGAGAAAATATTTGCAAATGATATGGACTGATAAGGGATTAATATCCAACATTTGTAAACATCTCGTACAACTCAACTTCAGAAAACAAACAACTTGATTAAAAAACAGACAGAAGAACGGAATAGACATTTTTCCAAAGAGGAGATGCAGATGACCTGTAGGCACATGAAACATACTCAACATTGCTAACCTTCTGGGAAATATAAATCAAAACCACAATGAGGTTTCAGCTCACACCTGTCAGAATGGTTAGCACCAAAAAGAACACAAATAACAAATGTTGTCGAGGATACGATAAAAAGGGAACCCTCGTACACTGTTGATGGGAATGTAAGTCGGTGCAGCCACTGTGGAAAACAGTATAGAGGTTTCTCAAAAAACCAAAAAGAAAGCTACCATATGACCCAGCAGTTCCACTCCTGGGTATGTATCTCCCCAATGTGTTTTAATTAAACTGTCCAAATCTCCTGGATTATAAAATAGTAGGAGAAGAGGAAGAAAATACAGGTCCTTATGATTATAACAGGTTTCTGGCGGTGGTAACCCTTAACATAAATTCTTTGTTGAACCCAACATCGGGATATTGTTATCTTCAATGCAGAACCCCCTAGTTTTGAAGGGATTCACCATTGTTCACGTCTAGGTGGCCCTTAAAATTATGTATTTATTTTTTTGTTTTTCCTTTTGGCCTCAAGACCCACTTAACAGCGTATTATGCACAAAAAGGTCTCTGTACTTGAGCCGTGTGGCCTATTAAATCCCTGGTGACAATAAATTGTCATGCTGGAACTTTATTTTGAAGTTAGTTATGTGTAAGTTGGCTTCTAGGAGCCCCGAAATAGGAGTACATGAGGTTTTTCCCTCTCAGTCTAAATTAATACCAAGACCCTATCACAAAGAACTTAGCAAAATTTTAATAGCCCGGTGTTTGTTTCAGAAAAAAGTCAATCATATAGAAAATAATTTCCAAATGCAGTTGGCCCTCCATTCCACGGATTCTGCCTCCAATGATTCAACTAACCACAAATCGAAAACATTCACATAAAGGTTTTATTTTTAAAGAAAGTTCCAAAATAAGAACAAAATTTTGAGTTTGCTGTGCACCAGCAACTATCTGCATAACATTTGCGTGTGTTTACAGCTATTTACATGGTATTAGGTATTATAAGAAATCTGGAGATGATTTAAAGAATACTAGAGGATGTGCGCAGGTTATGTGCAAATACAGTAGACCCTTGAACAACTTGGCGGTGGGTGGTAGGGGCTAGAGGCACAGACCGTCTGTGCAGTGGAAAATCCCAGTATCTCTTTATACTCGGTTCCAACCAACCTTGGATCATGTAGTATGCATTTAATGAAAGAAACCCGCTTATTCGTGGACCCTTGCTGTTCAAATCCCTGATGTTCGAGGGTCAATCCAACAATGTCATTTTACATAAGGGACTTGAGCATCCACAGATTTTGGTATCCTAGTGGGGGGGATGTCCTGGAGCTGATCCCTTGCAGATACTGAGGGGTGACTGTACTCAGAGCTATTTCTTTTGATTAGAGATAGAGGGTAAACAAAATCTTTCCCAAGTAAGAACTAACTTCGGCTTCCTTTTTCACCTTCCATGTTTACATAGTAATATTTTCAATGTTTTCTATGTTTATGTGTAAATGGAAAAGGGTGGAATTATTCCACTGAGCTGAAGCCTCTGTGTGTGTGTGTGTGTGTGTGTGTGTGTGTGTGTGTTCAGTCTTCATGATCTATTGATGCTAAATTTATTTTGAAATGATCCTAAAGGAACAGTATCTTTTCCTTCCTTCAAAACAGCCTCACTCATTTGAAAATGAAGTTGTAGCAAATTTCCTGTATGGAGTAAAACATTAGAAGAACAATCTTAATTAGTTAAAACTCCAGAATACACAGTATTTTAAAGAAATGAACTTATTACTACCAGATAAATATAGTAGCTCAAATGATTGATTTTGTATTCACATTATTAGTGGTCGTATTTTCATCTACCATTTCTATTATTATTTTTGTATATATATTTGTTGTATACTATATATATTTATTTATACACATAAATTATTATTTGTTTGTAACTGGCCAAAACAGTGTGAACACGTTATACATACCCTTGGTGTTGATGACAATATTGACTTAAAACACACACACACATTGCGTGAAGATAGGCATTTTTTTTTAAGATAGGCACATTTTTACCTCTTGTAAAATTGTACTGCTGATCATATTCAAGCAACTTTAAATGGGTATGATTTTACTTTCATTAGATGTTTTGGTTATCTTTAACAATAAGATTCCTGAAGGAAATAAAAACATTATACGTATAATATTTTATTGACCCCAACCACTCTCCTTAATTTCTTAATTATTTACATAGTCTTTTATCGTAGTATTTAATAGCATCTTCATAAACGTTTTGAAGGTAGCTAAAGTGCAAATTATGAATGTTTATATGTTTTAGAATAATCCTACCATAGTAGCTCCTTCAGCTGTACGTTTTATTAACCTCTACTCATGTGTCATCAGATTAAAAATAAGGACACACAGACCATCTATCTGGTTATGGTATCTTTACACATTTGAAGATGCAACAGATGGATATTCATTGTTGTCATTAAGTCCTGTTTTGCCAGACACATTGTGCCACATAAATAGTCATAAAGGAATTGAATATTGAGTGCATAATGGGCTGTAAATGCTTGTGTATTGACTGAATTGTTTTACTAATGTCTAATGTGTAATTCCAGAAAAGACTTGCCCATGGATGTTCCAAAGTATAGCATGGTGTTAGAAGTCACTTGAAAATATATTCATAGAAGAGCGCCATTATTATTGAGAGCAATAGTAATTCAAACTGTGTAAATGAGTCGCTATTGTAAGTATCTCCTTGTCACATATAATGAAGTTTTCTTTTGTATTTGAAACCATTGTTGACCATTGGTTGAATTTGGCCTTCCAAAGTGTTCTGCTTTCAACCTGTTGCCAGGCTGATGAGAAGAGCTCTTACTGTGGCTATAGAAGTTGCAGTAGAGATTTGCTACCTCGTTTATGTCAGCTGTTCCAATACCAGTAGTCATGAGATTAATGTTGTTAGGTACTAAAAATGTTAATACATGTTAGCTATCAACCTAGGAAAGAGATTGCCATCATGAAGGAAAGGGCAGTATTGCATTCATGGTCATTTAATGATGGTAGAACTAATCTGCATTTAAAAAAAAAATGTGTGGAGACAGAAATCCAGTGGAATAGATGTACTGAAGTTTAGGAAAGAAAGGACTTGCTAGTGAGTAAGATACTCTTTCTTCAGGCTTGTCTTTGAAGGTTTATGAAAATTTTTTTTTGGTGGAGGAGGATACTTAGGTTTACTTATTTTTTTAAATTTTTTAATTTATTTCTTAATCTTTTTAATGGAGGTACTGAGGATTGAACCCAGGACCAACTGCATGCTCAGCATGCACTCTGCCACTGAGCTATTTCCCTCCCCTCTGGAAGGGTTAAAGTGTGCTTTGATCCTAACATATTTTTCTTAAGCCTGTTTCTTTACATCTAACATGGGAAAGATTGGAATAACCTGTACATAGTATCTACCTTCAGAACTGAGTTAAAGAATAGATATGGATTCATGTTGAACTATGTACAGCTGACTGGTTTATAATGCATCAGTCGAATTGTAAGTGAGGGCCAGCCAGTGTGAGGCTGATGTTTCCTTAATCAATTCACTTTGCCACCCTTGATCTCACACTGTCAAGTAAAAAAGTTCTCCTTAAAGTGTAATGACTGACTTCTCACCTCTGGTTTGATAATCATGGCTATTATAACGTGTTCCTTTTAAATTAGATCTTCAGAAAGTACTGTAGGCCTTGTAATTATTATAATCAATAATAATAGATGATGACTTAAGCACTTTCTGTCCCAGATGATATTGAGAACATTATTAAAATAGGGGTTTTGGTGGGGAGAATATAGCTCAGTGGTAGAGCACGTGCTTAGCATGCACAAGGTCCAATTCAGGTATCTCCTGTTAAATAAACAAACAAACAAACAAACAAACCTAATTACCTCCTCCCTTCAAAATAAAGTAAAATAGGTTTTGGTAGTAAGCAACCAATGATATTTAATGACTTTAAATACACAGGAATTCTTTTTATTTTTAAGGAAGCAAAAAATACTAGAAAATACGATTTCCTAGGATTGGACAATGACTGTAAAAATGTGAATTGATTTGGACTCTTTTGGATTTTAAATAGAAATTGAATAGGTGTTCAAATAGCAGTGAAGTCATTCTACTTTCAACTTCTATATATTTGAAGACCTTCAGTTTTATATTTAAATTGTGTCTCAGAAACAGTTTTAGAAGAATTATGTTATCTTAAACTTTAACTACCAATAAGTGAAGGAAAATCTGTATCACAGTTTTAATCCTTTACCTCCTGGAACATGCTGTTCATGTGTGTCCATTTAAGTGTTTGTACATCCTTTGAGTGTTGGCTGGTTAGCCTCATGTAGTTCCTGGGAGAATTTTATAGTTGAAATTATTAGAAAACTGGAGCCAAGGAGTCGCACACATGTCGAAGTGGTAATGAGGCACTTTGGTTTATGAAAATGTTTATTCAACATTGCATTTAAAGTCATTTCACGATGGTAGAACCAGTCACCGAGGATCAGGAGCTGAGGCCACACTTTTATAGCATCTCGATGTACCTTAATCCACATAGAGTCCAGCCTCGAATGCAGCTCATTATTGGTGCTGAAGCACACTTGGCAACACTTGTGCAAAGGCCATTCTTACAAGATAGACTTTCCACTTCCTTCCATTTGGAAATGTTCTTTCCCAACACGCACATTGGTAAATTGACTCTGTAGTCCCATCACTGTCTCGAATGCCAGTAAAATATCTGTGACCTTTGGCCATGACTCCTACATAGGACTGAGTATGTTTTTGTTCCGTCATTGGTATTAGTTAACAGAGTAGGACTCTTCCTCATCTGCCTTACCAAGGTGCTGTACAGACAGGCCCAGGTGGCCTCTGGGTTCAGGATTCTAAATATACACAGGGTAGAAATTTCCATATAAAGCACCTTAGTGTTAATAAGCCCTTAGAACTGATTATCTTTTTTTTCCCTTTTTTAAAATGAAACATAGTCAGTTCACAGTGTTGGGTCAATTTCTGGTGTACAGCGTAATGTATCAGTCATACATACACATACACATCTTTGTTTTCATATTCTGTTTCATTATAGATTACTACAAGACATTGACTGTAGTTCCCTGTGCTAAACAGTAGAGACTTGCTGTTTATTTTAGATATAGTAGTTAGTATCTGCAAGTCTCAAACCCCAGTTTATCCCTTCCCACTCCCTTTCCCCTACCCGGTGACCTTAAGTTTGTTTTCTATGTCTGTGAGTCTCTTTCTGTTTTGTAAATAAGTTCATTTGTGTAGTTTTTTTAGATTCCTCATACGAGTGATGTCATATGGTATGCTTTCTCTTTCTGGCTTACTTTACTTAATAACCAGTTATCTTTGCTATTTCTCAGAAACCCTTTCTCGTACATAATTTGTCTGTCATTGTCATTTCCAATCTGTTTTTCCTATACCTCCTTTGCACAAAGCTTTGGAGGGTTTTTATTCTTTTGTTTTCAACCATCCTGCCATCACTGTTTTTGTTGTTGTTTCTTAAATATTGTTCTTTAGTTTCCTGACTATGGTTATTTCTTGTGGCTTATTAGAGTATTTCCCTTATTGGCCCTTTGTCCCTGGTTGCTGTGATCGATGCCCTTGACTTTAAATACCAGTTGTTTTCTGTTTTGTAGATGAGTTCATTAGTGTCCTCTTTCTTTTTTTGTGTTTAGATTCCACAAATGTGTGATATCACATGGTATTTTTCTTTCTCTTTCCGGTTTATTTCACTTAGAATGGCA
This sequence comes from Camelus dromedarius, assembly GCF_036321535.1. NCBI lineage: Eukaryota > Metazoa > Chordata > Mammalia > Artiodactyla > Camelidae > Camelus > Camelus dromedarius. The sequence continues at coordinate 106,503,107 of NC_087437.1, read as the reverse complement.
ATCTCCAGGTCCATCCATGTTGCTGCAAATGGCATTATTTTGTTCTTTTTTATCACTGCATAGTATTCCATTGTGTAAATATACCACAACTTCTTGATCCAGTCATCTGTCGATGGACATTTTGGTTGCTTCCATGGCTTGCAGACATAGTAAACAATCTTATGGTTACCAGGGGAAAGGGGGGGTGTGGGAAGGGATAAACTTGGGAGTTTGAGTTTTGTAAACCACTATATGTAAAAAATAGATTTAAAAAAACAAATTTCTCTGTATAGCACAGTGAACTATATTCACTGTTTTGTAATAACTTTCAATGAAAAGGAATATGAAAGCAAAAAACAAAAAACAGTTGTAAGTCCAGTAGGTCATGGTTTATTTCTCCAGCTCAAACTCTACTTGGATATTTCATAGACATTTGAATTCTATCATGTCCAAAAGAGAGTTCTTAATTCCCACCCTCCCTCACCCACCATGGTTCTCTCAGAGCTGTTCTAAGTCAGTAATGGCTCCTAGAAATTAAAGCTAAGAACCTGGGCTCCTGTTTTCCCTTGCACAAATCCTTTCAGTTCTGGATTCATGCACTTCTTTCCATTTTTTCCAGTATAATCCTAGTCTAAACTACCATTATTTTTTGTTGGTGTCACTGTACTAACTTCTGCTCCCACTGTCTCTTCCCTGTGGACCCGCCCTTTCCACACACACACACCTTGAGCCATTCTCTGTACAGCAGCCAGGATGTGGAGTGTGCAGAGGGTACATGAAGCCGATCATGGAACTCCCCAGATGAAGGCGTGAGAGTGGCTTTCCAGTACACTTCAAAAACACAAATACACACAGAAAATATAATGAGGCCTTTTGTGGCGATGCTGAGTTTGATGTTAATGGGTCACAGTTACTGAACATGTTCTTTGTGCCAGACCCTGGTCCACATTCTTCTTAGTATTAAGCTGTTTCACCCGGCTTCTCTCTAGCTCTTCAACAGCACCCCATACCTCCCTCCCCACTGCTGACTCTGCGTCACACGACTCAGCACGGTAGGCTTCCCTCACCCCAAGACTGCTGAGTCTCTCTCTGTAATGGTTTTTTCCCCACTTGTCTGGGTTTCTCTTCACCTTCAGCCTCAGCTTCTCGAAATGAGTTCCCCAGATCAATCTTTTCAAAACACCCCCCTCCCAATAGTCTCAACCTTAGCAGCTTACTTATTTGGCCTTGACACTAAGTGCACCTTTTCTATTTTATTTTCTTATGCTCTTTCTCTCCCCCGGTGGAGTGTAAGCTCCCTAAGAGCAAGGACCTTATCTGTTTCTCTTTTAGAGCCTCAGAGCTAGCGGAAAGCCTGGTCCACGGTCTGTAAGCACCAACGCATTTGACTGAATGGCTTGTTTTACGCTGTAGTTTTAAACGTAGTGGAATGTCCTGATCAGGCCCTTTAATCAGAACTCGAGACCGTCCTCGCAGGGAATTCTTCACATCGATCTCTGTGTTGGGAAGCAGCATGAATTGTGTGTGTAGAGCATGAGGGGAGCAGGGAGGAAGGGCCTAATTAGACTGCAGAAGGCTAGATTCTGTTTCTAGTTACATAAAGTATCGTAACAGGACATCAGCAATGCGGAAAGTGAGCGGCCATCTGGGGTCCTTCAAGAATGGTAGCTCTTCAGTTTTAAAAATCAGCAACAAAAACGTGCAGTGCCGTTTACGTAATGGAAGTGGAAGAACAGTGCCTCCCAGATTTGTGCGTTTGTGTCCCAAGTTTCTCATGCTGCATTTGCAGCTGCCCACTGGAGGCCTCTGCGTCAGGTCCTTACAGCGTCTGAAATCCGTCATGGTCAGAGCTGGGCCCGTCCATTCCGTCCGTGGCCATCCATTCTTCCCGCCGTATCCTCTGTTACCATGAGTGACTCTTCTCCAGCCAGGTTCTCCCTCTTGGGGCATTGGCTTCCCCCTCTCACTAACCCCCTCCATCCAGATGGTCATCGGCTCTGTCATGTTGTTTTCTCGAAGCTCTGATTTCCTGTCTCCTCGACTGGACTCCTCGAGAGCCTTCTCTCCCTCCCACGTGTCACACTCCCCATCCCGATCTGTCCTTCATCCTCTGCCAGCTTATACCTGTGGAAATGCAGCAAATCTTGCCACTCTTCTGTTAAAGCCTTTCTGCCGGGCTCTGCACTGCTGGTAGGTGAGGGCAAACTTGTTAGCCTTTAAAGCGAAGTCCTTCATAATATACCCGGAGTCTGCGTTCTGCTCACTTCCTGGTGTTCAGTCTCAGCCTCCAGCCTCCCTGAGCTGCTCGCTGCGGATGCTGTGTCAGAGCTGCCCCTCCCTCTCTCTGCGGTGCCCTTTGCATCATCTTCTCTGCCGACGTTTTTTCACTCATCAGTTCCCAGTTCGCCTGTTACCTCCTCGTCCTGTCCTTCCCAGGTCCTCTTAACGGCTAATCTGCTGCAGTTGATGTGCACAACTCTTAGAACGCCCCTTTATGCACGTCTCCGTGTCTGTCCCTGCAGGACTCTGAGCCTGCGGTCAGTGATTGGAACTCCACGAGGCATAGGACCCAATAAGTAATAGGTCTTTTTAGATTTTTTTTTTTTCTGAAATAATAAACCCCAAAGAAAACACTGTATATGAAAAACAATACTTTCATTTAGACTATTTTCAAAACCTAGCAACATTAAAAAGGGAAAAAACATTTATATTATAAATAAAAATTACGCCATAGTCTTAATAACAGCAAATAGGTACAGTGTTTGGCTCCCACCATGTGCTTGACATACGTGAACTGCTCACAGCATCTCCTGCGGTGGGGAGTGGTGTCATCCCACATTAAATGAAGGAGCTAAGTCACAGCAGAGTAAGTCACTTGCTCACGGTCACACCAGAGCTGATGGGTGGCTTCCGAAAATAATTATTACCCGGTACCTCCTCTCAACTACCCAGAGAACAAGAACATTCAATTGACCGCAGTATAGTGCAGCATAATTTTTCCTTGAGAAAAGGAGAAGGATTCACAAAAGCAGGTGTTCTTAGCAGTTCTACCTAAGAAGGAATGTGCCTCCACATTCATTCCCTTGCCCTGTGCCTCCTGCATTTGTCGTGTTGAACAAGGAGTGTCGATACTCGGCATTTTGACTCTACACAGTTCTTAGATGTCAGCTACAGGTGCTTTGTAAAGATACACTTACCTACCGAGGCAAGGACATGGCCTTGTTTGTTGAAGGAGGAAGAAAGTAGGCTCACTAATGGAACATGAACTGAAAGTTCCATCTCTTCAAAACGTGCTTTTCCTAAATATTCTGGCTGATCCACGGCTTTCTTGACAGTAACAGGCTACCCTTGTCTTCACCTTTTGTCTTTACCTCCACTGCATAATTTCAAATACTTATTTCAATAAATAGGTGCTAGGGCGGTCATGTAGGACGTGGTAAAGGTCATTAACACTGCTGTATGTTACATGTGAAAGTTGTTAAGAGAGTAAATCGAAGAGTTCTCATCACAAGGAAATATGTGGTTTTTTCCTATTTCTTTAATTTTGTATGCATATGAAATGATGGATGTTTGCTACACTTATTGTGGTAATCATTCCAGAAGTAAAATATATTATGATTACCAAAGGGGAAAAAGAGGGGGATGGATAAATTAGGGGTTTGGAACTAACAGGTACAAACTACTATATATAAAATAGATATACAACGAGGTCCTACTGTATAGCACAAAGAACTGTATTTCAGTATCTTGTAATAATCTATAATGAAAAAGAAAATATATGTGTGTGGACGTGAATCACTGTGCTGTGCACCAGAAACTAGCACAGCATTGTAAATCAACTGTACTTCAATAAAAAATAAATAAGTAAAATAGAATAAAGTACTTATTTTAAGCCCTCAGAACAAAAAGACAAGGGAGCCTTGTGGCTTGCTTTCCCTTAGGGATAAATGGTACTTCGTACCACCTGAGGATGGGTGTAGGTGTGCGGGCGGACCTCGGAGACAGTCGTGGGTTCCGTTCCAGACCACTACATAAAGCAAGTATTACAAAAAAACCGAGTCACACAAATTTTTTGATCTCCCAGGGCATATAACTTAAAAGTTACGTGTATACTATACTGTAGTCTGTTTAAAGTAGGCAGTAGCATTTTGTTGAAAAAGACAGTATGCATACCTTAGTTAACAAGTGCTTTATTGCTAAAAAAAAAAAAAAAATGCTGCCATCTGAGCCTTCAATGAGTTGTAATCTTTTTGCAGTAGTTAACATCAGAGAGCACTAATCGCAGATCACCATAACAAATATAATAATAATGAAAAAGTTTGAAATACTGTGAGAATTACCCAAATGTGATTCAGAGACACAAGGTGAGCTAATGCTGTTGGAAAAACGCTATTGGCGCAGACAGACTTGCTGCCGCAAACCTGCAATTTGTGAAAAGCGCAGTACGAGATATGCCTGTATCTGTTTCTTCCTGGGGATGCACCCCACCCTCGCCCCGAGAATCTGGGACAGGACGAGGGCTCCAGGCGGGTTCTGCATGTGCCGGAGGGAGGAGCAGAGGTGCTTGTTGTTGCTTCCCAAGTAGAATGGCTGATTTTTTCACAGGAGACATGAGGTGGGGACCACCGAAGCAGGGAGCTTCTCTCCTTTCTAAGGAGCAGGTACTTCATAAGGTGTCCCCAAAAGAATGGTCAGGCTGGTGTCTTGCTCTGTGGCCATCTCGTGCGCAAACCACCTACAGCTTTGCGTTAGTCCCTAGGTGTACAGATGCAGTGGAAAAGGATGCTAGTTACGTAGCCTCAGCTGAAAGGGTGCCTGTTTAGGGCGTGTTCTCTTAATCCTCTCTTTAAAACTCTATAACAGTCCTTGAAGAACCGACTCCAGGGTACCTTACCTAGCCTTCTGCTTTCAGCTTCTCCATAGTCATTGTCACCTGTCACCTGTCAGCTGTATATATGATGGTATAATATCTGCTTTGGTTTCTTTTATCTTCACCTCTGCCACCAGTAGAATATAAGTACCAGGAGGGAATTTTGTCTTTTTTATTCTCAGCAATAACTTTAGTGTCTGGAACAGACCCTCTAAAGCCTAGAACCCACTCAAACATGTTAAATGGCCGAAGATCATATATTTCATGATCATTCTCCACCCCAAATGTACACAGATCACCTATACTTTCCAGCAACCAAGTCTTTGGACACGAGGAATCAGCTCATTCAAAGTTTCCTGGCATAGGGTCTGAGTAACCAAGTTTTTGTTTCGCATATCAAGATTTTAAAATGACTCAAAGTTTTTATCACCTTCGGTGCTTCTCTTTAATCCTAGTTGGTTCATGAAGCTGTCAGGAAAACAACCTGCTTTTGATTATATATGACTTTTCTTGCCTCCTAGATAGTCTTTAAAAAAGCAATTTAGCTTCTTACTGTAACTACATTCCAAGCTTGATGTTTCTGTGCTCTTGCTAGAGTATCATTTTCCCTCTTTGAATTTTCATGATTTTAAGTTCAGATACATTGGAACTAATGGTATTTCAATTAAAAAATAAAATAAATTTAAAAATAAGTAAAGTTCAGATAGTAAGTATACTAAATACTTTGGTCTGCATCTCAAAAATCCAAGAACATTTTCTACAGAGCCCAAATTGACACCATCTCACCCACGAAATTAACGATACTTTCAAAATATCGTCAGATAGTTAGATTTTCCCAAAGCCTGAGACATGGGCTTCCCTGCTCACTTTTCCACACCAGATCCCGTGCAGGACCTGGACTAACATCTTATATCCTAAATTCTTCTGTTTCAGAACAGTCCTTTTTGCATCATGACACTGATACACTTAAGTTTCCTAGAACCTGCCCATCCTTGGATTCATCTTATGTCCTAGAGATGTTATTTAGATTGTTTATTCCTGGAATATTCTTCTTACTATGAGTATGTACTGAGAAGGCCGAGAAAAGAGAAATTCTTTTTCAAATGTTCTAAACCAGTGTTGCTGCTTACACTAAACCTTGCTTTAATGCTTCTCTTATCTCTTTCCTTTTCTTATTTTTTTAGACATTCACTGAATTAAACAGGGCAGCATTTAAAAGCTGATATGAAGAAAAGTTGATTTTATGCTAAGTCATCACTTTTATCATCTTCCTTAACTTTTCTTTCATGCCTAGCATCTTCCAATGAATACCATTAGTTTTATTCTTGGAATTGGCAGGAATCTTAGTGGCCAATACACACATGAATTTCACACTGGATTCTGCAGTCTTCTGTTCATATAAGGGTGCCATGTAGTAATAGAATTCTGAAAACATAATCTGTAACATAGGTTTGTGGAGTTTTCTTGGGTTTTGTTTTTGTTTTTTACTTTAATGATTAAGTCCTTTTGTATTCCCTCTCTTAAGATCTTTCCTAGGACTGCCTGACATCTGACTCTTTTATGTTTTCTAATAAGGAAAATCAAGCTGTGCATGTAATTGTCACAGATTCTGAGTGTTCTGGAGGAATATCTCCGTGGGATTCAGTCATGAGGCCATTCATTCTCTTACACACCTGAGTCACATGCTGTGCCGAGCACTGTGCATGTGGTCTTGGTTTTATTTCTCTCTCATGCAGTATTTACTGTGGGTCAGGTGCTGTTCTGAGGGCATGACAAATATTAACCCATTTGTTCCTTATCATACCCCATGAAACTACTGTTATAAATTTGCCATTTACAGATGAGGATAAGGAGGCACAGAGAGGTTAAGCAATTTGCTCATGGTTACACAGCTGAGATTCAAATCCAGGGGGGCTGGCCCCAGAGTTCATACTTCTAATCACTCCACTGTGCTGAAGCGCCCTGCTTCCTTGGAGCCTGTGTTCTGCCCACTCGGAAGAGGGCAGGAGGTAGGGGTCACTGTTGTTTCTGCCATGCAGAACAAGTTTTAGAACTTGGACATCCTAGAGCCCATGAGGCCTCTCACTTTGTTTTCTTGTATCTCTTTGTCCTCAAATCAGGACACAGCCCAGCCTCTCACTCGTCGCATTACCCCACCCCCCACCCCCAGCCCACCTTCTATGCCAGAGGTCAGCAGTCTTTCTATAAAGAGCCAGATAATAAATATTTGAGCCTCTGCAGGCCACATGCAGTCTCTGTTACCTGTTTTTCTTTCTGGTTTTTTTCCCCTTCCTTCAGCACTTTAAAAATATAAATATCACCCTGAGCTCACAACATGTACAGGAACGCGTCCTGGGCTGTGGTTTGTCACCCCCTGCTCCATGCATTGCTCATTTGTCCTTCTTTGAGCACTCTCTGTGCTCTTGTCAGCTGATTCTGTTTCTGGTGCTCAGGTTTCCCTCTTCCCCAGCACAGGGCCTTTGCACATGCTCTACCCACTCTGCCTTGTGGAGAGCTGTCCTTGGCCCCCAGACTTCATTAACTTTGGGTTTTATTTAGGGCACGTTTCAGAGACCTTCCTAGTAGATGCCTTGCTGTACACCCCAGATCTGCTCAGAACTGTTATCTACTCATAATTGTTACAACAATAGAAAGTTAACACTTACATGGGTGATGAGGTCGCTGTCTGTCCTTTTGGCTGTTAGCCCCTGGGAGTTCTCCTTGTCCCCCAGTGTGTCTCCAGCTCCCGACACAATGTCCCTAACCAGATTCCCAGGTTCTACTCCGGTCTCCGCAGAGCCCACTCTCCCTGCTGGTTACCCAGCAACCAGACCCATCTTCGAAACAAATCTGATTGAGTCATTTCCATTGCACATAAGTAAATGTGCTATTTCTTACCATAACCAACATGGCCTTGCAGGGTATTGTCCCACCTGTCTGTCTCCATCACCTTAACTTACACTTCTCCTGCCTTGCTCCCCCAAGCTCACTGGCTCTTTGTCGTGTTTTTTCCTTGATGATGCTGAGCTCACCCTCATGCCAGGACCTTTGCACATGCTCTCACACCTGTCTTAACCATCTGCCCGCCTCGACTCTCTCAGCATTCCAAGTCTCTGTGCCCACAACACTTTCTCAGTGGCCTTCCCCGACCATCCTATTGAAATGCTGCCCCTGACCCCCGGGACACACATCTGTTGTAGCCACTGGTTAACACATAGGGCTTTCTTTTCTCTGCCATACTTGCGAATAGTTTTTTTTCCCCTTATTTAATATTTGCTCATATGGTGCGTCCCCCACTAAAACATATTCCAAGAAAGCAGAAGCTTTATCACGTTCAGCCGTCTACCTCTAGCATCCGGAACAGCACCAGGCACTTGGTTAAAGCACGGTCAGCATCGTTGATTGAATCACTGGTATGTGGCATGGACATGTGCTTAATAGAGTGGCTCGATGGATGAGTGAATTAATGCATTACCACTTTTTTTGCTTATTATCAATTTACATCTCCCTCTCAATCCAAGACTTCACTATTCACTGACTAAAGAAAAAGTATCTGAACAGCTGGTCTCCCCAGTTGCATATCCCTCACTGTCAAGCTCAGAGCCTGTGTGAAAGTCCGGTGTAGTCAAGCCCGTGTACTTGCTGTTCCTGGTTGGGCATTGTCTGGGTATCCCCACCTGGTCCTCACACCCACTTTTTATGTCCCACCTGCTCAGACACCTCTAGCTCACAATGTTCACTTTCCCCTTTGAACTTCTGAAGCATTTAGTACTCAGTGTGTCTGCTACATGGGAATTAGTGTAGATGCTCTTGCCCAGAATAGGCATTTGTTAAATGTCTAAGAAGGATGGTACATCCTAGTTTAGATTAAGGCTGTGACCTGTCTAGCTCACCCTTAATGCCTGAGTCATGAATTTTTGGTCTCTCAGGTTAGTCCTTATCTTCCTACAGCAGGAGTGTGACCTGGGGCGGGCGGGGGGGTAAGCTTGTGACAGTTTACAAGGGAGGCTTTTAGCTACAGATAACCAAAACCCAGTCGTTAACATTTGCAAAATTCAAACCCCCAAATTTATCCTTTCCCACCCCTTTCCTCCTGGTAACCATAACTTCAGTTTTAAAAAAATTAAAAAAAAATAAACAGTCGTTAGTGGTTGGAGCGCTGGGCTGCTGCTGTGATACAGAGATACCACCTTTTTGTATCTTTCCACCCCAGCATCCTAATCAGCTTCTGCAAACTAATGTTTGTCACCTAACAGTTGACAGATGGCTGTCGCCCCTCCAGATGGAGAGAAAGTAGAAGGTAAAAGAACAAAAGCGCTCTGAACATCAGCAGGAACCTTCTCATCTGGAAAGGAAAAGCCCTCCTCAGAGCCCCACCTGGAAGTCCAGGCAGGGGTCTTTTGGCGTCTGTGATGCGGAAGCATGTCAGTCACGTGGCCTTCCCTGCCGGCAAGGGCATGGAGTGTTCGTTTTCTTACTTTCTCTGGTCAAAGAAGCCACGGGGAAAGGAGTTAGGAATGCGTTTGGGGTAGCTTACAAACCGTTTCTGCTGCAGGGCACTTTTCAGGAGAGAAGGTTAATTAAATTCTCAGAGATCGTTTCATTGAAAAATCAATATACCCATTACCTAAGGAATGTCATCAAAACAACTGTGCTGAAACTCAGTGGACTGCTAAAGAGAAAGCTGTGGGGAATCAGTTTTTAAATGATGTTACCTGTAGGTAACAGAGATTCTAAGAGTACAACATTAAAAGTAGATAACTTTTTTTTAGTAATTATCAACATATGGTAGATTGAATTTTCTGAGCATCGAATTCATTTACAAAATATCTAGACTATCTAAATGAATTAATTAATTAATTTAGAGAGTTAGTTACTTAACTAATTCAATGAGGTGATGTTTGAAGGAGCCGTAGATTTATGAATCATAAACTTTCTTTTCTTTCTTTCTTTTTTTCTTTTTTTTTTTTTTTTTTTTTGCATCCAGCTCCTTATAAGGGGGGTGTAGAGTGGAGGTATATTTTTTTCAGATTTGGAGACCCTGAAAATAACGATTTTATTAATTAACACGCTCTTATTCAAGACCAGTGGTGAGGGTATTTACAAAGAGTGAGGCGTCACAGTAGCAGAGTCCTCTCCCTTTTTATGCTTCATGCTGAACTGTGATGCACGTAAAGAGAAATGCACATAAAACACAGGTCTACAGCTCGATGGATTTGCAAAACTCACCACAACCAGATAGCCGACAGCCGGGTCAACACAGAGCCTGACTTCAGCCCCCAGAAGCCTCTCTCCTGTTCCCTCCCAGTCACTAACCTTCCCTTTGCCAAAGTGTAACAACAGCTCCTCTGAGTTCTACCGGTGGTGAGAAGTCATTGTTTTCATAGTTTATATAAATGGAAAAAGACAGTGTATCCTCTTGTATGTCTGGCTTCTAATGGTGCCTTTAAGTGGAAAAGAGACGGGTTTTTTTCTTATTTAGCTGTCCTCCCCTCAAAACATTTGCTCAGAACCATGAAGAATTGACTTCCTTTCCTTTATATTTTCTGACATTTTCTAGCAACTTCTGATTTTCCTAATTCAGCAGCAGTGCTGGGAACTGCTTTCCTCCAGGATAAACTGACTTATCCAGTCATTGTACCTTTCAGGCTAAACTGGCGGCGCTAAGACCTGGGGCAGAAGGGGTGGGAAAGAACTGTCTGTTTACAGTTTTTGTTTTATTTTCTCCCTGTTCCCAACTCTGGGAGACTCCTTCCCCTTTCTAGATCACCACGGAAGTGTCTGAGTAGCTTCCTGTTGAGACTTGTCCGTCTGGTCCCAGGTTGGTCCTTACATTTCAAGAACCGACAGCTGTTCTGTCTGACTCTCCCCCCATCACTGCTGTACAGTCAGGTCTCGTGGTTGTCCAATTCATATAAACCATGGAGACCTGCTTTCTCTCTGCCATTTCCTCTCCTTTGTCCTATGAAGGGGAAGCAAAAAAGACTCAGTCTTAGAGACAATGAAAGAATAAATATAGACTTTTTTTTTTTAGAGAATGCAAATGGTGAATTGAATTGTTTTGCGTGACTTAAACAAAAAGGAATTAAAACTAGTATGGGAGTCAAACACTCTCACTCTCTAAAGGAAATACCAGGGGGTCAAATGGACTCTGTCAAGGTCAGGCTTAAATCCCCTTTGTGATGCAGTGTCTCCTTCACCAAACTGAAGTCTTGTGTGCCAACACGCACGATTTTGTCATCAGTGGTTTATTTCCTCATAATAATGTCCCTTTGACCCTTTACTCTTCTTATTAAATTCAGACACTCCTGAGGGGATGAGCATTTTTAGATAGTTCCTCTTTCTTTAGAAGTGTTTCTTATTACTGGAATTTAAACGCTGTAAAAGGTGTCTACTGTAAATTGACATATGCTGAAATATGTGAATGTGATATGAATGTTCCACCGTGTTACCAGGGGACTGCGTTACTGTAAGTTGTTTGTTTGTTTGTAAGGAAGTTGCTTTATGATTCTCAGCATCTCATTTCCATAAACTTCCTTGCATTTTCTTCTGCTGTGATCAGCTCTCTAAAAACCTACTCACCTTAATCACATCACAGAATGACATTGTCCAGCAGTTAAAAAGGAGGGTAGAAAAGTAATTTTTTCCCCTTTCTGTGTTTCCAGATATTTATGAAAACTGCAGTTAAAAATTGTAATGTTGGTCGGTTGGGCATTCTTTGGGAAGATGCCACATTCATTAAAACATAACTGTGTGCTGCTGTTTTAATAGTGTCCAAATAGATCACTGAATTCATGGACATCTAAATTTAATTCCAGGAATCAAAGCTATGGTAATAAGAACTGGACCCGAGTTCTCTTAGGCGAAGTAATTTAATTCCTCCGCCAGCTGAACCATCATGGATCTCGAGTCCTTGTTATTATGCCAGTAAATTGCTCAGGCAGATGCAGTGATGGGTGATAGGCATCTATTTCACTCTTTCCTGGCCAGACACATACCAGAATGCAGATCACTTAAAACACAGCTGTTTTCATAAGCATGTTTTCTGTTTGGAGTTTTAAATGCAACATGTCAGTCTTAACAGAGACTGTTGGGGGAGGTCCCTGGGGATACCCGGGTCGTGTTTTCACCATCCCACCTGGAAGCACAGTGCTGTCCTAACCCTGGATCACACACCTGGATCCTGTCACTCCACTCCTGCTTCAAGACAGCATGCATTCATCACGGTTTAAGGGGAAGACGCTTTTGATTGGGTTTCCCCCCCTGGTTTAACCTGAATTTTCCCCCAAATTTAGAGAACTATATAGTGTTGGTGCCTACGATCTTGTCTGAATACGAAAGATAGCCCCAACACACTAAACTGGCTGATGGCATAGATTAAGTCATCTTTATTTTATTCACTTCACTTCATTTATTCCATTAATAATGACTTATTTATTGATAGATTATTACTATTAATGTTATTCTGTCTGATAAATTGCACCTCATTCTTATCTTTAGCCACATGCTTCAACTTCTTTGGATAAGTTCATTTATTATCCATTTCTCATATTTAATCTGGATTAGAAAGACGTTCCACTTGGGGTGGGGGGTTATACACATATGCAATAGTCCTTTAAATTCTGAGTTAGTCAGGGAATTCCCTCTTCACATATCTTTCTCTTTTTCACCCTCAGCATTTGTGGCTATCTTATCAGACTTTCAGTATTTGAAAGCCTTCTACCATCTTCCTTTCTGGCTCCCTACACCACTCTTTTCCCTGCCATTTTTGAAATCCGATTTTCTGTACAATGCGGAACTCACACTAGCATCCCAAGGCTTCATGTTGTGGCTGATACCAACCCCCCAGCTTCCTGTCACTTTTCCCAACAGGGAGCTTCTCCGTGTAGGCAGGCATCAGCTCTGGGCTAAAATTTAAATGTCAACAAGGCATAAATAAATCCTTTTCCTTTGGTGCTACTTACCAAATAGGACCTGTGGCAGATGCTCTGGTGAGCTGACATCCTCCAGCACATCTACATCTTTCTCCTGTATGGGTTTTGTGATCTGATCAAGGGTGAAATTTCTATTTCTCCTCTCCAGCCAGATGACACGTGATACGCTTTCACTATTGAACACTTACATTCCAATCTTTATTTGTCATCTTCCACATGCTCTCGACCACGTCTGTACTGGTAGGTACATGACTGCCGCAAGAACATCCTACTAGGACTTAACTGATTTTGTTCCAGATGTGGTCTTCTTTGGCCATCCACATTTGCAGACTTATTACTTACCAGTCTGATTAAGTATGTACATGTTTAATGCCATAAATACTACTCCTGACCCCCTTGCCAATTACGCTGTGACTTACTGCCTGTCTGCTACCATTATTCTCAGTATTGCATATGTCAGAACATTGTCCCCCAGCCATCAGCGTCAGTATCACCTGGGAACTTGTTCGAAATCCCAATTCTCAGCCCTCATCCCAGACCACTGATCAGAAACCTGGGGGTGGTGCCTGGTGATCTCTGTTTTAATAAGATTTTTGGGTGCATCCTTCTGATACTCACTGAAATTTGAGAACCACTGAAATATCTGATATTCTAGAACGTTTACACAACTAGCAAAAAGGAACACGGCTGTAGTTTCAATAGTTTCATACAACACTTCACCATTTTACACTTTTAAGCATATAACTCAGTGATGTTAAGCACATTCAAAATGTTGTGTAACCATCACCTCCATTTCCGAACTTTTTCATCATCCCAGACAAATAAGTGGAATCATTTTATATTTGTCCTTTTAAATTCAGCTTATTTCACCTAGCATAAGGTTTCCAAGGTTCATCCATATTGTAACATGTATCAATACTTCGTCCCTTTTTATGTTGAATAATGTTCCATTAGGTGCACAGACTACATTTTGTTGGTATATTCAGCTGACCATTGAGTATTACAGATTTATTTAAGCCAATTTCTTCTTCCCTCTCCCGTTCCAGTTTAAACTTTCAATAGCCATTTTGAACCAGTTTCCACCTCCCTTTACTGAATATCTACTATGCAAGTGCTGTGTGCTGTCTTCTCATACATTACGAGAGGTCATCCCAGTAATACAGTAAACTCTGTTTTGTTCCCCCTCCCCCACCCCAGCCTTTTTAATAGACTTCATTGTTTAGAGCAGTTTTATGTTTAGAAAAAATTTGAGCAGGAAGTACAGAGTTCCCTCTGCCCCTCCCCCATTATTAACATTTTGCATCAGTATTGTACACTTGAACCAATGTCGATGCATTATTATTCATTGAAGTTCATCGTTTACATTAGAGTTCACTTTTCGTGTCGTATGGTTCTGTGGGTTTTGGCACATGATGTTGTGTATCCACTGATTGAGTATCTTACAGAGCAATTTCACTGCCCTGTGCTCTGCCTTTTCATCCTTTCCTTCCTCACCACAGACTCCTAGCAACCACTGATCTTTTTTATGGTCTCCATAATTTTGCCTTTTCCAGAATGTCCTATAGTTGGAATCATGGTATCCTCGTTTTGCAGCTGCGCAAACTAAAAAGAGCTGTGCTCAAGGGTAAAAAGTTGCAGACCTACTGAGCTGGGATTCATACTCTGACCTGCTGGCTTCGAACCTTGTGTGTGTGTTTAACTTAGCACCACATTCCTTCTTAAATTTCCAAAATTCCTTGTCATTTTTTTTTTCCATTCCTGAAATTTGTTGAAATGACTCTTGTGGTTATTTCTCTTTCCTGCTCCAGTGAAGACAAAGTCGTGGAAGTAGCCGAGGAGGAGGAGGTGGCTGATGTGGAGGAAGAGGAGGCAGAGGATGACGAGGACGATGAGGATGGTGAAGAAGTAGAGGAAGAGGCTGAGGAACCCTACGAAGAGGCCACAGAGAGAACCACCAGCATTGCCACGACCACCACCACCACCACGGAGTCCGTGGAAGAGGTGGTCCGAGGTAACCCACTCTTTTTTTTTGAAATAGACTATTTTTTTAGAGCAGTTTCAGGTTCACAGCTGAACTGAGCAGAAAATACAGAGTTCCCACATAGCCCTCCCCACCCACACATATATACTCCCCTACCCTCAACATCCCTCCACTCTTGAATTTTCCTTCTCAGGGGAAAAGGAAGCCGTCACACCAGAGTTTGAAATTTCTCTCCAACCTACCACCACTGCCGTCCTCAACCACAAGTAAAAATTCCACAATAACAAAGCTATCCTATTCTTGTTGAACTCTTTTTGGTTTAACAAGCAGTCCAACAATTCATTTCAAATCACGTGAAATCCTGCTATTACAGGCTATTCTGTGCCTGTGTGTATGCTTCTTGGCACATTGTTGGGCAGAACCCTACCTAACTGGGCGCCATGTCATTTGACAAAGGCCGAGTTGGGGGACCTCCTTGGCGTTCTCCTGACAGTGGTGTTTATTACACTCCGTTGTCTTTGCCTCTTCCGCCTCCTAGACTATGAGCTCCTTGATGTCAAAGGCTGAATTTTACTTAGTATGGTGCAGAGTGCCTGCCTTAGAGAAAATTTTCAGTATATCTTAGTTGAGTAAGTAATTGCGGTTAGATTTCACTAAAGCAGAAGAAGGGTATTTGGTAAGTATCGCATTATTGTTTGCTGTGAAACTTAACTTGTATGACTTATGTTGTCTTTCCATTATCTTATTGGGGGAAGTGACAGTGCCTTCTCAGAGAGGTAGATGTATCTTTAAGATCTTAGACTTTCTTTTTCTGTTTAGTTAAGCTCTTATTGGAAAGGTTAGAAACTGAATGAACTAAAAGACTTCCTTCTTGTCTCCATGAAATAAAAACAAGCATTCTGTTTACATTAAACAACCAAAACTAGTGAATCTTTGGGTATGCCTTCCTTAAAGGGTGTGCATTTGTTGTGCAAATTGTAAAAGATGGCTCTAGAATCAGATTGAATGAATATATACAGAATTATTGAGTTTTAATGTATTGCAAATACTTTTAAAGTCTATCCACAAATGTTACAACATTGTAAGTCTTGCTTTCACTTTTATTGATTTCAGCTCCATTGTTAAATTGGAGCTTAAAATGGGATACTTTTTTTTTGCCTCAAGTAAGTTATTAATGATCATTGTAGTATCTTCTTCCCTTCACTGCATCTTTTATAACTTTATTAAGGTATAATTTACATGTAAAATTCACTCTTTTTAAGGGTATAGGCATATAATTCAGTGGCATTAATAACTTTATCAAACTGTGAAACCATCACCATAAACCAGTCTTAGCACATTTTCATTATCCAGTAAGAGCCCTCACACCCACTCGGTTAATCCTTGCTCTCACTGCCAGCCCCAAGCAACCACTAATCTACTTTACATCTCTACAGATTTGCCTTTTCTCAACATTTAATACAAGTAGGGTCACACGTGGCCTTTTGTGTCTGGCTGCTTTCGCTTAAGATAGTAGTTAAGGTGAAACTTACTAGGCAGAATAACATTAATAATAACCTATCGATAAATAAGTTCTGCATTTCTTTAACTTGAAGCTTTTAAAACTGAGATTCTGACTTGAACACTCAGAGTTAGCTTAAAAAATCTATTGGGAGTATCACATATACTATAGAAATAAACATATAGTACAAGATAGATTGTTTAACTTTATCATCTACTTAATGGCAACTCCTTACATTTAAGTAAATGCACATTTTGTTTGAGCCACTGTTTTTCAAGTACACAAGATACTCTTTCCCAGGGTCTTTTCCATGCCCCTCCTGGGATCATTGGTGGCAGATCGTCCACATGAACTTGTTAGCTTCTATTTTCCTAGCGTGGAAAGGACAGATTTTTCAGGGCTTCTTTTTCTTGAAACCTAAAAGACGTGTGACTGCATATTACAGCAGCGAATATTCTGCTGCGGGACTCCAGGTCTTGTGATCTCCATCAAGATAGCTGTCTGCATAATCAACATTGCCCACTTGCTCACATTTGTTTTTGGAGTACCTCTTTGGTACAAGCCATTTTGCTGGGCTCAGTGGATCGATCAAACTGAGAATACACAGGGCAGCAGACACTCATGGGCGTTCATGTCTAGTAGGAAGCATAGGTCAAAGAAATGTGACGTCTGTGTTGCAAAACCTACAAGCCCAGAGCCTATTTCAAAGAATAAGAGATTGATCAGAGAAGGGTCTATGAAAGAGATGGCACTTGAAGGAGAACTGGAAAGGCTCGTGGTGGAGCTCCTGATGGGTTTTCTTGTAGCCTCCTTTAGAGTCAGTAGGAAGAGGAAAACCAATGTGGTGCCTTGGCAAAGCACATGGCATGCTTGGGAGACAGGGTCAGTCCAGTTTAAACTGGAGCAGATAAATCTGCCATAAGAAGGTTACAGGATATTAGGTTGGAACTAAATTGTGGAGACCTTCAATGCCAGGCTGGCAAGTGTGGATCTTAACCAAGAGTGGTCAATTCAGGACCTACTGTGTGCTGGGGGTTTTTCTAGTAGAAACAGTGAAGAGATTTTGTTCTCTGTTACTGCTGTTGAGGGGATGGATGAACAGGGAGGACATAATTTATGCAGTGTATGAGAGAATGCCGCATAAATTTATGCCTGTATTTCAGACCAGGACAGAATTCTCTTGGGATAATATGGTCTTGTTAAATTCTGAGTAAATCCAGTTCTTGCTTCAGTTTTTCTCCAAATGTAGCATTGTTAGGTATTAAGATAGAACAGAGGGACAAATATGTTGTAGTATTTTTTTATAGAAAGACAAAGCAATTAAAGGAGAATTTAGGGGAAAAAATCTCAGGCTAAAGATAAAAAAAAAAAGAAAAAGTAGCCTTAAAAGATAAGTTAATAATGCTGATGTCAAGAAGAGCATTAAAAGTTACCTCTATTTGTTTTTGTTTTTTTTTAAGATTCCAAATACAAGTGATATCATATGGTATTTTTCTTTCTCTTTCTGGCTTACTTCACTTAGAATGACGGTCTCCGGGTCCACCCATGTTGCTGCAAATGGCATTATTTTATTCTTTTTTTAATGGCTGATTAGTATTCTATTGTATACATATATATATGTATGTGTGTATGTGTATGTGTATATATATATATACACATACACACACACCACATATTCTTTATCCACAGAGGAAAGAAAGGAGGTGGGAAGGGATAAATTGGGAGTTCAAGATTTGCAGATACTAACTATTATATATAAAACAGATAAATAACAAATTTCTACTATATAGCACAGGGAATTATATTCAATATCTTGTAGTAACCTATAATGAAAAAGAAGATGAAAACGAATATATTTATGTATGTATATGACTGAAACATGCTGTATACCAGAAATTGATGCAACAGTATAAACTGACTATATACTTCAATTTAAAAAAAAGAAAAAAAGGTAACCTTCTAAAAGCAAATAGTTGATCATTTAGCGGTATCAGCTATTAATGCTAGGAATAAAAGAGCCTTTAATGGGAATCCATCCACCCATCTAAGACTCCTGAAATGGACAAAAGCTGTCATTGAGGCAAGTCCTTCTGGGAAAGGAACCTTAAGAGGAGAAACATGTTATGGTATATTGCATCCGTGTCAGAGTTTTCTGTATTCCCAGCTAATTCCGATAAAGAAGTCAAAGCTCTAGATGGTGACAGTAAAGGGGCCAGCTACCTAGAGCCCTTTCCCTCCACACCATTGGTGTGGAAGATGAGTTACAGCTCTTCCCTGGTGAAGAATGATGGCGGTGCCGTAAGTGATGGCTCACCTTGTGAACTCTCACTACAAGTTGCCCGATCCTGGGCTGAAAATAAAACCTGGAAATGACTTGAAGAGAAGAGAGATTGAAAAGAGGCTTACAATCTAGTTTCCAATGTTAATGTTTCAGTGCCCAAGAGGAAGTGTGATTTACAACCGTGCTTAATAAGAAAGTTGTTTCTTCATTACCAACATATTGCTACTAATACGAGTCTTTAATGTGCTTCAATAAAAATATTAAAAAATTTAGAAAACTCTATAGTTTTGTAACCTGTTAAAATTTGAAAGACAGGAGCAGAGGAAGGGAAAACAGGACATTTCAGCATGGTCATAAAACGTTCAGCCATATTGTATTAGAATCATTGATACCAACATGCAAGGTGTTAGTTCCGACTGTGTCACTGATTCCAGAGGAGAGAGGGCTTGTGGGGAAGTGAGCACAACATCCGTTTGGCTTTAGGATCTCTGGTTTTGACCTAGGGGAGTAAGCCAATGCCACTTTGAGTACAACAATAGTATATGAGACACTGGCTCCCAGTTTCCTGTGTTTTGATATAGGATTGCATTTCATGAACCTAAGACATCGGGGTAATCTGTGACTCAACCATGAGTTCTAAACTCTGATTCAATATGGGTATTTTAATAAATGACATAGTCTTTGATTTAATCTAGCCAGTTTTGGCCATCCAGAGTGACCTTTTTTTCCCCTAATGTTCATTGATTCAGCAAATACATATTCTGCCTCTGCTGATGGTCGGGCACTTTCCTCCTGTGGAAGGTATCATGGGGGAGTTGGCTATCACTGTTGTGACAGATGAGGCATCAGGCTGGAATTTCTTGTGTTTTCAGAATCACCACTCCCCTTGCCCTTTGGGGCAGTGATTCCTTTAACCCTTGAATATGCTGCATGGTTGAAATTTTACTTCCCCATTTAAAGCCAAGGTAGCTAAAGCTGAGAGAAATTTTTAAAAAACTGTCCATGGTCACACAGCTGGTCAGTGGTGAAGCCAGGATTTGCAGGATATTTCTACTACCCTAATGTCAAGCTTTTCTTTTTCCTTTTGTTTATGAATACACACTAGTTCAGTTTAACCTGTGTTCCCTCGTAAAAGTGTATTCCTTCACTATAGACATATATTCATCTTACTATTATTTCACTCTGAGCATTTCCTAAATTTTAGAATTCTTATTTAAATAATAATAATTATTATTGTTATTATTATATTATAATCTATTATTATTATATCAAATGATGGCTATGGCTCACAGGTTGGCAAACTCTGGCCATGAGCTGAATCTGGCCTGTCATCTGTTTTCTAATCAAAAGGTTTTATTAGGACACAGCCAATCCTATTTGTTTTCACATTATCGATGGCTGTTTTCCTAGTCCAGAGACAGAGTTGAGTGGTTTGCAAAAGACACCATGGGGCCTGCAAAGCTGAAAATATTTACTATCCAGGCCTTTACAGGAAACCTCTGATACTGATCATTTGAAAAATACTAGAAGGTTTTAATATTTCACATACTACCATAACAAGTTAATTTCATCACGGTAGTTTTCTTAGGGTGAGAGGCAGACGAGTCAAGTGTTTAAAGAGAGAACTTAATAATTTTAGGGCCTTGAGCCAGTTAAGTGAGACTTACCTTGGTAAGTCTGTTTTTTCATGTGTGTTTCATAGATGCTAGGATGATGGTGCATTTTTTTTATATGAATTACTTTAGATGATCCATGTTAAGCACTTAATCGTGTAATGCCTGGCACCTTCTAAATATTCCAATTTGTTTACAAACACAGGCTGTTTAGAGTTGAATCCTGGCTTTACAACCTACTAACTGTGTAGATTTGTGTCAGTGAAATAATCTCCATGGCTCATTGCTTCCCTCTGGAAAATGGGATTTAACAATACCTACCTAATTTTAACCACTTTGTGAGGATTAAGTGAAGTAATCCACGGGAAACACTTAGCACTGTTCCTGTTAGACAGTAAGTGCTCAGTTAACCTAAGCGGCTATGATTGCTGTGGTTACAAGCATCATTTTGATTCTCCAGAAAACTAGTGTTTGCTACTAATTAGAAATGTCAAAGGTAAGCCAACAGAGTATCTTTTTAAAATATAAAAAGCCTAACTGTGAAGTATCCATTTTTATGAGAGAGCTGATATTCATGGACATATGTTAAGGACAAAAACAACGTAAACTTGGTTTCTTGATTAAAATACCTTTTGTGAATGTACTGTATATTTAAATATCTGCAGTTAAATTTTATGTCTGGCTGAAAATTGAACCAAGATAGCATTAAATGCCACTGCATTTCAGGATAGAGTTTCATTTCTTGAAGGTATTTTAAACCCCTTGGAAGTTCTTCTTTTAAATGAACAGAGACACCGATAGAGGTGGCACTTTCAACTTACCAATATGATGATGAAGTTTACAAGTTTGATCTAAATGTTGCTTGCCTTGGGCTAGGTGACCGAACTCCACAGAATTAAATTATTGTTCTTCTCCCTCTGGTAACCATTAATACGTGAGATTTACTGCCATGCATTCCACCACCACCAAGGCACTCCTAGGTACTGGGTGCTACACCCGTTCCTGGGGTGCAGGGGTATGCGGGGGGTGGCTTGCTCAGGTTGCTTCCATAGCTGCACACTCACTCTTGGGGAGAAACCAGTCTCTCTGGCCTGGCTAGGGAGGAACTTTGGAGGCACAGGGGAAGGCAAGTGCTCAGCCTAGAGACAGAAGTTTCAATCAACTACAGCATTGCCAGGAAATTAGCATTTGAGTGATTTTTGAAGGAGAAGGAATTTGCCAGTTAACAGAGCACCAAATAGAACAGATCCAGGAAGTCTCATAAATAAATCAGAGCAGCTTGCATTGATCAAGGGCAGAGCAAACAGAGCTTAGCCTGATTCTCACGTCTCCAGTGTTACCTATTTGTAATGGACGTGCCACTTAGAAGGTATTCCATAATTCACTAACAGGATTCTTGCTTCTCATTCACGTTTAACTTTTTGCAAAATTTGGAGAAAACTGTGAGCTTGACATGCTGTGAACGTGGAAATGTACTCATGTACCTTCGCTGGGGGCCTGGTAGCCGCACACTGGCCCACGATGAAAATAAAGCTCCATGTCGGGTTTGGGAGCCGGGCAAAGAGATAATGGCTGCTCCTATTAGAGGAAGCCTTCACCTCTCCGTGTGTTATGACCACGGGCAAGTAAGATCCACTCCTGTTCCCGGACCAGAATCTAGCATCCTTTCAAATGATGTTGAGAGAACGGGCATCAGCACTGGCCATAGATGTGATTGGTGGCAGCCTATTATTTTGTGCCCCATGGCACCGGTCATTGATTTTGAGATGTTTGATATATGCTTTGGTAGAGGTGGACTAAAGCATGGCTTTGACAAACTTCTTTCCATGTAGTGTAATGGTCTCGATGTAAAAGCCCACTCAGAGAGTTAGCTTAAAATGTGAGAGTGAGAAACAGAGCCATATAAAAAATCACATGTGATGTGTATATGTATATAATTTTCTATGTTTAGTAATAAATTTATTGAAATACAAGTTGCATACCATAGAGTGTAAAGTCAGTGGTTTAGTATATTCAGAAAGATCTGTGTTACCACATAGAAAATTATACTTTTGAACTTGATTTTGCTTGAAATTTTCCGTGGCTAGTAGTGCTTTGTTTCCACCTTCCACACTGTTTTATTTGTGTCAAGCTTCTTCAATTCAATGTTAGAAGAGGAAATAATCAGCTAAAGATACTTATTTTAATAAATTGTGTTTCTTTATTAGGGAATGTTTATTTATGTTTATTTAATAGGGCAAAATTACTAAAATGCGGCATGAATCCTGGTATTTACTTGGGCTGTGGTTGAGTTTCTCGACTCAGTGTTGTTCATGTTTTAGGCTGGACATAATTTATTAAAGGTTTTATTATTAAAAATTGTTTAAATGTATTTATTAAAAATTCAGTAAAATTTTTTTTTTAAATTCCAGCCCAATTCAATTACAGGCCAGAAACCACAGTTTTAAAAAATACTGGTCTTTCTCAGTTGCTGTTCAAAAAATATACAAAGGCCTACAGTTGAATTTCCTCAACACAGAGCTTGCAATTAAGAAAAAAATCAAACCTAGTAAAAGAAATCCAGCACATGAAAAAACAGTTCATTTAAACATGCATGTCATTTTCACAGGCACGCCTTTTTAGCTAATCCACGTGTCCAATTGAGTAGACGTTCTGATTCCTTGGGCAGGTAGCAGCTGTGTGTTTTAGTGGAAATCTTTAGTCCCCTTGAAGAAAAATGCTTTCTGGAGTTTTTAAGCAGGGTGGATTTCAGCCCAAACATCTGTTTTTCTCAGCCTTGAACCATTTTGCCCCACTACAAATTTATCACCTCTTCCAATGTCTGACCTTTTGTGATTCTGTTACTGGAAGAGTAAGAAGTCAAGAGGAATCAAGACTGAATCACAGCTGCCCAAATTTTGAAAATTAGGATACTCTCAGAATGGTACAAGGAGTTTTGAACAGTGCACCTTGTTAAAAGTGCATGGTATTGACTTAATAATGGTAAGACAGTTCAGGTGTTTTAACTGTAAGAGTTATCTCCCTTCCTTAAATTTATTTATGTTCTCATTGGATATAATTTCTGAGAACAGAGGATGGGCACACGTTTCATGCTGTTTGCATGTAATTTTAAGTTCCTGATGTTTCGTGATGGAAGCAATGAGAGACCTTTTGGCCAATTCTCATGATTATATCTGCTCTGGAATTTAACAGCATTTGTTACCCAGGATTTCTGAGGTGTTAGTGACTGCTGCACAGTAGCCTTGGTCTCGTGATTGGGCAAAATTACTAAAATGCAGCATGAATTCTGGTATTTACTTGGGCAGTGGCAGGATTTCTCGACCTCAGTGTTATTCATGTTTTAGGCTGGACAATTCTTTGTTGTGGAGATTGTCCTGTTCATTGCAGGATGTTTGGCAGGATTTATCACCTCTACCCTCTTGATGCCCATAGCACCTCCTAGGTGTGACGACCAAAAAATGTCATTGATCGATGTCCCTTGGCAGAGGGTCGGAAGCAGAATCTCTCTGGTTGCAAAGCACTGGGCTGTGATACTGAGATCCACAGTGATGTCCAACTCCCCACAGTACTGTGTCTCATGTTAACATTAACCGTGACACCTCATTGTGTGCTTTGCACATTGTAGGTAGCAGTGAACATTTTTTCATTTCAGAAGAAAATGTAAAATAAACAAAATATATGTTAAAAAAGTTTATACTCAGTAAGATAAACATATTTGATAAGATGTGTAATGTATAGTCTTATAGCTTAGAGAGATAATCAGCATACAGTTACTATTTTTAAAGAATTATATATGCATACTTGCCACATAGGTAGCGAGAGATGGAGAAAAATTGCCTTCCTGGTTTTGTTGTTTAATGCTTCCAAGAGAAATTCACTCTCCCCTAGTACCCTGTTATAAAATAGCAAATGGTGGTTAGCATCCTTAGAGCAATCAAGGACACTGCTGTTCTGGGCTGGAAGGTGCCCATTTTTTCCCGCTGGGTACCACGACAGAAGCAAGTTAAACATGGCGAGGTGGACATGTTCGGTCTCTCCCAGAAAAGGGCATGGAACTACAGGACCATCCTTTCACCCCCTGACTCTCATATCTAGGCGCATCCTTTTCTTGCAGTAACATACCGTGTAATTCTTCCTTACGGAGAAGTGGTACAAAGGAAATAAATTCCAAGCCCAGTGATCTTTCCTCGACCTTATGTCAGCTTTCTTCATCATTTTTCCCAATAAAAATAAAAGCTTTGATATTTCTAATGTTCTGACATGTTACAAGAACAATATCAATGAAATCTGGGTTTCTGAGAAGTCTGAGTTTTCATAGACTTAAATATGAGTGAGAAAAATATTATATTGGTGTTAGATTTAAGGCAGAAGTATTGAAGCGGCTTTAATTTTGCATAAGACAGAATTTCAGAGTAAACGAAATATGTATAGATAATCTCTTAAAATTAAGTTTTTGGTGTATATGTATATATATATGTATATATATATATGTATGTATATATACATATATATATAAATCTTTCAACTCTACTAAAATATTTATATACCCCACTTCCCAAATAGATGAACACTTCTTTTAATAAGCTAAAACCTGTAGAACTTTTTACTCATCCTTTCCCTCTGGTCGTTTTGGAAAGTGATTGATTGAATCTTACATATATACTTTTGATATTTCAACTGTACATAAAAGATATGGTTGGTCATGGTGCAAACATT
Organism: Camelus dromedarius; assembly: GCF_036321535.1. Lineage (NCBI taxonomy): Eukaryota > Metazoa > Chordata > Mammalia > Artiodactyla > Camelidae > Camelus > Camelus dromedarius. Next base: position 106,478,232 of record NC_087437.1, on the reverse strand, counting down.
AATACCCATACAAGTGACCTGAGGCACTTTCTAAACACAGGTTCTGAGATAGTAGGTCCAGGGTGAGTCCTGAGTCCCAGGTGATGCTGTCTTACTGGTTCATGGACTGACTACACTTGGAGAAATGGGCTCTCGTAGCATTGCATGCCCCCATACTGTGCAGATTTAGATTGAGACAGGGAGTAGGAAACTGCAAAGGAAAACCATTCTTATCTATGGTGTCATTGTTCTTAATATATTTTCAAATGTCACCAAGTGTGAAATAATTCTGTCTACATACTGAGTAATTTTATAAAAATTCAACTAAAAGACCAAGCAAAATAGAAAACCCTCTCAATTTCCTGACCTACTTAATTGTTACTAGTTTCTCTTGTGCCCCTATTTCTTCTCATTGGTGTGGTATGGCCAACTCCTGCTGCCTGTAAAAGCTGATTATTTAAGTATTGAGGATTTTTGTGAGCCGCAGCCATTGGTAGTGTGAAATCCCAATGGTAGGTGTATTTACACCATGGAAGTCAGTAAATACTATAAATCAGAGTTTTGTTTCTTTGTATTTCTGGAGACAATCAGATTTCACAACACACCCTGCCTCTCCATCAAGAAAAACAAAAAATCACTTCCTCTCATTTCCAGCAAAGTATATGACATCTTGTCTTAGAGTTTAGAGCTTTTTGTAATATTTTGTTGTGCTTCGACTAACCACACAGCTTGATGACAAATAAGTTTATTCCCATAGCAAACAGGAAATAGAAGTATTGGGAAAAATAATGGTGCTGTTTTGTGAATACTCACAGCACGACAGTACTGGTTAGTCTAAACACTTTACAAGTAGATCTCTTTCAGGTAGCGTTTTTATAAATAATCTGTCATCACGGAGAGATGTGAGAATTGGGTCAGGTATAATTGGAATGACACATGCCATGGATGGCCCTAGAGAATCAACACAATTCAGTCAAAGGCAAGCCAACTGCAGATACCTTCTAGAGACTTCCATGACAAATTAGCACCGTCATTTCGTACTGAATCAGTGATTTCATTACCGTGCACAGCTGTTCCCATCGTTTGTTTATAGATTTCAACCCATATTTGGGGCTTAAGTGAGATTTGTCCTAAGACTTTAGTTCAAGCTTGCTTGCCTAATTTTACATGCCTCTATTTAGTAAAATACGGTTAGTAGGTAATAAACATCTGATCACCGTCGCCCTTGATCAGAGTCACTTTCTATGGGGCATGTTTTTTTTGATTACTACTTCCTAATATTTGCAAGCACATTATAAATTCTCCTTCCCATTAAAAGTACATATTTCTGTTGTTGCAAAAAATACATTCTTGAAAAAATAATCGATCTTTTAGTATTCGGACTCATGAAAATTTTCACGTCAGAATCAAACAAATTTGCCTACTGGGGGTTCAACAATAAGATGGATTCTAATCACTCAGGCTCTTGAAGTTTCAGTCAGTATATTTAGAATTGTAGGAATAACTTAATCAGGCTGAAAAGTAAACTGTTACAAAGCGACATAGAGGTCACCAACCATTTGCATTATTAATGGATTGAATGATTAGGCAGATAAATCAGCATTTATTTGAAATATTAAAGATAAGCCTATTTGGTAGATTTCAATATTACTGCTTTTTACTTTTCTTTTTTTTTTTTTTTTTTTTTTTTACTGTTAGCATTAATTAAAGTGATCTGTTACAGGCCAAACTGTGTTTGTCTTCATACATTTTCCCTTCCTACTCTAGAATTGCAAGATACGTCATTTTTAACTCAAATGAACTTTAATTGTGTATATATGCTTGCATCATACAGTGGAATTATGGTACTTTGGGGTTTTTTTTTTTTCCACAATATCAGAATATGTAAGTCCTAGATTTCTATAAATAACTCTTTAGTTTAATTGGTTTGATTATTCAAGTGGTTACTTTCTCAACGTTTGTAAATTCAAACTCATACATGCCATGTAATGCAGTTTTATTTTACATGCTTTCCTATAGTTTGAGAATAGAAGAAAGTCAGTTATTAAAATGAAATAATAATAAAAAAGCTTTACAGCATGAAATTATTCTTTACTTAGTGCATTATTGAAATCTAATTGTTTGCACATCTGTCAACTGGGCTTTTTAAGAAGGCATTATAATAACTGTACTCTTGAAAGTGGGGATTTTCTCCCCTTCCTGGTTGCGACTTTCACAGCTGTCTTCATGCTGATTTTTTTTTTTTTTTAGTGTAAAATAGCTTTCTAAGTTTGGTTGACCACAAAATATTTTTGCTCCAATTTGACATCTATTCAGTTACTTTTTATAGTTAAGCACTGTATTTTGAACAGTGAACCGCATAATCATTTTATATAATGCAGGAAGCTCTAACTTTGCTTCTATATTCTGTTTGTATAATACTGATTTTTAGATAATGGAATTTAGTGTTGAAACCAGCACAAATCTCAGCAAGGACCTACCTTACAAAGACAGAAAATGCGTAAGGCTTGTTTTTTTAAGCACATCAACTTTTTCATTCTGCAGCGTGTACACTAGCATTTTGGTTTATTAAATGGTCTTTTGTCTCGAAGGGTGAATAGAGCTATTACAAAAGAAGTGATAAGCCTTCCCTGCCAGCAGAATTCAGCTAGATGAATATTAGGAAATCTATTTGTGATCTTAAAAGTTTAAGGATTAAATTGAATAAACAAAGATTATAGTTCTCTGGATGTGTGTGCCTATGTTTCTGTCTAACTTTAAACATTCATTTTGAAAATTATCTCTGCTTCGATTCTGGGCAGAATTTCTCCTTCGTTATTACACGTAACATTCATTTTGAATAGAAATGAAGGTGGATTGGAATTCAAAAATATAGAATTTAAAATGTGAATCTTTTCATTTATTATTTTAGATTTTGAGGAAAGAATGATGATAAGATAAAGGAGATGCATTTTTAATTTTCAGATGAATTCTGTTTGATGTTACAGTTATGTAAGGTCTCATTTTACAAGCTCTACATTTAGTGGATGATTCTATAAATAATTCCCCACTGAGTGATTATAGCAATTAAGAGAAAACACATTTTTTTCACTGAATTTTTTTCAGGGTTTTCCATAGATTAGTAAGGAAGAAGTTTCTCTGTTCAGAAAAATAATAATGTAAACATAAGCATTTAAAGTGTCCCTTGAGATTTTTTTTGTCTCTGAATCTAGTCTTGGCAGCTCTCAAATTATGTATTTCAAGACTTAATCCTTTAAAATTATTTTACTTTGTCAGAATCTTGATTGGATAGATTTCTTGGTAATTTCTCATTGCTAGAAAGGAATTTAAAGGAAAGGTTCTCAAACTGAAATGTGTAGTCGGGGCAATTAGTCTGAAATGATAAATGATTCAAGGAAAGAGACAAGATTAGAATTCTGAGGCAAACTGAACTACCAACATTCCTCTTAGATGTTTCTTAATGCGATGGGGTTTTTTTGTTTTTGTTCTTGTTTTTTTCACATTTTGGGGGGATAATTGTAGATTCATATGCAGTGAAAGAATTAATAGAACAATATCCTGGATAGTCTTCACCCAGTTTTCCCCCATTTATAGTAATATATCACAACTGTGAACTTGACATTGATCACTTAACACTTCTTCAGCCGAAGTATGTACTCCACCTTCTCTCTTTGGAGGGTCATTGGCCATCTCCTTTATACTTATTAATAAATATCTTGTGCAAAATCATTTGCATAATCCTTCCCCTGTCCTGACCCCATGTCTACCCTCAACCTCTCCCAGACTAAGCAAAAGTTTTCTTTCCAATTACAGGGACAGTGTTTTTGTAATGATGAGGGTTAGAAACAAGGTCAGAGAGAGCAAACACTCGTGTGCCCGCCAGTAGAATGGGACTGTAGTTATAAGTGAGAGGTGAAGAATGATCCCCTGCACTCACGAGTCCCCCTGATACCAACTTTACTGCTCTAAGAAATTGATATTCCAGGGACAGCCAGGAGGAGAGGGATGGGCAATGCCAGGTTGATGGTTGATTGGCGATGCTGGTAACTGGAGGGATTATAACAAGACACCCTTCCTCACCTGCCCACGCTTGCTCTGGTCCAGAGCGCCTGGAACACACTCGCGCCACGTCAGCAGATCGGAGGTTCCAAAGTGACAGAGGCATTCACACTCCTGTTCCTTGAGGCTCACACATGTCTAGTCGTCCATACATTACGCGTTTGGCACTAGATTACCATACACTATTATACCAACTCCTGACCAACTTATCTCAAATATTCTCTGGTATGTGAGGACCATGGGGATGATTGCTGTTCCCCACCATATCCACACACCCCAAAGTCATGAAAATATTTGGGCCATTAAATTCGGGAGTACCAGTAGCCATGACATCAGGAAGAGCCAAAAAACACTCCAAGTGGAGATCGTCACTCTTTTCTTTGCCTTTTGGGGTTGATGGGTCAGGGGTCGATGGGTCAGGGGTCTGAAAAACGGAAACCGCAACAGGAGTTGTTGGTTCATCGTGTCGTTTATTCTGTTTACTTAGTTAACATATAAATGGGATTTTGAGTCCTGGATGCTTTTTCTTGTTGATTAGGGCTCTACCAATTAACTAAGAAAGGGTTTCATAGCCATTGAGAATGAGGCAAAAGAAAAATAAAAATGAATGAAATAAAAAAATGAATGTTTCACTGTAGTATAGGAAAATGGCAATGTATTGTAAATGTTGTTTCATTTCTAGACTGGGAAGTTTCGCTTTTGCAGAAAGTGAGAAACCATTCCTAGGTCACATACAAGGGCAGATATCTAGCATGTATTATCTCCTTTGAGATCCCATGACTTGCACCCACTTGAAATTACACCTACTTTTATTTAGTACGTTGGACATAGCAGAAAGATGCGTTCTGGCCCTGCAGAGCCGTGATGTAGCCTGTGGGCCTGTGGCAGGCAAGTAGCAGGGGACACGTGTTTGGTGCTGTAACAGGTGTGAAATGTGAGGAGCAGCATGAACGGTGGAGACACTGTGAGTTCCGCTGCCTGTGCTCCTGTGACTTACAGTCATGCCATGATGTGGAGGCTTCTGTGCCCCCCACGGTAGCAGAGGCCAGTTGCAACTTCAGTGCCAGCTCCAACCACAGGGTCGACTCAGAAGATACTGTTACCTGGAAGTCTTTGGAATTGGTACAGCTCAAGCAAGCGATTAAGAATGAGTATTGTTATGTGTCAGAAACGAGAAAGCACGTCACGTGGACGTGTACATACAGATTGGTGAGGGCTGTATGGAGAAGATGGGAAAAGCCAACATGGAGACGTTTCTTACAGCTGAGAGAGAAGGTGACATCCAGGACTGGAGACGGCTGACGGCTGTGATTTGCAGGGACCCTTAGCTCTGCAGCCCCAAAGCTGCTTTGTGAGTAACTCAGAGATGATCAGACCCCTGACCCCCAACTGAAACTAACTTACCCTTTGTAAGTTCATTGGGGGATACATCACATTGCCAAGTGGATGAGATACTTGTGTCAACAGGTTGGCAGACTTTTATCATACAGAATTCCATGCAGAAAGCTAGTTAAAAACACATCATAGCTTGGCAAGCACGGACTTTCAAAATAACTGTACCGAATGAGATGACCTTGATGATGGATAACATTGACCTTGATGCTCCTGGAGCCAGATTTTTCCATCCAAAGAGAACCAGAATCTTCCTAGACATCTGTTACACAGGACATTTCTCCTGCAGTGAGTTTGACACTTGCCTTCTGGGCTCGATGCTGACTGTTCCTCTCCCTTCTCTGTTGGCATCAGCTTGATGGCAGCAGCTTCTGGTTTTGCCATCACCACTACCTTGACTGGAAAGAGCAATGGGTGGTATGGACAGCGAAGCGAAACAGCAGATCCCTTTCACGGCAGCACTGTGGATCTTTGTCTTTGAGTGACTGGTTAGGCTCAGTCTATTGAATATTCCTAGTAGGAAGCTCTGGGTTATGCATGGCTTTTATCTTTTAGAAGAAGGGTGCCTTCCCCTGGCACGTTAGTAAAAACTAAGAAGAAGCAAGACATCGGAATGTGTTGAGGCATCGGCAGGGCAGGGCACAAACAGAGTTGGAAAATTATTTTGACTTCTAACAAAAATGGGATATGCATGGGAGGTAGAGTGCTGATTCTAATCGCAATAACTTGATGGATGGAATCAGAAAGGTGGCTACACTTTCAATCAGGGATTATGCAACTGATTTGGGGGAGGGTGGAAGGCACTTGACAGGTAAGCTGTGTTGTAATGGAAAATAATGTGATATGAATTTCCAAACTAGAGCTGTCTGACTGCATTTTATTTTTTGGAACATTTTTGTCCAAGGGACAGATAAATACACAACTAAAACTCTGTCTTTAATAGGAGCTGATGTAATCAACTTTAAGTAACATTCACAGATACAGAATATTTTCAAATATAATCAGTGGACAGGCGGCTGTCTCTGAAAACTGGATCCCATTCAGAATATGTGCAACTACTTTACACTTTGAGTCAAGGCAGTCATTTATTCAGGACAACAGTAAAACGTTTTTGAGAGGCTAAACTTTTCGCATTGTAACGAGACACAATCCTTTTACCTTTAAAGTGGATTTGAATTTATTTTAAAGGAGAAGCTTATTTTTTTATAGTGAAGAAACGTTTTGATGTGCGGACATCTTTAGGCATTTAATATTAATGGAACAGCAGCTAGAAGATCTGTTCACCTCTAGCTGGAATCCTTTTATTACTCCTAAGAGTGACACTCATTAAACAGACGAGCAGGCACTGCTTTGTCTCAGAGGTAATTCTAAAGTCCTGGTAGATAATTGAATTCCTCAGTAAGCGTCTGGCAGATGCTAATAAAGCCAGCGCGGGTTACCGCTGGGAGGACTAAAGGGTAAGAAAAGTAAGCGTGGGTACTGAACAGCGAGCCGTACCTTCTCATGCTAAATGTGGTTCCCCACATCTCCTCTGATTAGAGGTGTGCTCTGAACAAGCCGAGACCGGGCCATGCCGAGCAATGATCTCCCGCTGGTACTTTGATGTGACTGAAGGGAAGTGCGCCCCCTTCTTTTACGGCGGATGTGGCGGCAACCGAAACAACTTTGACACAGAGGAGTACTGCATGGCCGTGTGTGGCAGCGTCAGTAAGTGGACCTCCCTCCAGCCTGGCCACCTTTCATCTTTCTCGCCACTGACTCTGCTCTTTGTAACAGACGGGTCTTCCTGGTTCTTTGGAGTGGGTCTGTTGCTACCACTAACCACGTTTCTGTCAGTTTCTCTAATTGCCGGGCATCTCCTCCAGTACGTTCCATCATGAGCACACATCTCCGTCTTTCTCTAATCAAGCATGGCCATGGGTGTGTTCTTTTACTAGCTGTGGTGCATACGTCTTGCGATCTCTAGGGACTTCTCTTTAAGACAAGCTGAAGCTGCTGTTTTGTCTTCCCAGCTGTTTCTGCAATTGTGTACTTACGTGTTTGTCCGTGTACATATGTGTTGGGGTCTCTGCATGTGCACTCCATGTGCAAATGAGGGTTACCACCGGGAGCCTGGCGGATGGAGCTTTGGTTGCATTGGCAAGACGTATTGCCATGATGGGTACCTTTAAGTCATCTCATAACTTGAGACGTTTATTGCGGTGGCAAGGGAATGAGACTGAGTCGAGCGCAGGCACTTCAGATGCCAGAAGGCAGAAATGCCCCAGTGACACCTGAGCACACTTGTGGACATTTGCAATGTCGAATTTTCATATCTTCTCTTGGAAATAGACAGTAAAAAACTCCTGACTTAGCATTAGAAACCTTCAATGACATAGGTAGGGCTCAGGGGATATAATTTTCCAAGCCTTTTTCTCTTGCATTTTATCGTAGCTTGGGGGGATAAGTAAATGAAGTCACGATGACTTAAATGCAAGTTGAAACTATTTCCGCAGGTGGCTCTCCCAAGGTAACACACCAGACATGCAGGACTTCTGAACAGCCTTCCACATTCAATCCCTTAGTTAGTTAGTTAGTTAGTTAGTTCATGAAGAGGAAGTTTGAATTATGTAAGGAATAATTACTCAACTTGATAAATTAAAGATTAAACTCCATAATGGTATGTTTCTCTTTTGAGAGATTCCTGCCTTTTTTCTTTTGTTCTCGTGAGGGTGACAGCCACCGTTTCCTGCCTAGGATTCCCAGGGATTACATAAATTGCGTTCCAGTGTGATCATAGGATTAAGGGAAACAACAAAGGACCCGCGCCATCAAGACCTTCTATTGTGAAGCACAGTATCTGAGTGGAATCTACTGGAAAAATTCCTGTTGGTCTCTTGTGTAAGAGACGACTCCACATCTGTCCTGTGTGAGAGCAGGTGTAGGGACTGGTAACCCCAAGGGCTTCTTTTCTGGCTCTGATGGGATGATTGTGGCTTCCAGCTCAAAAGCCTCCTTTCTTCAGTTTCAAACAAAAAAGTTAATTAGGTCAGGTAACAGGGAGCACAATGAGGGATTCTGTTTCCTGGAGTCTCTTGAACAAAGAGCTTTTGTTACAGTGATTCTAACTGGTTTCCCTGCGAGGAGAGATTTCCTGGCAGATTTCCAACTTTTTTCTCTCTTCCCTTGAGGTGGATTTATGTTTTGGAACATAAATATGTGTGTGTATATATATAAATATATACACATTTATATGGTAAGAAAGAGGGTTTGAAAAAATTATTAGCCATGATGAATTTGCCTCAAGAATTAAAATTATCCCCACCCAATAAAACCCTAATCTCACCCCAGTGTACAACCTCTCCATTTGATTAGTTTGATTTGACCCAGACTGGGGGCGAGAGCCGTGGGCACCCCAGGTCAGAAGGGGTCTCTGGAGGTGCCCTGAATGCACACACTTTGCCGAGAGATCTGCAGAAGATGAATGCTCTCAACAAAGGTGTGATTGACAAGCAGTCAGTACTTAGTTTCAGGGGAGGTGGGTTAGAAAAGAATGTATCAAGACAGAAAACACAAGAGGCTGAAGATCAGTTAGAAGACGGGACAGGTGTAAGTGGAGAGTAAAAACCTCAACAAACGGGGAGTTGAGGGCCAGGGCTGCCCTCCGAATGGGTGAAATAAATAGAGATGCCACGAAGAAGAGGTGGATGGGAACTGATGATGTTGGCACTGAGGAGGGAGAGAGGGGGCGAGAGATGCTTTCACAGGGACTGGATGTACCATTAGACAGAATATCCAGCATTCTAAGATGTCTTTGTGGAAATATATCCTATGTTTTTGTGTTTACTTGTGTTTTATACTGAAGCCCAAACGCAGGATGTTTGTTAAGTTTTGTTTTTAATTCAGTGTTTTTGTTTTTGTTTTTCCCTTTGGTCAGTAGAATTGTGTGAGTGATTTTCCGCCATCATGCCCATGTTTCTGTTTTTGTTTTTAGTTATGTTCTCTTATTTTCTCCATAGTGTCCCAAAGTTTACTCAAGACTACCCAGGAACCTCTTCCCCAAGATCCTGTTAAACGTATGTTGTAATTCACTCGAGGGAGGGGAGGAGGGAAGGAGGACGTTGCATGGCTGGATGGTGACTCCAGCACCCTCACCTTCTCTGCATGGTTGTGTGTTTCTTGAACACCTGTCTTTTATAAAATGTTTATTTCCATTGCCTTGCTTCTAATTACATCTAATTTTGCCAGATAACTTCAAATGTCGGGCTCAGAGCTTTGACTAAGCTTCTTCTGTTTCTGACGAGTTACCTTTTTAGTTAATGTGTTCTATAAAACATTGTATGTACAACATTACTTTTGTGTTTTATTTGGCATCATTATTTTATTTCCCAAAGCTCCCAAGATGCCACAATTTAACAAGAGTCCATGTGTATAAGTGACTTGTTTCCCAGAAAAATATTTAATATGCATGCATTGTACTAACTACAAACTAATACGTATGCAGAGGCTTCAAGTATGCGTGTTTCAAGACAGCTGTTAATGCTTTAGGAAGTGAACGGTCACTTTTAGAATTCAAGACCGCACGCTAGAAGTGCCTGACTTCTGATTTCATCAAAATGTCGAGAAAGAGCTTCCTAGAAAGAAATGTAATATCAACCTACCTACAATGTCTGTGTTTTGTGATGATTTCGATTGGCCGGTCAGTCTAGCTTTGTTTAAAAATGTGGTGTCCAAAAACTCACACTGATTTTTAAATTTAGATTATATCCAGAAACAGATTCATCCAGCATTAGGTTAGGGATGATACAGACCTATGGTTAGGAAGAGACACCATTTCAGTTGTAGCTTAGATATAATGAAAATTAGCATTTATTGATATTATCCTGAAAAAAAAAACTAGCCTCACAATTGATGACACCAATGATCTTTTCTTATAAAAGATAAGTCAGAGTAGGTAAAGCATAGCTAGTGGGTAGACACAGAAGAATTGGGAAGAACTGTAGGTTTTATGCTGTGGGATGGATAGTACATCTGCATGGCGTGTTGCATTTTAAGAAGCATTTTTCGTAGATCATTTCTTTTGCTTAGGAATATTTTGTGGGCATTTGCCTCATTTTCTTTGTGCATGTGAGAAAACAAGGCTTAAAGGGCTCCGTGACTTGCCCCCTGCCATCACACAGGGCAGGACCAGATTTGACGTCTTAATGATACTGTGGCTTTGCTCCTTGCCCCAAATGGTCAACCATGTGGTTCTAACATTGTTTTCTAAGTTACAAAAATTACATTTGAAGTTCAGAAGCACATTTTAAGAATACAGATAATATTGGAAAGCAGACGACAAATATTAAAAACATTTTTTTCATAAATGCCATGAATATAGCTTGCATCAGTGAATTAAACGTCTTCCCCAGCCTTTTATCGAAACAATAATTATTTTTACTTTAAGTTGCATTCTATATCATTTGAAGCAGAGAATTATCTTTTTCTATTTTTATTAATTACCAGGAATGAACAGCATCGTTTGATAAATTTATTTTCACGACATGCTTGTGTCTTCATCTCTTCCAAACAGACACTGACAATCTCATACGATTTTCTCCTCCCCGGTGATTTTCTCCATCTATGTGTGGTGTGTTTGGGATCCTGACACCTTTCCCTTCTAAGAGGGTGAAGTGATTTTGGCAGCTGTGTTTTCTTGTCTACCCACAGAGACTATTCAACCACAGCAAGTGGCGGGGTTTGCAGGGCCAGGACGGGAGAAAGCATATAATTTCCTGTTATTTACAGCCTGTGCAGCTAGGCTGTCTTATTTATAGCAAAGCTGCACATCTGAATTGAGAAAGTCACGGTCATCTGGAGGTCAAATGTGGATAGCAGCCTGGTGTTGAGAAAATGAGCCAAACTGAGGAAGGTGAGCGAGCCCATTTGATTTGACAGCTGGCGCTTGCCCTTTGACTCCGTGCCCAACCTGGGGCAAATCGAAAGACTCCCCTTTCACAAAGTTGGGTGGTCTTACAGGTTTCTCAGTCTGAGTCGCGTCTGGTCAAATAATAAGTGTGACATGAGCTAGAAAATCTCTTCAGTTCAACTGGTGGTAAGATTGCACGTGTGGAGGAACTGTGTGATGGTTGACATTATAAATACAATAATTTTCCTGTCAAGACTTCTTGTTATTATAATTAGGCATTTTGAGATTTTAAATCTTTGTCATAAAAACTGATCCTGAACATTGCAGTTTTAAGGGACACTTGATTTTTTTTTTTTTGGTTTTGTTGTCACTGATAAGAATCCAGGGATGGTAGTACAGATTTGAGGCTAAGAGTTTTCCTTTTACTCATAAACTTACGGATTTGAATCCCTTTCCCATTTGGGATAAAGAATCTTATGAGACCTGAGTTGCTTTCTAGGTGAATTTTGTGTCTGCCCATTCGGGTTTGGACAATGCAGAAGATTCACATTCAGTCAGCCCAGTGAAGCATTGTGAACAGTAAAATTACTACATAAATATTTATGGACTAGTTTATGTTTCAAACACAAGAATATTTTCTAGTGTTCTTTCCATCAGCTTCCATCTCAAAAGCCAAACAGACCGACACCTTAATGGCACTGCATCTCACGAAGGGCATCATGCCCATTCCTAGTCGGCTGACTGCACCAAGAGGTCTGGTCAAAGAGAATGACCAGTGACCCACCTTTGGCGCCTTCACCTGCAGTCAGCTGTGGCACAAGCCACATCTGACCCAGGGTCTTTCGGTCTCAACACTCTGGACATTTGGGGCCGGAGAATTCATTGTTGCGGTGCCGTCCTGTGCATGGAGGACGTTAAACAGCATCTCTGGCCTCTGTCCATGAGATGCTAGTAGCACCATCCCCGCTGTGGCAACTAAAAATGTCTCTGGACTTTGCCACAGTCCCAGGGAAGACAGAACGACCACCTGTTGAGAACGTCTGATTTAGACATGGGATTCAGACATAGCCAGGCTGGTATGAACAGGTATCCTCTCCATCAACTGGAGGAGTTAAGAACCTTCAGTTCTCAACAGCTGTTTATGAAGCTCAATTGTTAGACTGCAGCCCTAGTGCTCAATATTTGCAAGTTAAGGGAGGAGGTACTGTTGCTTTTCTGACTCCGGTATTAGCTAGAGGTCTGAGAGTTTTTCTGCTCTAATGTAAGCACCGCTAGAGAATAAAGCAGCAAACAAAGCAGCAAGCCCCTGGGCTGGAAGTGCATGTTTACCTCCTCTGTCTGTTTCGTCTTAGTTTCAGAGAACCCCAGCATGTGCTAGAGAAGGGCCATCCGTTGAGAGGCCATGTAGCCTGGCTACGCAGGTCACTTGGCGTCTAAGATGCACTTTGGGGTCATGTTTATGGCCTTGGGCCTCTGCAAATGTGTAGGTCTGGCCTCATGCAGGATTGGGAAGGGGGTAAAGATTGATTTCACCTCACATCAGAACGGCCCAGACAGAGTAGAATAGACTAATATACTTCCAGAGAGTATAAAAAGAATTGGAACACGTCAAATAAGGCCCAAACCACCACCACCACGTTCTAAGATTGTTGCCTCGAAGCTCGCTGTTTGCAAACCATAGACAATTCACTGTGTGGCCTTTGAATAGAATAAAAAATAGTTTTTTATGAAACTGCCAAGCATTATTAAAAACAATTAAAAGCATTAACAGTTGCAGTGGTGCATTAAATTACATGTCACATCAATGCCAATAAAATCTGTTACATTGACAAGTATGAGAAGCCACATCTTTGGTATCCAGAAATGATCAGGATAAAAACAATGTTTTGTTTTATTGTTTTTTTTTTCCACCAAGCTATCATAGTGTGAAACCCTGAGATTGAAAAGAATTGATTTACTCAGCAAACCAGCGTTTAAAAAAAAAAGCTCATTTACTGAGAACAGTAAAAAATTTTCGTTACATATATGCTCTATTCTTTAGCTATTTCCAAAGAAGTGTAAGTAGATAGTTTAACAAAAGAGTTGGCAAAATTTTTCTGTAAAAGGCCAGTTGAGGTTTTGCAGGCCAAAAGATCTCTGTGATAAGTACTTAACCCAGCAGCTGTAGTGTGAAAGCACCTTCAGACAATCGGTAAATGGATGGATACAGCCATGTTCCAACAAAACGTTATCTGTTGGACCAGCAGGCCAGCCCCTGGTTAAATGAAGCTGGTACTTTTGAGCCCGGGATGTGCTAGCACTAAGCGAGATATTTCGAGGGACACCAGCAAAGTAAACCAAATACCCTGCTTTCAATAACTTTCCAGTTTTATCGATGTGATGAGACTCAAGTAGGTACATTAAGTAACAATGTAAAATAAAATACACAAGTGTAGGGAAAGATTACTGTGTAAGGCCAGAGTAGAAAGAAATTGATTTTATCCTTAAGACCACGATAGAGGTTATCAGTTCCATCTGGCTTTTACTGCTACAATTTCTATGCAAGTGGCCGATACTGAAGATTCTGACTTTTTCGATACTGAAGATTCTGACTTTTTGAGCTCATCTGTTGTGGCAGGTCATCCCTTCATGACCCACCATTAACGAAGTGGAGTGCAGCTTCCAACAAATTGACAAAAAACAATAACCAATAGTGAAGACATTCTAGATGCCAGTTACCGTCGCTGTCACTTCACAGATGGTTTTTAGTCAGTTGCTTCTGCATTTTGGTGCATTGTGCTAAATAGGATATAGATATTAATGAAAAAAATCACCAGCATTCATTTGTTCATGCTCATTTCACATATTTGACAAAATTCCCCCATCAGTACTTGTCCATAAGACATTAAAAAGAAATGTAGCTTAACTAGACTGGAGTAAACACAGCATAGATTACATTTTTATCACCGTGTGTCCGCACGATGCGTTGATAGTCTGCCAACAATGACTGTATTGACTATAAAATAAGTGTGATACAAGGGCATGTCGGGGGGAAGTGCCTTTGCCTTTGTTTTTTTTGTTGTTGTTGTTTTTTGTCGAGTCTGGTACCACAATGATCACAAACTTTATTTTCACAGTATAAATGTCTCCTCTAACTTGAACTTGATAAATATTTGAGTTTAGAATTCACTAGGAATTCTAATTATTTTGCAATTGGAGACATGGAGAGAGTTTTCTTTTCTTTTCTTTTCTTTTTTCTTTTTTTAAAATTGGGGTGGCAGTCTGTAAGGTCTGCCAGATTGGGAGATGAAGTTTTCACATCATATCTTTCTTTACAGGTTTATATTCCATATATATAAATTATCCTCATTGCCACCTCTCAGATAAATCACAGCCATTTCGTGTGACAGCATTCTTAGCTGTCTATAAAGTAGGATTTTCCATGACAAGGCAATGGCTGTATAGGTCTTAATTTACTCTTATCTTCTGTTATCAATGCAATAGAGATAAATGGCCTTTTTTTGCAGATGAAAAGAGACCGACCAAATTTTCTTGTTAGAATCTAACATTAGTGTACTGACTAAATGCAAGTCGTGGGCCTCCATTTAGGGAGGCAGTCATATTCGTTACTGTTTGAAAGTGGAGTTACTTCTCCTTTTGCATCTTGAGCCCATTCCAACCTTAAAATTATGTATTATCGTAGAGATTGAGGAAGCAAACAAATATCAAAATAATAGGGGCAATTTTTCATGATGCCTCTACTCTTGACGCCCCGTGCTTACTGCCTTTGGTATTGACTATGAAAGGGAGTACTACAATTACAGAATCAGAGCTAAAATGAGCGTTTGGTGCATTTGCAGTTAAATTTGATGGTGTCACTGATACGGAGGTCCTCTTCGTGCACCAAGAAAGTCATCTCTATTGCCTCTGAAGACAATGGCAGTCTTTACCTTATCTTGAAGTAACGTCCCTTAAAATGATTGAGTTTTCTCAGGGGAGACGCAGGAAGGAAAATGTTTCATTGGTGTCATGTTGCCAAGGATGGTGGCGTATGTTGTGGCAGGGACATTGGGTGCAGCACCAGGCTTTGTTAATAAATGGAAAGCAAATCTGCTTCCCTCCCCCACCATCCCCATCCCCCTCAAGAAATAGAGCTCCAGCTGGTCCTAGGAGAGGAGATGACAATGGGACGTGGAAATGTTGTGACAGGCATTGCTGTGTCATTATCAAAACTGAAATGAACCTTCACTGACACATGAAGACAATTTCTCCCTTCGTATCTGGTTGCCTGTGGTTTAGGAAACAACATTTTGTGGTTGAGAGAAAGGAGCAAATCTGTGCTTTTTCCCGTGTCTCTGTGTGGGGGTGTTGGGGGCTCCTTCCAGGAGAACCTCCCTGCTAGTTTTCCAAGCCATCCTCATCTTCATCTTTCACTCTCAAAAGATCACCTTCCTTCTGTTTTGTCCCTTAGCAGACAGAATGATCCTTTTACAACATGTCACATCCCGTTTTTCCTCTCCTCCAAACAACTTCCCAGTCCTTATCGTGGCTCCAAGACCCTTCGTCATCCGTCCCATTGCCTTTCTCCCTCTCTCACTACTCTCTCCTTCGCTTCCTCAGCTCTGGTCACAGACCTTGCTCTTCCTGGAATTTTCCAGAGACCTCTGTGCTCATTTCTTCATCTGCCTGTTCTTCCGGCAGGTAACTGGGAAGTGAGGCTTCAGTTCAGCTCTTCGTGTAAACGTCACCTTCTCATTGAGACCCAGCCTGGCCACCTACTTCCTGCTGCCATCTCTCCCCCCACTTCCCTGGCAACCCTGTTTCTTCTTAACCCTGCTCGATTTTTCTTTTTCTCCACCATACAGATCACATTTGAGCAATGTGATTTCTTACTGTCTTTGTGTGTGTGCGGTGGTGGTGCTTTGTCTCACTAGCACGTAATTCCACCAGAACAAAGGTCTGTTTCGCTCATCGGTTTCGACCAGACACCAAGTTCCCAGGTCCTTGGGGCTGTAAGATGTGTCGAATGGAGGAATAAAGAAATGAGCAAGTACAATGGAGACAGCAGCGTCTACATCCCAGCTGCTGTGCAGCTCTGCAAATACCTCTGGCCTCCTAGGGTTGCCAGAAAGAAAAAAAAAAAAAAGGACGAGGCTTATATATCGAAAGCATTCATTGTGCAGAAATGCCCCTGAGGTTTTGGAAGCAGTTTGTTCAGCTTGAGGCAGTCATGTGCTGTACCTGGAAACTGCACTTCTGTAGCGTGTTTTTGTTTGGTATTATATTTATATGGTATTTCTTTTAATACTGAGAATGGGTGTATTCTCAGTACTAAAAGGTGTATGTCTTGTTGTTATGAGACTAGACTACGAAAATCAGTTTGAAGTTCATTTCAAAGTTAAAAGCCCATGCATGTGATGCTGGGATGGTTGCTAGTGATTTGGCAGCTGGAGGTCCAAACCCAGAGCTAAAGATGGTTAGCCCTGAGTCTTAAGTCTGGTTTTCTGTGGGAGGATGAACAGACCCAGCGAGCGTGCCTGCAGAAGGCGCGGATGAGCGTGTCTGAGCCAAGGCTGGAGGCTAAAAGACCATTCAGATTCAAGCTGTGTGGGCTCTTTCTCCTGACCCCTGTTTTCATGACCCTCCTGCGGCTGCCGAGTGCTGGTTAGAAGCCATTTACCAGATAGCATTCAAGGCAGGAAAATATTTGGTAGAAAGCAGACTGACGGTTATCATAAGGAAGCATATCTTTTGCCGATACAGGTTGTTCCTTAACAAACCAAACCCTTTCCAGTACCCCAGACATGTCAGTGGATTGGCCCCGACTGCTCTAAATAGTAACTTTATAGCCTCCGCCTGCTGGACCGGGTCCTAAATCCAGACTTCTGTGTGTGTATCTGGGGATGGGAGTGTAGGTCAAATGATAGGCTTTCCTTTCTGCACAGTAAAGGTAATAGGGTAATGTTTTCTTCTCCCACCTGTTAAATGAGAACACCTGTAAAGTGCTTGGTGCAGAGGGCCCTAATGAATGGAGGCTATTCTGATTTGGCCAACCTGGAAACTGGAGCCTGTATCTCTGTTTCTAAGGCACCGCAGAGGTCTCCGAACAGGGTAACTGATCGGTGGTAGTTTCAAAAACACAACTAAGATAAACCTTCCTGTAACACTTTTTTTTTTTTCAGATTCTTTTCCATTCTAGCTTACTACAGTTCAATAAAAAAAATAAAATTTAAATAAATAAATATGCCCTCCTAAGGACAGGTTGGTTCTCCTTTCTAAGTGGTTAGTGTTTTAAGTGACCTGGGAGATACCTGACATTCCTGGTCCTGTGTGCACTGGAACACACCTGACGTTCCCTGAGCTGCTCCTCTCACAAAAGGAAGCACTTGAAGGGCAGGGGCCTTAGGGTACAGGCTTCCCGCCCCTGCCCACCATTCCTGGTTATCAGGTCTCTGGCCTACCATGGACTTGATCACAGAATGGCAGCCAGTCCTGGTATGACCACGTCTATAGGATGTAGGAAAACTGGGGAAATAGAAGCTGAGCTGTCTGTACAAACTCCTACTTGAAATGTTCTCCCCTTAACTCTATTCCACATCTTGTGATAACCTATAATGGAAAACAGTCTGAAAAATGTGTGTGTGTGTGTGTGTGTGTGTGTGTGTGTGTGTGTGTGTGTATAATTCAATCACTTTGCTGTACACCTGAAACTAACACAATATTGTCAATCAGCTGTATTTCAATTAAAAAAACAAGAACTGAATCAACCAGAGCCTTGATCTTGACTTCCAAGTCTCTAGATCAATGAGAAATAAATGTCTGTTGTCCAAGTTCCCCTCCCAAAAGGTTCTCCCCTCTTCTCCTCACCAACTGCGAGCCAGTGATAATAAAATACTAAATTCATTTACAGATATCAAGATGTACCATCATTGTTAGCTCCTTCACTGGACAGTGATCTGGTTTCTGATTGGTATGAATAGAGGAAATTTTCAATTACTTACACTAATTGAGATGGAGGATTTGTATG
The DNA here is from genome assembly GCF_036321535.1 of Camelus dromedarius. NCBI lineage: Eukaryota > Metazoa > Chordata > Mammalia > Artiodactyla > Camelidae > Camelus > Camelus dromedarius. Next base: position 106,459,909 of record NC_087437.1, on the reverse strand, counting down.
AATGACTAAAAAGTTTAAAGATTAAGAGAGAGACAGCTTCTCTTAAAGTCCTCAACTAAAGGAAGTCTCAGAGGCCACTAACAAAGATTTACTAAGAAATATTTCTTGGTTAAATGGCATAAATCTGTAATACAGGATTTGTATTCATTTCTTTGTTCCTAAAAAATAAGTTTCAATACTTAAAATATTCTTTTTTTTAAATTGAAGTATAGTCAATTTACAATGTTGTGTCAATTTCTCGTGTACAGCATAATGTTTTAATCATACACATACATACATATATTCGTTTTCATTTTTTTCATTATAGGTTACTGTAGGATATTGAATATAGTTCCCTGTGCTATATGGAAAAAACTTGTTGTTTATCAATTTTTTATATAGTAGTCAGTATCTGCAACTCTCAAACTCCCAATTTATCCCCTTCCCACCCCCTTTCCATCCTGGGTAAAATATTCTTAATCCTGTTAAATATACCTTGCATGCTCATTTCTTTTATTATTCTTTTATTCTTAATAATTCAAAGCTACATTTCAACTTAAACTAATGAGATTATAGTGACTCAGATTTTTCTGTTTCCATAAAACAGTAGATTTGCAAATCGTAAGAACTGGAGAAAATCTTGAGTTGGAGAACCTTCCTACATGTATAAAAACTTTCACATTTTCAGTTTTCCAAAGAGGGCACCATGCTATGGTTATAACAACTTACAGTGGACGGCTATCTTGATCAGTGAATATAGCCCCCCAAATTTATACATTTTCGTTTGTTCAAAATGTGAAATATGGTTTACCTAATTATGTCATCCTGCCAGATTGTACTGTGCCAAAAGGACTTAACTAGTTCTCCCATGAGCTCTACCTGTAAAGATGAGAAAATAATTAAAATCATGGGAAACAAATTTAAAATGGTAAATATCACCTCCATTTCAAGTTGGGAAATGATTAATTTAAAAACATGCATATTGATGGAGTTTATGCAAAAAAATTTACCTTTTTTAACAAACAAAAATTTTAATTGAAAATTTTTTTTTAGTCTTAAAAATGAAGGACACATTTTCAATGATCTCAGCCTTTTATGTGGTTCATACTGAAGATTTCTTAGAAAAATTAATATCACATTTCCTATCCATGGTACTGCATGGTCCTGTGCGTGATTCATTTTCAGTGGATGTGAAATAAAAGTAGCTGGTTTTTCCTATGGTTAGCATAAGCTCGAAGACCTGAACTAGGACATAATAATGAGCAAAGGAGGAGGGAAGGGTCCTAAAATGAATGAAGTGCCGTGTGCCACCCTTTCTGCAGGATGACGAGCACATGATGTGGCATCTCATTTTCCCAGCACTCCTAGTATATTGGCACGTTATCACCCCACTTGATAGATGAATTAATGGGAACACAGAATGCTTAAGTTACTTGCTCTGGGTCAAAGCTAGTCTGAGAAAGACTGAAATCAAGGCAAGATTGAAGTCAACGTGTGCCTGATTACACAGCTCAAGCTCCATCGTTCTTTCTTCCTTGTGCTGGTGAAATATACACTCCCTTGTCTGTTACACAGACGCCCCGGGCAGATGTCTTTCAATATGTCTGTCCTGTGCCCATCCCACATCCGCTGACTCAAAACCCCCTGGTGTTTTGAAAAAACAAATCCAGGAATATGCCTTGCCCTCTTCCTTCCGCTTCAGAGCAATATCTGGATTGACTAATAAAGCTAAACTGCTTTTATTTTTTTTTAAATAATTATCAAAGAATGATTGAAGTAGAAGGGAAGAAATCAGAATGAATATTTCTCTTTAAGATTAAATTCATTACTATGTAACAAGAAAGTCTTCTTGTTTGTGTTCAAGTCTTGGAGCCTTTAGATGGGGAACACTGCAGATATTTTCTTGAAACATGTATAAAAGACATTTATCTTACTATTTAGTTTCAAAATGAGCTAGCAATTAATTCTTCTCATGTAAGTTCTTTTTGGGATATTATATCTCAAATATAATAGTCAAGTAATTAGCTAAGATTAGTGAAGAAGAATACTTAAAACATTGGTGATAGTTGAATTACCTTTTGAATAAAACGCTTAAATTGATTGGACCTGAGAACGTAGTGAAAACACCTAATTTCATTTTTTTGGTTGAACATACTTTCTTATTTAAATCAAAATCTTTTCTTTTCACATTAGCCTTATTTAAATAAGCTCATAAATGCTCTGAATTCTCAGTAGTCATTACTGATCTTTTGTAAAATCTGCTGGTATAGGCATTCTAATTTACTCGGCTCATGCGTTTAAGACATTTTAGCTTTATAGTACACTCTTCAATTTTATGAGTGTTTATTTTTCCACATAATATAGCAGTATATGTTGCAGCTCAGTAATATTGTTCAGCAATATTCGTGGAATTTAAAATAGGAATCACTTTCTTTTTGACATCTAGTATAATGAATTGGTTGACTGTTACCAAATTTGTGAAGGCAGAAAGGTCCTTTTGTGATTCCAAGAATGAATTTATTGACATTTATGAGTTTTTTAATAGTGTTTCAACTACTTTCTCACCAGGTATCTAAAATATGTAGTGTAGGATTTATCTTTACTCTGAGGTGCAGTTATTCTGCAACAGGCTGATTTCCAGATTTCTTTGATTTTTGCAGGAATCTTAAGATGTGATCTTGATACCACCATTTACTTTCAAGATTATTAACAATCCATCAAAGCAGAGGGATTTGATACAACATGTCTATATGAAACACCGACTGTTTTTGTGCTGTGCAAGCTTGTTTTGCAGAGAATTTTAAATATAATACTGTAGTCACAAAATGGACTGTGTTCAAGATTTTCCTTCACCCTCTCTTCGAAAGGGGTGAAAGATATCCCTACTGTGCTGCGAAATGTCTTATGTTCTCCTGAACAGCATTAACATCTTCTGTGTGTGCTGCTTTACTAAATTCTTTGTTCTGGAATAAACGGAAAAAAAAGGGCTTTTCTTGGAAATGACTGGAAATTCTGTCACCCTTCTCAAACCTCCTTTTCTTCTACTTGACAGTTCCTACAACAGCAGCCAGCACCCCTGACGCCGTTGACAAGTATCTCGAGACACCTGGAGATGAGAATGAACACGCCCATTTCCAGAAAGCCAAAGAGAGGCTGGAAGCCAAGCACCGTGAGAGAATGTCCCAGGTAAATGTGACTTTCCATCCTTCAGCACCGATTTGGGGCTTTTTGTCTTGAACATGCCCCCGTGGAGAGATTCAGGAAAGTGAGTAACTAAGATTTTGTAAGCACCAATGAAGCTAGACCTATACCTTTCTTGGTGGTTTGGTCACTCTGTGTTTAGGGTAGTCCTGTAACCATGGTGTTGTAAATTAAAATCTCTTCAAATGTTCCTTAGTAAAGATGATTATTTTTGTATTAAATGCCAGATTATTAAAACTTTGATCCTAACATTTCTTACAAACTTAATTCATGGGGCCGGAGGCACTTAAAACCAAAGTGAACCATCATGATCATTTCAGCTGGTCCCATGAATGACAGGTAATGTAATAAAGGTTTAAGGGTTCGGCTTCCCACTCTAGAAAAAAAGGAATGTAAGGAACACAAAGAGGCGTTTGGAACCCAAGCCTTTCTTGCTCCTAGAACAATGCTCTTTTCACTACATTGTGCTACAAACCCTGTTTTGGGGAGGGGAGGGTAATAAAGTTTTTTAATTTATTTTTATTTTAAAAGAGGTACTGGAGATTGAACCCAGGACCTCATGAATGCTAAGCATGTGCTCTGCCACTGAGCTATACCCTCCCCACCAAATCCTGTTTTGTTTTAATCACGTTCTTTATGAAACAAATTGAAAAATATGTTACGTTGAAAACATGGCTAATTTACATGTAATAATATCAACTCACCTTAAGCTGTGCCTGCTGCGAGGTGCTGCATGTTGTATTAAAGATAGGTCACACTGAGAGTTTTAGCCCTTTGTCAGATTCTTCATTCAGTCATTCATTCAGCAAATATGTATCCAGCGCTTATTTGCCGGTCACCGTTCCAACTCGTCGTTTCTACCCTTAAGAGTGAATGTGAAGAAATAACAGGAAAAGTAAGATTCAAGGACACATACATGAGTGAATGAAGAACGACCTCAGATTAAAGTCAACCACTCCTTTTTGGCGTTAATATTGTGTGTAAACATCAGAGGGTGTAACTAACTTTTGTCATACTTAGCACAGATACTTGAAAGTTCTCATGATTGGCTCTAACCAAGATTCATAAAAGAGTCTGCCATATTTTTTCCAAGATCATAAATAATAATAATAATCATTTAACAGATTGCATTAATGATACCTTTTTATTTTCTGATGATTTGACATCTGAGGCCTCACTAACCCCAGGCAGATTGTCGCTCCCAGGATTGGCCAATTCTTAGAGATATGGAATGACTGGTCTGCAAGCTGACCTTTCATGTACCAACCCACCAATCCAAAGCTCATATGCCCTGAGTACCTTTTTTATCACTCTCTTAAACTTCTGCCTACTATCCACCTGCCCCACTCACCCCAAGGCTAGGTACCAGACAACTAGAGACAACCCTTATACCCCAGAGCCCACCAGAATTTTTCAAACTACTCAATCCTTAAACCCGCTCAGCCTGCTTACCCTGCTTTGCACATTCCTTCTCACAAAACCACAATAAAGGCTCCTGCCCACGGTTTTCCTTCACTCCCTCTTGCCTCCTGACTGACCGTGGTGCTTCCCTGGGTGGCCCCCTCATGGCATGACATGCCACCTCCTCTTGGTAACTGTGAATAATAGTCTTTTCAGTGGCAGCTTCCTCCTGATCTGTTGGTTTCACCATACCTAAATAATAATGAAACCTATATTTAAGCATAGAACTACTACTGTATCTAAAAAGACATAATTCCTTTTTTTTTAAGATGAGTGACCACAATACTTGGAACTACTTAGGAATCATAACACTAAAGGGAATAAAACCTTCTAATTTCAGTACTTTGGCTCTGGAATATAATGTACAGTTCTAGTTGTTGCCCGTGATGAGAACTTAAAAGTTGGACTTCAGAGTTGAACTAGAAAGCTAGCTAGACTGGAATAGTGAGGTTTCACCTGAAGCCAGTTCTTCTGAAAAACAGGAGTTTTCCTCAGGAAAGACACAAGCTGATAGATCGTCACTGTTAAGAAAGCATAATCGGTTTACAATGGTGTGTCAATTTCTGGTCTACAGCACAGTACTTCAGTCATTTAGGAGCATATATATATTCGTTTTCATATTTTTTTAATTACAGGTTATGACAATGTATCGAGTACAGTTCCCTGTGCTGTACAGTATAAATTTGTCGTCTATTTTATATATAGTAGTTCTGCAAATCTTGACCTCCCAATTTATCCCCTCCCACCCTTTACACCCAAACAAACATTGTAAACTGAATATACTTCAATAAAATATATTAAAAATTTAAAAAAAAAAAAGAAAGCATAGGATGACTGTCAGCTGCCATGCTTACCCCTACTGAAAACACATCTTTCAGACTTAAATCCTATTTCACTGCTTGTTTCTGAAGCTTTCAGAACCCTCATTGCCCTCAAAATCCATTTGTGGGGCAATGAAGCCCCCTGAAAGAATAATAACCAAAAAAGCACTGAATGCTCAGCATGGCATTTCTGGTGCCTGCCCCCTCACCCGAACCCCCAACACCCCGACTCCAGGCTCCCTCCTTCCTCTCCCACCTGTGTTGCTGACTACTGACATTGTCATTTGTGCATCGTCACACTCTGCTTAGCGTGTGCTGAACTCATCTTGGACTTCCCTTTGCTCTCAGCCTTGATCTCTGGAAATACCCTCCCACTCTCCTTCACATCGGCAAATCTCAGCCATTCCCTATAGTCACATAGTCCTCAGAACAGGACAAGCAGCCATCACCCTTTGCATTTAACTCTAAATGTTTGCTCACCAGTTTTATCCCTCCAGCTGGATTGTAAGCGTTTCGTCCCTGTAAGTTTATATAAGGCATCTTAACTAACCTTGCATATTTCTATCTTGAACCCACTTAGTCATTATATTTTTAAAAAATATAAAACCTGAATTTTTTTCCAGTATTTATTGGTCGTTTTGATTCTATTAATAAAATTAATTTCAAATACTCTGTTTCATATATTACAGATCTTTCCTAGAATAGTGGCTTAATTTTATTTTAGCACATCTACATAAACCATGACTTAGTTCAGATGTGTTTTGATGGACGTTCTTCATCTTTTTAGTCATTACCTAATATCTGAGATAATTTAAAGGTTGTTGTCCTGGAGCAGAGAATGTTGTCTGTTAGATTCCAGTGATGATAGGAAAGGGAGATGCCTGGGATCAACATTTATCATCATGATCTCTGGTACTGAGTGTTGGAGACCGTTTGACTTTGAACTTGCCTGCCTTTTAAATCTCTCTATATTAATTGTCATATTCTCCACGTGAAACAGCCAAGTCTTTGAAGATCCATAAATCTGGATGATACAGACACTTTTGTGCACGCAGTGGAAAATTGCTTTATCAGACTTTATGGGGCTTCTGCAAAGTCCAGATCCTGAGAGTTTTTTAATTTAAAAATTTTAGTCTTTTAAAATGATTTTTATTGTAGTTTTCGTTATTATTTGTTTTCTTCCAAATACAGAGGATTTGGGATTTTTTTTGGTATTTGGCGTTGTTGGGGCTGGTAATAACTCTTAACTTGTACATTTATGTTGCTCTGTGTTATGAATGGTATCTAGCAAATAAAAGAATCCAACTAATCTTCTATTACATATGGGATTTTAACAGTTTTAACATATCCTTAAAATATGGTTCTTCAGAACGGAGGTTGACCTTTTTCTCTAAACATATCATTTTTAAGAGAAGCGTCAGCATCTTAGGAACAGCCTTTTCTCCTGTCACCAAGTATAAATAAATGTAGCTCACCTGTTGGGTTTGCCATTTTATCCTGGCACATTTGGCCACAGGGGACAAAAGCATGGTCTTTGGAGCCATGGAGATCTCGATTCATATCCTTCCTGCTCCATTTTTTTCCTGCATGACTCTGAGCGGGAAACTTAACCTGGTCCGCAAAGTGGGGACAGATAGTCACGCGGATTCTCACAGGCTGATGTGAGGAATCAATTAAACAAGACAGATTTTGTAAAGCTCTTAATGCTGGAGCTGGTGTTTAGCAGGTCAGCGGTGATCTATTATCTGCTAGGCCTAGTGTGATGGTGTAGGTGAACTGTTTTCTTTGCAAGGCTGTAGGAAATTATTAAATTGCACTGAGAATCGAAATTTTATTTCATTTCTAGAGGATTGCTTATTTTCACTTCATGAGCCAAATCAGTCTCCTTAATTATTCCGTGGATTTCAGCTCAATGCTGAAAGCCCATGTTCTGAATATACAACGGGAGATGGTGAAAGTGTACATGTTATGAGGAAAGTCCGTTTTGCACATTCCAGTAAGACATGTGACTTCTCTCTCAAACTAATTCTGAGACTGCTTGCCTGAAGAATTCATGGTAGAATGCCACCACTGTGAACGTTCTCGAAGCAGGAAATGGAAGTATTCTTCTTGCAAGGCTTATCTCGTGTAGAAAGCAAAAGTAGCTTCAGTAGCCCTCATCTCACAAGCGCCCTTTCTTAACTCCTCGAGCCAGCAAAGCATCGGGGGCAAAATGCTTCTTTACTTCTCTATTCTGTTCTTGTTCATAGCAGCCGGGCATTTTCCCCAATTTTGCTGTAAACGTGTGAGGTTATTTTTTAAATGCTCTTCCCTTGAAATAAAGAATTCATTCCATTCTTTCTCCTCCATAATTTCCTGAAAACAACACGGGGAAGCTTGTCTTTTATGCAACGAATCAATGCTAATAGACGATAAAGTATCTAATTAAAAACTGACATGATGATTCGATATGCATTCTCATAGAATTCTCTATCAATAGTTTTTTTATTCCAAGCCTCTTTTTTTGCGATCTTGAAGGATGTCAGAAAAAAATCTGTTCTTTAGGACTAAACACCTATAAATAACAGGCTCTTTTGGTATAGAAATCAAGTTCTCTTGTGCTTTGTGTGTCCACAAAGTATGTAAGTACACAGCTGTCAACAGACCATTATTTTGCTTACTGGAACTTTCTGTCCTTTACATTACCTAGCTTAGGTACAAGCTGCATTTAAAAAAACTCAATTTGTCAGGGAGTAGTAATGCTTGAAAAGGATGCTGTAGGTGGTAAGAATCTATTTCCTTTCTCAACAACATGCGCAGCTGTGGACTTTTCCTCTTTGCATTCAGATCAGTGAGTAAACTTCTCTAGAGAAATCGTGAGTGAACATCATAGATGAGAGGGGGAGGAAGCCTTATTTTCCTACAAAACGGATGCGCCTGGTTACTGAATTAGTGTTATTTGCCGGGAATGTTTTCGCTACGTTCAGAACATTACAACATGTACTTTCTTGGAATTTCTGAAAGGATTTGGAGTGTTCTTTGCCGTTTGTGATGCGAATTGGCAATCAGAAGCTTCTAATGTGACCAAGTTGGTAATCAAAGGGGTCTTACTGCCCACGGCTCTTCAGTGCAGTGGATCTTGGGATTTCTGACAACAGAAGTCTCCTTTTCCTTCCTCCACTGGTACTTCTTTTTGGCATTGTGTCTACGGTGTGTGTACATATGTATAAAATGTTATATATGATTTTCCCCTCTTCATACTGTTTGAAAAATATACAGTCTGAAATTGTATAACTTGCTTTCACAAAGGACTGAAGCCAGCATATTGAATTTTAATGTTGGAAAACCTTGTTCAGGAAATATATGCCTTTTATGAACCGTTGACATTTGTACACATCAAATAAAATGACTTTCAGCCATTTCTCAGGAAAATAAAAAGACGAACTTTGTTGTAGAGGGCCACATGCCTGCAATAAACGTGAACATGTGTGTTTAACGTACTGCTGTGATAGATTATTTACATCTTGGTGGGAGGTCAAATATTATTGAGATAGGAATGGAATGTGAGCATCTTTAATGTTTAAAATGTCAAGTATAGAAGAAGAACACAGCAATCTATCTCACTAAATCTAGATTTGAAAAAAAGAACTGATGGTTTTAAATTTAAATGAGGTCCTTGTTTTGTAGGTCATGAGAGAATGGGAAGAGGCAGAACGTCAAGCCAAGAACTTGCCTAAAGCTGATAAGAAAGCCGTTATCCAGGTAAATCCGGAGCCCGTCTCCTCTAAGCAGCACACGCCAGCATCCCTTGTTTATCAAGTGCATCCACCTTTTCCAGCATCTGCTGGAACCTCATGCATGATTGTTCTTATTTCCCACAACTTGCACTATAGCTCGTTATTGTCTAGTAATTCCATTGCTTAAACCCCGCCCTCATATTTTGCTCCCAATTAGCTCAAGTTATAACTCATTTAAATAAAACTCATATTTTATGTAAAGTCTACTTTTTATCAGTAATACATCTTTTTTGGCTTTTGTTACCTTCTGCCACTTCTCCCCCGTGGCAAATTTACATGATAATTTGAATTTTTGACTCGAAGCCCTCTCAGAATTCCCTTAAGTAAACCCTGAGATTATCATGGTCATTTTCTTAAAGTGCTTTGAGTAAGAGAGGGACTGTTGAAATATGCTTGTAATTTCGAGTTTGAAGAATACATAAATGCATCCTACGTTGTCGTAGTCCGGGCTGTTTTCAGAGCCTGTATAACATGATTTATATTGAGAAATTTGGTCTGGGGATGGAAAGCAGAGAAGGGAGGGTAACTCATGAAACAGGATGAATTAAGTCAGAAATGTTGGAATGACTAAGTTCTTTGAATAAAGCAAAATATGGTATCCCTTTGAAAAGACTTGAGTTTGCTGCCCCGTCCTGTTTGTCTGGTTCCCGACTGACCTGTGCCTGTGTTTGTGAGGGCAGCATTTCCAGGAGAAGGTGGAATCTCTGGAGCAGGAAGCAGCCAACGAGAGACAGCAGCTGGTGGAGACGCACATGGCGCGGGTGGAGGCCATGCTCAATGACCGCCGCCGGCTGGCCCTGGAGAATTACATCACCGCTCTGCAGGCCGTTCCCCCTCGGGTGAGTCCCGCCAAGGCTTCCCTGCACAGCTCAGGGCACAGCACAGACAGCAGGTGTGGGGGCTCTGGGGACTGAGCCCATGAGAAAGAAATCTGGAGAAATGCCAGGAGCACCGTCACTCACAGGCTCAACCTCAGTCCTTTTTATCTTGAAGGGTCACAGGGCAGCTGCCTCCGGAGGACCGTCTCTGTGCAATAGACAGTCCCACCTTCCCAAGGACTCACAGTGCAAGAGTTGATACACCTGGGGTGGTGACAATTCACGGTACAGTTGAAGTCAGGGAACCACCCAAAGCTGGAAGGACTTTAGCTGTAACCTAGCCCAGCCCTCTCTTCATGTGATGTAAATGAGGTCAAGAAAGCTGAGATCTGGCCAGCTCATAAGGCTTTTTAGTGGAATAACAGGCACTAGACCTCAGGTTTCCTGCTCAGAGCAGGAGCCACATTCTCCAGGGATAGGAGCCCTATTCAGTCATGCTTTAGTCCACAGCAAGGGGGCTTATCTGTGGTGTTAAGTGACAAATGCCCTGAAAGGTGTACCGAGCAGTGCGAGCACGGATCTTCTCAGTGAGGCTTCATGGGAGAGCTTACTTTGGATGTAAGGAACATTCAGAGAGTGTGTACATTATGTCTACTTGTTCTATCCGTTATTGAGTGAAGGGTATTGAAATCTCTGACTGCAATCATGGATTGGTCTCTCTCATGTGATGCCATGAGCTTTGGCTTTGTGTATTTTAAGGCTCTGTTTTTAGGTGCATAAGCATTCAGTCTTGTTATGTCCTTTCTCACCCCCTCCCTCTTATCATTAGGAAATGACCTTCTTGTTATCCCTAGTAATATATTTTGCTCTAAAATTGCTATATCTGATATTAATTAAGCTTTCTTGTGATTAATGTACCATAGTGTATCATGTATCCATCCTTATGCTTTTGTTTCGCTTTTTCATTTTTATACTTGAAGTACATTTCTTGTAGGTAGCATAAACTTGGGTCTTGCCCTTTCATTGAAAAGACCATTTAATGAAGTTATTGATATGATTATGCCTGAATCGATCATCTTGCTGTTTATTTTCTATTTGTCCCATCTGTTCTTTGTTCCCTTTGTTTTCTTTTTATTTCAGCCACCTCTTGGGTTAATTGAATATTTTTTATGATCCTATTTTGTGTCTTTTGTTGGTTCTTAGTGTTAACTCTTTATTATTTTGGTGTAGGAAACATTTTTAACTTCTCACAATGACATCACACCAGTACAAATGATGTTATACTATCTCCCTAATATTACAAGAATCTTACAATACAGTACTTTCATTTCCCCTTTCCTAACCTTTAGGCTCTTTTTGTCATACTTTTTTCCATACTACATTATTGTTATTTTTTAAAATAATTATCTTCTAAAGAGTTTTAAATAATAAAAATATTTATTTGCCTATATAGCTACCATTTCTGGTGTTCTTCATTTTTTATGTAAATCCATCTGGAATCATTTTTCTTCTACCCAGAGGACTTCTTTAAAATTTTTTTAATGCATTCAGAGTAATAAAGAATTCTTTTTGCTTAGCTATGTCTGAAAATATCCTTATTTCACCTTTGTTTTGGAAGACATTTTTACTGGGACAGAATTCTGGGATGAAATTTTTTTCTTCAGCTACTTTAGTGATGATGCTCCATTGTCTTCTTATTTGCATTATTTCCAACAAGAATACTGATATCATCCTTTTCTTTATGTCTCTGTAAATAACGTATCTTTTTTTAATCTGACTGCTTTTAGGGCCTTTTCTGTATCCTTAGTTTTGACCAATTTGATGATGAGGTGCCCTGGTGTATTTCAGTCTGACATTAAGCCCATCTGGCTGTTTTTCAGGTCATACATTATAGTTTTCCTATCTGGAAGTTCAATCTGAATTTTTGTTTGTTTGTTTCCTATCTTCCGTACCTTTACTTAATTTTAAACCTTTGGAATTTTTTGACTGGCTGTCAGACAGTGTTGAGCACTGGATATTGTTGTACATTATACCTGTAACTGTGCTTGAGCTTTGTGCTGTAATGCAGTTAAATAATGTGGAAACAAAGCAGTTACCAGCCTGTGGCTGGTTGTTCCCCAATACTGAAGGAAGATGCTACCGTGAGTGTTGAGTTACTCTGTTTGGATGTTTGAATGGTGGGAACAGGTACTATTCTTGACTCTGTATGAGCACCAGATCCTGTTACCTCAAATCTTTTTGGATAATTTTTTTCTTGTGGCCTAAGTTTCTTTCAGGAGCATGCATTGGTTATTAGCTACACCCTCATAGGGCGTTATCTGAAAATCTCTGGGTTCTCTCTCCAAGCAACTCCTTTCTCTCCAGTACTCTTTCCTGTGACCACCAGCCACCTTCATCTTTCCATATTCTCAAGCCATATCTTCAGCTCTCTGGAATTTACCAGGCTCTCTCTGCCTGGGTTCCTACGCCTGGAGCCACAGCCTGGAGACTCAAGACAGTAAGCTTGGCCAATCATAGAGCTCACTGCATATGTTTCAGTGGTCTCTGTCCTTCGCCTGATGTCTTACATCTTGCAGAAATATATATACATATATATATACAGTTCTATATATGTTGTCCACTTTTTGGTTCTTGCTGGCAGCAAAGTAAATCTGGTTCCCACTGTTCGACATTGGCTGATAGTGGCATCTGTGTGTACATGATATAACTAAATCAAAAAGTCACCCACATGCACTGATTCTCCTCATCACTCTGATTTTTCTTTCTATACTAAGGTTCAGTGCAGAAAGCTCTGAGGAACCATAAAAAAGCTTCTGGTGCTCTTCCAGACAGCGGAATAGTACTGAGCCTATTCTTTTCATGACATCACTGCAATTGAGTGTCTGGTCCAGGGTGACACCACCCGTAATGGGCAGGGTGGAGCTGTGAGTCACAGTTGACCACTGCAGTGCCGTCTTACCAGACCAGGCTTCCTCTCTGAACAAAAAGCTTTTGAAAAAGAATGTTCACATTAGCATTTTGATTTTCTATTCAGAAAAAAATCTCTGTCCCAGCACTGCTCGGTAAAATTCTGTTTATGTCTCTTTGGAGAATGAGTTCCCTGCTTACTCTCTTTTTCTAGAGGATGTGATTTGGGGGGCGGAGCCGTCAGCATCATTTGCCCAGAACGTGGCAGGGTGGTGGGCGTTGAGAATCTTAATAGCTGTCATTTAGTGAAGTGTTCGGCTGAAAGTCCAATCTCTGAAGTAAGATCTTTGCCAAACTGGTCATTGATGGAGCTAAAAATAAGATGAGGACTAAATGGAGTCTTTAACAAATGCACATTCCAGATCTTTCAGTTCAGTCCCATCAGCCATCACGGGAAAGACGGTGACAAGAAGAATGTCTGCCAAAGCTTCACGTGTCACCAAAGGGGTAATTTCAGATTGGTCATAATCGTGCTTGCCCTGAGTCTGTTGATCACTCCATGTAGAGTTAGACAGTATGTTTATTTGAAATAAAAATTAAAAACTGGATTAAGAAGAACGATTTTACTGTCAAAAAAATCAGATTATTGCTGATTTATCCAAGGATTCCTGTTGAATTCTTGCCTAGAAATGAATAAAACTCTCTCATGTAATGAAAACTGGGGCCAGGTAGTCACAGACCTGCAATCTTGGCATGATCTGCCATTTTTGTTGAGTTACTGTCTTTGAGTGTTTTGTTTGAGTTTTAACATACAGCTTGACATGGCACGTAGCTCTGCACTTTGAAAAATGGGCGAAAATTCTAAATCCCTTCTCAAGGGATTTTATTATATATTGCTGTTGAAAGACATAAATCTAGAGCTTGCCTGTAACTGTCTGAGGAAGGTCATGTCTTACACTGGAGCCATAAATAAATATTTCTGAAATCTCCCTCATTCTTAACCCAGGGCCTGGAAAATATGGAATATTTAGTAAATGTTAGTTGAATATAAGAAAATGAATTAGTCAAGTGTTTTTTTTCTACAGATTCTAGCTGATATCACCTTCAGAATAATTACCAACTTAACCCTGACCACGTTCTACCAAAGAGTCCCAGACTTCGCCAGTGGGAATCTGAAATAATGTGGATTGTTTTCACAAAGCTTTGAAGCTTAGGTTTAATCCATACGGTCACTTTTTTTTCAACCTGAGCATGAAAGTATGATGTGATGATGTTTTTGTGCAGCTAGAATTCCTTGCTCTACCATGAATTTCATTTGTGAGTGTCCATGTCTGTATGTGCTCTTGGTTCCAGGTTTCCTTTTTGATTAATTACTTGCCTACTGACTGGTATACTGAATGGCCAGCCTGGAAGTGCAGTGTTTGAATCATACTTAGAATTTATGTGTGTATGTATCTATACATAAATATATTTCAAATATTGCTATAGCTAAAACTGTGCATGTCTGCCTTGCCACCCTTCCCAGGAATAAGAAAAACTATAAGGCAGTTAGGTGTATCTCTTTTCTTTTTAACTGAAGTATAGTCAATTTTCAATGTTGTATCAGTTTCTGGTGTACCGCATAATGTTTCAGTCATACATATACATACACATACTTGTTTTCATATTCTTTTTCATTATAGGTTTCTACAAGATAAATTTGAATATAGTTCTCTGTGCTATACAGAAGAAACTTGTTATTTATGTATTTTTGTTCTTTATTTATTTTATATATAGTAGTTAGTATTTGCAAATCTTGAACCCCAATTTATCCCTTCCCACCCCCTTTCCACCCTGTAACCGTAAGTTTGTTTTCTGTCTGTGAGTCTGTTTCTGTTTTGTTCATTTGTGTCCTTTTTTTTTTTTTTTTTTTAATTCCACATATGAGTGATACCATATGGTATTTTTTCTTTCTCTTTCTGGCTTACTTCACTTAAAATAATGATCTCTACGTCCATCCATGTTGCTACAAATAGCTTTATTTTACTCTTTCTATGGCTGAGTAGTATTCCATTGTATAAATATACCACAACTTCTTTATCCAGTCATCTGTCAATGGACAGTTAGGTTGCTTCCATGTCTTGGCTATTGTAATTAGTGCAGCTATGAACATTGGGATGCATGTATCTTTTTGAGTTAGAACTCCCTTCAGATATATGCCCAGGAATGGGGTTGCTGGATCATATGGTAAGTCTATTTTTAGTTTTTTTGAGGAATCTCCATACTGTTTTCCATAATGGCTATACCAAATTACATTTCCGTCAACAGTGTAAGAGAGTTCCCTTTTCCCCACACCTCTCCAGCATTTATCATTTGTGGACTTTTTAATGGTGGTCATTCTGTCTGGTGTAAGGTAATACCTCATTGCAGTTTTGATTAAGGCAGTTGTATGTTTGCCCTCAGGACAAACTCTTAATCTGTAATCTATAGAGAGCTAGTGACTCTTCTGAGGACAAGCTCTTCAATTTTTTCACTTTTCTCAAAGTTTCCTTGAAAAACGTCAAGGAATTGTACTTTTTTCCCCCAGAAAAGATAAATTCTTCCCCAGAGTTGCAGCACACATGGTTAAAGTTCCCTCACTGTTGGAGGCCTTTAAACTACCAAATACAAGTATTGCTTTTAAACTAAATTATTATCATCAAGCACAGGACTCTGGCTTCCTGCTTTCACAGAGCTCAGATTCAAGCTTCATGAAATAAT
The DNA here is from genome assembly GCF_036321535.1 of Camelus dromedarius. Taxonomy (NCBI): domain Eukaryota; kingdom Metazoa; phylum Chordata; class Mammalia; order Artiodactyla; family Camelidae; genus Camelus; species Camelus dromedarius. The sequence continues at coordinate 106,444,207 of NC_087437.1, read as the reverse complement.
GAGTTAAATCATATCTGAGCCTTCCCTCTTGTAAATGGCAGGGTCTACGTCATAGATGGAGAAATGATGATGATGTCATGATGATGCTATTGCCCGACTGTTCAGCGTCCTCTATGATCTGAAGAGAAATTAGACCTAAGTGGGATCCTGTACAGAGAAACTGAAGGCTGCAGAGGAATTTCTGTTTAAACTTTCCATTGTAGGCTTAGGTCTGGAAAAACTTAGGAGCCAGTTAGTAAGAACTGAAATGTTTTAAAGATGAGGGATGAAAAACCAAAGCTTTCTTTGCGATTCTAAGATTTTTGGTGTTTTTTTTACAGATACTCTTCCATTAGACACCATCCTAATTATCATCCTGACTTCAACAACTTTTCAGTATTTTCTGTGCAGAAGTCAGAATTTAGAAACATGTTCATGTCTGTCTTTCTCTCTGTCTGTGTGTCTGTGTCCCAGGAGTGTGGTCTTGTGTTTTTTTCTAGTGTCTTAGGAGACATCTTATCCAGACTGAATGTAGATACTGATTACTGAATTGCAGCCATCTTATCAATACCAAAATTAATTTCATGCTTTTATCTGATGCTTCACACAGACTCTCAACATTTAATTGAGTCAAAAAAAAAAGGCAGTTTCTTTAGCACCTGCACCCTTTCCTTTCTCATTTCTTTTTCTTTTTTTTTTTTTTTTTAGTTGACTTTAATATTAGTTTCCGGTCTAAAACATAGTGATTCAATAATTTGATAGATTGCATACCATACAAAGTTATTATAATACTATTGACGACATTTCCCATGTTGTACATTACATCCCTGTGACTTGTTTATTTTATAACTGGAAATTTCTGCCTTTTAATCCCCTCACAGATTTCCCTTCCTTCCCTCCCCTTCCCTTCCTCTGCTAGTGACCATTTGTTTGTTCTCTGTATCTGTGAGTCTGTTTCTTTTTTGTTATATTTGTTCGTTTGTTTTGTTTTTTGGATTCCCCAAGTAAGTGAAAACATACAATGTTTGTCTTTGTCTGATTTATTTCACTAATCATAATACCCGCCAGGTCCATCCATGTTGTCACAAATGACAAAATTTCGTTCTTTTTATGGCTAATATTCCAGCGTGTGTGTGTGTGTGTGTGTACCACATCTTCTCTATCCAATTATCTGCAGTTGACACTTTGGTTGCTTCCATATCTTGACTTTTATAAATAATGCTTTGAACATTGGAATGCATATATCTTTCTGAGTTAGCATCTTTGTTATCTTCAGAGAAATACCCAGGAGTGGAATTCCTGGTTGTATGCTAGTTCTATTTTTAATTTTTTAAGGAACCTCCACGTTGTTTCCCATAGTGGCTGCACCCATTTACATTCCCATGAACAGTGTATTAGATACATTCAGCAGAATGTTATATTTTCTTGATATTCCTGAAAATGTCTTCATTTAATTCGTTAGTAGAATCATTTGTGAGACTTGCCATTAAGGAGTATGATTTTATCCCTAACTTGAGATTTTGCTCAATGCTATTTGGTGAACTTTAACAGCAGGGCAATACATTTTCAATTAGAAGCAGTAATCATTGGAGAAAAATAAAAGACAGCAGTTAATTGGTGTGTTGTGGTAGGCAAACCAGTGACAGCATGAGGAGGTACCAACTAAATCAATCTGTAGCCAACCTGAATATTACCGTAACTATAAGTTTTCTAAAGTAAAAGAAATTGAGATCCTAACCCTGTTTTTGTTTTTATATGGTAGTTGCTAACTGCCCTTCTCCCTGCAACCCTTAATTTTCTGCTAATCACTTTTGGTTGCAAGAAATAAGAAGCATTTGTAGAACATATTTAGATAGCATATATCTCCAAGGTAAATATGCTACAACTCCACCTCAATATAATGGATAGTAAATAAAATAAAAATTATTTGCTGACATCTTAATATGTGATGGCACTGAGAGAGATAAATACTAAGATGTTTAAGACAGTCTACTGTCAAGTTTTGAATATAATCAAAATTTTGTCAAGCCATTTTGGAATGTACTTAAAAGACTGCCAGGTTGAAAATCATCTTTGAGAAATATAAATAATTATTCTGTACCTTATGTTTTTAGTATTCATTCATTCATCATTCATTTAGTTTTATTTGAGCTTTGTAAAAATTGGTGAGCACGAGAGGACTCATTAATCTGAGAGTTTTTAAGGACAGATAGTATCAAACAGTGGGCGGAAAGACAAACGGGAGAATCAGCATTTGTTGAACAAACTAAGCTGTGTGGTTTGCTTGCTATTTCAGAAAAGGCTCTCAGTATTACCTCTTACCTTGCTTTGAATCTTTACCAAGCTGGATAGACAGATCTCACTAAAGACCAGTGGGGTATAAGAAACCAGAGACACTTAGCATTTTCTGTTTTTTATTGAATTAAGTGAAAAGAAGAGTAAGAAGTATATAGGAAAGGCACCAGCTTGAAAGCTGCCCTGTTCCTCTGAGACCATATGCATCAGCCAGATTCCCTCCACGCCGGAGCCCCACTTAGGCACTGTCTTCAAAGTCTAAATAGCCCTTCACCCGATGCTGTCAGACCTACAGCCCTGGCATGTCATATTTCATTCTAGTGAAAGTTGCATATACACATTTGTATGTCAATACCTATTTTCGTTCATTCTTGAAAATGAAAACCCATTATGAAGACATAAATATTTAGTTTTTTAGACAAATGCATAGCACTTTATTTGATGATCCAGTGGTTACTTAACTGTCTGGCCTTACAAAATCTGTCCTACAGAACAGGCAGCAACAAGGGTCTTCTCCCTGGAAACATGTATGCATGTGCAAAGTTACACATGGGCATCAAGGAATTCACTCATTTTATGAAGTTCATCCATGGATCAGTTAAAAGATCCTGGGTTATAATTGAATTTTTGTAAGTGTAGGGGAGCAAAATTTGCCACCCCAAAAATGTCTCCTTGGCTTGAAGATTAATTTAGGCTGATAATTTTTAAGGCCCAAAAGACTCAGAAAGAACTGTTACCCCAAAAGGTAAAGACCTCAGTTCTTAACATACCCAAAAGGTAAGTTTACAGTCGGGAGATGGTGCTGACATTGTGTAGCTAAAGATTTTGAAAGATTTATTTAGAAAAGGAAAAGTACACCTCCAGGAATGGGAGGCTGGCTGATCCAAGGGAGGGAAAGCAGTGGTTTTTTCCTCCCCTTTCTCTTACACTCTCGCTGAGAGTTGGTCTTTTGATTGACAGCTCTTGTCCCTGGAGTGCTTAGTCATGTTTGGCCCCTTTTGCGCATGTCCTTACCCATGGTGTACACAGAAAAACTCCATGGGGGCCTAAACCACAGTGTTAATTATAATACAATGGGCACTGGGTCGTGTCCGGTTAAGTCCTTTCTGCTACTGCGCAGTCGTGCCTGTCGGGTTCTAACCGGTTTCTTGCTGGCCCTCATTTAGAAGTAAAGTCCCTTTATGCTGGAGGCCAGCATAACTCTGTATTCCAGACCATCCTCCCTCTCCTCCACCTATCTGCCCGGTGCCCCCACTTATCTAACTACCTAACTGACAGAACCTTTGGCCTTCCCCATAACTGCCTAAAAGAACATAGAGGACCTGTTCCAGGAAGGGAGCTGTCACCATAGTAACTACAGTATGAACTAGGCATGTAGACAGGGAGGAATCTAGCAAAGTCTGTTAAAATTCCTCTCTGTGTCCCATTGTGTCCATGTGGCCCAGCAAGCATTTCCTTTTCTCTTTCCATGTCAACTGCCTTCCTCCCCTTTGAAGTCCCAAACTGCTACCCCTTAACATCCTCTTTTGTCTTTAGCTGAAGATGGTATTTAAGTTGAGAGTTTCAGCCATTTTGGTGAGTTATTCAGTTTTTCTGGGTCTCTCACATGCATACATATGATTCAACTTTGATTTTCTTCTGTTAATCTGTCTCATGTCAATTTAATCCTTAGACAAGTCAGAGGAACCCGGAAGGGTAGAAGAAAATTTATTCCTTCCCGGCACAAGCTTTATCCTGAGTTTTCTTCTATTAATGTTTCTAGTAGGTCAAGGCACTGTGATTAGGTAGAGTGTGAGAAGCAGGTGAAATTAAAAGAAATATACACGTGCCTATCTTTGAAAATGATGTAGCCACTTAGGGAATTCATGAAGCAAAAATGCCAAAACCTAAGTATGAATATACAAAAGTGAAGCATATTGTTGTAACTCTCTCTTAAGTCAAGAGTATGTCACCGTTGGCATTTGTCAGATGATCAGACCATTTGACAAATCTTTCCAATAGTCTGTGGTATTTTAAAACATCTTTTGTTTACCATTTCTTCCTCATCCCTGTGGGCTTTGCCTTCTGGGTTGCGTTAATAATCCAGTTCATCGTTAAGGACTTCTGTATGTTTCACTGCTTGACTAAACTAGCATTGAAGACATACAAGTGCCAACAATTTCTGGCCCCTCTTTGCTCTCTGGTCAGCAGATCCAAGCTATGTGTCTAACAGATGGTAAAGCTGGTCCAGAAGCATACATCCTGGGGTTTGGGCCAGGTCCAGAGTTCTGCAGGCTGTCTTCACTGATGGATCGCTGTGGTCTTTGTAACTGAAGGAAGAACTATTTCCTCTACTCTGAGTACTCCGACACCAAGTGTATGTAGGGTGTTCCCTCACATTAAACAAATCTGACACTAACTACCTAGAGTTAGCATAGACCCCACCACCACCACTAGTTAAAGGTTCAGTCCCACAAGACTGCCCCCTGCTGTAGAAGCCAGTCAAAAATTATATTTTCTGATGGAACAGCTATAAATCAGGACTTCCCATGACCCCCCTCTTCAGCTTTGATAATTTACTAGAACAACTCACAGGGTGAAGGCTTTACTTACTGTTTATTGTAAAGGATAAAACTGGAGAACAGCCAATGGAAGCCAGATTGTTTTTGGGTTTTTTTATAGAGGTTCCATTAGGTAGCCATGAATGATTAGATCATTGGCCACTGGTGGTGATTAAACTCAGTCTCCAGCCCCTCTCCTCTCCCTGGAGGTCAGATAATGGGGCTGAAAGTTCTAAGCCTCTAATCCCAAAGTTGGTTCCTGTAGCAACCAGTTCCCATCCTCCAAAGTCACCTCGTCAGCATACAAAAAAGATGTTTTCCTTTTTTTTAATTGAAGTATAGTCAGTTACAATATGTCAATTTCTGGTGCACAGCACAATGTCCCAGTCTGCATATACATACATGTATTTGTATTCATATTCTAAAAAAGGATATTCTTATCACTCCAAGGGTCTAATAAGCTCTTGTGTCTGGAACCAAAGACTAAGACCATATATTATAACAACAGATGCTTCTGCCACCGAATTTTACAAGTTTTAGCTCTGTATCAGGGCCTCGGGGCAGAGACCAAACTTGTATCTCTTATTATGTCCCAGTAACCAAAATAAATTGTTTCTGGGAACTAGCAAAATATCTCAGGAAAAAAACTGTGAAACCTACCAGATTTGACAAAAAGTCCAGAGGCCCCTCATTTGTGAATGAAAGGATTAAAACCATTAAGGGTTTTCCTCTATTTTATACCAGTGTGAAAACACCTGTCTGTAATTCGCAGGTTTGCCATCTTGTAACTTGGAACGAGTGATTTAATTAGAAGGATTCTTTCTCGTCCACTTGCAAATTGGGGGTTAATTGTTCTACTCTTTTACAATTAACATTGTTCTAGCTTTTTGTTAGCCATAATTAGAAAAACAAATGGACTAATTGAAGGTTGAGATGAGATTGTGAAATAGGAAGACATCTTTCTCCCAAAGAAGAGAGAGATTGTCAGGATAGACTATATGGAGGCTTTGGTGCCATGTCCCTGTTAGGAGGTCATCTGCTTCCTTGTGGAGGACGGAAGGGATGGGAGATGGCTTTGTCTGGGTACCACTATGTACGGCACAGAGTCAGAGCCATACAGGAATCTGGATATGCTGAGAAGGGCTGTATCTAATGCTTCCATATCCCCAAACCCTGAGAAACACTGAAAAGGGGCCGGCATGTAAATCTCCCCCCATTTCCTCTGTTGCTTCTTCAAGACTTCTGTGTTCAACTTGGCATAGGATTATTTATCATTTGCCTTCTTATACTCATATTAAACTACAAAAATCATTGATGTGCTTTTCCGAAGAAAGGCATATGCGTGAATTTTGCAGTGGACTTTAAAAATGTAGCTCAACTCCTAGCTTTAAAGACCAGCACAGAGGTGATCCAAAGGTTCCATGGAAGCTTCCCCAGATGTTGGGGGTTTGGTTTGTGTGCTTGTTGCAAATTTTTCTTGCAAAGATGAGCATGCATGTGAAATGGTGAGGGAGGTCCACTGTGGAAAAATCAGCTCAACTGAGACCATCTCAAGCAGAAAGAGGTTTCACTCTCTTTAAATTTTTTTTTTTAATCTGCGGACAGAGATTTTTGTACAATTTAAATTGATGTGCTCTAGATTTCTCAAAATCCAAGGTGGAGAACTGTGAATGTAAGGACCCTGAATCTCCTTGTGAAAACAAGAGAATTGCTTTTTCTTGGTGGGTGATTAACTTCCCCAGCCACAGGGTTGGAAACCACTCTGCAATTTACTGCTCCAGGAAAAGGTTTTCTGAATAAATCCCTTGTGACCTGGAAAGGTTAGGGTGCTCCCCCTAAAGTGACTCATTTACTTCTTTCTTCTTGGCAGGATTATGCCATAGGGCTTTTAAAGGCTCTTGACAGATCATTCCATCTCATTAGGAGATGGTTTCAGGCACAGGTGTCTGTTACAAGATGCCAGGTTTCTATGTCAAGCATAAAGCTACGGATGGGGACACACCGGGGCTGAACACTCATGTTTTAATATACCTCCTGCATGACCTGTGGAGTGGAAAGCTACCCATTCAGACATGATTGGCATCCAGTCAGTCACATGGGTGTGGTCGATCCAAAGACACCAAATTTATGAAATTGCATAAAAGAGCCAAGTGAAAAGGACGGTGCAGCTGAGAAGTGGGCACGTGAATTTTGTTTTATTTTTTTGATTACCTTTTATAGAGTAAGGCCAGGAAATTTCCTTCAAAATTACCTTCATCATTCTGACATCAAAACCCAAGTCACAGGAAGACAAGTCATGACATCTTTTGAAATGAATGAATGAACCTTGTCATTGCTAGTCTGAGCCTGCGGTAGAGTCTATTAAATGTTTTCTGGGAAGAGCTCGCCGTTAAAATAGCTCCCTGAAGGACCCCAGCACACTGGGTGGGTAGGTCAGTGGATACCACAAAGACTGGGAATGCGTTTCTTCTTGCTTGAGAGATGCTTGTTTTCAGCTCAGATATCGTGAATGTTATATTTTGCTCCTGGAACTCCTTGTGCAGTTACATTTAACTCTAGATTATTCATTAATTTAATTAACACTTTTGAGCAACCAAATTGTGCCAGGAGCTGTGCCAAGAGCTAGAGAGCTGTTATGCTCTTGTTCCAAGAAAGGGAAATGGTTAATGTTCCAAAATGTAAATCTTCTATTTTCAGGTCAAGTGTAATCCATTTTAGTAGGTCTACTCTTAATCCCTTAAGAAACGTCTCTTTGAAATGACTTTTTTTAAATGCAGTGTGATTGTGAAGTGAATTTAATACAAATTGAAAAGTGCCACATCTGATGCAAATAGATACTTTGTAATTATGGGCTAAACACTCTTTCAGAGACAGTCACGACAATAAAAAAGGATTGGCTATAATTAGTCCCCCTGGGGCAGATCTTTTCCTTTTATTATCTCTGTTCTTTGCTATAAATTTTAATAATAAGATTAGCCATTCAATGACAATATAACCAGACTGCAGTCTTAATACGTAGAATATCTATATTGTGAAATTGGGGGAATTTGGCAGAACAAAAATGTTATTACTAGTTACAGAAGATGTAAAGACTTGAGAATGGTTGAAATTATATGCATAGAGGTTAAAAACACGCTTCTTAAAATCTCTACTTACTGTCAATGTCCTTATGAGCCGCTGAATTCTTAAGCTTGTTTTTCTAAATCAAATGAATAATCCTGTCTTAAATGTAGGGATTATAACAATAGAAATAGCAGTTACTTTAAGAGAATATATTTCTATGGAGATACCAGGTATTTTTTTCAATCATTTCTGTATGAATGTTTCTGTGTTTTTAATTAAAATTTTAAGAAATTCATCTTTCTCCTCGCATAATGAAATAAAATTCCCTAAACAGTTGAGGTTCCTTGTTATTCTGCAATCCAGGAGGTAGCTCTAGGAGTAACTAGTTTTAAGCCTTGGAAATTCTGTGCTCTGGCTAAAAATGATAAAGGCAATTATTTCTGTATTCAAATGAAATATGCATGAATCATATACCAAAGGCAGAACTCCTTTTTTTTTTAACTAAAGCAAATGAAAATATAAAAGTACAGAGAAATGTTATCTATTTTTCTTTCTTAACTAAAATAGCATTTGTTGGTGAAGTGTCGACCTAACTGCCGTTTTATTTGGTATGATTTATCTGCTCCAACATAAAAACTAATCTGATTTTTATATCTTTCATTTCTAAGCATGATTCTTAGAAATACGTTTATACGAATAAATCAACCAAACAGAACCTTGTAATTCATTTAATGAGGGATGGCAGAATGTCTTTCTGAATGTCCTCCTGAATTCTCGTGTCCTGAGGCGCCGGCACTAGGAAGGAAAGGCCGGTGTTTATACGGATGCGCACACAGTGTGTATCTGAGTTCACATGGACAGTGATGAGGTCAGCGCTTAGCCTGGGCTGTTAGGGCTCGTTATTCCTCCAGGAGCTTTGTTCCAGGGGTCTGGGCCATTGTGAAAGGCCAGTGTGCTACCGGGTTCATTGTCAAGCTCTATGGATTTGGGAGTGGGGGATGGGGAGAGTTAGGAATATATTTCTGAATATATTTCTGAGGCATATAAAGAAATGTTGGTATTAAATGAGATAAGCAACTTTAAACATGTGAACACATTCACCATTTAATTATCCATCTTAGTAGAAGATAAGGATGGATTTAGAACGAGAATCCGTGAATGTCACAAAAGCCTAACTTTTTATTAATACCTTTAATCTTTTTCCAGTAATCCCAAGCAGGCTGACCCAGGACCTGCCTATCTTGCTATTTCTACTCCCGACATCTGAGGCATTAGCTAAAGCATCGCGTGATGCCAAAAACCAAGGACAGTATTTCGGAGATTGAGTAAGCTAAATCTGGATGATTTTCAGCACAATTAAAAGAGTGGATATTAGTATGTCCTAGAAGAATATTATCTGAGCTTATAATAACCAGAAATCCAGGCGAGGACTTCTGGAACAGATTCTCGCTGCTAACCATTCTACTGTTCCTCTCCATTTTCAAACTCTGTAGGTTACTTCGTAGAACGAGTCTTTAGCATGGTCCATTTTAGAGTTTGCTTGAAAGGCGGGCTCACATAGTGATCAGGAGAACGGACTGTGGAGCCGGAGTGGGGCTGCTCGTTCCTGCTCTCCCCCTGACCAGCTCTGTAACAAAGCTATGTGACCCTTAACCTCCTTTGTGCCTTGTTTGCTTCACCGCTGAAGTGGGGGAAGCAGCTGTACCTCTGTCATGGGGTTAATAGGAAGATTTGATGGGTTACTATGCAAAAAAGCACCTGAAACACTGTCTCATTCATATAAGCAGTCAATAAGTATTGAATGATTATTGTTTAGAGGACAGGAAAATGAGGAGGGGATGGAGGCAAGGACTGAGTAGAAGAAATAAATGTGTACTAAGTAGCTGCGATGGGCTCAGCATTATGCTGGGTAACTAACACACATTTCTAATCCCCGTGTATGCTATGCAAAAGTTTGTTATCTGAATGGCACAAATGAGGAAACAGGCTTCGATATTTTGAGACTCATGTTTGTTTTTAAATTGACTGGCTTTAACAATTCCAGAGCCAGTTTGGAGCCAATATGTCGCAGCTCACATGCTTGGAGGTGACGGTCCTCTGAGGACAACGTGCCTTGCAGAAACATTTATAGGTGGCCAGCTACAAAAAAAAAAAAAAAAGAGGAAAAAAATTATGATGACAAACAATCCTTATGTTCATTTGAAGTCTTTTTTCTTATATGAGCTCTTAAAGAAAAAGTTCCATTTTCTTCAAAACAGCAAAGCTTTTTCAAGAGGGAAAAAAATGAAATAGTACAATGGAGAAAGCACATGCAGCCCATCAGCTATACAGGTGATCGCACTGGATAAATGCAATTAGCTGCAATCCTTTCTGTCTCTAACCTTGGACGTGTAATTGCAGTAGAATTAGAGGGAGTTTTTTAGGCTTTGGTGTTGAATCAGGCACACGCATCAAGGGTATGTAATACTCTGATTGTGTAATCCTGCATATAAAATACCCATCACATTCAATGACACTTGGCCTTTGGTTTTTTTTCTTTATTTTTTTTATTGAAGTACAGTCATTTACAATGTGTCAAACTCTAGGGTACAGCAGATTGTCCCAGTCATACATATACATGTATTCATTGTCATATTCTTTTCCATTAATTACAAGATACCAAATGTAGTTCCCTGTGCTATACAGAAGAAATTTGGGGTTTTAATCTGTTTTTTTATATAGTAGTTAAATTTGCAAATCTCGAAAGCCTTTGATTTCTGACCCCAAAATTACCTTTTCCAAATGAATTTGTTTAAACTTACTATCTTTTACCTATATATTTAATCGATGGAGTTTGTCAGTTGTTACCTCTCTTACTACTTTTCTCCTGTCAAGATTTAAAAGACCTTTCTCTGATTTGCAAGGTCAACAGGATTTCGCAGTACAAATAGGAGTTGTAATGATGTGCTGCAGAAAGCTATGTTTCAAGCTGTGATGTCTGCCCTTTTGGGGGTTAGGAAGAAGCACGTGCTTTTAGGATAAAAGAAAGAAATAGATGAGCTTAGGTTTACTTGCTTTTCACTGTATGTATTTGTTTGTTTTCTTAAGTATAGGAAGGGGGCCTGTGGAAGACATAAAGGAGGCAAGCACAGAGCACCCTTCGGGAGTCAGGCACTGTGTGTTGTGTGATTTCTGGTAAAGAAGAACCAAATCTGGCCCTTGAGGCTCTCACAGTTGAAGAGGGTGGTCAGAAACATACACAATTTAATAGAATATGTGAAGTGCAGTAATGAGGATTTGCATGGCATTTCAAGGGAGCACAGAGAAATCACACCACTTCCACCTGGGGGTCAGGAAGGTGGCCCCTACATTAAGCAAAAAGAGAAGGGGAGGCACATTCCCTTAAGTATTGGAAAACACACACACCCTCTCTGCAAATAAATTCAGCACCTTCCAACTTGTTTTCAGGGTACCCAGGACTCAAGTTAATAATAACTAGCTAGACCCAAATGGCCAAATTTCTATTCCTGGTATGAACTTGCATAGGTAATTTTTGTTGTTTTAACAAAGAAGAAATGTGTATCTTTGGAAATCTTTTTACATGAATTATATAGTAGAATGCATTTAGCAATAGAATTGTTAAAGACAGAGAAAGGAGACTTTGTCCTTTTTTTATTAGGATGAATGCTTTCAAGTAAGACGAATAAAAATGAAATGAAATTAGAAAAAAAATAGAAGCACTTAAGAAACTTAATTGTTGCTGAAAGAATTCTAATCTGATGGCGTAGAAAGAATTTAATTAAACTCTAAAAAAAAATAAATAACACATTGGCCTTTCTCCTATGAAAATGATATCTCTTGTTGTTTATCAGCTATTCCTTGACCTGCAAATTAGTAGTGGTTAAATGGTCTATTATTTTTCTCACTTTGGTTATTATATGTTGCTGCTGGTGAGATTATTTGTGGAGCAATTACTGGTGAGATAACCATTAAGACTGTGCAGATAGAAATGTGGTCTCATATGTGCCCCTGTTCATTTGGGTGGGAAAACGAGAAGGACCTAACTTAAATCTGACAGATTCAAAATCAGTGCTCCTTCTATAGCAGAATACACTATTCTAAAAGCAAATGTTTAGAAGGACAGTCATCATCATATGTATCAAATGCTAAATGCCCTTATAGAGATGAAAAGTGGCCAATGGGGTAAGGCATTACCTAGGAAGAAGTGGATGGAGAATTGTTTGGAAGGGAGCATTGCAAAAAGATGACCCAATAGTTCTTTCACATCATGCAATGAATTAGCAGGAATGGAATTCTGTTAGCTCTGACCCAAAGCTAACAGAAGACACGATATTTTGGACAAACCTGTACATTTTTTCATGTTTTTTCCCCTCCAGCCCCGTCACGTGTTCAACATGCTAAAGAAATATGTCCGTGCTGAACAGAAAGACAGGCAGCACACCCTAAAGCATTTTGAACATGTTCGCATGGTGGATCCAAAGAAAGCTGCCCAGATCCGGTCCCAGGTAAGCAGAGTGCGGTCATCACGCAGCTTGGAAAAGCTAGTGTTCTTGCTCTTTTCATCTTTAGCTATTCCCAGAGTAGCTATGGTGTTGGACCTCTAAAGTGAGAATTCTTCAGTACCTGGTGAATTCTGAAGGTTAATGTTAGGACACCGTGTGGTTTGGCACTCTCTGAGTTATGAAAATAACAAAGAATATAAAAATCTTAAGTGTCTGCTGCTACTGATTCTTAAGGAGCCATTTCACACTCTGATGACTAAAATGAAGAAAACGAAAATTGTGTAAACCGAAACCGCTAAAATCTGGTTCACACTAAACTGAGGACAACCTATAAACTCTATTTAGATTGTAATGCTTGGATGTAACGTGAGACTAAATGAAGCTTTGTAGTGCTAAGTGTTACACTTCCCCATTTTTAAAGCTTGACAACTGGGATCTATTTCTGAAAATCTGAAATTTTACACTTCCTTAAACAGAAGAATTTTTCAAATATCTCTCATGAAATATCCAGTCAAATTAAGTAAGATGTGATCCTATCTATTGGAAAATTTGCGAAGACATATATTTAGGGCATCAGAGATTATTTAGGAATTTCAATATAAGGAATCAGAGTTGGACAAAAATTACCTTTTCAATTGGTTTTATATTGTATGTTTACAAGCATACAATATAATGGGAAGTTTAAAGCAGCTCCAAAGTTAAAGAACAAAAAATGAGAACACAAGAAAAATAAAGATGCTCTTACAGGTTCAAAGTTCCAGAAGCATTTTGTCAGTTCTATTGGGGAAGTTTGTATCTGTCTTCAGTGCTTGGTAAGGAAAGTAACTATTTCTTACTCCAGAGATGGTTTACTTGGAGCTGTCATCCTTTGCTGCAGGTCATGACACACCTCCGTGTGATTTATGAGCGCATGAACCAGTCTCTCTCCCTGCTCTACAATGTTCCTGCCGTGGCCGAGGAAATTCAGGATGAAGTTGGTGAGTGAGCTCTTCTTTTGATGCTATGTATATAAACATGTCTTCCTCCTGGAGGAAGGTACCAGGGAACTGAGTTCGTCTGCATCAGGATCCACCAGTGTTACCTAATACGTGGAAGGAAAGAGTAGATTACCTTTTACAGTGAAATTCTCGAGGGCAGAACTAGCTTTCATCTTAACTATCACATCAGGTCTTAACTATGCAGACTTACAAAGGCGGGAGAATGTACTTGACTTTTGGTCTGTTTGTGGGATAATGAGCAACTTGTTACTGGATTATACTTGTCAACAATCCTCTAATTTAGACAGTCTTCTAAGTATCACCTTATGATGCTTTCGTACTTTACAGTTTACTAAAAACAACCCTTTCTCCATCTCTTAATTCTTTATTATCACAAGCTTATGAGTGGTATGATAGTCCTATTTTTCAGGTAAAGAAACTCAAGCTTAACAACCTTAGAAACTTGCCTATGTCACATATATCCCGGGGAGCACAGGACTCTCCATAATGAGTCCTGCCCTTTGTTAACTGGCTTGGAGGTAGACGTGGGTTATCTGAAATCAGAACACCCAGGATGGTGTAGATGGGTGTGCTGAGGCAAGAATTCCTGCTTTGAAGTGCCCAAAATACCACTTGGCCTGATTTTTACATTTCATGCCAATACCATTCTGCTCTTTTTTTCCGAACTTAGTAATGCCTTGCAAGTGTTGGTTGTATTACTATCAAGTATTTGGCACTTATCAGATGATAATGGTCTGTTCAGTATTGAGTATTAGTGTATGGAATCATTTCTATAAGAAATGAATGTTCTTGTTAGATGTTTATCGGATAGATATTTGTAAGGAAACTTTAAAAGACTGTGTATTAAATAAGTATAAGAAAGTTCTCCAATAAGTTGTAGAAGAGACAAAATCAAAGAAATCATCACATTATTAGGAACTGAAGCTCACATCTTCTAGCAGAATGTGTTTTTTGCCTTATAGCCATCTTAACAAGCTTATTTTCATAAGCAACTTCAACTGAGGTGTTGCCAGTAATACGAAACTGTAGAGGAGCACGCCATTGCCAAGGACTAGAATATTTCACTCTCACCCAGTAATTACATTCGACTCTAATTAAATTATCAGAACTTTTTATTGAGCAAAATACTGCTGAAAACAGTGGCCACTAATGAGTCACAGTTCCACAGAACAGATGGTGATTCAGATATCCTGAGTATTACAAAATGCCCCAGAATGGGGCCACGCACAAAACATCAAATCTCAGTGACAGGGAGACTATTCAGATAATTAGAGTCACAGTTTTTTCTGTAGAAAAACTATTCAGTCGAATTAAGAGCATGTTACTTTAAAAAATAGGTTGTCATTCTAAATATACTGAACACCAAATCCTGAAAGATAATTTTTACAATTTTTATTTTTTTGCCTCCCTTTTTAAATGGCTGTTTCCTGGGGGAAGAGAAGCTTGCATAAATGAACTTCAATTAAATAGGTCTGTGGAGCATTTGGGACCCTAACATCAAAGCAAAAGAAGAGCACCCCCTAGGGAGAATGGCTTTTCTGGGCTGAGTTTAGTTGTCTTACATAGTTCTTCATTTGAAGGAACATTTTAAAATAATTTACTTTTAAAGTAGGAATCCAGATGAAACAAGATTGGCCATGGGTGCTAATTGTTTAAGCTGAGTGCTGGGGGTTTTTTTTTGTTTTTTTGTTTTTTTGTTCTAATTGAAGTACAGTCAGTTACAATGTGTCAGTTTCTGGTGTACAGCAGTGTCCCAGTCATGCATATACATACATATATTCATTTTTGTTTAAGCTGAGTGGAAGTTCTCTGTGGTATCTTCTACTTTTTTTTAAGCTTCATTTATTTATTAAGTTTTTAAATTGAAGTATAATCAGTTTACAATGCTGTGTCAATTTCTGGTGTACAACATAATATTTCAGTCCTACATATACATACATATATTACTTTCCATATTCTTTTTCAATCCTCTTTACTTTTTCATACACTTGAAATTTTCCATAATAGAAGTTGTTGTTTTCTTAGCTTCCTTTCTATAGAGGCTCTTCACAGACTTCTTCCAGTGTGTATCTGGTACATTTAATGGTTTCTGATGAAATGCTTTGTCATCAGTCTGATTTGCAACATCTGCCTATTCTGTTTGTAATCAGACTTTAGATTTGGAGTTAGTTCAGTGTCAATAAGAAGGATACTAAAATTCAGAGCTGCTGGTAAAAGGACAAGATCCAAAAGAACCTACAGATGTATGTTTTTTATATGAAAGTTTGTGCTTATAAATGCAGGCAACTAGGGTATGTTTAATGCAGTAAACATCTGGAGAGAAATACAATAATTTTGTTAAATAAGGGTAATAGTTGTTCAGGAGAGGAACGGTTTTCACTAGTCCCAAGGAACTGCCAGGATCTTTCATGACACGGGTCTGCTTGCTTCCGTTGATTTATGCTCCCACGAGGGTAGAATTCTCTGTTATGGGTAAAAACCATTAAGAACCTAGCCACACCAGAAAGAAAAGGGTGAATGTGGGAATTGGCATCAAATCTGTTAAGAACCGTGAAGTGTGACTGACTAGAGCCTAGTGGGGCTTTCCTGTAATTCACACAAATGCAGCATATGATCTAGTGACAACTGGTGAATTCAGCAACAGCGCCCCCAAGTTACAGCTGAAGAAACTGAACCTTAGATAGAGGTCACTAACTTGCCCTTAACAGACAGTGAAGTGATGAAAGTGGAATTGGAGCCAGGGTCTGCACGAGTCCAAAATTCATGCTCTCTCTGCTACCCATTCTCCTCTCCCAGGCAGAATTTTCTTCTACTGAACCTCAGGGTCTAAAGCACCATGTATCCACCTCCAGTACTGTACTCTGCTTTGTATTCATTGTTTGTTTACATGTCCACCACCACCCCCTTTCCTGTGAGCTTTTCCAAAACATGTCATGGTCATGCTTGTATCTTCGGGATCCAACAGAGAACCTGGTACTCTGTAGGTGTCAGTGAGCATAGACTAGGTTGAAGCGAATCCCCAGGCTACACGGTAGATGCTCCTTAGGTTAGGTTGATCAGGTGGACTCCTCCAGAACCCTGAAGACCCACCCTGAGCACCCTCCGCAGCACCTAGCGTAGCGTTGCACAGAACAGATCTCTTTCCTCAGTCACAGCATTCTCCAAAGCTGTAATTGATCAAGCCAGCAAAGTGGGTGCAGTTGGCAAAGGTATCAAAATAAAGAAGAAAGCAGAGGTCTCAGGTCCTAATGAATTACATGTTACACTGTTGTCCTCTATGGTTTGCATGCCCCTCTGCTATTTGATGATCTGCCCAATTCAGATACCTTGACACCTGACTAATTATGTATATTGTCTGGTTTGACTCTCCCATCAAGCGGCATCTGAGGCTGTTTGTTTGATGTGCTCCACCAAGAAATATGAATTATCAAAACTACTCTATTAGTTTTATAAAAGTTTGTCTTTTATTACTTTGTAATGATTTTTCAGTTCAGTTTGACTTATTATTATGTCCAGGTTCCTAGGCACAGTCATTTATTACTTAATGTTTTCCTTTAAAAAAAAAAAAGTGTTTGCCTACAAATTTTCTGCAAAGAAAGGCTTAAGGCGTTGTTTGTAGAGGTGGGAAAAAAATCCTCTTATTCATTTTAAATAGCTGTTTAGGATTTTATTTTTTTCCATTCAGCAAATGATAGAATCATTAATTTAAGGAAAATATGCCTCTTTTTCAATGTCCGTATGTGTTTTACTCATCTTCTAACCCTTCAAAAAGGCAGAATGCCTTCATCTCTACTATTGTTCCTTCGCACCTTTGCTTTGGCAATATGCTGTTTAAAATGATTGGGGGTTTTTTTACCCTTTGTAATCTTTCTTAAATCTCTGCTAAAAGGATTCTAGTCTTCTGTCAGCACTGGGGTTATTTATCAAAGTGTTTCATTTTGCAGCTACCTCAAGGCTAAAAATGGCAACTCTCAACTCGGAGACGGCTGTTTCGCAGAATGCTATAATAACCAATTTCTGAGAAAGGCATACTTGTTTCATACCCTGGGGGAGCAGCTCTTTTAGCATTCAGAAAATTAGTCCAAACATGAATTATTATAAACCAGATGTTGGAAGGGTCTCTGGCTGAGCAAATCCAGTGAATGGGGTGGGACTGAAAAATGTGTCCAGAGATCAAAAAACTCAAGTTAATGAAAGAATGCTTATAATTTCTTATTACAATTTGACTGTGTCCTCTTGATAAAATCTTCTCCTCTTTGGGGAAAATATAGCATGTTTATTTCAAGGACAGTGTTTCCATTCTCTGTTCCTAATAAACCTATTAATTTTGGGATTTAATGAATCCAACGTTGTCTAGGTTTAAAATAGAATATTTGTAGCGCTTGCCAGACCAAAAACAAAAAATGGAACATCCATTACTACTGAGAATTTTAAGTATCTTGTGTATAATTGTTAGTCAAGGAAGGGCATCAGGGAGAAAAAAATTGGAAAAGTAAATAAAATGAGAGAACTGTTAACTTTTTCCGTTCTTATTGTTTTTCATAAGAATGACTTAAGTATATGTAGATTTTATATTTTACAGCTGATTTAAGTATTTGGAAATAAGGACATGTATTTGTATCATAAATTTCCAAAATCATGTTCTTCCTTTAATTTTACAATAGTCTTAGAGCTCCTTATTCACATTTTCTCCAATATTATTACCTGAATTACAGGTATGACCAGGGTTTATTTGCCTACCTCTAAGTGTGTATCTTTGTCACTCTCTTAGCAAGACAGTTACTCTTCCAAAATAGAACCACTCATTTTATAAACAAGAAAATGAAAAACGTTGTCAAGTGAACCTACGTATAAGTGTACTAATCCTCAAAATGGGAAAGTATACTATAATGATAGCACCCTGGTTTTCTGACGCTTTGACCGCCATGTTGAAATGTCTTAAAATAGCAAAATATAGGACACGTCAATGCCAGTGAGTTCATACCTTAGACCCAACTGGTCTGTAAAAGCCCTTAAGCATTTAACTCAACCATAGTGGTTAGTTTAGTGCTTTGTAGACATTTAGCTCTCTATACCTCTTTTGAATATGCTATGTAAGTTACCTTTTTCTTAGGAGTTTAATCACATATATATAAATCTAATGTTTGTGTCATTCAGATGATCTACAGAAGTCATTGATAAGGTCCTTTAAAAGCTGACATATGTAACTTGACATATGGAAATTATTGACGTGGAAGTTATTCAGGAAAACAACATCAATTTCACTGAATAATTTTTATAATATTCCCCTCTGGCAAACAGCTATTTTCTGTATTTCTAATCCATAATTTTAAAGGGGAAGCCAATGCTTTAGCAATATTAAAAAAGAATGTACTTCCTAGGAAGAATGAATGTCAAAAGGTTTAATTTAAAACAAATAAACATAATCTCTGCTGTTCTAGCAGATGGATTATAGACACTAATATGTATAATTCAAGATGGTACATTGATCTTGTTTCTTGCAATCCAGGTGGACACTGGCAGTCCTTAGATGACTTAAATACAAACCACATTGTTCACCTCATGCCATTGCACTGGCTTACTCTGGATTATGTTTTCGGTCTGAATAAATAAGTGGTGTCTATTAAAAATCCTTTGCCTAGTTTTGAATTGGGCTGTTTGCCTTTTTATTATGGAGTTGTAAAAGTCCTTTATAGATTCTGGATACTAAGCTATCAAATATATGATTTGAAAATATTATCTCCCTTTCTGTAGGTTTTCTTTCTACTTTCTTGATATCCTCTGAACATGCAAAATTGTAAAACTTTGGTGAAGTCTGTTTTATCAATTTTTTGGTTACTGTTGGTTGTGCTTTAGTATTATATCTATGATCCATTGCCAGTCCAAGGTCAAAATATTTATATCTATGTTTTTTTCTAAGAGTTTTCTAGTTTAGCTCTTACAGTTAGATCTTTGATTCATTTTGAGTTAATTTTTATATAAGGTGAAGTAAGGATCCAACTTCATTCTTTTGCATGTGGATTTCCAGTATCCCAGCACCATTTGCTGAAAAAACTATTCTTTCTGCCTTGAATGGTCTTGAAACCCTTGTAAAATATCAGTTGACCAGAGATATGGGTTTTATTTCTTGCTGTCTGTTCTATCCCTTTGATCTGTATGTCCATCCTTATTACAGCCTCCCACCATTTGATTAGTGTAGCTCTGTAGAAAGTTTTGGAATCAGGAAATGTGAGTCTTCCACCTTTGTTCTTTTTCGAGATTGTTTTGCCTATTCAGAGTCCCTTGCTTTTCCATATGAATTTTAAAGTCTTTTTTCCGCGTATCTGCAAAAAAAAAAAAAGATAGTTGAAATTTTAATAGGGATTTCATTGAGTCTATAGACCAATTCCAGGAGTATTCCTATTGTAATTTATTAAATGAAGTTTTTAAAGCCCTGTCACTACTTGAAGAGATACTCACTACAAGATGATTCCACTTTGACCCCATTCAGGAGTGTCAAGGTTCAAAAACAACAGGAAAATTGATGTAGCACATTGTCACCTTTTACTCCGAATTTTGTGAACTTTACCTTAAATCGTGATTACTGTGACACACTGGTGGTTTGTGTCTGTCTTTATGCCATTCTCTGATGGGTGGGGGCCCGGGGGCATGGAGGCATTGCCCCCGACACCAAGCTCTGCAGGTGCCTGTGAGGCCCCAGTGTGCTTCCAGGTTTCTTCTTAACTCACCAGTTCTTACGCAGGGCCCTGCGATTTGAATCAAAATCCAAAAAGAAGTCCTAACTAAAATGACTGGGGCGTGAAGTCAGACCACAGTGGTGGCTCCTAGACCACTTCTGGCAGGAAACTCTACAGCAGATGTGTCCTGATTTTTTTTTTTTTTTTTTTTTTTTTAGCATAGTCTGGAGAGCAACCAATGATTTTACACTGAATGAGGGTTGGTTATTTTGTTTTTCACAAGCAGCTGCCTTCAAGGTTCATATTTTAAAAGAGGGGGAATAATTGTAGTGATATTTGCCACCTGAATATAGAGATGTGTTCAAATTGAGATTAATTTTGAAATCTGTTTCCACAAAGTCTAACTGGGAAAGAGATGAGTGTGTTTGCACGTGAGAAAGAGTTGGGAAGGAAGGTTCACTTGCCTCTTGCTCTAGTCAGAAACAAATTTTGCAGTGCAGTCCCTGTCGAATAAGCTCCATTACTCTTTGTTAACTTCTCCTGCCATGTGCGCTTAGAGCCTGCTTTAGAAAGGCAGTGCCAGCCAGTGGGCTATCATGTCTCATCCAAAATAGGACATCAGTCTGTGAACCCATTCCAGATTACAAAGCATGTGTCCAAAAGAATGTTGATTCACCTAATCAAAAAATAGATAAAAAACAAATTTCTTCTGTATAGCACACAGAACTATATTCAATATCTTGGAATAACCTTTAATGAAAAAAAATACGAAAATGAATATATGTATATATATATGCATGATGGGACATTGTGCTGTACACTGGAAATTGACACACTGTAACTAACTATATTTCAGTTTAAAAAAAAAAAAAAGCACTATTCAGAAAAAGTCTTTTGGATTTGGGGTGAGAAACATGCTCCAAAAGCCAAGGTTAGGGTGTTGTTTAATTTCAGCCACTGTTGATAGAGCTGTTGACCTAAGGTGGTGAATTTAAAATAGCCTATTTAATGTGTTTACTTCTTTAATAAATATATTTATTTACATGTGCTCATGAAAGCATGAGTTAAATCTTACTTCTTTGAAACCGCAAACGGTGACTACTTGTATTGTCTCCTGCACGTCTCTGTATCTTTGCCTTTGGCCTGGATGGTATTTAGAGAGTCTGCCCATCCCCTGAGAGCAGATAGAGGAACTCTGTGTTCCTCTGCTTCCTCTTTAAACACTGAACTTCATAAAGCTGCCCCTCAGGCCCGTGGAGACCAGGCAGACCTTGCCATGTTAGAGAAGGAAGAAGGGCCAGCTGCAGGCCCCGTGCCTCTCAGAAGCGAGAGCCTGAGCCAGCCTGGCCTTGGCAAACGAGTCACTCCTTCTCCTCCAGAGGCTGGCTTAGTGAAGGGGAGCTCTGAAGCTGCAGCGAGCTGCTTCTGAAGCTTTGCCAAGTTAGAAAGGAACTTCCTGGGGCATGAAGAACGGAGAGCTGGGAGTGCAAAAGGGAACATATCATATTAACATGATTAAGCCTGTTAGCGTTTTACACTATTTTTATTTAAGGAACCCTAGAGGCAAACCAAATTTCACCTTCTAGGTTTTAGGCAGGAGGTAGGAGATGTTGAGAGGAAACTGCTGTTTGAAATTCTAAATTACTCTTGTCAAAACCTGCCTTCATTTTGTTGATGATTACTGAGGCCTGAAATAATTAAAATCGGTTTATGCTCAAATCATAGTGAACATGTTTGATAGAAAGGAAAGTTGCCAATCATGCCCCTTTTGATGTGACATATACCATAAGAAAAGTATCATGTATGTTAGCCAGACTTGAAAGCATAGTCATTCATAATGGGACCTTTATTACATTAAAACTTTTTTTTCACACTACTCTGTATAAAATAAACAACAAGGACCTACTGTATGGCGCAGGGAGCTATATTCAGTATTTTGTAATATCCTATAATGAAAAAGAATATGTATATGTATAACTGAGTCACCTTGCTGTACACCTGAAACTAACACAACATTGTGTATCAACTATACTTCAATTAAAAAAAAAACTTTTTCTTTACCTCATGACTATGACCAGATAACATATGCTTCTTGCTATTTATAAGGTTGCAAAATGATATCAAAAAGCAGTTTTCTGAAGTTTTCATATGTGAAACTTCAGTAAGAGCTATAATTGTTAAATTGTTACAGCTTTCTGATCAAACAGCTTTTGTCAAATAAAAAGAAAACTAACAGATATCACTAGGTAAACGTCTTGGTTCTTAGTCCCCACTCAAATAATTTGAAGGACGTCTTAGAGGGTTTCAAAAGTGTATACATACAGTGCTCACTTCAGCAGCACATACACTAAATTGGAACAATACAGAAAAGGTTAATTTGGCTCCCGTACAAGTATGAGATGCAAATTTGTGAAATGTTCCGTATTTTAATTTGACTTAAGTGTCTAGAGTAATAAATTTATAGAGACTGAAGATAAAATGGTGGTACAAGAACACTCATTTGAATAGATACGTGCACCCCAGTGTTCATAGCAGCATTATTTACGACTGCCAAGATATGGTCAGGGCCTGGGAGGAGAAGGGAATGAAGAGTTAGTCTGTAATGAGAAGACGGTTTCAGTTTTGGAAGATGAAAAAGTTCTAGAGATGGATGATGGTAATGGTTTCACGACAGTGTGAATGTACGTAATGCCCCACTTGAAATGGTTAAAATAGCAACGTTTGTGTTATATATATTTTATCACAATAAAAGAAGAGTATATATGTGTATGTACGTTCGTATCATTTGCCATTGCGAATAGCAAGGGCATTCAGGAATTGACCGAGGATGTTGGATCCTCAATAAGTGTTTGTTATTTTTTCACTGGAGTATAGCTGATTTACAGTGCTGTGTTAGCTTCAGGTGTACAGCAAAGTGATTCAGTTATGCATATATATATGTATATATATATATATATTCTTTTTCAGATTCTTTTCCATTTAGGTAATTGCAAGATATGAATATAGTCCCCTGTGCTATAAAGTAGGTCCTTGTTGTTTCTCTGTTTTCTGTACAGTAGTGTGTGTCTGTTCATTGCCCACCATATTCCAGATTCTGTGCTCATCCCCAGGTATTTTGCAGGTATAGGGCACAGTCTTTCCTACTCAAATAACTTAGAATCTGCTTGGGGAGACTCTGCATAAAAACAGGTGAGAGAGCTGCCGCTCTCATTAAGGTGAGGGACGCTGATCACGGTGTCTCTTGGCATCAGGCCGTATCATCTGGCAGCCATTCCTCACTTCCGCCATCACTCACTGAAGATAATTAGAGGAGAAGGGAACCTAGTTTTCAGCCGGCTCAGCCCCATCATTTCACTGGCTCCAAGAAACTGTGACATGCCCAAGGTCGTGCATCTGATTAGTGAGACCAAAGGCCAAATCTCTTCTGCTGCCTCTGTATCCAGTGGTGTTTGCTCTGCATCCCTGCTGATGCCAAGTTAAACACAGCTGGATTCTGGAAGCTATTTATTCAGCTTCAGCACCTGTTCTTTTAAAATAATACAGGCGCAAGAAATGTCCCTTTTTTCGCGTATATGACTCAGTAATAAGACTCTTCCTAAGGGAAAGACTCAGCACCCTTGAATGCTTAAGACAACGCAAAGGTATTTTTAAGGACGGTAGCGTCAGCAACATTGCACATGTTCCAGGATTTTTGGTTACATTTGTGTTCTGCGTTTACTTAGAAGTCATACGTGAACTCACAAAAAATGACAACAAGTGTGCCTTCTGCATGATTGCCATGAGGTGTTTCTGGGCAGGACAAGCATAAATTCCTCTGAAAACACAAGGCAGTAATCCTCAGCCAGGTCTTACCCATTCGTGAGAGATCAGGCTTTATGAGTTCAGCCCTGTGAATGTCGCTGGCTGAAACCCTTCAAATTGCGCACGTTATTAGGTCATCTCCTGAGCCAGGGGAAGGAGTCGTTTTCATGGCTGTGCAGACACAGTTCGTGTGTTTTCACTCAGATATATTTAGAAAAGAGAATAGAAGAGGAAAGAAAAAGAATTTGATGAAAGGGTTTGTGGATGTTTTTTTCTAAGTTTATATCATTCCTCTGTCGTCTTGATGACTAGCTTTGCTTTATTTCTCTTCTTTCTTCTTTTTTAAGAGTCATTTGATCCTCAGAATGATCCTGGGCAGCCAAAGCAAATGGTTTCTCCCTGTCTTCTCCTTCATGAGCCTAGCTTTCCCAGAAGCTGATCTCACGTCCACAGCCCTGGGTACCTTTATGTGTGTTGTTCCATCTCCCTGCAAGCCCCTGCCCAGTCTCGCCTACTGAGATTTCATTGAGCTTCCAAAACCCCAACTCTCATGTCACCTCTGACTTTAAATTATAAAGCGTACAAATTATAAGCACTTGGAGGGTGTGAATCAAATTTCTTGTGCCTTTGTTTCTCCTGAAACAAATTACTAGGTACAAGTAAGTATTGCAATACCTGTCTTCAAGAGATTCTTCAGTTAGAAGAACTGTGGTTCTTGGACCTGCAGCTCAGTGTCCCCTGGAAACTTGCTAGAAATTCACATTCTCTGGCCCCACCCCTGACCTCCTGAATCAGCAATATTGGGTTGAGAGATCAGTGATCTAGCTTTTAACAAGCTGCCCAAGTGACTCTGATGCGTGCGAAACTTTGAGAATGACTGATTTAGAATGTATTCAACTTCCAAAACGTAAATAAATAGGTGAGGCTCGATTCTAGCATACCAATAAGCCAGTTAGATTTACCCATACTCTTCTGTCCAACATCCACAGGGTAAAAACTATATGCCACCAAAAAAATGGTTAAGGCGAAAACCTTAACCATTTGATTAATAATGTGTTTGATTAATTTGTAAAATACAGCAGTGTTGCTCCACAGAAGAAGATACGTAATTGCAGAATAGTTCAGGTAAAAAGACGCACGATTCTCATGCATGATTAAATAGTACCAATCAAAAGCTTATTTCTCAAACTGTCAAACTGGTAATTTTGAAAATCTATCATACCTTGTCATAACATGGGTAAGTGAAAAGGAGACTCAAAAGCAGTAGAAGGGTGTAACCTTATGAGACTACTTGACTACCAAATACATTAAATGCACAGCCCTTTCTAATTTGACACCATATTCCCCCAGATACCCTGGCCCACCTGTGGAGAGGGGAGGGGCACCTCCCCTGTGACTTGATTTCCCTCAGTACCATTTATATCTTTTGATAAGCATCACTACTTTTAATATCACTGCAAAGAAAGGACAAATGACAGGCAGCAGACTTGGCTTCGTCTTCTCAGACTCTTCAGTTTCTTTTTCTCTCAATTTGAGGTTCAGTGCCCCTAAAATTATAGGGAAATTACATGTGATGTTGGCTGGAGACGGAACGTTTCAAGGAACTTCAGGTGGAAATGGTTTAAGCCCTCAGTCTAAGTGATCAATGGAAGTGTTAGACCATCTCTGGTTTCTTCTTACAAGGTTTTAGAGCCTGTGATAACCCTAGAGCTCTCAATTTCTACGTAATTCTGTTAAAAAAACAAAACAAAACAAAACAAAACTCCTTCCTAATGCACTATTGCTGCCTTCCCTTCCTGTTTTTTAGGATAGTTGTTGTCTGTCAAAACAAGGACTTGGCAACAACAAAAAAATTTTTTAATACCAAAAATGAACACTTGGAGCAAACCAACCCAATTTAAGAGTTTTGAGGGTAATCACAATAATTACAGAAACGATCCCTCCCTTTCCTGCTAAGAGTCAGTCTGAAAAGTTTCCAAACTGCTGTTGGCAGTGTCACTTATCATGAGTAAAACAGCAGAAAGAAGCTGTTACAAGAAAAGGAGGAGTAGGTGGGGTGCGGGGGAGGTGCCTTTTTAGTCCGGTACTCAGGCCCTGCCACGATGTATTTCAAGTTTACGGGCTAAGTCTGCTTTATTTCTCTCACCTTCCTTTTGGCAGGAAACCAATTGCTCAACACTGAGCGCCTTCTCTCCATCTTGAGGGAGAAACTTTCTTATACCTGACGTATCTCTTTTGGGTATAAGAGGAGAAGTCAAGGTGAGACTGTCTACAGAGTTATTACTAAAACAAAATTATCTAGGGGGAAAAAAAAAGACCTAAATATCCTGTCTATTGATTAACACGTGTCCGTTTGTAAGTCAAACATTGTGTGAATATATGCGAGAGATCTTGCTTGCTTTCTAGATCTCTTTGATGTGAAATAAAGAGAGGGGTGCCTCCCCGCATTCAGTGTGCACCTGCACCCATGCTTCTGCCCACACTTCTTCAAGGGAGCAGCAACGTGGAATCAAGCCTCTCCGTTTTCAGATTAAGGGTTCTAGGTGATTAAGTGGTTTGATCAAAATCAGAGACTAAATGTGCAATAAAAGTGGTCAAGGCCCAGGGGGTTCACCATGTCTTGCCAAAGCCCTTCAGAGATCAAAGCGGGTCTTCAGATACTTGGATGTGAAAAAACGAAACCCTTTTTCTTTAAAACAAACAAACAGACAACAGAGAGGGCATAGTAGAGCAGACCTGGGAGCCCTCTGTGGGAGTCTGAGTCTGGCTGCTCTAGTTTTCTGTACGGCCTTGTTAATCTGGACCAGAGGTCCTTGGAACCCACTGAGAAGACAGGCTAGTGCGATGAGCTCATCCCTCAGCCTGAACCTTCTTCACTGCTCTGGGTGATTTCTGTGCCTTTATGCATCAGCCGTGGACAGAGAACAGTCTCTGGCATTTGCTGTCTTCAGTTTGGTTACTGTACGTCCTTGGATGTGAAAGGCACCTGTGAGCTCATCCAACGCCCTTCCTATGGAAATTGTTATTCTGGAAGCCATTGATTCTTAATGTGCTCTTGGGGCCAAGGGAAGCCCAATAATTTGGAGGCATTCTTGTTAAAAAGGCAGATTCCTGGACTCCACCTCTGTTTTGTAGAAATCTTCATTTTCCTGGCCTCCCCAGGTGATTCTTAAATACTCAAAAGTTTAAAAACTCCTGCTTATATGAAATAGCAAAAATACAAGGATTCTTACCCACTTAGATTATATCTATGCTGATCTTGAACATAGAAGAATAGCAGTTGTTGTCATTGAAAACTAACATGCCCTGGTAAATTAGCCCTGTGGATTTCTGGTGGTGCTTATTTCCAAAGCTGTGATTGTGTAATATATTAAAGTGAAGCGTTATTAACTTTCAAGTTCAAATTCATTGAGAATTTGTTTAGATGTGACTGCGTTGATGGCTAATTTTATTTATCCAAGTTAAGACTTCTTATTATGAAAAGGGATTTCATAAACTGCTTATTAACTTCGATTAACTATATCTAAAAGGAGGAATGAGCAGTCCAGGTGTAGGGCAGACTTCAGTCAGAAAAGGGCTATCTTTCCTAACGTTTTCCCCCTTGGCGTTTTTACTTGCCCTTTCAGAAATTGTGCATCCACTCCTCTGCCTGCCAGAGTCTTTTCTTCCCTCTTTAATCTTCACTTTCTAATACTGATACTGACATTTTACTTAAAGAAATGACTCATTTAAGCTCTCTTCAAATCTAAAGTGATATTATTTTAATGAGATGAAGGGGAAAATTGACAAAATACACCTGGACTTGTCAACATGGGGAATGACACACGGTAAAAGCTTGATCTTGGAGGACTGTCAGGGAGCCTAACATTAGCTCAGGAAGTGTGTGTCTTCTTGGAGAATTGGCAGAAAAATTACCAAGACAGGGCACGCTGGCTACCAACTCCAGGTGCTGGACCTGGGAGCAGCTCTCTCTGTTAAGCAGGAGTGAGTGTATTTGGGGATCATACAGGAATGCAAATTATATTCATTTCTCAAAGTCTCTCCTATGGGAACGTGGCATAGAAATCCTACACCGTCTCCTGTTTTTTTGTTTTTGTTTTTGTTCTTGATCCCCAAAGTGAACAGACTACTAACTGGACATGCCCCAGACACATGAGGAAATTGTCATTCGGATTTTTCCCTCTGCCCAGGGTGAAGGCAGGGAGCAAAGGAGAGCACTGAGAACTCTCTTGGCAAGTGGCCATCACAAGGAAAGAAAATCAAAAGCACCAAAGGTCATGTATCCTTTCTACCCTTCAACTGAGTCATAATGGAAGGGGCTCACTTCCTTATCATTTTTATGAAAGGGGCAGGCAGGACACGAAGTTCACTGCAGGTCCCTGGTGACCCACTGGTAATTTACATGCCTTTTCTGATCTTCAGCTATCACCTTTTCCAAAACAAACAAACAAACAATCAAGAAGACGAAGAAAGCAAAATCCCTCAGACAAAGCTGTTCTGCCCTTTGATCTTCCTTTTATCTGGGTTTGACTCGGTGGGTGTTCTGGTCTACTCGGGCTACCGTAATAAAACACCATAGATTGTGGGCTTAAGCAACAGAAATTTTTTTCTCACAGTTTTGGAGGCTGGAAGTCCAGGATCACGTCTCTGCAAGTTTGACTTCTCCCAAGTCCTCTCTCCTTGGCGTGTAGACGGCTGCCTTCTTGCTGTGTCCTCGCATGGCCTTTTCTCTGTGCGCGAGTGAGAAATCTCCGGGGGCCCTTTCTCTTCCAGTCTTGTTGAAATAGATCCCCACCCTGTGACTTCATTGAACCTTAATTACCTCCTTAAAGCTCCCCATCTCCAAATGCAATCATATTGGGGGTTAGGACTTTAACATATGAGTTTGGGGGGAAATAGTTCAGTCCCTAACAGTTGGCTACATCCTGCTTTGGGACAGAGCCAGTGTACCCCGTCTTCCGTGTTTCTCAACCATCATCTGTTCAGTGCGCTTGGGTTCTTTCATCCTCAAAAACTCAAGGGAGGCCATGCAAGACACTTTTCTTGCTTCTCTACCCGAAGTCACTGAAACCAGTTTTCACATCCACCATCTTCCACTCTCTCGATGAATTTCAAATGTAAGACCTCTTTGGTATATAGAAAGCATGCACTTGACATCGGAGAGGTTTGATGGATTCTTAAATGCTGTTCTCTTACTGATTTCTCCACAGTCTTCTCTTTGTCTCTGAGGGACTAAAGCCAAGCATTCCCAGTGTTAAAGCATAAGGACAGACCAGATAATATAACATAGTTTAGCAGGATAAACCAATAAGCAGGTATTGGAGCCATGTCTTCTCATATCTTGAGCCAATAACCTAGAAGTTGTATTAAACATTCATTCTATTAAGTATTCTGTTCTAATCATCCATCTTTCATACAAGAATAAAAAGAAGAATTTTAGGCTCCTGGAGAACTTTTGAGTTAAGATCCAGCTTGTGGAGAGTGAACTCAAGTTAAAATTGATATGCTGAATGTTACGGATGACTCCAGCTGCCCCAACGTCCGTCGCTCAGTTTAGCTGGGCCCACTGACATCCTTCAAAGTCCAATGACCCCATTTCTGGGCTCTCAGATATGCCTGTGATCCCTCAACAGATAAACTACATTCTTTACTGGGTGTGTTTCCCCTAACAAGTGAATAACCCCAGGTAATGCTTAATCTCACAACAGCTCAGGCTGGCTTGTTTCAGCCCACCTTAGCAGAGCCAAACCCTGCCGCCCTTCACGGACCCTAAACCTCTTACCTCACCTACAACCAAGCAGAGACTTGCACACAAGCCGATCAGGCACCTTGAGACCCTACCTTATAAAGACCCCAATAACCGGCCCTTGGTGCTCACGCAGGCACCCCTCGCCTGTGTGGCCCACTGCTGTCTATGACAGCGCACCCTGATAAACTCCTTTCGATTTTTATACTTAACCTCTGGTAAATTCTTTGACCAAGTTTGCCACGCATCGTGCTGCCAGGGACGGCTGAGCTGCTGGCTTCTCAGGAAGGACGTGACGGAACATCTGTGTTTACAGGGTGTTTGGAACTGAGGCCGTGCCCCTGCCTTGCTGAGCTTGTGCCCTCCCTGGTACCCAGAATCCCCATGGTTAAGACCTGCAGCTGGTGATGGGCAAGAAAAGGACATGGACAGTGTTCCCTGTAGAAGGGAGGCGGGGAGCTGAGAGGTGAAGCAGAGAAGCTTTTAGTCTCCACTGAAAGCACCTGCTGGCGCTCAGAGGGGCAACATCTCCGCACTGATGGGGCTAAATTAGACCATTAGATTATAGAACTCT
This sequence comes from Camelus dromedarius, assembly GCF_036321535.1. Taxonomy (NCBI): domain Eukaryota; kingdom Metazoa; phylum Chordata; class Mammalia; order Artiodactyla; family Camelidae; genus Camelus; species Camelus dromedarius. Next base: position 106,414,032 of record NC_087437.1, on the reverse strand, counting down.
TTTTTCTTCTCTCCAGTCTGTCTATCCCGGCCTTGAACAGAGGGCTCACTAAGAATCCACATTCTACTCCAGTATGTTTGTTAATGGCTAGAAATGGTTATCTTACTAACAAACAGGTAATACTTGCTTATATGTGTAGTCCAGTAGTTTCCTGGGACTGCCGTAACAAATGACCATCAACTGGGTGGCCTAAAACAACAGAAATGTATTCTCTCACCATTCTGGAGGCTAGAAGTCTGAAATGAAGGTGTCCACGGGGCCAGGCTCCCTGCAAAGGCCCCAGGGGAGTATCTGTTTCCTTCCTTTTTCTTGCTTCTGCTGTTGCCAGCAATCCCTGACATTCCTTTGACTTACAGGTGCACCGCTCCAGCCTCTGCCCCTGTCCTCACGTAGTGTTCTCCGCATCGTCTCTGTCCAGTGTGGTCAAGAGCCCGCCTCACTCTAGTAGTGTCCACCCCACTCCATACTAGATTGAGGGCCTGTCTTTATTCTAGTATGATCTCATCTTTACTTGATTGCATCCGTAAATACCCTATTTCCAAATAACGTCATATTCGTAGGTACCAGGGGTTAGGACTTCAGTATATTTTGTGGGGAGGGGACACAATTCAACCCACATCAGTTTTATTTTTAATTTGCCTTAACTTCTGTGGATCCAAAAAATTGTCCAAGTTTCTTTCAAAAATGCTATCAAATTTAAGTCAAAAGACTGCATGCCTTGAATTTATGACCTCTTCCTTTACAAAAAATTAATAAGTTCCATGTTTAATTGGTTCAAATTGTGAAAGGCTTTAAATGCTTTGCATTTGCTTGAAGCAGATTAATGAGTAAATTTGTAAACCACGGTTGTTTTAATTAGCCAGGGTTAATTAATGCTTACTGCACTTGGAAGATGAAAAGACATGTATAAATGCACCATCCTGTGAATCATTTTTTAATTTGTTGTTGAAGCTTAAAGTATATTTGAATTAAGACTGTGTACCTCACACTAAATAAAAGGCTATTGGAGCTCTGTGGTAATTAGTGTAGAAGACTCTAAATTTTGAGGTGAATTAATTACATTATAGAAGATGATCATCTTTTAATACTTTATATTCAGAGAAAGGTAGTTTTTTTTTTAATCTGATTATGTAAAAGAGGGGAAGAGTAGAAATCTCAGAGGAAGTTGCTAACTCTTTTTATAGTGTATCATAATTTGAGATTCTGGTTTTTGTTTTTGTTTTTAATTTCTAAGTTGAGACTTTTCCAGAGCAGAGTGGAGGAGAGAAAAGGGTCACTCGGCTGAGATGAAAATAACATTTTTAAGCAGCTTTTTTTGAGAAAGGAAATCAATAGACTACCATGTGAATTTCTGACAGAAAAGCATTGGGGGCTTGGATGAGGTCCAGTGCAGAGACTGGGAAGGGTGGAGATGAGTTTGGAAGGAAGGACTGGGCTGGATGCCCCTTAGGGGGCGGGAAGCAGTATATGATGGAAGCAGTTGTGTCAGGCAGCAGCATGGGTTCCCCATTCTCGGTGAGGAAGTGGTCATCTGGGCTAATTTTCCAACACATCTCTGGCACCAGGATTCCTGGTTCGCAGGTCATTGTTACACTTTCCCCTTTTTACATGATCAGATTAAAAAATATAACTACCTTTCTCTGACTATGCAGTGTTAAAACATGACCATCTTCTATAATGTATTCAAGCAGAGCTGGCCTCAGTGACACCACCTGCATTTCACTTCGTCGTCTGAAGGGAGAGCATGTTCAAAGGGAAAGTGGAAAAGGGATGGAGGCAACTTTATTTTTTACCTCCTACACAGTTTTCTCGCTTTTCCTTTACAGCATTTAAAAAAAAGGGTTTTTTTGTTTGTTTTAATCATCTCATGGGCGCTCATACTAAAATGATTTGATTAAGGAGTGAATGGAGGGGAAAGACCTGTAGCTCTTGATTTGGAGACAGGATACTTTGCTCCTTGAGGTTAACAGTAACCACCAAGCGCAGGACAGTTAGATGCTGTAAAGAATTTTCAGTGAGGACCTGGCACTTCATTGTGGGCGGAACTACAGTCTGGGTGGAATTATCTAGTAGAATTCAATATACAGTAAATCCCTTTTGGGGAATCTGATGTGGGCTTTTTTTCCCAAAATACCTGGGAAAATGGGAAAACTCCCATTTTCATTCTGGTTCTTCCCTTTGGACTGTTTCAGCATAGACGTGAGCTCTTTGGGCCCATATTTCCAGTGGCTCCAGAGCTCTCCACCACGATGTGTTGGAATTATCACAAACTCAACATGCCTAAATAGAACCTGTCTTTCTCCCTCTCTGCTCTTTTGTTGGACAAAACTGAGGTCAAGAATAAAAATATTACCAGCCACCTGTGCTGTCTCCCATCACACCTGCCCCCACACCTCCCACCACCACCAAAGTAACAGTGTTCTTTGTATCACTTCCTTAAACATCTTTCTGGCTTTCTCATGCTAATGTGCATTCCTTGCCCACTGTCTTCTTCCCCATTTTTTAATGTTGACCTAACTAGTATTTTATAATCCCCAGGTTTCCCCTCTGCCCCTTTTTTCTTTATAATTTACCTATTAATGAACTGCAGGCCACTCAACCCACAGAATCCCCATAGTCTGACTTCTGCTAACGGCATGGACTTCGTGCCGGTCAGCGTCTTCCTCTGCCCTGTGTGTGCCCCACAAATGTAAAGCCCCTGGCTTCTGTCTAAGCTGCTTCCCCTTTCGCCTCCCTTGTGCTCCAACAACGAGAAAAGTCCCAGCGTTTGGGCATCCCGTCTTCTGTGCCTTGTGCATGGCGCGTGCATGTACCAGGGCAGCCGTCTCTCTTCCTTAGCCAATGTGTACTATCACTATCCCCAGCCCCGAAGTCCCAGTGTGTTTCTTCCTCACTCTGCCTATTCCCCTGACCCGAGCATTTACAGGGGAATTACATTTGGGCCCATCTTTCCTCTGGGGCCTTGAGCATTGAGTAGAAAGAAACTGCCTTCATCATTTCCTGCACTGGCCGGCAAGACGGTAGGATTGATTGCTCAACAGTTGAATAAATGAACAAATAAGTGAAAGAGCTCACTAATGGATGATAAAATTATTTTAATTTTCTTGGCTCCAAATTAATTTTCTTAAAGTGAATCCTTTCAGCTTCTCCACTTCTGCTCTGTTAATGCCTCCCCAAAAACAGACACTTCCATCCATCGCCAAGCCCCAGACACCAAGCACCTTCCGTCGCCGGGCTTGGTTCCTACATTGTTAAGGGGTCCTGCAGGTCTGCCAATGCAGAAGAGAAAGGACCATTGCTGTCCTAAAAATGTCCACTGCAGAATGAGTTTTGTGTTAAAGAAAACCCGAATAGGCCAGTGTGCAGAAGAGAAAAGAGGGTTGCTGTGTGTTTTTTAAATCTGTATGAAGAAACATCTCAAACGAGCTGTCACGTCTACAAGCACGATGTGCTGTCTGTAGGAACGGAAGCGTCCTCCCTCCTGATGTGCGTTGATCTTACCCACACTTGCCTATTCCCCGTGTCGACTGAAATAAACGCGCAGCCTGAAAGTTGAGAGTTAAGTTTTATTTGGCAGGAAGACTCAAGCCGGGATGACAGCCTCTCAGATCGCTCTGAGGGACTGCTCCGAAGAGGTGGGGAGGAGCCAGGATATATAGGAGCTTTACAACAAAGACCAGGTAGTTGGAACAATAAAAGATTACTTGTTATCTAAAGAAAACCCGGCATCTCAAGTTAAAGAATTTAGCGCTTTTCTATATATGGGAGGAAGCAGATATTTGGGCTCATTGAATTCATTCCTTTGACAAGCGCCTAGCTATCTAGGGCCAGTATCCTGTCCTTTCTTATTCTGAGTCCCCTCAGGGTGCACCATTGTGAGTGGCTGCAGAGGCCGGGCTGCAGGCTTGTCTTCACTGGGGGGTGGTGGCAGTGGCTGATGACTTGATGCTTTCAGCATTCTTTGTTTGCTAATGTGGTCTGCAGTATTTTTTGTTCATACCTGTATACTTACTAGCATAAATCTCAGTCTCTTTGAGTGCAATCACCTATGTATGGATGTTGAAAATTTTACTTCCTGCCATGAGCTAACCCATCTTGCTAACCAGTGCTTTACGTCCTTCAAGACAGAGGCATACCTACGAGATATTGAGGGTTTGTTTCCAAAATAAAGCAAGTCGCATGAATTTTTTGGTTTCCCAGTGCATGTAAAAGTTTGTTTACACTCTTCTGTAGTCTATTAAGGGTGCAATGGCACTATGTCTCTAAAAACTATGTACACAACCTTAGTTAAAAAATACCTGATTGCTAAAAATGGTAACCATCCTCTGAGCCTTCAGCAAGTTGTAATCTTTTTGCAGTAGTAACAAGAGCACCGATCACATCACCATACAGATATAATACTAATGAAAAAGTTTGAAATATTGCAACAGTTACCAAAATGTAACACAGAGACACAGAGGGAGCAAATGCTTCCGGGAAAATGGTGCCTATATATTTGCTTGACACAGGGTTGCCACAAACCTTCACCTGTAAAAACCGCAGTCTGCAAAGTACAGTAAGGCAAAGCACAATAAAACGAGGTCTGCCTGAATGGATTTCCATCAATTAGGCATTTGTCAGATATGAATCAATTAGCATGCACTGTCTTCATAGCGTAGCAGAGAATGAGGGCAGGCTGCTGGGAGGGGCACTGCTGTCCATTCCTTTGGATTCCTTCTGTCCCCCCAGGGTGTCTCTTACTCAGGTAAGAAAGACCTGTCAGGAGCTTGGGAGAGGGTGTTGCCGAAAAACCGGCCTCTGTACCTGAGAGCCAAGTTGAGAGTGAGAGGCAGAGTTTCAGGAAGACAGAAAAGAACAGCTTTATTGCTTTGCCGGGCAAAGGGAGTCAGAGCCGGCTCATGCCTTAAAGGCTGTGAGCCCATCTTGGGGTTGAGGTCTTGAGGTTTTGTAGAAAAACTGGAGGGAACAGAAAAGGTGACAACAATCAGGGCGTTTTACAGGGTGTTACCTTCTCTTCATCTTGGTAAGAACTTGCTGTTGTTATAAGGAGGTTGTTATGAGGAGGGTCTGCCCGTTTTTCTGAGGTTCAGTCCATGACCTTCTTTCAAGACCTCCAGGGTAAAAAGGGATTAAGTTATTCTAAGAAAAGATAGCACAGGGAGGGGAGCCTGTTAGTCATAAGATCAGTTTAGCTGAAAGCACAGGCCTGAATGACTCAATGGCCACCTTGTTAGTTTTCTACTCCTTCAAGGGTGCTGATCAGACAGGACCACTGCTTCCAGCGTGCAGGTCGGACAGGACCCATCCCGCAGACGCCCTCCCTTGTCAGGTGCAGCTGGGAGTACAAGGTGGAGCTGCAGTCCGTCTGCACACAGCTTGACAAGCCACGTGCCCTGTGTGTGACTCACTCTCCAAAAAGAAAGCCCCCAGTGGGCTGGCATGGGCCTGGCCTTCATCAGAAGTAAAGGTGATGCATTAATGTCTAGCTGCTCTCTCTTGGTTGGTTCAGAGCGCAGGTGGAGAGAAGGGGACGTTGTGGGTTGGTGCCCAGAACACCCCAGCACCAGCAGTGAAGGTTCCCGGGGCATCTGAGCTCAGATTGTATACAGTCGCCGGAATGACTTTGCATTTCTGAAAATGTACGCAAGAGCAGTGAAACTGTCATTCGAGTATTCTTTTTAAAGAGCCTTTCTTATTTTGCTTTCTGCGCTCACTAAAAGCATCAGCAATTTTTAGAGAATGAAACGTGATACTGACTCAGTGCAAACCCAGGACTGATTGCATGTTTCCAATTTACTGTGTATCTCAGAACTTAGAAGTAAAAACAAATGAACAAAAAACTGTACCAACTGTGCAGAACAGTCTATTAGAAAATTGAGAAATACATAGTGTGGAATGGACCTGGGGGGAAATTAATCCTCGTGGTTCCATCTCTATCCTCAAACCTGATAACTCCCGTTCCAGGAGCTTCCTGCGTGCTTCAGTAATCTTGAAAAATTCATTCTCATTGACCACAGTCATAACAGTAACCAGGTGATCGTGGGACGGGATGAAATAATCAGTTCCATAAAGGATAAAACTATTTTTAAAAAATTACTCTTGGTTATCTCTGGTGGTGGGGTGGCAAGTGGATTATCATTTCTTGTGTTTTCTACGTTTTTTGCAACTGAATTTATGTTACTCTCATCATTCATACACAACTACGTTTTTATGTAAAGGAGGAATCACGGTGGAATCCTAGCTCACGCTGCAGGGGTCAAGTTCTTAGACAGGTTTACAGAGAACATTCATTCTACATAATCGTAATTACTTTGAAACTCCTTGAGCTTAGCCATAAAAGTATGTATCGTTTAACTAGCCCAGGACAGCTAGTTTTTCCTCTAGCAACAACTGTTTCCTGGGTGGAAGAGGCCACATGAAATCACTGACCTATATTTAAGGAATACACAACATAAAAATCACATTCATTTTTATGTTGGTTTGCAGAGGACGTGTAGTCTGTATCTGCCAACATTACTAGACATACGTGCATTTTCATTATATATATTAGCCAGATAGATGGGTTAAAACCGGGACTACAGTTTTAGTGTCACAGTACTGAACTTTTTATTTCAGTGTAATTCCAGACTTAGAGGAAGTTCTGAAATTACCACACAAAATGCCTTTTTTTTGAAAGTAACTTGGAGACATACTGGTCTTTACACCTAAATGCTTCACCGTGTTTCCTCAAAACAAAGACGTTTATTTTCATGTGCGCGAATTATAGCCTCAGCACAGCATACCTGGGGGTTCTTTCTGTAATAGGTAAACGTGGTTTGTAGTCTAAACTTCAGAAGATTTTTTTCCCTCGGGATTGCTCAGGCTTCCGATTACCCAGGTGGGACCAGAACTCCTGATGTAGTTGGAAACAAGATCGGGACATGAGCACAAGTTCCACAAGTAAATACGAAGAAGGAACTCTTGACTCTGTTTTTTTTTTTTTAGAAGCCAGGGAGCCTGGCTGAGTTTTATTTGGATTTCTGATGGCCATTGGTAGATCTAAGTTGTTTGATCTACATTGTTTGAAAGTCAAAAGGAAATTCATCTTGAATGAAGAGGCACTTCTTCATGCCCTCAGTCTTAAGCGAGACAAGTGATGCTTCAGGAAAATGTCACACGCAGTAAGGAATGTTCTCCCAAGGGATGTGTAGCCATGTTTGTGTCCCCTCCGGGGGGGAGTTCGTTGCCATAAGTGGACAAAGCGTGTCCCATTTAAAATCCATGTCCGAGAAACTTAGTAAAGAAAAATAAAGCCAGATTCAGACGTGGAGTCTGAATTTTGGGACTGTGAGAGATTTTCGAGATTGATAGTGTTGACGAAAATAAGACGACTGACCCAGTTTCCTGGAGGTCAAGATTAAAACTAGATTTGTGGAACAGTATTGCTTGGTGATAGTATGCCTCATGTTTTCCTCACGTTGGAAAACAGAGCAGCATCATACAGTGCTGTTTCAGTCTTGGTCACTGACGATTCCAGTCCCTGCACCATTGATGAAAAAGGGATATTTGGGGTGACTGCATGTGTAGTCAGTCCACCATTCAGCCTTTTAAATAGCTCATGGCAAAGGGGGTAGAGCTCAGTGGTAGAGCACATGCTTAGCATGCAGGAGGTCCTGGACTCAACCGCCAGGACCTCCATTTAAAAAAATAAATACATACATAAATAGCTCAAAATCCAAAGGAGCCTAAATTATCTTAAATTTGACTCAGAATTTGTGAAACCTGGTAACAGTTCATGTAGCTCTCGTATTTATGCCAGTCTACAAGAAAAAAGGGAAATCTAAGGACATAGGAGACAGGTGTTCAGAGGGGAAACTTCTGTTGAGGGTGGACCATCAAAACGGAAGTGACGGGGAAAGTCTCACTTAGAGAAGGGACCAGTTCCTGGTTGTGCATCTGAGAACCACATGGCCTTCCAGCTCTGCTCCACCATCAGGAAGCTCTGTGACCTTGGGCTCCAGGCAGCTCTGTGATTACCTTGGTTTCTTCATAGGAGAAAAAGATACCATTGAATTCATCACTTACCAAATCTATCACAATGTATGCAAAACAAACAAGATGCTTGTGATGATAGACATGTGTGTATTTTTATAATGTTAGTTACTAAGCAAAGCGAAGTAGCCATGACCTCCATAAAGTGGGTTTTTTCCTGAAACAGAAGGTTGTACCACATATCAGGATCCTTGGGTGTAGAGCCCAGTTCTGGTACTTGATAACCTTAAGTACATTTCTCAGGATGGGTGTCCCTGTTTGCTCAACTGTCAGTGGGAGTAATGATCCCACTTGAAGATTGCCGTGGGTGTCACATGAGCTAATGGACATGTAAAGGATGTCACTGGTGCAGTTGATCTCACGCTATCGAGATATCACAGCATGACACGATGGCATCACAGTCTGGCTGTCCCACGAGTCACACACTGATCAAAACACCCCAACATAGGTTCTCGCCCAAATCAGCATTTCAGACAACTTCTGCTCCATTGAACCATAGGCGGGTCCATGCTTAGAAGGAAATTCACGCTTCACAGGGGAGCACACAGCAGTGAAGTATGTCCTCTGGTGCCCTCTGTATATTTAAGCACATTTTTTTTCTACGGTCTGAAAAACACTGACCTGTTTTCCTGAACACTTTTCCTGCTCTGGCTCCTGTGTAATTTCCTGCCTGACAAATGGTCTGGCACAAAAGGAAATTCATAACTAGTCTTTCCTTTCCTATGGCTTTCTAGTTCAGAAGCCTTATCATGAATAATAGCTTCAAGGCAACAGGGTGGGTTGGGTTCTAAGGACATGCCTTTGAGGTGTTTGGAGCAAAGTTTCTTCTGGCAATACGGTTTCCTGGCCACACTCACCTTTCACACCTTGTTCTGTTTTGAGGCTAGTCTTATGAAGGGGATACCGGAGGCCATGGTGGAGTGATGCCTTTGTACAGCTTGTAGCAGTGGTCAGACTGTCATGTGCTTAAGAATCACCTGCTGGTCGCGGTAAACGTGCAAATTCTGTTTCTCAAGTCTGGGTGGGACCTGAGATTATACATTTCAGCAAGCTCTCAGGGGATGCCCACATAGAAGAGTTATAGACACCAGGATTCAGGGAGGAAGTACAGAGACCGTCCATCCAATTTCCCCTAATTGTATGGATGAAGGCACAAGGCTTAGGGAGCTCCAGAGGCCATGGTGATGTTAAGTATAATGAACAGCGTGGCAGTTACACACGGAGGCGTGAATCCGACACGCACAGAACTGCGATGGAAAAATGAAATCTGATCTCATAGTCCCGCTGTGGACAGCATGCCTAGAATGGATGACAGCTGATTTATGGGAGAACTGCTTGATAGGGAAAAAGGCACATCCCTTTTATAAATAAGTCCAGTGCAGCTGTATCATTTGTGGGGGATGCATTGTTCAGAGATGTAATCCTCAGTATTTTCAGATGCGTAAGTAATTATCTATTAAAATATAAGAATTGGTCATGGGAGAATCTCTTGTTAGACGAAATTGAAAGGAAATTTCCATGTGTATTTTTCCACCAGGAACCAGAAGAATCAGAAAACAGGGAAAAAATGATAATACTAATGCAGGTTCAATTCTATACAAAAAGAAAACCCAGCACATCTAGGCACGTTCCCCAGTCTCCAAATCAGACCTTTAATCGCCGTGTTTTCCGGGGAAAAGACTGAGGGTGGACCTCCTTTATATGAAGGAAGCTTCCTCCCCACCCCAAGTGCATTTATTTACAGGATGGGAGACGTAGTTCAATAATTACAACTGAAGCTTGTAAAAGAACTGATTTAATGTATAAAAACTTAATTTTCTCAAACCCTAAAATGTGGCAGGTAAATTTTTAGAAGTCTGGCTAGTGGATTAATAATCAAAAGAAGAATATTAGATGAATTATCTAGGATTCATCCGTTTCCCATTCAGTAGTCCTTTAATGAGGCCATTTCTCTCAAAATGACTTATGGAAGTCTCTTGCTGCTACAAAAACAAAATATTTTAGTCATTTGAAGATGAAATCACTATTGGGTGTCTCTTTGGATGTTGCTTCCTTTAAAATACTTTAAATATTGTCAATCATAGGAAAACAATGAGATATTTTGTTTTATTTTTCCTATTTACTATAATAGACACCCTCAAGACACTTTTTTATTATAAATACACGTGTTTAAAACATTTTTAAAAGGGCAGTGTACATACAGTGGGGTTCGCTGCATGTTTAATATTTGAAATTAAATATCACTGTTATTGTTTAAACTCCAGGTTAAATATTACCATCATTGAACTCAGTTACTTATTTCCACTTTTAACTTCAAGACTTCCTGTGCTTGGGTATTAGAGAAGATATTTGACTCCAGAGGTAACCACTGCAATTTGGGGCAATAACAAATAGCTTTTAGGAAAATAAAGAGTCTTGGGGGGAAACATGCCTAGTCTTTTAGTTTAATACAGCAGTTGGCAAATGTAGATGCTTAAAAGCTTTGAAATCCCAATATATGCCATCAAAGCATTGTAATGAAATATTAAATTAATTCAGATAAAAAGATAATCCACTAGGGCCACCAATATAGTAGAAGTGTGGTTTCCTGTGTGATGAGTCTGACCACTAAATTCAAAGATGAAATCTCTCTCAGAATGAACGATGAGATAATCACATTTGGCTCTGGGGTTTTGGGGGGTTTTGGGGGGAGGGTTTTGTTGTTGTTTTACTCATAGGAGGAATTGCCTGGTGCCAGTTGTTTTCACAGTTGGTAAAATCCTGAGCCCTTAATAATTTCAAGAAGTAGGTGGCCGCCTTAGACATTTTACGATCACAAAATTGAATCCTCCTCCAGCTAACCGTAATCCACCATTTTCACCCTCTTTTCGTCCCTTAAAAACCATACTGACTTCATTATTCCAAATGAATCTCACCAAAGGTGGTTGTTTCTAAATCTCCAACGTTAAACTGAGACAAGAACGTGGATTTCTGCTTTGGTACCAAAAAAAAATTTTTAAGCCTAATTGCTTTTCACTCTGCTAAAAAGGTAATGTTTCTTGAAAATTTCGTTCTCTCATTTTCTGAAAATGAATATAATAAACCAGGAAAATTAACCACCATGGGACTCCACATTTTAGTGGCCATTTGGAGGAATTTTCCTGCCAACAGTGTAAGAGATAAAAGAGAAAGGGGAGGGAGAGCAGGATATGCTGCAGCCTGACATGTGCTGCATATTTGATGACGTGCAGATGTGAGATTTTCCAGTATGACAGTTCCATAGTCTGTCTTTTTTACTGCCGTGGCTGAGATGGTACAGGATCCCCCCAGCTCCCGTGCCTGGGAAATGCCTATTTGAAGGGACAAAAGCAATAACGATTTCTTAGGGTTAATGATGCGTAGGTGAGCTTACAACCCCATCAATGTGGAAGACATTATGGAACAGTCACGCTTATAGTACGGGCTTTCTCCATTGGCTCTGCACATGAGCTATCCAGCGCTGAAAGAGGGAGCCTGGATAGGGAGGGGTTGAGTCAGGGAGGTTGGGGTGATGCAGCCCAGGACCTGGATTTCAGCACTGATGCTTACTGGCCAGGGAATCTTGAAGGGATCCAGTCATCTCTGCCCACCTCAGTTGCCTGTCCCATAAAGGTAAATCGTGCCTGCCTCGGAAAGTTGTTGAGACGAGAGTCGTAGAGGACGGGTCATTAAAGCTGGGCTCTAAAGAGTTCATATAGCTCAGATAAGCAGAGATGGGCTTCCCAGGGAGCAGGAACAGAGGGAAAAGGCATCCTGAGAGGAACACATGGTCCCCTCTGGGGGTAACCCCACCGATTCAGATGTGGTGTTAATATGTAGGGTGTTCCCCACACCACCACGCTATTCTCCAACCTCAGCAGTGTGTCTTACAGTTCAACCCAGTTCTCATACTACGACCTGAAGGTAGCATTCAGATTCTGCAGCCAATTGCAAGTCCTAGATGTCAGCTGGGCTTCTGATGACCGGCTATAAATCAGAGATTCTAACCACCTCCTCCTTAGGGTCTATTAATTTCCCAGAATGGCTCACAGAACACAGGAAAATATTTTACTTACTACATTGCTGGTTTATTACAAAAGGATGTAACTCAGGACTAAGAGATGGAAGAGCAGGACGGGGCAGGGTACGTGGGAAGGGGCTTGGAGCTCTCATGCCCTCTCCCACATCTCCCTGCCACCTGCTCACCAACCCTGAAGCTCTCCCAACCCTTTTTTTTTTTAACATAGCTTATTTTTTTTAATGTTTATTTTCTAATTGTTTATTGTGAGTATATAACACAGCTGATTTTTTTTATATTGACTGTGTATTCAGAAGCCTTGCTAAATTCACTTTTTTCTTCCCTTTTTGAGGTATAGTTGTACACGATTATGTAAGTTTCAACTGTACAACACAGTGATGCACAATTTATAAAGGTTATACTCCATTTATAGTTATCATAAAGTGTTGGCTATGTTCTTTGTGTTGTACAATATATCCTTGTAGCTTATTAAATAAATTTTATTCATGGTAGTTTGTACCTCTTAATCCAGTTCCCGTCTTATCCCTCCTCTCTTCCCTCTCCCCACTGATAACCATCAGTTTGTTCTCTACATCTGTAAGTCTGTTTCTTTTTTGTTATATTCACTAGTTTGTTTTCTTCTTTAGCTTCCACATGTAAGCGATATTATACAGTATTTGTCTTTCTCTGACTGACTTATTTCACTTAGTATAATACTTTCCAAGTCTATCCCTGTTGTTGCAAATGGCAAGACTTCACTCATTTTCATGGATGAGTAATATTCCATTGTGTATATACACCACATCTTCTTTATTTATTCATCCATTGGTGGGCACTTAGGTTGCTTCCATATCTTGGCTTTTGTAAATAATGCAAACCCTATTCTTTTGGGGTTTTACAGAGGCTTCCTTACATAGGCATGCTTGATTAAATCATTGGCCGTTAGGGTGGGGCTGAAAGTTCCAGCCCTCTAATCATGTGGTTAGTTCCCCTGATCACCAGCGCCTATCCTTAGGTAACCTAGGGGCTTTTCAGAAGTCACCTCATTAATGTAACAAGACACCTTTAAAGCTTTCATCACCTGGGAGGTTCCCAGGGTTTTAATAGCTCTGTGTCTACATGAAAGTCAAATATTTATTATAAATCACCATATCAGAGGTGTATACAGCAAAGAGCTGTGAATCTCATGGCTGGAAAGATGCAGGGCAGGGCAGATCACAGAGGGCCTTTAATATCTAGCAAAGGAGTTTGGGATTAATTCAGTAGAAAATGAGGAACCACCGAAATGGGACAGAGCCATTCCTCAGTATCAGGTAAAGATCTGGGGAACAGAGGGATAAAAATTAAACTAGGGAGAGCAATGAGGAGACAGCTATCACAGTTATCCAGGCTGAAAGTAGTGCTGGCTGAAGGGAGGTGGGCAGTGGGCAGGGGGCGGGAGGGGATAAGAGAGAATCCAAAATGGAATTTAAAAGGAGTTGTCGGTTATTCAAGTACAGGACACAAAGACAGAGTCACAGATGGTTCTGAAGGTTCCAAGCCTGTGGCTGGGAGAACAGTTCTGCCACAGTTAGAAAACAGGACGGCCGGCAGGAGAGCGAGGGGCTCAGTCTGGTACCCACTAAGCTCATGGAAGATCCAAGTTCATGACGGTTCCTGCAGACTGTTAGAAATACATACACTAGAGCAGGAGGGAGAAGTCAGGGCTGGGGAAATACATTTCAGATTCATCCAAAAGTAGGAGGTCCTTCTATAGAGTTTCAAGAGTGGTTGGGATTTCCCGATGAAGAATTGCAGAAAGAGACAGAAAGAGATACAAGAAGAAAATGGTAGGGACCAAGAGAATAGGAAAAAAGGAGCAGAGAGCTATTGAGAGAAGTCACGGGAACAAGCTCAAGTTCTGTGTATGCAAGACAAAGAGAAAATATTTCCCGATGGAGGAGGAGGTTAAGTGACGGTAAATACCGCAAAGACACCAAGAACAGCATGGTGCCAGGTGGGGCCGAGAGCAGATCCCACTTCCCACTGGCAAACGTTATTCCCTCAAGATGAACGAACATGTAAGCACCAATAATTATTCCAGAAGATCCTCTCTTTATATTGTAAGAACTTAACAGTCACAAGCATAAGATTTATATAAAAGAAATGCCCACTTAATTTATTAAAGCAGACATTGCTAAGTTATTAGCCATTACCTATGACTCCGTAAGATGTGAAAAAGTTGGAAGAAATCTAATGGGGGCCTTTTATCTGTACGGGGAAGGTCACTGCAAGCATCAAATAATTGAATCTTAGAATGGTGCTACAGCGAATAGATATATATTATAACTCAAATTAGACTTCAAGAGGACTGATTTGCTTGAGATTTTATCATTTAAAAGAATATCTTGCAATAAAACCAACTCCATGGATGGATATTAATCTCATACTTTAATGCTATTCTGTCAAATTGCTTTAATAGGTATATTTGAACAGAATTTTAACTTTTCAGATAAATTCTGTGTTGTTGAGTTAAAAGAGAATGTGAAGGATGATAGTAACATGTTAGAAATTAAATTTACATCCTGATTTTATTTTTTTCGTTTTCTACATCAATAATACTAACCACCAGTCATTGATTTGAAAGGTATAACACAGTCAGCTCGTGACAGGTGTGATTGGAAAGTGAAAAATTCTGTTGAATATTATTGTTAATAGCACATAGGCTATTTCTGAGTCAGCTTTAAAAAATACATCACACAGAAAAACCCGGTGAGTCTTTGGCAACGTAATAGGAGATTCTCGAATCTTGTGATACTGTTTTTAAAAGGGCAGTTGCACTTGATACAAGCTCTTTTTTCCGGTAAAAAATGCATTTCAGTAATGACAAGTATAATAGGGGAATTTTCACTAGAAGAACTTAAGGTATGTCGATTATGCTCCAGGAAGTTAATTTTGTTTAGTCAGTTTTAAAGAGGAGTGACTGGTAGTATTTTTTGAAAGGAGTCCCAGCAGAGGGGGAGGGCAGGATGCCTGGTCTGAGATCCCAGGAGAAATGTCGGGAGGCGGGGCTGTTTATCCCACAGAAGACCAGGCTGGAGCTGAGCTCAAGGGGCTTTTCTTTGTTGCCTCAGAGCATACATCCTGTAGCACCAGGGGAGCCTTTTGAAGAAGACAGATTTTTTTTTTTCTCAAAGCAAAACGATGAGAACTGTGCAACTGTGGAGCAGGCTGCCCATCACTTACACCTTTCTTGTCCTCACACATGTTTGGGGAGAGACTAAGGATTCGCTGGATGTGCCCTCCAGCCTAGAAGAAACTGTACCTTGTGCACTGCCCCCATTCCACTGCAAATGCCCCATCAAAGCACGTTGCCCATTCCTCTGTGACCGCAGTTTCCTAGGAGAGCCTTGTGGTGAAGGGAATGGCCAGGTACGTCTCCAGGTCTTTCACCACTAGGGGGAGTGGTGCAGCGCTTCAGAGCATCTGCCAAGGTCTAAGCCATTCTCCCTGGGCTCAGATCCCACCAGGGGCACTTGCTAGCTGTGGTTTTGTGCGAGTGACTTGACTACCGTGTGCCTCAGTTTTCACCTCTGTAAGATGGAGCTGATGATGGTACCCACCTGGTGGCTGTAAATAAGATCATGCGTGTTGAGTGGTTGCATTCGTGCCCGCAGACAGCACATGGTACTGTTATGATCGTTGTTACTCATCAAAGACACGGCTTTGTTTTGTTTAGATGAGCTGCTGCAGAAAGAGCAAAACTACTCGGATGACGTCTTGGCCAACATGATCAGTGAGCCAAGGATCAGTTATGGCAATGACGCACTCATGCCGTCTTTGACTGAAACAAAGACCACTGTGGAGCTTCTTCCTGTGAATGGAGAGTTCAGCCTGGATGATCTCCAGCCCTGGCACCCTTTTGGAGTTGACTCTGTGCCTGCCAACACGGAAAACGAAGGTAAGAAGCCCAGGAGGGAACCAGAACGTTCTGGTGTATATTAGCTCTCTCATGCTCTTAAGGAATGACTTTTGTTATGAAGCTTTAAAACTCCTTTCTCACCGAGGGGTATATTGTGGCTTTCATTCCAAAAGCACAATATTCAGTTAGGGTTTATGAGCCCGTGGCCTAGAATTCCCACCTTCAAAGGAAACAGACAGGTGGTGAAATTACGGAAATCACAGTTCACTCAGTGGAGAGAGAAATTTTAATGGGGCCTGCATAAATGGAGGTTTGAAAGGCACCAGAATAATCTGCATTGGTTATTTATTCTAGTGTGTTAAATTTCAGATGGCATTAAATGTTAAAGGCAACGATAGAGAACCACTTATGTAATGAAATGTAATTTTGCTTAAGAGTTACACAATTTTGTGTTTAGAAGGTTAAACACAAGGCAGCTGTCAAAATTAAGAAGCACGTTGATCTAAACGTTTCTTCCTGTGATAATTCAGAAAAGCAAGGTTTTCTTTGTCAACAAATTTGCACAATGGATTATGTACCTTCTTTCATAGGGATTTCTTAGCAGAAACTTCCAAATATCTATTTATAAGAGAGAATTCTTTAGTTTTTCTTATTCCATATCTTTTTACATGTTCAGAAGTATAAATTTTGAAGCATAGGAACACCTTGATTTCTAGACACTAATTAGTATGTTTTTCAAGAGCACATAGGATTTTATCTGTAACTTTCTTTGTTAAAGTAGCAACTTTTGATGGTTGAAAATTTTTGTGTAGACTATTTTCAGAACATGAGTAATCACCACAAATTGGTTCCATTAATTGGAAAAAAAAAGGTACCTTTTAGTAATATCAGATACAAACAGCAGTGTTATTTATGATACAAAAATAATCCAGACTTTTCCATTTATAAAACTAATTCTTACATAGAGGGAAAAATTTAAGGATATTTAGTTATCAAAGACCTGGGTAACTTCCTTATTAAATTGTATTATACTGGAATGCTAGTTGTGTTATTTTTTTAGGTAGATAGATTCTGGTAGATAGATTTAAAATCTTCATCATTTAGCCTCTAATGAGAGTTGTTTGTGAAAAATGTCCAATCTCAGCTTGTAAATGGAATGCTGCGCACAAGATTTCCTCTTTTCCTTTAGGATGCTGTTGTTTAATTGATGGAGGAAAAGGTAACATGTCTGAAGTCTACCAAACTTCGTTTCATAGGAAATTACAGTCCTCACTGCCCTTTTTATACCAAATAATGTTAAGTGTGTAGTTTGTCATTTATGTCCAAATCTTAGCTTTTTATTTAAAAAGTTAAATATATAGATTATACCCTATTTTTTCTTAAAAATTGCCTTTGCCATTGAGAAGTTATCTGCAATATGATTCTAAAATTACAATTTCTAGAGAATTGCCTATCCTTTTCTTATAATTTAAGACCTTTTCACATCTCTTACAAATATATAGTTTCTATAAATGCAGTGTTCTTATTTCATATGTATTATTATTTATTCATTTTGGAAAAGTAGAATAAAACATACTTTAGAGTTTACCTAAGTCATTTTTATGAACACACACACAAATAATAGGGACTACAAATTGTAATTTATGACAAAGTTTATGGAAAGAGATTCCGAGCGTTAACAGCATAAGCTAAGTTAGCAGCAGTGTAAAATTAATTTACAGACCTTAATACGTAGTTTGTTGTAATACTTGGTATTTCTCTTACATGTTATGACTCTTTTAGAAATGTGGACTGTGTGGAATTCACAGACATAAAAGACATTCCAGCCCTGTTCATGTTAACTCTTCACATTTAGTGAATACAGTGAAATGCAATGAGCTTGGTGCCACGGAGCACAAAAGACAATAGGAAAACATTATGTATCTTCCCCAAAGCTGCTGCATTTCCTGAATTTCAAAATTTCCCTTTCTCACTCAATCAAATCTTGAGAGCTTAGCTGCTTTATATATGAATATCAGCGTGCATGTTTCCTTGCTGCCTTTAATGAGGTATATTTAACTTTGCAGTTATCATGTTAATGGTATATATAATACCAACAGTTAAATGAATCTGCCCTTTTATGCCCTAAGCATTTTATCTTGCCTCTGAATTTATTCATATGCATACATATATATATGGTCTCCATTAAATATTATATGCATTCCATTAAACAAGCTGTTTATGTTAGCCAAACAGATCCATTTCGTCTTGGGAAAAAATGGAAGGAATATTGATTGTTTGTTTTATGTAGAAATATAGAAAGAAACGATTTTATTTCACTAAAGCCGCTTCTTGAAATCCAAATCCTGATGCCATCGTCAACAGAACACTGCCCCTGTTTTCTTATCCTTCTGCCCCTTAACAATTCCCCCACATCACTTAAGAAGTAAAGAAGTCTTGGTCCAAGTTAGGAGGCAAGCTGTGATTTTTTTTCCCTCCCCCAACTTGCCAAATAATCCAAAGAAGACTGGATTAACTATATTGTGCTTTCCCCAAAGTCATCTGCTTTTTGAAGGTGAAGAACAAAACCAATTTGGAGAGACCCCACAACACCGTGGACCACCACTTCTGCTCGGAAGTGGGCTCTGAGAGTGTCAGGTGGCTTGTGGCCATTGGGCTCACGTTCCTAACAGCACACATGGTAGAGCTGGTCCTGCGAGACAGTCTGCAGGCAGACACACACACACACACACGCACGCACACACACACATACACACACACACACACACACACACACACACAGGGCCCTTGGGTACAGCCAGGGTAGATGCCCGGTTGGGCAGAGTCCGTGACTGAGCGCCTCTAGATCGTTCACCAGCGTACAGTCATTACATTGACTGAGTCTCATCAAAAGAGCTACTATTCTTGTTTAAAAAAGAATGTTACTGATAAACAGCAAACTCGTACATGACAGTATTGGAGGCAATAATATTTAAGATCTCAGAGAGTTTGAATTCTGGTTTTCACCATTATCAGACCAACACTCCTTTTATCATATTTTGAGAGGACTCCTTAATGATGAATCTTAAAACAAAATGAACTGACACAGTTTAGAGGGGAAAGTCAATATAATGGGCGTGATTTATAGTAAGTGTTTTAACATGTGAGTGTTCAGGCTTGACTCCCATGGAAACAATGGCAGTCGGGTGTCTGCCCCCAAATGGATGTGACAAATACAGGTGCAGACTGCTAAGGGGGCTCTGAATTAAACATCCTTTCTTCATTTTATCCATTGGGGAGCTCCAGGGAGATCCAGCCTACAGTAGGAATTGTTGCAGAAATGCTTGGTGTTTATATATAAAGCTGACTTAAGTTTTGGACTCACATTGTCATAAATACATAAATGTCCAGCAGGAATTTAGGAAGCTGCATAGAGTGTGGAACAATTTTTATTTGTGTGGGACTGCCCCATGCATGTCATCTAGCATCCCAGATCCCCACTAAAAGCCACGAGTGTCTTCCCTCCTTCTCCAGTCATAGTGACAACCAAAGTCACCTCCACTTTCCTCACCATCCCACATTCTGGAATGATGTGGATCAGAGTTTAAATTCCATTTCTGCTGTGTCATTTTGGGCAACTCACAGAGCCTCTCAGGCTATTTCCCAGTCTGTGAAATAAAGCTGATAACAATTCCTAACTTAAAGATAGGATGTGCACATTAGTTGAGATGGTATGAAGACCTCTTAGCAAAGCCCCTGGAACATAGTAAATGTTCAGTGGTAGTTTTGTTTTTTTTTTTTTAATAGAACCAGGATCTCATTAGAGAGGTTTTACCAGCTTGTCTCAAGGAGAGATACTCTGTGCCCCAAACAGTATATCCTTAAAATTAATGTATATAGCAAGCCCTATAATAGTCCCCAAATCTTATCCTTTCTCCCCATCTCCCTCTTCTCCTTGTTTCTCGTGACTTTTACAGACATGTGCTTGCACACAGGGCTACTGAAAATATGTTAAGTTCTCGGCAGGGTGGGTATAGCTCAGTGGTAGAGTGCATGCCTACCATGCATAAGGTCCTGGGTTCAATCCTCTATTGACTCCCTTACAAAATAAATAAATAAACCCAATTACCTCAAAAAAATAAAATAAAATATCTAAAATCCTCAAAGAATTTCCTCTCATTGTTCCTGCAGCCCTTATCATCCGAGCTTCAAGTGCCGACCAAAAACTTTGTTGTTTTTCTCAAGAACAATCAGTCAGATCCACAGAGAGGATCAGACACCCAGACATTCTTTTAATTTACACTGAAAAAATAAGCGTATCAGGAACACAGTTTTCCAGTATTTTTAGGCTCTTTGGCCAGCTGCGATTTGCCTTCAGGCATTTTTATTCTGTGGTTTTTCTGATCCACAAAACTGAAATGGCTAAACTCAAGTGAAGCCGTTGTTTATAAAACGGTTGTTCTCATGGGTGGTGAAATCGTCCAACTGAAAGCTTTTGTGTTGATAGCGTTTTGTTTGTTCTGCATTTTCCTGATCGCCTGAGCAGGCCAGCCCGAAGGGCAACATGGGATGCAGTGGCCACCAGAAACTCGTTGTGGCCAACAGTCAGCTCCCCTATGTGTAAAACATACATAAAATGCTGTAATATTTTTCAAGAGGTGCAGCGGGTCTTGTAAGACTGGACGTGTTTGGTTGCATCGTGAAGTTGCCCTCTGGTAGATTCCCGCTTAGCTGTAAAGCAGCAATGAACAAATCACTTAAATGGGGAAACTGAGATTAATGTCTTTCATCAGACTTGCCAGGCAGTCCTTTTCAGGCCTCTCTTATCTACAGTAAAACCGGTTTCCTGCCGACTCCTCCATCACTAACTTAGGCATGGTGGGGAGGGGAATTTAGGCTAGGCAGCATCTAGCTTAGACTTGGTCTCTCACAGGGAATGCCAGAACTAACAAACTCAAAAGTCCTCGAGTTTCCATCATTCTCTGTCTTTCTTTTCATAAGGGACCATTGATTCAGAGCTGCTGAAGGCAGTGGAATAACACATTCCTGCTTAAGCTTTATTTTACCTCTGTAAGGTGATCTGTTTCTTATTTCCCATTTACTAAACAGCCAAAGTAACATGTTTTGAAGACTATATTCAAGTTTCTTTCCAGTTCAACAAGTAATGGTCCATTTGAAAATTAGGAAGTATTGATTTTGTTTTGGGAAATAATGCACTACTTTATCTTGACAATGTATATTCTTTTTTTTTTTTTTGCGATGATGTAATTATCTTTTTTAAAATGTATGGATGTCCGATCACTGAACACACAAGTTTATTTATTTTTTGAATATTAATTCCTACTAAATCAGCCTCACTCTGTTAAAGCAAACTAAAGTTTAAGTCCCTAAAACTGTTATTCTTTATCTTCCTAAAAAATAAAAAAAGATTTTATTACTGTTTTCAAATAATACATGCACCTTGAAACAAGGAGGCAGAGAAATTCAGAGGAATGATCTTCTGATCCAGAATAAACTGATGATAGCTTTTTGTGGTCATACCTTTCAGACTTTTTCCTAGGCATATTTGATACTTTTCAATATTCTCTTGAATAATGATGGAAGAGGGCTTTATCATTTGTCAGGTTCTTTGGCATATGTGTGCAAATAAGCCCTGGAAAAACCCAGCTTCCCTGTGACAAAACCGAGGCTCAGAAAGAATGTAGTTTTCGCTGAGAGTTTTAGTGGTGGATGGTGATGGCTTTAAAGTCGTCCCTGGGACTGACTACCAAGTCTTCAGCCTACATTGAAACCACAGGTTCAGCTGCTTCTCTGTGAGTCAGAGACCGTGTCTAGTGACTTAACTGTTGAAGGTGATCACCACTTAAAGTTACTTTTTTGCTCTGTGACTTGGCTTTGGTCCATTCTTACCTTCAACTGAAGCACCATTTGGGGCTTTTGTCATCAGAAAGTTCTCCAAAAGTATAATAATCCTCCAGTTAACACATTTTACAAGGAGTAAAAAAGTCCCTCGCGCTGTGTTGTTGTGGACGGGGGAAAAGATGGAATATAAAGAAGCAGTTACTGTTCAGGTGTATTTGGGAGTTGCTGAAGGAAGGATGTCTTAATCTGATACAGGAATAGAGCCTTAGAGATAAGTCATTAGGATATTTCATAAGTGGGATGTTTAATAAATGCAGTTGTATAGTATTTGAGAGTTTCAGAAGTAGGTTTAAAAAAATGTTTGTTCCTCATTACAATTATAAGACACAGTCATTATTATTTCTGTTTTACCCAAGAAGAAACAGCCTTAGAAATGGTCATTTGCCCAACGTCGCTTCCATCATGTATGTTGGGTTTAGTACATGCCTCGGTCTTTCTTTCTCCACCGTGCTGCCAGTCTGCATGATAACGGACCAGCCCACTTTTCTCTTTTGATGCATCCAAATGTCTTGGTATTCTCAGCAACATCGTGTTCTCCTATTTTGAAGACTTGGCTTGCTGCCGCTTGGTTCTCCCTCACTGTTCTGCCAGCGTGTGTCATTCAAAATCGATTTGGACTTATAATCCCATCTTGGAATGCCTGGGCTGTGTGCATCAGTAAGCTGGCTGGTCTTACTGAAATTGCTGATCCAGATGCCATCCCATCCAGCGCCCCTTCTCTTCTTGCGGACACCTCTGCACACTTTTCCCTACCTTCTCACCTCTGTCCTTCCCAGGCCTTCCCCGGGCTTTTTCCCTCCCTCCTGGCTTCACGGGCCACTTGTCCATGTATTAATCCTAAAAGCTTTCTGTGTCTCCCTTGCCTATTTCTTCAAAGACCAGGGTAAGTTCAAGGTAATATTTCCTGAGAACCAGAAGCACTTTGGAAATAATGGAAAACAATGGTGGGCATTCTTGTGCTGCCCGCAGTGTTTTCTTTGGGTCAGACCCAGCACACTCACCAAGGAAAAATTGTGAAAGGTGACCGATGCGGAAGGAAATAGTCACACCTTGCATATTTCAACTGTAAACTGTGTGTCATCTATGAAACAGAAACCAGCCTTTAAAAAATAGAGAGAGAAGAACTTTCTGGTTTACCTCTTCTACCCTCAAAAGAGGAACAAATTTGATTCGCTAAATGGCAGATTATGTGGTGAAACTCTCCTCTCCTGATAAATTCATATTTGCATTTCCCCTGGGGATTTAACGGAGTCCTTTTGTAGTTAATTAACTGTAAAATAAGATAAGCTTGGACAGTTGTAAAGGGAAGTATCTTTAAGATTTTCCACTGGGCTGGGCATAACGTATTTCACTTCTAATCAAAAGCCAAGAAACTATCTCTAAACTCGCTGAGAGGAAACCCACCCGCCCCAGCCCCTCTTCTTTGATGTTGCCGCGTATCCTGGTGAGTGCTTTCATTAGAAGACTGAGGAGCAGGGCTGGCACATCGGTAGCGATAAGCCATTTGAAGTGGTACCCCTCCCATCCTTGGTGCTCGGGATTAACTCACTGTGGTTCTTTTCCAGCTGCTCCGTTTTTATAACTTGTGTATTGCACATGCTTTTCCCTGCACTGTGTTCAGGAGCCACAACTTACCGTCTCGATTTGTCTTGTTTGCTTTCCGTGTATCTTGCTTCCTGTGCCCAGTCGAGCCTGTTGACGCCCGCCCTGCTGCCGACCGAGGACTGACCACTCGACCAGGTACAGCCCGGGTGCCCTCCACCCCTCCGCATCTCGCGCTTGCGCAGACGCAGCCCCTTGCTTCAGGACCAGCCTCTCTGAATCGCAACTATAGACAAGTAGGATTTGAAATGGCCATGGAAACCGCACTTTTTTTTTTAAAGACCCCTTTGCTTTTCCTTACACTTCATTTCCCAAGTTCCTAATTAGGTGATCTGTTTTTTCTTTCCGAGCGTTCCTTTGGAAACAGTAAAAGAGAGCCCGTCCAACTTTTAGTTTTTTCTTTTTTCAAGTGGAGAGGGTTATATAGAGCCTGTCTGGCCTCAAAAATGGAAACCTGCACAGATGCAGACTCTGTCTGGTGGCGACCTGGTTACTGCTGTGAACACACCTTATCCTGCCTTTCTTGTTTGGTGTCTGGATGGTCAGTTTCTAACTGAACTGGGCTCAAACTTCAGTCAGTTCCTCAAGTAGACATGACTCCCTAAAAATATCAGAATTGGAGTATCTCTAGAGCCCAGAACTATTTACATTTTATCTTTTACGGGTTGAATGTATTTATTCTTGATGGGTGGCTAAAACACAACTGATGTACATGCCTAATTTTACAAAGAAGTCCTTTATTTTTTAATGCTACTTAAAATTCCCATTCACACCGGTATGGACGGATGCTTCTTTTTTTGTAGTTTCCCAGGCATTAAGAAGAAATGCATTTTCACCTTTGTTCTGTATTGATCCCATTTCTCAAACTCAGTTTTAAGAATAATGTCAAACCACAGCAGAAGCATATACATGCCTGGTTTTGACTCTGTGCACAACCTCACCCAACTGATAGTTGCTTTCAGTGAATCAAAAAGAGGAGAAAAGTTACTGAATTAAAAATATGTATGTTCTGGGGAGATTTTACTCTTAACAGTGCAAACCTACCCATGTTTGTTTTCCTCTTTATCGTCGTAATGTCCCCGCGCAGTAATCAAGGAACAGGGAGCTAACCTCATTTGGAGATGCTACCACGTGGAGGTCGACCTTTGCTCCCTGGGTCAGATACAGTCAGCAGCGGGGCCCAGCAGACCCTGCCCTTCTCTCTGCCAGCAAAGGCTCATGTTACATCTGCCTCCAACCACAATCACTGGCGAGAAATTCAGAGTCTGCCTTGTGGCGTCTTCATGCCTCTACGCTGTAATTAACAGGGCAGCAGGGACAATGGAGTGACACATCTTGACAGCCGATCTCCTTGATTTTATGTCTCTTTCTGTAGGGCTTTTCAGAAGAGTTTAAATGATAGTAAGTCAGACACAGTCTTAGCTCTCCTAACATCTTCCTTATTGCCAGTGTCACACAAGTGAATTTCAGGGAACCAGCAATTGGCACGTCCCTGTCCTGCTCAGCCCACGGGTGGGGCCCAAGGCTGAAAGTCAGTTACATTCTAACTGCAGCCGAGACCAGCTTGGGCCTTTATTTCATGGTGCTTCCTACTTTATTTTTAAAGGAAGAGATGCTTTTCGTTTGCCAGCATAAAATGTGCATTAGAAGCACTCATTCAACCAATTTTATTATTAAGTTGCTACATTGGGAACACTGGGCTATTATGTTCCTCCTGAAATACCCAGGAAGAGGTAACACCACCAAAGTTGGGGTTTTTTGTTTTTGGGGGTTTTTTGTTCTTTTTTAAAAAAAAAAAAAATCTTAACACAATAAGGACTTTTCCTTACAATGTGCTGAATTATATCATTCGATTTTCCAAACTTAGAAACCCTTTCCAGGATTGTCACATCATGTCATTCAACTGATGGCATTGTTTTTTTTGAATAATCATTGTAGTCACTTTGAAACAAGTAAAGAAAGGGCTTTTTAGGGGAAGAACCAGAGAACAGTTAGAGGTAATATATAGATGGGAAGGAACCCCTTCTAAAAGCTTCGCTGTAACAATAGGAATATCTCATTTCGATACTTCACAAAGACCCTGCAACTGCTCTGGAGGGTTGAAAGAAACTAAGTGAGAAGGTCCCCACTCTCAGGAGTTTGAAGTGTAATAGAAGGGCCACACTTTGCATAATTAGAAAGATGAGAAGGAGTCAGAAAGGCTGGAAAGAGCAAAGCGACGTAAAGTGCAAAGCACCTCGTGGCGTTTGTTTGGGGCGTGAGCAGACGGGGCCGTAACCAAGGTGTGTGTCAGTCAGGGATTTGCTGGGGGTGAGCTTCAGGACAGGTTTTGAGAGGTGCTAGGTCCACCCCATTGGCAAAGATGAGGGGAGCAATTCTATACAGAAGAAAGTATGGCCTGGGCCAAGTTTGCTTTATTACACCATTGTGAGGCTTGGAACCCCCCAGTAGAAAAGGGCCATAGATGGAAAAGAATGCTCAGGTAGGAAGTGAGGGAGATTCTGATTAAATTATGTATATGAATAGCTCTATTTGCTGGATGTGTGTTAAGACATACATGTGCTCTGTATTCTTGTGCTTGTAGTGAGTCTTTCGAGCATTTGGACCAATTCCCCCCCAATTTTCTAGCGTTAGTTTTGATTCTTTGTCATCACACTTTTATGAGACCACCTGCGTGAGTCTAATGTACTGAATTATGTCTTTAGTTTTTCCAAACCTAGAAACCCTTTCCAGAATTGTCAAATCGTGTCACTGAATTGATGGCATTGTTTTTTGAATAATCACTGTTGTCCCTCTGAAACAAGTAAAGAAAGGGCTTTTGTATAATCACAACTGAGGAAGATGACTTCTCCTTGACTTTCATATCTGAAATACCAGGGCTTGGTAACTTCTAGTGTTAAGAAGGGAACACCACACTATCATAGGTGATTTCTGGGGACGGTGGCCATGACAGCTGCTCCCCTAGGCTTATTCCCAGAGAGAAATAGACTCTGAAGGACAAGTTACCAGTTACCATTTGACCAGAATAAGGAAGAAAAATACAGGCATACCTCGTTTTATTGCACTTCCCAGATGCTGCGAGTTTTGCAAATTGAAGGTTTGTGGCAACTCTGAGGCGAGTAAGTCTATCGGTGCCACTTTTCCAAGAGCATTTGCTTACTCATGTCTCTGTGTCACAGTTTGGTGATTGTCTCATGGTTTCACACTTATGTATTATTACTGCTGTATTATGGTGCTCGGTGATCTTTGATGTACTATTGCAAAAAGATTACAACCCACTGAAGGCTTAGATGATGGTTAGCATTTTTTAGCAGTAAACGATTTTTAATTCAGGTCCATATGCTCCTTTTTAAAAACTAGACTACAGTATAGTGCAAATATAACTTTTATGTGCATCCAGAAAGGGAACCCCCAAAATTTGCATGACTTTATTGCAATAGTCACTCTACTGGGTGGTCTGGAACTAAACCCGCAGTATCTCTGAGATGCGTCTGTATGTTAGCAGGCTCTTCACAGGGTAGAAAGCTTACTCTTTCCACTGTACTTTAACCAGCCCTCTCCAGTCCTAATAAAGGAAACCAGATGCTTTGTGAAAGGTTTCCTGAAGGACCTGCTTCCCTTCTTCAAGTGAATAGCAGGCTGTCCTCACTCATCGTGATTTTAACAAAGAGACTCACACCAGAGCTTAGAATGGAATCGGCACAAATCAGAAAAAGCATCTTGTGAAACTGTAAACAAAGGTCCCGGAGGTTTACTTAAATCTTCTCATCACATTTCATTCTAGGCAGTATCAGCTTGTTATCAGGGATGTTTTCTCAGGTGCAAGCTTATTAACTTCCCCCCTTTAATGAGATTTGCTCAATATATAGAAAGTCTTTTCAGTGAATGGCTGAACGTGCTGTACAAAAATGAACCAGCAAGAGCTCTTTTTGCCGAGAATCTTGCGGACAATTGAGCTGTAATTATCTGTTGTTCTGACTTGCTACATGAATTTGACTTTTTTTTTGACCGTCAAAAATACCCTTGGTATCCTTTCAGAAATAGTGTGGGTTTTTAAAATTTTGAGTGGAGAGCTCATTCTTTACTTTTTTTTTTTTTAATGTAATGATTTGGTCCCACAAATCTAAAAGGAAAGACTATTCAGTAGAGTTTTCCTAAAATCTCAGAAATACAATTTCAACTATTGCATTGTTAGATCCTGATGACAGAAAAAGAGGTGAGGTGTAAAGAAATCACTTTGGTTCTATAAGGATCGCAGATTTAAAGGGGCTTGTAGAAAGATAAAAATATATAACTGACGAGAAATGGAAGACTGTTAGTGTCACAGCCCAGTAAAAATCTGTGTCAGGATGATTAGAGGTCAGAATGAGATGACACTTAGGAGAAAATGCTAATAATTTTAAAGGCAGAAAATAATAAGACTAGAGAACCCTGCAGCTCTTGGGGTGGGGTTAGGGAGATCAGGGGACAGTCAATGAGAGGACCAGTTAAAAGAGAAGAGAGAAGGGAAAACTGTCCCATTTTGATTGCGTTTCTGTCTTTCATGTGTATGTTAAAGAGAATGATCTTTAAAGGAAATTAAAGCCCAAGGTAGATCAAGATGAGGAAAGAAAGCACTAGTCCCTTGTGTGTGTTCTCTATTCCTATGTAATAAATAACCCCATAAATCAGCAACTTAAAGCAACAAGCTTTTAGTTTCTTATAGTTGCTGTAATGCTAAGGATTTCAAGCACGGTTTAGCTGGATGCTTCAAGCTCAGGGTCTCTCAGGAGGTTGCAGTCAAGACATCTGCTAGAGCTGCAGTCATCCAAGGGCTTGAAGTTTGGCGTGGGCTGGTGACTCTTTCCAAGATGGCTCAGTCACACGGCTGTTGGCCGGAGACCTCAGTTCCTCACCACGTGAACCTTTTCATAGGAATGCTTGAGTGTCCTCACAACATGGCTGCTGGCTTTCTCCCAACCAAGGGATCCAAGAGACTAAGAATGAAGCTGCCTTCTATGACCCAGCCCCAGCAGTCATACACCATCACTTGTGCCATGTACCTGTAGACTAGAAGCAACTCACTACATCCAGTCTACACCCAAGGAAAGGGAATAAAGTCCCCCCTCTTGAAGGGAGGAGTATATACAAATTTGTGGATATATTTTAAAACTACCACACTTTGTCCAAGTCGAAGTCTTTACGACCCTGGGCTAAGAGAACTTCAGGGTGAAATCGTAGAACCATTCTCTGCCATCTTTGTGGAACCATGCAGAGCTGGGAAGATAGGAAAAGGAAAAAAACAACGTATTTCTGACAAGTAATGGAGAGAAGACAGCTTCACAAGCCACAAGCCAGGTGGAGATTGACATTGATCTTGGGTCCATTTTCAGATAGGTTATTAAATGGAAGCTTTTTGAGCAATTGGCCAAGGAATCAGTGATCTGTCACAACCAGCATGGGTTCCCTGGGTCTTGTGAAATCATCCTCTTTTCTCTTTGTATTGGCTGTGATATACAACTAGCACGTCGTACGCTGTGGACACTGCTTTTCATCGGCAAGATGTGTGGCAAGTTTCACAGCACCTGGTAGACAAGTATGTAAAAGTGACTAAACCAAAAGCAAGGAATGAGGTCCCGTGGGAGCTGAAGGAGCTTGGTAACATGCAGCCTGAGTAGGAGGAGAGTCAGCAGGAGCATTGGTGCCTGATCTGTTCAAGAGTGGAGTGCAGAAGGGACATTTAGGCCTTCTCTGTGCTGAACAGTCGAAGAGTGGAAGTTAATGGGGAAACTGATTTGGGCTTAATGTAAGAAAAGCCGTTCTAGTAGACCAAGCTGTCCATGATGGAGGCAAAATGATACATTCTTCTTTGTTCAGGCAGGAGCTGAGAGTTTGCCCCTGGGTGGGAACACCAGAGAAGAGAGACGTTAAAGGCCTTTCTCATCCTAAAGCTCTGACTTTTGATATTTAAGTGCTGCTGCATGAAAACAGACATCTATACCTTGTACTTCCACTTTTTGTTCTATAAAGTACTTTGTGTTTTGTTTTTAAGCTTCAAATGAGTATCTGAAAAATGAAATTCATTGTAACACTTAGTGTAAGAATCCTGTAACAATTTATGGGGAAAGAAGAGTCAGTGAGTTAGAAATTCTGTGGGTGCCACAGAAGCACTTTCAAAAATTACGTACTTAATTCCGCGGATTCTGTATCTATAACCAGATCACTTAACTAAATAAATGATATGATTTTTACGGTGCTTCACTGCCTAGATGCACAAACATAATTTATCTGCAGTTGGAACAGAGTCCCAAAGTAGCAGTTTTGTTCTGCCAGGTAATTAATGCTCACTTTTAAAGCCTTTTATTATTTTTTTTCTGATGGCAGGAGAGCACATGGAAAAAGACATTAAATAGGCTGAACAATAAGCCCCTAAACCAAGCCAGCATATTCTAGGAACAGATCCTTGCCAGCCTCCCAGCTAGCATTTAATCTCTGTGTTTTCCCATTAAAAAAAAAAAATTTAGCATGTGTTTAAAGGCAATAGAAGCCTGGAGTTCAGATTTCTCTAATCTTTAATTCCTTTTAGTTTAAAATAAGTAGTGGTTAAGGATTTAAATACAGGGTGTCATTTTTCTTGGAGAAAGTCATTAATCTATTTTTCTCTAACTTCAGTCCTGGAAGGAAGTTTCTGGTAGGCTTTGTGCTGTAGCGGTATTGTCTATGGAGAAAACAGATTGACTGTCCTGCATATTTTAATTACAATGTAATGCTTATGGTATAATGCAGGTTCAGGGTTGACAAATATCAAGACGGAAGAGATCTCTGAGGTGAAGATGGATGCAGAGTTCCGACACGATTCAGGATATGAAGTTCATCACCAAAAACTGGTACGTGACATATTCCACCTCTTCCTGCCACTCCATCTTGCAAAGTGACTCTGGCTCCTCCTGGGTCAGAAGTCCAGTTAAGGAAAAGATTGAAACAAAAGTAAAACCCTGGCCTATAGGATCATCACGCCAACATGAAGAAAATACAAAAACAGGTTCTTTATATAGGAGTTCTTTGTGTCTAGAAAGCAGCGAAGCCCACGCAGGGTTTAAAGTGGAATTAATTTGTATTCTAGCAGCCATTTTAATTAACTTCCAGTCTGTTTTTCTAGGCAATCAGGTTTATAATAGGTTTGTGTGAAGGAATCAAAATCTCTAATAAACAGGTGCTAACACTGCTTGGGTTCACAAAACAGCTTTTATGGCCCTTTGGTTAAATTCACATTTGTAACCTTCCCCCTGGGCTTCCTCACCTCTCCCTCGCCCCTCCCTCCCGTCCCCTCCCTGCCTTTTAAATTCCCCCCACAAGGGTGGGATGTTTGGGACTCTCTGGAGGTGGGTGGAAGGCAGTAGGTGAGCTACACTGCAAGATGTTCCCAGCAGTGCTGTTCAGCAGAAGGCTTGGGCAAGAAAGACAGCAGCTTCCTTTTCAGAAACAATCGCCCTTTCTCCCCCCAAATATTAGAATGGGAGTAAATCAAAACGCACCCATCTCCTTAAAGGTAGCTCCAGTAGTTACATAAAATCCTTTACCTAAACCTTCAGATAAAGCAATCCTGCATTATGTTAGGGTAAGTGGCTTAAATCAATAAAGAAGACAATTTTATTGGCACATGGAGTAGTGAACAAAAATGATAACAGAATTCTGAAAGCAGTAATACTTGAGAAGGACTCTCCCGGGCAACTGCTTTGTTTTTATGTGTGTGAACTCCTTTTTCCGGAGGAAACTATTTTTCCAATATTCATAATTAAAATTTATAAATCCAAGTGGTAAACTCCAAAAGAGATTCCTGGAAAGCCTAGTGTATGCCTCTTTTCACTCCAAACAATTGAGGCAAATCCAAAATGGACTTGAGATTCAGATTTGCATTTTAGCCCCCGATAATCTTTTTTGTAAATGCACGTTGAGCTTTTTGAAGCATGGTTTTCACTGGCAAGTTAATCCAGTGTCAGTTATTACAGAATCAAGGGCCCTCTTGATCTGGTTGATGCCAAAGAGGAATAAAAAAAAAAAAAAAAAAAAAAAAAACCTGGGGCATCTGCTGAAGAACTGGGAGCTGGGGGAGCAGAGAGCCCAAGATTAACGTGTGGCTTTGCATTTTCTGGTGCCTGTGTCATAAAAGCCCCATCTCCGCAATTCCACTGACTCCTCTAACGCGACAGTGACTGATGGCAGCGGCAGCAATTAAGAGAATCCGCTCCCTCTACTGAACAAGCTGATAAGATAATGTACTATAATTAGTGCGATGAATATTACAAAATTACAGTATTTTCTTAAAGTCAGAGGAAGATGCCCAGGCTTGCCTTCATTTCTGACTACCTCGTACTTGTGTCATTAGCTGATTAATAATTTGCTTTTTATAAATGCAGTTGAGCTAGCATATTTGTTTAGAATGGGGAGTAATTATGAACAGTTTCTAATTTTGTGGCAGATACCATCGGTAAAAACTCTTTTAGAAATGTGTTTCATTTGCTGTATTTCATCTTGCCTTTTCAGATTGCTAGGATGTTAGTTTTAGCAATGTTAGTCTGTCATTTTACTATCTTGAGATTATATTAAAAGAATTATTTAGAGAGCTATTTGTATTCATTTATACAAACAGATGTGGTCTATGTTCAGTAGTAGTTAGGCCAGATGATCCGGTATAAGATCATCTCCTTACATAACAAGATGATAAAAGTTGCAGTGCACCTTTATAATTCCATTCAACTATTAAGTTGAAAAATAATGACTTGCTTTCATAAACAGTATGAAGGAACATACTGCAATAAATTTATCACTGAATAAATTTCTTCTTTACAGTGTTCTCCAAATTCTTTTCATGTTTAACCCAAATAAACAGTGGGATACAACAACATTTTGAGTTGGGTTTCTAGAAACAAGGTTGTAGAAAAGCATGTGTTAATGTGTGGCTATTAAAATTCTTATCTTGTTGCCTCCTAACTTCTTCTCTTTGAAAGAAGTGCCTTTTAAGCATTATGCTTCTCAAGGTTAATTAGTGTCCTGCTGAATTCATGTGGCTGAAAGTAGGTAACAAGATGCCTTTTTTCTTCTGTTTAATTTTAACTCTTTGTTTCAGGATGCTTGCTACTGTGTATTAAAAATATCCCTCTAAGGAAAGGAGGGCATCTGCAGGCTTGAAAAGCATAGCTGTCATGTGTCAGGTCTCCTTTGAAACCTGCTGCGACCTCCTTTCATAGTCATGATCCATTCCTTTCCAGTTTTTGTTAGACCTGAGAGCTGTGGTCCCCCTCTTACCAAATGTCACACCTGTTAAAGGGTTTCAGGTTCCTGCAGGTTTCTGTTTTGCCTTTCTAGAGATACGAGGGGGGAAAATAGACTTTCTAGAACTGGGGAAGCCACATATTCCACAGAAGCCACGTATTGTGCATCATTCTATAGACTACAAATGTCATTCTTAGTGAGTAGAATGTGGGGTTTTTTTTCAAGTACACACCAGATAATTGAGCGACCAACAACTCAAACATATGGTGTAAAATCTATACTGAATATACTGAAACTTTTCACATACCTCAGTCAGAGATCTCCAGCAATTACAGTTCTTTTTCTTGATTCCTTTTCAAGGTGTTCTTTGCAGAAGATGTGGGTTCAAACAAAGGTGCAATCATTGGACTCATGGTGGGCGGTGTTGTCATAGCAACAGTGATCGTCATCACCTTGGTGATGCTGAAGAAGAAACAGTACACGTCCATCCATCATGGTGTGGTGGAGGTAAGGAAATATGGCTGCATGTTTGCAAGTGGGAATTAAAGACTACGAAGGAAATCTTGCTTGGTGTTAGACTAATCACATACAAATATTTTTTCTTTTAAAAAAACAATCTGTGTTCCTGCATGGTGCTCAAATTGCAGCTGTTTTCTTAGCTTTGGGTTTTTTTTATTCATTCCGACTTATAAATAACTCTGATTAAGGCACTGGAGATATAAGCTGCTGTCTTAACTTCTTATAATTCGTACTGAAATATCAAAATAATACTAATAATAACGCCTGACTTAAAGATACTGTGATCACCATCAAACATTTAAAAGAAAAAACAACAGCAGAAGTTACAAATGGAAAAGGAAGTGGAAGGCTGCTTTTAAAAAAAAAATTTAAACACATTTATTCCTGGACTTTTTTTTTTTTCATCTTAAATAATCTGACTTCTAGCTCCAGCCGGGTAATAATAAACAATTTTCAGTAAAGAGTTTCACAGAAAATCACATTGTGCCAAAGGGCTGAGCCAAACATGCAAGGTTATTCAAGATGTTAAAAGCACAGGGAACTGTATTCAATAGCTTGTAATAACCTAGAATGAAAAATATACTATATATATATATATATAAAAACTGAGTCACTACGCAGTACACCAGAAACTAACACAACATTGTAAGTCAACTGTACTTTCGTTTTTTAAAAAGATGTTTAACCTGTTACCCTGCACTTCCACCTGAAATACCTTAGTTCCAAGTTGTGAGCGCAGTGGCACCGCGGGTGGAGGGAAGACCCGCAGAGTGACGATCACACTTCCTTGAGACTTTCTCCCTGCGGCCCAGCCAGTGAGAAACAGGAGTGTGTACAGCAGAGGGAGTGAGTTACACCAACAGAACAGAGCAAGCAGCAAGATTCAGTGGGACCCCTGAAACCCACGATGCAAAATATTTAAAAATAAAATTAAATGTGCAAATAAGATCCTTACACGCATTTAAAATGAAGCGTTGGTCGTGGGGATCCTCACAGTATATGTAGTTTCCAGGGGACTGTTAGAGGAAGTGAATTAACACATCTTAAGGGGTCTAGAAGTTTGAGAGCTCAGTGATCAATTAATTGCTCTTCTCATTTTGTAGAGGAGAAAACAGACCCAGACAGAAGAAGTGTGCATGTCAAATTCAGTAGCACTGGGGGTCAGAGTTCAGATTCCCCCACCTCCTGTCCATTGCTTTTTTCCATCAGAGAAAAGTTCAGATGTTTCCAGGGAGTTAAACGTCTCACTAGCCCCAAGGAAATGTGCTTCAAACCGTTGTTGGTTATAGAAGGACAGGAACAGTTTAAATAAATTAAATTTGTGGCAAAGCCAGAAACCTGATTTAGTTCCGCACTTAGAACTTCCAGGCTGCTTGATTGCAGGAGCTGCTGGTGGAAATTGGTTTTGAGTCTTATTTCCCATGTCCGTCCTGGTGAGGCTGAGCTTTAGAGCAGTGACAGGAATGAAGCCGGGAAACAGGTGGCAAGATGTGAAAGAAGACGACTGGCAGGCTGGAGGGCTAGCATGTAAATGAGCGGTGACGTCAGCGAGTGTGGGGTATTTGCTTTCGTAATTGTATTTCTGAGCTTCTGTCCTTTCAAGCAATATAAGGTGTATTATTACTACTGTTATCATTCATCTCATTTCTACTCAAAACATTTTTTTTTCATTTGGATGCCGTGTTTGGGCAAATAAAATTGTTTTCAGAATAATTCAGAATAGAAGCCTGTTTCAGGTTCTTTAATATAATCGTGTGTTGTCATTGCCTTGAACTAGTGAATCTACCCAGGAGGCAGCTGCTTTTTTATCAAAGTGCCTGATTTTGGTGCCAAAGGACCAAGAGCTAGTGCTGTTTTGCTGGGGCTGCCGTAACACAGACTGGGTGGCTTCAACCACAGAAATTCATTTCCTCCCAATTCTGAAGTCTGAGACCAAGGTGTCGGTCAGTTTGGTTTCTTCTGAGGCCGCCATTCTCCTTGGCTTCCCTGCCTTCACATCGTCTTACCTCTGCACAGATTTGCATCCTAATCTCCTCTTCTTGTAAGGACCCCAGAATTAACTGGATTAGGGTCTACCCTGATGACCTCATCTAACCTTAATGACCTCTTTAAAGACCCTTTCTCCAAACACTATCGTACTGTGAGGTACACAGATTGGGACTTCAGCAGAGGAATTTGGAGGGGACACAGCTCAGCCCATGACAGAGCCCAGGGAAGCTGGGCCATATAGCAAGGCACCTCGGGGGCTCTCCGCCGGGTCGGTGCCTAAGACTTACCAGGAACTGATTGAAAAGGACCACATCCCTAGTTCCTACCCCACACCCGGGAAACAGAATTTCTGAATAGGAGGCTGGAAAGCTGAGTGTAGAAAATCTTCACAGCAGATTCAGACAAGCAGTCAGTTTTGAGAATCACTGATGTGCAGGGTTAGCGCTCTGTCCCTTCAGTTTTCTGAGCAAACCTTAGGGAGTAGGAAACGGTACCTCTGGTCTCCAAGATAACTTGCCTTTTAAGCCTCCTTGCAGCTGCCTAGGTTCAGTGTTTCTTTTGGTTAGTTAACCAGAAAAGTCCCCTTGGTTCTGGAATATTAGAGAAGTTGACGCTTTAACACACATTCTGAAAAAAAAATGAATAAATAAACTGATTTTTAAGCCAGAAGGCATCCTGGAAGGAGCAAAATTGTAGGGAGGGCAGCTGTCAGTCTATCTCTCTCTCTCTCTTTTTTTTTTTACACCGTCATTGTGGTGTGGTTCCTGTACAGAAAGCTACACATATTTCAGACGTACACTTTGGTGCATTTTGATAGATGTGTACACCCATGAAACCGCCACCACAAACAAGATAGCTCACATTTCCATCACTCCCAGGAGGTGCAGTTTTTGATTTATTTTGTTAGCTACTTGAGAACAACTCGGGACCTGCAGAGTGGCTGCCCCACCAACTTCTGTGTCTCTTTTCTTTATTTCCTCTCACTTCCTTCTTCCTCAAAGTAAGGATGTTACTTTAACCTGGAAGCCATCCCTTTCTCCCGGGAGAGGCCTTCCTCTCTCTCCAGTCAGTAGGTAAAGCTTTGTCAAGCTCCGCGTTGAGCTGTGTTGAGACAGAGCTTCATCTGTGAAGGATTACCGTCACCATCCCTGCCCTCAGGAAGGTTATAGTCTAACTGGGGTGGTCCATCTCGGACCCAAAGAGCTGCAGCCCAGCCTCGGCTGGGTCACCTGGCCTGGAGGATGTAGGGTGTCGCAGGGTTTTAACACCCTTCCTCTCAGAGTCCGTGCTGAGTGCAGGGGCCCCTCCCACACACATCCCTGCTTGTCTCAGCAGGCTCTCACATTCATGGATGTGGAAGTAAGTTTCTTTCCAACTCTGGTGAACCCGCTTCATTCATGAGTCAGTTTATTTCACTAAGAACAAAAATGAGTAAGTGGATATTTCCAGAGGGACTGGCCCGAGTCTTCAGGACAGAATACAGTCATACTTCACACTATCAGTGCATGAAGGAGAACTTACGACCAAAGCTTTGGTCTCCAGGAAGTCTGTCCTTCTTAGAGGGGAAGATTCCTGCAGAAGATCACAGAGATGTGGAAGTGAAAGCAAGCCAGGACTGTTATTGAGAGAACTGTTACCAGCTGGGAATGAGCAGTTGCTAGTTTTTATTTTTAAGAAATAAGCAATACCTATGGATGTAATGCTATGCTTAGTTACAAGGCCAGAGATTCTCTCTGTATGTCATCAGCCACGGCTTCCCAAGAAGACAACGCGGCTTTATTTGTGCCTGAATCAGTGACACGAGGGCCCTTTGTAACTGTTTCCCGCATGTGCCCATCTCTGCCGGCTGAGGGTCCCACCGCCACTGAATTCCCCACCTCTGCTCCTGCGGGAATACGGTTCTGCACAGCCCACTGACCCCAGGTTCTGTTCAGTAGCAGTCAGGCCTTTCCTACACTGATGTCAGTTGACACTATTTGAAAATATATATTGGAGCTCTTTCCACACCTCCTTCCAGCTGGAGACATCACCCTTCATAAGAAGGGGAGGGCACAAATTCTCTTCATTGAAGGATATTAAAAATTTTTCTTTCACAGATATGAGAGCTGGAACACCAGGGGTCTCCCACCCACCCCACCCCACCCCAGTCATCTCATTTATGATCCAAATAAGAAGAGAGTTGCTTGTTTAGCTTTTCATGGAGATAGGGCAGAGGACTCTTTCTAATGAAGATGCTGTCAAGACGGGTGGCATTATGAACATATGTCCTTATGGGTCCTTTCTTCCTCGCAAAAAGTCAGCTTTTAGTGGAGGCACAGCAGGAGGAGAAACTGAAAGGTCCAAGGAGTTCCAGAGCTTGCCTGAAGACTTACTTGGTGGTAGGCAATACATATAACTGAACTATTTATAAAGAGATGGAAATATAATTGAGGAAATGCACACGTGTACAGCAGAGGAGAGAACCAACACCGTGCGCTTACTGGGAGGGGTGGGGGGGTGGCTGGACAACTTCACTGCTGGTCCCTCTGTCAGTACTTTCCGTCCCGTGTCACTGGTGTTTTTGATGTTCTTGCACTCTCAGCTTGTTTTGCATATTTAGTTTATCTTATTCTCCATTCTTTGTCCACTTAAAGGACCTGGATTGGAAAATCTTAGGGGCTGGGATTCAGTTGTGGAGCCTAACTCAGGGCCACGTATAAAGGGACATTCATCAGCACACACCCTGCTGGTTACCATACATCGTAGAATTGAAATGCGGTGTTCAGTGGCCCTGCTGCAAGCCTGAAGTACCCACGCTAGAGACGAC